>NC_089723.1:9210421-10540421 GCF_035083965.1 Branchiostoma lanceolatum | reverse complement strand
CGAAACAGAGCAAAAACAATATTATTCTCTTCTATAAAGGTAAAGATGATAAAAAAATTATCAACGATATCTCTATGCTGCGTGCTTAGTGAGATGAATAGATGATAGTATGAAGAGAAAACTCGGGTGAAAATGAGTACCTAGCTTCGGTTAAGAACGTTCTTTGGATGTAAAGATGGAGGTCCCGCGTTTCCGGAGAGCCAGACCTCGAGCACGTTAACGAACCCTCCATACTCAAAAAGATTAGGGGTACTTTCCGGTGTGAGTTAATTTTAGAGCCTGGTCTCCTGGTTAACGGTTGGTTTACAA
Organism: Branchiostoma lanceolatum; assembly: GCF_035083965.1. NCBI lineage: Eukaryota > Metazoa > Chordata > Leptocardii > Amphioxiformes > Branchiostomatidae > Branchiostoma > Branchiostoma lanceolatum. The sequence continues at coordinate 10,540,112 of NC_089723.1, read as the reverse complement.
GAGAATGATGATAGTCACATGTTATGTCGATATTTACACAAATTCTGATATTGCCGGTGTGTAAGGGAGAGAGCAATAAGGAAGAAACGTTACGGACCTATTGACATCATCTAGTGGGACTGGTAGAGTCTTTTTTTTTCCTTGGGCACATAGAATTTTGGCGAGTCGACATATGAGGTTTGATGTCATGACTGTTATGTCCATATTTGCATACAAATCTAATCCTCCTATAGCTTGAATTGTCATGTGGTCTGACTACCAGCGACTCTGAAGACAGCAACTCCGGAATGAGGTATGCCGCAAGCTCGACCTTACAGCTGTTAGCACAACTGACACACGAGTATTTATAACTATATATAAATAAGTAAGAAAGCTTTTAGGCACAGGTGTTGTGGACTTAACACTACAACCTGGTAGGACCTATCAGTACTTAGCAACGTGCCGCAAAAAGGGGTCCAAGCCTGTCGTGCCCGGGAGGAATAGCATGATTTTTATTCCGTGACGTCACAAACCCTTGGGAAAGATGAAATAAGTAAAGTTTTCAACAAAGACTGTCAAAAGCGACAAAAGACCAGAATATTAAGATGACGGTATATATACGTATCCTTTTTTTACTTCATTGTCTCTGTCTCTTGTGTACCATAATGATGTAAATGTGATTCTGCCGGGCGTATGCCTTTCTGATGTACATAATTTTGAGTAGCTGATGTTAAACCTTTCTTTGATATTCAAACTATCTATGGCGATTCGAGGTTTGAAAATCTCACTACTTTCAGGAAGGTTTGATACAACCCAGCCACCTACGTCACATTTTCGCGCGTCAAAACATTATTGACGTGCGTTTATCACGTGAACTCAACGTGCCGCTTAGTGTTGTCGAAATTCACTGCTAAGCATTGTTTTCTTCAATCGCGACAAGCAAGCGGTGGGACAAACATAGTGGCTTTACTATCATTCGTTTTTAGACTACTTTTGACAATTCATGTGCATTTTTCTCATCTATCTTCTTCTTCTAGAGCGCTAGAATGAAAAAGACTGAGTTGAACCATGATAGGTAACCCTAGCACAATTACTCATCATAGACTTCAGTACACATACATGCTTACACGGCGTTCAACAGGTGGACGAAAGTTACAGACTCTTTTTGGAAGAGCTGATATTTCTTCCCATGGGTTAAACATTTGGCTCTGTCCGCGGGGTTTAAAGATAAATGCCGTTTTGAATAAATTGGACCATAATTGGTAGCGCTACGTTACGTCTGTTGGTGTGCGTGCGACGTCAGAACGTCATACTATGGTACCTGGTGTAGTATCATCAAGACTATAGCAATCTTGTAATTGGTATTTTGCGCAAATACTGATTAAACATACTTGCTACAAATCGTATCCTGCTACATTGAGGGAATACATGCCTTATGTATCTAGTAGTAAAAAAATCGCAAGAACAAGAAAATTAGTAGAAAATATAACAGGAGAGAACTTAGAAGATCTGGGAAAACATATTGTTATTGATACAAGGTACAGGAGACATGGCATCAGTCATGTTAACCTCCCGCACGGCGACAGGTCAACCGGCGGCACAGTGTGATCAATCACGGCTCGTCCCTTCTGTGAGAAATCCCCCAGAGGCCTTGGACAACTGATGATACAACCACTGTCATAAATCAAGGCAGCAACATCTTTCGTCATCTGTTTCAACTATCTTTCTTCTAAGGATGAAAGGGATATTAGTCACAGTGCAGCTTGACCTTAGTGCACCCGGTCGATACTAGGCACAGGTGAGTGTCATGATAAGGCTGACAAGAACACAGACAAAAAGGAGTAGAGTGTCTTTAAACACACCTAAAGACGGCAATAACTGGTTCTTACGTACAAGAACTACCGTATTTTGTTCCCTCTAGACGTGACTAATAGTTTGGTATTTAACCACTGTCACTGTCATTGCCATCAATATTGCCTAACCCTCATCCGACCGTATGGGGTCCGTTTGGACCCCAGGCGTGTTTTAATGTGTGCCATATCAACATTTTTCGTCGGAGAAAAAAATCCTTCCATGAGTTTGTTTATGTACATGTGTTACAACTCCTGAGAAATTTTTACCGGGATTGGCCGATTTTTGCGGAAGTTATACTGTAAAGTGTGCGTGTTGTCCGCTGGGGTCCAAACGGACCCCAGATGATTTCGCATTGTTTATAACGTAATTTGAAATAAATTCCTCATAACATCCAAACGGTATGATATATCCTCACCAAATTTGCAGGGAGTGATTTTCACGTAAAGTTTCATAATTTCTGTAAATCTAGTGACGTTGTGACGTAACATGACGTAATTATGACGTCATCGATGTGATTTTGTAGGCTAAATAGGAAAGTCCGGTAATATCGAAAGGTATAAAACAGAATAGAGTGTATTATTGATTTTAAGGTATGCCAAGGCATACGAAGTCACTGGCGATTACGTTGACGTCAAAATGACGTCATAGAATGACGTCATGTGTTGTTAGCGATCCCTGGGATCCGCCATCTTGGATCGGCCATTTTGAAATTTTTAAAATACATTTTTTCCATTTATGACCCCAAATCACAAAAGAAAGGGACTAGAAACATTAATCTGAATTTTTCTGGCTAAGAAAATACCAGGTAGTGAGGAATTTGAAGGCAAAAAGCCTGTTAATACCTAAAATAATCATCTTGTCCGCCATCTTGTAATTTGAGCAATTACGTCATCAAATTAGCATAAATTATGAATAATAAATCATTAAAGTAACATCTAATAACATGTGATGTTATACATGTTGGAAAACTAGTGTGGTTGAGCAAGAAAACCTGAGAAATATCATTGTTCTTAAAAAAATTAGTGACTTTTTGTATAAAATGCCTGTCAGAAACCCGTTGCCATGGCAACAGGAAAAATGATAAATGTGAACCATTATCATGGAATTGTTGCCAACTAAATTTTAGGAAAGGTCACCAAGTTTGGTAGTCCCAGCATACGTTGTTTGGCAGTTATACGATGCCAAAGTTGGCGCGGGCACCTTTAGTCCCCCCAGTCTAGATAGGGTTAAAGGAAAATGCGGGTTCTCCTCATTTTCTGCTTAAATTATGATAATGAGCATTAATCATCAACACCAAAACTTGTCAAAATATTCTCCATAGATTATTGAAACAGGATATGCACAATAACTACAATAAGATCCACCAGAAATATATTTAGGGGGCAAAGCAAATTGGGGTCCGTTTGGACCCCATACGGCCAGATTCGTCGCAAAAATGTGTCGGTCGGATGAGGGTAAAGGGTTAGCTGGAGCATAAAGTTGGATCTTACTACGTTTGGAGAAAGAAAGCTGGATAAGAAAGGATGACAAACATTGTTGTCTTCTACACATCACATGACAAGTTTTGGTGAATTCTTTTAGTTGAGGCGCTGTCCGTATGAGTAGTATGTAATTTCGACTGGACTAGATCAGTAGAGTACAGGCCCTGGGATATATGTACATACATGTCGCAGGTAGAATCTGATAACATCGTTTACGTATATGACTATACAGCGCGGCCACATTCGTCGTACTATGTTGATGTCGTAGGATCTCCATGCAGGCTGTGACTGAGCTAACCACCGACAACTATCCAAGACAGCGTTTACGGTAGCAAGATAGCTGGAGTTTGTACGGCACATACACGACTATCCCAACAATGTTACAGTTTACGATCGCACGACGATCGTACGACGAATATTACCATGCCCTTGCAGGGCCTAGAGACATCAGGATGGATTTCCTCGAAATCCTGCACAATTGCTTCGACTGGTCCTTATCCCATGATGTGTATACTAAAGTGTTAGAACATTTTGATATCTTCATGACTAATATGTAAACCATAAAATAACAACTACTCTGAATACAGACATAATGTTTTCATGTTTAATACACAGACCCTTTGCCCATTGTTTAGTACCGTCTGTCGTCCTTGTTTTGCATACATCAGGTAACCTTGTGATATTCTGGCATACTGACAAGTGTCCTCCTGGCCTGACACTGACTCCTAGCGTCTCCTGTTTGTTCCTGTTAGTATCATTTGACAGTGACTACCAAGGTCATTAGAGCCATTCATGTGTACATATTACACCCCATTACACCCCCTTTCCACTGTAGGCTACGATCGTGCTGCGACCGCGGAGCAACCAAAGATGTTACAGACCGCTCAACGAATTTCATCGACAAAGAACGATTTCTAGAAGTTCTGTGTCTTTTGTTGTCTTTTCAGTCATACTTTAATTTTATATCTTGCATCATGTAACAATGATAAAATCAAAGGTCAGAGAATTCTAATTTGCTCTGTGTAAGGTCGTTCAGCAATCACCATCTAGCAGAAAGAGGGCCTGAACACCTACATGTAGCACTGGCTGCATGATGTACTTCGGTGGAGCATGTTATGCACGCAACAATGACGGTCGGCCTTTTGCCAAATTGCAACGCCTGACCTGATATGTCAAACAATAAACCTAATGGCAAACGACTACATTTTGAAGCAAATTAGTAACTTTGGATAATATTTACAGGAAGTGTAGTTCACCAATTGAGGTCATACTGCATCAACGCACTTCAATATCAATAATGATAATAACCTTTATTGTACATTCCAGGGATACAAAAGAAGTCATGAATCCCATATAGTGACAGGGTTTTAATACTAATCTAAAACATGGATTCTAAAGCTTCTCCTCGCCTCATAGCGATGTTGAATATATAGGCCGAGGTGGATTATTTTACATAGAGTGTTCGAAACGCAAAGGAATAATGACTTTTTTCAGTACTAGTCATCGATATAAAGTGACGAAACGTTCCTACAATATGGCTAAAGACAATATCATTACCTATGCTACATGTTTGAAAGCTACAAACTAAAAACTATGTAGACAACATTCTATAACTAGAGTTACACGACCTCATACCTTCGCCAAATGATTTTAACCTTTATGACTGACGTGTTAAGAGTGTTTCTCAACAATTAAAAATCATACCAGTTGATCATCTTCTCCACCAAAATTGTCCAAAGCATGAGCTTAACAAAGAAGGTTATGTTAACATTTATCATCAATTATGCAAATGATCTGCAGTTCCAGGGCCCAAACCTATACCACTTAATATACTCTCTGTCCAAAGAGCTATCTACCACTCAAAAATAAGAACCATAGCATGTCCAGAACACGAGATATCAAAACAGGTGGTTCCGCTGCAGTACCGTAACAAGCCGCTAGGGAGCCTAAATCTAATCTTTTCAAGACCTACCCACATATCAAATTCCAAGACAATCTACCCAAGCCTTCTCGAGTTATGCTGGCCTTCTACTTACATACACACACATTCAAACGATACCCAAAACATAACCTTCTAGGCGAAGGTAATAAAGTTGAATTCGTCTTCGACCTTACTCGAAGTTGCGAACTCAAAGGTGTACGGTTGTGCCTTCCTAATTCAATATACTATAGCTATCGATCCAGCGTCCCTAAAACTAACCCTACACCGGTACCAGTCATAAAGTGTGGACCACATCTTAACGTGTATCATTTGTATTCTATAAGGCTATTTGGGGTGAAACATTATGTATTTACAACGCGACACCTACCAAGCTTATGAAAGCTTCCGTTAGGTGTCTTCATCGATCAAAAGTGCACAGCTGGACGGGAGAGGGAAATCGCCCTGTTTGGGAATCCCGTGAATGAATCAGGGAACTACTCTTGCAATTGAAATACTATACATTATAGCGGGGATCTCACTGGACATTCGCAAAATGGCGCAATTTGTCGCCTGAAATTGTGACTTTTTTTAATTTTTAAAAACATTCGCAATTGTCAACATGTCGCACATGGCCGTAAAATGACGGAAACGGTGAATATCATTTATCATCACTGGATATCTCGTCTTGATGAATTTCTAATTATTGTATATTGGTTTATAAGTAATTGGCAACACTGCAATTTACAACTTTTATCTAAATTGAGAGTGTGACATTCCGGACGCGGCCATTTTGTTTGTCTGATCTAGGCTTCATACGCAAATGCGTTGCACATCAGTGTGACCGCAAGGGAAAATTGGCACAAGTTCTACACAAAGTAGGCGCCATTCCCTAGCGCAATTTGGCGAAAAGTAGTAATTCTATACAAAATATATTTGTCTAGATTGCTATGATTGCCCTGATTGCTATGCCTTCAGTAAAATATGGAAGTCGATGAAATCTCAACATCAATAAAAAGCCCATATTTATTATCTATCTTTTATTTTTTATTAAACAACAGAAAAATATACAGGGCATAGAGATGATGCACTCTAGCTATCGCTAATATTAAACATCATCTCTGGAAATAAACATTACAACTTACATAGATACAATAACAATAAGAAACAGCAATTGGGTCGTCCAATACAATGTAACTAACAAACAAAAAATCAATATAATAACACGCCTGTACTACATTTCAAAACGTTTGCTTGTTGCAATAAAGTCCTGCGTCAAGCCCAAAATTTTACAATTAAAATCAGACGAAACAAAGGATTGACCTGTTAATAATAAATAAATGAGGGCCTGATTAGACAAAGTGTCAGAAGAAAGTATGGGGGCTAATAGGGTCTGAAGGTTGCCGAGAAGGTTTAGTCTTTGTTGACTGTAAATAGGGCAGAACAAAAGATTATGGAAAACGCTTTCGCTTCGACATCCACACGTGCAGGCTGGACTTGTTGCTAAGTTACGTGTAAATAAACTTTGGTTTAGACTGCACGTGCCGGTGCGAGGACGTGTGAGTAGGGCGCAGGTGTACCGGGGGCCCTGACTAAAATGTGAGTGGAAGGAGGGACGTACTAATTTCACTAGATGTTTTTTAAACAACGAGAGATTTAGTGATCGAACAGCTATATCAAGACCGTTCCAATGATACGTTGCATAAGGAATAAAAGACTTTTGATATCGAGTTGTAGAACAGAGCGGAATCCTTAGATTAAGTTTGTTGCGAAGATTATAAGAAGTAGAAATGGAAACTTCGGGAGGGATCAAATCCTTAAGATACTGGCGAGTATGGCCATGGACAATTTTGTAGAACATGATCAGAGAGTGAACGTGTCGACGATCCGAAAGTTTTTCCCAACCTAATTCAGAAAGTAGCGAAGATACAGCCCCTGAGACTGCAAGCGCGCATTCGTATTGGACTCGTTCTCTGGGAATCATATAAAGTACATCCATGCCAAATACTGTCAGCATATTCTAGGAGGACGAATAAAGGATTTATAAATAACATCAAGTACTGTTCGTGATAATCTGAATTTCCATTTGTTAAGAGTGGACACTCGTTTCGACGCTTTGCCAATCATATGAGAATTTTGTGTTTCCCATGACAAGGTGGACGTACGAAAAGTCCCTATATGCTTGTGGGCTTTGACTGATTTAATAACACAGTTATCAAGGTGAAGAGGGGGGTTGCCGGGAGGATTTGATTTCTTAGAAAAACACATTTCTTCAGTCTTTAAGGGGTTTAGGTCCATATGCCATGTTAAAGACCAAAATTACATCTTCCATAGATCAGTATTGAGTCGATCAGCTGTAACGTTAGGATCTTCCACAATGTCCAATAATGAACTATCGTCAGCAAATAGAAAGGGGCATGTGACTAGACCGTCCACCATGTCATTAATTTAGATATAGCCAACAAATGTATATAGTACCAGTAACCTATTGTTACAGCAAAGTCAGACACAGTTTACTGACGCATGTATGTTTTTCCTATGTTTTTATCATGTATTTGCAATTAGCCCACGGGCATGAACTTGCAATAAATAAACTATTAATGAAGACAAGGAATAATAGAGGAATAATAGTGGCCCTAAAACTGAACCCTGAGGTACACCTGCGCTGACATGACTCTAATCCGAACATTGACCATCAATAACAACTCTTTGCTCTCTATCGACCCCGTTTCTCTGCAGCTTGAAAATGAGTCCTTTATGCCAGACTTTGTCAAATGCTCTTGAAAAGTCTAAGTAAACCGCTCTGACATCTTTGTTGGAGTCTAGAGCATTAAAGATTTTATCAGTAATACAAATGAGTTGATGTACTGTCGAATCTCCGCGGATGAAGCCCTACTGGAGGGATATAGTACATTTTGGGACATCAAATGGTTATACAAGTGTTTGAATACTTTTTTTTCTAAGATTTTGGACAAACACGGTAACAGAGATACAGGGCGATAATTAGACCCATATTTACCATCAAATGTGAAATATTACTCTCATTTTCTCCAAAAAGGCTGCCCTGCGGGGCTAAATCCCTGTAAACGTATTTGTAGCAGAGAAAAGGGTTACTACCATGATTGTACATTCCGTCAGTCCCTTGAAGCATTACCACAGTCTCCTGTGAACACCTGCAGGTGCTCTGCCTCACTTACGCCATTTAGGCACGCCAAGTCTCATTTGGTAACCATGTTCCTTCACATTCACAGGACTGTAACACTTTTCACTAACGTCTGTCCATCTAACTGGCAGAATTCTCAAGGTAGGAGAAACGGTTTGGCCGATTGGGAAAAGCTAAGCTCTCAAATTCTGTACCATTATTATCTTCACTTGTGTTTCATTTGTTTATTCAAAATAGAAAATATACAAAGAAATGAAAAAAATAGTAACAATTTGCATGACAAGGGAAGAAGAATACAGAGCTTACACTCCTCCTTCAAACTTAACAAATGAAATTAAGAAATCAATACAATATCATAAAAGGAATTACAGGAAACAAAGATATAAAGAAAACAACCAGTACTGGTAATGGGTATGCTAAAGCAATTCAATAATGACAAAAAAAGGCCGAAAAACAATACACTAGAAATTAATACAACTGAAATATTACACAAATGAAAAGAACATAGGTATAAACAAATGTAAAGCATATTCAATAGATCGCAAAGTAAGACTATACCACCAAAGATGAACGAAGATCATTTAAGGGAAAGGGGGGAAATGCAGTATAATGAATTAATCAAAACTATTCCATTCTTACATGCGGTGGGAGGGAACATAACATAACAGATCACCATGATATCTATTGCCCTCTTCCCTCATTCGAACCGTAATGCGAAGTACAAAACTAAAATCCTTTAACGCTCAACTGTCCTGAACTTACAGGCGTTACATATTCTAGTCAGCAGAGGATTATGACTGAATTGACACGACGTCTGAATCACTGGGGCTACTCATCAACTAGGCTTTACATAGACGTTGGCTGCTCTCCAGAATTGGGTTTGCACGAATCGTTCGATTTTACATGGTAACGCCATTCCCACCTCAATGCGTTAGAATCCACACAGATTTGGTGTTTTAGACTCTACTCTTTTGAAGATTGATTCAGTTGGAGTCTTTAGAATCTTTCTTCTCATTTCATTCATGCTTGCAAACTGGTCCAAGCTGCAGATTTGCCGATGGTTGAGCCCTCCTTTGATTGGTATTGCATCAGTCGTTACTGAATATTGACCTGGGGGTTTTACTCATAAAGTGTTTGCAATGGCTGCCACCCGTTGACATTAATGTGAAATATAATCAATACACACGTTAGTTGGTAGGGCTCCCTCGTACTGCTACTTTTGTCTACTTAATTTCGAGCTCTCGCTCTTTCTTTTACTGAGGCTACCCGTGTCTAATCGATTATGAGCCATTCGTAGCAAGTAATCTGGGGTCAAAGCAACGCTCAACATAAATCAGGCCTGAACATGCACCGGAAAATTGAGACGTCTTAGAAAGACGTCAGGAGATAGTGGCTTCTTTTGTCAACTGAAAGCACTTTAAGTGGGATAATGGATCAATGACTACGTTCATTTGTTTCTCTTGTCACACAATTGGCAACTATCAAGCGTTCGCCTCTCGGCGTCGGATATGTTAGGGATGAAACGCCAGGAAGCCATAAATAGCGGTTTCTATCCCTATCATTGGATAGCAAAATCCGCTGTACACAACCAAGTGTTTTCACTTGAAAGTTCATTTGTGTTTGGTAGAAGTCATTCTGAATCAAAGTTAAGCTGCAATTGCCAGCACACTTTTGGGAAGTCCAATTTTTGTGTTGGCAATTGCAGTTCAACTGTTTTCAAGAACAACATGTTTTATTCACTGTCTGTCACCCTCCTCATGACAATACTGACTGGTGAGTGGTGTACTATTGGTGTCGATGCTTACAGAGGCGGTCCCAAACGTTAAGTATTTATACGTTTACATAAATAGTGCAAAGTGTCCTATCCTGCATTGCCTCGTCGGTGTGAATGAAATACTTTAAAATGAAATGAAACTATCATCGGTAGCTTGTATCAAGTTTAGTATGGTTTGCCATGACTATGTCAGTCAGAGATGAACAATGGTGTGGTGCGTCATCAACTTTCAAATTATGAAAACAACTCTAAAATCATCATTTGTACAAGGTGAAACATTCGTACGTTTCAACTTTGATATTGTAAGAAGCAATCTAGCACGTACTTCAACTCTGATATTGGGAGAAACAGTTTAGTGCTTCAACTCTGATATTCGGAGAAACAGTTTAGTACTTCATCTCTGATATTGGGAGAAACAGTTTAGCACTTCAACTCTGATATTGGGAGAAACAGTTTAGCACTTCGACTCTGATATTGGGAGAAACAGTTTAGCACTTCGACTCTGATATTGGGAGAATAAATCTAGCACAACTCTGATATTGTCACAAAGCAATCTAGCACTTCAACTCTGGCATTGTGAGAAACAGTTTAGCACTTTAACTAAGGTATCAGAATCACAAGTTACGTCGAGTATTGAATTACATGTATCTATGGCAATACAATGTCCACTTTTCAAAGTAATCACGTCAAGTCTGCACCTTCATACATGATTATGAAAAATTGGAAGTAGGTCTTTTTATGGCTACCATCGTAACTACACATCTAAACCCGCCAGATGATAAATGTGTCATTTCAAGGAGGCTCAACAATGTTTGCACTTGAATGAATCGCCCTAGAGATACATTTGTCATATCATAGACGCCAACACAACGCAGTGTGCATAACAATACACTTTTTATGTGGCATGTCCCCTGGCGCAAGCGGTAACGCAACCCCGCTGCTTCGCCATCTTGATCAAATTCCGTGGATCCTAGGGCCCAAGTTCGATCCTAGAGTCGAATCCAGCTTGGACATGTTGTAAGGGATTGCATTCGTCATTTCGGATGGCCGGCGGGAGCTTCGGGCATAAGCGTCAAACCACTGCACAAAAGAACCCAACACTCTTATCGAGAAGAGTAGGGGTGACTTGGTGTGCTTGGCCAAAAATGCAAGCCGTGCCGAGGCCGCATTGCACTACCACTAGCTACTTGAAAAAGCATCGATGCTTCACCTCAATTGAAGATGACTGCTTACCCTACTATGCAAAGTAGATAATGTGCTACCAGCAGATTTCAGTACTTTTCGTCATAAAAAAGGACTTTGCTGGATTCCAGTCGACGAGCCAGTCCACTACCCTCCTCCCACTAAAGTTACAGAACAAATACCATGTTTATTTCACCTTATGTCCGTATCACTTTCACGGAGCTCTATTTCACACGTGACCAGAATATCTTCCGAAGGTTTTGGTACAGACATTTATAACACTATAGTTCAAAGCTTACTGGACAGCTTTCGTGAATACTCCAACTCAAGAGCTTACGGCGTGATTCCTGTGGAATCATTGGTTGTCTCTGTACACACACCGCCCAGTCACGCGAAGAAGTGACCTTCCGACCCCGCCTACGTATTTTCCATTACCGCGATCTACCTCATACAGAAGAAATACAGCAACCAAAAGCCTGTGAGAGGTCCCTGTTTGAGATGCCTTACTGTGTAGCCTGGAGGACGCTATGGCTGCTTTATGAACACATTGGCCCTCAGTCTCGGAGGGGTGCATCCCAACAGCCTGTACAAGAACATGGGGTGCATAATGCGTCAAACTTCTCAATCAAAGCTGACATTAGGGACAGAAGTGCTGTAGTGTTTAGCGGGTATATCACTGGACTGCGCCAAGTTGCGTCAGGCATCGCCAACCGGCGCGGATTGTCACCTGAAATTGCGATATTTCTAACATTACAAAAATCGTAAATCGGCGCAGAAATGGCACAAAGCGGCGCAATAGCTATAAATCTCTTTTTGATGAATTTTTGCTCATTGTACATTTTTTTTTTTTTTTTTCTAAATGAGTGACAAAACTGCGATTTACAATTAAGTCCTCTTGTATCTATGTTGTATCTGATTGGAGCCGAAACTGAGAATGTGTTCACGTATTTTACCCGAAAGGAAAATTGGCGCAAATTCGCAAAATCGGCGTAATTCTTTAGCGCAATTTGGCGCAGTCCAGTGAGAAACCCGCATTTGACGATGATTTTCGGCCATCGCACACTTACAGTATACGATCACATCAAGTGAAGTACGAGATCACGCGTAAGTTAAGATAGCTCAACAAACGAACGCAGTAAATTATTCTGCACAACGTGCTGTCCAATATGCCCCGTTACGAGTCGTACAGTACAGGATTATTTTATATAACAAGTTTACAACGTTTACTCCCATCATGCCTTTGTTTAGCCAAGCTCTTTGATTTTAAGTAATAGAAAGGAAAATAAACGGGGTCTTTCATTTGCGTAGACGTCTCTCCCCTTTGAGGCCACGTGATATGGATTCTCCAGGGAGAGCGCTTTAGGCAAAACGTGTGGGAGAGACTTGTCTGTTGGACACCTCGCGTCTTTGTGGAGCTTCAGGCGTCTCATGGAGGTGTACATCAGCAAAGAGAGAAAATCATCACCACGTACACAAGGGGCAAAAGAAAAGTAGGAGACCGGGCGATGTTATCGTTTTAGATATTTCGCAGAGGGAATGGAAAATGCATTGTGCATTACTCTACAGCCAAGCATACATCACACACAAATTAGCCGTCAAAAATCGTACGCAGCAAAAGTAATAAATGCGTTTCAATAGCATGTATAAAGAGCACTCCAGATTACTAAACAGAGAAATACGGCAAAGTATTACATCTACCCTTGGCACTTCACAGCACTTTTACAAGATGCTTTTGCAAGTTACTGTCAAGGCAGTTTCCAATTATCTGCTTTAGGATTGCTTTGGCAACGTAACGTACGCCTTGTGCATATAACCTACGCAGTGGGAGGTGGAGGGATTCTTTTTTAACGAGTTTGGTGCAAGACAAAGAGACCATAGACCAGTTCTGAGGCACCGAACTAAGTTGGTGGGAGATATACAAAATGACTATGCTAGGAGATGGCGGTGAACGTTGGGTTACAAGGCTTATGGGCCCATATGGGTTGTATCCGGGAGGAAAAGACTTGTCATGGAGAGATTTCCCTAATTTTGCAATCCGTTGAAAGAAGCTGTTGCTTTAAAAAGACTCGGTGAGACTAGTACTTGGACAGTGTGATTTTGTGCAGGTCACTTGCAGACTGTACTCAGAGGGCGAAGGACAGCGAAGGATGGAGGAAGCTCGTGCTAGACGCGGCCATGGTCCCCGACCCTCAAGATGAGGATGGGACTAGGTGAGATGAGGTGAATTTTGTGAGTTAGGGGAGAACCTAGTGGTACAATGAAGAAACAAGTACCGACTGTTCATCGGATCAATGTCCATAAAATTATTTATAAATGAAAGAGAGAAACAAGAAGACAACGTTTCGTCTGTGGGAGAGCTAGGAGTCCAGCTTTGAGACCACATGATAGAAAACTGCCAAACAAATCCTTTACAGTAGCTCATGCAGCAATATCGCAGACCACAGCCGCACCACGAACTAGATGAAAGCTTTACAGACCCCCCGGCGGGCTTTGTTGACGTTGATGAATTAGCATCGTTTTAAGAAAAGAACATCCAGCGGGACAATCAATGTGGTTCCGACCATTGAGACGTTATGACATGTTCGTTGTCGGTCTCCCAAACGTAGCATCGATCAGAAGTGGCTGACAGGTTTTTATATCTGACTTTTCAAACGTAATACAAACTTAGAAAGCATAAAAAATATATTTGTACTAAGACGTATTGGATATCCAAGCTCGGTATTTTTTCATTCATATCATAACATTCTATATTATAAAGTGAAGGGTTACACAAATCCAATTTAGGTTGCAGCGGGGTCACAGTGCGATCGCTGTCTGAATAAGGTAAAGGGTAGAGGGATGTCCCTGTAGCTCAACTGGTCTTAATCAGTTGATAACTTCGAGATTCCAGTTCAATCCTGGGAAGTGAATCTCGGTTGGGGATGCACCCGTCTTTCGGACTACATGTAGACACAAAAATTACTCGTCGTTTTTCTAGTCAAACAACTACCAAAGCTAATTCAGCACTGTAAGGAAGACATTTTCAAGTTGGAAAATTAGATTCAGTTAGACAATCTGCCACTGGGTTGCAAGGTATTATGCTACTCTTTCCCCGACGTTGTTCTTGGCTGGCAGACATTCTAATCATTTGATGATTTTATGCAGATATGGGGGTCAATCCAGTCCTCAAACTGCTGGGCAGGTCACAGTGAGTGTACTTCCTTATTGCTCTTTCACAGGGCAAGGAACTGGTATCTTTAAAGTGAAAGGGCTAGCAGCAACCCTATAAAAACATACCCTGCAACTGAAACAGCAAGGAAACTTGTGTCTGAACGAATGAACGAATGAGATCGGCGCTGGGGTCCCCCAAGGATCCATTTTAGGCCTTATACTACTACTTGTATATCTTGATGACATAGTCAATCATCTGGATTTTTTTACCTTTTTTTATTTGCCGATTATAGTTCATTCTTTGAAATAGTCGACAGTCCAACTACACCTGCAGACCAACTACATCTGCAGACCGACTTAACTCTGATTTGTCTCAATTTTGTCCTGGTCCAATAAATGGCTAACGGAGCTAAACCCCTCAAAGTCAGTGGAACTGTACTTCTCCTCAAAAAAACTTTAAACCACCCTCCACTTTTTTCTTAGAGCATCCACAATAACACGTGATACATCTCATAAACATATATCGGAACAGTTTCAACCTCCAATATGTCCTGGAATCGCCATATATACCATACAACCAGTAAAGTTTCAGAAGGAGTAGATGTCTTCAAATTACCACGCCATGGTTTAGAAGTCATCTATAAAACTTTCATACGCCCATAGAGTATGCACAGCTGATGATTCTCAACTAATCGATAGAATTCAATATCATTATTATTTTATTACTCTCCATAGAAAATATCGATATTGTTTTTGGTGTGTCTATTGTATGTCTGTGTGTCTGTGTTTCCGCATTTATGCAATAAGAACCTCTTGGTGTATTGTGATGATATTTCGTCTGCAGTTAGGTGTTGGGAGAGGTCAAGGTCGATTTTGGGCCCCTTGGTGTGTGACCTTGGTCCTGCAGCAAAGGTCCGGTCCCCTTGTGTGTGACCTTGGTACTGCAGCAAGAAATTTTTTCGTATCTTTTCATCTGGACGTGCTATGGTCATGTTGCATCTGGGTCCATCAAAGATCCATATTCATCGTCTATGTTTATTAAGATTAGCCACGGTCAAACACGGTCATACCTTTTGGATTTGACCCGTCCTGAGATTTCTTCAGTTACCTCATATGGTTTGAGAAACAAATCCAACCTTAGATCTTAAGACATACCACCGATGGATTTAGTCAGTCTTCCATCCCTTATTGTCTAATTCATTTAAATGAACTTAATTTCTTTCATTCTTTAAGATACTCCCTATTTTGAAACCATCTCACTAAATTAGTACGTCCTCTTCTGTTCCCCCATTATAACTGTGGTCCCCGCTACCCCGGCGCCCTTCTCGTCCTGCTTCGCATTGACACGTGCAACTTGAACTATACTATCTTAAACCAGTCCTTCATGCAGCTGTGGATGCACCTGCAAATCCACCTACACTATGTTTTACACTGTCCTCGTTGCACTGACCAAAGGTCCAAATTCTTAAAAAGTCTAACACGGGAAATAGATAATCTTATTGATTCGAACAAACTTTCCGATAATCTAAAACTACAAGGTCTTTTACAAGGATCTCCTACTATACCCTCCAGGTACAAGTTTAAAAATCATAATCATGACGCGAAAATATTTTTTGCCACGTTCCTTTTTATACAATTTTCAGGCAAACAAATAAGAGACACTAATGGCACAGACACATGTACAGTAGTTAAAATGAAATACACACATTTCACAGACAAAATCATACAAATCACGTAAATATGCACGGAACCCCTTCATCAAGAATAACTGACACAAATCTTTCCGCATTTATAGAAAAACCTTTATTGCACGTTTATGCTCTGATGAGCTAAGTATAGATCATGGTGAAAAGCAGAAGTATAGTTACAGTGATAACAAAACGTGATATCTAACTACATCTAAAGACGAATTGATACTGCTATGTACAGGTTCAATTTCTTCTCGCTTCTAAAGGCAGTTGTAGATGTATGAGCATACAGGGTTTATGAAATATGGCTACTCTAGTTTTATAAGGAATACGAATTGTTCTGAGCTATCTAAATAACGAAAACTAGGAAACTTATCTTTAATACAATTAAAGAGGATATTCTTCTCATTGTTGTATAGTGTACAGTCAACAACAAAATGACACCCGTCCTCAATCTCATCTAAATCACAGTATTGGCAAATTCCATACCCCAAAGGAATGCGGTTATGTCTACCTTTTTTCAATGTGTAGTTTGTGTGAACTAATCCGGAGTTTTGTGATGGCTGTTCTGTGTCGAATGTTTGTAGTTTTTGGATATTTTTATTCCAAGTAAGTATCTTTAAGTAATCTGTATGTTCGTAGTTTCTGTTGTGAAAAATTGGAAATGCATATCTTTAAAATGTTGGTAGATGGATGGGATAATTTGAGAAGACATGGGTAAATTCCAGACATAAGCAAAACCACATTCCCCAAGATTCCTTCCTGTCCTTCACCAAGAAGGTTATATTTTCGGTGTGTGTGTGTGTGTGTGTGTGTGTGTGTGTGTGTATGTGTGTGTGTGTGTGTGTGTGTGTATGTTTGTGTGTATGTGTGTATGTGGATTAGCAGCATAACTCAAAGAAGGCCTGGATGAATTGTGCTGATATTTTTTATCTGATTTTAGTACTAGTTAATTCAATCTCACTTTTATTTAAAAATTGCCTTGGTTTGTCTTTGTCTCATATTATCTTGCTTTTTTGTGGAGCTGTAATATAAGTTATTGTGCTTGAATTCAGCACCGCAATATACAGCATGACCCTGTCTTTGCGTACCATGCTTTGGATAGATAAGAAGAAGTTCACATCCCTGTTCTCAAGGATCGGACTGAATGGTTGCTTTGATACACAGCAAGAAGGGCAAAACCCATAGGCTAAATTAGAACAGCCAAATTTCTCTCCAAAACTTTGCAAGCAAAGAACAGGACCTCTGATCTTTTGCTGACATTGGTGGGCAAATTACCGAGTACCGAACTTCTTCAAATGTCATGGAATACTTTTGAGGACGCCTACAGGATCGAACATGCCATGAACCAAACTTAATAAGAAAAAAAAAATGTTGAAATGCCAGAAGAACAATTTGCCCTCTTCGTATAGGTTTGGATGCCAAGATGTCTACTTTGCAGCTAGCTTCGGTTCATTTGAACTGTTGGATTGAAAAATTTCTGTCTGCTTGGTTTATTGACACGCTCAGCGGTCGATGATATTGTCTAGGGCTATTAGACGCTCTGAAGTAGTTTAGAAATGTCACTTCACACGATAATTTCTTTCATTTCTTTCTTTCTCCTACCGTCAAATAGTACATCTGCTTGAACAAGATAGCTTTTATCCAGCGCTTCCAAGCATAATGTCTTCATAGTGCTTCTATCTGGCAAACTGAATGAACATCACGGTGAAAAACGTTTTCCACTTTAACAGACAAGCTGGCGCCAAAGCGCCAAATGTCTGAGTAGAAGCTCTGATTGAATTCTGTCCTTACAAAAGAAATTTCTGGCCAATGACTTATTTAATTTCTTTTTCACTGGGAGGGGACGAGAGGTCATCCACCGTTCCCGACCATTGGACGTTGCCGGAGGCCTGATTTTGCACCTTCTCCCCGGAAGCCACCCGGCGTTGCTCGTCGATACTCCTGTTGATCTCTCCCACTCCCTGCTTGACCTTTCCCATCGCCGTCTGGACAAAAATTTACTTCTGACATCAATTTCGGGTGTTCAAATGAAGTCTACATTTTAGATACTTACGTTGACAACTTGTAAATTGCTCAGTTATCTCCATAATAATGTGTGTCCGTATGCCCACGCCATATGCTTGAAATAGGATGAGTGAATTGAACTATTTTAGGACTAGCCACGTCGACGTCGTCAAGATTCCACTGTACCAACTTATAAATATTTTTGGTTATTTGCCGTTCCTGCGTCATAGTTCACACATTTGAACCAGCGCCCCAGAACTACGCTATTAAGGAGTTTTGACGTCGCGGATTCAGCTCAGCATAGAAGAATGGGCTTACATGACGATAGAAAGAACAGATCTAAAAGACTCATCACTTAGTTTGAAGGTAGTAGATCGAGTCTAGGGCCCTGAAACCTAACCTTAGAGCAAAGGACTATCTCCTGCCCTAAGCACTTAGGTACAGCAACAACCAGTATAGAGCTATGTTCTATGTCAGTTTTAGAAGGGTCTGTGAGGGGAGTCAACCTGCTCACACACCACATGCTGATGAATGTCGAGTTTCAGGCATTCCAGACGGCGTCCACTGAGGTTGTATAAGTCGTTTCTGTCTGTCTTGCTAAATGCCTGTTCGATTTCAATGAATACGAGGGAGTAGGAATCGATTTCATGCTAATGCACACGGTCCGCCGTGCATGGCAATGTCACCATTACAGGTGGCAAGCCATTTCAGTCAATATTTGCAAGTCCGCTTTCTGTGGCAAAGGGTTTCGTGCAATTTTGGCCCCATGCTTTGTCACTGTCGTAATTCCATGTAACTACTGTTATTAGGTCTCAATCTAGAGCAGATTTGTGTTAACCTGCACTATAGACATCGACCACCTGTAATTGTTTATTAAGAATACAATTTCATGTTACTACAGTCGCAGCACGAAAGCTGAATAATCTAATTGATGTTGTGAAAATATATGACTGTTAACGATAAAAGTATGATCAGGCGAATTTGAAAAGTAGAAATTCTTAAAATCAGCGCAATGATTATATATCTAGACACGCGAGTTTTTAAAAAAGACAAAAACGTACATGTAACGTTATGCTTAGCATTAGAATAAAGAAACTTTTGAACAGTTAACGGAGGGTCCCATAACTTCGACAGTGCCATAACTTCAAACGGGTTTTACTCTGTTGAGTGTTGATTGAACGGACCATGTGCTGAACAGCACTAGTTCTATAACGATCAGTTCGGCACTTGATTATAAGAATGTCAAGGTTGTTCGCTCTTGTCGGCGGTGGGTAGTGGCGACAATGTTCAGACACTAGAGTGATTGGTAACGTGATACGTACCGCCCTGCGCTGGATTTTTTCGATCTTATTGTTGCCAGCACTAGTGTTTTTAACGAATGCACAGGCCATGTTGATTTAATTGTATGGATGACGTCCACTGGGAACCCCAAACCTAATGTGATTGAAAGTTTGGTAAAAAAAAACTTACCTTCATTCTGAAATCTACGTGGTCAGGAAGGTTAGAGTAAACACACAGAGTATGATATACCAGATAATAGATTCTTAATTTTTGTTCTTTGACTTTAGAATTGACCTAGGCATTCTACGATATTAGTATCCTTTTTTTTAAATTTCAATTTACGGCATGACGTTATATTTGCAGCTCAGTTTTTAGCTGCTTTGTATGATTTACAGTATTAAAGGTCGAATACGTTTTTATCCATATAATCAAATCTACATGGCCTTAAACTGTGCGACAGATGATCGTATAGTTAGACACTAAAACAGTTGTTTTGTCACATTATATTGAACACCGTTTGCTGTACCAACCTTAGGTTTGGCGCTTGTTAAAGGGTTGACTCTCGAACTTTGCCTTCTTCACGCTGCCACCAGTTGTGTCTCTGATCGTGCCATCATTTCAATTGACATGCCCATCCATCTGAGAGAGCCCCTTGGCTAGTGCATTTCCCGGTTCGCAATATGCCACACTTCTAACCCATGAGGCCTACTACTGTCTTGCAACTCAATACTTTACTTGCTCTGACCTTCCTCGACTAGGACGAGAAGATGAACAGGTAGGAATCAAATATCCAACGGCGTAAATACACAATGCAGCTACCAGTCTAATTGAAGCGACGGCTTTGGGGTAAACTCGCAATTTCGTTTCCATTCCTGTCCTGGCAATTTCCTGGACAGGTCTTGCCACATCTGCGCCCTATCAATCATACCCTTGGCAGCAGCAGTTTGTTGTGTACCATCGTTCCTTCTAGACACATAGCCTTGGTTATCATATGTGATTAGGCCCCCATTCCGCTAGACGGCGCTCTCAATGCGACCTCACTGCGACCTGAGCTGGATTTGTGTAACCCTTGATTTCATGATTGGAATATCGCACAAAATGTAAAAGTACGACTAAAAACACAACAAAACACATAGCGTAAAAAGATTTGTTCTTTATCTACGAAATTCGTTGAGCGCCTTGGTCAGTTCCAGGTCGCAGAGAGAGCGCGGCGAGGTCGCCGCCCAAGTGGAATGGGGGTAATACAAACGGAGACAGTGCTCCATAGTTTTGACAACACTAAAATATATGCCTGCTCGTGAAACAAGCCACACATCAATTAGGTTATTCCATAGTTCCTTCGTTCGTTCGTTCAGGTCCTTCTAGCGCCTATAGCTAGTGAGACATAGGGCACAAGTTCCCTCGCTGTTTCAGTACCAGGGTTTCCTTTTCCTCCAATGTGCTCGAAACACCTCCTCGAACACGGGACCCCATTTTACTTCACTTCCGAAAGACAGGTGCAGTCCCAACCAGGATGCCTTCCCAGCATTGGACCGACCAGGGTCTCCAAGTTAGCAACTATTTGGAACCAGGAGCTCAACTGTGAGGCTGCTACTAGTTGAGCTACAACGACATACCTAGGCTATTCCATAGGGGTGGTTGTTAAAGCGGGATTTGCACCAATTTTCAGAAATCATTACGGAGAGAGGAAGCCACTTCACACGCAAAGACATGGCGAGTAAAGGCAATCAGTTAGCACCTCTGGAATCACCATGAAGGTCAGTCTAGCTGCTACGTCATAGGTCTGGGGACACAATTTACCCCGAATAGATAGTGAATAGGTCTTAAAAGCTGTTATTCCGGGAAACCTTCGGCTTGCCCCACTTCACGCTGTGCTTGTTAGGAAGAATGCTTACAGATGTGTCGGACTAATTGTGTTCTCCTGGGAAGTGTGAAATATAACACACTACAGGGTGCAATGAACTTACACATACTTTCCCCCCTGTTACTTACAATGTTCCTTCCTTGAACTCTCGAAAGTCAAGGCCGAAGAGTGTGACGCTAGCTATGTCTTTATTCGTCTTACAATGCGTTTATATTGGTAGAATAAAATTTGTCCTGGTTTACATAATGCTATACAGCCGGGTATCTGTCGAAAATCCTTATTCACAAATACTGTTGAATAGGTTCCAGATCACCATGTCCGAAGTTCGGATATGTTACGGATTCCTTGTCGGATCCGCCTGTATCCGCCTGTATATCCACTGAAAATACAAAAAAGTCACTGCACGTAAGTGTCAGGATCTGCCTGAGGTCATTTCATGCAGTGCTACATGGCTGATAGACCAGAAAAGGGTTTCGAATGACTTGGTCTCGAATGACACTACTGATTAAGCACAGAATGAGTTAAAAAAACATATTTTC
Organism: Branchiostoma lanceolatum; assembly: GCF_035083965.1. Taxonomy (NCBI): domain Eukaryota; kingdom Metazoa; phylum Chordata; class Leptocardii; order Amphioxiformes; family Branchiostomatidae; genus Branchiostoma; species Branchiostoma lanceolatum. The sequence continues at coordinate 10,518,232 of NC_089723.1, read as the reverse complement.
ACATTTTCAAATGTTATGTTCTAACATACGTATTAAACACATGGACATTACAAAGGGCATACATTTATTTTACCTCGCATCAAGTTTTGTGTCACGTCAGTAAATAGTTAATTGCGTTTTCAGAACACACTTGCCAGTTTAAAATGGTCACTTCTGTAGTGTTATGTACAACTACGTCTGATAAACGACAAGCTCTAACAGGAAAACCAAAGGTTCATTTAAGAGACTAAGATTTCATCATAGATAGCACAGGTTTTTCGGCCTATCGACCCTGACCAACAGCTTTGTTTTATCTTCAGTAGAGAGCCCGCCATTGGCAACGAAGCCATCGTTCAGAGTAGTGATAAATAGAACACAGTTATCGATTTGTGAAGTACGAAAAGAAGTTACCTCACACCTAAAAGCGTCAAATCATTACCGTTGTGATGTGATGTTGCTGAATAGAAACAACACGTTAGTCAACACAGAGCTGCCTGAAGAAATAATATTTAAGGTATACACGTACACTGGGATACACTGCTATCTATTGGGATCCTCAGCCGTAATGCCTACTCTACTCTGTTTGAAGGGACTAATTCCCGTGTAAAGCTCGTCCGATAAAACGATTGACCGCAACCGAAGTACACTACCTTATTTCAAGGACCAAATTCTTCAAACAAAGGTCGATTTTTTTCTTCGATTATGTTTGAACAAAAAGACATTAAATGAAGCATTCTTAAGTTTGAAAATAGGCCAGCTATAAGCAACCGGTGTTAAATCTTTGTTACACCCCATTCCACTATTTTAGGGTGGCGACCTCGCTACGACCGCACTGCTATCTAATTCCATACATAAGCAAGAGATCGGAGACCTCATATCGCCATGAACTATTCTGTTTATGCAAATGACTTATACATTTACATAAAGATGCTTGGTCATGAACACCTTTAACCCTCAAACCACCGTAGCTTTTTTACGACTAATCTTACCGTATGGGGTCAAAACTGACCCCACAATGTTTCCTACAAATATAGCTTTATAGGTGATTATTTTTGTGGTTTGTATATATGTATAGTTTAAGTAATCTATAAGGGACAGTTTGACATGATTAGGTGTGAATAATTTCTGCTAATTATCATAATTTATGCAAAAATAGGGAACATCGTCTTTTGCAACTTACGCCATTCAGACAAGCAGGCTCTTTTGAGGCCTGCGCCAACACTTGATGTCATATAGCATCTGAAAGGCTTGCGCTAGAACAACCAAACTTGGTCACCTTTGCTAAAATTTCGTTGGCAACAATTCTAATTTAATGAAATATCTAATCAATGTTTTCATGTTGCTATGGCAACCGGTTTCTTAGAGCCATATTCGAAAAAAAGTCGCTAATTTTGGATTTTACAATGTAATTCTAGGGCTGTCTTTTTAAACTACACTTATTTTCTTACATCAATACCAACCAATTTAATTTACTATCACTTTTATGATTTAATATGCATAATTTATGCATATTTGATTACGTCATCGGTCAAAATCTAAGATGGCGGACGATATAATTAGATTAGCTATAACCGGCTATTTCAACCTCAAATTTCATCATTACCATGTTTATTCAAACAGAAACAATCTTAATATAAACGTTTTGGTCCATTTTTATTGTGTTATTAGGTTATATGATGAAAAAAAGGATCTAATATAATTCAAGATGGCGGAACCAAGATGGCGGATTTCGCTAGTGTAACTTGATATGAATATAATTTTTATGACGTCATTTTGACGTCGTTCCTGTTGCCTACAAATAACGTCTTTGGATATATCATGATTTATCATACATAATTTCTATTTAAGTTTTATCGTGTACCTTTGAATTATATGGAAATACCCTATTTGTTGGTTTTCGTCAATAAAATCACATAAATACGTCATAATACGTCGCGACGTCATTAATCTTTACGTTCATTTAAAAAAATTGTTTTTTTCACGTTTCTACAAAATTATATTTTGTAACTATGATCATAATAACCCTTATCATACATGTTACTAGATGACAAGTATCAAACAATAGGGAATATGAGTGCAGATTTTGCTGGGGTCAGTTTTGACCCCACTGGACCATGCGTAAACTAACAAGATAACTTAATCAACAATGAGCCAATCTCGGTAAAAACTTGTGAGAAGTTATAAGACATATATACAAACAAACTCATTGAAGGAATTTTGTTTTCGACTCGAAATGTCAAAATGGCACATGTTGATATACGCCTGGGGTCAGTTTTGACCCCATACGGTGGTTTTAGGGTTAAATAAATTACACATGTCGCAATATAGACAGTCCTATCATTTTCCACTGATGAATTATGGCGCTTTTGCATTCATTTGCATAATTGGCACTAGTATCTGTTGATGCTCCACTTGACATAAACTACATATTATGTTACATGTATTTGAGTCTTATAATGGAAAACACTGCAAATATAGATTTTCCTCATTAGTTGTGCAAATCAAGTCCTAATTAGCATAATTTGCACTTCATTATGTAAATCTATGTCTAAGCTGCCTGCATACTGAATATCATGGACATCCGTCGTTCCTTTGTTCAGTTATTCTCCTTAGAAGATTTTCAAAATAACGCCCCTCCAGAGCAAGCTGCTAGGGGGCCCAAACCTACACAAATTCTTCATTACATCACAAGCTATTTGCCACCAGAAAATCAAGACCATAGCACGTCCAGGTCACAAGATACAAGAACGGAAGTTCTGCTGCAGTACCAAGGTTACATACCAGGAGCCCAAAATGAATCTTGACTTTTGTCTTTCCAACACCTACCCACATACCAAATATCATTGTAATCCATCACGAGGTTCTTGAGTTATGCTGACTACAATAGTCCGGAAACACACACACACGCACACACACACACACACACACACACACACACACACACTATATCTATAACTATATCTCCAATTTTCATAGAGATAAAAACGATTCTTACTATGCTTTGTGTGTTTTGCTGTCTTTTCAGTCATACTTTTACATTCTGCATGATGTCAATTTTTAAGTCAAGGGTTACAAAAATACAGTTCAGGTCACAGCGAGATCGCAGCGCGATCGCCGTCTAGTCGAAAGGAGGCCTGAGAGAGGTACGTAAGCATAACGACTGTCTTGAAGATGAAGCTGTTGATGTAAGATCGGAGGAAATCTTAAAGGATTCATTTGTAATCTACAGAAGTGACAGATCCCGGCTATTGTACAAGCGCAAGTATATTGATTAACTAAGGAGCCTTACGAGGGAAGGTGCCCAAGGAAATCCTACTATACAGCAGTACAGATCCATGTTGAGACCGGTTTTAGAATACGCAGACATTGTATGGCCAGGCCTTACTAAATGTGACGAAAAATCGGTCAGATCTGTCCAGTACCGCACGACCAGAATGATAAGTGGACTTCCCTACCTGTCTCACCAAACTGTCTATTCCCAGCTAGATCTTCCATCGCTCATCTTCCGCCGACTTAACTCCATCACACACAGATGAACGGACATTACCCGCTTCACTTACACAGCCTTCTCTCAATGACCAGATCATCCGCCAGTGAATCTAGATATGCCCTCAGAAACGGAAATAATCTCTCTGTGCAAATCTCTACAAGTGTAAATCTCTAGAACTAAGAAAGCCTTCTTCCACAGAGCCACCCAACTGTGGAATCCCCTCCACAGAGCCATCCAACTGTGGAATCCCCTCCACAAAGCCATCCAACAGTGGAATCCCCTCCACAAAGCCATCCAACAGTGGAATCCCCTCCACAGAGCCATCCAACAGTGGAATCCCCACCTCAGAGCCATCCAACTGTGGAATCCCCTCCACAAAGCCATCCAACAGTGGAATCCCCTCGACAGAGCCATCCAACAGTGAAATCCCCCCCCCCCCACAGAGCCATCCAACTGTGGAATCCCCTTCACAGAACCATCCAACAGTGGAATCCCTTCCACAGAACCATCCAACTGTGGAATCTCCTCCACAGAACCATCCAACTGTGGAATCCCCTCCACAGAACCATCCAACTGTGGAATCCCCTCCACAGAGCCATCCAACAGTGGAATCCCCACCTCAGAGCCATCCAACTGTGGAATCTTCTCCACAGAGCCATCCAACTGTGAAATCTTCTCCACAGAGCCATCCAACAGTGGAATCCCCTCCACAGAGCCATCCAACAGTGGAATCCCCACCTCAGAGCCATCCAACTGTGGAATCCCCTCCACAAAGCCATCCAACAGTGGAATCCCCTCGACAGAGCCATCCAACAGTGAAATCCCCCCCCCCCCCACAGAGCCATCCAACTGTGGAATCCCCTTCACAGAACCATCCAACAGTGGAATCCCTTCCACAGAACCATCCAACTGTGGAATCTCCTCCACAGAACCATCCAACTGTGGAATCCCCTTCACAGAACCATCCAACAGTGGAATCCCTTCCACAGAACCATCCAACTGTGGAATCTCCTCCACAGAACCATCCAACTGTGGAATCCCCTCCACAGAACCATCCAACTGTGGAATCCCCTCCACAGAGCCATCCAACAGTGGAATCCCCACCTCAGAGCCATCCAACTGTGGAATCTTCTCCACAGAGCCATCCAACTGTGAAATCTTCTCCACAGAGCCATCCAACAGTGGAATCCCCTCCACAGAGCCATCCAACTGTGGAATCCCCTCCTCAGAGCCATGCAACTGTGGAATCTCCTCCACAGAGCCATACAACAGTGGAATCCCCTTCCATATGACACGCGGACAGTTTTTCCTTGTCTCCATTCAAAACCAACGCCTGGATCTCCCTTGTGGACATTTATTCTGTATAGTTCAACTGTATATACATATTGTAAAATGGTGATGTAAATAAATGCATCATTGTATTGAATGTGTTAGTAACTGCTTATTGTGTAACCATTATGTATTCCCTCCCAAGGTTAGTCCGTCATAATAGCTATTAGTTAGGAAACCTTATAGCTGTTTGTATTTACATGCCAACCAAACCAATAAATAAATAAAGAAGCATATCATATGCATCTTCGTACTATTTGCTTTCTCTGAATTTGTCCAGTTTTAACATTGCCTTTTTTCACTTTTCTAAATTATAAATGAAACATAATGAATTTGTTTCATCTCAAGATAACTCGGTTGCTCTTCAACTCAATATAATAGATTGTTACCAACAGGGCCCAGTAAACACAGAACAATGCAGGGTACATCTAGCTACAGTGTGACGGAAACCAATTTGGGCGACATTCAGTGAAATAGATAAAATATAATATGTAAAAACGCAATTGCTTCCCGTAACTCAAAGTGTTAGCCGTCTTAAGGTCAAAATAAACAACGTTCAATTAATCTAGTCGACAAGACCATAAAAAATTGTTTTGCTGCCAAGTGTATCATGTCTTACTAACATTTAAAGTTTCAGCACAAGAACTGAACTACTCAGCAAAATCAGACAAGGATGATGCTGACCATGCTGATGACAAAAAAAAATCAACTTCATTCCATGACAGTGTCATACTGCCATGCACTAGCGCTGCCCCAACCCATAAAAGAGTCAAATCTAGAAAGCGACAAAAGCAACCAAAGGTAATAAGGTAAAAGGTGATAACAGAGATAACTTGCATATTATCTGCTTTACTGAGATTTGATCAGATAATCAGAACTAGACTCAATTCTTAAGTCTGTACTTGTATGTAAATATGTACTTATGTGTATATCTGGTGTATGTACTATGTTGTTGTATTGTTTAATGAGCCCTGGAAGATCAGACCCCTAAAGGGGCTAAAGAGCATCTTAATAACCGAACCGAACCGATGCACATTACAAAAGCATGATTTAAAAGACAACAAAACATACAATCCGTTCTTTATCTATGAATTGTTTTGTCTCTCAGTGCTGGTAGCTTCTCGTGGAAAGGCGATGTCACATAAAGTTTGTCACTCCAGCGCAGCTATGTTTGTGTTTGGTTCCCATTAGGATGCATGTTAGGGTTTGTCTGCAACTTATCTCACAGTGATTGTACAGACACGACAGGTTCGATGTTTTCACTAACACGAGACTCCCTCTCGACCCATCAAGTCTACCCGATGTTGGCAAAGGAGATTGGGAAAGGTTCACCTTCAAATCTAATTCGTTTTGGGCTGATATGTATCAGCAAAGCAATCATCCCAGCGCGTGAGAGATTGACGGTCCACGGAGGTGCATGTGTAATCGTAAAGTGTGGCGCCCTTTCGAAACTCCAGCCGTTCACTGCGAATTTCCAAGCCGTGGATAAAAACTAATGAAGTAGAAAACAAACAAATCCGTACTTATCAAACCCTGTTATAAATAATAGGTATGAGATCTCTAAACGCCCATAATCCAAGTCATCCATTATACTAAACATTAATAACCATCAGCAATTTCATGGTTGTAAATAAAAGATGATGTATTTTGCGAAAATCTTATACTAAACTCATTTATCACCTTGATGTCATGACAAGCTTGATAAACTATTAAGCCTCACCACAGGTAGTCAGGTACACATGTCGGCAAACACGAGTAACATTAGAAAACGTTCTATTCTATTCCACAGCAAGTATCAAACAGCTTCTATTAAGCAAAATAAATTGTTCATAAATATACTTATTACTTTGGAAGAATTAAGTAGAACTTGACATAGAGAATGTGCCTAGAACTTATTAAGATTGACCACCTTTGTGTAATGATTAACATAACATTAAGGTAACTATCACCTTCTCAAGATGTCAACCCGGAACAGACTATAAGGTTCGATCCACTCACACCGGGAAGGACCCTTAGTCTTTTCGATAAGTGTGGTGGGTTCTTTTACGTGCTCGAGGTCTGGCTCTCTTCAAACACGGGACCTCCATTTTCCGAGGGACGTCCCTAACCGAAGCTATGAACTCGTTTTGGCCTGAGTGAAGTGAGGAGAGTCGTATAAAGTGCCTTTCCCAATGGCACAATGTCAACGGGACAAATCAGGGGACCCCGGATTTGAAGCCAGGATCTCAGGGTTCTGAGCCAAACACGGCCTGCCACTGCACAGTACGTTACCAACCATTATAGGATGATGCAAACTTTAACGTTTTCACAGCCTAGGTTCATGGCATCACAATGTCAGGAAATCAAGTTCTATATACATGTGCAGCAACATTAGGCCACAGCAAGTGAATTTTATGGATGACATCCTCCGCAGACTCCAAAATTAATGAGATAGGGCGAAAAAAAACAAGGCGGGCAAAAAAAACAAGATTCCTATATTTTCAAATTCTGAGATCACAAATCTTGTTAAACAAGAATTGAGGCCACGAAATATGATATCGTGACAAACAGGTCTTTTATTGCTGTATTCAACCAATGAGGTTTCATATAAGATATAAAACCTCCTTGATTCAACAGTAAACATGTCCTTGTAGATGTGTATCCACTCAATAGACTAACTACAACAAATGCAAAAAAGAGCTTGTTGTACCATCATCTGACGCAACTACACTGGGTATTCATATGTGATGAAACACCTTGTGTATACAGCTCAATTAACTAGACCCCCCCCCCCCATTATTTGTATAATGTCCTTGCTAGAACAAATGCAGAAAACAGCTTGTTATTATACCATCATGGGCAGGAACCACACTGGGTATTCATATGCAATGAAACACCTTAGACTGTCAACGTTTACGACATATTTGCCCATTTTTGGCATGTTGACCACCGTCGGAGGGCAATGAAATTTCTTGTTTTTTATTTCGAAATCAGGCGAAAATTAATGAGCGCGCTGATGTCATCCATAAAAATTACTTGCTGTGGCCTTACATGTGACAAAATTTTGATCGTTCATGCCATAGATTTCGGACGATTCGATTTTCCAGCTGCATCCGATTATAAATCTATATGTTGGTGATGATATTGGCACCCATCTTCTTATCTCCATGATAAATTGAGATATAGTTTTGGGTGTGTCTATGTGTATGTGTGTGTGCTTGTGTTTCCGGACTATTGTAGTCAGCATAACTAAAAAAAACACCTCTGGATGGATTGTTAAGGTAGTTGGTACGCGGGTATATGGTATTTGGTGTTGGAAAGACGAAAGTCAAGGTCGATTTGGGGCCTCCTGGTATATGACCAAGGTAATGCAGTAGAAATTCTGTTTTTTTGTATCTTTTGACCTGGACATGCTATGGTTTTGATCTTTTGGTGGCAGATACGTTGTGATATAAGAAAGAAGTGGTGTAGGTTTCGGCCCCCTAGCAGCTTGTTCTAAAACTGCAGGGGCGTTTTGTCAAAATATTCCAAGGATAATAACTGAACAAAGAAACAACGAATTTCCATAATATTTAGTATGCAGGTAGCATAGACAGTGAGGTACATAATGAACTATAATTATGTAAATTGGCATCTAATTTGAATAATTATTGAGAAAAAGTTGCATAATCTAAATATTTCATGGAGATATAAGATCTCCGAACTCAAGTTTAATATTTTATTTTCTATATGACTACATGGCTAACATGGAATCTAATGCAGTGTTGGCTGAGAGAGCATCTAAACATATATTTTTTACTTTGGCCGAGGAGGTTATGTTTTGCACAGCGTTCGTGTGTGTGCGTGTGTGTCCTTGCGTCTGTGAATACAAGAATTCAAGAATGCTTGGATAGATTGTCTTGACACTTGGTACGTGGGTAGGTCTTCTTGAGACCTCGAAATGTTAAGATTTTGGGCCCCCTGTCGACTTGGGCCCCCTGCCCCTGGCTTTGATATCTTGTGTTCTGAACATGCTATGGTCATGATTTTGAGTGGCAGATAGGTTTTGGGAGGGAGAGTAAGTCGTGTAGGTTTACGCCCCCTTATGAATCAAACATAAGTATTTTCATTATCAAGCACCACTAGCACATGATTCCCAAGGAAGTATGGATCAAGAAGTGTGGATCTATCGTATCAGATATAAAAGGCAAAAAGACGAGAGAAAACACTGGCTCTAGATGAAAGATTATGTACTTCTTCCAGTGCTTATTACTGTGGTTGGAAGCAACTTGTTATCGTCGTGCAATCTTTGTATTCTCGTCGAGCATTACCTGGAGGCAGTGGATGTGTTTGCACTAATACCAGTGATACTGATGTGTTCACGATACACAAGTCGCAAGAGAGGGATTGATCATACAATTGCCAGCGGCAGAGAAATATTCCATATTATGTTACACGTTTCCCGTCATGATTAAATTTGCACAAAAAAGATAAGCTCAATAACAGCAATAATTGTAAATCTTGATTTAGACTCAATACAATTCAAACAATCATGCATCCGGTACTGGCATTCACATATCATTACAAACGAACGATTTGCTATTCCTTTTCATGTACTGAAAGTATGAATCTACCGCGAGGTAAATACATATATTGTGTTTGGCTATATCAAAATGGAACCGAAATAGCCTTTATTGAGCCTCTTAGACAACTTATAGCCACGTATTTATGACTTGCAAGTTTTCCCAAACATGAAATGTTTTAAAAAGATCATAGACCTTATCCAACCTGCCGCACGCACTGGCTTCAAGGCATGGTGAAGGACAGGCAAGTTCATCAGCATTGGCTTTACGTACTGACTTATCGCCACTGCTTAGGCCCACGGAATAAGGTGGGGAATATTCAAGGTCCTCCCAAATCTTCTGCTCTACTTCATCCCAGACATGCAATGCTTTATGACGAGATGGTAGACTATATCTAACTTACTGTACGTACTGGCTCCTTAAGGCATGCTGACAGGAAGGCAAGTACATCAGAAAGATTTACAGGTACATGCATCGCTTATAAAGGCGTACTTTCACTCTAAACCTCAAGGTCTTTCCTATTTCAAATGACTTGAGGCGTCGAAGGCAACTACTCTACCCAACCCAGAGATCATTAATAATTCCTTACTACAAATAAGAAACTCTAATGCGTCATTTTCTCAAAAAGAAAACAACTTGACAGTATATCTGATTGCTCAATACATTTATTTGGAAGGTTCGCTTGAGGCGTCTAAAGATCCTGTTGACAATAGTCTGGGCGTAGCTCTAAAACTCGTAGGAAGTTTGTATTATCAAAATCACAACGTAAAGTTTAGATAAGAAACGGTAGGACCACGCTAAAATGGACTAACCAACAAGATAGATTTAAAAGGCCCAACGCAATGTCTGAACAAAAGCAACAGCAAGATGACGCTAGCCGAAATTAGATTACCATCAAAATACAGTTAAAAGATGTTGATGAACATTTCTAATTGTGCTTTTCGCCTGGACATGAGCATTTGGTGTAGTTTATAATGACCTGCGGATAATGTTACCCTTAGGAAATACCGGGACATGCAAGTCAGCATAGTGCAGTCCCGTTATAACTTTCCTACCGTAGCGTGGTATCACCTCGATTCACCATTAACTTCCTAACGACAGTCTAGCTGTAACCCCGAATTCTGAACAGATCCGATGTCTCAGTTTCGTTGACAAAGCACTCCTGGTGCAGTAAATCTCATGGTACAATAACAGTGATCGCTGGAGATCGGTATCCACACACTAATAAAGATTTAACGACTTTCCGCACACCTCTTAGGTGCTGGGTCCCATTGGGGACATAGAATGTTCAGTGACCAAGTTACGACAGAGGAAAAACTGCAATTAGAGTCGTTATGGCCGAGTAAAGGGAAAGGTACCTAAACCATTTCGAAATGACTTTCATTCTCAAAATACGCGTAACTTTACCAAACGTGGTTACTTTTATCTCGGCATCGATTATGTTTACTACGTCATCACTACTTTCCTCTTCACGCGTCATTCTGGAATTTCATTGCCCCCATAAACGATGGTGAATCGTGATACAGGTCCGAATCGTATGATCCAATGCACCAATATACGTATCCGGTCGACCATTCAATTTCTAATAACTTCTCAAGCATCTTTCATGGAAGGGCTAAAGCGTATTGCAACAAAACTACTTACTGGGCACGACTTTCGACAACCAACTCCAATACTTGCTGGCAAAAAAGTTCCATCTTAATGATACAACGTATGACGTGTATCATGTAAGGGATATGTGAGGAGGGTGGAATAAGCTCCCTACCAATAATCATTACTGGTCTCACGTGTATTTCATTGATATTTCACTATAACGAAGGAGCTCGACCATATCTTTTATGGATCATGGTTTTCTCTAAAATATTGACCAGATGGCTAACATTTGAATTATTAAACGGAGACTTTAAAGGCGTTCAAAGAGATAAAACAGCCAGGTCTAACGAGAACGAATCAACGATGTAAGTGAGCAGGCAATCCGAACTTACCGAGCAATCAATCGAAAATGACACGCGGCTGTTGATCTTGTAGACGTACTTAGTTAAAACGAGTTCCTAATAAAGGCAAGAAACCATTCTACTGATTCTTCTCTTGATCGATTTTCGATTGTAAATCGTGTGGGAAACAGAAAAAGCCCGCAAGGCTACCCTTTAAACACGATGGCGCCAACCTCTAAACTCAAATTATAGTTCGTGCGCGCTTTATTGCACCGCTGAAAGCAAAACTTCCCCTGGGCAAATCGTCAAACAGAACGTACCGTCGTAACAATAAAGCAGCGCAGGTTAACAAGAAAATGCATTTTGCCAATACTTTGCTTCAGACAGACAGGAAGAGAAGCAAACTAAATCAACGAAGCCCGTAAGCAACGTCAGGCAGTAGATACATAACAGGAAATCGCTTTGAGTCCGTAGCGTTGAAACTACATGTATGATGTGTTGTAAGCTCAGCATATGATTTCGGACGGACCGACTCAGCCAGGTAGAAAGAACATTGCTGTTGCTTCTATGACGTCAGAGTATGTGTAAGGAAAATAGTAGAGAGAGGTCCTTCGATGGAAAGTGAAGACAGACTCCAGTTGTTGTCGTGGCCGTTGGGAAAGATCTTTATTCCAAGTCACTCTGCATGTCCTCTCCTCTCTATCCTTAATCCCAGTCTGTCTTACTTAACACACTCGGTTTCTCATTTTATATGTTTCACAATCTACATCTACATCTTCCCTGACAGACTGAGTCACAAGATAAATCACACAAAGGTACATGATGAAGGAAGTAGCAAGTCTCAGGGGGAATGGACAACCTTGTGCCGAGTTGCACGGCCTCGCACAGCCTTAGTCATACAGTCTTGTGCCGCCTTGCTCTGCCTTAGTCATACTACATGTCCATTTCTCAGTAATCTAAGGAATTCCTCTACCTTCACACATCTGCTTATACATACTTGATATGCACTATATTACATCCCCCTGGTTTGAAGAAATGCGTCCTCGCATTGAGGAATTTTGAAGTCACAGCGATTTTACACAGGAGTGAGCAGAAAAGCCACATTTTTTTGAATAGTATGAAATATTAGTACTATATACGCAGTACATTAATGGTATCAAACTTTGACGATACATAACGTGATACTCGTACAATGTATGCCTCAAATTTCTCAACGTATTAGATCATTAGTTTCAAACAGATTCAATAAACAAAGTCAAAGAGTTCGTAGTAAACATGCATCTCCCGGCGGCGTCGATCGGTGGCTGTCTGCCGTCTGCCGATCGTCGTCACGTGGATGTCCGTCTGCGCTGCCGTCTCAGGTTTCTCGTCTCTGGTGCGCCGTTTGCAGTCCGCTGTCATGATGACTTCTACCTGCATGCTCCCCACGGGCGCTGCGTCCTGCCTCTGCCGGATGGCTGCTGACATCACTGTGAAGATCAGGCTGCACGTCCGTGGGTGTGTCCGTCGGCGGGTGCCTATGGTGGCCTCTCATCCGCCGTCAGGGTCACGTTACGCTGTAAGGTAGAGAGAACGGACAACCTGGCCACACGCTATCCTACTACTAGGTTTCACATTTCTACATACTTCATCATTTCACTAATTAGATATCTTACCTATCCTCAGCTAAGCCCTGGGGGTTAGGACTCGTTAACTGACTTCGCTATCAGCTGAGCCTTCATGACGCCCAAACGTCACCGCTAACCGGCCACGCCGCCCGATTGTTTGGCTTTCCACAGACGTCATCCAGCAGTCAGCTCCTCCCCCCTCTGACTTACAGACCCGCCCGTACATTTATTACCTGGCTTATAGCAATAAGATAATAATGAGCGGAAAACACAATGTCGTTGTTTCATCTTTATTTCATCAGGTTTAAAAAGCACCGGGTTATGACACGGGGTGGGGAAGACGAACTCTCAATTGTCCCTGGTAAGCTTGTTGACATATTATACGTCTGGTACGAAACAAATCGCTGAGGCTGAACGCCTTGGGTTGTTCTTTCCGAACGCCGGATGTGGGGAACTTCGTCATCATCGGGGTCAGGTTCGTGTTGATCGGCTGCTGGGGCTGGGGGGAGTGGTGGTTCAATGGGAATTATGAGCGGTACCGACACCTCCCCGGTGGGAGTCTGTTCGTGCCCTCGCGAACAATGCAAACCCTTAACAGGGGACGACTGGCGGTCCTTTCTCCGAGGAATCGGAGGCGGAAACATACAGGGCATCAAATGTTCACGATGTAACATGCGTTCAGCGCCCTTCCCAGATTCAGGTCGCACAACATATTCTGGGAGGTCGGGATCTGGGCGTTCTTTCACTATATAGGGAGTCGATTCCCAACGGTCCTTGAGTTTACGCTTGCCACGTGTCCGTCTATCACGAACAAGGACCCGTTCCCCTGGTAACAACGGGGAGGCATGAACCTTCCGGTCATGATAACGTTTCTGCCGTGCCTGAGCTATTTCTATGTTCTCGGCGGCATATTTGTACGCCTCACATAGACTATGATAATGCTGCTGTACCCACTCGTCTGGGCTACGGGGTGGATTAGAACGCTCTGCAGTACCTAACCAAATGTCGATCGGAAGACGGGCGCTTCTCCCAAACATGAGATAATACGGACTATAGCTAGTGGTCGTGTGTCTTGTACAATTATACACATGCACTAGTTGGGAGAGATATTCAGCCCAACGTTTCTTCTTGTCGACTTCCATTGTGCCGATCAGGGTCAAGAGCGTCCGATTAAAACGCTCGCACTGGCCATTCCCGGCCGGGTGATAGGGGGTCGTACTAGATTTAACAGCTCCGTAGAGCTTGCACAACTCTGCGATGGTCGAAGACTCAAAGTTGGCTCCCTGATCACTGTGCAGTCTCATGGGAAACCCGTATGGTATCACGAAGTATTTATATATCGCACGCGCGGTGGTCAGTGCGGTTTGGTTCCGGGTCGGGACGGCGACGGCAAAGCGAGTAAAGTGGTCCGTAATTACCAAGATATTCTCATAACCGCCCACAGATTTCTCAACTGACAAATAGTCCATGCAAACGAGCTCAAGTGGGGCGGAAGTCTTTACACTGACTAACGGCGTCCTTGTTGTGTGGTTCGGTAATTTCCGAAGTCCACAGCGCTGGCAGGTCTGGACATAGAGTGCTATGTCTGACCGCATGCCTATCCAGAAGAAACGACTCTCTACCAAATCAAGGGTGCGAGCAACACCAAAATGACCCGCTTGGTCATGTAAAGCTTCTAAGGTTTCACGCTGTAACACACGTGGGAGAACTAACTGCTGGGTTGAGCCTTCCGGGTGGGGGGTGGGTATGACCCTATGCAATACCCCATGTCGGAGGTCAAGACTATCCCAATGGGCAAGAAGGGCGGCTACGTCGCCCTCCTCTCTTAATCTCTCTTTGTCGGTTGGTGGTCTGCCGCGCCTGACATATGTCAGCACTCGGTCTAACACGGGGTCGTCCCGCTGGAGACTGCGTAATTCGGAAGCGGAGCGACCGGGGAACAGGGGTGTGCCACCACGTGGTGGGCGTTGCGCAACTGCTTTGAGTACTCTAGCTACAAGCGGAGTTTGGGGTAAAGGTGGACGCGCCAAGGACATACAACATTCAAACGTTCTATCAGCAGGAATGTATAATTCATCTGTGTTCTCGTCCACCTCACCATGACGAGGGAGACGTGAAAGGGAGTCGGCATTCTGATTAGATTTGCCAGGTCGGTACTTAATGTCGTAATCGAAGTTAGCGAGCTTCGCCGCCCACCGTTGTTCAACGGCGCCTAAGGACGCAGTTTGAAGATGAGCCAATGGATTATTATCCGTATACACAGTAAATTTTGACCCAATCAGGTAGTCTTTAAACTTATCTGTTACGGACCAAACTAGCGCTAACAATTCGAGTCGAAAGGAGCTATAATCTGCAGCGTTCCGCTCGCTCGGTCGCAGCCCTCTTGAGGCGTACGCAACAACACGCTCCTTCTTATCTTGAACTTGAGAAAGGACTGCACCTAAGCCTGAGAGACTTGCGTCTACGTACAGAGTAAACGGAGATTGAAAGTCTGGGTACGCTAGAATGGGGGCCGAGATGAGTGTGTTTCTTAGTTCATCAAAAGCTTTCTGACAGTCGTCTGTCCAAACAAATTCACGTGGGGCACAGGATGACTGGCGGAGACTTTTCTTCTGTGTGTGCCCCGCTATCTTATGTAACGGCGCAGCGATGTGCGCAAATTTGGGGATAAAGCGTCGGTAGTAGGAGCAGAAGGCGACAAAGCTGCGGGTCTCCCGTGCATTCTGGGGAATTGGCCAATTCTTTACAGCAGCTACCTTCTCAGGATCCGTCCCTATGCCCTGTGCGGAAACCCTATGACCTAGATATTGAACTTCAGTAGCAAACAGCTTACATTTACTGGCTTTCAGCTTCAAGCCGTGGGTCGCCAGGCGAGTCAATACTTCGTCCAGCCTATGCAAATGTTCCTCAAACGTCTTGCCGAAGACGATTACATCATCTAGGTATATCAGCAGAGTGGTGAAATTAAACTCTCCCAATACATGGGTCATTAATCGTTGAAAACATGCTGGTCCGTTGACCAGGCCAAAGCTCAATCTGTTGAATTGGTAATGGCCCCAGGGGAGCGAAAATGCTGTCTTTGGTTTGTCAGCTTCAGCTATACCAACTTGATAATAGCCTTGTGCTAAGTCTAATGTACTAAAGTAGTTCGCACCTGACAAACAATCAAGGGACTCGTCAATTCGCGGAAGGGGGAACGAATCACGATGCGTCCTGGCATTTAATTTACGGTAATCTACACAAAACCGCAATCCTCCGCATTTCTTTCTGACCAAAACACAAGGACTAGACCAGGGACTAGTGGAGTGTTCAATGATACCCTTATCTAACAAATAGGCGACGTGGTCCTTGACCTCTTGGTACAAGGCAGGCGGAACCCGCCTGTATCGCTCCTGACAAGGAGGTGAGTCACCCGTGTGGATCTCATGCGTCACGGTTCTGGTATAGCCAAAATCTGAATCATCCTTTGCAAAAGCATGTTTGTGTTTCTGGAGAAGTGCTGCTAGCTGGTCGCGCTGACTGGAGGTTAACTGCGATTCGTCAATGTCTAAGCCGGGAATGATTTCTTTTAAGCTCTCCGTATCGCCGGCCGGCGTATCGGAGCTGTCATCAGAGGTACTGATTAAGTCTACATGTACAATGTGTTTGTCGTCATGACGAAACCTTACAGAATTCTCTGACTCCCTTACTTCATCAGCAAGGAATGCCTCCCCCAAAATAGCATGTCGGCCAATTGTAATATCTCGAAGTGTAACATTTGCTAAACGGACGGGGCATCTACCGTGTTTAACTTCAGCGAAACTCTTGGCGACCAGAATGCCATTTGGCAGGACCCCTTCGTTAGGGGGTTCTATAATGACAGTATAGGGACTGTCAGAAGGGCGCGTTCTACAATAGATAACCATTTCGTTTCGGGCCGGCACTACAATATTGTTTCTCCCCGGCGCCCGAACAAGACCCACTCTACCATTCTCGTCAGCAAGGGCCTGTCTGCGTTCGTGTGAGCTCAATGCCTTCTGCCACGCTTCACCTTCTTTACCCCCCGGGAGCTTATGTACATAGTTGGATTTCTTCCCGGGGAAGATCGACAGTTTACATCGGTCAATGACGTTGGTCCCTAAAATTACAGGGACACGGCTACTGCTGTCGTCAACTACTATAACCCCGACATCTGCTAGCCTATGTTCTAGAATTTCAATGCACATTTCAGCAAAGCCAACCTGTTTAATGGGCAAGCCATTAGCGGCTGTAACAGAGAGCCAACTACTAGCGTCTTGTAAGCGCTCCCCCTTTTCTCCAAAGTGTCGAAAGAAAAACTCCTTATTAATTGTAGTTACTTGGCTCCCAGTGTCAAGCAGACAGTCAACTGGCACGCCATCGAACATAGCTGAAACAATTGGCTGTTTTCCCACAGTCCTATTAAACAGACTGGCATCATCACGAGGGTTACGACTGTCTACACTACATTTATTGACAAAAACTGAATCATGCGACTGGACGTTTTGTCCCACTCCGTCGGCTTTGGGCGCGGGACTATTTAGTTTCCCTGATTACCAGTGTACTGAGCGGGGCGAGGGTTGCTGTACGTGTTACCTTGGTTATAGTCAGAAAAACACGCGCGGGCCATGTGGCCAGGGCCGCCACACCGACGGCAAATCGGCCTTCCGTCGGGGGTCCACTTGTCGCCCGGGAGGCCACGTGGCCTATATGAACTGCGGAAGGGTGCGCCCTGCTGACTAGCGGCGCCCTGTTGGCTCATGTGCCCCTTAATGGCGGCGAGTTCCGCCGTTAACTGTGCAACCTGGGCGCACAAACTGCTGTCTGAGGAGTTATGTCTTTCTGCCGTCTGCATTGCCACCCTCATGGTCGGCTCTGATCTAATTTCTTCGTCATACTCCCCGCTTAAATGTAGGGCTTCCTCTCTGACGTCCTTAAACTTACTGCCATTCTTTTCCCTCATCAGTTTAAGCAGGTCTTTTCTAAGGGCTTGATCGCGAAGCCCTGCGATAAATTTGTCTCGCAGGGTGAGGTCAGCGTTTGGCAGTTGTTCGTTATCGACGTCTTTGTCGCTAGCGCGACGCATGACAGTCTGTAGCGCCAAGGAATATTGTCTGATCGACTCCCCGGGCAGCTGCTGGCGGGCATAGAAGGCCTGAATCAGGGCCGAAAACGGAGCCTTATCGGCGTATGCCTCCCTTAAGTGCTTGAAAACAATATCTACATCATCTTTATTTGCGTCGTTTAGCAGCTGCACTTGTGCTTTTGCCTCTCCCGCGCAAGCGCGGCCGACTAGAAAACCCTGCTGGTCCTTGGGCGTCCCCCAAACCTTAAAAGACCTTTTACACTCGAGTATAAATTCATCAACGTTTAGATCACCCGGTTTAGACGGGAGCCCGGTAAACTGGGGGAGCTTACGGTCAGTGGCCATCACCACATACTGAGGCTTATCGTCTCCAGGCATCTTAACAATTATATCAAAGGCTCTACACTTAGCAGGTTATACCACAAGAATAAGCAGATAATATAGAATGCTATCAAGGGTGGCCAGGTCGTCGCACTCTCAATACCCAACAAGCGTAACTGACTTACCGCTCGTGTTGTCTCGTCGTCCCGCACAGGAGAAGATTTACCGTAATCCTGCCGACAACGCCATGTAAGGAAAATAGCAGAGAGAGGTCCTTCGATGGAAAGTGAAGACAGACTCCAGTTGTTGTCGTGGCCGTTGGGAAAGATCTTTATTCCAAGTCACTCTGCATGTCCTCTCCTCTCTATCCTTAATCCCAGTCTGTCTTACTTAACACACTCGGTTACTCATTTTATATGTTTCACAATCTACATCTACATCTTCCCTGACAGACTGAGTCACAAGATAAATCACACAAAGGTACATGATGAAGGAAGTAGCAAGTCTCAGGGGGAATGGACAACCTTGTGCCGAGTTGCACGGCCTCGCACAGCCTTAGTCATACAGTCTTGTGCCGCCTTGCTCTGCCTTAGTCATACTACATGTCCATTTCTCAGTAATCTAAGGAATTCCTCTACCTTCACACATCTGCTTATACATACTTGATATGCACTATATTACAATATGCACTATATTACATATGCACACAATTACACGTACTAGTCTCACCATGTTCCAAGGTCATGTGTATCAGTGACAGAAACTGGAATTATGATAGGTGGGTATCAACCCATCCCTGAGAATTCACACGAAATGCAATGCTTTCGTTTTCTGTACATTCTCAATAGGTGGGTGGGTGAAAAAAGTCGTGACGTCTTTGTGGTTTTTAGAAGAGAATATATGTACCAAAGGAAGGCGGAGTTCAACCTTATTTCTGGTGTTTTGCAGTTTAATATCATTTTTACCGCCAACGTTGGCTTATCGCGACGACCAGAAAAGAAAAGGAGGCCTTCCAGCAGATGTCTCCTCGAGATTTCATTAGCATAAGACATTTAACCATGGTGTAATCATCATCAAGACAACGTGATCATTAGAAGTCTTAACTGTGTCATCTTCAAAGATAACACAGAACTAATTTGTCTGCTACAGCTTGAAGAACCCCATAGGCAATTTATTCCATACATGTCTAGTACTAAGAACAAGGTATAGAACATGGAGCGTACGCGTCAACCAGTTAGAACATCAAGACTAGCTGTCTAAGCCATTTTAATATCCTTTTCCTTTTAGAAAGGATTCAATGACGACGGTCATTTGCATATACGAAGGAATCCTTTCGTGGCTAATCGTAATACTGACCACTTCTTCCCTGATTACGGACACGGTCTCCGTGTGCAGAGATGTTGTTTTAGCCTAAGGTGTGTCTGAATGTTCACGTTCTAGTGTGTTCGAATCATTTGTATACACTGTTAGTAGATTGGCAGGAAGTGAGTGGTATCATCGTAAATGTCAGACTTGCAGGAGTGATAGAAAAAATAGTTCAGAGTTGGTAGAACTAGCCGTTTATCAGACATTCCAGGTCATGGGGTCAATGGAAGAGGCTACTAATTCATTGGTAGGTATTATTTCTTGTCGATCTGTCATGTTTTCACTCAATCAGATCAATGGACCTTAATTGCATAATCAATGAACTACAATTAAACAAGACATATGAAAAATGTAGGCATGAGATCTCTTAAAGGCTTTAATCACACAAAAAACAGATGAATGGAGTACAAGAAAATTATAATATCACAACCAGTGAAGTAAAAGAATCAACATACTTCCTGTAATATTGTATAAACTACATAGACTGAGGTCTTCTTTTCCCACAATGGAATGGTTGAATCTACAAACAGCTATCAATCTGTGTTAAATACAATAGTCAAAGACATGGCAAGCATTAACAAAATGGAATATAATAACAGCATTTCTAAACTTAAGGCAGAAGATTCACAAAGGGAAAACTTTGCAAAGTCATTTTTTCTAACTTGCTGACAACATTTGGCAGACATTTTTAATACACCATTTGCCAGTAATGCTTCCCAGTTCTTGTAAAATCATTGTGCATTGTGCGGTATAAGAGGGTATTCAATAATATGGGCTTAGAGCAGCACGAGGGCACCAGATACATGAAATGGAAATATCCATAGTGAACAACTCTGCTTATCATCAATCATCAATTTATTCTACTTTATTTATCCAAATATGTATACTGTTTGGCAAGATGCAGGAAATAGATAAAAATTCTAAGTCATAAACTGAAAAATAAATTTGGTTATCAATTTTGCGACTTCAAACTATATGACCATGTAGCTAGTTGATGACAACATGGAAGCAACTTAAGGAGCATAATTTGTGTGTGCTTTCTTTTTAACGAAAATTCTGATACACTGCTGTCAACAGTAGAGCCATAAACTGTTGTAAAACTCATCTGCACGCATAGATGACACTCCTATTTTTAAGACATAGCAGTTAAGACCACCCTAGTGGAAAATGTTGGCCTTGAACAGGTATGGTCCAAATATGCATAGCGTGAACAATTCATAATAAACTAAGCATTCCTTCATATGATATCGTCATTAAATGCACAGTGTGATATTACGGTAGCTATAAAATACAGGTCAATTTGATGCCCTCTCCTTGACAGCTTTCATAAGTAAATGATGTAAAGAGCACTGAAGTGAAAACACAAGATGTTTTCTAGTAAAACCCAGTGGGTGTGAAAGATTGAATAGATTAGCCATCAAGAAAATGGATAGGTCTCTATTGATTGGTTCTGTTGATGTGTCACTTTGGGGGCTCCAGTTTCAAGGTTACTTCATAAGGCATTGTGAGCAAGACCTCACATCTTCATTTTTGTATATATACATGTAGATGGCAACTGCAAATAAATTTATTGATGATACCCATGCACAGATTGATTTTTGCCTGTTATTTTTTAAAAAGAAATTTTGATCCAGTGATGAGTGTAGTTGTAGAAATGACCCTTGTGGGGTAGCCTCGAGTGTAGCTGTCGTCTGTGACAGTTTCTGCACTTCATGAATACAGGAATGAAAGACTTAGCTGTGACATTATGTTTTGTTGCTTCAATTCATGTGACAATATTTATGGATTCTATTTTGAAAATTTAAGCACCTTGTTTTTCGGGGCCATCTTGATCTTTTTGCACCTTTGCATTAGATTTTGATTCTGCAAATGATGTCATCCATAAAATATACATGTGCTAGCTGCAGCCTATCTTAAAGATTATAATGCCAGGCATGTCTAATCTGCATATAAACATTGTCTTATAAAATGTTCAAACAAAGAGGTAGGCCTCCCCCACAACGAAAAATAGTGCAAGACAGAATGGCTATAATTTGTCAATGTCATAACACTGCAATGCTGCCAAATCTGTCAGTAGCAAAAGGTCATCTGACGGTACTGAGTATAAATTGGCTACTTGAAGAAACTTTATTGACTAAAATAAGACAGATTTTTCTTACATATAGATTTGGAAGAATGGCCTTGGCTGACATCCAGTCAAAAGTATTGAATTTCTGATAGGCACAACTTAGAGGACAGACTACTGCAAACTCATTTACTTTTGCACTGATTTTATTTCATGGTGGGAGGGAAAAAGAGCTTTTGTAGTGTATCAAAATTACAGTTGAAGCAATTATGTACTACAGTTACTGTAATAAATTGTAAACACAGTCATGTTCACGGTGTCATGACTTCACAGTGCATAGGTCACCACGAAAATAAAACCATCACAAAAGTTCCAAGATTTAGTTAAAATATGTATCACAAAGAACCATTCACATTATCATACAATATTTCTACATACTTTAGATCAATTCACATTATGCACTATTAAGTTAACAGTTTTGAATGGGAAAACTTATAAAGAGATTGAGCTGAGCTGAAAGCAGGGCAAAAGCTTTAAAATCTGATATCAAAAATTTCAACATTCATTTTCATCTGCAGCATTTTGAACACAACTAATTACAGCTAATTAAGTATCAGCAAGCAACATCAAATCATTGGCAAATACATATATTGTTATTCATACTACAGTCAGAATACTTGTCTCTCATGCTAAGCACAGCTCAAATTGTTTGTATCAATATGTAAATGGTTTCATTTCTATTTACATTATGGGGAGAAGGGTCAGGACCAGTAATTCAAGGTCCCCTTTCCACTACAGACAGCGACTGCTGAGCAGCTGCCCAGCAGTCAATATGGGATTTGTATTGACCATTGATTTCATAATTGGACTATGATCAACATGTAAAAGTATGATTGTTTGATTTAAAAGACAAGAAAACACACACAAAATGTGTTCTTAATCTATGAAATTCATCATGTAATCTGTCAAATCTTTGCTTGCTCAGCGTCCCTCAGTTGTTGCAATCTTTAGTGGAAAGGGGCGTGTTAACAGCAGAAATGAAATATACAAAATCTAAGTCTATCAGAGCCTGTCTGCAAAACTTAGCTATCACATGTACATGACTTGTATAGGACTGAAAACTTTTTTCTACAACAGAGAGCGAGCGAGCACAGTACCATGGTACAGTTGAAAGTTAAACTTTGTATCTCCAGACCTGATTAATTTAATTGATATGAATTTTTCTGTGCATTTTCTACCTTAATTTTCTAAATGAAAACCCCTCCTATCCTTGTGTTGATTGTCTCTAGAACTAGAAGTTGGTTAGAATAGTCCATACAGATACACCTTTAGCATGCTGTGGATGTGTCATCTATTTCTTGACGGACAAGTACACAATAAGAGCAATGATGCCACCCACAACTAGCAGCACCACCAACAGACAGCACATCTTCTTTCTGGCCTTTTTCTGAGAGAAATGGAAAAAAACAAAAACATTTATTAATAAGCTTCATTGATATACTGTATTTCATCAAAACATATATTTACTAATCTGACACAAAATGACAATCTTTAAGCTGGTATTAGACCACACTGACTTGATAATATTGATGACATCTGTGTGTGCATCAATTTTCGTCCATTTCCGAATAAAAATTGTGACCATACTGTTAATGGTACAAAGGTGCTGCAAATATATTATGCAAATATATGTCATTGCAAAAAAACATTTTGTAAAGCGATACAGATGATACTAATTAATGAATGAAGTCCGAAACAAGTTTTACTGAAATCTCCAACACTAAACTGGACTTACCATATGGTACCCAAATTTTCTACTGTACAACACCAAAAATTTTATAATAATATTGTTTTACCAAAAATTGTTCTGTGTGTTCAGTCATTTGTTCAACCTTCCTAACCATTTACATTTCATAACGAAGCCAACTTTTTTTCTTAACTTTTTTTTTCTTTGCACGCTCACATCAATTTTGGGGTGCCTAGAAGATGCCATCCATATACATGTAACTAAATAAGCATGGCCTTATTACAGATACCGATCTTCATTCTTTGGTTAAAGGAATGGCTACTTAATGTCTCGGGCACTTTTGGCATTTAGACAATGTCTGAGGTATTATTTTGTAGCAGCAGTGCTGAGTAAACTTGGCATGATACGTCACTGTGACCTTTCACTGCAGCCTTTGACTGATTCACTTATATTTGCTGGCCATTCATGTGTATAATTACCTTTTAAATTAGTAAATTTGTCAAAGACAAAGATTGGGAGTTGTAGTTTGCTGAACATGCAAAAACATACAGCAACTCAGCTGCTATTCATTTCTAGTCAGTGATAGACACACATGTTATATATCTCCTGTAAGAATGATAAACAGGCTCGTGTCAATAAAGCAGCTTTCATAATAATTCAATGCACTCGCAAAGCACTATCATCTTTCTCCCTCTGGGCAGACATACGTCAAACGACAGGGCATGAGTTTTACCTTGCAATAAGTTACAGACTCTGTTGAATGAATTACAGGCTCTGAATATGAAAAGCACGACATTTTCCTTTTTTTCAGCAATCCAAAGAGTAAAATTAATGATAATATACATGTATGGAGATTTCTCTTATTTCATTCCACTAAGGATATCCATGTTGACACCACGGGTATCGTCATCAGGTAAGGAAGCATTTCCCTCACACACATTAATTTGATTAGGGCTTATAACTGATGTGTCTTCCAACACCTATAACTGATGTGGACGGGATGTGCGATTCTAAGTCACAGAATTCTAATAGAAGTAGTCAGTCTATAAGACTGTGATAAGATTAGTAAGGACCCATTACTACTGAGACTTTACCTGATATTGGCTGGCCTTCTCGAGCTGTTTGTTCCCTGATTCCACATTGCCGTAGGCTTTCTCTACGTTTGCCTCTATG
Organism: Branchiostoma lanceolatum; assembly: GCF_035083965.1. Classification (NCBI taxonomy): domain Eukaryota; kingdom Metazoa; phylum Chordata; class Leptocardii; order Amphioxiformes; family Branchiostomatidae; genus Branchiostoma; species Branchiostoma lanceolatum. Next base: position 10,493,598 of record NC_089723.1, on the reverse strand, counting down.
GTATCTGTAACAACAGGTTTCCAGTCAGTGATCACGAGGGAAAATCAGTCATGGCAACAAGAAAGTAGAACAGTTCTTGAAGGCATACAGATAAAGGCAAAGTCTGGAGGATAAATTTATCTATTCAAAACATTTATTTATTACAAGACTTGACAGATAAAAGGATTTACCTATTCTTCACAATCTTTTGACACAATCTTTCCTGAGGAATTTTTAACATGTTGCCACAAAGTTAAGAAATCGTAGAGTGGCTGCAAAGTCTGCAACCTGCACCTCTGTTATCAAAACCTGACAGGTGTTATTAAAAAGGGCAAGTGTACAATGTAGGCCTCTAGGCAACACACTGAGCAAAATCAAAATGTGATGCTGATTTAAGCAGGCAAATACATGTAGTGTATCAAGCTGGGTGAATCCTGTACAGAGCATAGTGCAAGTGGAAGGCAAGGTAGAAAGATTATCTCAATAATCATATGGATAGATACATTTATATGTAATGCTTCACAGGTTCAGATCTAGACATTTTCCCAAAATACATCTTTCCAGTTGTAATCAGTCATCATCATCAGTGGTTTTGCATCACATTTACTCTTACTAACATAACCAAGCCAACAAGCTCCATATTCGAATACATGACTTGTATGGCAGCTATGCAAGTAAGCTTTACTTAGTAGTTGGCAACTTCACTAAAGTAACTACCAAGAACATGACCTCATATCTTCATGAACTAATTCTGTTTATGCAAATGACGTACACATTTACATAATGTATGCTTGGTCATGAACACCTTTAACTAACTTACACATGTTGCAATATTGACAGTCCTATTATTTACCACTAACAAATATGGCCCTTTGCATTAATTATGCAAATTAGGCATTATTTGCGTACTTGGTATCTGCTGATGCTCCACTTACCATAAACTACATAATGTAAAACATTAAATTTTCCTTATCAATTATGCAAATTCAGTCCCAATTTGCATAATTTGCAGGTCATTCTGTACATCTCTGTCTAAGCTACCTGCATACTATATATCATGTAAATCTGTCTGTCCTTTCTTCAGTTATTCTCCTTGGAAAAAATTGACAAAACCACCCCTGCAGTTCCAGAGCAAGTTCCTTATTAATTATGCAAATTCAGTCCCAATTTGCATAATTTGCAGGTCATTCTGTACATCTCTGTCTAAGCTACCTGCATACTATATATCATGTAAATCTGTCTGTCCTTTCTTCAGTTATTCTCCTTGGAAAAAATTGACAAAACCACCCCTGCAGTTCCAGAGCAAGCTGCTTTGGAGCCCAAACCTAGAGCACTTCCTCCTTACATCTCACGCTATCTGACAGCAACAAATGAAGACCATAGCACGTCCAGGTCAAAAGTTCTGCTGCAGTACCAAGGTCACATACTATGGGCCCAAAATCAACCTTGACCTTTGTCTTTCCATCACCTACCCACATACCAAATATTCCATCGAGAGCTTCTTGAGTTATGCTGACTACAAAAATCTGGAAACATAAACACACACACACAGACACACCCAAAACTATATCTCCATTTTCATGGAGATAAAAAGACTAACCTGAAGACCCATGAAAAAGTATTAGCAATGGTTTAGCTAGGATATCAAGTAAAATCAATCTGCTGATCAGATTGCACAACATATAATTCGACGATACACGACGATATCCAGAACACGAGATCTCAAAACCAAAAGTTCTGCTTCTGCCAGTACCAGTACAAAGCCGCTAGGAGGCCCATTACCAAACTTGACCTTCATTTTCCAGATGCCTACCCAGTACCCACATACCAAATATCATGAGTTATGCTGTCCAGAAACAAACACACAGACAGGCAAACATACGTACAGCAACCAAAACATTACTGGAGAAAGAACCGGTAAAAATGCTGTATTTACAGGATCTGGTGATGGCCAAACTTGGGGACATCAAAAAGATTTATATGTAACCATTACATTGTCAAATATCTTTCACTCTAATTCTACAGGATGATGAATCTTAATATCATTGAATTTCCTCTGCATCCTTGTACAGAAAAATTCAGTGCCGGTTGTTCTTTCAAGAACTGATTCTATGTGTAAAATATAAAGATTGAAATAGTTGAATATTTTTTAAACTGAATTTTATATCATATATGATAGCAGTCAAACCCGTTCATGGGTGACCAATTTGAAATAAATGTATTAATTTTAACAATGTCACGTAAGAAGCTGACTTGTACAATAAAATGTGTCAGTTGAATTCTCAACACTGACATTTTTCTCCTGTAAAGGTTATGACCTTTAAAACCACTATGAAATTATGCTCCCCGAATTTGCGGCTGTGTACATCAACACAGTATACGTAATTATCAAAATGGCGCATCTGCCCTTTTTCAAGACCCGTCACGCTGCCATCTTTCCTGCACTGTCTGATTGCTCTGCACATCAAAATGACATAAATGTACTCGGATGCTGCAATAACACCAATACTTATTAAGTTTGCATGTTATTTAGGGGCAGAATAATTAGGTCCAGTTCCCGTGGGATGTCATAAATCTGTGGTCGTTCCATCCTAATTGTGGTGGGATTGGTTTGTCACAAACCAGGAACCATATAGGAAATCTGTCTTTTCAGTCGTCCAACAAGAAAACTGAAGATCTCATGCCTCAGTTTTCGTGTTTTATTTATTATGATTCTGTATTTCTCTCTGATCCAGTGTATGCATTTTCCAATTGGCTGCCACAATGTATATAGCAGGAAATTGAAGGCAGGAAATGGGATAATCTTAAGTTTGATAACCTATTCTGGGACCTTTGAGCTAACTTCCTGTCAGTGTCACCAAAAAGTCATGCCTAGCAGTTGTCAAAATAAGTGTGGAAACACATACAGATGAACAAAAAGACATACTAAAAAGACAGAACTCATATCTCTGTGAACTATCCTGAATATGCAAATGCCATCGAAAAATCAAGACCACAGCACGTCCAGGTCAAAAGATACAAAAAACATGCGGAAAATGTAGTACGCAGGTTCACATACCAGGGGGCCCAAAATCGACCTTGATCTTCATCTTCTAAGTTCTATCACCTACCCAAATACCTAATATCATCATAATCCATCCAGAGGATCTTGAGTCATGCTGACTACAAAAGCCGGAAACACAAACACACACACAAATGTAAAACTGAACCAGATGTTTCCATCATGCAGTGTGTATAGTACATCGTAATCAATGTGCCCAAAGCTGCATAAGGTCACGGCAAATTTGCCTTCCATGGGCTAGATTTAATATTGCAGTGCAATATTAAATCTAGCCCATGGAATGCAAATCTACGGAATAAGCTCTCTACTCCAGTGTTTGGAGGATTTGTCAACATTGCAACCGGAATCGATAGACAAAACCAATTCTAAGAAAATTTTCATCTAAATTACTAGCATTTGTGGTAGTAGCTAAATTAAATGGTATACTGCCAAATCCAGCCATGTTTGGTGAATACATTATAACGGCTGACATTTTGTAGCAAACTTTTCTCCCTGTTGCACACAGTATCATAATTGGAAAAGGCAGTAAAAGCCTTGCATAATCTTTCATTAAGCATACATGTACCTCCAGGCTGACCCCTGGTAGCAGTGTGTGCCATGTATCATCGCTATCAGTTCAACTACCCAAACATGATCCATGTATAAGCCTGGACTGTTCCCAATAACACACCACATTGATTGTTGGGAACACATCTCCAAACTGTGCTTAACTTCTGACAGATTAGGCCATAACCCAGCCATTAAAAGTATCATATTGATGTCTTTATGACCCCCAGTGGGCAATCAATCAGCCCAATGTGCTTAGAACAGTTTAAACTAATGGTGTGAGGAGGAAAGGCTTCATTAAGGATGGCGATTGAGCTACAATGTATAAACTATAATTACTGTGTCCTCATTATTCGGCTTGACTTATTTACTATCTTGCCATTAGCTACGTGAACGTTTGTCACAGCCAGTAAGGAATGCTGCAATAATTATTCATGACATTTCCTATGAAAAGGAGTTAGGCATAACATATCTGGCACATAATTTGGAAGACAAGAGTGTGGACTGCATGTACAATATGATACATAGTACTATGTTTGTATAACAACATGCTTTGGACAAGTAGCTTAAGATGCTTTCAAAATAGGGAAAGTGATAAGGGGCCTTTCTCAGTGTGAGTGGATCAAACATTAACAATAGTCCTGTATCATGCAACTTTAGTATGATACTGTACATGTACAAAAACTGGTGTGCTATGCCTACCTTCACCTTCGCCTACCAGTTATGAAAAAAAAAAAAATTCAGATCAGACATCAGCTACATGTACACCGCATATTCTGATGTTCACTTTTAAAAATCTTGCATACAGTATACCAGCATTTATTTACTTCAAACTTAAAGGGGCTCCAACAAAGGTTTACCCTCTGGACCCATGGCCCTTATTTTCACCACTCTCCTAAGTCTGGCAGTATCTCAGGTGCACAATAAATATGGAGATAATAGATGATACTGGCAGAACACCAGTGTACCATTATATAGCTATAACTTTAATCCTACATGTAAGATCATATTTTTTGTACTTAAGGCAGACCATAGTGCATTCAAATTGACTATCGCAAGTGGCCAACTGTGGGTTGGACTGCCAGAACAACATTTGAATAACAAATGGAGTGAAACAGTGAACCCTGGTGGACCAAGTTGGTGAAAGTTTAATTAAATTGTCTCGCACTACAAAAAAGCTAGTCATAAAATCAGTGTTCACTTTAATTAGACAGTTAACCAACAGGTTATATTTTATGATGATTAGAAGTTGACAATTACTTCATCTGGGGTTGAGGGTCTATACTGGTATGTCCTGATATGCATGCTACTGGAAAGGGTCGCAGTCCCTGGGATGGGACATTAAGCCACGGTCCACTGTTCATTGTGCTTGCCGCAGAGAGCTAGTTTGATTTCCCTGGTACAATGTATATTATATTGTACATAGTGAAGTTATTGCAGACAATTAAGTGTAAAACAAATGTAACATTACCTCAGTCAAAAACAGAGACGTTCCGTGTACTTATGTCATGTCCTGAAACAATATCTGTATATCTAGGCCAATATATTTTTAGATCTATGCAAAAAAGAATCCGTGAAATAGCGATTTAGTTGTATAAGACATTCATCTCTTCGCCATGTTATTGTATAATTGACATATACGGCTCCATATTGTATCACCTGTTGATATTTTCTACCTCTGATGATATTATATAGATAGTGCTTTCTTGTAGTTTGAAATGGAACATTGTACAGCCTAGAACCTAATCATTGTATAGCATTGAACCTTCCTGTAGCTTTTAGTAGTTTGATATAAGTAGCTAGTAGCATTTTATCTTTGCCTTACATTGTACCTGTTACAATCGTTGTGCAATAAACTTTGACTTGACTTGACTTGACTAATGTCTGTCTTCACTGACACAAACAGTGGAAGAGTAGCTCAACTGTTCATTTGAGCTGTTCATTCGAGCTAAACTGGTTGGGCATTACTTTCAATTTCACTGGTTCCATGTACCTGTATCGTGGTTGAGATGCGTTCATTCTTTGGTGTGCATAAAACAATGACAATTGGAGGATGTAACATTTCAGTATCCCTTGTAGTGATAATAGAATTACAGATCAACCAATCAATCAACCAATCAACCAATCAACCAATCAACCAATCAACCAACCAATCAATCAATCAATCAATCAATCAATCAATCCTAAGTTCATCTTGTAACTTACCATAATACCATTTGTGGGACCATGAGGCAATGGCAACAACACTAATTCTTTTGATGGACTGTTAAGCAAGAAACATCAGTCTGGCTTTACTTGCACTGCTCCCTTGGAGCTCACCTACAGTGCAATAACCTTGAGAATGTAAGAGTATGTTCTTCCCCAGTTTACCATAAAGCGGTATCCTCTAGAGACAAATTGGCACTGTTGTTCAAGCAAGAATCATTAGCAGAGTGCTAGACTTGGCAGGACCATCTCTTCTGGTCTAAAATCTAGAACAGCATTGTCTCTGAAGCAAGACATTGATGAGTACATAATGTAATTGTTACAGCAAGCAACTCAATTATAAAATATTGGGACAAAGTCCAGGCTTTACAGAAGGCTCAATAGAAATGATGGTATTCCCTTTGTGTCCACTTGCAAAGCTTACATGTATTTGATGACCAGACCTTACAAGTACAACCTTAAGTTAGTATTATTATATGAATTGCACATGATTGTATTCTACTGTTGAACATGATAACAGCCAAATGCCTGGGTGACGGGTCACTGTTAGGACACCTTGAAAATGATTGGAACTAGAGTTCCACGACCACATACCTTCGCCGACTGATGTTAGCCTTATTGGGAAGCATATCATAATTGTTTGCCATTTATTATGCAAATAAGGACCTCATTCTATCAGTTGATCATCTCCTCTACCCAAATAACACATGAGTTGTTCAAAGCATAAAAGTCTTAGCAAATAAAGTTGTACTATTTCCTCATACACAAGAACACGAGATATCGAACCCGGAAGTTCCGCTGTAATACCATAGCAAGCCACTAGGGGGTCCAAAATCTAATCATTTCAAAGTCTCAAAAAGACCTACATGTACCCACATACCAAATATCACGACAATCAATCAAGGCATTTCGAGTTACATGTATGGTGAGACACACAGACACAAGAGTCTGACACGAAGCTGACAAAAACATAACCTTCTCGGCGAAGGTAATTACTAGTTAATAAGGAAGGCTTTGCAAAAGCACACAAGGGCTACATAAGAATTATTTTCTGTCTAAAGACCAAGATTTCAATATTCCCTTATCTTTGAGTTGACCACATTTAACTAAGATATAATGTGAATTTCACAGTCTACATGTAGGTTACATGACATTGTATATTGGTTGTATATTTCTGATTGGGCTAACTTCTTCATCTAAGATGAAATTAAGACATCTTATAGATGCAAACTTTACTGTTAAAGATATCTCATTACATAATTTGTAAAATATACATTTGATGACAGAAGGCTCAACTGTTGATATAAGCTTTAGGATATATTTTTTTGTCTTACTTGTGTATACATGTATCCATAATAGTCCAATGTGACTACATGTACATTGTATGACAAGACACATGATTTTTCTCATTTATCCATATCTCCATCATCATAAGGTACCAGATTTATGACTGCCTGACAGGCATGTTGCAAGCAACCATCAGTGAGACATGTCAAAAACAGGACAGGACAGGCCCTGCATCGTACACAGCTCCACCATCCTTCTTAATCATACATAAAAGTCAACTTATTGGCTTACTGGGGATTAAAAAACCTTCAAAGTTCACGTTTAACATTAACCTTAAGGTCCCTTTGCATTTGAAGTGGACATTTCAGGACAGTAAGCTTCATTTCATTTAGTTCTATACATTGTAGCTGCATGGGCGTGCAAATATGTACAGTACATGACTGTGTACCTTTCCAGCTTCCTCATTTTACATTCATCGAGTTGCCTGCCAGCATGCTTTTGTCAGAGATAAAGTGGTATGAGACAATACAGTTGTAAGGGTTTAGCTGTGCTGTGGCCCATGCAAGAAGGAGATCAAGCAAAGTGTACAACATGCCATACATACTGAAATTGAAAGACACAGATGTTTACCATTCTCTGTATCATGCAGCTGTCTCTTTTTGAAGTTTCCTCAAACGTAAGGCAGGTATTTCAAATATATCTGTCACATGTCAGTACTTAAGGAAACAACAATTAGTCATATGCACTGTGCACATGATTGTGAGGGTCAAACTTGAAAACAGAATTACAATGTACATGTACTATTTGAAGGAAATGCAGGATCAGTGCACTCCTTAGTTTGATAACAGCCTCGTTGCTTTGAGGATTTCACCAAATTGTCGTATTGAAGTCAGCGCTCCTGCCATATGTTGTTTATGTCTTTCCACTTTTAATTGATATTGTGTAGGGGAGAAGTACATGTACATGCAGGCAATCTACTGTACAAATGATGAAGGCTTACTGTGGCAGCTTGGGTGGGCTGCACAGTAGAGATAGTTACAAGAAGGATATATACTTGAATGACACAACAAAAGTACATGCAAGGACAGACTTTCAACTGGCAAAAAATTTTGACGTTCCTGCAAAGACTGGCATGTTGTTCACTGACCTGGGATGAACTGCAAATGCCTTTAATTTTGCCAGGATTTGATTTTGCGGTAGGGAGAAAATGGAGTGTCTGCGGTGGTTTTTAGTTTGCAGCTGAAACAAGTGGGTATGAGGTCAGAAAATTTGTGGTGGTTTTAAGTTCACGGTGAAAAGGTTACCGCAAAATTTGTGAACATTAAACCACTGAAAACACTTTACTATTTACAGAAATACTACGTCAAACATTACGTTAAGGATGTTGTGTGTTTCAATGTGACAAATGTGTTGACCGGATGACAGATAAGCATACAGCTTGGGTCAGCATGAAGTTGAGGCATTGCACACTTCACAAGTCATTATATATCCAGTAAACCCTTGCCAAAGACATCCACAGACATTTTCAATCTACTTATGTCATGCCCTGACACCATATCTACGTACTTAGGCCAATATGTACATGTATGTAGCGCTTTACAAAAGAGAGAATAAAGGATAACTTTTAACGTATATCATGTCAGTACGCCATTTACGTCCATATTCTTGTAGTTTAGTTTTTAGAATAGATTCAGTTTAGTATTTATTGTATTGATTGCTTTGTCATGTCAGGCAAGTGAAGCCAGTCTGAGAGTATTTCACATGATCAGTGACATGAAAAAGCTATGGAAATGTAAAATTTGGATTTTTATCTCATCAAGCAACAAAAGATAACACGTATGATCTTAAAACTATGTAATGTGCAAGACCTGAATCTTGCCAACTATGGTAGATAACTGCCTTGTGTCAGTATAAAAAGTGAATAAAATGCCACACTAGTTGAGTGGGAGTAACAGAGAGTGGAACCAGAGAACACCTTGACTCAATGACTCCCATGCGTTGTGTACGAAGATGCCGTGTGTCTGAGTGTTTCCTTTGACGTGACGAACTCTATATACAAGTACATGTATCTTTATCAGTAACTATAATGTATCCTTTAGGGGTGGGTACCGGTACCGTGTACCGGTACAAAACCGGTATTTCTTAATGGACCTGTCCAAAAAAAACGGTCCGTAAAAAATCAGTGGACCGGCCTATGGACCGATTAGAAAATTCATAGTACCAGGCTACCAGCAGGCGACCACATAACTGGTCTAAGAAAATACAAAACAGCAGATTTAACAAGTCGTTTTTGAAGACGTTAGCTGTGAATCATATCTAGAAACACTTAAAGGATGAGTAAACAGACGGCGAGGAGAGTATAGTTATAATTTTGAGACAAAGTGCAAAGCTAAGAAATTATATCGTTCCAGGCATGACGTTTGGAGACTTTTACGTGTGTCTCGCTCTCCAAAATATGATCATATATAATCAAATATGACTATAATCAGGTACAGGTACAGGTACAGGTCCGGACTTGGACCTGACCCTCTGGACCTGGACCTGGACCGTACCAGAATTTTATGTACAGGTACCCACCCCTAGTATCCTTCCATCTTGACAGAATCCGGTAAAACCACCACCATATTACACTGATATCAACATGTTACAAATGTACATGTAGTACAAAGAAGCCAGCAGGAAACGTCATACCATCTTAAGTTTGTTCCTCTCCTCAAATCCTAAAAATCTAAGTCTGTATAATGCATACACACTCTACTATATGTCCATGGGTCCTTCACAAAACTGACAAGATCACACTATAGCAGCATTACCCAGGCAAGCAATCTCAGCAAAATCGACTGAAGCGATGTTATCGACATATGAGCTGTCCAAGAAAGATCAAAGGTCTGAGGAGAAGTACACTTAGTCTAAAGGTACTTGGCTACAAGGACTGTGGATGATGTATGACTGTGCTGAGAATACTCATAAGGCCAGAGTTTCAACATACATGGCATTGAACTCCGTTAGCCTTCCATTGCTCACTATCACACATCTTGCTGTAGGGCCTCTGTACTAAAGCTTACAGCTCTTTCTCTCCTGGTGAAAGATGCAGTCATCCATGGAAGGTCTCACAATCACATTACAGGTATGCTACTAGTAAATCATTTGTAATGATGACACTGCAGCATACAAAAGATAAGGGCACAGCAAATGTATCACATGAATCATAGTTGAGGCTATTCTAATCGAAATCAATTACATCGGTCCAGAATTTTCCATTCTGATGTCAGTCTAAATTGGATCCACATTCGTGCAGGAGTCAGGACTGAAGTTTGCAACATTCATACAGTCATGTAGTTTCTATATCTCAGAGTAGACATGTACTTGAGTTGCATTTGTATCCAGGGTAGTGGTGTTCATCTAGCATTGTACAGTTGTGGTGTGCATGTACCAATTGCTTCTGATTATAATTACATGGAGTCTCATGATCAGAATAGCTTTCATGGGCTTTGACGGTACATGTACTAGAAATTTGTGGGTGATGATAAAGCTGACATACTTCTCTTGCCAACCAACAACACAGGGCATGAAAAGAAGATACTTTAGGGCTAGCCTTGTTGTATGATATCTACAATACAATTGATAGAGTTACAAATTCATGGAGATACATTTAATTTTGTATGATCAACCAAAATCAACTTTTAAAACGTTTTTGTGGTAAGTTTATGAATGTTAAACATCCAGGTAAGCAAATAGAGTAGTACGATTAAAACTTTACATCTGGATAAATTTCGATAAAAATCGGACGTTTCGGGCGTCCATCCGACTGCCCTTTTTCAACGAGAAGTTATCGAAATTTATCCAGATGTAAAGTTTTAATCGTACTACTCTGTTTTTGTGGTAAGTTCTGACACACCCTAGCTGATGGCACAAGTGTGCTGCCCAAGGCCACCCATGACACAAACAGTCTGTAACATCCAGTTAATGCAGGTCTCCAGGCTATCCCAGCATTCTGTGGGAAAGGAATTACTCCACCAAAGGCAGATTAATGGGCAATGTGGGAGGCCATGTCAATGTACTCTACCAAATATTCATCCATTTTTTTTCAATTTCATTTTGAAAGTGCATCAAAACTCCAAATGGAAGAAGGATAAAGGATTGATTACTACTTTTACTGAATTTTACTTTTAATTCATTTGGTCAATCTACTTAGAGGAAATACATTTTTCCGTATCACCTATTATATTCATCTTTGAAATACAGTACATGTAAGTGCAGTGGTGCTGTGTTCATATCATCTACGGATTATATTTAAGCATTGCACTCACACTTGTGGGTTCTGAGTGTACATCTAAGTAGCAAACCATAATTTACCGACAACTAAATGCAAATTATAGTATTTCCAGGTACTATAGATGATTCCATTCTTAACATTGATGAATGGGTAGTCTGGAATTATTATCATTGTTAAGCAAAAATGCTTTAAGTTGAAAAACTGTGTATGGTAGAAAATGGAGAATCCTGATTGTTTGACATAACCTTACATTTTAAAATAAAAGCCCTAAGTTGAGCCCCTGGTTAGAATGAAAAATAGCCTTTGATCACTTTTCACTTCAATTCAGTTCTACTTTCTAATCCACCCAGAGGAAAACAACATGCTGCCTTTAGGCAGACTTCAACCCATCCTTTGGGGCAACTCAAGGCCATTGTAGTCAATATTTCTAAATTAAAAGATATAGGAAACAAAAATTGTGATCAAGGTAGCTTTGATGTAAGGGTCTAGAAAGTAAAATCAATTGATTATGTGACATGGATACTTCTGTTTAAGCCTTGGCCAGGTCGGGTAATAATTGAGGTAGAAAATGGAGGTCATTTATCAGACTTGGCAACTTCTCGTCACGGGTCACTTCAATCACCTCTCCATCCTGTGTGATGTCTTTAGAGGCTTCATTTAGAAATCCCTCCCACAAAAAGGTTAGTGATTACAGTGAAATAGGAAATCCTTCCAGAAAGAGTCATCAGTCACATAGGGCAGTCTGCAGATCAGCTGGACTCCCCTTTCCTATATACAGCCAAGGATTCCAAAGCACTTCAGTAGTGCATTGGAAATTATACAAAACGTTATCTGAATCTGCAAAAATACAGGTTATTTTATTTTAGTGAAGGGGTGGGTTTAGATATTGCTGCTGAATATAAATATATGCAATATCAAAGTCAGAGAACACAATCACAAACTTTTAAACTCTATGTAGCAAATGATATGTCAGGAACGATATACAAGTCATGTACCATCTAAGAGTCCTCAACATTCCAACTATGACTATACAATGATTTCCCTATTTGATTTCATGCTTATTGCATGTTGTTAAGACATGTCATCATCCTTCATGTTAATCATATAGAGCCACATGCGCCTTCGGCTGAAAAGTTTACAATAGATTTCAGAGAAAACATCAGGCTTGTCCTGATAAGCAGTGAAATGTGGTGACCTAAAACTGAAAAGAAGGAAAGCACAGCAGTAGATATTCTAAATCTGATTAGAAATGATCACTCAAGGCATCCATTAACACAGGGCTGGTCTTATACACTTTGGATAAGTAGGTCAAACAGGTCATATATCTTGGAGGCAAATCTAGCCTGGAAAAGTGCCACAACAGTGGGTGAGTCTTTTTGTATGGCTGATCGTAGCTCCAGGGTCAGGTCTGCTGTTCCTTCAGAGGATTCTGAAGAAGGATTAGCTCCAGGTCAAGAAATATTCACATACATGTACATCAGGTAGCCACGATCATTAGAAAAGTATAGGTTTATCCCTGGCAAGAAATACCACCCCCCTTAAGAGTTCTCTACTAGTTAGGGTCAGAGCAAAAGGGCAAAGTTGCTGATCTCCTTAGTTTCTATAAGCACATTATGAGTGACTAGGATTGTGAAGTTGCTCTGTTCTCAATTGGCATGAATATTATTCATGAGGTAAAAGAAAGTTTATAATCAAATATGCTACTGAAAGTTAGGGTAGCAGTAAGAAAGAATGGAGTCTGACAGAATAAGGTGCATGAACTCTCCTTGCCCGATGAGATTTTGAATAGCGTATACGAAGCATTAACGGCTGATTAGGTTAATGTCAATACACATCAAGATGGCCTGGGCTTGAAGGCAGATTTGCCAGGCTAAGCAGGAAATGCGGGATACATGGATTGGTGGCCCACACTCTGGTAATCCTGTCCCTAATACTGAGACAGGGGGATAAAAATCACATTAGTATAGTCTGATTGTTGAGTGACCCAGGATAAAAGGTACGTACATGATTTGATCAAAGGATTCACTGATAACCTGGGGAAGATTACACCTGTCCTGCAGGAAGATTGCTTCCAAAAGCAGGACAAATTTGTGCATAAAGAAGTGATTAGATTATGGTTGGATGAACTCTTGTTGGGGAAAGGTGAACATTGATGCCTTAGAAGGTTTCACTTGGCTTAAAGACTGAATATAGAGCCAAAGTTTTTATCATGATTAACACAGATAGATGACACTGTGGGGGCAATTTTCAACATGGTACAGGTTAACATCTGCATAATAATGTCTGGTGATATTTGATATAGACTTTACAAAATGTCTTTAAACTACAGTATGAAAGAAGACACAAAAGGGCATATCCATTGCAGCATAGGCATTCAAGTTTAGGAGATGTTTCACTTTTCAATATACAGTCAAACCTGTCTATAGCGGTCACTCAAGGGACTGGCCAAAACTGGCCGCTAAGGACAGGTGGCCGCTATGGAGAAAATGTCGATTAATTGACCACGAGTGACACATGTTTTCAGTACCCACTGAGATACATTTATTCACCGTACAGTACACATGTAAAGTTCGATTGTTGTTATTTTACTCCTAGATAGTTAAGAACAAAATATATGTTGCTCAGTTGTCACTTACTGTTCGTTTTCGACCGTTTTCAAACATAAAATCGTGGCGACAATATTCCTTAGTCTCTTGTTGTGTTGGTTCGGTTCCCGCGTGGCTTGTGTTGATCAGCATCTACCATTATGCTAATAGGGTACTCAGAAGAAGGTCGCTCTTTCGAGGGCTTTTTGTATTTTCAGAAAATTGCAACAGCCCAAATTTTACATCATAGTAATATTATCCACATTAATTTTGAAGCTTTTGGTTTAGTAATTATCCTCAGTGATACTTTACAGCAAAATAAATTTAGTATATTATACCTCCGTAACAGTGGTGTCTTCCGATGACCTTTATGCTGCTACCTATCCAGTTTGCTGTTTGTATCAGCGCCATTTTGAAAATTGCGCGAAACACGTTTTGAGCACAATTTGAATCAATTCCCGGTGAAAACGGAAATTGGGCCGGCATTCAAACATTTCGCGAACTTACCGCATCAGGTACATGTGTGGGTTGTATTTTCCAAAAAGCTGCCGTAGTATTTGTCCAGTCGAAATGCACAGAAATGGTCAATTTTACCACGATGTACAAACGCAAGCCATGTAACGTTAAAGAAAATTATACTTGACTTCGCGTCAAACCATGGATTTTCTAACAAAGATAAAACATTCTGGTTTTCTTTATTATGATCCTATCCAGTTGAGTCCACATAAATTTGATAACTGCGTGAAAAAATGAAGATTTTGAACCCGGCGTGCGGTGGCGATGCGGCTTCTACCGGCGCGTCGTGACCGTTATCGGCAGTGTTACTGTACTTGCGGGACCGAAAATCGTCTGGCCGCGACCGCGTTGGACAGGTGGCCGCTATAGCCTAATTCTTAATGCTTATGTCAATGGGAAAAATCCAAGGGACCGACAAAAAGTGACCACTATGGGCAGGTGGCCGCTATGCAAAGGTGACCGCTAATACAGGTTTGACTGTACACATTTCTGGGACTACAAAGTTATCTACCATGCAACACCAACAGTCAAAAGTGATCAGGCCGTGCTACCCATCATCCAAAGCAATCTCATAGATGACACCTCCCTTCTGCTTGACTTTATTGCCTTCCTACCGCCTGGTGAGTGCAATCTTTTTCAGAGCAGAAAAGTCATGTTGTCTGGCAGCATGGCCACAAGATACAATGTATGAACCGCTATTGATATATTGTACCATGATGTTATTTTGACAGTGATCATTCTTAAAATATATATGAAAGAATAGAATTTCATAGCAACTTCTTACACCTTTACGTAATACTGAATTGGATTTGGATGTTACCTGCTGTCAGGAAAAGTGATTCCAGCCATTTCTTTATCTTTAGGGCAGTCTTACCATTTCCATCCCAATACTATATATGGGCTGTACCAGTCCTAATATTCCCCCTCTTTTCAGATCTTTTCTGGTCCCTTTGTATATCTAATTTGAAGTGTGTTTAGATGAAGGCTTTTTGTGTTTCTCAACTATGCAACATCATTTGCAACCTGAGCCACAGCAGCAGCACAAATAAATCAGCACCAAGGACAGTGAAAGGAAATTATGCTCTTCATGTGTTCTCTACACTGTCTGCCCTCCTTTACACTTTCAATTCTTTGAAATACTGCCATCTGGAGCTTTACTTGTATTATGAGACATCTCTACACCAACAGTCAAAAGTGGTCAGGCTGTGCTGCCCATCATTCAAATTGATGTCATAGATGACACCTCCCTTCTGTGTGACTTTAGTCCTTTTATACCTTGTCGAGTGTAATCTCTTCCCGAGCAGAAATGTTGTCTGGCAGCAACACCACAAGAGGTGAACTGCTATCAATACCATGTGCCAGAAAGTTGTTTCAGCAATGATCATTCCTACAAAGAAACCTAGAATATTGAATTTCACAGCAACTTTTTACGACTTTTATGTACACTGAAATGGATTCAATATCACTCGCTGTCTCAGTCAAAAAAAGGGTAGTTTTAACATTTCTTTATTTTAGGGAAGTCTCACAATTTCCATACCATACTATATTTTCTTATGGGGCCTTAAGCAAAATACATTATAGGAGCTTTGAACCTTATAGACACTTTTTACACCTTTCATGTAATACTGCGTTCTCAAGTAATTCAATGTTACCTACTATGTCAACGAAAAAAATTAGTAAATCTAACCATATCCTTATCTGCAGGGCAGTCTTACTATTTCTATCACATAACTATATTATCTCCAGAGGCCTTAAGTAAAAGAAGCACTTGGATTAAATGTAGGGATTCAGTTGATGTGAGTTGGCTGTTCACTCAGGCCAGCTGCAGGGGATGGAACTGACTGATAGACATGTCAGGTGGCCCACAGGATGAGATGAAATTAGTTCACATGATGCCGGGTTGCAGCTAGGATTGATTTTTGAGGTGGGTGGGGGGATTTGGCATGGTGAGGCATGATGGGATGGGATTGAGGAAAATGGCAGGTGATTGGCTAGGTCAAATTGTTGAATCAACCCCTGGTTTAAAGCAGATACAGAGTTAACCACTTGATATATATACAATAATTTGTCTCTTCTGATAAGTGAGGACAAGAAGCTATTTTTCTGCCTGGAGTAATTAGTACATATTTCTGGTAGGAAACAAAACGACCTACTTTGGCCAGATGTTTTATTGTGTAGGGTGGCGGTGAGGTCAGCTGTGTTAGTAGAGATAGCCCTCTGGTTGGGGAGGTAACATGGTCTCAGGTGCAGTTTACTGCTGCATGGGTCATTGCCCTTTGATCTTTATATGTATGAGGGAGTCTCTGAGCTGATCATGTACAGTCCTTCCATTTCAAAATGAAAAGCAGGGGATGTTTATAAAACATTCACTTCTTGCTATCTAGTCAGCTCCTGTTGCTCCAATAGTTCACAATAGGGAGCAAAGACCATCTAGTTTTGTTACCAGTTACTTTGTTTAAAGTATTTTCCTAGTGACCTTGTTTGTCTTGCATTGAATTTGTTCTCAGTGACGCATAGAAGTCATCTTTAAACAATAACAATGCATGTCTAGAACACGACATATCAAAACCAGAAGTTCTGTTGCAGCATGGTATCCAGCTACTAGGGGATCCATTATCAAACTTGACTTTTGTTTTCCCAAACCCTGCCCACTTACCAAATCATGCTGTCCACACACACACATATACAGACAAACACACAAACACAAACAACCAGACAAATGGTACATGTTACCTTCTTGACAACAGTAATAATCATTGAAGAACCAATACACAGACCTGCCTAAAAGTTTACCACGTAAGTTTCCCTTTCATCTGACTTAGGAAGGTGAGAGAAAATGGCAAAAGGACAAGGATGTAGAAAGTTTCACCTTACCCAGCAACCCTCCCTTTCCCTACAACATTTAACCACCGCCTACCACCATGACCTGCCTACAACAGAAGGGGGGCACCAAATTCCAGCAACAACAATTACAAGCATTCTGACCTATGTTCTACTTAATGCAGTGGGACAGGTGCCCAAATTATCCAATTTCCTAAGTGTCAAGTACCTTCTATCAATCACTGCAAATAGGGCAGACTGTTCATTCAGGTCCTCTATGACCTTGAGAGAAGTCATTGTGGAACTGCATTAGCCTCATGATGAATGGTTCAATCCAAGCGTTTGGTATAAACAGGGAACAGGAAGGGATTGTATCCCTCCCCGAAGTTGAGCTCTGCCCATTTTTCAGAGAACATAACTTGAAGAACGTAAGCCTGCTTCAATTTAGGGTGTCTGGATGCTGTTAATAGGACAAACAGTAACTGTCCTCCAATAACTAGTACGTACGCAGATCAAGATTTAGAACCAGGATCCTCTGCAAAGAAAATATGATATAGGTAAAGACATACATGTAAGATTTGGCTGTTCCTGATTTGTTTTCTCTTTTCAACCCTTTCCTGGCCCCGTTGACTATCTAATTTGAAGTATGTTTGATGTAAGATTGACATATTGTGTTACTAAATATGCAACATCATTTGCCTCCTAAGCCACAGCAGAAGCACAAATAAATCAGCACCAAGGACAGTTAAAGGACTTCATGCTCTACATGAGGTCTATATACATTGTTTGCCCTCCTCTACACTTTGAAATGTTAGAGATACTACCATTGGGTACTTTACTTGTATTCTGAGGCACCCCAGTATATCAGGACCTGTTATCATGGTCTGTGCATCTGTACATTGAGTGCATTTCTGTATTCTCTCTTGCTGTGAACCATATCTTATTCACTTCTCCCTGCTGCAAATACAAATTTAGAACCAGATGGCTAGCTCCTCAAGGAGAAGGTTCAAGTTCATCCACCTCTTTGACATGGCATTGGCTAGCCGAGTGGCTATAGGCTAGGAGGCACGAGACCAAGAGGTCACAGGTTCGATTCCTGGCGTTCCTGGCTAGACGTTGTGTCCTTGGGAAAGGCGCTTTACACAACTTCCTTCACTCCACCCAGGTGTAGAAAAGGGTATCTGACTTTGTTTGGAGAGACAAAAAGCCGTATAAGGAGAGAGTTGGGCTCTGCCTTCAAATACCATGCCACAGACACAGTGAACAACCTTTTTCTTGCTTATTCAGCACATGGACCTCAATACATATATATATAATTCTCATTCTCACAAGATTTACACACACCTTCCCATTAACTTTAGACTGATATGCAGAAGTAGATGCAAGGATTTGACCAATCTGCATGTAATGGTACATGTACATCAAGCTTGGTGCCAGCCAGAATGTAAGGCAATTCAGGTTTGTGTACTTTGGCTATCAGACGTTCACCCTAAATGGGAATGGTAGTTTAAGGGACTACCGTTGGGAACAATATGTCTCCACCGAGGCAACTGGAATGAGCCTGCTGGTAAAATGTAGGTGAGGCCAAAGGTGTGACTGCCGGACGAGGTTCCGACTCCATTATCGGGGCTACCTGAATTGGTTGAGGCCTTAATAACAGTAGCCCTGACACCCGGCGAACCTGCCGGAGGGGGAACACCACTCATGCATAGTCCGAACTAATACATGAGAAAGTAGGACACGGCTGAACTGTGTAGGGTCAGACTTTCCATCACAGGTGAAACCTTCGTACATTAATCAACTTTGCCGAGGTGGCAATATTCCTAAAGGCAGCAGAACTGGATGTCAAAGGGGGCTGCACTAATGCACTGTGTTGCCATATATTGCTGAATGCATCAGACTGCCATCAAGGAGATGCACTTCCTACAGCTTGGAGAAAGTTTGGAAGACTTGTACTTGTAGGAACAGGGTACATTCCTTAGACCCCATTTCCACTAGACGACCATTGCTGAGCTACCACACAGCAACAGAACTTGGATTTGTGTAACCCTTGATTTCATAATTAGAACATGAAAACACACAAAAATAGTTCTTTATCAATTTCTTGAGTGATCTGTCAAATCTGTGGTCGCTCGAGCTCAGGGGTCGCTCAGGGGTCTTTGAGTGGCCACAGCTTCCAGTGGAAAGGGGGTGTCATGATTTTCAAGTTACATGTAAGAGGCCACAGTGAAAAACATAAAACCACCATTAATATTTCAGGATTCATAGTGGTGCATTCAACCAGAAAGCTTTAGATTTACATGCTGTAAACATAAGTTTGACCCCTGCTGTACATGTATGTAGTTGGCTATAGTCTGCTATCATGACAATTTGGATTGACAACACTATTCCTCCACACACAATGTCTTTCCAACAGCTTTCACTTACAATCTTCAAATCCTGCAATAACATGGGAGATGTATGAAGGTGTGCTAACATGATAGCCATGGTTGTAATATAAGACAGGCAGTCAATTTATAATGTGTGTGTGTGTAAGGGGTCACAGTAGTGATCAAGCATGTCTCTTGCTTACAAGCTGAGATATGGGACTGGAACCTACAAGGCTTGATGAGTTTGCTCAAAGGTTGGCGAAAGGTTAGAATGTTCATAAGAAGTTCTGATGGCAAAATTCAATTTTGACAAGAGATGCAGACAACATTATGCAGCACAGATGGAATGAGGGATAGAGAGAGTGAAGACACACAATGAGAGGAAACATTGCATTTAGAAATTTGGGTTACAACATCTGTAGTTTTTATCATTTATCATCCAGCTAACAAATGTAGGCAGGCAAACCTGCTAATGCCCTATTTCCACTAGACAGCAATCTCTGAGCAAACATAACCAAAACTGAATTTTTATAACCCTTGATTTTCATAATAGGAAAGCGATGCTCAATCTAAAAGAAGGATATATAAGACACAGAGTACCCAGTTTGAAATGCCCATCTTTGGTACTCACCTATCATCTCTCCTTGTTCATGTACCAAGGTCCCCAGGTCCCTGAAGACCTCATTGATGTCCAGAATATCAGCCTGAAATAAATATTTTAAAAAACACAAAATTAAGACAAGTCCTACATTAAAATGCATAATTTTCATTGTTTAATATATGACTTATTCATATACATTCTATTCTTTTATAAGACATCAGGCTGGTGTTTGGAATATGCACTTGAGGTAATGGTAACAGTTAAATAAGTAACACTAGTCAGTTCACATCCGGAAAGCCAGTTTCCGGATTTGGAGGCGTCCATCTTGGAAATCCAATTTTCCAACTTTTTTTCTACTGAACATACAGATTAGTTTTACATGTCATTTGAAAGAGCATGATTTCCCTTGCGTTATGGTACCTCTAATTTGGTCATAAGATGTAAAGTTATGAAGATATTCCTTTTTAAAGTTGCCCAACCCATACCTACATTGACTCGGCCTGGCGACTGTACTATTGCCCAGACTTTGCTAAACTGGGGCCACAGGGGGCTAAGAGTGGGCTATCCCAATGAAAATGGGTGATAATTAGTCCTTCCACACTGTTGAAAACACTCGCATAATGAGTTATCACACCTAGCTAGTCAGTGTAATTAGCACTTATTTGACAATTTTCTCCTGAGGTGAACAATCTGATTTGAACAAGAAGCTCCTTGCTCTATCAAACCTCCTTGACTTGACTTTGCCAGATTACACTGCTACAGTATTTCAAACTAATAAGCTATGTTGTCAATTAGCTTGACTTTGTGACATAGGACATCTGGACATCTGCAAAGATGAAAGAAGTATAATGGACCTTGGTTGTATTCATATAAGCTGTGATAAATATGTAAAGATGTAACAGTGTAAAACAATTTTGACCTTTTTTAAAGAGACTGGTGGAAGAAAGCTTGAAGAAACAAATCAAATTCAACTGTAACAGTTCCAATTGTCTTCCCTTGGCCCTCGCAAAAAAAAGAAATGTTAAGAAATCATTGTGAATTTTCATAATTTGTATTTGGGAGATTAAAGAAGCCTCAATGCAAGGAGGTTACAGGCCTTAATATATTAAACCTCCTTTCTCTGAATGTTTAAGATATGCTTCGAGTCCGGAGTTGTGAATTTGTATGTTTGTTAGCAAGGCCTTAGACCATGTTTAACTTGATTGGTGTTTTAATTCTCTTATCGATCAAAAGCCTTCTAATTGCTTGCTTGGCCCATGAATATAACATCTTTATTTGACCAAGGATATATAAAACCTCCTTGGTTTTCCCAAGGAGGTTAATCTTGGTTTTCCTTAATGGCATATTTGTCCACTTAAAAAAAACATTTGTAACATTATGTAACAAAGCTTCAGGTAGACAATTTGCATAATACTTACTGATCACCCATACAAAAAGAGCGGATAATGATACCTACCAATCAACATGGTTAAGACAGAGCTTGAATGACAATGGTGCATTATTTACACAAGTTTGTTTTGTTGTTGTTGCTTGCTGGCAATGTGACAAGCGGCCATCTTTGCACAAAAAGATTTACAAAAACCAAGGACACGATAAAATGTCCTTGCAAAAACTTGGCCATGCGGCCTAATAGTTTAATATTTAACTTTTTGTTGCGGGACAAATTGAGCAGGCGAGATGAAAATGATACATGAGGTAGTCTGCAACGATTCAGAATAGAATGGTTTCGCAGAATTGTAATCATGAATCCACGTTTTATCAACATAATACTCTTTTTGTGTAAATACCACTAAAATACAAACATCATGGCGTATGGTAAGAAAGATGGCGGCAGCCGGCCACGCGCCGGGATCGCGAGGCATTTTCTGTCTTTTTCTTGTCACCAGGACCATGATACATTATTTCATGCCGGAATATAGCAACCTGTGATGTTAACTCATCAAATCATACTGTATTTTGGTAGATTTCAGCCATCTTCATGTGTACTTCGTGTATTTCGGACGTGTATTTCGTGTATTTCCCGCATTTCGGTAAATACACGGACCGCCGGGGGGACTATATTAGTTTGAGGACAGTGTAAATAAAGAGACCTCATTAATTAAATTCTGAAACTATTCAATGATCAAAGCGTTACATTTTTGAATGTATATAAAACGGGCAAATAGAGTAAGTAGGTGAGATAACCATAACATATTAGCACCTGGTGATAGATAATGTGGGCAAGACTGCAGTAGCACTTTAATAAAATTTGGGCGTGGGTCAGTTGTTTCCGAGTGTATGATGCCAAAACAAACTGACACTACCAAACTAGCCACTACCTTTTCACCCCATGAGCAGAAGTGAATGTGAGTATATAGTGGGAAATGTGGGTGAATTTGGGTGAAGAGCCGTAAACCAGATTCGTATTGTTCCCATGTCAATATGGAGGGGTGAATGTAAAACTTGCGTCTTCGTGACAAATGAGTAAAATGGGGTGAATTTGAGTAAACCAAATTGCACTTTACAAATACAAAGGCGAATCCTTGCAACTACGTCATTATGTGCATTGTTTCAAGGGCGGAACGAATGGATCGATATTGACACTATCAAGAATTCTATTATATATATAGACAATATGTATAGTAGGTTGGTCGGGAGTGGTGGCTTCGATACTTTTCTAAGTTTATCAGTGTTTATTATCTTTTAAACGAGCCGTTTATCGCCAGTGTCTGTAAATTTAAGTACCATATTTTTTTTTAATGAACAGCGCACACCCTGTACCCGTATTGTAGCTTAAGTTACTCCTAAACCTTTTAGCGAAGTTGTTTTAGAAATCGTCAATACGCATTGGGAATCCCCACCACAAACATCCACCAATCTTTGAGAAACCATAATGTATTCACATTGTTATGCAGCCCAGACTTCCACCGCTATTGTTCCTGTATGCAAATGAACATCAGTATCACAACATCATGAGTGGCTCAGTAACGCTCCATTCAAACAAGGACAATATTATATAATGTCCTTGATTCAAACAACACCTTAGGTTAAAGAATTCGATTTTAAAAGATTCCAAAGTAGAGAGAAGTCAACAGTGGAAGATTTACAAAGTTATGAAAAATTAAACACCTCTTTAATTGAACGGGTATTTTCTTATTTCTTGATATCAGAGTCTCCTGCTTTTTAAAAATTCTTAGTTTTGCCAAGGAGGTTGGTTTTGCCAATTTCAATAAGGCACATCACTCTCGCTTGCGGAAAATATATTGTGTGTATGTCATGCCAGGAAATGTTAAAAAATGCATTTAAACTTATACTAAACTAAAAGCAGAGTAACAATTAAATGAACTAAACACAATAATATCGAGAAGAGTAGGGTCGCGGTGTGCTTCGGACCAAAAATCAGAAGCGGTAGCTTTTCACGCCGCATACTCAACCTACAGCCTCCCTGACTAATTAGTCGCCAGACTTGCCACTCTCATGATCAACATCCCCTGTTCTGTGATTTTAGCAGGACTTGAAATTCAGTACTGTACTTTTCCTGTCATACTTCAAAGTAAATAAATCTATCCCGTGTTACTATAATGTAAGTAACATAAAACTACCTGCACCCTGCTAATTTTAACTGCACCATCTAATCATTTTCCTGTTCTGTTCATCAAATGTAATAATTTGAAGTGATATAATTCAAACCTTTTTAAATCCTGAAATCTGTTCTAAGGGCAGTAAGGCAGTACAAAGTGAACATATTGTTTTATAAAGAAATTGGCCACTACCTGAATATTGGATCACAGACCTACTTTGAATCATACTTGCTAATTAGACTGTATTTCACACCAACTGGCAAAGTGTGAGTTCAGTTCTGGAGAGCCAGGCATTGGCAATAGAGAGCCTGGCCATTCCCACATGGCCATTCAACCTTGGTCGATTTACATTTTTCACACCTTTTCCACCAAATTACCAGTTCAGTGGTCGGGCTTGAGTTCAATGGTCTAGCTCATTAGAGGTGTCATAGCCCCCTATGGGCGAAAGCAATTGCCACTCAATTACTGGTATTAACCCATATGGCCAGTATGAAGCTGCATTGTGCTAAGCTAGGACTACATCGTAAACATGCATTTTCATCTGATCATATCTAAAGCGGTGAATATCACTGACTAATAATTTTTACATGATTATGTTCATGATGAAGAGAGCTTTCAGCTGATACCCAACTTGTAGGCAAAAATCAATCATTTCTGAAGATTCCTGATAGCTTCTGTTTTTCCACATGTGAACTGACTAGTGTTAAGTGGTTAAAGTACTGTATCCATCAGTATTTCTAAATTTCTCACTTCCTTTTTAGAACCCATTATTGAAATCACAATTCTTGTTGTAAAGTACATGTACATTGTACAGTTGTTTCAGGCAATGTGCTTTAGGGTAGGGTGGCAACTATATCAGACTGAAAGCTATTGTTAAACTTGATAGAAACTTTTGCGTGGGAGGGGCTCAATATTCTTCTGGGATTAAGATTCCTGTAGACAAATGCCTGTGCAATTCCTGGAATATTTTCAAACTGCACACAATACTATACCATGCCACTGAAGCATCGCCAAAATCATATGACGCTGGAAAAATGTTGAACATTGTCCGACGCTCTGTGATAGCTGATTTTACTATGATTTAATTTCCATTCACCTGCGATCATCATGCGATATGCTGTCGTAGATGCATTGTACAATGTATGTAACCAGGGCTGAACAGAGCAACTCTGATATTAACAATGCAATACTGTTCATGTCCAATAATTATGTTTAGCCATACCTAGTATGGCTAAACATATTGTTTTTACTCATGTTTCTTCTTCTCCTCCTCCTCCTCCTCCTGTCAAATCTTCAAATCGATTCATCTCTGTCATTTTTTGACCAAATGACCTGAAATTTGGTACAGAGGTAATGTAGGCAAAAACCAATGTGCGTTTTTTTCCTTTTTTTGATATTGACCTTGAAAATGAAAGTGATTTTATTGAGGTTTTTAGGCTATTTTTAGCATATCTTGGCCTCCTGCGCCCTGGTATTTCAACCGAATGACCTGAAATTTGCTGTATATGTGGCTTGAACAAATATTTAAAGGACTACATTCCCATTTTTGGCATACATATCTTCAAAACGATTTATTTTGGGCTTTCTTGACAATATTTGCCACTTCTGTCACTTTCAATACTACATATGACCTAAAGGTCAGTGACCCCAAGTGCCTTGCACCTGGCCTTGCATGCCTGTGAGCCTTGCGACCACCTGATTGGTCAATTGAGTTAATCTAATTATCTTGCATTTCTGGCGCAGGTGTAGGCTAGTATTCATGCCAAATATGGTATGGGAATCCCTAGGACATGTGATTACATGGCTTTGTTCACTCTTTTTTGAAAAAAGATACACATCTCCAGTTCCTACATGTATTAGACCAAAATAATGTGACATTTGGCATGTACACAGGCCCTCATTCAAATGTTTGCCATACAGCCTTTCAAAACGATTTTTTAAACAAAGAATTTTTGGTTTCGTTATTTTCAACCCAAAGTGTATACTATTGAATCATGCATTCAAACAAAGGGGTGTCACATTTTTATATTTCACCCATACTATCGCTGAAATATGTTGTTTTTGGTCATTTCCTTCTTCTCCTGTCAAATCTTCATATATATCATTATGTATACTATGGAAAACTTCATTCTTCCCTGGGGTTGACCTTTTTTCATTCAATTTTGAACTGGGTTGATTATGCGCAAGAGTGTAATTTTCAGCGGATATTTTTCCACTGGTGTAGTTTACATGGAGATGGCACGGAATATCCCATTCTTGCAAGGGGAGGATTCTGTAATTATTTCTTTCAATTTTGAGCTGGAATGATCATGAAAAAGTCCATTTGTTAGCAGAAGTGTATTTGTTAATTAATAAGTGGATATGGTTTTGGACTGGTCCATATTGTGTTGATGTGCTACTGGAAGACTCCATTCCTGTATGGAGAGACTGATAATTGTTTTCAAACTCAATTTTGATCCATTTTTTTTAGTGGAAGTATTTTAGAATGGTCCATTGTTATTTTGAGAGAGTCCATTTTTGCATGGCGAGGAGTATGGCTAAACATGCTGTATTTGCTCGCAAATGTTGCCTTTCTAGTGATACTCCTGTTTTACAATGGAACCACAATGGCTTTTGTGACAATTGTGGTAAATTTTGCTGTAAAGCATATCTCACCCATGACTCCAGATAAAACCATCCTCACCCCTGACCCAACCTTTTGTACAATCTTAATGTATCTTTAACTCTCCCATATCTAACAGACCAATAGATCTGGTCAATGATTAAAGGTAGGGAGGGCATCAGGCCATCACAAGTTCTGGGGGTCATGGGAGTGAAATAAGGGTCATTCTTACCCTGACCTCTATCAAATTTACCCCATTGCTCTTACTCTGCATGCCTGTGGAACACTGCATGTATATTCTTTGGAGGTGAAAAGAAAGACTTTGCCCATGGACAACTGTGTCACCATCATAATTCTGGGATGACTTAGTAGAACGAGCCTACAGCTAGGTGAGGTATGAGGGTCAAGAGGTCAACAACGGGGGTCAGGGATGTGTGAGGGAGAGGTCTCTACCGTACAATGGTGACACAGTAATGTCTCGGCCTTGTCGTACGTCTGTATTCCGGTCTTCCATACGGCATCTGGGATCTAAGACGGCTCTACTTTGCTGAATAGTTTGCTGGCAACAGATTTGGAGTTAGAAATTTAGCTCTTTACAGACAAAACAGTCTGTGGTAGGTTGTGTTGAACAAGATGCATTTGCATACAAGGGTATTCAATATATTAAAGCCTCATGCAGAAACAAGGGGCACAACTGGAATTTCTGTACTCAACTACTGGCAAACATTGACTATTTGAAACTTTAATAAAGGTAATATGCTTTTAGATTAGTAGGCAAAGCACACAAGTTGGATGGCTCAGGGAACAGATCATGGCTATTTATCACAGCACCACAGCACACCCTTGGAATTCAAAACTGTATCAAATGATTTTATATCTATATCAGTCATGAATGACTGGTTTCAATACAATCTTTTCTTGCTTTTAAAAATATGATAACATTATATCATATATATGTAATCAGGTCCATAACCTTTGATCCCTCTTAGTGTGATGATAACAGGCTGGAGAAATCAATACATGAACAGGCCTCATCATTGACAAACATAAAACTGTAGTTTGGTTAAGCTGACATCTGTGCCAGTCAATGATGTATTGCCAGATGTGCTACAGATGGACCCAACTTAGCCTACATCATGATAAATCATTCAATGTTGAGCCTGCTGCCTTTCATCATCTACATTTTGGAAAACAAGTCACTGAACTTCAATGTGGGCTTTGTTCATTAACATCCCCTTTCTACTAGAGGCTATACTACAACCGCTGACCAACCAAAGATCTGACAGATCGCTGAACGAATTTCACAGAACAAATTCTTTTCAAGACATGTTTTGTGTGAACATGGATGTGTTTTAACATATCATACCAGAAGAATAGGCCCTCCTATAACAGAAAGGAAACTCCCAGAGCTATGCATGGGAGCTTACATGTACATGTAATTGCAAGATGCAAGACACAGTGGAAGAAAACTGAATGTAGCTGCAGGACATTTCAACAAATTTTAAAGCAGAAACCAGTAGATGATACTGAATGATGATATTATTGTAACATACATTGTATTCCAATCATGAAATTAAGGGTTACACAGTCAAATTTTGGTTGCTGTATATATGGTCGCTCAGTGATTGCCATCTAGTGGTGTTTGCTAATGTCTTGATATCATGTGGGCCATGTTTTCTCTGATCATGAGAAACCTCCTCAAAACAGTAGTCAGATTTACATGTACCAAGGTTAGCCTCTATTCCAGGCCTGGGAACACACAGCAGAAAGGTTACAATCACAATATCCAAGGAATGATTTATTTCCTGTAAGGGAGCCTACATGTACCCCCTAGGCTACTCTCACCCACAGCTGAAATCTAGGTCACGATGTCAGATAAAGTCACATCAATTACATTCTATGGATGACATCTACCAGTGGCCAAATCTTCATCTAGAAAAAAAGACAACATCCACACAAAGCCCGCTGCAGTACCGACGGAAAATGCCAGGAGAACCATTTTTGAACTTGACCTCTGTGTCTACAACATCTACACACCTGCAAAAAATCATGAAGATCCATCAACGTTTCCGTCACTTTTTTTGCCTACATACAAACGCACAAAAATTAAAAGTCCGCTGCAGTACTGTTGAAAAACGCACGGTGAACCATTTTTGAACTTGACCTTCCTTTGCAAAACCACTACACACCTACCAAAAATCATAAAGATTCATCAAAGGTTTCTTGAGTTATGCTATTGACATACATACAGACCCACCAAACAGCTGGCTCAACCGAAAACATAATCTACCCCGAGTACTATTGTACTCGGCGAAGATAATTAAAAAAACACCTGATTTGCAGACATGCAGTGCGGCAGCAGCAGGTTATATTACACTGAATGACCTGCCACACCGATTCTTTACAAAACTACTGCAGCTGCAAGCGTTATTTAATGTTTAGAATCTTGTGAGGATGTCCCAACTGTACTCGTTATCCCCATGAAAAATGGAAATATTGTTTTGAGCGTGTCTGTGTGTGTGTCTGTCTGTCTGTGTGTCTGTGTTTTTTGGACTATTGTAGTCAGCATAACTCAAGAACCTCTGGATGGATTATGATGATATTTGGTATGTGAGTAGGTGTTGGGTAGACAAAGGTCAAGGTCGATTTTAGGCCTCCTGGTATGTGACCTTGGTACTGCAGCAGCACTTCCATTTTTTGTATCTTTTGACCTGGACATACTAGGGTCTTGATTCTTTGGCGGCAGATAGCTTGTGATGTAAGGAATAAGTGGTGTAGGTTTGGGCCCCAGGTATAGCAGATAGCTCTGGAACTGCAGGGTTGTCAAATGTCAAAATCTTCCAAGGAGAATAACTGAACAAAAGAATGACAGATTTCCATGATATTTAGTATGCAGGTAACTTAGACATAGATTTACACAATGAAGTGCAAATTATGCAAATTGGAACTTTATTTGCATAACTAAAGAGGAAAATCTATATTTGCAGTGTTTTCCATTATAGGACTAAAATACATGTAACATATAGTTTATGGCAGGTGAAACATTAACCGATACCAATTATGCAAATAAATTCCTAATTTGCATAATAAATGCAAAAGTGTTATAATTCATCTATACATGTAAGTGGTAAATGATTGTACTATCAACATTGTGACCTGTGTAAGTCGATTACGGGACTGGTGTACATGACCAAGCATAAATCATGCAAATGTGAAAGTCATTTGCATATTAATCAAAATATTTCATGGAGATATGAGGTCTCCGAACTCTTGTTCATAATAAGTTCCCCTCTACGATTAGTTCAGGAAAACTGCAATTTTTTTAACACAATAATTAATTGTTATATGTATAGTTGGTACATCCACCAGTTTATCCGTCACCCAATTAACATACATTGTATAGGAAGAGTTGAATACATTTTGTCTAGCATCCTTTTAACTTTTGCTATCTCTCTTTATTTGGCCCAATATAAATAATTTTTGACTATAACTTCAATTTTACAGCTGACTCAGTCGCTAAGGAACCAACCCAGAGGTAAAGAAGTAAGAAGTTGAAATTCCTACATTGTATGCTAGAAACAAATTCACCTTCACGGTAATGACCTTCAGGGAGATCAGAATGACCATTGTTTTGCTCTAGACAGGCACACAGTAATACTGTAATTCATGGCTACAGCTACTTTGTTCTTAACCCCCTACCATCTTTACTGCTTATTGAAGGTATTTGTTAAATAATTGTCCTTTATCAGTAGTGTTTCAGAATGTGTGCTTGAACGGTAGCGTTTGCACTTCATATCAAATATTTCCCTCCCCCATGTTTAAAACACATGTCTTTAATTTTCTACATTTTTGCTTTTTTAAGGTGTCCGAAAAAGAGAAAACTGTCAACTTTTATGTTCCATATTACACAATCATGACATTGTATTTCTTTTCTCATTTTTGACAGTGGTTTAAATGACCAGCATTAAGTTCTTCGAATATACATTTTGTACATGTCACACTGTACTAGAAAAAAACCTGTTCTGCTAGCTCAAACAAACCCCACCATACCATGACTCACAGTATTCAATAACAGTCTGCAGGTACCCCTTCTATTACATGTATATGGTTTATATCTAAGAATAGCGTATGAATTCATGATTTACGCCAGGATTACCCCTGTAACAGAATGCTGGCGCTAATATGGGTGCTCATGCTGGGCCTGTAGAGCTACCTGAGCCTGTGAAGAATTGTTTGCATTGGAAGGATGAAAACAGAACATCTAGTAAGCAAACATAAATCAGGGCTGTCATGGTGGATAGATCCATGAAGAGAACTATTTCTTTTGACTCGCCATAGGGTATGTTGGTATGACCATATATTTCATCCAGAATTTTACAATATTATTCTACCAACGATGCAGGCGTGGCAAGAAGACTTGTCAATGAGCATTTCATGGTGAAAGGAAAGAGTACATGTGTCCTAAGCCTTACTTTGTGCCAAAACCAGCTCCTGTACTAATATCACTGCAAGGTCATTTTATTAGAATGATCTTAACCCAGTCTAAATAGGTGCTTATTTTTCACCACTGTTCACAAACAGCTTATTTTCTTCCAACAAGGACAGCCAATCATTCTGACGGTTCACTCACACTCATGATCACTCACCTTCCAGCTTATCTCAGGTTAAACATTTCAAACTTAGTCAGTTACGACAGCGTGAACTTTGTATGTCTCTTTCTCTATTGAACTGCATCAGAGCAATGAATTCTATTATCATTCATACCAGTATTGATAATTGTTATCATAATGGTATCAGAGCGGTGGATAGGGTCCATTCACTTTTGCAGGTGTTTCATTTTGCGGTAAGAGGAAAAAGGAGGTTTTGCTGTGTTTTATATGTCAAGATTGAAACAATTTTGTAGTGAAGTACATGTAGGCAAACAAGGGACACGTAACAATGTATTCATGGTGTCAAGAATTTTGGGAAATGTTCACTGAGAAAGCCACAAAAAACAAAACACCTCAAAATTTTCAAAATTGACAGTAGTGAGGGTCTCTATTACCATTAGTCTGTACATGTATGTGTAGAATTTCGAAGGGGGGGTATAACTATCCAGTGGAATCACCATGTACCATGTACATGTAGGTCAATCTATATGACTGACAGGCATGTTCTCTTTTGTAGTAATTATTTTCCATCTGAAGATGATGAAAAGGAACAAAAACTTAAGACAATGAAAATCCCTGCCTGAAGGGAACATAAAAATTGATAGTCACCCAAGACATTCAGACATCCCCAGGTTACACAATTAAGGCTGGCACTCATGTATCCCCTATGAACAGATCTTCTCATGAGAATTCTTTCTCTACCAACATGACTCTCTTCAAATTACAGGTTTCTAATGACTTTGGAATACAATTATTGGAACAGAACAATAGAGAAGCTCTGATGAGTATCTAACATCTCTCAGTGATTTAATTGCTGTGAAATATACATGACAAAATTCATGTATATTCAACCCTTTATTCATCAACCAGGGCTCATCATACCACCTACATGTACATATGCAGGTTAGAATATACATGTAGCTAGTGCGGGGAAAATTGGACATGAATGTGACTGTATAACTAATATACAGTTCTAGTATTTTTAATGTCTGAAAAAATGTAAAGCACTCAGACTGAGGACGTCCGGACAAGGCATGGTGCTGTTTCCTTTAGCTAGCTATAGCCAGTCTAAAGCCCGTCACACTTGTGCGTATATGCAAGTGCGTATATGCAAGTCCGCATGAGTTGCGACAACATGTTTTGGGTTTAGGTTAAGTTTGTAGCAAAAGAAGTCATTTCTTTGGTTTGATAACCAGGCTACACAACGGTGGGTCAAAGTGAAAAACAACTTCTTCCCCTCAAACTTTACTTAAGAAATGTTCATGCGCAACTCATATGCACTTGAATATACGCACAAGTGTGACATGTACAGGGCCCTATAGGTTCTTTGCTTTGCTGCTTCTCGCATATTCTGCCAAGCACACCGGGTCACCGCAACTCTTCTCAATAAGTCACAGTGTTGGGTTGTTTTACATGCAGAGGTTTGACACCATGAGCTCCCTCATGTACATGGCATGGGTACCAGTCGTGCCTAGACCCGGGCATGAGACTGGGTCTACCTGCACCTAACCAGCACATATAATGCACTGGGTATACGCCTTTTCTTTTCTGTACCAATTAAAATGTAACTGGCTGTGAAATGCTTAAAGAACTTATTTGCAGTTTCTTAACAGCTTTCAGTCAGAACTGTCTACTATTCCATCAGAGAAATCTATTTCAAGCCCTCAGATCAATATCATACAGTGTCCAGACTTGCTTGTCTGATCTTGTTTCAGGGAAACAGATATCTTTCTTCTTTAGGACCCTAAGCACCTCTATCTCTGATTGACCGCATGCATGTCCAAAAGAAGAATCATTGATGGAAACTTTTTGCTAGGTGATGAGGTGTATATCATTGGCACATCTAAGTTCTTCAAACTGTAGCTTGGTGAGAGAGGTCACATTCATATAAAGGAAAAAGCTCTCACTGAAACCATTGTCTACATTTGTTTGCCTAAAGCTAAATGATATTGTTATTCAACATTATCCTATCCCATTTAAGACCGTTGATTTATTTTTTCGTATACCTGTATGTAACGTATGATGCACAATCATTAAGATAGAACGGGATGTCTTCAGGGGGTAAAGGTGATTAATGGACAAGTCCTTGCAAATAAAGTCAATACAAGAATGCAAGCTGAAACCCCCAGAGGGGGTGATGATGACAGATGGGATCACCTCAGTTCTCATTACTTTGCACAGCAGATACACAGGAGTAGGTCTGTGAGTTCTCAACTCCTCCCGAGAGAAACTTTTCAGATAAATTTTATCATGAAACCACACATTGTAGATACGGCTTTGGTAGAGCTGCTGATCAGAGATTTTGGCACATTGCTCAAGACCAACCCTCCTGGTATAGTGGACATAAGCAGTTTTAGCTGATTAGAACCAAATCAAACTCTTAGTCTTACTATTTTTCAAACCTTTCCATGTTAGATATTAGTTAACTTTGATTTGCATACTTGTCTATTAGCACAAAGATCCAACAAACTTCATCTTTCAGAAGTCGACAAGAAACTTCTATCAAAGATCTCACGCCTCCACTGAATATTTTCAGTTTCTGTGAATTTCCTGTTTTATTCATTATTGTGAATTTCTCACTGATTCTGTCTAATGCATTTTCTACTCATAAGGCAACAGACATGCATATGCATATACAAAGAAGTAGGGAATTGAAACCTTTTTGGGGACCTTTCTGGGACCTTTGACCTAACTTCCTGTCAGTGTTCTTACATGGCTAGCATCCCCCACTTCCTATTACACCTCTGTATTGAAATAACAGTACTACTGTAAATGCAGAAATGTTTTCGGTGGTTTTATGTTTGCGATTTCGCGGCAACCGTTTAACAGCGAATCTAAAACAACCGCAAATATTTTTGTCCAATTCTGTAGCGGTTTGTAACTATGGCATTGTCGCGAACTTAAAACCACCGCGAACACTCCATTTTCGCCTTAGCGCGAATAAAAACCATGCGAACTTAAATGCATTATTTTTTTACAGTATGAGCACAAAGCACACTAACATCCAGACTCCCTGAAAACAAAACCTGTGCACAGGTAGGCAATGATACATTGAACGTTTGAGTGTAATGTATAGTGTGTGGTCTTACATTGTGTTTTAATCAATTCGAAACAATGTAAAGCTTCTGTTTTGCCATTGTGTACCTCGATTTCCCGTATTCTCTCCTCCCTCTCCCTGATGATGTCCCCCTCGAAGTCGATGACCTGTTCCTGCCTCTGCAGCTCCTCCACCCGCCTGCGCTGCTGCTCCTCCTCCAGCAGACTGGTGGACTCGTCTCCATAGTCATCATCCAGGAAACCCTGTCGAGGTTCATACAGATTAATACCACACGGCTTCAACTACTGTCGTCTGCGCATAAATATCAGTCAATCTACATGTAAAACTGTCAACTTTTCAACATGGAGACATAATCTACGTCTACTCCTGCCAAAGTACAGCCATGCAGGCCATTCAACACGGAGAATGGATGAAGGGGGGGCTTGATGGCAGACATGAAGTGATGAAACATAACTGCTCATCAACACTTTGCCTTTAGCCCACCACTAACAATTTTTATAACCTCCCTAGGCAGAAGGAAGGCAAATAACAAAACCATACAAAAATGTATTTGATCCCTTTATAACTTCTAGCTCTCAGGCAAAAAAGTAGTTACTGTAATACTACTGTAACAATGTAAATGTACATGTGAAGGTGACAAATTGAGAGAACACACAATCCCATTGGCAAGGTTAAAACCTCAAGGCTAGATACTGTACTGGCTGTGTCTTGAATTAAGGTGCAGATGTTCCCGGTAAGCTATTATGGTACACACAGCTCCAGGCGACAACATTAAATTTACAGTCAACTGTGTTAGAGTCGTAGTTAAGAATCAGACAAATTTTTCCCTTAGGGTAGATGAAAGGGGAATATATTTTTGACTTGTGTTTGAGAAATCAGCAGCAGGTAACGTCTAGTAGTCATTTCCTTGAGCAAGTCTGATACATCTTGAGGCAACACTCGAAATGCACTTGTTTGTCTTTTTCTTTAATCAATTTCTATTTCAAGATCCTACATAGTCTTCCCCATATCTAAAAGCATACGGGTGCTGACGATATCACTTCTTGCTTGATTTCATTGCTTGAAACAGTTAAGTGAGATTGAATATTACTGGGTAAATAGTGTGCATTAACTTTATCGTTTACTAGTGATTACAGGGAAAGGCTGAGGGTATAATTCCTGCCAATGGCTTATTAGGACAGTCACAGTATTATTTGAATTTTATCTGCATTTGTATCTGGCGTAACCAAATTTTATGTAGTACACCAGCTTTGCAGGCATGCGGTATCGCAGCAACAGTTACTGGTTATTGATAATATTACACCAGGTCCTGTCAAAACCTTAGTTTGCACATCTAACTGTAAGCATTGTTTAAAGCTATCTAATGAGGATACCCCTACTGCACTTGGTGGCAAAAAGTTCCAAGCTATGATAGTTCTAGGGAAAACAAATATTTGAACACATCTATCCTAGGTTAATAACTGGCACTTGAAGGCATGGCTCTTTTCTGAGTTGGTATTAGATATAAACATCTACCATTCTAATATTGCCTAGACCAGGTGAGTAATCATAATAGAGATTAGCAATACTAACCATCATGGACAATCTAAACAAAGGTCAAAACCGCTTGCTTGCTGCGGACACTTCTGTAGTCAGACTGTAGTCAAAAGGCAATGTGCTATCCGTAACATCCAATTCTCTGTACGCAGTTTACCTCCACACTAAAATTTCTGTGTAGTTGGCAGTTTCCCTGTTTTATCGTCCGCACAGAACCATTTTATTGCTTGACTTTAGGACTGAATGACTTGGTGATTACCCGGGGGTACATTTAGAACTTCTGTTGACATTGTTTATTGATATTGTGGCCATCATTTAATGCTCCATCCTGCGTAAGCGTATCAGAAGTGGAGGTTCACGAGGACATACTGACTGTAATGTATAGATCTCAATACAATGTTCCGTACAATCTTCTGTATCTGTATGGCTGGTACAATCTATAACCACCCTACACCATAATACGCCACCACTAAATGCAGCTTTTGTTTCGTTTTGTTTGCGTGCAGTTTTTCTGCCGCCTACCCCAAAACTAATACAAATTTGGTAACAAACAGCAGGCTGAAGGTTGAGGAAAATATAAGCTTGAAAACATTAATTTTTAAAGATTTGTCTCACAAACAGTGATCCTGTTTAGATGTATATTGAATGCTTTCTATATCATATCATTATTAAGTCTCTCTATGATGTCTTCATAACTGTCTTCAGTATTGCTCTTCAAATCTAGCTACATGTGTAGATGTGTGATATACATTGTAATTATCAAGGGCAGCTACATTCAACTAACACTAGCCAACTGAGCAATTGAGCATGATAATAATTGCCTCGGGCAAAACTAGACCTTCCACCAGCAGTTAAATCTTTTAAATAAATTCTCTAGCCTTGAAATACCTTTCTTCCCCGCTGCCCGTTTGTTTCATTGTCCAAAGTGTGCAGGAATGGAAATAAAAGAATGTTATACATTTACATGGAAGCATCAACATCTTAAGTATGACACTATAACATTTCAAAGTTAAGTATAGCTTCTTGAAAGTTTAATTTTCACCATTTTGCAGTGTTCCATGCATTTACCAAATGCTACTAACAGTTGCTATGCATAAACATTTCACTAGGGGGCACTGATGATAGATGAAAGAGTCACCTGTGAAGCCCTGCTGGGACTCCTAATGGTGTCTACACTCATTCTGGACTGCTCTGCTACTCTCTGTTTGCCAGGAAGGAGGAAAAAACATTGTAATGTCTAAAAATCACATTGCTGCCACTGAGATGATCAAATAACTTACAACAAGTATTCTAGATTTGTCTCATGTCCTGCTAGGGAAAATTACCGTAGTTCCCAAAATTTAGCAGTACAGAAATACTTCACTTTCTTACTGCAAATCTTGAAACTTTCGTGGTGGTTTTGTGACCTCCACAAATCAATGACACGAGTGTATGTGTTTCCAATGTCTTACTAACAGTTACTGTACTAACAGTATTGTTTTAACTGCAAATGTAAAACTTCCTTTTCCCTCCTACTGTGAAATAAAAACCAATGCAAAAGTAAATGAATTTACAGTAAATGAGCAGTTACATTTTATGCATTTTATACTGAAACAGTGTTTGTTCAAACCTTACACTTATTCAACAGATCCTTTATATAACAATACGGTACCTTCTGAATGATGCCATATCTCTGTACACTCTGCTTAAACTCATTACTTAGTCTGTCCACTTGTAGCTTCTGTGGCTGTGAAGAAAAGGAAAGAAATGTATAAATATATGTTACCATCTAAAATGTATTTGTCCGTTAAAAAAGGATAAACTTTTATTACAGGTAACAAGCAATTAGCAAGGGAATCATGCCAGTATATTTTCAATGTTGACATATACAGTTGAATTCTAGCAATTCTTTGCCTTCAATAATCTGAAATAAGACCTGTACATGTATATGAGGATCTGCCTACAAATCAATTGTAGTCAATCAGTCAGACTTACATTTGGGTAATTATGCAAAACCTTAAAATGTCACAATGGATCAATTATAGCTCTAAGCTACCTTTGGAGCCCCCCTTGTCATCTGTGACAGCTGCTTCAGACACCTGGCAGTCTCACTCACTAACAGGTTAGTCTGCTGCTGCATGGTGTGGCTGTAGAAGAGTCAGTGTGTTAAATGTATGGAACAGTGTACTCGGGTAAAGTATGCTTGTTTATAAGTATGACACCAAAATAAAACAAGTCATGTTTTTATTATCTCTACCAAGGATAGTAATATTCAATGAACATAACCATTTACATGTTGTATATCAAAGAAACACCCTTCAATCTGACGGTATTGAACAAACCACTGAAAAATCCTACTTCCAGCTTTTTATTCTTCATGCCAAATAATTATAGAACTATACGGTATAGCTGAGGTGATGTCATATCATGTCAGTTCAGATCCTGGCACCATGGCTTGCGAGAAAAGCTATTTGATTATTAAACAGTGCTTAATCATCTTGATTACAATAACAGTTACTGAATAACTGAAAGATATCACAACACAAGAATTTGCTTTGTCTGCAGACGGGTGTTTGTTTGGTGCAAAATAATGGTTATGTTCCATTCACTTAATATCTATATATTGGTATGGAATGAATACGTGGTTACATGGCCAGCCAAGTATGCCCAACTAGCAGATAGCTTAATCTATCCTTGTAAGAAATGTCATATCTTGCTGCCATAAATACTAAATCAAGATTCTACACTACTCAATATGGCTCAGAAGTTATAAATTATCACACTCCGATAAACGAGGAGACCTATCTTATCTCAAACGTTATCAACTCAATTCAACAAACAAATATCACTGTGTTTCATTGCCAGACTTAGAAACATTTCATCTGACTTACACTCTGTCCCTGAGCTGATGGCTGTCATTGGCTGAACCGATCTGCTTCAGGGTCTTCTCCAAGGAGGAGGCTGGGAAGACAAAAGTAACGGAGTTAGACAAGGAGTTGTTGTTCCCCGAACTTGAGGTCTATAGTATTACGCACTTAACATAATTACAATCATACAGTAAGATCTTAAACAACGTACATGTACATCTTACAGGAACTACTTGATTCACTGAGTCAGACTCACATAAACTGATACTTAAATCTCAGCCGATTCAAAGTTTTAGGACTACAGATCCTGTTTTCCAAACAAGATTTTAGAGTTTGTAAGCAAAAATCTATATGCACTATCTACATGTACACTCTCTAGTGCACAGCTGCCCCCTGTTGACTCAACTATAAACTGCAGTGCCATGAATAAGCCATTACGTATACTGTCTGTATGAGAGGCCACCTGAGGGTGTGTCTGGCTGTTGAAAGAAGGAAGTTTTAGGTCACCAAGACCTTTCCAGTTTCAAGGTAACAACACAAGACCCACCATTGTTGGAGATGGTGAATATGTTAGTGCTCGTCAGCTCACACAGACGGTTGACATCGTTAGAGCCATCCTCCTGGTAACCAGCTCTCCTGGGTACACCGTACCCGTCGTCTCTCCGGTCAAAACCACCTGTCTCCACAGACCCATACGCACCAAACTCTCCCCTGCTCATCTTCTGAATCTGCGAGAAAATGATATAACATTTGTACATGTATAACTGTTACAATAAAAATCATACCTACAGTATACTTATCTGTTTGTCTACTGACATTTGTGGAATGATTGACATGACAGGTGACTATTACCTTTTCAAGATGTCAACCCGGAGACCAGACTGTAAGGTTTGATTCACTCACAACCCGAAGGATCCCTCTTTTTTAAAATGTGCTACAGGTACGGTTCTCCTCAAACATTGGACCTCCAGCTTTACTCCCATTTTCTAAGAGGACATCCCTATCAATACATTAAAGTTATAGGTACTATTCATTTTCTCCCGAGTGAGTTGAGGAAATATATTAAGAGTAAAATGCCATTCCCAAGGGCTTAACACAGGGGCCTGCCAGGGATTTGAACCTACTAGTACATGTAGAACATGTAGATTCTTAGTCAATAACCGCAACTACAAGACCATCTTGCTAACTGTCTCCTGTCAATATACATACTACTACATGTAGTACTAGTACTTAGTAGGGCATTGATATACATGTACGTGTATATATACAGCACAACATTACTAAACGATTGACTTTGAACAGTAATTCAGTCCATTGTTCATGTACCTCATGATCAGGTCTCCAAATTGGAACTATAACTGATGCTGGTACTTTGTAATAAGTGTAAATTCACATTGCTCAATGATTAGAATATTTCAACAAGCTATCACCTTTTTGTAATTATAACATGCCCAGTATAAAGCTTTTAAAGCCAGGTTTGACCACCTTATGGAAAGCCATCCTGTAAAATACAACTTCAGAGCCCTGGACCACCCACAGAAACCCAGTGTCAGTCAGCTAAAGATAGTGGTACAAGGGAGCGGTCTAAACTGGATGTAAAGCATCCTACCTGAATTAAGACTCTACTCTACTCTACTCTAGTATAAATCAGCAATGTGGTGCAAGATCTCTTGACCTACAAACTCAGTATTCATTAATGAATATATAAACAACACTGCAAGAGTTTGCAAACAGGCTGGAGTTTGAAGATGCATTGATAACTTTGTAATAATATTGTCAAACATAATTAAGAAGTGTTTTATTATTTACAACTTAGATGAAAAAACTATTTTGATTTTAATTCAAATACACATAAAAGATAATCAATTAAATATAATGCATAGGGAAGCTTTTCTGTGGCTTATCAACCATTTTCCCCATATCTATTTGATCAGAGAGATCACACTGTTTGCTGGCCAAAGGGCACGGGGCGAGGCATGGTCTTAGATGGACACTTACGAGCCCTTCTACAACTCAGTCCTTAGTGACGTATAACATGAGAATACCTGACTGAAAAAACATACTTATGGTATACTATATAGTGGAATATACTAGATGTGCAAAGTTGTAACCTGTGGACTGTGAAGTCTTATATCCAACAACAATATTCTGTTGATAACAGCAGACAATGACACATTAATATCTGCGGTAATTATGGATTGACTGTTAAATGTACTCGCTGCTCAGAATTCCCCTTACTGTGATAATGAATTGTATGTTGTAAGCTGTGTTTAGCAGTTAGATGAATGAAAATAATACAAAAGTAATGAATTATCCACGGCACAATGTTGTTTATCCTCGCATAAAAATTTTATTTGAACTTAAAACACATATAACAATAATTTAACAACCAAAATCTCAACATACAACAAGGGCATTTTACCAATTTGATCTACATGTAGGCTTGCAGGGTTTAACAAAGTAATTTCATCCTGTCAATGTCTTGGCTGTTTGGATCAAATAAATTGGACATTTGGGTATTATACTACAAAAGGCTCAACTGTTATTACATTACAGAATAAATCTTACCATCTTGCTTTTTGTTATAATTACTTAAGAATTCCAACTGCACAAGAAGCACAATGGATTTCCTGGACACACATATGGATCATACTTGATTAAGTAAGGTAAAATTGTAACCTCCTTGCAATTGTTTATAGATAAATTTTAATAATAT
Organism: Branchiostoma lanceolatum; assembly: GCF_035083965.1. NCBI lineage: Eukaryota > Metazoa > Chordata > Leptocardii > Amphioxiformes > Branchiostomatidae > Branchiostoma > Branchiostoma lanceolatum. The sequence continues at coordinate 10,452,386 of NC_089723.1, read as the reverse complement.
GACCATAAAAGCAAAACAAGGTGAAGATCCTTGTAACTGCATACTAAGAAAAAAGTGCTACTAGTAGACAAACATCTGTTACATTATATATCGCCTTACAATTAATTCAAATGTAACGAGAGGTATCAGATCACACACACCTCGGACGTCTGTCACCATCACCAGTACAATTAGTATATCATATCTAAGCCTTACAGATCATTGTTTGTAGCTAAATTTCTACTATTGTTAATGTTACTTAAGGTTATGGTTAGGCCTTAGTTAGGGTTAGGGTTTAGCCATACAGATTGGGATTTGGGTTGAGTTAAAATTAGGGTTAGGATTAAGGTTAGAGTTAGAGTTAGGTGTCCTCTTGAAGGCGAAATGTCCTGATGCCTCGGCGGCAAATACAAAGTCAGATTACACAGATAGGGGGAAGTGACCTTGGGAAGAATCTATCTCAAGTCAAACGAGGGGAGTGTTGTGGGGTGGGGTTGTGGGGGTGACACTACCTGGGGGGGGGGGGAGTTTGTAACCAAACCTTTACAATATTTCAATGAGATCTAGAAAATCATAAAATCATACACAAACTTTGATTTCTAATCTGTACACCCTTGCCTGTCATTATATCAGAAATGTTTGCGAATTCGCTGATGATACTGTCAACAAAATGTTCTTATCATTTTCATCATCATCATCATAATATTCATTAACTAAACAAACCAGGCTGACCGCACACAGGATATCAAGGAGGAGGATATTTAGCTACGCCTCTAAAGCCTGACGGTAGTATATATAAAGCAAATTTTTTGGAGTTAGATCTACTTCCACCTTCAAATCTTGGATTTCGACCCGTAAATATAAGCGTTTCGCTGTAATTTAATAAAGTCAACAACGTTATAGGATCAAAATTATGTCTAACGTTACAACTGTGCAGATCACCGACAGTAACGTTACTAGTGCAGTTCACGGTAGGGTGTTACTTCAAAATTTAGCGTTTTCCAAAATCTGAGTCCAAAAAAATATGTAGTATGTAGGAAGCAAAATGTACCTCACCCTTTCCCTCCTTGTCTAGGGAAACCGACAACTTTCCGTTCGAAATCACGAGGAAAATTTGTCAACACTCCGTTTGAGGAAGTCAGAAGTCGGCCATGACACTTGGTCATATGATGATCCACCTGACGACGTGACCACTCTTCGAGGAGGGGTGTCCAATATATTAAAAAAATTATGAAACGATTCAAATATCTCAACGATTGAGAAACTGTATTTATAATAACAATGCATACAGTATTGATTGATATATGATACATTCTACGAAGTAAGAAATTTCTGAAGAAAAGTTTCTAATTTGTATACAACGTTACCCTCGAGTTAGAGAAATGGATTAGCTTGTTTGATGTGCATGATGGGAATTGCATATGGCGGTCCTGCAAGTGAGATTTTGTGGTTTCGTTTTATAGTTTTATGCCCAAAATGTCTCTAAAAGTTGCAGCTGATGCGAACAAACTCGACCTTATCTGAAGGTATCTAAGTGGTTGTTGGTGATAGAAGATTCCCGAGTATGCAATGAGACCGTGCGTTGAAGGACGAATGGTGTCTTGCGTGTCGCACGTTATATCACTGTTGTGTAGCCGCTGTGTGACTCTTTGAAGCCCATCCGATTCCGAAGCTTGAAGGACAAAGACATAGGCAGATCAGGTAAGATAAAAACAAACATGCTTTTCGAGACTTGAAGTAACGTTGGTGTGTCTTGTGCTTGGATGAAGTCTCTTGTTGACATGTCTGGATAGAGTCAGGAACACCATCTAATACGTACTGAGCCACTAAAACTTTTAAGTTCTGGACCCTGTTAGCCTGGAATCCATACCCTCGGTGCCTCCCCGATATCTCTACGGCACTGTGAGTGACCCTCACCCGCCCAGACAGCTTAGGCCGCTCGGGGTGTTGTTTACGGCCTTGGATTAATTAGTTCGGCACACTAGGGGCGGCGGAAAAGTTAGGAAGGCAGCGGATGTAAGGTGTAGCGGAAGTAGGATGGCAGCCAGAGGTAGAAAGGCCATCAGAAACTGACTGGCCTGGTAAAACATCACTAAGCCGACCCTAGAGACTGGGACCAGGCTAGGACCCTGTAGGTTCAATTATTTTCGCTGTGGTAGGAGGGAAAAAGAGGTGTTTAGAATTCGTGATTTAAACATTTCTATAGTACAGTGGTAATGCATTGGAAGCACATATCCCCGGTGTAAATGAATTTGCAAAGGAGAGGTCGCCCCGAAAACACATGAAAATACACATGATGAAAACCACTGCAAAGTTTTCAAGATTTAGTGTACCTCAAATGTGTCACATACGTACATCTAAGGTCTAACTGTCTTCGTTATCTCAATCTTTCTTCTAAAAATCCTTGTTCTCACCTTTCAGTTTACCAGTAGGAACTTTTAGATTATAAACCATGGATTTTTTATTCATTCTACAGTAGTCAGAAAGAAGAATGCACGAGTGGTCATTCAACTTCAAATTATACACACTGCTTGGCCAGTTCCATTAGGTGTTAAAATCAACAACAATAGTATCTCTCGGGGATTTGGACTGGCATGTATCAAGATTTGAGGTCAGGTTGAATTTCCATATTTTTGATAACATACTCCTTGCATACTCCTAGCCTAAGTGGAAAGAATCGAAGAAAGACTGATTGTAGCGGCAAGGTGTCCAGACCACTGCAGCAGCAGAACACATGTACAGTAGACTACTAACGTTACTACTCCTGTTCCTAAGAACTTGGATTCCAGAAGCCAAATTGTTGAGCTCCTATGTTGGTGATTGTTTTGTTTTTCACAGTGAATTTCCACAAAGCAAGCAACAAGTGTGATTTTTCTTTAGATACTGACACACTCAGTCTCCACCATTTGCAGGTGAATGTATTGTACAGGGACAGAACGTGTGTAACCAAATATGGGAGTCCCAGATATTTTGTTATACAAATCGACCAACTGAGTCTGGACATGTCTAAATCATGGTTGAGACGAACTCACCTTTAACCTTGCATACTTGGAATGGTGATATCACCTTTTAATAGTGTACATTGTATGTCATACCTGGGCCGTGAAAACGTTCGATACGGGTGTTCCAGACCGTGTGATAATTTTCCGTATCACACGGGGTTCTAAGTTGTATCACACGGGCTTCCATAGAATATTTAGACTGCATTTCGAGCGCGCCAGTTGCACCGCCGTCAAAAATTTGAATACCGGACGTTGTTATAGCACATGACCAGGCGTTATGACACCATATACACCGAGGAAGAGGCGGGTCATTAACGTTATTATCATATAGCTTATCCAAGCTGACGCATATAAGAGTAGACAATTTCTGTTTGACGCATAGATCCCTTATACTATTAAGAATGCATTTCAAATTCACATTTGTCCTTTTTTAACAGAAGATGATGAAGAATATGTACAACTGTTGCCTGATTTATTTATTTCAACCACACAGGATAGGAGGGTCGGTTTCAGGTCAGTCAGAAAATGTTATCATTGAAGAATCTCCCTGCAACATGACCTCAGGTAACCTGAATAGAACACAGGTTCTTTGGCCAGCAGGAAATGGAACGCGCGGAACCTTAGATAGAACGTGGTTTCTTTGGCCAACAGCAAATGGAACACGCGGGACATTTTTGGGAATTTTAAATTTGTTTTCCCATTTTCATGTAACGTTATTCTAAGGAAATTTTTTAGGAATTCTAAGACAATAAAGATTTTTTAAACAAGGTTAAGAAAAAGATTCATCAAATAGATACCCCCTCTACAAAATGCAACGGTTATAAAGATTTTTTAAACAAGGTTAAGAAAAAGATTCATCAAAAAGAAACCCCCTCTACAAAATGGAACGGTTGTGTTCTGACATGACGTCAATAAGTGGTGTGTTATGGCGTGATAACAGACCACTTATTGTGGGCAATGGAGGCTTCTGATTGGTCGACGCCATCTACCTATGTGGTAATTTTCCGTATCACACGGGGTTCTAAGTTGTATCACACGGGCTTCCATAGAATATTTAGACTGCATTTCGAGCGCGCCAGTTGCACCGCCGTCAAAAATTTGAATACCGGATACAGAGGTTGGAATGAATGTTGTTACTCTCATCTCCCAAATAAACATATCCCCCGGAATAAACATACCCCCCGGAAATTAACCAAATTTACAGATAAACTGTGTCTATGCTACTTCTGTCCAAGGAAAAGATGATAAGCAGGTAGCTGTAGGTTCTCTTTATTTATGTATGCCTGTCTGAGGACCATACCAGTAAAGTGTACTGTATAAATATTGAACAAAATAACTGTATACATCTTGCTCATATTATAATCTTCCTTGCCACTTCAAAAAAAGATATTAGTAGCAATGTTGAAAATGTTGCCTATATACATTTGTATACTGTATAGTGTTGGTCTAAAAAAGCAAGTCACATTGGCAGGCCATACATGTACATGTATTTTGGTAGATCTCCAGAGATTAGTGGTATTATCAAGTCAGATGTTTTAAATTCTTACCAGTAGCAGAACATGCTGTGTGATCCAGGTCCTGTCCTTTGGTGACCCGTGTGCCTGAGCTGATAATGAGTGTCAGCTGTACTAGCCTTCTGAAAACTCAAACTACATGGAGCTGGCAGCTTGTAAACTGCATGTTTTATTCATGTTGTAACTGAATTAGGTTAAAGTCTACCCTTTATCAGTGCAGTAGCATCAAGACTTGGAGCTTGCTCAATATGAAAGTAATAAATTAGATATACATGTAATAAGGTGTTGGCCTGGGGGAGACTGGAGAGTAACATTATTATGGAGATTTTTTCATGGAGGTATAATGTTTTGAGTGTGTTTGTGTGCGTGTTTGTGTTTGTGTGTGTCCGGATGTTTGTAGTCAGCATAACTCAAGAACGTCTGGATGGATTATAATGATATTTGGCATGTGGGTAGGTGTTGGGAGAACAAAGGTCAAGGTCGATTTTGGGCCCCCTGTAATGTGACACTGGAACTGCATTGGCGTTTTGAGAGAAATTGCATGTTACGTTAAATGTAAATATACACTGTAAGTTAACATACAGATTGTACATTTTGTATAAGCAGTAAATGCACACATGAAAGAACCTACTAGTACACCTATGTATAGTATTAGTTTTATTTATTATACATTTACATGAATCAGATTTTGTGCTACTTACATTTGTACTAGTAGACTATAGTATACAAGTAGGATTATTATGGTACAACATGTACATTTGTATATGCTACATGTATTTTCTTGTGTTTGATTGTGTACCAATATGTATATGTTCTTACCAGTCATGTATAGTACATGTGTGTAATAGCTAACCTTTTGACTGTGAGTGTGAATGTGACACAGATAAATGTCCCCTACACCTGGCACTGTTCCTCATGGGGCTTACACAGTTGTCATTAGAACACTGTTGACACTGGGGGCGACCTTGATTTGGCATTCAGCAGGGTTACAGACCTTACAGGGAGGTACATGTATAGGGCTCAGATCATCTTTCAGTGTTCAGATCCTAAGGCACTGAGTGATGAAAATGTTTTTAGAACCACTCTTTGTCATGTTCTCATTTCAGTTGCTATCTTCTGCTTCAATTATACTATGATCTCTAGTCTAAGGTAAAGGTTCTTAGAGACTGTCTAGGAGAGAGGCCGGTAGGGCTAGGATAGACTACATGTACTTACTCTGATGCAATTTAGTTAACTGTATATTATGTAATTTTCAATGCAGAAAAAAAGCCCTCACCCAAATTTCCAACTTTCCAACTCCAGTCTTTGTCATCTAACCACACATGTGAACATTTGAGGTACATATGTGTAAAATGACTTCCTTACAAACAACAAGCTAACTTGATCATGATAGCACCAATATACAATTAATCGTAAACGGTAAAGCTAACCAAATCTAGAGATCAGACTGATAACCTGAGTGCAAGAGTCCTGTATGCCTACTCTAATCTGTTCTAGTTTTACACTGGTTGATAATTCATAGGTTGCACATACATGCATGCGTGTAACAGGTTGCAAGTTGGTTAGAGCTGGTACCAGGGCTCCACGATCAGTATGTTATCAGTATTATTACATTACCCATCTACGTCACAACCCACAAGGGGGAAGACATCTCGTCAAAAATTCTCTGCCTCTTCCATTCCAATCAGCTTTTGGATAGCTTGATGTATAACCCATTATCATATGCAGACAGTAATGTCATTATGTTCCTTTTAATTGTGTTAGTGCCAGTGTATGTTGATGGACTGCCAATAGTAGAGCCAGCTATATGAGAATGTCACTGTTACATGCTTATGCGGAAGGAGGGAGATCTATTCATATAAAGGTCACGGCGGTGTTAGGGGATCCAGTTTGCATTCTTGTTGGGACAGAGCTGACAAATTGTAGAGAAGTCCATGTTTCTGAAGAATGGATTTGTACATGTATATGGGCACAGCTACCTGCTGTGTGCTGTCACAGTTTTGGTGTTAGACTCAGAAGATCCACATGTGTTGCCTTAATTTAGAGTGGCTCAGTGTCTGCATTATTTTTGGACAGTAGACTAAGTACTTGTTTGAAAGTCGACATGGCGGCTGCAAGGTTTGTACAGACTACTGAGATATTTTTGTAAGTTCTACCTTAGTTCATGTTTCATGCATGGACCTTGTGCTAATATATGATATGCCCCTTCCACTGCAAACAACCTCATGTGGAATGTGTTATGATACATCATATCATTTGGTCTGTACATGTTTATTCTTCTTGTTATTGTTTGGTCAATTTTCTCCATAAACTTCTGTTTTTATGATATATTTCAGTTAGACGATTGAATTAACCTCCTGGTGTGAAATTAGCCTGAATTCAATCAAGCCTCTTGTGACCGCTCGCGGCCCTGTAACCGCCTCGCAACCCACGGGGAGGGGATAGAAACCCCCGGACAGCTGGAGTTTGTGTTATACAGACTACATGTAGTGTGAAATATTTGACAAAGATATTAATAAGGTATTAATATATTATATTACGATGTTCAGTGCAGGACATGCATATATGACCTGTATATATGACATTCAACTACATGTACATGTATGAGCAAGTGGGTGATGCAATGATTTTTTTTTTTAAATTCAGGCACGGTTTCCTGAACACCAAGCCCAGAAGAAGGATGTTCAGTCGCGGCAGTAGTCGCAGCGGCAGCCCTGCCAGCAGTGGAGGGTCCCAGGTTCCCTCCCCCTCCCCTCACCACAAGATCCCTCCCCTTCCTGACAACAACAGTGAGTTCGACTACTTCGACGACACCCACTCCTCGGAGATCCTGGGCTTGCTGAATGAACAGCGCCTTCAGAACGAGTTCACGGACGTTGTGGTGTGCGTGGACAAGCACGAGTTCCCCTGCCACCGCGCGGTCCTGGCGGCGAGCAGCCCGTACTTCAACGCCATGTTCTCCATCGAGATGAGGGAGAGCAAACAGGACAAGATAATGCTGGAGGAAGTGCAGCCAGAGGGAATCAAACTTCTTGTAGACTTTGCTTACACGGGGAGGGCCAAGATCACCAAAGCCAATGCTCAGGCACTGCTGGAGGCAGCCTGCATGTTCCAGTATACCAAGATGCGGGATGCCTGCGGTACATTCTTGGAGAAAAACCTCGACCCCTCCAATGTGTTGGCCATCGTTAACTTGGCAGACGCTCTCTGTTGTCGGGACCTACACCGCAAGTCAATGCGGTACGCTCTACAGAAGTTTTCAGCCGTTGCAAGACAGGAAGAAATGCTGTCGCTGTCGAAGGAAGAGATCGTCAACTACTTGTCTCACGACAACCTCGAGGCCCAACACGAGGAGGCGGTGTTTGAGGCCGCCACACGCTGGCTCCGTCACGACTTCAAATCTCGCAAGGGCTACGCTGCAGAGGTGCTGTCTGCAGTCCGCTTTCCATTCCTCCGCCCCACGTACCTTCTGAGCGCCGTGGAAGGGGACTCCATCATACAGAACGACAAAAACTGCCGTGGCCTGGTGGAGGAAGCCAAAAGATTCCACTTGCTTCAGATGGAGGGGAGAGGGTTGGAGTCCCCGCGGACCAAGCCTCGTAGCTGTGTGGGGTCGGAGGTCATCTTCATCGTGGGGAGTTCAGACAAGGTGGTATCTAACCTGGACGATGTGCGATGTTACCATCCTGAGTCCAAAGAATGGTACATGCTTCCGAACCTTCCCAGCAAATATGTCATGAGAAGTGTGGTGGCTCTGAACGATGATGTCTATGTCAGTGGTAAGGGCCTTTTATTTGTCAACACTCTCTTCTATTCATGTGATACATTTATTTGTACACTCTATCTCACTGAATGGTAAGATAGACGTGTAGTAAACTAGTTGTAAAAATGATTGTTCTAAACAATGTTAGCATGTCTCAAAAATTGAATAGATAACTGTATAGTACGTTTTTGCCATTTTGCTCTTGAATACATGTGTTGATAATGGGAAAGGAAAAGCCATGTTTCTTTTTGTCTTCTCTCAGGTGGTATGTTGAATGGACTGTCGACAGATGAGGTGTGGAAGTACTCCTGCCGTACTGGGATCTGGAATAAAGACTCTCCCATGCGTCAGGCCAGGGACGCACATGGCTCAGCTGTGGTGGAAGGCAGTATATATGTGGTCAGACTCAGTTCTCAACCATTGTCCCTTTTTTGTACAATGACCAGGGCTCGAAATACTGGGTGCATATGCACTTTTGTGCTCCCAAACTTGGAGCTGCGCCCCTATGTTTGACTGTAGGTGCACTTACATGTAGATATTTGTGAAGGGTTACATATGAAAAGGTATTATTGTACAATATTGATAGAATACGGGATATTTTTTATATTCAAGTGTAAAAACACCTTTGTTGTGCTACATTTTAAAGATCTTGGATTTGGCTATAGAATTTCATATTCCAGTTCTCAGACTGAATAGAGTAGTAAGGGTTGTAAATGTTATTTTGCTAACATTCTACTTTACTTTATATTGTGCACTCAATTTTGTTTTTCTGTGCACCTACATACATTGTTAGGTTACCATGCACCAATACACGGTGACCTATTCCCAAAATTAATTTCGAGCCCTGCTTTACTGTAAAAAAAAGGCACTTATACATGTAGTTATGAAGACTTTCTGGGAAGATATATGGATACACAGCCGTCCAATTATATCAGTGTTACTATCTAGGTTTTACCTTTGTTATAATCATCTTGAAGTTGAAGGTTGTTTTTGTGACCCTCACGATCCCCTCTCCCATAACCCTCTGCTTTAACATTAGCAGGTTCGTAAATTCTGCTGATCCAATCAGTATTGATCCGTTAGAGACAGATTGCCAACCCACCGGGGAAAACCTAATTACAAATGATCCATCTCGTTCCTAATTTATTTCTGTATGGGGCAACGTTTATCATTGTTTTATTACCGGATTCCGGTTGTCAACTTTTCCTTGTTTCCAATCTGAATAGTATATGGATGTATTAAGGGGGCATTATCTAGTGCTTAATATTCTTGGCCTCAACTGATGTTTATATGCACTGCTGTAACAAGGTTTTGATTATTTTGATCATGGCCGATGCTTATTGTTTACAATGTGTGTGTTTGTACATGCATGTGTGTGTTCTTGTATGTATGTGTGTGTCTGTGTGTGTGTGTGCTAATATGCATTAAGACAGCAAATATTCAGGCTTCAGGCAAACGTAAACATAACATACAGACAGACAGACAAGCAAACAAATCAATGAACTCCTGACCATTGCCATCTGATATGTAAAGATAATATTCTGATAGACTGAATTCCCCGAAACAATTCTTGGTTGTCTCAATAGGAATTAGACTTAACCCTGCTGCCTAACTCTGTAACCAATGCTAGACGGCTACCTCAGTGTGCTAAAGGTTAAAACATAGAACCAAATGGAAACACATATGAAGTGATTTGATTGCAAATTGTCTGTTTTTTCCATTCCAGGTTGGAGGGGAGGCGTCTGGTGCCATCCTCAACAGTGTAGAGAGGTTTGACCCATTGACCAACAGATGGGAGGATGTTCCTCCACTGGTAAGGTCACAACATAGAACTGTGTACCTTTTCAAACTAGCGTCGAAAAACTCTTGATTCAAATGTACTATTCCTCCGACAAATTTACTCTTTATGTCATGGTTAGCTACCTACTGTAACAGTTACATATTCAAACATACTATGTTGATGACATTGCTTTAGTATGTCCCCCTTTCCAATAGAAAACGATCGTTGAGTGACCGATAAGTGCCTTAAATTGTATTTGTATGACCTTTGTTTTCATAATTGATGCACAAGGTAAAAGTATGATTGAAAAGACAACAAAACACAAAATTTCTTCTTTATCTATGAAACTTGTTGAGAGATCTGTCAAATATTTGGTTGCTCAATATGACCAGTCACTCACACTTACTGGTTGCAGCCTGTAAGTGGAAAGTTAGTGAATGCTAAGTTCAGAATGTTACAGTATCTGAAGGTATAGAAAAATCAAGCATGATTTCAAGGGAACATTCAGAGTGCAGCCTAACATATTTATTTATTTCGATTTACCACATTTTGTGGAAGGATTGACATAATAGGTGAACTATCACCTTTTCAAGATGTCATCCCAGACTGGACTGTAAGATTTAGACCATCGCACACCGGGGCCTGCCCCTACTCTTTTTCGAAAGGTGTGGTTTGTTTCTTTAACGTGCGCGGGGTATGGCTCTCCCCAAACACGGGATATATACGGCAAAAATAATTACTCAAGCAACTGGATAAGATTTTGAAACAGTCAGACGTTTCAGACAGTATCCACTGTCTTTCGTCAGTGACTAACGATAGGACTGAGAACACCAGGTTTTATACCAAAACTCTGAATAGATATGTTAATGAGGTTAAGACAATTTAAGATGTCTTGAAGTAGTCTTTAAAAAAGGTTAATTCATGACAAAGTTTTATGCCAATAGTTCAATTAGCTACTGTTGTTTTAGTACAGTAAAACAGTAACTAAATGTTGCTTGTCCGGGGGTGGGGGGTGGTGGGCAGTGCATTATCCCAGGTGCCTGACAGTTGAACGCGTAGACCCCCTTTCCTGTTGAGGGCGGGGTTGTACATCCTCTCATATATTGCTTCTCGGACTCCCCGTTCGAACCAGCGGGCTTCACGATCTAGGATGTCCGTGGATTCGAGATTGAATGAGTGCATGTCCCTGGTTGTATTTTAGATGGTGGAAAATGGCAGAGGAGTAGCGGTTAGCGCTCTTTCTGCAATGTTCACTGTACCTTTCTTTTAGTGGTCGACTTGTCTCCCCAATGTATGTGTTGTTGCAGTTCGGTTCCTCACATTGCAGTTTGTAGATGACATTGGCTTTGATGCCTTTTTCAGGCCTGTCTTTTGGATGGACCAGTTTCTGCCTGAGAGTTGAGTGAGGTTTAAAGTTAGTGGCAATGTTGAAGTTTTGGAAGATACGTCTGAGTTTTTCCGATACGCCTTGGACGTAGGGAATGGTAATGTTGACCTTGTTTCTGTTGGTCAATGGTTTGCACTTGAGTGTTTTCTTAGACTGGTCAGAAGATTTGAGGGCCTTGTTGAAGGTCCAATTTTGGTAACCACACTTGGCTAAAGCCAAACGGAGATGTCTGTGTTCTTCTGTTTTCGCTTCGTCTGAGGTGATGACATTGTCTGCTCGATGGAAGAGCGTTTTAATCACTGCCAGTTTGTGTTCCAAAGGGTGGTGGGAATCAAAGGCCAGATATTGATCAGTGTGGGTCGGTTTCCTGTACACTTCGAACTGAAGGTTGCCATCCTTCTCTATGATGGTGTCTAAGAAGGGGAGCATGTTGTTTTGACACGACTCCTGTGTGAACTTGATGTTGTCATCTACCTGGTTAATGTGGTCAAAGAAGTCATTAGCTACTCTCATCTTTAGCTTACACCAAGTGTCGTCTACGTAGCGAAACCAGTTTGCTGGGGGAGAGCCATTGAACTATTGGCATAAAACTTTGTCTTGAATTAACCTTTTTTAAAGACTACTTCAAGACATCCTAAATTGTCTAAACCTCATTAACATATCTATTCAGAGTTTTGGTATAAAACCTGGTGTTCTCAGTCCTATCGTTAGTCACTGATGAAAGACAGTGGATACTGTCTGAAACGTCTGACTGTTTCAAAATCTTATGCAGTTGCTTGAGTAATTATTTTTGGCGTATCTTATTACCTGGATGTCTAACCTTCATCAACGTATCACGGGATATACACACTGATTTTTTGTTAAATTCCTCGTCAGGTGAAGGCAGTATTTGGTTGCTCGGTTGCCGCACACCGTGGGAAACTGTACGTGATTGGAGGAGTAGCCAACAACGGCAGCAACATGCAGTCCCACCTCATCCAGTGCTACTCACCGGAGACGCGGATCTGGACCTCCATAGAATCCCCGCTCGTAGACAACAAGGCCGCGCCGACGGCAGTCCTGAATGACAACATCTACATCATCGGGGGGTTCTCCAGTAGCTGTACGGTGTACGAACCGGGGACAAACAACATCCAGCGTGTGGCGGACATGCATGTTCCGCGTGCCTTACATGGGTCTGCTGTCGAAGGGAACAAGGTGTACGCCATCGGGGGGCTACCGGACGTGGGGAAATCTCCACACGACACGATGGAATGCTACGATCCTGCTACTGACACATGGGAAATACAAGCTGCACTCCCGAAGGCCATAATTGTCCACGGCTGCTGCACGATAAGGATGAACATTGCAACACTTGAGGACAGAAAACTGCCGTTAAAGGATGGACAGGCAAATTCCCAGCAGAATACATAGTCTTGTCAGTGTTTTCTGGATGATTATTGATTTCGAAATGTCAGTTATCATTGTTCAGTCTTGTGTTGACTACCCATATTACCTGAGGTGCATGCCATTGGGTATTATTATGACTAACATATCACATATAACCGCTCCATATAACCAGACCATTATTACAGGTATGTACAGATGTCAGTAAGTCATGATTGTTCCCATTACAAAGATCTACTGCACCAAAAGTACTCAAACTTGGTATCCTGATCATGAGACGTAATAAAAACTCAAATTTAACAACTAAGTGACATCTTTGGTAGTCTGTCACTTCTATAAAGTTCCCCAAAATTTCTCACTCTGTTGTCAAGTCATTTGGTTCTTTCATGGCTTTAATCAAAGTTTTAGGGTCATGTATCACACACTCATTGTGTAACTGTAACTATAAGACATACAGCACAAAAAGAGTCTAAATATACCAACTTAAAAAGTTTCTAAAACTTGGGCCAGGAAGAAGAAAAAAATATCATTTTATCATGTATACTATCATTATATCTACACAATGTGTTTTATAATGGCTAACATACAAACGAAGACCAGAATTAATTTTTTTGTTTACTTAACATATCACCAATGTGCAGAGTCTGTGGAATGTGTACCGTAGAATACCACATGTATAACTCTGTAGTCTAAACGAGCACTAGATTTTAACACCTAATAAAGTGCAGCATATCTAACAAGAAGTTATAGTGATAAGCCATGGATAAAGGGTAGATTAATCCTCTGATTTTTATGTATATTTGGCCATTATGTGTTTGTTATTATTTACTGTTCAAACAGAAAAGTGTTGTGTATAACCCATGTATAATAAATACTTAAATGTAATTAAGAATTAACATATGTCACAAAGCTATTTGTTGCTTTTGGTTCACATCCCTGCATCTGACTTGTCTCCACCAGCCCTTCCTAAAGCTGGTATCTCACTGGAATATTCCTAATTGTGCCAAATTATTGCAGAAACTTTGTGAACTTTTGCCAATTTTCCCCTGTGGTTATGGGTAAAATATGTGACCTCTACAAACAAAATTGCCATGTCCCATTCTCGGTTTTTGCTTCAAATTAGATACAGGATAACATTATTAGAAATCACAGTGTTGCTACTGAATGAAGAACCATTGTATAAGTACAATGATTGAAATTCATAAAAAACACAAAGATATTAACAGTGATTGCACCAACTCAATATGAAGTACCATTGTATAAATATCCATTTTATGTCTTGTTTGGGCTTTAAACATGAATACTCAGGTGACATACATTGTATTCAATAAGGAGACAAACAGGGAAATAATTTAGTCTTGTTGTATATCAATTATAACTTAAGTCCAGGAGACATTTATTGTGTAAGCTGATTGTAAAAAGATTAACCATGCTCAAGGACACAATATGTGCATCAAAACGTTTACTTTATTGTGCACTAGTTTACAAAAGCTGTTTTAATATTGAGAATTTAGACATTCATATTGGTGCAATGTGTATAATTCTAGCATAGCATAATGCTTTTGGCAGTTCATCTTTATCATAACAAAGCCTCTAACATTTCCTTTTTTTTAGGATTGGTGTATTGAATATTAGACTGGAAGAGTAACCAGGTCTCTGCCATTGTTATACTGGATACTTGCCACCAAATAGAATTTTCCATGATGGTAAACCTACTCATGTGAAAAAATGGGCTTGTGTAAATACAAAAAGTGCATACCGTAACCCTATTGGCTAAGGTTTTTTTATTTGTTGTTTGTCAGTTTAATTTCATTGTTCAATGCTTGGATGTTAAACATGTACATGGCAATGTCAGATGCTCTGGGAAGTGAAACCCATTAGGTTGCTTATGCTTTATACAGTCTTGGTATCTACATGTTGTTATTTTTGCTGTAGTTTCCAAATCTAAGATGACATACACAATATCTGGCTAACTCTTGGAAGTTATTAATAAACTGTTCTCAAATCACAATGTCAAAATATGGGAATATATGTGTCAATCTGGGTTACTGTTTATAGTCATTTTGATAATTTGAATTGAAAGATTAGGAAGCCCCTTGTCAGTTTTGTTAACGCAGCCAAACCCAGTATATGTAAAGTTGGCAACTTTATTCAGATACCTTTGAAATTATTTTTGCTACTTGCAGACCAAAAAGGTACAAATCTTGTACCGGGTTAGCTTTTCCACAAGAGATGGGGAAGGGGTAACTTGAAAGAGTTTATTTTTCAAGTAGGTATTTTTGAATGAAGAGTCCATTCAGGCATGTGGGGTTCAAATTCAGAGTTTAATTTTGGAGTTGAGTGTTGTTGGGATAGTCCAAGTATTGGTGGTAGTAACTTTGGGATGTGTTTTGATATACTTCAGCACCAAGGACAGGTATTTTTGTATCTAGGAATATATATGCTGTTTCTTTGGGAAGTGTTTGTGTGTCTAGGAGGCTTTGTGCTCAACATCAATGTTAGATGTAAGCGTGTGCTTGTATGTGTGTGTGTGTGTGTCCCTTTATTTCTGTGTGAGTTTGCTTATGTATTTGAATAGCATTCAGCACCAAGGACAGCTCGTTGTGTGTTGGACAAAATCTGCTATAACATCTTTATGCTCATGGATCAAAAGCGCCGTCTGACAATCCTTAGTATAACTGCAGTTTTCTACTTTCAAATTCGCTCCATCCTCATGGATCAAAAGCGCCGGCTAGCAACGTGTACTAAAACTGCAAGTGTTCACAGCATCGCCCTGTAGAAAAGCATATGCCGTTTACAACAAACGCTTTAGAAACATACGTACTCTATACATCCTATTGACGAACTGCTTATTGTGTTTGATAGATGGCAGTAGTATGGATATCCGTACATTTCTGGGTCGTTTCACATATGTTGACGTAACAATTACTCGATGACACAGTGTTTTATTTCCCTCCCTTTGGGAAGTGTTTATGTGTCTAACAGGCTTTGAGCATCAGTGTTAGATATGTAAGCGTGTGCTTGTATGTGTGTGTGTCCTGTATTTCTGTGTGAGTTTGATTACATATTTGAATAGTATTCAGCACCAAGGACAGCTCGTTGTGTGTTGAGCAAAAGCTTTATGCTCATGGTTCAAAAGCGCCGTCTGACAATCCTTAGTAGAACTGCAGTTTTCTACTTTCAAATTCGCTCCATCCTCATGGATCAAAAGCGCGCCTAGCAACGTGTACTAAAACTGCAAGTGTACACAGCATCGCCCTGTTGAAAAGCATATGCCGTTTGCAACCAACACTTTAGAAACATACTTACTCTATATATCCTAAAGACGAACTGCTTATTGTGTTTGATAGATGGCAGTAGTATGGATATCCGTACATTTCCGGGTCGTTTCACAGGAGTCTATAAATGTCGACGTCACAATTACTCGATGACACAGTGTTTGATTTCCCTCACTTTCTGCTGAATGTTTCGTCATGTATATCATCAGAAAATGTGTTTAAAAAGACGGTCACAGAAATTTGTGTGTGAGTGTATGCACGTGTGTTCGTCCGTGTTTGAATATTTGTCAGCACCAACGAAATGTGCAGGGGCATGCCCCGGTGTGAGATGGTCCAAACCTTACAGTCTGCTTTGACCCGATACATGTCAGATGAGTTATTCAAATAAAGTTATTCATGTCCGAAGATTAGTTATTCAAATAAAGTTATTCATGTCCGAAGGTCAAAACAAAAACAAAAGCACCCACTGCAGTTCCAAGCAAGCCGCTAGGGGGCCCAAACGTACACAACCTACTTCCTGTGGCATGAACTATCTACCACACTGTCATACAAATCATGACCGTAGCACCTGCAGAAAATCTGACCTGAAACTTTGAAGCTCCACTGCAGTACCTTACGTACCCAATAGGATGCCCATTATCAAACTTAACCTTTCTTTCTGCAAATCCTATCCATCCACTAAATATCATGCACAACCATAAGCACCTTCTCAAGTTATACTGTACACAAACAAACAAACAAACAAACACACAAACATACACAGCTCGCTGCAATACTGTACGAAAACGCCGGGGGAACCATCTTCAAACTTGACCTTTGGTTCCACAACCGCTACTCACATACCAAAAATTATGAAGATCCATCCACAGTCCGTTCAGTTTTTTGTCCACATAACAACACGCAAACATACACAGCCTGCTACAGTACTGTAGGAAAACGCCAGGTGAACCATTTTCCAACTTGACCTCCGTTTTCACAACCGCTACACACCTACTAAAAATCATGAGGATACAAATTGTATGTCCAAAGTTTCATGAGTTATGCTCTTGACATACATTCAGACCCACCCCACGGCTGGCGTAACTGATTCCTTAAGCTTCTCGGCGAAGGTAATAATCCACGTTAATCGGTCATTCAGTAACCAACAAATATATCAAACATTTATTTTAGACAATAAGTCTCAGTAGGTAACTTAGTACGAAGTTCAAATGGATGCAATGTTTCTAATTCTCTGCATTCAAAATATGATATGAAACATTTTCTTGTAGCACTGAACCTTTAAAAATCTTTATTCTGGTTCATTGATTAACTGAGAATAATGGAAGGAAGGGCAGACCACTTAGATGACAATTTTGCCACGTGAAGCATGTATTTTGTGTTTCTACAAGGCAGTTTGGTCTCCGCGTGCAACGTTATATACAGATGTTGCCAGATGACAGGATGGGTTAAGTCATTCGAAACGAAGTGCGACATCTACACAACGAAAAAAACCTCAGCGTACACAATCACCGGTTTACAAAAACACAATAAGCAATATGGGTTAATAGCTGTATCCTGTAAAACTATCAACTTCCTTTCTAATGTTCAGATAAAAACGAAATCAAACAGAGCTGGATTCAACACGAACTGTTGTGAAAAGTATGAAAAAAAGCAAATCATAAGTGAGTGCGGTAATAAGCAGTTCGTCTATAGCGTACGTATGTTTCTAAAGTGTTGCTTGTAAACGGCATTATGCTTTTCAACAGAGCGATGCTGTGAACACTTGCAGTTTTAGTACACGTTGCTAGCCGGCGCTTTTGATCCATGAAGATGAAGCGTCTTCGAAAGTAGAAAATTGCAGTTCTACTAAGGATTGTCAAACGGCGCTTTTGCTCCATGAGCATAAAAATGTTATGGCAGATTTTGTCCACACACAACGACCTGTCCTTGGTGCTGAATGCTATTCAAATACATAAGCAAACTCACACAGAAATACAGGACACACACACACACACACACACACACACATACAAGCACACGCTTACATATCTTACACTGATGCTAAGCACAAAGCCTCTTAGACACAAACACTTCGAATTCCCAAAGAAACATCATATATATTCCTAGATGCAAAAAATACCTGTCCTTGGTGCTGAAGTATATCAAGACACATCCCAAAGTTACTACCACCAATACTTGGACTATCCCAACAACACTCCACCCCAAAATTAAACTCTCTGAATTTGAACCTCCCATGCCTGAATGGACTTTTCAAAAATAGCTACTTGCAAACTAAACTCTTTCAAGTTACCCATCTCTTGTGCAAAAGCTAACCCGGTACCAAATCTAAGCTTTCAATTCAAATTATTGAAATGACACACATATTCTCATCTTTTACATCATACTTTGAGAACAGTTCATTAGTAACTTCCAAGAGTTAGCCAGATATTTCTTTATTCATTTATTGTTTATTTCGGGCTCGACGGCCCATATTGACAGACACATACACATCAACAATACAACTAAAAACTATGACTAAGTATTTACAATGGACGAGGGCGAACTAGTTGACAGTAATGTCGCCAAAAAGGACCCGGCGGGAAGGCCTTCGAACGGAGTAGCAGCTTAATGATGCAATTCTCAGACCCTAACAGCCGTGATACAAACAAATACATGTACATCAGTTTCCGACGCTTGGCGTCAAATGTGTCAACACGCATATGTACCAAAAGTTCACTATTGCTAGTGCTTTTAGCTCGGTTGAGACAACAGAATTTTAAAGCCGTCATGGTAGGCCGTCATACATGTATTGTGTATGCCATCTTAGATTTGGAAACTACAGCAAAAATAACAACATAGATACCCAGACTACATACAACATAAGCAATCTAATGGGTTACACTTCCAATGAAAATAAACTGACATACAACAAATAAAAAATTTTAGGGTACGCACTTTTTGCATTTACACAAGCCC
Organism: Branchiostoma lanceolatum; assembly: GCF_035083965.1. Lineage (NCBI taxonomy): Eukaryota > Metazoa > Chordata > Leptocardii > Amphioxiformes > Branchiostomatidae > Branchiostoma > Branchiostoma lanceolatum. The sequence continues at coordinate 10,433,342 of NC_089723.1, read as the reverse complement.
GATTTTTCACATGAGCAGGTTTACCATCATGGAAAAGTCTATTTGGTGGCAAGTATCAAGCATAACAATGGCAGAGACCTGGTTGCCCTTCCAATATTATAATCAACAGTCTAATATTCAATACAGCTATTCTAAAAAAAAAAGGAAATGTTAGAGGCTTTGTTATGATAAAGATGAACTGTCAAAAGCATTATGCTATGCTAGAATTATACACATTGCACCAATATGAATGTCTAAATTCTCAATATCAAAACAGCTTGTGTAAACTAAGTGCACAATTAAGTAAAAGTTTTGATGCACATTTTGTCCAAAAAAGCTTTAGGCCCATGGTATTTATTGTGCTCACGGAAAACGGTGATTGTCTACGCTGAGGTTGAGCAGTTGTTGTCGCTGTGTCTGGTGGTGTAAAAAGCGCAGACCACTATAGAGCCTGGAGATTTCGAATCCCCACCAGACTCGTGTACAGAAGCAGGTTTCTTCAATAGCTGCTTAGACTAGTGGACGAGCTTAATTAAAACGTTAACAGACGTCACACTAAGGCACACAGTAAACGATATGTCTGGTGTAAGAAGGGGTGGAGGCTACAACTGATGAGTGCGTAGTTTGGCAATCTGGTGTTTACTGTGTTCTTTGCACTCAGGGTGGTTCTGTAAGAAATCGACGAGAACACAGCGATGACCTTACCGTGTAAAGGAGGGTCAAGGTTGGAAACGGACAGACAAAGTACATCAACAGTACAACACCGTCGATGATGCTATCTAAATCTACATTATTTCGTTTCAGCTATGATCAGCTATGGTATGTGGAAACAAGGTGTGAGGAGACAAGAATAAAAGAGGATTTGGAGGAAACTGAAAAAGCTTCAGGCAAAATCGAAGACACGCCTTTCGACGTGACCGCATATAACTCTCGGCTTGTTACAGCCACACGTCTGCAAAATGGGCGTGGCAATAACATGTTAACACGAAAACAAAACGGAATGCTGAATCTGTGAACGAAAATCCTGTCAATATCACCTCAGAAGTCGAGATTATAGAACATTATGCTATTGTGTATCTCTGTCCTAATCTGGCATATGAAGAAGCTAGTTGCATCTAATCTATGAGTCAGAATGATGCTGGGGATATGTAAGATGAGCCCTTAACGAGTAGCAATGATACATTGAGCAACATGGAAGGATGTAACCCTAGTTGAAATGATGATTTTGTGCAGAATAACAGAGAAATAACAACAGTAAACAACACTTAGGGCCAAATTCAGATAATGGTGCACAGTCTAAATACAGATATTCTAAATGAAGTATTTAAACTTCTCAACTGTTTTTGAACAACAATCTTTATTGGCACAACAAAAGTACAGCGACTTTTGTAAGGTGTACTATATATTTACATGCATAAATACATACATACATACATACATACATACATACATACATACATACATACATACATACATACAAACAAACAAATAAGTGCATACGAATGAGTTTGTTTACATACGGAGAAAGGATGCATTACCGGTACTAGAAGGAAAGAGGAAAGCCGTCCAAGACTGTTTGATGCTCATGGTAGTTTTAACGGTATTTTTCAGTCAGTTTTCTTTTCCTTCACTTTGAAACGTTTAGATAGATGATAATATGCCAAAGTGCTGGTCTTGCACGTTATATAATACCAGGCAACGAATGGATGTAGTCATTGATAAAGGGTGAAAGTTGCACAGCGACAACAGCTGCTCAACCTCAGCGTAGACAATCACCGTTTTCCGTGAGCACAATAAATACCACGGGCCTAAAGCTGGATCAAATAAACCTTTTGACTTAATCTCTAATGTTGAGATCAAAAAGAATTCAAAGGGAGCTGGATCCAACGCGAACTGTTGCGAAAAGTATGAAAAATGCAAATCATTGATGAGTAAGACGCCTTATCCAACCTAATCCTTCAACTCTGCAAAAAAACAACTTTTGCATAAGCAACACTAAGCTGTGTAAAAGAAAAGAGATCAACAACATCAGAAAATCAAAAGCGAAGAAGGGAATGGTCCCGAATTGTCTGGTGGTGTAAAGGGGCATAGTAACATAAAGCCTGCAGATATCACATCCCCACACCAGACTCGTGTAGAGCCCCATATCGCCAAGAGCTGCTGGGACCAGCGGACGAGCTCACAACCGACGACGTCGCACTTAGGCACCCCGTAAACGATAATCTGATGCAAGCAGGTTTTCTGGCTAGAATGGCTGAGGAGAGCGTCGTTCTACAAGCTGGCAGTGATGGGGATCCGTGCACTCTGTGTTATTCCATGGATCCCTGCAGACAGGACTCGTCTGTGAATCTCTGCACTAGGTGCTATTCTGTGAATCCTGGCGGACATGGCTGTTCTCTTCTCTACAAACGAGAAGATGGCGATGACTTAACCTCCAGGAGCGGGGTTGACGATGCAAATGGACAAACCAACGATAACAGCTGCATGGGTATCAACATTCCACAATACGCGTGCGAGGATCACGTAGTGTTTACGGGGACATGGTCAGAGGAGACAGAAATAAAAGAAGTATTGGAGGGAACCGAAATAGCTTCAACCGCCAACAATGACGTGACTGGGTGTAACTCAGTCAGTGTTGTTACATCCACAAGTCATCAGAGTGAGGATAGAAATAGCACGGACGCAGGAATTGATGCTGTAGCTGAGAACGAACAACCAAACAATGTCGCCTCTGATGACGAAGTTATAGAACCTTATGCTATTTCGTATCTCTACCCAAATGTAGTTTATGATGGAGCGTATGACTGCAACTCATCCTCGCACCAGGTCTTGCGCAGAGGCAAGGATACCTCGACCAACATGGCAGAATATAACTCAGATGGACATAATGCTGACGCTGCGGATTTTTCTGGACATAAAAGTGCCATGATATCAAATAGCCGACGACACTTGAATTCAACCCCGCCAGAGCAAAGGACTGCTGCACAGCCTCCAAATCCTGAGAATGGTCCACAGTCTGGAAATCTTGAGAATTGTGCACATCCTCCAAATCCGGAAAACGCCCTTAACCCGAACCCGGTGGGCATGCAGGACGTTCCCAAGCAAGCAGCCTGTGGTATGATGCATTTCTTTTGTTTTACAGCATTTAATATTGTTTAGAATGTTTCTTGTATCATTATGTTTTATCTATACTAGAGTATGGATGTAATATATTTTTTTCTCCCATGTTTCTTCTTTTTCTTCTTCTCCCGTCAAATCTTCAAATCGATTCATTTCTGTCATTTTTGGCCAAAAGACCTGACATTTTGGCACAAGGATATGGGGCTTTAATATGATTTTGAGTTTTTTTTGTGACATTTTCAGACCAAAACTGTATATTTTGGCCTCCTGTGCTCTTTGATTACAGCCGAACGACCTGAAATTTGCTATGGGGGTACAAAGAACGAATGCTCAAAGAACTTCGCATTTTTGGCATACACCACTTCAAAATACGATTTTGTGGGGATTTGGGAGAGATAATTGGCTGTTTTCATCATATGACCATATATGGTGTTGCCATATACATGTATGGTCATATATGGTCACATCTTTATTCCTATGGACTAATTCGGTCAGCCAATGAGAGAGCGCCTTTCAAACCACCCATTCATTTTCAAAACTGGTGCTGATTGGTTGAAATAGTTGATTCAATTAGGAGCACTAACTCTTACATGTGCAGGGCACAACTTCACTGCCCCCTGACTCCCGTCCCTGTGTTGTAAATACTGTGTCATACTGAAGTTATGATCTTTTCTTGCAGTGTTTTTATCACAAATGTAATGCTCTATATTCCTCTCTGTATATATATATATATATATATTAATAGCTTGTTTACTTGTTTTCGCTAACACCAAGAGTACACAAAGGCTCATCTCCCTACAAGTGGTTGTGTATCTTTTTGTTAGCAAAATTTTGTAATTGTGGCATCACTGGTATGTTTTAGTGTTCACTCACTCTATCATGACACATGACCTCAGTGGTTGTAGCGGCGTCATGGCAGCCAGCCGCAATGTGTTACAGTACGAAATACGCATCAGACTACCAGATTGCGGAAATTCTTCCTCAGAAGAAATCTTCGGCAAGGTTGTAGTTGTTTATATTCAGAAATTTGCATGATACTTGTTGGTCCGTTCGCCACTGGAAGAGTCCATTCTTGTATGCGGGGAACATTTGTTAAAATTCAATTCTGGACTTGGGTGAATATGAAAAAGTGAATGTGGGGAGGGAAATGGATGAAATATGTTGTATTTGCAAATATTGCCTTTCTAGTGTTTTTCTTAAATTCATACTCAATGCATATGCATAGTTCTGCAAGATGTTAAAATGATTTTTAAACATTATTACAATCTTGTTTCGTTTTTTCCACTAATTATGCTATTATTCTCGGCGATCTTTATTTTGAAAATCGACCTTGAAAGTAATTTGTGGTGAACAGTTTCAGTATACCATGCTTGTGTCCGTTTTTGTTCCTGACCAACGCCTTAAAGTTGCTATGGTGTGTTGCAGGGTGCACATGTCGGCGCGTGGGCGTTGCCGTACTATCATCTGTCTTTTGTACCTTTTTTATTTTCTCCTGCGTCTTTGTCGGGCCATACTTCAACACCCACGCCCAGAATATTCAAGAGGTAAGACTACGGTTTTTGTTGCTTTGTTACTCAGGTTTGATTAATATTTCTTTGAGAAAAAAAAACTTCATTAAGTGAAGGCTAGCTATGTTTGTGCTTTGTTGCAATAGATATTCCAATGTTAAATATTATATCGATTACCTGAAAATTGACACCAAGAAGTAAATGAAGATTTATTTACAGCCAGCACCGACTGTTGGAATACCGCAAACTTCTGGTATCACTGCCTGCTGCACTTCTGGGCACACAGAAATATCCACGGTGAGCGTACAAAGTTGATTGGTAACTTTCAGACCTAACCTTAAGGTTATAGTAAAAAGGAATACAAGGGGCAAACAATGTGTTGTTCACTCCTGCGTTGCATGAAACCCTTGTTCCAATGAATCAACGGTACCTAGCGACCTTAGTCTTCGCGATAAAAAATTGTAACAGGTGTACGATTGCTGACGATCCACACTTCCAATGGGGTTCACACACCAACGATAGATAACAGTGCCACGTGGGAAACGCCACGCTGATATCTCTATGAACATTATATTACAGATTTTTTCTCGTAACAGCTACTTCACAAATAGAGCATCAACTGCGACTTCCAAAAACTATCAAAAGACCTCACTACCATGGACCTACGAGAGCTCACAAGGTGAATTCGCTAAAGAAATACAACAATTATGTAGAGATACACGTAATCACTCAATGTTTGTTAAATATATACAAACAATCTTCAATAATGCATCATCAATTATCTGTATACCTGGTGATGCACAAAATATACACAAAATATACACGAAATGTACCATTTTTGATACCCTAGTAATATGGAGTTCTAAGCCAATTTATACAACCACTCATACTTACTACACGGATATTACATTCTGTTGTGCTATTTGTAGCTTCTACAACAAGGGCAGACCCCACAGGGAAGCTACGCCAAGAGTCTACAACGGTGCAAACAACTTACACCACAACAGCAGCAAAGATGTCCACTAAACAGAGGACGATGCCCGTCGACCAGATCAGACCTGAAGCGGAAGTGAACACCAATGGCGTTACCAAACCGACATCATCCAACTCTAAAGGTTTAACATAGTTAAAGAAAAAATGTTGTTAAATTTAGATATGTAAACAATCATGTAGCGTTGGGTTATATTTTCTGTGCGGTCATGATTTTTTTAATTGATGTTGTTGTCATAATCTCGGTTTAGCAGCAGTACTGAATAACGTTCACTATACAGGACGCTGACGACTTACACTGAGGTGGGCGGTTACTTTACGTTTAAAGTTCTGTAAATCCCTGTTGTTCACAATGTCATGCGGAAGTCAGTTCCACAACTTAGGTGAGGCAGGAATCATTTTTTTTGTTGGCGCATATTCAGAGATTCTCTGATTCATAATAATAAATTGATATCTCGACTCATGATAATTAAATCTACCTATAGCACAGTGCAAGTGTCGCTATACCAAAAACAAGTCAGCCCCCTTCATTTTCCTGTATTCCAGGGCCATGTAACACTCTTATGCCTGATTACAGAACGTCTTCGTGGAATTGTGAACTCGGAGCAGATCACTTTCGGAGGGACAGGTAAAGGCTTTGGGAAGTTTGTGAGACCTCATGGAGTGGCTGTTTCCGGATACAATGAAATATTCGTGACTGATTTAGGGAACAAACGAGTCCAGGTCTTCAACATGAACGGGGCTTTTCTTCGCCTCTTCCCAACGATTGTCCCCGGTGTAAATGGACAAACTGTAACAATGGAACCGTACGGTGTTGCAGTTGACAGAAAGGGGTGGGTGTGGGTAACGGGGTCCAGCTATGTATCTTTGCATTGTGCTGGATTTGTAGTTAAGTACAGCAGAGAAGGTCAGCCATGCACCCACCTCATGCACTTGATAAAAGGCAAGTACGACTATCCTAGCGTTACATTTGATGTTGCAAGCAACAAAGTCATTGTGGCTGCGAACAATAACATATCTATAATCTCACCAGACGGCTCCTTGTATAAAAGCTTCAGGTTTATCAAGAAACAGATTGTCGACTACATTACATTGGACAATGAAGGAAATATTCTTATTACAGCAGCTGGGAAGGACAAAGTCTATGTCTACAATCAGGTTGGACGTCGGCTATTCAGTTTCGGCAAAGGTGAACGTTTCTTTCCCGAAGATATCTGCACAGACAAGTCGGGGCGCATCATTGTAGCGAACCATGAAAACAACAGAGTAGACATGTTCACAAGCCGTGGGGAGTTTGTCCGTACTGTCGTGGAGGTTAAACGTCCAACGGGTATTGCTGTAGGACCGGGTGGACAGTTAGTGGTCACCGACTTTTTTGATAACATTGTAACCATCTTTCCACGCCATATGGTATTTCCTTGAGTTTACAACAGGAGCGTCCATTCCTTTAATTGTCTACCACTTCGCTGGCGAGACATGAAGTATGTTGTCATAGATGTGATTTTTGTTTGTATGTATTGCATGCGCGATAAGCCTCCTCGTAGTATAACACACGTAGTTTGTTCTGAACAGAACAAGCTAAATATCCGTACAAATTTATATCATCCACTCACATCGAGGACAGGAAAGGGCGTCCCTAACCGCAAATAGGTACTCATTTCCCTTGTGAAGAGAATCAATTCGTATTAAGTGCCTTTTCCTAGAGCACAGCGTCATAGGGACATGCCAGGGATTCGAACCCAGGACCTCTGGGTTCTGGGCCAAACACCCTGCCATTTCGCCACGCGACGCCAAGTTCTGAGTGTTCCTAGTAAACCGTGTAATTATCGCTGTCAAAAGTCACACATAACTTTGTTGATACCTTGTTGATTGTATCTTACCTCTTGTTTCTCCACGGAAGTTTCTATTGTTGTATGGGTATCTTTTTGGTGCATATTTTGTCATATGCTGCATATTCTAGCCGGTGTTGCCGCTAATATATGCGTTACGTTTGATTACGACAGCATGTCATTATTCCGATGTTAAGACAAGGAGAAAAGGTGAAAAGAAGAAGAACACACTTACGATGATAGACAATTTGTAGCAAATATATTATGTTCTTCCTATGTCTTTACATTGTTGTGTCAGTTAAATATGCGGGATTCAGGTAAAACCGTTACTGTATCGTTTCAGACGTGTCTACCTGGGATATGGAGCCACATTAAGCGTTTGTCGTTGTTGTTGTTGTCGTTATTTGCGTATGAAGGATGATAATGACGGTACATGCAAACAAACTTGAGAACATTGTGATCATCAAAGGAGTCATGAGACCAGCTTTGGCTTTTGCAAAGATAATTAATGATTTGGATGCTGTGAATCATTTGTCATAAGTCAGTCATAATCGATTAAGTGACGTGGCCATGTTACAATAGCCGGGAAAGTATTTACTTTCTAACGCATCTTCAGACCTGTCACAAGCCACAGCTCAACTTAAGACATGTATTTAAATTATGGCAACAATGGGTTTTATTCTTTAGTACAGTAAATGTGAAAGCATCAACTTAGACGGTTTTTAACATGTCTCTTCAACGTGTTCAGAAAATATGAAATTGCTTTAGCGTTACTTATTAGATGCTAGTAGTAACATAATTGAATTTTCTTTGTTCCACATTAATTGTTGAGCCAGCATACCTGAGAAATCAGTGATATTTTCTCCGTGGCTACAACAAAGTAGGATTGCTTACTGTGACAAATCGTTCCACAAAATACAACTTGTATCATATAATCATCCCGTATGGTTTGCGATATAGTGAATATTTTCAATCACTTGAATAAAGATACCTTGCACATATGTGATTATCTGACCATCATTTTGCCTGCAAATTTATTTCATGGTGCTAGATGTATGAATATGTATGTTTTGGGAAATACGGCACCCCTTAGAAATGAACAAGTATATTTTATTTTATACTAGTAGAAAATAGACAACATAAAACTAGGATTGCTATCAAAATAGTGGAAACAGAATTGATAAAGATGCCAGTACACTGGATGTTTTTGTTACGGTATCTATTATGCAAATCATGAGCTAATTTGCATAATAAATGAGCAAATTATTTTAATCCGTTTTACGTTTGTGGTCATTTGTTTTGCAAGAGCTATGGTTATGATTCTGATAATTGACATCAGTAAGATGCTAATTATGCCAAACAGGATCTAATTTACATAGTTGATGACATTTTAAAAATCCGCTGCGTTCCATGAAGGCACTTTCAAACATGTGGCATCTATCACTGAGAAAGACACGAATATTGATAAATATCAATTATGCAAACGACCTCATCTGAATGATTGATGAGAACATAATAATAATACCATACTGACAAATGACGGGAATTTTTTCCTTGATGTTCGGTATTTCAAGATAACAATAAGTAAATCTGATAATTGATATAGTGAGATGCTAATTAGCTCCTGTTTATGTAACATGAGCTAATATGTATATTTGATGAAAGTATATTAATCCACAAATTTTCTATAGTACCTGGATGTCTAACCGTCATCGACATTCCATGATAGGACTTTCAAACATGTGGCATATATCACTGGGAAAGAAGGGAATATCGATAGAAATCATTTAAGCAAATAAAAATGTCATTCAAATGATTGATGAGATAATGCTATATAATGTCATATTGATAAATAGCGGGAATTTGGTACTTGCATCAGTCGGTAAGTTAAGTATAATTTGACGAAGGTATGTGGTCGTGGAACTCTACTTTCTTCGTATGTTTGTTTGTTTGTTTGTTTGTTTGTTTGTTTGTTTGTCAAGTCTTAGCTAACCACGCGGGAAACAGTGTATTTCTTCAATCTTTATTTTGTTCACCTTCAAGAGAAGTAAATGCCATGGAGATCGACATCATTTTCAACAAAAACAGTTGTACTACTTACAGCCATCATCGAAATGTATCGCCTGTCTAGCACTTTATCGAGAACTCGAGATATCTTTATTTGCTTGTAGTAACGTTACTTACACTTGATGTCTATTTGTAGCATTATAAATATACAGGTTGTCCTGCTATCCCCGCTTCCATTAAAGACTATTTATACCCTCCCTCTCACGCACTGATTATTGCATTATAACCCTTCTTACACGTGAGTCAGAGTGACCGATAGTCACGCGGCACTTCGTAATGATGTACGATTTGACACGAGTGAGGCTGAAACATCTACGAGAGCTCTTCTGTTTCCTGCCGGTTTGCTCATGAAGTAGCACTCGTGACAGGATGGCGTGGAAAACTTGCCTAACGTTCACATTATCCTTCGCGCAGCTGAAAACTGCAGAAAGGCTGGCGTGGCCTGGCGTGGTCGTTACTCTACTGATGTTGTCGTCTGTTTTGTTCTGTACGAGAATCATCGGGACGTCCTCGGTTCCTGCACGGGAAGACAGTTGATATCGTCCGTGAACAAAAATGACTTGAGTACCGATAATCAACGATTTCAACTGAAAAAATAACTTCACATTCAAATTCACGTGAACTAACGTTACCAACGTTCTTGGCTACGAGTATGACCTCTCTTGGAACTGCATGATCCAGGTCACGCTGTTAACTTGATTTTCTGTGGAACAGATTACGAGTAAACCTACTAAACGTTCGGCGTCGTCCACGTGTGGTTTCTTTCTGGGTTAAAGCTGCAATCATTTGCGTCATGTTTTTCTAGGTCCAAATTGTAATCATTTGCGTCCTGTTTTTCAAGGTTAAAGTTGCAATCATGTTACTATCTAACTCGTATACAGTGAATTCAGCCACTCACACATGGAAACATAAGACTAGGCTATACCGAAAGAAAATTGTTCGAAAAGAAGTATTTGAATTAATTCTACATCTTTGGATGCTTGGCTGTCTCAGAAAACGATCGAATGTAACTAACCTTTAAGCTGTATGACAAGCTTTCTATATGCACACGCCACATCGAAGGAGTTCCTCTGATCGTCCGAGTACACGAGGAGAAACCCCTGTGCCATCTTGATGTTCATCTCGAGCATGGCGGGAAAGTTGTGTGTACCGCCGGTGTCTATAATCTCCAACGCTTGGATAGTGCCATCTGTGGATTAGAAAGTGTCCGTCAGCAGGATTGATCGTAAAGCCCCCCTCTCACTGGACCCGCGGCACGCTTGCGGCGTTGCTGCGTCCTAAACTGAATTTGTGTTACCATTGACTTTGTAATGGGAATATCATTCAAAACGTACAAGCATGACCAAAAAAAAAAAAACACAAAGCTTAAAAAGATTCGTTTTTGTCGATGAAATTCGTTGAGTGCTTTGTCAATTCGATCGGCCGCAGCGACGCCGCCAGTGTGCCGCGGCTCCAGTGAGAGGGGGGCTTTGGTATGTCTCATTTAATTTCAGATAACATATATTTCCTCTGTACGTATCTGCGACGGACCCAACAACACATCACAAGCACTCGGTTGAGACAAGAAATGATTTTTTGGAGTACTGCGAAAAACTAACTTTTAGTTACAATGTAGTTATATTTCTTAACTTCCTATTATTCCATTCGCTAAAAAGGTTATGTTTTCGGGAACGTTGGTGTGTGTGTCTGTCAGTCTGTCTGTCTGTGCATGCATCAACACGATAGCTCGAGAAAGCGTGGATTTTCCTGATATTTGTCATATTAGTAGGTCTTGATGAGACTCCGGAAGAATTAGATTTTGGACCCCCTAGTGGCTTGTTATGGTACTGCAGCAGAACTTTTGTGTCTTTCCATCTGGAAATCGAAGCTCTTATTCTCGTCCAATGCCCAAAAAAGACTGCAAGGTTACATCGACGACTTTATAACGCAATGTACTGCAAAAGTTTTTGTACCCACCTATGACTGTAGTGCTACTGTTGTTTCAAACGCGAACTTAAAGCCACCGCGAACATTGCGTTTTCTCTTTACCGCGAAATAAAAACCCCGCGAACTTAAATGCATTTACAGTATATACATATTGTAATTACCAATCTGTTTGACGACCTGTGAGTGGAAGTCCTCCACTGTCGGCGTGTAGAGTGCCGAGAAGTTGTCGTGCATGAAGCGGTGGACAAGAGCAGTTTTCCCGACGCCTCCAGCTCCCAGCATCAGCAGTCTCAACTGTCGGACAGGTTCAGGCATCGCTTACTTCTACACGGAATTCACATAAAAACAACAACATGATAAGTTAAAGTAGAATATCCTCCTTCGCAGACGTCTTGAAGAGCCGGTGCTTATTTGGCGGGAGGGGGGTGTATGAATGAATGAATGCACTTTATTGCTCGACAATTGTACGTGGCACAATGTATGTCAACAATGACAAGGCAATCAATACAATGAGTACTTAACTAGTCTATTCTGAAAACTATAACTACAAGGATATGAACTTAAAAGGCGTACCGATATAATATACGTTACACGTTTCTCTCTGTTACAATACATTCTCTATATCAAGGGTGCTGATCTGCAATATTCAACATGCCAGCGCCCCAAGAAACTATCTCTCCCACTGACTTAAGATTACCGCACCGATGTGTTTGTTGCACTCTTGTATTTGACATGAAAATTCCTGTTATTTTAGCCTTATTTTGGGCAGGGGCAATTGCAAGGTTCTCTAAATGCTGGGAGTCTTCCTAGAAGTAAGCTAAAATAACAGGACCTGTCATTTCAAACACATCGGTTTAGGAAACTGAAGCGTTAATATGTCATATTTATGTTCGACAAGCTTGGCTTGAATCATAAAACCCCTTCTTGCAATAAGTTATGTATGGAATGATTATTGATAAAGGAAAATCTTCCTTGATAAGCTTATACATTTCACTAACCTGCATCGTGTAGTCCGGTGGTAGAAAAGACCCCTTGGTAGAAAACAATCAACGAAATGAAATGTCATGTCATTTGTAGGCGCAGTTCTCAGAAGCACCGACTTAATATACTGACTTAATTTGATTCGCTTAACTGAGGGGCTTTGAGAGACGCCTCCATACAAGGCACTGCTTGCGGCAAGGCCTATTATTCTTGTTAATTAGATGAGGGTTCGGTGGTGGCTGAATTCACGTGGATATATATAATAGTTTACATGTGAGGAGCGCGTCAACATGTTGTAATCACGTTTTCTATGTTCAGGATAAAACGGGCACGCGTATTGCTGTGGGGATTCACTCAAATGTTTGTATATTACCCATGTAAATCAGTATTTTCTGGCAAAAATGTTATTTTCCCCCTTTTTGAGAACGAAATATTGTAAAATTACTAAATATTTCATTTATCTAGTTATTCATCAATTCATTCATTTCTTTGAGGTATTTAATTTTGTCAATATCTTCCACATCTTTGGAAGTATTGACATAACGTGATTATCGCCATTTTACGATGTTAATCCTTAGACCAGACTGTAAGGCTTAATCCACTCACAGCGGGATGGACCCGTACTCTTGTCGAAACGTGCGGTGGTTCAACGTGCTTGGTGTGTACACATGTTGCTCTCCTCCAACACTGGACCTCAAGCCTTACGTCCTTGTCCTAGAGGACGCCCTTAACTGAAGCTAAGTACTCATCTTCACCTGAGTCGAGTGAGGAAATAGGTGTTAAGTACATTTCCAAGGGCACAACGTTGGGGCCTGCCATTGATTCGAACCAGAACCCTGAGATTCTAAGTCAACACTAACTACAAGACCACTTTTGCCTTTGTGGTCACATTCCTAAAATAACCAATGACAATGGCGGTAAAACGGGGGGATTATACTTGACATTAGCTTGTAATGAACAGGATAGTGATGATATATCAGGGGTTATGTCAAGAATGGCCTCGATCATAAGATTAGAGGAATGTACAAACATCTTTCAGCTGCTATGAATGCTAATGTTTGGACATTTGCATTAGTTATAAAGTGTATTTTCTGTTCGTTGATGCGACTATTAAAGGAGCCCAAAGCTATTTCAGGTCGGATATATTATGGCTTTGGCAATCTGCATGATATCATCATTTATTTGCTCATGTTAGCACATCTCTATCATGATTTCATACTTATGCTTGTGGGCGTAAAAACAAGCACAGAAACAAGCCGCACGAGGAGTCATTTATACATTGGGATCACCAACAAATCAGCGGGCAGATTTCCAATGAGTTCTAACCACTCAACAACATCGCATATTTGCTCCATGAAGGTCGATAGGCAATGGGATGGTGTTGTTAAAACTTACTAAGGACTAGACATTTGAATTTAAAAATCCGACTTTCAACGCACTAAAATCTCTTTCGGCTCCATTAGTACATCGTTTTTTGTAGTTATTTGAGCATCTAGGTTGTGTCTTTGCCTCCAATGGCCTTTGATCTAAAAGAGTATCAATGTTTCCATAGCAAGAGCAAATCAAACCGACAGAAACACAATCCATCACTGGCTGGATGTTTATTGATAGGTTGATACGTGAATGTCTTCTTAACGTTGGTGTGTTACAAATAGGTATGTGTGACGGATAAAATGAAAACGAAACAAGTGATGCGACTTAATCGCCTCTAATCCTCCACATGCGTTAATGGGTCAGAGTGTGACTCAGGCACGACCCCATAGGTACCCGGGTAGCACAGGCATGACCCCATAAGTCTCCGGGTGAGAAAAAGTACACCCCGTGACCGTGTACCTGTCGCAGTTTATTCCATTTTCTCACAAAACGTCGGGCCCATATTTACACCCCGTGGGATGTCCACAATATCTTCCTTGATACGGATATCTGATCTCCAGATAATGTCAGGAATTTGTTGCGAAAAAAAGGTTCTGTCATCAGGTTAACAACAAGTCACCCCTTGCGTGTGGATAAAAATAAAGGGGACAATGGCATTCTGCAAGTTTCCCGAATTTCGCCTGTATTTTGGGTTTCCTACCCCGCCGCATCTGCACAATTTCATTTATTTGTCCGAGTTGATTTGTCCCTTGGTCGTCTCGGGTTATTTGTGAACTATTTGAGCCTGTTTTCCAACCGCAGGGACTTTTAAGTTGTGCCAACAGAGGACTGATAACTGCAGTTCAATCCACTTACACAAGGTGGTACTTCAGTAAGGCTGGTCACCTTTATTAAGTTAGCTTGCTTGATTCTTGCTTCCTTGCCTGTGTGACAGATTGGATTTAAAGTTCTAAACGGGAACTGTGCTGCTCCTGAGTTAGCTTGATGGTTAGTTAGTGACGTCTTTCATGTTCTGTTTGCAAATTAACAGCTCGTTACACCAACGCGCGATGTAAGTCGGGTCAATGAACTCAATGAACTAACGGCAACCAAACGTAAAATAAGTAAAATAAGTAAAACTGTGGATTCACGAATATAGATCTTTGTGAGGATTTCATATCTTGGTTTTCCTGATATCAAAATGGTACGAAATGCCAATTACATTTTTGTTCATCATTTGCCCTACTATGTGCAACATTTGCAACAAGTATCGCTTGGTGTATTGTTTGATGCTGTTCTGCCACCAAGTTCAGGGAAAGTCCAAAGTTCATACATATAGATAAACTTGATCGCTGGAAGAACCAAGTAGAGAGCAATATTCTAGCGTTGAAAGGGACTTCACAGTTCCAGTGACCACGCCAAAAGATGCCTGATTTGAGAGGAAGGGTAGCAATAATTACAGGTAAATAAAAGTGTAATTGAAAAATATACATTGTTCATACGTCAGTGATCGATGTTAGATTGTACATTTATGCACGTTGCCTTTGTTCCGTGAAAAAGACTGTTAGGTCATTGGAAATAAACCTTTATGACACAACAATGTAAACAATGATAGCCTGGTCAACGTTCCTAGTACTAACTCCTCCGGGCCTGAATTACTACTCTTTGTTGCATGGTGGCGTTGTGCCATGCATGACTGTATTTGGTCTTCATGTTTGCTAGTAAGTTGTAGGAGTGATAATGGCCCACACGGCTTTGTGGTGCTTTAATTCAAACCCACCAGGTGCCAGTTCTGGTATCGGGAAGGGGACAGCTGTGGAATTTGCTGGTCTGGGAGCGCACCTGGCTCTGACTGGAAGGAACCAGGAAAACCTGCAGGCCACAGCAAAGGCCTGTGTGGAGGCAGGGACTCCGCAAGACAAGGTGATTATATTGTTAATCAACAATCCTCTCGTGTCTAGGTTGTTTCTGAAATTTTCGACCCAAAATATTATTACTGCCGTGCCGACACAGGTAATTCGTTGTTCCCTTAGCTTCTTTCTGAACTTGCGTTTGTCTCATATCACAACTCTAATCTTCTTAGTCTCTTAATTAATATCTTTTTCCCTATCAGATTCTGCTTCTGACAGGGGACATATGCGATGAAGATGTGCGGAAAAACCTTGTGGATCAAACTGTACAGAAGTTTGGCGGGATAGATGTGCTGGTAATTACAATTGTGCCTTTGTTTCACTCATAGCCTTTGGATTTAAGTACAGTATATCTTATTTAGTTTTGAATTTCAATTCCATATCTGTTTTGCTAAAAGATCGAATATTTAGTATACAAGTTCACCACCAGCTAAACATCTGGACTCACGCAGCGAAAAGATGGGAATATATGAGCTATATATAATTGCTGCTTTATGTATGTGATGTACATACTTATGACATGCATTTCAATACTTCAAAGAAAATACAGTATTCGTATTCATACAGATAAACAATGCTGGGATAGGCCATTTTGCCGGTCTAGAGACAACAGACATAGCGGAATATGACAAACTCAATCACGAGTATTAAAAACAAACACTATGTTACTGGTATCGGTAATGATATGGGGGAAGTCAGAAAATGGGCCGCCTGATGTGCACAATTTGTCCGTTGGTGGTCTCGGGTTATTAACGAACCATTTGAGCCTGTTTTCCAACTGCAGGGACACTATGTATAAAGTTGTGGCAACAGAGGTCCGATAACTGCAGTTCAATCCACTTACACAAGGTAGTGCTTCAATAAGGCTGGCCACCCATGACGGCGAAACCGAGCCCGTGACAGATTGGATCAAAGTTCTAAACGGGAACTATGCTGCTTGTGTGTTAGCTTGACGGTTAGTTCGCTCCACACGTGTGATTTCCATGTTTCAGCTCGTTTTGTACAACGGCTGCACGTTTCCATAATGGGCGGGGTGGCGTGAAAGACGGGTCAATGGCCTATGAACTAACGGCAGCCAAACGTAAAGTAACTTAAATCAATAAAACTGTGGATTCACGAAAACAAATTTTGTCCGAATTTAATTTCTTAGCTTTCCTGATATCCATATGGTACGAAATGCCAAATATATATGTTTTTCATCATTTACCCTCCTATGTGTAATATCTGCGACAAGTATCGCCCGATAATAGCGTGGTGTGATGCTATTCTGTCACCAAGGTCAAGGAAAGTCCAAAGTTCAGAAAACTCGATCACTGCAAGAACCAACTTCCGGGAGAGAGAAAAAAAGGCTCTCTATTCTAGTGTCGTAAGGGACTTCTCAGTTCCATTGTCTACCGCAAAAGATGCCTGATTTGAGAGGAAAGGTTGCCATTATTACAGGTAAATCAATAAAGAATAAGGCGGTACTTCAAAGATCCATAGTTCACACGTCAGTGATCGATGTTGGATTGTAACGTTCCATCCATACCTACATTTACGCATGCTACCTTTGTTCCGTGAAAAACGCCATCAGGCTGTTAGGTCATTGGAAAATAATATTTTTTATAACAACACTTACATGATCTTACATAACGTTAGGCAATGATAGCCTAGTCAACGTTTCAGTTGATCTTCTCAGCTCCCTCCCTCAGACCAGGGCCTGAATGGACGTCTTCTTGTTGCATGAGGCTATGTGGTCTTCATGTTTGCAAGTATTAGTTCAAGGATGGGCGGGCGAGTTTGTGGGGATATATCAGAGCCCCGCCTCCCGAGGAGGTTGTTGGCGTCCCGAGGGCGTAGCCCGAGGATGCCAACAAGCTCCGTGGGAGGCGGGCTCTGATATATCCTCACAAACAAGCCCGTCCATCCTTGAACTGATTTAGAGCACAGCCTTCTGTCCGAAGCAAAGCTAAGCATACATATTGGGAAATAGTTTGACATACACTGAAACAAACACAATATGCCAATATGAATGTTTGGGTTTGTGAGTCTCTTTTTCTTAGAATAATCCCCAGTCCACATGTGGTTTTACTTCTGTGGTTCAGTTGAGGTGACAGGCGAGTACCAAGGAGTAACCATTATTTCCTCTCCCTTGAGGCAGAGGTGCTATAACCAACCTGAGATCTGGTCTCAGCCAATGGAGAGCCAGACTTTCTGTTCAAGCACCTCTGCCTCAAGGGAGAGAGGTGCTCTAACTAACTTTGGCTGTGTATGTGGATTTCAAACAGCAAAATACCCGCTCCTGATTGGCTAAGGACAGATGGCTGTGCTCTAAGTTGTTGCTCACCAGGTGCCAGTGCGGTCTTGCTACCCGATCCGTGAAGTCGGGTCGGGTAGCTATCTTGATATCCGATCCCCCACTTCGCGCTTGCAGTGGTGGTGGGGGTGTCAGATAGCCAGGAGTCTGGCTCCCAAGGCCTAGCAAGAAATTGATAACTGCAAACACGGCTTTATGGTGCTTGTGTAACCCCAACAGGTGCCAGTTCTGGTATCGGGAAGGGGACAGCTGTGGAATTTGCTGGGCTGGGAGCGCACCTGGCTCTGACTGGGAGGAACCAGGAAAACCTGCAGGCCACAGCAAAGGCCTGTGTGGAGACAGGGACTCCGCAAGACAAGGTGACTGTTTATTAACCACCCTCTGATGCCATACAGGAGGCTGTTTCCTTACTTCGGTATGTAATTACTGCTGTACCATCGCAGACTGACACAATTTGTTACTCATTTATCTTCTTTTTTTTTGAAGCTGTGTTTGTCTGCCATCACGGTCACTTTTAGTAT
Source organism: Branchiostoma lanceolatum (assembly GCF_035083965.1). Taxonomy (NCBI): domain Eukaryota; kingdom Metazoa; phylum Chordata; class Leptocardii; order Amphioxiformes; family Branchiostomatidae; genus Branchiostoma; species Branchiostoma lanceolatum. The sequence continues at coordinate 10,414,862 of NC_089723.1, read as the reverse complement.
TCTTGATACTGTATCTTTTTTCCCTCTCAGATTCTGCTTCTGACAGGGGACATCTGTGATGAAGAAGTGCAGAAAAACCTTGTGGATCAAACTGTACAGAAGTTTGGCAGGATTGATGTGCTGGTAATTATCATAACGTTACTACCAATGCTTTACTCATAGTCTTTGAACTAAAATATACCGAGTTTGATTCTAAATTTGTGTTCTATATCAGCTGTCTTCCAAAAAAAGGTTAATTATTTAGTATACTTGCTATATTGTTATGCGGTGCTTATAGGATGACAGACACCTTACAAATGTTCGGCCCTCTAAAATGTGATTAGATACTGCTCAAAATTTGGACTCACACCATGAAAACGTGAAACAATGTGAGCTCAGCTACAATACAGCTACTGTTTTATGCGTATTATTCATGTACTCAAAATGTTAACTGTAATACTATTTTGTTAGTAATTTTACTTTAGTTACATTTCTAACAGTACCAAGTATATGTGTGAAGTACAAGATACTGGCTGTTGCCATACAGATGATGTTTCCAGCTGTGAAATAAGCTTTAACTTTTCTTTCTGTCTTTTATCATAAGCATTGAGACAATGTTAGATTTTAGAGCACAGAATGAATTCATTGTAAAGAAAATGTGCTGTAAACTTGTAAGACAATGTGAAGATAACTTTTTATTAGTAAAGCGAAGATTATACTTCAGTTACTAAGGCACAGGTTGTACATAAAACATGGCCACGCACATAGCGACAGCTTTTTTAGGTAAGGTCATATGTATGTACATGTGAGATAATGAATTGTGATACAGGCTAGGTATTATGTGTACATATTATGCTTGTTTAAGCAAACTGATGTTGTGACCTGGTGTTTTGTGATTGTAATTTGAGACGATTGATTACAATTTGAGACGATTGATTTAATAAAATTATGAAAAATTTAAATATTAAACAAAAAACTGTAAAACTAAGAAAATCCGTTCTTCCTATCCATACAGGTGAACAATGCTGGTATTGCCCTTCTCGCGGGCATAGAGACAACAAACATGGTGGAATATGACAAAGTTATGAACGTTAACGTCCGCAGTGTGGTGGCCTTGACTCAGTTGTGCGTACCACATCTCACAAAAACTCAAGGTAAACCTGCCCCCGTCTTTTATGGGTGATTAAGACACTTCATTTCGGAGCAAGAAATTTGGTGCATGTTTACACGTAGGCCACCATTGAATGTGATGGCAGACTTATAAGACTTATAAAGTCTCAGGTTCATGACTCTTACTGCGCATGTGCCAGCAAAGGGGTCAAAGGTGAAGGCCCCTGAGACATAAACGAAACACGCCTGGACATGCCAATTTATATACAACTCTATCATGCTAAAACGAAACATTGTTTTACATTCCTGACACAGAATACTATCATCGCCATCATTACATTGTATACTGTTTTAGCCATCAGAATGCACATTATTATATCGATTGTTATTCATGTTATACTTAGTTCTTCGAAATTGTTAAATATTAGAAATAGTCCGTTGTTATGTATCTACAAATTGCCATACATTGTACCCGTTACACTTGTCGCGCAATAATTCTTCTTCTGTATCAAACATTGGTAGACAATAGCTGGTTGTAGGTTTAGTGGCCTCCAACTACAATAATGCTTCAATACATTGCTGGAAATCTATCACTTAGTTAAGGAAAATAACCAAAGGAAAGCCGTTTGGACGTGTTTCTTTTTTTTCTCCTAGGCGCCATTGTGAATGTATCCAGTATTTGGGGGTTGCGTGCGGTAAGCTGGGTATTTTGTTTTATGTATATATACCATTTCTTGTCGGGTCACAGTGTTAGTGATCCTCCCCTTCCCCTCTTAATTCGTGGGCAACATCTCTTGGCGGTTGGCCAACATCTCATGGCGGTTGGATGGTATCGCGACTATCCTACTTTTGTGTGGTATCATCTGTGAGTATGCAAGAAATGGAGTTCTCTTAATAACTTGTAGAGAAGAGAAATAAATATTCTTTGGATTACCAAACTGATCTTGAAATGGACAGACCTTTGTTGTAGCACTTCACTTTTCATTGACTTGCTAGATGTGTAACCATATTAACTGGAATTAGTTTGGTTGACTCGTGCTTTATATCTACATGTGCGTTAAAGTGTTTATGACTCCAAAATGCAGCATCTTCTTATCATCTGTAATAGAAATAGTATAATTCAATGAATATAAACATTCAAAACAAATACACACCCTTCTGATGTTATTTAACATTGAACCATAAGAAACCATACTGCCAGCTTTTGATTATTCTCTGATCTTCCCACCAAGTAATTACATTAATCAGTGACTTTACTCTTCTGATGACGTCGCATAAACACGGCAGCCGGTACGGAATTCTTGCAACATGGCTTGTGAAAAACATCATTTGATGAGCAAACAGTTCTTAATTATAGTGTGCACATTCAATTAAAAGATAATAATATTTAGCTTGCTTGCTTCTCAAAAGAACGTTCTTTCCGAGCCGCAGTGCAAAGTTCCAAACCGGCTACCATGTTGATTGTGACGTCATCGGAAGAGTCAAGTCACTGATTAATGTTATTACCTGGTGGGAAGAATCAAAAGCTGGAGGTATGATGTTTTGATGTGTCGATGTACAATAACGTCTGAAGGCTGAGTGTTTTGTGCAAATGTCTATGTTATCAAACAATTTATTATGGTTTATGTAATTTCCGGAATTTTTTTATTTATTTTGATATCAATGGTGTCTTATAAACTTTAATTTACTTACAGAACCCTGCTTCACTTGCATACAGTATGAGCAAGGCAGCTGTGGACCAGTTCACAAGATGCGTGGCACTTGGTTAGTAAATGTACATTTTTGCTTCCTTGATTTTACCTTTGATTGGTTATTTACCATGATTCAGATTGTTTCGGACCAGGAGCAGCCATACTGTAGGGCTGGAAGTGACCAAGCAATGATATACAAAGACCGGCTGAAAAAAAACAAAAACAGGAACGCCACAATCTCTCACATTTGTATTAGAAATATATTTAGAAACCTGTTATGTTTGTTACACCGTACCTGAAAACCCAAAATGCTTTTCATCTTTCAGAGCTGGCTTCCAAGCAAATCAGGGTCAACTCCGTCAAGTAAGTTCATTAAGTGTGTGTGAGTGTAAGTGTGTGTGTGTGTGTGTGTGTGTGTGTGTGTGTTTGTTTGCAGACTCCAAATTTAGTGCGCGCGGGCGAAAAAAAAACAAGGCGGGCAATAAAACAAGACATCCACATTTTCACACTTGAATACCATAAAGCATGTAAGAAGAATTGAAGCGGTAAAACACGTTATAACAACAAGTATTTTTCTCTGTATTCAATAAAACATTAACTAACACTGATGTCAACATTAAAACCATTAAATCTAAATTTAGATCCACTGGTTTGTATGGCACATCAAGACGGCAGAGACAAGGTGTCCCGTGCACTGGGCACGGGAGTCTCCTGAGTCATGAGGCAGACTGACTGTTACATAATGCTGGCTCTGCTCGCTTTATCTCAGCTGAAGTTCCCTCCGCTATTGCTGTCCTATCTGTCTGACTGAATTGCCGTGCCTTAGAAATCACCCGTCTTGTCATTCTATCTTCAACTGACAGACACTTAGACAATGGTCTACTCAAACCGCATGAAATTAGTTACTTCATTTGACCCTTATCGAATTTGATAATAATGCCACAGAAATTACAGACTATATTCTTTCGACAAGTTTGACATGAGGGCTACACTGTGTCCTCCTGTAAGTTGGTGACAAGGAGCACTCTTATATAGCTTACATACACAATAATTGTACAACGCATTTGTACAGATTTTTCACCATTCTTACATGTGCACGTGCCTTTTTACTGCATCTAGAACGTTTTTGCGATAAAACTAACAGTAGTTTGCAACATATTGTACTATCTTCGGTATGTTTACCATTGCCGAAGGTTAAAAAAGAATCTTGCTTTCTATTTCAAAATCAGACGAAAATCAATGCGCGCGCTGATCCACGAAATTTACTTGCTGTGGCCATATATTTTTTTGATATTGACAGTTAAATTGAGCGTCAGTCTAGACTCAAGGGAAAGACTCCACACACCATCTGAAGAAAACACACTTTATCAAAAAAGCAAACCATCTTGGGTTAGATACTGGCAGTATTTGTCGACATGAATGACAAATACAGTAATTCATCATCATATTTGTGAATCATCAAATAACGTGTGATCCTGGTAAGCTTGCAGAGCTTAAATGGTTTGTCGGGAACATGCGGAAATTCTTTTGACTTAGTGCCAATTGAATTCAATTTTCTCAACTTTTAACTCAGTACACATTGAATTTGACTTTCTCAACTTTTAACCCAGTACACATTCAATTCAACTTTGTCAACTTTTAATTCTGTGCAAATTGAATTCAACTTTCTCAACTTTTTACTTCAGTAGACATTCAATTCAACATTGTCAGCTTTTAATCCAGTACACATCGAATTGAAATTTCTCAACTTTTAACTCAATACACATCGGATTTAAGATTTTCAATAGACAATATTATTCCTCTGAACCGCTAGTGTCAGAGATACAGCAAAGCAGTCTGCAAACCCTTCTGAAACCGGTGAAAAACCGTCGAACCTTGCCTCTAGGTTTCAAGTTCGCTTTGCCCTTGGTTTGCTCATGCCCAGATTTGTCATTCTCTTGCGAAGTGAAACGATTGTGTGAGTCTGAATCTGTCGCTCTTTCGTCGTTGTAGGGTACCCTATCCGTGGTCAATCTAACATCTGAACTTTCCGACGATGTGCCCGCGAGCTTGCATGCCGGCGCCGATGGTCTGATGCCATTGCCATGTGCACGTTTGCCTTTCTTTTCTGGGTACTCGCTGTGCGCGTGTGATATATATTTGTGACCGTCGTCTACGATAGAGAGCGTTGCGCTGATTAGAGAGTTCGATACGTTACCCATGCTCTCATGGACAGGTGATGCTGCTGCTTTGTTAACGATCTTCTTCTCAGCATTCGATACAACCTTGTTGTCGTCAGATTCAGTCATCGGTTCTTGCTTATCTCCGTCGAGCTGTGGAAGCCTGTCAAATAACTTCGCCTTGTAGTCTTGTTTCTTCACAAGTTCTTGTTTCTCTTCTAACAGTACAGCGGACATCTTGTCGCTATTCAGGGAATCCAGACTATATTTCCTCCACGTACGTTTCCGAATGCGACGCTCCTCTTCCATCATACGTTTCCTGCATCCGTCTCTCATCGCCTTGACGGTTTTCTTAGACTCCTCCGTTCTAAGACTGATCTTCTTCTCCTGTTTGTTTTTCAATGACAAGTGTCCGTCGTCAGTCTCCAGAGCCTCCAGGATGTCTTCGGTTAAGTACAGACGATCTGTGTCGTTAGGCGGCGCTCCTAACTTCTGGTCGACAGGTGCGTCTTTTGTCACCATTTCAAGGATGGAGATTGGTTCCACACCTTTGCTGCCGGGAAACTTCGGTTGGTCTGTAACCTCACCATGACGTTCCCTTTCGAACTGACGCAATCCGTCTTCTATGTCGTCCAACGTGTACAATGTCTGGGTCTCACTCTCTTCGTTATCAGAATCTACGGCAAACACAAAGCAGAATGAAAGGGACACATTATACATTTGATTAATAGAAATAAATAAGATCCTATATATCCTATATGCTGGTGTATAAATGTGTTCTCTCTTTCAAATGCTGGTATCATTGATTTTCTATTGTTGTTTTGACAATGCGATGAGGACCTCACCCCTCCACAATCCTGGCTATGTGATCGACTAATCTTCTCTGAATTCTACAGTCTTCATGTTTTCTCAAGTCCTCTCCCCTCACCAGGGTAAGGGTTTGAATTAACCGTGGTTAAATTTGTATGCCAACCCCGTCTTACATTTATGGCTTAAGGGGAGACTAAACAAATAAAAACAAGGCTCCAAAGCATTAAAAATCATTTCTTGGTGAGATGTTTGTGAAATCTGGGCAGTTTAGGGTGGCTATGGTAGGAAACAACGTTGGGTAACGGAATCAAAAGAATCGTGACTAAATTGGAGTAAGAACATGTCACGTATGGCTGACGAAAGTGATTAATTTATGCTAGGGTCACATTTTCAATCCGGGGCCCGGTCGGGCAGTCTTTAAGAACGAAAAGGATGATATAAAAGACAACAAAAACACAAAACGTACCCAAAATTATTCAAGAGCATAGCTTGTGCAAATTTATTGACATACACTTTGATTTTTCGTTTCCACAAACAGCCCGGCCGGGCCCCGGTTAGGAAATGTGACCCTAGCATAATGAAAACCGTGCACTGCAGTGAAACAACAATACAAAGTAAGATATACAAAGTACAAATAGAAAATATACACGTTCTGTCAGCAAATTTACAAATAACAACATATCAAATAGATACATTGAAATGATATGATACACGAACTAAATTCACCAGACAAAGGAAATCTCAGTCTGGCCACAAGGCAAGGTGAGAGGAACTGTCCAATGCATACATGGACTATCCCTTCAAACTGAAAACTTGACTACTTATCTTACCTTGTGCTTCTGCCTTTGGACTGTAGTCGTCATCTTCACTTATATAGAACAGAACTGTATTCCCAACGTCCGACATGACGATGCAAAGTTGTTGCAGATTTGGAGTCCAGCGTGTGGCTGAAAGTCAAGCTCTTCCAATACAAGATCACGCCTCTCCTTTTACTGACTGACGGCGCAGATTGTTGTGTTGGCAACACTCAGAATAGATGACGTGTTCTACAACACACTACGTCTAAACAATGGAAGTGTCGCCATGGAGACGGTTGTTCGATAAAACGACGTTACGGTATTCTGGAACACGCGCAATCCGCTGAAGTGTTCGATGGACCAAGGACATTATTTTAAATACTGATAGTTATTGATAATATTGGCACAGCAATTACAGACTATATCCTATTACATGTTTGATATGCTTTGTCTTCCTGTAAAGCTAGGGTCACATTAAACTCACGTCGTACCTGCGATGGGGTTTCTTCCGTCATGACAGCACCGTACGTCGTACGTTTGGGGAAAAACGGGTGCAAATAGTTAACACATACAACGTCGTGGTCACATATAACGCAGGTACATCGCACGATGTTTTTTTTTAGTGTACCTTGGTCAATCGCAGGTAAATCGCACGTAAAATTAGCCATCGACGAGCTTCCTACGCCGAAAAATGCAACTAAAGATGATTTTGAACATGTTCAAAATTTCATCCTTCGTCGTACGATTTTTTGCAGCCCACAATTCGTCTTTAGCCACGGGCCTTTTTTTCTGCTGATGATTGACAAATTCATAGATTTCAACCGCATTCTGATGGCTTAAGTTTTCACTGATATTGCCAATGTTGATGCAAAGTGTAATCACCAGAACACGGTAGCAACCTGAAAACAACGAACCCGTGGAAGAGCCTGCTTCCAAGGTTAGATATTTCACGTGTCAGATCTAGTACCACACACAGGTGATGCATACAATCGTTTGCTGTCTGTAAACACGTGGGTTCATGATTACATCAGACCTCAGTCCTTTCCTGTCTCTACTTTTAGTTTGCCAAGAGAACAGTTTGCGGATGGCATAGAGAAAGAATATGGCAGGTCAGTTGTATTGTCCATCAAAAAAGAAAGCACATAATAGGCAAAAAAAAGTCCAACAAAAACTGAAACTGAAAATAGAGACAGGATAGGACTGAGGTATGATCTAATCATAAACCCACGTGTATACAGACATCAAGCAATTATATACGCGTGGTTCTGGACCTGACACGTGGAAACTCTAAACTTGGAAGCAGGCTCTTCTACGGGCGCACTGTTTTCTGGTTGCTATTGTGTTCTGATGGTTACAATATGCATCAAGTTCAGACAACATCGGCAATATATCAGGGTAACTGAAACCATCAGAACATGGTCGAAATTTATGAATTCGCCACCTCATCATTAGATAAAAAGGCCGCAGTAAAGCCTGAATATGGGGCTATAAAAATCGTGATGGATGAAATTTTGAACATTGCCCGACGATCTGCGATAGCTGATTTTACCTACGATTTACCTGCGATTTACCTGCGATCATCGTGCCTTGTACGGGAAATGCATCGTAGGTGCATCGTAGGTACGACGTGAGTTTAATGTGACAGGGGCTTAAGTTGCAATTGGTGACGAGGAGCAATCTTATTACAGCTTGCATACACAATAATTGCAAGTGCTTTTTTACGGCATCTAGAACGTTTTTGCGATAAAACTGGATCAGTATGCTGATAGATGACAGCACAGTACATGTAGCAGGGCACACTGTACAGGACATAAAAACAAAGGCTATGGTGGATTTGGAATGTGTGGCTAAATGGTCCGACAACAATATGCTTAAACTCAACAACGGCAAGACAGAGACCATGCTGGTTGGGACATCCAGGAAGACAAACCTCGCACCTCCTCTACAGCTGGCCCTCTGGGGAAAGCGTTTGCAACAGGTACCCACTGTCAAGCTACTGGGAGTACACGTAGACCAGAATCTCACATTTGATGATCACGTAGACCATGTAGTTAAGAAGTGTAACAGGAGCATGGCGCAAGTGAGCAGGGTGAGGAAGTCACTTCCGCGTAGAGTCAGAATAGCATTGATTCAAGCTCTCGTGCTTACACATCTAGACTACTGCAGCTCGGTGTGGGCAAGTACATCTGTAAAGAACATAAAACGACTACAAGTCATACAGAACAGAGCGGACAGGATCGCCCTCGGAACTGATAGGTTCACAAGCAGGGACGCTCTGCTGCAGACGCTAGGGTGGTTGTCCGTGAAAGACAGGATCCAACAGAAAAGCATGATGACTTTCCGTAAAATCATGGACAACAAACAGCCAGTTTCTTTGTATAAACAGATCACAATGCAGTCACATGGTTATCAAACACGGTCATCTAAATCACAAACCATCCTCTTGCCGAAGCCCAGAACAAATGCTCAGAAAAAGCGCTTCTTGTATAGAATGCCCAGCACCTGGAATGATTCGAAAGTGTAAATTAGTTTGATATATTGTCAACTTTGTAAAATTGTGTATACACAGCCTTATGCTTCTTTTATCATTTATGTACATATGTAAATTCTGTGGTGTTTATATGTGTCATGTAGTTTTGTCCAGTCAGTTTGGACCACAGGAAGAGTAGCTGTTAAGCTAATTGTGGATCCTAATAAACTCAACTCAACTCAACTGACAGTTGTTTGCAACATATTGTACTATCTTCGGTATGTTGACCATTGCCGAAGGGTACAAAAAATCTTGTTTTTATTTCAAAATCAGCCGAAAATCAATGCACTTGCTGTGGCCTAAAATAAAATAAAAAAATATTCCCTTTCCACAGCCCCGGTTTGGTTCCGACAGAGGTGTGGAGGAGTGCAGGAGTAACTGAGGAGCAAATCGCCCAAGTAAGAGAAGTTACTTTTTTTTTTGTTGGCTTAAACATTCGGTTTACTAACTTCTTTCAAAAAACACTTAAGTTTGTTCCAACATGTACAAAGACATTCTCTTCTTGTCTTTATTAGATGATGGAATATGCCAAATCGACACACGCCCTGGGCAGGGAAGGGAAGGTTGCAGAAGTCGCCAAGACGATCGCGTTCCTCGCCTCGTCGGACGCGTCGTTCATTACCGGCGCCCAGGTCCCCGTGGACGGCGGACGGCATGTGATGTGCCCGCGCTAAGCTAGCTCTGTTATGGATGATACGAGATCTTTTGATCAACAGCCATTTTCAAGGACTTGGCACTTGGTGTTATGCATCTGCAAGCATATTGGCTTTCGTCTGCTTTCTAAATATTAATGAATGAATGAATAACAAACACTAAATGTCAACAAACTGGTCATGGTATGGGATAATGCAGAAGGTGAGATATCCAAACCAGAAGTTCCACAACAGTGCCATAGAAAGCCGCTAGGGGGCCCCAAATCTAATCGTTTTGAGGTCTCACCAAGACGTACAGACGTACCAACAAACTAAATATCAAGACCATCCATCCAGGCATTCTTGAGGTATCGTGTACACAGACAGACAGACAGACACACGCACACACACACACACACACGCACACAGACGCCGACAAAAACATAGCCATCTTGGCGAAGGTATTGAAGCGATGCTTGCTTTGCTTTTCTGTTTTTTCCAGGTGAAATGTGTGTTATGAATATATGCTAGATTTTGAAAAGTAGAAATAAACTAGAGATAAATATTAGCTTGTTCAGCAAATATGAACAGGTTTGCGTTTCAGTGTATCTAATGTGGGGGGAAATGAACATAACTAGAAAGGTAACAGTTGTAAAGTAAATAGTTGAAATACGTCATATTTCACTTCATCTCCATCCCCTGCAAAATCTGACTGTTCTGAAATGGAATGTATTTGTAAAACCCACCCCCTTGGGAGAATGTACTTTTCCGTTGGTACCTTCAGTTGAAAAGAACATTTTCACTAAAACCTTTTGCATAATTACCCCACTTTTGAATTTCATGTAAGAAAGACGTGGTGTAAGTTCGGGTCCCTTACCAGCTTGCTCCGGAACTGCAGAGGCGTTTTTGTTAAGAAATCTTTCAAACAGGATTGCAGAATACAGTAACGATACATTACCATGCAATATGGTGTGCAGGGAGCTTAGACAAAGATGTACATAATTTGAAGAAGCTGTCATCTGCGCTGCATGGTGATTTGTGAAGTGAATCCGTCACTCTTGCCCTTAATCCGTTATCTTAAACATTAAACCGTCAGCATAACTCGTAAACCGTCACCAGAGACCCTAGTCTGTCACCATTGCCCTTTATCTGTCACGAAATCCTTTAATCCCTCAGCGTGGCCCTTATCCCGTCATCATAGTTCTCTCACCATCACCCTTAAACCGTCACCATAGCCCTTAATCCGTGACCTTCGCCCTTAATACGTCAGCACAATCCTTAATCCGTCACCCTTTTACTTAATCTGTAATTGTTCCACTTAATCCGTCATCCTTACCATTAATCTGTAATCATTTCCCTTAATCCGCCATCCTTACCCTTAATCCATCACCTTAGTCCTTAATCCGTCACCCTTTACCTTAATCTGTAATCATTTCCCCTAATCCGCCATCCTTACCCTCAATCTATAATCACTTCCCTTAATCCGCCATCATTACCCTTAATCCGGCACCTTAGTCCTTAATCCTTTCACTTTCCTGTAATCATTTCCCCTAATCCGCCATCCTTACCCTTAATCTGTAATAATTTCCCTTAATCCGCCATCATTACCCTTAATCCGTCACTTTAGTCCTTAATACGTTACTCTCTCCCTTAATCTGTAATCATTTCCCTTAATCCGCCATCCTTACCCTTAATCCATCGCCTTAGTCCTTACTCCGTTACCCTTTCCCTTAATCTGTAATCATTTCCCCTAATCCGCCATCCTTACCCTCAATCTATAATCACTTCCCTTAATCCGCCATCATTACCCTTAATCCGGCACCTTAGTCCTTAATCCTTCCATTTTCCCTTAATCTGTAATCATTTCCCCTAATCCGCCATCCTTACCCTCAATCTGCAATTATTTCCCTTAATCCGCCATCATTACCCTTAATCCGTCACTTTAGTCCTTAATACGTAACCCTTTCCCTTAATCTGTAATCATTTCCCTAAATCCGCCATCATAACTCTTAATCCGTCGCCTTAGTCCTTACTCCGTTACCCTTTGCCTTAATCTGTAATCATTTCCCCTAATCCGCCATCCTTACCCTAAATCTGTAATCATTTTCCTTAATCCGCCATCATTACCCTTAATCCGGCACCTTAGTCCTTAATCCTTCCATTTTCCCTTAATCTGTAATCATTTCCCCTAATCCGCCATCCTTACCCTCAATCTGCAATTATTTCCCTTAATCCGCCATCATTACCCTTAATCCGTCACTTTAGTCCTTAATACGTTACCCTTTCCCTTAATCTGTAATCATTTCCCTAAATCCGCCATCATAACTCTTAATCCGTCGCCTTAGTCCTTACTCCGTTACCCTTTGCCTTAATCTGTAATCATTTCCCCTAATCCGCCATCCTTACCCTAAATCTGTAATCATTTTCCTTAATCCGCCATCATTACCCTTAATCCGGCACCTTAGTCCTTAATCCTTCCATTTTCCCTTAATCTGTAATCATTTCCCCTAATCCGCCATCCTTACCCTCAATCTGCAATTATTTCCCTTAATCCGCCATCATTACCCTTAATCCGTCACTTTAGTCCTTAATACGTTACCCTTTCCCTTAATCTGTAATCATTTCCCTAAATCCGCCATCATAACTCTTAATCCGTCGCCTTAGTCCTTACTCCGTTACCCTTTGCCTTAATCTGTACTCATTTCCCTTAATCCGCCATTCTTACCCTTAATTCGTCACCTTAGTCCTTAATCCTTTCCCTTAATCTGTAATTATTTCCCTTAATCCGCCATCCTTACTCTTAATCCGTCGCCTTAGTCCTTAATCCGTTACCCTTTGCCTTAATGTGTAATAATTTCCCTTAATCCGCCATCCTTACCCTTAATCCGTCACCTTAGTCCTTAATACGTTACCTTTTCCCATAATCTGTACTCATTTCCCTTAATCCGCCATCCTTACCCTTAATATGTCACTTTATCCCTTAATCCGTCACCCTAGCCCTTAATCCGTTGCCCTTGACCTTCATCAGCCATCATTGCCCTTAATCCGTCACCATCACCCTTAAACCGTCACCATAGCCCTTAATCCGGGACCATTGCCCTTAATCCGTCACCACAATCCTTAATCCATCACCCTTTCACTTAAGTAATCTGTAATCACTCCTCTTTAATCCGTCATCCTTGCCCTTAATCTGTAATCATTTCCCTTAATCCGCCATCCTTACCCTTAATTCGTCACCTTAGCCCTTAATGAAGACCTCATTTGCATAATTGATGAGAAAATAATACTAGTATGACTCAAGACAGGCTCGATGGATGGTCATGATTTTGGTATGTAGATAGAGTACAAGGGTATTTCTTACAAAACGAAAAATCAATCTAAAGTATGTATACTAGGTAACTTGAGAAAATTTCAATTAACCTCCTTGATCCTTGCACAGGGCCAGTTCCAGCTGGGTTTTGTTTATGCATCTGTCAGCATGGTCCAGTCTGTGCATGTCCCCGCGGTTAGATAAGATTTCATTTATCCTTGAAAGCCCAGGCAGAGTCAGTCACTCAGTGTATCCAACAAAACAGTAGCAGACTGAGGTCTAACCGCGTTTGGGAGAGAGTACTGTATAAGTATATAATTTATAGATCTACAGGCCGTCTTGTTTCCTAAAGGACCACAACTGGACACCTTTTGGGCGACAGAAAAGCAGAATGAACAATTGCAAGGTAGGTTCTTTTTGAGTTTGACTTCATTCTGTTACCAGTGTCTGTGTATGCATATGTGTCTATTCAAGGTTAAAGTTAACTTTTAGAAAATGTGTAATACCGACATTGAAGACATATGACATAGGGTGGCAGTGATCTGAGACAAAACAGCAAAACAGAACATAAATTTATGACAGCAACCTGAAAAATTATGCATTGGTCCAAGCAACAAGTGGGAAACTGATCAATGTTTCATTTCAGCAAAAACTTGTGATGCATTCCAATATTCATCTACAAATGATTCGTTTTAAAGTAAATATGGCAATTTTTTGCAAAAATGTAGTTGTATAAATGGCTTCTACGCATTAATGAACCTTCCCGCAGAACCGTAGCCTTGATAAGAGGAAATGCAATCTCTTTTAGTTGACAGTTCTCACGACCGAAATGGCCTTGGAAAAAACCAAGTAGACGTAAGGTGATCAATAATGCAGGAACTTGTTCCCTTCGATAAATGCCAAGGATGTCCTATTGCAGGTGTAGGTAGCTTTATGAAAGGTGAATACACCTGAATGTGCATTATGCTAATGATGGCCTATTTTGCATAATCTATGCAGAAACTTCATATTCCCTTTGTGTACATGCTACAGATGTCATATTGGATGTGTATGTAGCTTTAGGAAATGTAAATACAAAGGCATGGGCATTATGCTAATGAGCCTCATTTGCATAATTTATGCAGAAATTTCATTTTTCCCTTCCGGCATATGTCATAGATGTCATATTGGAGGTGTAGGTTGCTTCATGAAAGGTGAATACAACAGAAGGAGTATTATGCTCATGAGGACCTCATTCGCATAATTTATGCAGAAATCTATTTCCCCTTACGGCTTTTGCTACATATGTCATATTGGAGGTGTACAACTATTTCACGACCCACGGGGAAATTCCATTTCATTCGTCTTTTCTATGTAACACTATGGGAAAAAAAAAACTTATTTATTTTTTATTTGATTACAGTCCGTTGGGGGAAGTACCTGAGTCATAACTATTGCCAGCAAGGGAATACATTGTCAATCATACCTCGATCAAATTCCATCAGTGTGGAACAAAGAAGAAGGAAGAGAAAAATAACACAATTAACAACAGAGGCTGCCGAGGCACAACGGACATACATGCAGGAGTACCGGTCAAAAGAGACGCCAAATGCCACTAACAAACGGCTTGCAGCTATCAGAGCTAAAATGCAACAACATAGAAAATATGAACAAGGCAAAGAAATAACAATTGACAAATGTGCCACTGTTTTCCTTACAACATTGATCGTACGTCTCTACGAAAAGTTAACACCATTAATCCGTTGCCCTTGACCTTTATCATCCATCCTTGCTCTTAATCCATCACCATAACCCTTAATCTGTCACGAAAGCCTTGATCCCTCACAGTGGTTGACCCTCAATCAGTCACCGTTGCCCCTAGTCCGTCGCCATAACCCTTAATCCGTCACCATAGCCGTTAATCTGTTACCCGATAACCTAATCCGTCACCTTTTTCCCTTAATCTGTGATCCTTACCCTTAAATCGTCACCATAACCCTAATCCGTAACCCTAACCCTTAATCCATTACCCTTGCCCTTAATCCATCGTCAATGTTACATCTTGTTCTGACCAAATTTTAGGTCTTTTAGGCAATATAGATATAGACCACAAATGGTATGACATGTTATCAAAGTTGGGATGGTGCCATTGTGATTGGAACTTTGACTGGGTATCAATTTTAAGCCCTGTTTCCGAGGCTCTGGTTAATGATTTCTCCAGGCACAGCAACATGGATGCACCCATGGGAGTATTAGTTACAGGGTACTCGTCTGGTGGGCGAACAGAAGGACACAGCTGCAGTCACAGTCTAGTACCGTGGCCACAGTGTCTAGACGTATGAGAACAAACGGCATTTCTTGTGTTAGAAAACAACTCATTTCTAGCGATAATATGGAGATTTCTAACCTCTAATCGAAAGTTGTGACAACATGGTGAGCAAGAAGGAGTGTATCATCCCCATGTCAGCAGTGGAAACAACAACGGGGAAGCACGGCCAGAAGAGACTGAAGAATATGGACTGTTTGAAAATAGCAACACCAGACGTTTGTTCATTAATCTCCACGGCACGAAAAGTTGTTGCACATTCCGCAGACAGGACTTGACTATGGAAATCTAGATTCTGAGACTGGAAGGACAAATAACACCAGAGTCGATCTGTACAGAACCAAGGTAAGAGGCGTCTGTTTCTGTTTTTGTGCAGGTAGGTCTTTTCAGTTTTTTATGTTAACGTTACGCTTTCGTGGTCATTTCAGATACCTTTCATGGAAGGGTAGAGATTTCGGCAAGTAGCCATTTTCGAAACCATCTCGAGGTATGTTTGATATTCAGAATGGCTTTTAAAAGTGTTATTGAAACTTTTTAGGTTTGATGAAAAAAGAACAATTCGTTTTTGGTAGAGTCGTAACGGAGACTACCTTCAAGTTAGTCCATGGTAACTTAACTTAGCAGCCTATAATATATATATATATATATATATATATATATACGTCGCATTCATCCACGTTTCAAAATCATGTGCCATACAAACGTTGAAATTCCAGAACTAATTCTAGTATGCCGCATATCCACGTATAAAAATGAATTCCAATACAAC
Source organism: Branchiostoma lanceolatum (assembly GCF_035083965.1). Classification (NCBI taxonomy): domain Eukaryota; kingdom Metazoa; phylum Chordata; class Leptocardii; order Amphioxiformes; family Branchiostomatidae; genus Branchiostoma; species Branchiostoma lanceolatum. The sequence goes on along the minus strand of NC_089723.1, from coordinate 10,398,770 downwards.
TTATTTGTACACGTTTAAAAATCTACATCCCCGACAAAGGTACACTGTTACAGTAGAAAAACTTACTCGTCCACGTATGAAAGTCATACGCCTGACAAATGTAGAAATTCCAAAACTAATTCCAGTACATCTCACCCCCGACAAATGTACAATTAACTGAAGAAAAAGTACAAATGTACAAAAAACAGTACGTCCCATCGTCCACGTATGAAAACCATAAATCATATGCCCGACAAACGTAGTAATGCCATTCTAGTACATCTTTTTGTCAAGTATGAAAATGTGCACCCCCCCCCCCCCGACAAATTAATTTAGAATTAGCTGTGTAGTTAGAAAAAATAATACCGGTAAGTCGCATTTATCCACGTATTAAAATTTTACACCTGACAAACGTAAAAATTCCAAAACTAATTCCAGTAACGTTACATCTCATTTGTCCACGTTTGAAAACCTCAACCCCCGACAAATGTAGAATTAGCTGAAGATAAATTACAAATGTAGAAAAATGATACGTCGCATTTGTCCACGTGTAAAAACCATAAAAAAATTACAAATGTAGAAAAAAAGGATACGTCGCATTCGTCCTATTCTTAAAGTATTAGTTATACTCCCATTCCACTTGGACGGCGCTTTCGCCGCGCTCTCACTGCGACCTAAGGGCCCCATTCCAAGTCACCACACGGGTGTTTGTTGCCATTGTTAGAACTAATTCGAAACCTATGTAACTATTTGTAATATAAATGTCATGGTTTCTTAACATTTCGAAATTTGTTTACACTTTCTAGATGTTCCCACATTTTCGTGGAATATTCAAAATATTCATGGCTCTGGGAACAACATTTCTGATACTTTCTAAAGATTTGATACAGCACATTGCCTTTAATTCGAAATTTCAATCATTTTTTTTTCGAAAGAAGAAATTCAGAACCGCCTGCAGAGGTGTGGATTTGTGCGACAAAAAAAAGACAAAGTAGAAAGCCAGACAATAACGCTGAGAAACACCAAAAAAACAGCCGGACCCACTCCTCTGCTTGGAGAGTAATAAATGAATGGTTTATTACGTCGTTGCTTGGCACATCATACAGTACCAGCTTCATTGGCTGACATGCATTATTCTTTGCAATTAAAAGTAATCTAAAAGCAATTAAGATACATACATAAGCTGAACATGACAAACCTTACAAATAATTTTAAAGTAAATGTGTACTCGTCTCAATGCTTTGGTTTTAATACTAGGCTACACAATGAGTGCTAATGTCCCGGTTTGAAAAACTTGGTCAGATTTATATACGACTCAGTCTTAAAAATGGTGTGAATTATACAGTAATTCTGATTGTTAAACAAGACGAAGCATACTGAGAACAGCTTATTGCAAATGTATATCAAGATTAGCATAATTTGAAATTCAATGTTTTCTTTGCTGAACTGTAACAAATTGCTTGCTATCTGCGTAGTCTTGTAGAGGAACTCTGTGGCGTAGACCTGGTTGTCTCTTTATGTTCAGTTCAATAGACAAGAACCCTTTGCATTCAACTTTTGTACTTATACGTCAATAAACGTACATATAAAATTGGTATTTTCATGTTGTATGGCAATTGACAGGTGCTGGGGTCATGTAGATTAAAAAGAGGATTCTTTAAAAAAAAAATCACAATTTGCTGCTAATTAGTTAATAGCACCCAAAAATAGACAGTTGAAAGGAGCGCTGATGATACCCCGTCGTGCTCTCACGCCGAGGCGTGAGTTAAACAAACAGTTCATTTCTGCCTCTAACGTTAGCAGGACAACAATCAGAAAGAAACATTATCAGTGCCTATTCACTGCCCAATCTCTCGGCTTATCAATCAAACCTAGAAATCTTGCAGAAACGACCGATATGCGACAGAAATAACCGAAAGTACCCAAGTGTAAGTGGTAACAGTAGTCTACCATGCCGCCCTCCCACTAGAGCAACGCCACTAGAACAACATGTTCAACTGGGACGTAAAAAAACCTGCAGTAGATCTAACTCCGCAAGGCCTAGTGCAAATTATGAACGCCGATCAGCCAGCACGGAAAACATACAGGCTTTATTGTAAGCTGAACAGTGTAAGGTGAAATCCTCTCTGGTGGTTTCGTCTCGTGGGAAGTTTGTTCCCGTGTTGTTCCGGCGCGGCAGACATGGCTGTCTCTCCCGGGGAGGAGTTGAAACACGTTGTCTAAAATATCTATCTTTAAACGTATGTAGATTTGAATAATAAAATCTAAGCACTACAGCAGTATTGTTATGACGTTATTACTGTGAACTTTTGTATCTATAATCATTTGACAATAGTTTCCAAGCAAGTTCCCCTTACACACAGAATAGACTCCCCCAAGCAGGCCGCTGTGCTAGAAATGTTGCAACATAGATCTACGTTCTTTTTTGGCGTTTTCCTCCAGAATCTCCGTGATTTTTTCGGTAAGATCCCTCTATAGAATATAACCTTTTAGTTTACAATTTACCGATACCATGGTAAAATTTACTGATACCATGGGAAAAGAAAGCCTTCCTTTGACAGTACATGTTGCCGAACTTGAGTACATGTTGCCTTACTTCAGTGACAGATCAAACCCTTTGCGGCTAGCGGCTAGCCCGCTCTCCCGGCTTTGCTTTGTGCCGATTCTCGGGCTTATTTGACGTGGTTAAAACTTTTGCTTTTGCTCATTACGTGTGGTATTTTGTCCACTGATCATTTGCAACGTTGCTGGCCCTTTTTGTGTAAGCCCCCGTCACAAATCAAGAAATTAGCTCGGCCGACTTGTTGGCGAGCTCCAAATGGCGATTTTCGGGCGAAGTACGACCGACGTCCTGTCGATTCTACGGGCTTCGGGCGAATTTTCGGAGCTCGGCCGACGTTCGCGTGTCACTGGAAGCTGCGCTTAAATTCAGCGAGGCCTCGGCGACGATTTTTGAACTCGCACAGCTCGTCAACAGTTTGCCCGTAGCTCGCCCGAGCAACGCCCAGCGCTCGGCCAATATTCGGGCGGGCATCCGAGGATTTTAGACCCGATTTTTGGTCGGTCGGAGGTCGCCCGAACTCTTCGGCCTCGTGCGAGCCTCGCACGGGCCTTGAACAATAATCGGACGACCGTCGTCAGTGTTCCGGCCGACTCATGAAAAGTAAGGCGTGCTTCGGGCGAGCGTTGTGCAGGTGTTGATGGGAGCTTGGACGGGCCTCGGCCGAACTCCTTCTTGTTTATAGATAAAAGGAAACGACAGTTTGGTTTATAACATAAGATGATAAATGATACTGTAATATTAACTAATACTAATTTCAACTTGTCGAAGAATGCTGCCAAACTTTTCTAATGAAAGACAATTCAATGCAAAGTTAAATTTTCATTGAAAAAAATTATAAATAAAATGTTGACACCGAAGACAATGCTTCTTGTTTCTATTTTGCTATTGGTTTGGATGTTTCAATTTGTATATTAATGAACTGGGGCTTGACTTTTGAGGTTTGACTTCACTTCCTGAGTTTTTCCTCCACAAAATGACTATTTGAAAGTCCACTGAGGCATTATAGACATATGTTTGTCTGCCGAGGCACGCCCAGGCGTCGGCAGGGCGTCGATAGGCTTGTCAACGGTCGTTCGAAGCTCGGACGGCGTTCGCCCGAGCTTCGGTCGATTTCCATTTGGTGAACATTTTTGGATCGGGGTTAAACGACTGATCTGTTGACTTTGTGGCTCCTGCACTTGTATTCTGATTGGTCTATAACAAAATTCCTCTTTATGTGATTATTTTCAGTGTGCCCACCTACTTCACTTGTGCCCTTCAGATTTGCCACAACTCAGAAAGTAAAGATGGTCCAAATATGAGCTTGTTACAAGGCCATTTGATTCTGACTTCGTCCGTGTCCAAGAGATGGTACCGTCTTATGTGGGAATTATGATTATTAGCGTTCGACGGACGTCGCCCGAGCTCTGTTCAATTTGTGACGGGGCAGGTTTTCAGTGAAAAATACGGTCGACGCTCGGGCGAATTTGAAATTCGGCGAGCTTCCGGCGATCTACAAAATCGGCCGATGCTCGCATGAATTGTGACGCCGGCTGTAGCAAAATTACAGTTGAATTGTCCTTATTCTCCGGAGGAACTCTTGGTATGCTTGCCGGTGTCCACAGACAGTGTCACGCCACACTGACTGCCTGCCCGGTCGGCGGTCAACGCCCGATCCAAAACATGCTTTGTTAGGATTAGCGGCTCGTTACGGGGGGCAAATGACCCATATCTTTATTTCGAAATATTTCGAAATATGAAATAAACCTATCTATTTTTCAAATCTATTCAGAAAATGATCTCTTTTGACAGTCACTTTCGAAATGTTTGCAAATAATCAGAACAACTTCTGAAACATAGTATTCTCATATTTCCTTTTGTTAGAAACATTTATAAATACTTATAAAGATTTGTAATTGATAAAAAAATAATCCGAAGATATTATAAATATCATTAAAAAACCGTGTGGTGACTTGGAATGGAACATACCCCCATTCCACTTGGACGGCGCTTTCGCCGCGCTCTCACGGCGACCTAAAATTGGCCAGATCGCCGTGAGAGTGCCGAACTCCTGGAAAACGTGCTCAAGTGGAATCTCTACGGCGACCCAAAATCTCAAATGTCAGCAACCTTTTATGAGCGAACAAAGATTTCACAGATAACTCAACGGAATGGGGGCCTAAATTAGTAAAAGTCCGTCAAAACTACCTGCACAACTCCAATTTTACCTGTGCTAGCATGCAGATTTTGAGCCCTACACGTAATACTCTTCACTCACCTTACAGGATAAGAGGTCAAATTCCTAGGGACCCAAAATTATGAAATAGCTTATCAGTTTCACATATTTAACTCCAAATGTTGTTTTCCTAGCTAAAGATAAAATTAGTACTATCTTACCTGTACTAAAATGCGAATTTCGAGCCCTATTTTTATTAATCGAACTCCAAAACCTTGAAGTAAGTATAACACGCCATATTCGTAGGTACTAAGAAATAATATGTCAAACATCTTATCAGTGCCACATACATTCTAAATTTTGTTTCCCTGCAGGACCTAGCAACTACATGACTAACCCGCCACCGCCAACTACTTTGAGAAAGAAAAGCCAATCATGATTTTGGAATAGTCTAATTCAAGTCAATAATTCAATAGGTTAAATCGACCGAAGCTGTCTACCGTCTTCAGAGACGACAAGAACCAAAGAAGAGAGCATTCAGGTTGATATGTTTCTGTATGTTTTTTCTCGATCCCTGCACAGGTCACCTATACCGGACTACAAGGTCATCCGTAGCACCAGTTATCCACTAGGGAGAAACAATCCAGGCCTGGAACAATCTGGCCGTTTCCCACACAGACTCTCACCGCAGCAGGGGAGGTCGCCGGAGACCTTCCACTGCATGCCGGACTAGCATCAGAGCAGTGTTACAATGATTGTGCTGTTACAACCAGACATCACCTGACACGATTTAGAGAATCCACACACTGGCGTGCGCATGTTGTCCACTTTATTTGATTTAAACGAATACGTATTGTCAATTTTGTTGTTTATTTTAGTGTGCAACTTTTAGAGGCTGATTTTGCATGTTTAACGCTATCAAAGAAAATACAGGTGATTAACCTCGTCGACAACAGTTCAAATCAAACCGGATGTACGAATGGTAGAAACCCAATACAAATGTTTATGCAATTGCAAGCTGCAGTAACATTTCACTCCGTCACTTAATACGTTCAAGAAGTTACAGTGCAACTCCTTACCAAACTTGGAACGGTTACTTTAGAATTAGTCTGCTATTGTTGTGCTATAATTCTTTGACGGTTATTCATTTGTTTAAGTGAACTGCAGCGAAGAGATAATGTAATCAATGTTGTGTGAGCAGAGTAAGACAGGAGAAGAGAGATTTGTAAAACTAGGAAGTTAATGTCAAGAGAGAAATAGAGACCTTCAGTAAGGATCGTAGTAAGCCAACATTATGAAGTCACAATCAGTCAGTGTTATAACGTTTACGTCTCCGTTGGTAAGTATGCGGGAATCCTGGTCTCTGTGTCATTTCTTTATCCTTGATGTGGTCGTCTTCAAATCGGCATCTAAAAGAAACCGTATTTATACATCGGCTATTCTTTATTGTAAGAAGGAAAGGGTCTTAAGTATTCACCATTTCAAAATTGACTTAATTTTATTCCAAAAGCTAATTTGCCATCTCACCATTAAACAAACTAATCGTTCATTGTTTTTGTGGCTGTCGTCCCTACAACTCTGACAAGACCACAACTGCCATGTTCTTTAAGATCACGTCTCCTACACTTTCTAATTCAACATCACATTAAATAACAAATCTATATTAACCCTCTATCGTTGGGGATCTTGTCGTCCCTTATTTTCGACAAGATCACAACAACATGATGCTCAGAGGACCTTGCTTGTCCTTTAGTACAGTGGGCCTTGTGTCCATTTGTGCCAACGGCAAGGTCACAACACCACCACACTAATAACATTCATCTCTTACACCTAACATTAGTGGCAAAAACTACCCCTCCGGTCAAAATGGTCACACATAACCCAAAACTAGGAAAAATATAGGGAACCAACATTAGCCACAAAAACCACCCATAATATTATCGATTCCAACACTTTCTAATCCAACATCACATTAAATAACAAATCTAAATAACCCTCTATCGTTGGGGATCTTGTCGTCCCTTACTTTTCGACGAGACCACAACAACATGATGCTCAGTGGACCTTGCTCGTCCTTAAGTACAGTGGGCCTTGTGTCCATTTGTGCCAACGGCAAGGTCACAACACCACCACACTAATAACATTCATCTCTTACACCTAACATTAGTGGCAAAAACTACCCCTCCGGTCAAAATGGTCACACCTAACCCAAAACTAGGAAAAATATAGGGAACCAACATTAGCGACAAAAACCACCCCCAATATTATCGATTCCAACACTTTCTAATCCAACATCACATTAAATAACAAATCTATATAACCCTCTTTCGTTGGGGATCTTGTCGTCCCTTACTTTTCGACGAGACCACAACAACATGATGCTCAGTGGACCTTGCTCGTCCTTTAGTACGGTGGGCCTTGTGTCCATTTGTGCCAACGGCAAGGTCACAACACCACCACACTAATAACATTCATCTCTTACACCTAACATTAGTGGCAAAAACTACCCCTCCGGTCAAAATGGTCACACATAACCCAAAACTAGGAAAAATATAGGGAACCAACATTAGCCACAAAAACCACCCATAATATTATCGATTCCAACACTTTCTAATCCAACATCACATTAAATAACAAATCTAAATAACCCTCTATCGTTGGGGATCTTGTCGTCCCTTACTTTTCGACGAGACCACAACAACATGATGCTCAGTGGACCTTGCTCGTCCTTAAGTACAGTGGGCCTTGTGTCCATTTGTGCCAACGGCAAGGTCACAACACCACCACACTAATAACATTCATCTCTTACACCTAACATTAGTGGCAAAAACTACCCCTCCGGTCAAAATGGTCACACCTAACCCAAAACTAGGAAAAATATAGGGAACCAACATTAGCGACAAAAACCACCCCCAATATTATCGATTCCAACACTTTCTAATCCAACATCACATTAAATAACAAATCTATATAACCCTCTTTCGTTGGGGATCTTGTCGTCCATTACTTTTCGACGAGACCACAACAACATGATGCTCAGTGGACCTTGCTCGTCCTTTAGTACGGTGGGCCTTGTGTCCATTTGTGCCAACGGCAAGGTCACAACACCACCACACTAATAACATTCATCTCTTACACCTAACATTAGTGGCAAAAACTACCCCTCCGGTCAAAATGGTCACACCCAACCCAAAACTAGGAAAAATATAGGGAAGCAACATTAGCGACAAAAACCACCCCCAATATTATCGATTCCAACACTTTCTAATCCAACATCACATTAAATAACAAATCTATATTAACCATCTATCGTTGGGGATCTTGTCGTCCCTTACTTTTCGACGAGACCACAACAACATGATGCTCAGTGGACCTTGCTCGTCCTTTAGTACAGTGGGCCTTGTGTCCATTTGTGCCAACGGCAAGGTCTCAACACCACCACATTAGTAACTTCCATCTATCACACCCACACATTAGTGGCAAAAACTACCCCTCCAGTAAAAATGGTCACACCCAACGTTAACCCAAAGCAAGAAAAAAATTAGCAAGAACACAAAAAAAGAAAACTAGCAAGAAAAACACCCCTCCGTCAAAATAGTCACACCCAACATTAGCGACAAAAAACACCCCTCCCTATAAAATGGTCACATCCAACATGGCCGCCCCCTTCCTTGGATGCAAAAACAGAACAGGTTTTGCTATCGCAAACCTGTAACAATTTATTACCCAAAATTTTGCAAAAAATCATATTTCAAAGACTGATAACTCTTCATAGGATTAAAAGATTGAAATAAAACTTACATTTCTGTAATTCCTGGTTTATTCTCTATCAGCCCACCAAGTTTCATTTGAAAATATCAATGTTTGATTGATTACCACACCTCTTTGTATAATTGTATCAAAGGGCGTTGTTCGTGTAGGGGTCAAAAGGTCAAGGTCAGATAGCCGAGTCAAAGCAGACACATATCAAAATATGTACCTCAGATACCCTACTTTTTGGAAATCATAAGGAAAATTTGCCACCTCAGGCGGTACTGACATCTCATCTGGCCCATGGAATATTTGTTTATTTTGCCACACTCCAATCAAGTGGAATAGTTCAATAGTTGGAAATAACAGCATCAGCAAGTTTTTTTTACCCAGCCAGGACTTTTCATCTAAAAATGACAACATTGACATGTCGTTTGCTAGGTTGTGTGTGGTGATGCACGTTCTCTATTTTACGATGTAACAGTGACTATACGATCACGGCAAGGAGCGAAAGAATCCATCCTATATCTGCTTACGACATTGGGCGATAGCGGACCGGATTTATGGGAGGGCAGTTCCACATGCTCGTCAATATAGGGGTGCCATTACGACATTGACGATAAAAGCAGTTACGCTGTAACAAAGACATTGTGCATCACCACGCCCAACCCAGCACAATATAAAGTAAGTATCGACAATCACTTTGTTTAGTCATATCTCTTATGGGGATGGGGTAACTTTAACGCCACTGTCGTTTTGTCTTCTTTACTTTGTTTGTTTGTTTGTTTAAGATGACATGCTATTGTAAATACATGCTTGTTAGCGATTTATCTGGAAACATGACACGTATTTGACTGCAATAATTGACTGTGTAAAACTGGATACCGAACATTGATTTTGTAACTTGAATACAGAATAAGGTACAAGACGAAGCCACTTAATTGTATAGTAACGATAGAAATATCATTTTTAATCATCTTCACTTTTAATCTATGACTAGTGATGAAAAACTATTTTTCTGATGCGCTGTGACTATTGTATGTTAAACAAACCCATCTCAACTTATACCTAACATCACGAAGAGACGAGAAGAAGACGAACCTTAATGATCTAAGAGCAGCTTTAGAACCATGTTTCAGATTTAATTTAGTATCAGAAGTCCTGCCACAATATGCACTTTGCCAAGACTTTGATATTTGTGTACCTGTACTTATTAGCCCGAAAGGGCATGAATGTACGGCAAAAGGCTATCATTTATTTATTAAGCATTATTCGCACAAGAACAGAAGGGAAGATGACCACAGCATGGTTGCAGCCATGGGCGCCAGAGAATATTTCTCAGGGAGAACTGATTCTCGACTTGTTCTACGGACGACATGTGATCTTTAACGCCCTTATCAATGGTCGAGATGATCTCGGCAAACTTCGGCTCGCTCTCGGGTGTGATCGGGCTTCTCTCGGATGGATCCTTGGTGACGTCGAACAGCAAAGGAGGATCGTGATGAGTGACGTAATCACCCCTGCAGTCACACAGGAAGGCGTCGTAACAGCCCTCAGTCCCGGGATCCCAGTTAGGGGTGGTGTAGTGTGCCTTCCAAACAGACTCACCTATATGCGGAGCAACAAGGCATCATTGGTCAATCAAAGCGTTTTGTCATTTTCTTCAATCCACATTTAAAAGTTCGAATAAAAAGCTGTCCCATTGCTGACGTCACACTTCTGTTCAGGTCACGTGATATAGATTTCGGGTCACTTTAACTTGAGAGGGATCACAGGGCTGCATCGAAAGCTTGTTGGTTGCGTTAGCGCTTTACTTGGTGTACTGAAATATCGTGTAGAATCTTTATAGAATTAAAGATTTTACATTCACAGATGAGCTTAGGAACAAGACAGTATTACCTTAACATGAAGCGTCCTTACATCATTCATAGCAGAGTTTGAAACACAATACTAAACATTCTTCGAAATCCATCATAATGCATTACGGTAACGGGAGAAACCCCTTAGAAATGTTGTCTTTAATTGTTTAAGAATTTGTTATTCACAGGTAGAGAGAACAAACTGATAAGGCCTGGGTGAAGTGGCGGTGCCTAAACTGTTTGTCTACAAGAAAGCGTGACCGTGGTTACCTGTAGGCGGCCGGTAGCGGGCTGCATGTATTACGCTCCCGCAGTAGTGGACGAAGAATCGGTGGTCTGTCACGTTCTTGCTTTCCGACAGGAGAGGCATCAGGTCACGGCCGTCGATCACGCGGTCCCCGGGGGTCTTCAGCTGGGCCAACCGCAGAACCGTGGGGAACACGTCCATCTGGCTGGTGGGCTCATCCACAACCGTGCCCGGCCGCACATCTCTACAGGGGAGATACGATAGCGAATATGTCAGACTCACACCATGACGACTTTTGGTTGACATCGCTTTCATACTCTCCAAGCTGTCTTCGATGGTCTATGTTTGGACATATCCTTAGAATGCCACGAGACACACCTGCACAAAACGCCCTGGAATGTTCAATATTAGTTTACAACAGACACAAAGCACGCAAAGGAAGACACTGTGTCAATCTACTATATGATTACTAAGCATGTTGAAGGGAGATCTGAAGCACATAGTGCGAGGCCCCAATACAACAGTGAAGAAACCCCAGGAACTAAGAGAGCTCGCAAGGTGCAAGGCAAAGTGAAAGAAGATGAAAAAAGACTGAATGCAGCGGCAGGACGTTTCTACGACTGCAGATGCAGAAACCAGCGGATGATGATGACGATGACGATGATGAGGATGATGATGAAGCTGTCTTCATCACACTGGTATCCATAAAGCATCCTGGACTCAAGCCAACGGTACTTCCTGTAGCGCCGTGGAAAAAAAACCCTCTGACCTTGAGCAAAGTCCTGCAACCTTTCTCAGACCTTTCTGCCAACCGTGACCTACCTGCCTGTTATAGTGTCCCGGACGTGCCTAGAATTCAAATATCAATAAATTGCGGACACCAAGCCTCAATTTCCCTGAGGTACAATTGTAACAAGTTTATTCCATTGATAAAGCACCATACTCGGGTCAATCGTCATCGTCGTCAAGGTATCAGACAGAATTTAAACATGACCGCGTGGTATCCCATGGATGGCACCCCTTAAACTTCCACAAATGATGACAAGTGCCTTCTCAAGGCACCAAGAGTCATCATTACATACTCCTGCCATCAACTAACTTCCATTAACATTAATCCGCTGGGTTACATAAATCCGCCACCTTGAAAAATTGTGGGTTTGATAGATCTCTAGTGCAGCACCCCCACGTATGTACAGTTAAGATATACAGGAGTGCATTACACTAGGGGACGTTGGGTTGGAGATCTGTTTGGGCGTATCAGGGTGACGGAATTATGTTCCCTGGTGGAATTATATTAGTAGATGTTACATTCTTTAACCAATAATTTCTTCCACCAAGCGGCATTAAGTTGAAATTCATAACGCATCACAACGACTATGAGTTGCCATCTTTACAGATATACACAGTATGGTTCAACGTTTTACTTTATATAGACCAAGGATGTTCTTGTAATGACTTACTTCGGCCAGCGCAAGACGGTTGGCATCCGGATACCTCCGTCCCACCCTGCCATTCCCTTTCCTCCTGTATATCGATGTAAAAAATACCACAAAATGTTATGATCTCAATTCATTTGTGCTATTAGAAGGCTATACGAAGTGAGAATAACTCTGACAAGATGCATTTTGTGTGACTTGTGTGTGACGTGTTCTATTATATGCAGAGAGTATACTTGATTACGTACCTCTGAGTATTCCGTTGTGGCCTCCTTCCCTCTGCCCGTCTCGGATCTCCTCGACATGGCCGCCGTTATCAGACGTCAGGTACACGAACGTGTTGGGAGACAAACCTTTCTTCTCAATGGCGTCCAAAATACGACCAACTGCCCAGTCCATTTCCTCGACATTGTCACCATAGCGACCGTGTCGGCTCCGCCCTTCAAATTCTTTGGTAGTAAAGAGAGCCGTGTGGACTTTGAGAAAGGAGTGGTAGAGGAAAAACGGCATGTCTGCGTTGTCGTCTATGAACTTTAACGATTTGTTCACAAGATTCGGCGTGAGATCTTTCAGACTATACGGTTGCTCCGCTACTTTTTCGTTTTCCATGAGAACACAGTTCCACGGCCTAAGCATAATCACGAAAACCTCTGGAAAGACCATAACTAATGTGCAAAACGTCAGAAGGGACAACAACGTCATCCAACGAACGTGCATTTTACCGAGAAACTTGATGAGAAGCAAAGATGCGGCTCCGACCAAGTACGCCCAGTAGACCTGTTTGTATCGTCTGTAGAAATTGCTCATGCAGTACACACTCTCGCCGTCTTCAGCACATTCCCTGAAGTTTGTGATCGGCGTGCCGTAGAAGTAGTCGAAGCCGTGGTTGTTAGGGTGATGACAGAGACTGCCGCCGGAGGCGCAGTGTAGGCCGAGGTGCCATTTTCCTGTCATGAAATATGGACAAATGTAAATCGAATATCTCTTACCTTCGTGAAATATTTAGAGTCTTTTGTGAATTTCCTGCCTTTGCAACTGTGAACCCGGGCCAAGCCAACCTTCCCCTCATGGGGGAGGAACTTTGGACCCGGGCCAAGCCAACTTTCCCACCTCGAAAGGCTCTGATTACATCCTCATCTTCATATCCTGCCTCTCTACAACATTTGAATAACTACGGACACACACCAAGACTAACAAACATACATGCAGACTGAAAGCATTACCTTCATTTTTCACGGAGATGATAAAACTTTACTTTAGATTATCACTTTTCTTCCACCATACCTGATAAATTATCAGGTATGGTGGAAGAAAAGTGGTCTATGCTATATAACGGATGCTACATGCATGGTTTTAGTAGAATGCCTATTTCAACTTTTGTAAGAACTTCATAAGTATGGATTTGCACCCACCTATCAGGGCAGTGGCGTATCCAGCCTGCTTGAGCAGTGTTGCAAACGTTGTTTCATTGGCGGGTAGTCCGCCTGTACTGGCAATGGTAGGCAAAAACCTTAATCCGTGGTTGGCTGCCATACCTACAGAGAAATGGTACATGGAAGCGATATGATGTTATGATGTTATGGTATGATTCAGGGAAAATGTCTGCTATATGGAATCAAGGCAGGAGACATATCACCTTTTACAGCTAGATCTTGACTGAAAGTGTAAACAATAGGTAAAGCCCCTGTCACACTTGTGCGTATATACAAGTCCACATGGGTTGCGTATTAACATGTTTTTGGTTTAGGTTAAGTTTGCAGCCGAATAAGTGATTTCTTAGGTTCAATCACAAGGCTGCACAACGGTCTATGTAGAAAGCAACTTTTCCCCCGCAAACCTTACTTAAACCACAAAAAATGTTAATGCGCAACTCACACGCACTTAAATATACGCATAAGTGTGACAGGGCCCTAACGCCGGCATCACACAGTCCACAGATCAGTGTTAGTCCGTGGTATAGATATGCGTTACCTGACCTTAACTTGAACCAGGCGTCAGTAACTACTTGTCAGTAACAGGTGTGCGAATCATGTATGAATCAATTACAGGTAAAGGCAGGTTAAGGTATAATGGAAGGGTGGCTGAGGCATATTTTGAAATTGATAATAATTGCTGAATAAGATAATCACTTCATAAGCTCTATTTCAATTATCGATTACCATTATCTACCATGTCACCTAGGCAATACGTACGCTCGGAAAACTTTTGCAACACGAGAAACAACATTAAAAAATCGTATTTCGTTTTTAGAACAGCCCAAGTACTGACCGCTTCTGATGGGGTACCTCCCAGTCAGAAATGCCGCCCTGCTTGGAGTACACATGGCTTCTGCCGCTAGGTGGTGTGTCAGCTTCGCTCCTTCGGAAGCAATCCGGTCAATGTTTGGTGTCCTGTAGTAGTCAAGTGAATGATACCAGAGTGACCAGAAATTTCATAAGTAATTCAAACGAGTATCATTGATAACAAAAGTGTGAGTTTTTTTGTGTTTTGGCGTCTTTCAAAATCATATTTTGACATCATGAATCACCTTCAATTTATAAATTCATGTCACTCAACGGTCGCCGTTCAGTGGAACGGTGGCATACCTTGTGGCCGTACGGGCAAGTCAATAATGGTACGAAGTCCTCTTATGTGTAACGTTATGTCGCCGTGTATCTGGAAAGTTGCCAAAACTGAAGGCATCATGCCCCTACACCTACGTTTTTATCAGCCTCCTTCGCAGACGTCTTGGAGCGCCGGTGTTTATCTTTATTGGGGGAGGGGGCTGATACGGGATTTTCAACATGGGCTAAAGGCCCTGTCACACTTGTGCGTATATTCAAGTCCGTATGAGTTCCGCAGTAACATTTTTTGGTTAAGTAAACTTTTGTTTTCTACTTTAACCCACCGTTGAGCAGTCTAGTTATCAAACAAAAGAAATCACTTACACGTATTCGGCTGCAAACTTAACCTAAACCAAAACACGTTAATACGCAACTCATGCTAGCTTGTGTATACGCACAAGTGTGACAGGGGCTTAAGGTTCTCTATGATCTAATCGGCCGTCAGAGGGAGTTTCGTATCAAGAAGTCTGCGAAGGAGGATACATTTTTAGGGAATACCTGATTGAGTCATTTCCGAAGCAGCCGACATCTCCGTAGCCCAGGTCATCCACCATGAACAGTAGGAAGTTGGGCCTGTCGATGCGCTGGGGGAGTACGGATGGACACAACAGCAGACACAACACAGACAACCAGACAACCACACAGTGGACGGGCGGGGAGGACTTCATCGCCCCTCCTGCCATGCTAGAACTGCAAATAACCACCATTGACACTAAACCGCCGGGTTACATAAATTTATCAAAACAGTGTGTTTGAGAGATCTCTAGTGCAGCTCTCCCTAGGTATGCACAGTTTAGACATGCAGAAGTACATTACATTTGGGGGATGTTGGATTTGAGATCCTTAGATCTATCACTTTGAAAAAAAGGGGGGGTTGAGAGATCTCTAGTGCAGCTCTCCCCAGGTATGCACACTTTAGACGTGCAGAAGTACATTATATTTGGGTGATGTTAAATTGGAGATCCTTAAATCTATCACTTTGAAAAACAGAGGGTTTGAGAGACCTCTAGTGTAGCACCCCCAATGTATGCACAGTTTAGATATACAGGAGTGCATTATACTGGGGGACGTTGAATTAGAGAAGGCGTCGATATCAATATTGCGACAAGTGTTAAAAACACTGCACCCAAGCCATTAGGGCGTCAAGGGCTTTTGTCCAGCCTTGCATGTCACCTTTGGCACATATAACATGGTCGGCTGTTTGTACAACACTACCTGACTAGTATTTACCCTTTTCAATGCCGTTCTTGCGTGTGTTGACACTGTTTGTTGTACGCCACAGTCTCGTTCCACAAGATGATCAACTTACTGAAATCAATGGCGAGAAACAATTACATACATGTATGTTCTTCAAACATTCTATTCACCCCCGTGTTAAACCACACGTAACAATTGATATGCTGCATTAGTATTAGCATATTCAAGTCTGTGATTTTAAATATATCGCAAATACGTTACAGTTTTGACCAACAAACAGGTGGTAAGAGCCCTCTTTGCCAGTTATAATCTTTTCAATTTTGCGCCGCCTCCTTTTGTTCTTATGGGTAATACAAACAGGCACTCTGCCAAAAGGTCATCGTCGCCAGGTAGGGCAAGTATGTCAAACCTACTTGATTTACGGCGTTTCTTCATAACCAAAAATAAAGTCTAACCACATAATGAAGTCAAATGGCCACTATTATAATCAATGAACTGTGACCTGATCAGCCGCTACAGGTGATCTGACAGAACTGAAGCAAACATCTAAAGGGGTGCAGGAATTCCATTCCTTTTTTTCACCGACGCAGATTAGTACTCAATCACATGAGAAGACCACAGAAGGCACATCTGTGCAAATGAACTCAGCAAATACAACATTCTGTAGCTGTATATGATAAATACTCACAAAACACCCTTCAGCTGGAGGCAGGTAGCAGGGGTATGTTGCATGTGACGTCCGGCAAACAACTTCCGCGTCAGAAGTGGGTGAAAGGGGATACTTTGACTGTGAACTTTGCCCCTGTTCTTTTCCAATGCAGTAGGTCAAAAGGCAATGTCAGACGCTGGCAACAAAATAACGGCTCCGGATGTGTAATGAATGAATGAATGAAGACCTTTATTGTACATTCGTGCCCCGAGGGGCTAGATACAGGTCGTCTAACATAAACCTAACTAACATGTGACATATGCGGTGAAACATATACAGAACATAGTTTAGACATACATGGTAGACGAAAATGATAAGCTAAGCTAATCCAGCAGAGTCAACTTCTTCTCGCTTCTTGTCTAGACGCAACAAAAAATATGAATTTTTCCGTTGCGTTTAGTAATGACCATAATAAATTAAATGACCGTACTAAATGAAATTTACTATTTGAAGGCTTAACCCGCAATTTTTCTTTATCGAGCAGGAGATCTGTAGATAATTCAGTACTCGAAGGTTTAACTACACAAGGTCATGTCCTGGTTCATTCTCAAAACAGCTCTACTTCTGCAAAGATTGAGTCCACTACTGAATACAATTGAGCCTTTAAAGATAAAGTTTTTTATTTATTTCGTTTTTATTGTTCTTTTTTGAACCAACAAAAGACATAAAAACCATCCAGCAGAAATCAAAGCATAATATAAGTAATCTTTTGCACATGATATAAATAAGGATCGGCATATCAACAGAAACGTACGTAATAATCAATCAAATACATAATGTGCCCCATTTACCCCGGTGTTTCTCCAATTTCCCAATTCTAACCGAAATATGATATTCGACTTTATTAAAGAAATAAGCATATGGAAGAAATGATTCCAATTTCAATTATTGTATATAATTTTTTTGCTAAAAGAATAACGATATTTTGGACCACAGGGGTGCCAAGGAGCAGAGTTCCGAAAATAACCCCCAAAAAAATTAAAATAAAGTTGCAGCAAAGCACTCGGAAGCTGTAGATATGTGATATGTTACGTTCTCAAGTCTTAGACATGTACAGTATCTGTATCTATTTAGCCGGTATAACCGCTCTTCGACGTAACATACCAGCTGTGTACATGTATACATGTACATGTAGGCCGTCTTACTCAAAGCCGTTTGAAAACAATGATCAGAGCTCATTGTTGGAGCTCAATGTACACAGTGTGTTTGTGTATCCCAAATTCCCAATATTCTCACAACATTGTGTAGTACGCCACATCTCCCAGAGGCACAGGGACGTCTTTCAATGTCTGCCCTCCATCATAGACGGAGCCGTCCCTGCAATCCTGCCACGTTCCGCCAGGCGGCAGGTACACGTCGCGGAAGGACCTTCCTTGGTCTAATATTGGTGCCACAAGAACCTCGTCTCCGATCAAGAACTCCGAGTCCTCGATCTGTGACTGTTCGTCTCCCGGCGCCAGCCACCACAGAGGCCGTATGATCGGGCTTGCGTCTTTCAGCGCCTCCTGTGCGAACTTCAGAACGAGGGGCGTCACGAAGGTCTCGTGTAGTTCGACGTACCGCTTCGAGATTTGGACGACTTCTTCGTCGTATTGCCACGGGGCGATGGAAAACTGCATAGCCGGCAGGAATGCAGTGAGTTGCACCCAGCGGATGTACAACTCCCTATCGGGTAGCCGCGTCTCGTGGAAGCCTGCCTCGTACGCGTTCCCGCCAATCATGTCAGGGAGGATGTAGGGATATCCCAGGATACCAAGCGTCAGCGCGGAGGGGATGATGGTGCGCAGGCCGTTGTTGTAGCCCCAGTTCGAGTCCTTGTCCATCATACGGACGAATATGGGCAGATCTTGGTTGCGGTAGCCTACACGCACTTCTACCATGGGCCCGAATGAAGCGACCGTCTGGACGTACTTTGTGGTGAAGTCTGAAGGGTTGACCATGGGCTGGTGTGCTGACAGGTGTGGCGGTAGGTACAGGTTCTCCCCAGCATCAAACTTGTAGGAGTCGATACCGGATTCTTGCTGTAGGTCGTGAAGGCGGCCACAGTACCATTCCCGCGCTTTTGGATTGGTCACGTCGACTACCGCTCCCGATCCATTCCACCACTCCGCGGCTTTCACTCCGCCGTCTGCCTCATCGTGAGAACCCAGGAAGTACCCCATCTCCCGACCCTCTGCGAAAGACTGCGAGTCCAGGTTTGAGAAAGGATGAACCCACAAAGTGACGCGAAAGTCGTCTGCCTTGAGTTGGTCTACCATCCCCTTAGCGTCAGGAAACTTGTCCAGGTTGAATCTGAAATCGCCATACTTTGTTGTGAAGTCGTCGTCAATCTCTATCTAGCTGTTGCTGAATCCGTGGGAAGAAATCTCCCTGGCGTAGTCGAGCACCTTACCCTGGCTGACGTGGACCTTGTAGCGCGCCCAGGTGGACCACACGGGCGAACGGAACATGCGCTCATCTGGGACGCCACGAGGAAGAGAGAAGAACTTCTTCGTGACGAACTTGTGCACAACCAATGGACTAGGGCCCGCGATGATGGTGTACTCTAGGGAAGGTCTGCGCCCTTTAGGATTATTGTACGGGGAATCATTGAACTGCGCCAAGAACGACAACTTCCCGTTTCCATTGCTGTTCATACCTACAAACAATGGCACCTCGTTGCCAACCACTATTGCCACACCCAACGACGATAACCAATATCGTTCAATCATGTAACCAAAAGGCGAAACGAAAGGGGAGATGTCCCTCTGCCATTTCTCGATGGGCCAGAGCTGTTGGTGCACGGTACCACAGCCGTACCAGTGACCTCCCGCCATCTCAAACTCGTCCCGTAGCCGGAAGTCAGGATCCGTGGTACTACTCCACCTGATTTTGTACGTGTCGACTTCATCATCATGTTGCTCGTGCCGAATGTTGAGACCTGCGCACTGCCACTGGAAACCGTCTTCACCTGACTTGCGCGGATTTTTCATCCGTGGTAACTGATTGGCTGTTATCTCTGTACATAGTGCACCCTGCAAGACGAGACGTCCTCTCTGGTAAAGCCTCAGTTCTCGACTCTTATGAAGGAAGGTGGCGTAGCCAATAACGCTGAAGTCCGTTTCTTCCGCTGCCATTATGGATGGCGCCTTACTCTGCAATTCATAATAACAGGAATAAGACAATCAGTCGATAAAAGTACACCTAAACCTAACACAAAAAGATTGGAAACTTGACTTCAGTTGATCATATTTCCGTTGTCACTTAATCAATTCCTTTCCTTCAAATCCATGGTTAAAGTACAACGGCTGACTATGTGAGTGGGTAACAAAAACAGAAGTGTCGAAATTTCACTGGCAACACAGTGTCCAACATTGTCAGGGAAATTCATGGTGCTCATCGCATGAAACTTTAAAAGCATCACAAACAGGATATAATTTTGAAAGGCAATAGACAAGCTTTCCAATGATATGAAACACAATGCTCATCTTAAGAAAAATATAACCGAGGGAAATTCCGGCCCTTTTCTCTCTCCCTGGTGCTCGAAACACTGACCATCGCCACTGCGCAAGCAAGGATACCTGGACTCCCGGAGGTATGTTTCTATACACAAAATCCCTTTATCCCCCAAACATATGCAGACACGTTTATCGGCCGTGCGATTACCATTTTGCAGTAGATTCGGTGCAGTCTAATTTTAAAAGACCATTCGCTGGATTGACATGCTTTACAGAGGATATGGCTTGATCATGATGACAAATATGGCGAAACACCAAAACAGGCACCACGGGGACCAAAGGGCTTTAAGTCCAAAATGCAACTCTGTTATCTTCAAATAGAACACACCCGTACCTGTTGTTTGTTCCACTATGTCAAATCGTTCTCAACTTTTATCAATATAATGTGAACATGTCCAAATCTTACAAATGTTTTATGAATTCCCCCCTTGCAATTAGCGTGAGAACGTATGTTCTTTCAACAGCAATGTTACAGTCACGTTATAGTCTTAAAAAAGTAACACAGTGACCCCGCCCCTTCCTCACGGGATGCTCTCTATCAAACGTAATACTTACGTAGAACCAAGGACACCATATAGCCCATGAATTTTAAGACTTGTGATGAATGAAGTTTACAATTTCGTGATCATCACAATGATCACATACCTTGATACACATGATACTAGTAAAACTCTAGCTTATACTTCAACAACATTTGAGTTCAGGAAAAGCTTGCACTTGTGTAGGGTTATCATTTAAAACGGCTTTCCCCTCGTTTCCAAAGCACGTCTACACACACCCCAAATACTCACCTGATCATCAGGAAACTGTTCTTCGCAACTCTGCGGAGCTTCTGCAGCTGAACCCTGAGTGACCCTCAGGTGACCCCAAATATCGAATGGGGATTTTTGATATCGACCACAACAGTGCTGCTATGTTTTGACAACCATCTTAAACATCACGTCATAATAGCTGATTGTTGAGATTGATAAGCTCACGTTGTAAAAATCTATTCATGCATTTATAAGCATTAATCTTTAGTACGACCTTCTACACCCTGTAATCGTAATGGGATATTCCAGGCCAAAGATTAAAGGTCAGACACTTAGTCGCATTTGTTGTAACAGAACTTGGCAGTGTTCCCGGTTTTTAGTCAATGTTTGATGATATCGTAGCGATTTATGTCCAAACTTCTCCCGCTGGTGTCCGGGCGCGCCTTGTTCCGTATCGGAGTCGTCTGGAGTCACCTTCGCCCGAGTTCTGTCGTCATGGCGGCCCCCACGAACAGCCTGGTCCGGCACCACACCACGGCCGGCGTCATCATCATCGGGGACGAGATCCTGAAGGGATACACACAGGACACCAACACGTACTTCATCTGCAGGTGACAAACGTTCATACATATATGTGTGACGCCGTTGCACAACCAGTTAGAATAGCTTTTGGGCCGTCATCCGTCTTGCCCCCCTCCCCCCTGTTATATATAATATATAGGCGATATGTAAGACTACTGTCAAGTTACATAATTTCACCTAGTACAGTCAACACATAGATTGTATGTTTTATATATAAGTTTTTTTATACAGTCAAAACTACCAAAGAAGACCACTCAGGTACCCTGGGAACCAGACACCGTGTATCGGCGCGCAACCCACCGCACGCGCTCAAGCTTTCCCGGGCCTAATGTTGGTACCACGCCACCAGGCGGGGTAGCAGGGAATTGCGCGGACACGTGACACGACCCGACCAATAGCCTCAGACAGAGTCTTGCGCGATCTCGAAGAAGACGGACATACTTCTTGGGCGACCTCCTCGGTTTGTACCATCATCCCGGTCTTATACGTCAACTTGCAGGCTGGACAACTCCTCTCCGTATCTGAGATCACCTTAAACATGTTCGGGGCAGGAAAACGGAAAACCAGACGGCCGACGCGTTTCGCAGACTACAGATTCGAGGATGACAATTGGTCGGAGCACGCCAACGACCGTTCTCGGTCTCCTACCGCGTTCAGTCAGGCGCCCTCGGAAAGGCTGGAGGAGGAAATCGACCAGCAGCTAGCTGAAGTCTCGAGGACTATCGAGAGGCTTCAGCTGACCGAAGCCCGGATCGCCGACCGCCACACAAGCCCAAAGTCTAGCCCCCCTCTGCTTCCAACAGGGCCACGCTACGACGACGTCATCCGGACGTCACTCTCGCGAGGGCTCGGACGAGACGATCCCCCGACCGATTCCAGGCGACAGGAAGAGCTCGAGACCGCTTCCAGGCGACAAGGCGATAGAGGTGCGTACCCACTCGACTCCGGTTTCCCGTCCTTGCATGACATCCGTGCCGATCGCCATGGCAAGCAAGGCGCACGCCCAAAGTACAGCCCCCCTCCCCTTCCAACAGACGACATACCAACGTCATACCCACGCACACTCTCGCGAGAGTTCGGAAAAGATGGGAGGGGGGCCCGTGGAACTGCTTTTCCAACTGCTGCCAGACGTCAGGAAGATAGAGTTGCGTCCAAATTCGACTCGGGCTACCCTTCCTTGCACGACATACGTGCAATGAACTATCTGAAGGATCCCAGAACGTCCGCCGACCGCACATTCAGGACCCAGAAAGGACAACCGAACCCTCGGAGCCCACACGACCGGAAGTCTGACGTCGCAGTCAAGTCGAGATTCGAGCCATCACGCGATTACTCGCCGGACTCGGATGACGACAGGCCGTACAGAGGTAAGCGTAAGCTCCGCAGTGGTGTATCCCGCAAGTCTCACGATAAGGTGAAACGAGAGGTTCGCTGGCCACACGAATTTGTGTTTTCTACGACAAAAGCTCTTGGACATGATGATTTGACATGGGATCAGTTCGTGGCCGGTGAGATTGCTATCATCTTACACAGGGACACAGACCCCAACGAGAGCTACAACAGAGCGCAAATCTTAAAGGGCGCTATGCTAGACATCCCGACATACACCTTCGAGGGAGTCAGGGCGTTTTACCGCACAATGTTGCAACACGTCGAGCATGCTCTCCTGGACCTAGATTCCACACACACATTGGCCGATGTGAAGGCACTCAAGAACGACTACCTGCGCCGACCAGACCAAGTTGCCCCGGACACTCCATCCGACAAGACCAAGACAAAGGTCTCCGCTACCGACACACCTTGCTCAGGCTACCAGAGAGGCACATGCACGTTCAACGCTGTCCACCCTGGCTCCTACGGCACCACCTTCAAGCACGTATGCAAATACTGCTACAGGTTCCGACCCGACGTACCACTCCGCCACACACCCAGCGAGTGCAAATACGCAGACAAGACCAAGCGCGACGCCTACACCGCCTCCAAGGCGTGACTACTACACTCCACAGACGCCCCCGCTTTCAACGCCAGACCCAGTCCCTACACGGACGCCTTTTCGAACACCGACTCCGATTACACAGATGCACCCGACACAACCCACACCCAAAGCATCAGCAAGCTTCAGGACCACGCACAACCGAGCCCGCCAACCAGTCGTCCAGCAGACATCCATACGTCCAACATCACCGCCATCTGTCCTCCCGTTCAGGAGCTCGTCTCAGCACAGCCACACAGAGCGACAACGACTGGGTTCCCCGACAACTCTCGACCCGCCTCCTCAAAGAGTCAAGACCAGCAGCACGACAGCCATGCCACCGCGGAGTCTCGGCCTTCCTGCCCCGCACACGACGGACTGCGCAGACAGCCAACACGACTTCCCGGCATCACGACATGCTCAAGCTCACACCACGCAGGCTCGGGTCCCGACCTCGTCACAGCGGAACACACCCCAGCTGACAACGTCGCTCGACCGCCCTCAGCCTCGGTTTCGTCCCTACGTCCCGCCCAGGCGCTACACAAGGCGATTTATGACTCCGGAGACTTCAACTTCCGCGGACTACGCATACCCGTGAACTCCAACCTGAACATCCCGGCCTGGCGCGCCGCCCTCTCCCAGTACCACGACGGCGTGGTCGCCGACTTCCTGGACTTCGGCTGGCCGGTGGGCTACACTGCGGCGACCATTCCTAGATCCACATTACGCAATCACCCGTCAGCCATCGAACACAGCGATGCCGTCGAAGACTATCTGGATAAAGCACCGACGATCCACCACGCCCCAAGCTACGCTAGCCGAACACGGAGTCTGGGGACGCGTGTTCAACTAGTGGAGCTTGGGGGCTAGCAGAGAGTGGGGCGTGGTGGATTGTCGGGGCCAGCGGGAGGGTAGGCCCGGGAAAGCTTGAGCGCGCGTGCGGTGGGTGGCGCGCCGATACACGGTGTCTGGTTCCCAGGGTACCAGTCAGGGGACCGATCTGGTCTATGTGGACAGGTGGAGGAACAATAGACAGGATTCTTAATGCCTATGTAAACACGAAAATTTATCTAAGGACGACCCAAAAGTGGTCATATTGTCCAGGTGGTCTTTATGCTTGTAGATGGTCAATTGTACAGGCTTGACTGTAAATGTAATTTGCCACAGACTTTTAAAGATTTGCTCACCAAGCAGAGAAACGTGTCAGTAAAGATGCACGACCTAGCGCAGTTATATTTCAATGTAGAGGTAACATAGTTTGGATGCTATAATAATAATCTGTAACATTTTCTGTTCCAGAAAACTCCACTCTCTGGGTGTGAAAGTTGAGCGTGTGTCGGTAATTGGAGACGACCTCCCTACCATAGCTGATGAGGTGGCACAGTTCTCAAAACGTTACACCTATGTCCTGACGGCCGGAGGGATAGGTCCCACACACGATGACCTCACCTTCCAAGGGGTTGCTGACGCCTTTGGTGACAAGCTTGAGCCCAACCCTGAACTAGTAGAACTTTGTCAGAAGTACCTTGGTGCAGATGCCAGCGACATGTCCTCACCGCGTATGAAGATGGCTCTCGTACCGGAGAGCGCAAAACTGCTCTTTGGCTACGACAATAAAACGAAGCAAAAAGCCCGCTTTCCCATCGTCAGTGTACGCAACGTTTTCGTTTTTCCCGGCGTCCCAGCCCTGATGGAGAAAGCCCTGACCATGTTGGAAGATGTGTTTTCTAACAAGGATGTCACCTTTCATTTCAAGGAGGTTTATGTCAGTGCAGATGAGACATCCATTGCTCCATACCTGAATATCGTTGATGCCAAACACCATAGTAAGGTACAACTGGGGTCCTATCCGGACTGGTACAATAACTACTACCGTGTCAAGCTGACTCTAGAGTCGGAATCAGAAGACGACTTGAAGGAAGCTCACCAACATCTACTCAGTCTGCTACCCCAAGATAAAGTGGTGGACTACGTAGAGAGAGATCCTGTAGGACAGGCGGCACAAGAGGTTTATGGTCTTGCAGACAAAGACAGTGATCCCTTTGGCATCAAGGGTAGGTTACAGACTCATTGTTAGGGTATTTCAGACAGTTTAACATCTTGTTAAGTTGTGTATAGTCAAGACTGTAGAAGAATACCTCTCAAGCCAAATCAATGGACCAATAAAATCTGGTCTATATGGAATGGTAGTCACTATATACATGTAGACAGGATTCTTAATGCTTGTGTCAAAAGAAAAAAATTATCTAAGGGACCACCAAAAAGTGGTTGTGTAATGCCTAATGGCTACATCGACGAGTAGGTGGTGCTTTTGGAGAGGCGGTCACTTATATTAGTTATAAAGGTTTGACTGTATCTTTTGGATGCAAGGAAAATCTTTCTTCAATCTAATTTTCAATGTTGGGTTTCAAGTGAAAGACTTGAAATTTTTATGGTACAAGTACCATACAATTCTTTGCCACTCATGACTATACTTTGTCTGATGATTCATTGATGTACTGTACATGTCATACCAGATTGCCCAGTGATATAGCTTTTTATGTGCTGTTAACAGCACATTACGTAACAGTAAATTGATTTCTGTTTTTTTTTTCTCTAGTCAAGGCAGCTTTATCGGTAGTCGAAGAGTGTCTGGAGAAGTATGAGGTTCCAGAGCTGTGTGTGAGCTTCAATGGAGGAAAGGACTGCACAGCACTCCTGCATCTTGTACATGCTGCTATAGCAAAGTAAGACTTTTGTTTTAGAGAATTTGATTCATAATGGGAACTTTGCCAATATAAGATGTGAAATGTGTATGAACGAGAGTATCTGAAATCTCTACAAGCTTTGCTAGGTTGTCTGTCTCACATGTATATTGTCTCACATGTTTATGCTTGTACATTATCATTGATTGTCGTTCACTTGCAAAAAGCCTAATTTGCAATAAACTTTAACATTAAGGACACTTGTTGTTGCTGCAGGAAATGCCCAGTCGGCCGGCCACAGCTACAGGTGCTGTACATACAGCGACCTTCACCCTTTCCAGAGACAGAAGACTTCATTACCAAAACTGCAGAAAGGTACATAAGGCTAAAAGAAATTAGAATTCATTTTAGAGCTTTTCTATCTTCTTCCAATGGCCACAAATCCAAGAAAACAATATTTTACAGGTTGCTCCTTCAAACCAGAATGCAGACATTTGCTTCTAATTGCATTCCACCATCCTTACTAGTAAATAAAAGTTTTGTTACTTACATAGAATATTTATCTTTGCAACAACAACAACAATGTCTATGTCGCTCCATACAATTCCTGCTCTCCAGGCAACCCAATCTCCAGAGTTCTATTTGTTTGTTTGTTTGTTTGTTTGTTTTTTCAAACCCTTTGTAGGGTAAGTGGCACATAGGGCAGCATGTTTCCTTGCTGTTTCAGTAGCAGGGTATATTGTTTCAGGGAGGGGTTACTAGCCCTTCCCCTTTAACGTGCTCAAGGCACCTCCTTGGCACACCCAGGATTGAACCGTGGTCTCACAGTTGCAAACTTATTAGAATCAGGAGCTCAACTGTGATGCTACTACCAGTTGAGCCATAGCGACATCCCTCTAAGTGTTCTATTACTTGGGCTCAAGTCTGCTATATAATAAGCACATGGGTTTTATTTCAGGTACAACCTTAAGATGTACACCATGTCGGGAGACTACAAGGAAGCCCTACAGGAGTTGAAGACGACCCAGCCCCAGATCCAGGCTGTGTTAATGGGCCAGCGCAGGGGAGACCCCTATGTGTCACGCACCAACATGGCAGCCTTCTGTATGACTGACTCAGGATGGCCCCAGTACATGAGGGTCAACCCCATGCTGGTATGTACTCTCAACCTGAAAACAATACATGTAAGGCCATGTAAAAACATCAATTTTTCATACTGTAAATTGTACAAAGCAGCTGCAAAATGAGCAAATATATGCCATAAACTGCAAAAAATATTCTGAAGGCAAATTTTTTATTTGCATGCTCACCTCAGTTTTGGGGTTCCCAGAGGATATCATCCATATAAGCGAATCAACATGGCCTAAATGGGGGTTAACACCTGATGTACACATACTGACAATTATGAATAAGGCCACCAATTTCTTGGTCAATGGATTTTTTTTTAATTCTAGCAAGAGGAACTCATTAAAACAGAAGGCTGGGGCGAAAACTTGCATCTGACCCTGTTTACCTGAAACTGCGTGCACCAAAGTACAAACTTTCCTCTGAGATTCTTTTTTTTTTTCAAAAAATCCGTTAACCAAGAAATTTAAATGGTGTGGCCTAAGAATCACAAAATTGTTACTAGCTTGGTGGCTGTGGATAAGTTCATTCTCCTGGTCAAATTGCAGGGTTGTAAATGAATCACAACTCATGCTATTACCAAGGAAACTTTGATAACTGGAAAGAACAATTCATGCATCTATTAAACCTGTTCCTGTTTTTATAAGGTTTTTGTTGTTTTCTTGACAGGAGTTCACATTCCATGATGTATGGGGGTTCCTGAGATCCCTGTATCTGCCATACTGTATACTGTATGACAGGGGGTAAGTACATTTTCTTCTACATCATCTTTGCAGTTGAAACACTTCTGTAGTAGAGTAGTAAGACATTAGAAACTCATAGTCCTGGTCTCATGAATTTGAAGTGCAGAGGTTACAACAAAAACCGTGAAAATAAAACCACCACAAACATTTCATGATTTACAATCATTCAGTGGTGAAGGCTAACAAGCTTAAATGTATTCAGTTTACATGTGTTTGTAATACCATGTAACAGTTCCATTAGGATAAAAGCCTTTTTGTGTGTTCTTGCCTTTGTTGCCTTGGTTTGTATGCATATCTAACTCACCTTCAAATATTACAATTTTCCTTTCCATGTTGGTGTGGACCATTCAATACTTATAGTGGGTGAGTCCTAAATGACCCATCTTTAGTATTTCACAACTGCACCAAATGATAATCTAATTCTATAACTTCATCTTTTATTATACCAATGGCGAAATGGAACCAAAGGTGGCAATTAATTCATCTCAAATTTATATTGATGATAGGGGCTGGTGTTGTAGCTTAATTGCTTGTGAAAGAGTTGGTGATGGCATTAGCATTTCTTTCTCAATTACACTGAATTAAAAATCTAGCTTCGTCCATTTCATTATAATTACTAATGAAACTAATCAGTATGGCACCCAGGCTTAATACATCCCACTACTGTTCACACTTGTGCGTATATCAAGTTAGTACGAGTTCTGTATTGACATTTTCTATTTATGTAAAGTTTGCGTGGAAGAAGCTGTTTTTTACTTTGACCCATTGTTGTGCAGCCTGGTTATCGAACCAAAAAATGACTTCTTCTGCCGCAAATGGAACTCTTGATATACACCCAAGTCTGAAACCCCACTAACGTCAGTAACTTAGATGTGTCCTATTTGTAAACCTGTGCATCTGTGTGGGTCCTACAGGTACACTTCCCTGGGAAACATGGTCAACACTAAGCAGAACCCAGACCTGAAGTACGTGGATGAGTTCGGTGTGACGAGGTACAAGCCTGCGTACATGCTGGAGGACGAGACGGGGGAGAGAGATGGCAGGCACTCCTAACTCACTCACTCTTCATCAGTGCAACATGTAACATAGCGCTACCCAGTATCGTCCAATTTGTTCAAAACGCCATTTCCCTTAAAAACCCGTGGACAATGGGAAAAGGGAACAGAATACTCTCTTACTGATACCCCCTTAGGGGTTGTTAGAGGGTATCCAGGAAGAAGAAATACTCAGTGTTGAATTACATATGATATAGATTATGCCATGCATGATATCCCAGAGGGGGCTTCTGGTTTTACATGTCTATTCCCCTCTATCCCTTCTATCACAGAGTTATTCCGAGACAGACATGACTAAGGATTATTGTGATTCTTCCGACCTCGTGAAAATAGATTTTTTTATGATACACAAAGTGGACAACATTGGGTAGTGCATGAGATATAGTTGCACTATGCTAGACAGGTGTTTAGAAATGATTAGTTTCAATTACATCATGATTACAAAGTCACACAATGTATGGTTGGAGATTTTTATGTGGCTTCTTTTTATGTTAAATAAAGCAGATTTGTCATTGATTTGAACGTGAATGATAGGAGGCCAAATACAGGAGTTAGCAGTGTTAAAAGATGGTCAGATTTATTAGACTTTTTATCGTTGTGGACTTACAAAATCCAACAGTATTCTAGGCATATTTGTAATACTATGTATATATGAGGTTAGGTGAAATGTCTAAACCTACAAAAATTCCATTTTTACATGTATCAGACTTAGCCTTAAATACGCAACAAGATAGTTACTCAAGCAATTGGATAGACTTGCAAGCGTTCAGACCTTTCAGACACCATCCGCTGTCTTTCATCAGTGACTGAACCAGAATTCAACAGGTATTTAACCAAAACTCTCAAAAAGCCTGAAATAGAAGATAATCTTTAAGTGTGACTCTCAGTGATGTTTTGGTTTTAGACAAACAAAGCTAAATGTACGTCACGAGAGATTACAGTCAGAAATGATGTTGTTTGAAGACATGTATACTGTATCTTTAGCAAATCTTGATAGTAAACCAGTGATAGTTCTAATACATTTCTCTCAGGGAAATTATGAGTATATGTGATATGTTGTTTGCAGTTATTGAGAAGAATATAAGGTTTGCTGATTTGAGTACGTATTACCTTTAGAACATGATTTTTTTAGCCCGAAAGTGCAGGAACATCATGACATTTGACTTGACCATTGTTTTGATATGAAAGATCTTATTCATTCATGTACATGAATATGTTGAATAAAATGGAATTGTGACCAAATCATAATTTGCCATTGTCTTCAACAGATATATTTTCAAAGTATAGTAGCGAAATATCATGACACATACATTACATACTCAGAATAAAAACCATCAACTGTGGAAATTTATACTCACAAGATTGGAACCAGTTCTTCCCCATTAGTGTTAAATGACAGGCACACACACACAAAAAATGTACCAATAAATCTGATAGTCGTTTATATCTGATCATCAAACTTTTCTTTTAGTTCAAAGGTTATTCTAGACTGAAGAATATGAAACCACTTTACTTAGTAAATCCTGTAGTGTAAAGGTCACAGTCCAGTATATCAAAAATGAGGTTCTTGTTTAGTAGTATCCAGCATTTCATTATAGATTATATAAAAAAGAGGTTCTCGTATAGTAGTATCCAGTATTCCATTATAGATTATATAAATAGAGGTTCTTGCATGTATAGTAGTATTCAGTATTTTATTGTTTGAGTATAAAGATGTAGATTTATTATGTTTTTATTCATTTCATCTACAAAATATCTGGTTAGCCTCTACAACAAGACTGTTGATTTCCAAGAGGCCCCAGAGAACATAAGACAAAAGGCACATAATTTTTTTAACATAAATTGAACATGAAATGTACAGAAAATGACATTCCAATGTCATTGCTCTGAGAACCTTATGAAATAAGACTTGGTGGGTACATGCTGTTTGTGTACAGATGGCCATATATATCATTGCTTTATAACCAGAGTGTGTAACTTTGATGGAGACGGGAATTGGGCCTCATGCCCGTTGTCCTCAGCTAACAGAACCAGAAGTTGAACTGGCTGCAGAAGATGACATGCGCAGACAGGTCCTTCAGCGTGAACCTTCCCTTCAGATGGAACTGGGTGGGAAGGTCAGATAACATGCACGTACGTTATATAGAGTTTTGTTTGCAAGGTCTTGCCCGAGGGATAATTGCAACATGAAACAATGTATATAAAAAGTATACAGACAGTGCAATGTAACAATGGTGACAGGTGGAACAAATGACTATTCTAAGAACTGCTATGGAGTGCAATCTAAGCTTTTTGGTTTTAAATTCTCTATAGTTGTACACAGTTGTGCCATTTCATGTCAATAACATGAATTATGGAACATAGTCTTTTGTAATCAGAGATGTCCCTGTAGCTCAACTGGTTGCAGCCTTATGCCCCCCTCTCACTGGACCTGCGGTTCAAACCCGGTTCGGACTGCACCCGTTTTTCGGAAGGGACGCAAATAGCGTATTCAAGGAGGTGCTTCGAGCACTTTAAAGCCGTCCTCTCACTGGACTGGCGGCACGCTGGCGGCGTCGCTGCGTCCTAAACTGGATTTGTGTTACCCTTGACTTTATAATGGGAATATCATTCAAAACGTACAAGTATGATCAAATAGACAACAAAGCACATAAAGCTTAAAAAGATTCGTTTTTTGTCAATGAAATTCGTTGCGTGCTATGTCAATTCGATCGGCCGCAGTGACGCCGCCAGCGTGCCGCGGATCCAGTGAGAGGGGGCTTCAAGGAGAAGGGTTGGCAACAGCTCCCTGTAAAATATGCTCCGCTACTAAAACAGCAAGGGCATTTGCGCTGCCCTATTTGCCACCAGGCACTACAGGGGTCTAAACGAACATCGAACAAATCTTTTGCAACATCCAAACTTTGACTGTACTGTAACAGGTATCTACACCTCTGGCTCCTCCTGTGCCAGGTCCAGACTGAAGTTGTACCGTCCCCCCGCACGAAGAGGACACCTCAGTCCGTAGAAGTCGTACTGGTTGCAGGCGTAGATGTACGGCAGTGGAGCCGGCTCCGGTTTGCCCTCCACAATCTGGTTCATGAGTATGGTGGCGTTCTGCACAGTCTCCACTGTAGGAATAGATACTACTGGATAATACATGAGGACTCCAGGCTTGCAGTAGTAAGAAATAACCCAGGAGTATCTCCCCACCCCCATATTTGATAGTGATGGTGATCTCCAACTTACGGAAGAGCTCTTCTTCCACTGGTCGTGACAGAGAAGACAGACGCTATGTACAGTGCTTACAGGTTCACTGTACGGGGAAATTCTCTACAATCAACAGTGGACCGTCCCGTCTTCCACTGGTCGTGACAGAGAAGACAGACGCTATGTACAGTGCTTACAGGTTCACTGTACGGGGAAATTCTCTACAATCAACAGTGGACCGTCCCGTCTTCCACTGGTCGTGACAGAGAAGACAGACGCTATGTACAGTGCTTACAGGTTCACTGTACGGGGAAATTCTCTACAATCAACAGTGGACCGTCCCGTCTTCCACTGGTCGTGACAGAGAAGACAGACGCTATGTACAGTGCTTACAGGTTCACTGTACGGGGAAATTCTCTACAATCAACAGTGGACCGTCCCGTCTTCCACTGGTCGTGACAGAGAAGACAGACGCTATGTACAGTGCTTACAGGTTCACTGTACGGGGAAATTCTCTACAATCAACAGTGGACCGTCCCGTCTTCCACTGGTCGTGACAGAGAAGACAGACGCTATGTACAGTGCTTACAGGTTCACTGTACGGGGAAATTCTCTACAATCAACAGTGGACCGTCCCGTCTTAATGACAGCAACCCTTTCCAGTAGCGTCTATGTAGGGTGAGCGACAGGGCCGGCATTCCAACTCCAAACCTTTTGGTAACTTTACAGTATCTATGTGTGTGGTATAAGTGTAGCGGTAGACTATAGACTAAGAATAGGAGAGACTATTTATCTGAGGAGTAATAAATGCACTCACACATCTGGAACTCAATATTGAGGTATCCGCACGGCACAAAGTCCACCTGGACAACTCTTCCCTTCACAGAACCTGTAAATAACATAAGCTCGGTCGCACATTGTGATGACAGCATAGAATTTCTTGGTAAAGTTACCAGTGAACAGAGATTTAGATCAAAATCAGAACCGCTGAACTCACCACAATCCTCAAACTTCAAAAGGTGGCTGTTCGCCCCTACCAGCCACAGTACAAGGAGCAGAAAAGACCTAACATACATGCTAGTAACTTAGGTGTTGCAGTAAATAAAATGCAAAAAAAAACAAAAACAAAAGAAATGTGGTTGAGAAGTTGTGCGAACAGATCTAGAGCAGTCAACTACGTGTCAAAACATGTTGACGTCGCAGTACTGTATTTATGAACTCTGTACCCATCGCACGGTTTGACCTGTGCAGGACTTCGGGCCGGTCCACACCTGCTGTTCATGGTGAAACGGTAGGTGGCGCTTAAAAACGGAACCTGAATGGAATGAGTGTGGCGGTGCCCGTTCTACCGTCTGTAGGTTTTAATTGTGCACGAAAAGTAATGATCGATATAAACATTTACATACTAGTATTGTTACTGTCATGCACATGTCCTGGACGCTCTAACTGAGCATGTTGACATCAACAGATTGTGTATTTACCAGTGCCAAGATAACCATCGGGTTCTAATTACCAAACCTACGGCATTACTTCCTAATGATCTCGTGACTAAAATTGATGTTCGGGCGTTTTACGTCACGTATGCAGGTGTGAATGGGAAATAACTGTGTAACCATGCTCAAGGAGAAAATGTTTTGTCAGCACATGGTACGTTAGCACGTACTAAAAAGTTGCATCACGCATAAAGACTCTTCCTTTAAGAAACTTTAAAAGTAACAGAAGTTTAAAACAGGATTGACAATAATGAACGGACACGAACCATATACCAGCTCTCACTCTTCTGTATTTTGTACCATGTATGTGTAATGATATATGTTCAGATTTACTAGGACTTTGATTTATCTGTATCTCTGCTATATATTTTGTCTAATGCTTACCTCTTCTGTCATGACATCAATGAAAAGCGGCCTGCATGCCGATTTAAACTTCTCACGAATAAACAAAGTTCAAACAAACAAACAAACAAACAAACAAACAAAACAAGAGTTATGATGCTGGGATGCTAAAGATTAAGCCCTCGATCTGAAAACATCAAAAGAATATAAACTTTGCTGCGACAGTGTCTCATGCATTTTGTCATAGTGTTATCGGTGCAGAAACCGGTGCAATGGCCTAGCGGGTAGAGTGTTCGCCCACCTATTGCTGATAGTCTGAATACAACAGCACAGCACCGATCACGATTGATATTCCGCACGTGACGCCCAATATTCTGTCTCCAATGTTTCACAGGAACAAATGCTGTTATCACCTAGATGTATTTGAACTAATAATCGTTGTCCTCAGACATTGCGACTCACCGGGAAACCCAACGGCACCCCCTGTTGAATGCGTCACCTAGGTGACGTCGCCAAGCCTCAGTCATGGTAAACAACCCTCTTAAGTCTTAAGTTCTGTCATGCGTAATGGAGTCACATAGATGCTCGTGCTACTTGTATGGTGTATGGTTTCATTGCCAATGTAGCCATCGCCAATGAAACAAACTGAGAATCATACAACGGGACAATAAGATATCCAAATTCAGTATAGCTTCCGAGTCCTTTGGTTCTCTCTCGCATTCGGTAGAGAGGACTAAAGGACTGTAATAGCTAAATATTATGATAGGTTTGGATACCAGGCTATCAAATGGAGGGGTCTATTATTTTGCACGATTAGGACAGTTAATGTGCTCTTTGCTGTGACATTTACTACAAATCAATGGAATGGGCTGTCCTTTATATACCTATGGACGTTTTTTTCTAGGACAAGTAAGAAGGCGGAAAACGACATGGCTTACGTTTTAAAGGTATCAATCGAGAGTTTGAGGTTCTAAGATTGACGCTTCCCGAGAACGAGCCCAGTAATGTTACTAATGTTAGCTGTTATATCTCCTTGTCTTGTTGTTGTTATTTCTTTCACAACGTGAGAGGTGAAGGTAGTAGGAAGTTAATAGTTAGACTGTGGAGTTTCTGAACTCTTAATTTTTAGCTTTGAGTTCCCAATACTTAATGCATCATTATTGTAAAGACTTACATCAATCTTGATGTATGCCTTTGGGAAGCAGATATTTCCAGATACACGAAATGTACATAGAAGTAATTAACCTGAACAGTAAGCTACAGAAGCCCCCCTACGGACAAAGGCCTTGTGATAAATACGTCTGAAGACGACAAAATGTTTGTCTGGTAAAAAATGAATGGTTTTCCAATATCTCGAGACATCTCCCGGCACAAAGGCGTCTTTTCTATCAGAACAATCCATCACATGTCTTGAATAAACTACCAGATAAGTCCCATTCTTTTGAGTACGAGAAAAAAATCGGGCGGGCTAAATTGAGAGCGATTGCTAAGCAACTCAAGAGGAGCAACGGGCCACGGCGGTGTAGTCACAATGGCGAGTCGGCGATAAGGTGACCAACCGAGGCGTTGAGGCGCCATTTGCGTACTACGTGGATTTGGACACGTTTCCATGCATCACACTTCAGATATTTCCTTCCCCTCCTCTCAGATATCAGCGAACGATTACTTGGGACGAGAGCGCACCAATTGAATTCTTGTTTACCCACATATATCAATAGCAGTCAAGGTTCGGAACTAATAGAAAGCCACCATACATTGTTTGTCAGGTTTCTGGTTAATATTGACAGGAGGTCACAACAAGTGCCCGGCCTTATCACTTGGTTCGTAATTATTAAGAAAACAGCCGAGATTTGATAGGGAGGGCGGGGAAGCATAGCGGGAACACTGGAGAAGG
Organism: Branchiostoma lanceolatum; assembly: GCF_035083965.1. Classification (NCBI taxonomy): domain Eukaryota; kingdom Metazoa; phylum Chordata; class Leptocardii; order Amphioxiformes; family Branchiostomatidae; genus Branchiostoma; species Branchiostoma lanceolatum. The sequence continues at coordinate 10,362,944 of NC_089723.1, read as the reverse complement.
GAACAGTACTCCTGACTCAGCGGGTTTCCCGCGACTTCAGCCTGGGAAAAGTTGTTATACGTGTTTTGCTACTGTAGTAGGGGAAATTTTGCGGAGGTTTTATGTTCGCTGTTTTCGCGGTGACCGCGAACTTAAAACCACGGCGAAAATTCTGTTCTGTCTTCTGCCTGCCTACGACCTCGTTTCAACCGCGAACTTAAAATCACTTGGAACGCTCCATTTTCTCCCTACCGCGAAATCAAATTCCCAAGAACATTTCCTATTTTATATTATAAGTCCTTTATACCATCTGCTGAAGTAGTAGGAAGTTAGAACGATTCGTTTTGCATTCTACATCAAATGAAGACACGAATATCGCCGATAAATTGCAATTCAGTGCCTGTGTTTTTCAACCACCCTATGTGGATGATGTGCACAATAAGTGTGATTTATTGAAAATGAAAAAAAAAGTTGCAGCTGGCCGAATTTTACCCCTAAAGATTGAGTGAAGCAAAGGTCTTTTGCCCATGTTGTTCATTTTGTAATTACAAATGCTGTCTTGACATTACCTAAGCCGTGAGCAAATAGTCCCAATTAAATTAAGTTTTGTTATAACGGTGCACAAACGACACGTCACACGTCACTATGACGTGGCAGCTCTTGATTGGACGCTGTCTTAGCTCCAAACGTCATGACAACGCTTCTAGATACTTTTTGCGGTAAACACTTTGGGTTACAAAAGCACACATTTCTTTATTGTTTCCATCGTTAATTGACAGCCAGGGGGTATAAAAAGGGCCGATAAACGCCGCAACCAGGCACAAGAGGAACCGATCGTCCCGGGATCGATTCCCAGACGTAGAAGGTTATCCTCTCAACAGCTCTTAAGATCGGGAAAGTTTTTTTTTCAAGACAGGAGTGTTCTAAGAGATCGGCGAAGATGGGCTGCATCGCAAAACTTCTGATTCTAGTTTTCTTCGCGGCGGCTCGCATAGACGCCAGGTAGGTAGAAATGTTCGCAATTACATTTTTGCTCGCATGGAATTCTAAAACAACTGCCATACCAATCTATTGAATGGAATGGAATAACCTGTTGCTTTAAAAGATCAACCTGGACAATCTGCAAGCCATTTTTAACAGGAAATAAGAAGCTTTCATAAATTGTTGATAAAAAATGTTAATTTTTTTTGCATAAAAGTTGATGGAAAGTGATGCATATAACTCGTTTTCATTTTTGTACCGCTTTTGTATAACTTTTTATTTAACTTTTTTGCATGAATTCAAAGATATCAGAGATAATTCAAAGAAATCAGTCAAGCGAATGCGCCGATATAGATACTAGTACCAAAGAAAACGATACTTCACATTTCCTCGTTTAGCTCACAATCGTTCGTCAGCCCTGTCTAGCAAAATCAATAAAACGAAGTTTCAGACGCTTCTGTATCTTATAACTCTAACATTCACTGTAATTTTTCCTCGTTAAAGTTGACACGAAGTTCTGTTTGGTTTTGCAGGCTGCAGAACTCCAGAATGGCCATGATGATCCGTAAGTGTTTGCGTCACTTGTTCGTTTTCTGCTCGTTCATCTTTTGAGCTTTGACACTCCTTTTTCCGGAGTGTGAATTCCTTAGATTGGTAAAGAAAAGAGCAGTACCCATTTGTCAACATAACCATCATGCAATGACCCGATTTGTTCTTCTCTATGGATTAAAAATGCATTTGTGCGAATGGGTCTACAAAGAGATTCGGGGTTGTTTGGTAACTGTGTTACGTTCACGTGAACAGTGGCTGACTATTGCGTGCATGTCTGACTCTGAATTTAAAGTTCACTGGTTCTTGTAGCTCATCCAAGCTATGACACATGGGTGAAGAGAAGTCATACTAAGTAAGGAATAAACTTGCATTAGAAAGTCCCAACAAAGTTCGTTTGATCAAAGACGTTTTTGTGAAATCAAGCTGAATCAAGAAAATAAAACTAAGCACTACCAGTGGACTAGCCCCCTGCTGTAGTGACTTGCACAAATGTGTGCGGCCCAAGGGCTTTAGAAATGGAGATGGCCGCGCCACCCCTATGCGTCTTTTCAAGACGCCCGGGTCACTTTAACTTCTGCAACCACATTTCAAGTCAATGGTTTTCGATAATCACGCCAAAAAAGTTTCTTGTTTTATGCTTTGCGGGCTTTCTTGTACCATACAGCATTGTGTCTGTCTGCATGCAATTTTTTCGTTTGTCAAATGAATTAACTATAAAGAGCGACTGACATACTCTAAGATAGATAGTATTATTATGACGGATACGGATTATTTTCTCTATTTCAGCCCAACCAGTCCAACCAGCAAACGGTAAGGAATTCGTTTACATCCTTTCCTGTTCCTCATCTTAATGTTATCCAGTCATTCCTTTTCCGTATCTGATTTACCAGTGAATACAGAAAAGGTCATGCAGCGGCCTACTTCTCGATCGTCTTTGGTGCGTGCATGTGCTGATCACTGCCTCTTGACTTGCATTCTCGGGTGTTGAGTCACTCTGGGCTTTAAAAAAAATTCTGTACCTGCAATAGTTGATTTCTGATACCACGTCTTCCAGCTGGTTTGAACATTGTCCGTCGCAGCTCCCTTACAAAACTGGATGCTGACGGATAGGTGCGATTTTTTGTATAAATCTGCGCAACTCAAAATTAATAATGAATAACGCTATCGTTGTTTTACGGAAGTACCATCGTGTTGCTATATTGACAGTCAAAAGGTGTAGCAAAGGTGTAATTGACAATAAGAAAGACGATAACGTCTACTTTGGTAAACCAAATGAGGAAAATGTACTGAATGACCTGCGTCACTAATGGAAGTCTAACAGATCAGATGGGTCAGTCTGCTACAAGAGGCAATATTGTGACCGCATGTATGCATTGTTGCAAATGCGGCCACAATATTACCTCTTGTAGCAGACTGACCCAGGAGCGGTTTTCTAAACTTTTGATAAGACTCTAACAGAATTCTCGCTGCGCGTCACTGCAAATGTGCACAGCTTTGTCTCTTGGTTTATCGTTGGAACAGTTCAAACATTTATTCAAGGCGTTTCCCAAAGGGAGAAACACAAAGAAAATGGCAATGTGTCCATTTTTCTGTGTCGTCACGTCGTGATAAAAGAAGCTGTTCAATGTGTTCAACAGATGGGAGTGATCATGACAGCGCTTCAAAACGTTTTAACATTTAGCGAGAGCCATCATGCTTAATAATGATAGATCAAATCAGTGAAAAAAGACTTAAAACAAGAAAGACTATTCTGCAATACCTTGTCGACTTACTTTTTATGTTACATTTCATGTCTGCACACCAGGAATATCCGAAAGATGAGCGACTATTTCATAAGTAGTCGTGCAGACTATTTCATAAGTAGTCGTGCAGTGTTTGTCTGTTTGGCTCAAACATTACACAACGAAGCTGTCGCTTGGGCACAACAATCCTCTCTAGACTGTAGTGTTAACAGACACTCCCCACCTATATATATTTTCGGCCCATCATCGTACATTTTCCTAGTACAAGGGACTCTCCCCACACTTTTTTCTTTCAAATATAATTTCTTTCACCTTTTTGACCAGCAAAAGCACACTCTCGTAGTTACATAAAGTCAAAGCTGGTCATTCTTTAAACGATTCAAGGTTACTCTATCATTGTACGGATTCTCCTAAAAATCCACAGGCTAGATGGTAATAAAAAGAACGGTCCAAAGTAGTGTAATATGAGCAAATAAAAGCTCTGTATGTGGCAAATAGACAACCGGAGGACCAGACTGGGTGCTGGTGCGAAACTTTCGCGGTGACAAGAGTTCATGTACATTGTAAAAACCTAAAGAAACATTCGCAATCAAAACTATTTCACCCATTCGGCAATGACGCAAACGCTTTTCTTTCAGTGTTTCCCATTATACTTTGTGAGGCTATAAACGACAATCAAGGCATGGCTTTGCGGTTGGCACTGTTTGCCACTTGTTGTTAGCAACTGCATGGCGCCGAGCAAAAGACCATTCAAAGTCTAGGTCGGGAAGCTAAGCCCTCCTTTTCTGCATTCAATGGGTTCAGGTAGCGGGGGCGCACCGCCAACAATCGAATGATCTCCTCAATTGCAGAAAGAGGTTGTGATGGTCAGTTGCCGTGGTAACCGTTACGCACATGCGGTATTTTATCTCTGGCTGCCGGAGACGTTAAACACCTCCACTTCGCCTAGTTATCAATAGAAACAACGTCTTATCTTTTGGGCATTCATTCTGGGCACTTATGGAAACACCAGCACCATGAATCCGGTTCTCCGGTCAGCTGATAACATTCCAGTGTTAAAGACCAGAGAAGATAACGTTGTAATTTGACATATCAATCAAATCACCAGTATTATTTGATTGGTAGCTCAAACACCTGCCATTCAGCACGATGGGGTTAAGTAGTCCGATATGTACCATTCATACTGGCGTCACCGGAAGGGAAATAGTAAAGATATCACGTGCGCTTGTTCAAATGAAACGCAATTGTTTGTTCAAATCACTATTGATGCTGTCTGAAGTTATTTGGCCAATTCTTATAATGCTGGTTGTCTCGAAAATACCGTCATTTCCCTTTCGTCGAAAAAAAGGATACAAGGCGTACATTTGACATTCGCCGAACAAGTAACATATAACAACGCATGTACGATGTCCTCAAAAATGGGAAATAATAGTTACTACTCATTCCCTCATGCTTGTAAAGCCTGTTTGGTGGTTCAGGATCAGTTGCCGAGTACCATAGTTTTCCTACCGTCTCATTATCGACTATTATGATGGCAAATTCTGCTCAATAAACCAGCGGGTTCTTAGTCTATTTCTAATGCCCTGGCGGCCTGGCCTTTACTTGGGGTTTCCTTGGGTGTGATTTGTCCTTGGCTATCTCGGACTTTCCTGACCACGAACCCACTGCACCACCATAACTATCCGCGCGCATGCCAATTCTGATTCTGTCAGTATCGTTATGCAGACTTAATACCGTCTATTGTACATTTTGTATCTATTGTACTTTCCCAGTGTGTTGACACAGAATACTTCATGTTACGAGTTTTCCTTAGTTTTCTGGCTTGCTGTAGCTCAAGTTTCGTAAAGCTTAGAAAACCGAACTCATAGAAATCCACTGGTAGACTGTTGACTTATGTCACTGCCCCTTATGCATGCATAACGTTATACATGTATGTTAGGGCTCTGTCACACTTGTGCGTATATTCAAGTGCGCGTGAGTTGCGCATTGGCATTTTTTTGGTTCAAGTAAGGTTTGCGGGGAAATAGTTGTTTTCTACTTTGACCCGCCGTTGTGCAGCCTAGTGATCGACCCTAAGAAATCACTTATTCGGCTGCAAACTTAACCTAAACCAAAAACAACATGTTAATACGCAACTCATGCGGACTTGCATATACGCACAAGTGTCACAGGAGCTTAAGACAAGATATGACGCATTGTCCCTCCTCCCAGCCCTGTTCTATCTATCCAGACTTTTCTTATGCCTCAGACTACATGGTTCATATTAAAAATGGCTGGTTCCACCCCCCAATCGTTGTTTTTGGCGATTACTAGGAGTGAACTAATGGATTTCTCAATTTGACGCAATTTTCCTATCGATTCCTGTCAAAGTTGGTGCTTACACAAAATCACAAATCTGATGTATGTCACTGTTTCCTTGTCCTAACAGACGGACCAGTGATCATCCCTGTCCAACCCACGGCTTACCCCTCACAAACCTCCATCGTCGGCGCAGGTAAGGATCGGTACATTTTTAGACTCCGTTCTCCGTTCCACTTTTGAATATTACAATTTCTGTTTTACATGTACCTTAACGTCACACTGTTTCATTTGCATCCGTTTCCATTAAACCAAGAGATATATAGGTCGTACGTTCAACGGAGATAAAACATATAATAATTCCTTCAATTTGCGTCGTAAATATGATACGTAGCCGCATGATCTTTGCTAAACGTAGTTTACTGCTTAATATTCGGCCATTTCTTAATTTCATTTACTTCAATTCACCACAGCACAAGGCTCATTGAGAGCCGCTCAAGTGTTTGGGTTGTACTAACTGGATCATGATGACAGATGTTTGTTCACCTTATGTGACAGTTCTGCAACAACCCTGTTAACATAAAGCCAGTGGTCCACTGAACTACTTTTGCGTTCCCACCCAGCCGAGCAGACTGTGGAGCAACAGGCCCAGTGTGTGTCCTGGAGCCAGGAGCACTATCTGACGTTTGACGGGCAGATGTACAACTTCAAGGGACAGTGTACCTACAAACTGGTGGGCGACTGTGCCGACAATACCTTCAAGTAAGTCTCACAGTTGAGCTCCTGGTTTCTAACTAGGAGACCCCGGTCATATCTTGAGAAGGGCAGCTCGGTTGGGTATACGTCCGTCTTTAGGAAGGGACGTAAAATGGGGGTCCCGTGTTCGAGGCGGTGTCTCAAGCGCGTTAAAGTGGAAGGGCGAGTAACCCTTCCTTGTAAGATATTCCCTGTTACAGAAACAGCAAGATAATTTCCTAACCTATGTGCCACTAGGCACTGCAACTTGGAAAACAACAAAGACGAGGTCCCATTCAGAACGGAGTGATGCCTACGTGCTTGTGTATCTAACAGCTTTTTCATTGCTGTACTTCTTCGAAGACTTTGTTTGCTTTCCACCCTATGTTTGTTTAAAATGGAATGACAAAAACTGCAATGACAAAAACAAGACGGTGTTTTTTTTTTTCATCGTAGGTAAAGAGAAACGTTGAGATTTGAATACTAGAAATCACGTCAAAACGTGGTAATGTCGGTTTAAAAAACCGTGACATATAGGCTTCATACAAAACAAACCGCTATGGGGCCCAAAATCTCATCATTTTGAGGTATTGTGAAAACTTATGCACATACCAAATAGTAAGAAAATCCGCCCAGGCATTCTTCAGTTATCGTGCTAACACACAAACACACGAAAATATAACCTTCTTGGCGTAAGTAAGGTAACAAGCTAGTACTCGGTAGTACCTGTTAAGTCTAACAAGTAGCACTTGCACATAGTTATGATGTAGTCCTCAACTCAAATCAAACAATGACAACGTCGTCTTCTGCAGCATCCACGTGCGTCACCAGAAGGGGTGCAACAACACCCAGTCGTGTCACGTCGAAGTCGTTCTGTACGTCGGGAACTTCGTGGTGACGCTGCGCCACACACCGGACGGCCCCGCGGCGTTTGACGGGGAGAGGCCGGTGTCCATCCCGGCCAACCTGCACGGCCTGCTCGTGGAGCGGATCGCCTCGTACGTCGTGGTGCGCAGCGGACTCGGGTTCAAGATCAAGTGGGACGGCGCGGACGCAGTTTACGTCGAGGTATTCATTTGTTTGTCCGCCTGTCTGTTTGTTTGTTTGTTTGTATTGCATACCCGGTAATCCGCCTCATGGCGTAACATACCGGGTTTGTACTGAACTGTACGAGCTGCATATCCGGACAGATTTAGTTGGTACGTGGAGTGACCTTCATATGTATCACAAACCAGTTGATAGTCAACTTTGAAGTAAAGTTTTCATGACCAGAAATGTCATCAACACTGACAATAAATGTTCTCATAATATTTCTTAAAGTCATGTCTAATGATAAAAGTCACTGTACAACTACAATCACTAGGTTTGAAATAGCTCTGCCATGCTTAAAGCCCCCCTCTCACTGGACCCGCGGCACGCTGGCGGCGTCGCTGCGTCCTAAACTGGATTTGTGTTACCCTTGACTTTATAATGGGACTATCGTTCAAAACGTACGAGTATGACCAAAAAGACAACAAAACACACGAAGCTTAAAAAGATTCGTTTTTTTTGTCGCTGAAATTCGTTGAGTGCTTTGTCAATTCGATCGGCCGCAACGACGCCGCCAACGTGCCGCGGGTCCAATGAGAGGGGGGCTCAAGGTTCAAACATTGTTTTCTCAATAAGGTTTTATCAGAGCCTCTTTAATAAAACCTCACCGGTCCAAAGCATCCCTTCAATGTTTCCACCATCACTGATGCTTGTTACACACTAGCATACTTCTTCGTGGGTTAAATACCTTTCCGATGATGTCATTTCCAGGTGACCGAGGAACTTTTCGGGAAGACATGTGGTCTGTGCGGAAAGTTCGACAGGAACCCTCATAACGACTTCACGGACATTTCTGGGAAGGTCCAGTCTCACGTGATCTCCTTTGCTGGTAGCTGGAAGATGCCAGAAAGCGAAGGAGGTATTTCACATTGTGTTGCTTAACATTGCTTGAAACATCCAGCAAGTCGCCGAGTATTGAAATAAGCCACTACACAAGTCATGAATTTTCCTAAAATTTCATAGTATCTATGATTTGAGGCTGACCCTAAGTCTATAGGGGCTGAAGAAGCGAGTTAAGCCATGAGAATTTTTAAACTCCGACTTCTCTTGAGACTTGCATGAAGACGTAGATTAGATGTCAAATGACGTCGCGACGACTTCTTAATAAATGCTATGTAATCTTTAGACATATGCCATGAGTGTTACTCTATTCTTTAACCCTTTTCACATATGTGTTGCTTTGAATTTATCTTTGATTCTTACATTTTTCATTTCATAGACACCTGCACAGACAGCCGACAGAACAGTCACTGTAATACCGTGAGCATGGAGGGCATGATAGCAAACACTCAAGCGGCTCAGATATGCACCGGGCTCAAAACTCTTCCCGAGTTCTTACCCTGCCATCAGGTTTGTCATCAAATCTGGTCCTTTCTTTATGTGTGGAAACATTTGTCACTTGATTTGAGATATCCCGGGTTCGTAACCACTGCTACATTGTATGCCCCGATGTTGTGCCCTTGGGAAAGGCATTTAACACGACTTTCCTCACTCCACCCAGGTGCGAATGGGTACCTGACTTCGGTTGGGGAAGGTCGTATTGAGGTCATTTGCTGGCGCCAAATGGCAGCCTCCCAGACCCTTGCGACAGTTCCGCAAAGTGCAAGTGTGGAGCAAATATGTATCTGTTGTGTATTATGTGATTGTTTACTCTGCAGCAATCCAGTACTGTCTGCCATTGCACGGGTAATTTCTGACCAATAGACCAATAAACCATTATCTAAAAGTCTCATTATAGTAATACCGAAACATCATTTCCTGATCACATTTTGCAATGTTCCCTTTCTACTAGTTTGTAGACGTGTTTGCTTACTACGAGTCGTGCCGTGAGGATGTTTGTCTGAGCGGTGGTCTGGAGTCCGCTGCTTGTAACACCTTCGAGGCGTACTTCAGGGAGTGTCTGCGGCACGGGGTGCACGTCAACTGGAGGAGCGACAGTTTCTGTCGTAAGTAATGATTCTATGAGCAGATCCAATCCTAGCGTTGGCGAAACGTAAAGCGTATCCAGCGAAATTACTCTGAAATGAAGATGGTCAAAAAATGCTAATTTGCTTACTCTATTAGCCTGGAGTCAAGCCTTGTTAGCTTTGGTCCACTCAACAACGTCGCTACCCCTGCTATGTTGGCGGAAAGTGACGTTGGTAGCGGACCAAACACCAAAGACCAGTCCATCTCATCCTAGAGTTTTCGTTTCAAGGCGTTTCAATGCGTACCTGCAAAACCAATATGCGTTTAGTGCGATTTCCATGAATAGCTTGTAGCATTGTTAAGGATACATAAACAAACAGCCTTATTGAATAACCGAAACATTTTCTCTACCCCTCCATTCAGCGGCTAACTGTGCGGAGGGTATGGAGTACCGTACCTGCGGCACCTCGTGTCCTGAGACCTGCCGCACGACGCTGTACGACTGCGAGGATAACCAGTGTGTCGACGGCTGCCACTGTCCCGAGGGGACGTACCTGAACGGCGGGGAGTGCGTGGCTCACGCCAGCTGCCCCTGCGTCAGTCACGGGGTAGAGTATCCGCCGGGATCACACATCAACTCCGACTGTAACGACTGGTGAGTTGTTGTTTTTTCATGGAATGTGGCTTACTTTCCACTAGACGGTACGGTACACGCGGACGGCTCCGAATCTGACTTCCTTTAAGAGACTCTTGAAGTAACGGAAATGAACTAAACGAACGGACACGGACTATGAACCAGCTTGCGTCCTACTATATGTTGTATGTTGTAGCAATTGTTTATTGTTGTACCATAAATATGTAATGATATATGTTGATAGAGTTATTAGGACTCAAATGACTGTGTATCTCTGTTATATTGTATCTGACCCTTACCTCTTCCCTCATGACCTCAATGAAAAGCGGCCTGCGTGCCGATTTGAGCTTATCATGAATAAACAACGGTTCAAACAAACAAACAAACAAACAAACAAACAAACAGAGGCGGCATCCGCGCCGCGACCGCTGAGTTCAAGATTTGACAGATTGCTCAACGAATGTCATACATAAAGAACGATTTTGCATGTTTTGTGTGTTTTGTTGTCTTTTAGATCATACTTAAACATCTTGCATGATATTCCAATGATAAGATCAAGGGTCTCATAAATGCAATTTCGGTCGCCGTACGGTCGCCCAGGGGGGGGGGGGGGGGAACTGTTCCACAGACTCCCCTCGATTACTCTATGCAACTCTATACGTCTTCAACCTCTTCTGATTATAATGTCTGTATTTGTCGTTTGTATTGTTACCCATTGTTAATGTAGAAGTTGTGTGATATTAATGAAGAACACTGACTTTTCAGTGAGTGCGTGTCTGGCAAGTGGGAGTGTACCACGGAGCCTTGTGAAGGTACGTCCTCTCTACATCTATATTCTAACATTTCAGTTGAATTAGATTCATGCACAAAGATGTTCATCATATTTTAACGTTGTTCTATTTTTTGGTTATGGTTTCTGTATTTCTCCACCCTCCCAGCTACCTGTATCGCTACCGGGGACCCCCATTACATCACGTTTGACGGCAGGTCGTACGACTTCATGGGAGACTGTTCCTACACCATGGTCATGAACAGGATCAGCGACGAGACTGACTACAGCATCGAGGCCGAGAACCAGGTCAGATCTGTTTTTTTTAATTATTTGGTGTTTTTGTTGACTGCTTTTCGTGATAATGGTTATTTCTCATCTTGATTATCCCTATTGTACAATCAAAACAGCCCCAAAATATCACTCAGGTGACCGATAGGATCTGGTTATGCGGACAGGTGGTCACTATAGACAGGATTCTTTATGCTTGTGTCGATGGGGAAAATTATCTGAGGGACCACCAAAAAGTGGCTGGATTGGAGGCTGTGGTTTGACTGTACTTAACGCTGAAATATTGATAAACAACATTGGTGGGTTCGAACTTAACAAAATGTAGGCGATGGTGTCTTTAAACCTTCAGCATCTTTAGTAGAATGGTGTAATCGTTGCGATTGTTGGATTAGTTGGTGTTCATAAACACAAATGTGTTTTCCACCAGGAGTGTGACTCCAGCTCGACCCGGCAGCTGACCTGTACCCGGTCCGTGACAGTGAAGATCGGCGGCACGGTGCTGAAGCTGAAGCAGGGGAAGAGCGTGCTGCTGAACGGCGAGGACATCGTCAGGCTGCCCCACCGCGGGCCCGGGGTCTACATCGAGACCGCCACTTCCATCTTCCAGAAGGTAGTGAAACCACATACTGTAAATGCAGAAATGTTCGCGGTGGTTTTATGTCCGCGGTTTTCGCGACGACCGTTTTACGGCAAACTTAAACCACCGCAAACATTTTTGTCCAATACTGCAGTAGTATGTTACTATAGCGCTGCCGCTAACTTAAAACCACCGAGAACACTCCATTTTCCCCATAGCGCGAAATTATAACCACCCGAACTTAAATGCATTTACAGTGATGTTTCGGCAAAAGCAACCCTGTATTATACGTTTTGACAATAAGGAAACGTTTTAGCCTTTTGACAGAAATATTCAATATGATATCATCATGCCCTGTTCATGTATTTAGTAATACCTATGTAGGCCAATTCATATACAACTCTATGCAAAATCGAGATATAATGCTATACATTCCTGACGCAGCGTACTTATCAACACAATGTTCTAGAGTATCAGCATGCATAGCTGGATTGTAATTAGTTCTTTAAAGTTGTTAGATGTTAGTAATAGTTAAACTGTCATTTATGTACAAGTTGCCGTGCATTGTACCTGTTACAGTTGTCGCGCAATCAAGTTCTTCTTCTGTATTGTATTGTATTGTATTGTATTGTATTGTATTGTATTGTATTGTATTGTATTGTATTGTATTGTATTGCATTGTATTGTATTGTGTTATATTGTATTGTATTGTATTGTATTTGTACGTGTTTTAACATCGAAGGCTAATACTGTTTCCTTCTTGTCAAAGAACGTATCGGCAGACAACATTGCTTCACTGTGTGTCCTATTCTAAAGGTTTCAGTATGTATGAAAATATAGGGCCTTTCCAACATTGCTTATCCTTTACAACTTACATGCCTCCCTGATGACGCAATGTTGTTGCTAGGTAACCCTTGACAACGGGATGCGGGTTCTGTGGGACGGGGTTTCCCGCCTGTACATCACGGCCCCGCCCAAGTTCGTCGGCAGGACCATGGGTCTGTGCGGCACCTTCAACTACAACCAGCAGGTGAGACCAACAAGGGCTATTTTAATGACGGCATTATCTCTATGAAAAATGAGATATAGTTTTGGGTGTGTCTGTGTGTGTATTTGTATGTGTATGTGTGTGTGTGTGTGTGTGTGTGTGTGTGTGTGTGTGTGTGTGTGTGTGTGTGTGTGTGTGTGTGTGTGAGCATAACTCAAGAACCTCTGGATGGATTATGATGATATTTGATATGTGGGTAGGTGTTGGAAAGGCAAAAGTCAATTGACCTTGGTACTGCATCAAAACTTCCGTGTTTTTTTGTCACGTAATTACACGACGAAAGCTCATTTCTACTTGCTATTATACATCGAAATGAACTTTGGCTATACAGATTTTTAAAAACCATGGTAGCAGGGGTCCTTCTCGGTGGTAAAAAACGAGTCTGGCCCATGGACTACTAGTATGTTATTTTGAAAGGTTCGAGGGAATAAATGTCAATGAAACTGTAAATGGTAGTTGGCACTAAATCTGACCATCCATGCGGATGTTTAGTTTGTTACATGAAAGTAGCTATAGAAAAGCATAACTGTTCTTTGGAATGCACAGAGGTACCTCATATTATCGTGATTATAAACCGTGCCATCTACATACTACCAATGGCAATGCAATAGCTTACTCAGTATATTTCTCTTAGTGGTGAATTTGAAATGTTGTAAGGGCTTTTGTTGCAATTGTCAAACCTAAAAGGAGATTGTTTTTAACGTGTTCTTACCAATCCTAGGATGATTTCTACACCAAAGTCGGAGATATCGAGACCAACCCGATCGCCTTCGCCAACAAGTGGAAGACGGACGACATGTGTGCGGACCGCCCCCTGGTGCCCACGGGAGAGGAGACCATGCACCCGTGCGACATCTACCTCCAGCTGAAGGCATCCGCACAGCAGCACTGCGGACAGCTCATGGGGTCCTTCTTTACTGGTATGATATTCTGGTATCGTTTAGTCCACCACCTTATGCCAGCTGTTAACCTAACCCCTTTCGATTGAAACAGGTCTTCTGGTTATATTGTGTACATTTTCAAGCGAACACATGATGATAATTTTTTGCGCAGCATAAACCTCGTTGTTTCATCGTTTGATATTCGTTAATCTCTACATCGGAGATGCGCGTTTACGCTCGTAAACGGTCGTCGCCATTTGAAATGGTCGTTGCCATATTGCTGACCGGTCTATAACATATCCAAGCGTTTCATAACGCTGACAAAAAGCAAAAACGAATATAAAGCAATATTTCAATTACAAAATGTAAAATGACAGATAAATGGTTTAAGAGGCCGTATACGTGATGGAAATCAACTTACCATGCTTGTCGATCTGTACCTTTTAACCACAAGTCATAAAGCTTCCTTTGCACCAAGCGCCGCGCTTTTCAAACTGAATCAGTTTGTTTTACTCTCACCTCCAGATTGTCACCAGTTCGTGAACCCGCAGGAGTCGTACGACAGGTGCCTGTTTGACTACTGCGGCAGCGGCCACTCCGTACAGAGCATGTGCGACGCCATGTCCGACTACTCCCTGGCCTGTGGCGCCAAGGGAGTCGAGCTGGACTGGAGACAGAACATGGAAGGATGCGGTGAGTCAGTGGACATGAGTGTTCGTGGTTATCCGTCAAAAATAGACTAAGCAAAGGTTTGGATCATCAAAGTTTGACGCATGTCTAAGGTAGCATCTGTGGAAAGACGTTTTAAAACAATGTAACAGATGAATGCATGTCGTATTCTAAATCATAAAAACTACTACATGTGGGTTCACCCTTTGACAGCAACGTTTTATTCTATTCTATTCCATACTGGACTGCCCAATCCAAATGCTGTGTTTTATTTTTTCTTGTAACTTCATTTGTCATTGTCAGTTTTAATTTTAATTTTCCAGAGGTTATGTTGATATTAGCTGTTTGATAAAGTGCGTCAGCCCTGCGTCCTGTACGTTTTCTTTGATAAAATCGAAAACATCACGCGGTTTGCAATCCTTCCACTGCAATGCAATCGTGAACGAGTCCTAACTCTCCGTCCTATCTTTCCGCCCCGTCCAGAGGTGTCGTGTTCCGGAGAGCTTGTGTACGATCAGTGCCACCCCGGGTGCCAGACGACCTGCGCGTCCATCCTGGAGGGGGTCGAGTGCGAGCCGTTCTGCGTGGAGGGCTGCGCCTGTCCGGAGGGAACCGTCCTGGACTACGAGGGACACTGCGTTCCCCCCGAGGAGTGCGGGTGTATGGACAACGGCAAACACTACCTGGATGGAGCTTCCATCAACAGGGGATGCAACACATGGTGAGAGAGATCTATGTTGATTGCTATTGTAAGGTCTAAAGACCCTCCTCCCCGATCATTAAAATTCAACGGTTGTATGTCACCCTGACCAAATAACACGTCAAAAATTTACAACTGAAGAGCCGTATTGATATTGTTTTTTGCAACATAGATATCAAACTTTGTGTGCAAGGTACAACGGATAGCATCTTCTGATACATAACACAACCATTCTACATGTATGAGATTAATCTACCATACAAAAGACTATGTCGTATCAGCATTCGATCACTTTGATCTAACATATTGGATTGATCCTACGGTTGAGCATGGGGTGTTCTAAAAAATTAGTTTAAGTCACACAGTCTGATTACCATTAAGTATTAACTAATCAACGTACATCTTATACATCGTACAGCATGTGCTCCAAGGGCCAGTGGGCGTGTACAGAGATGGCCTGCTTAATGGATGCCCCGGCTCTCTGCCCAGACAACCAAGTCTGGTCCAACTGCGTCGTGGAAAACCAGGTCACCTGCAAGAACATGCATCTAGGCGTGACGTCACAGGCCCCCATCACCTGCCACGCCGGCTGTCAGTGCAGAAACGACACCGTGTGGGACGAGGAGAAGGGCGCATGCGTGATGCCGCAGAACTGCCCTTGTTACCATGGCGGACAGAGCTACGAGCAGAGCCACACCATCCAGCTGGACTGTAACACCTGGTAGGTAACGTTGGGTAACCTAAATTCGCGGGGTACTTAAATTCGGGATTTTTCGAAAACGGGGTATTTAGGGATATGTGCTAGATGCAACATAAGTAATACCGCTAGAAATGCAAACCTGCCAGACTTACGTATTCAGAACACTGTCTGAAAAGCTTCGATAAGCATGGATTATAAGGCGACGAGGTCAAAAACTCTCCGTCCCTTATTGGAACAGTCTGAGGACTTCGTGGGAGAATTAAACAACATGGTTGTCGGCTGGTTTATAAGAAAAATGTCACATCCGCTTCCTGCTCAACACAATTATTTACAAGACAACTTATTACAATCTCTTTTGCTAACCTGCAACTGGATTCTAAGTGTGATCAATCATCAAAACTCCTCTCTGTTGCTACAACCTACGGCACGTGTATTTTCCCGCCGCCATATTGTTAACCAGAATCCTGTTGTCAAGCAGACGACAAAGGTTTGTGAGGAACACTTTTTTGTCTAAATGCTGCGTGTGATAGTGGACTGAGGACGATATTTTCCTCAAAGTTTGCTCCTAACACAACAAGGAACACATGGACATAGTAGTATTACCATTTCTACGGCATCCAGCTAACTTCCCATGAATAATGTAACGTTACACGTTGCCCGATGATGACGATGGGCCGACTTTGAGTGAAGTTCTACCGACTCAACACACGGGTTGTACCCGAACTGGCCTGATGTGTGCGGTACGGCCGTTTTTTCGTGTATTTTTTTTACTTGGACACGTCTATATCCATAGCACTCTCCTCAAGCCAAGGATGGAACGAATAGCTGCTGTATAAAATGTGATTAGCGGTAAGATATTCAAGACGAATCTTCTCTCCCGAATTAATGTGCCCCCCTGTCCGACAGCACCGTAATTGTGCGTGCGGCGGACGGTAGTTTCAAGTTGAAATATTATGGTGTCAGCACGACTAGAGACAAAATCTACCATATATATGATTAGTGCAAAGATAGTACATGATACTGACAGAATTATAGAAAAAAAGGATGGTTTATTGTTCTGCTAGATTGATGTCAGTCAACCATTATCGGAAAAATCCCGAATTTATGTTACCCAACGTTATATCTGAGACACATTATGGTTCACTGATACTGCCCTATATATATAGAGAGAGATGTCCCTGTGGCTTAACTGGTAGCAATTACAGTTGAGCTCCTGGTTCCTATAGGTTGGTAACTGGGATTCCCCGGCCTAACCCTGTGTTGGGAACATCATGGTTTGGGCTGCACCGTGTCTTGAGCACGTTTAAGAGGAGGAGCTAAAACACCACCCTGTAAATATGGACCCTGCTACTGAAACAGTAAGGAAGCCTGATGCCCTGTGTGGCACTATGCACTACAGGGGTCTGAACGAACGAACGACGCTGCCCTATATCGATATGAGTGGTTAGAATACATAGGGTAGCAGGAAACAATATCGGTGCATATGCCCAAACATTTCAAACAATACTAGAATAGTCTAGCTGGTTCGAGAGGATAATAAGATTTTATTCATTACAAAGACATTTGACCAGAAAGACGACTCTCTGAAGCGTATCCAGAACTAAATATAGATTCGCATGACAATGTCTGATGCCGCACTGTTGAAATCAACATTTGGATGTTTCTTTCAGCTTCTGCAACGGACAACAGTGGGTGTGTGAAGTCAACGAATGCGCAGGTTCGTATTTAATTCTATATACATATCATTATCACTTGACTGCAAAACACCTGTCTATCTGTACCAGATATCGATTATCAAGACATTTTGTTTGAAGAGACTTCTGCTGCACAGTTTTGCTCAAAGGCTGATCGTAAGTATTATACACACAAACTAAAATAGTAGGGCGTTCTCTATAACTAACAACATTGCCCACATGTGTACCTCAGGAATCTGCACAACGTTCGGTGACCCTCACTACAAGACGTTTGACGGGAAGATGTACGAGTTCCAAGGAGACTGCGACTATGTCTTGGCCAAGAGCAAGGACGGCGCCTCTCTCCCGTTCTCCGTCACTGCTGAGAACATCCCCTGTGGAACGAGCGGCGTCACCTGCACCAAGGTGACAAATAAGTTCTTGAGCGAAAATCCAAATTCAGATAACAGATCTTACGATTTCTATCAACTTCAGATTATGAATATTAAGTAGTCGAAGATCTCAAATGTGAAATATTGCGAATTTCTCGCTACTTCTGTCTATGTATTTTCCTGCCTATACAACTTTGGACTCGGGCCAGGCCAACCTTTCTATCCTGTATGACGAATTTGGACCCGGGCGAAGCCAAAATTTCTATCCTACCAGTCTCTGGTTACTCCATCCTCTGCCTCACATCCTGTCATTCTACAATATTCAAATACCTACAGACACACGCCAAGACAGACAAACGCACATACGAAAAACACTACTTCTCTCATATTCGTTTTCAATGCTATTTTCCATAGAACATCATCGTGACGCTGGGAAGTGGCGCCAACAGGCAGAGGCTCTCTCTGGTCCGTGGCCAGCCGATCACCGCCGACGGGACGGACTTCACCATCCGGCAGGCCGGCATGTTCGTGTTCGTGAGCACGCCGATCGGCCTGACCCTGCAGTGGGACAAGGGAACCCGCGTGTACATCAAGCTGCTGCCGGCATGGAAGGGATATGTACGTATGAGTTTAGTGTCTACTATATACGGCCTCTTACTAAGCATAAATGTCCTTGACCTTGTGGTGTCGAATGGCCGAGTGGCTAAGCTAGCGGACAGAAAATCGAGAGGTTAAGGGTTCGATTCCTGGCTAAACTAAAAAGGAATGCCATGCCATAGACACAGTCGATAACAACCCACTGCTCCAACTGCCTTAAAAGACTATGGGCCTACCTTTATGAATATTTATAAATATTAGACCATGTGTGGTCATCTGTGCATTTAGCCAATCTGGGCAGGAACGTGCAATAAAGACTATTATTATCATTATTATTATTATAATTAAAAAGGGTAGTTAAGATTGTTGTTCTCTTTTTACTTTTACACTATTCGAGTTTTGGAGCTACGAAATAAAGTTCACAACTAACAACTGAGCGCCTGTCTTCCCCAGGTCGAGGGTCTGTGCGGCAACTTCAACGGTAACCAGATGGACGACTTCACCACTCCCATGGGCGGACCCCCCGTTACCATGGCGAACGCCTTCGGTGACAGCTGGAAGGTTCACGACTACTGCATGGATGCTGTGGTAAGTTACGGCCAACAGAAAACTGCATCTGATTAATAGCCATCGTTTATCTGCAGATCGAACGCCATCATGTGTTTTGTGATTTGTTTTGCAAGTCTATTTCTACATTTGTCGACTTGGTTGCTTTTAAACAGTATATGAGTTTTGGCAATTTCAACAACTCATGTGATTTACATTTGCAATTTGGAATTGCTGCTTCTTCTTGTTGGTATCTTTCAATCTCGAGAGATTATGGAGCCGATGTCTTCTGTGTTTAACGTCATCATGATATTCATGGCTTATCTGTTACAATCTAACAGGTCATAGAGGACACCTGCGCCCTCCATCCGAACAGGCAAGCCTGGGCTCTGCGGAAGTGCGCCATCCTCAAGTCTGAAGTCTTCATGCCTTGCCACAGCGAGGTCCCTTACCAGACGTACTACGACAAGTGGGTACCAGTCAACTTATAAAAAACTTACTTTATTTTTACTCTTTATTAAGACATACTTGCTTATGTACATAAGCCAGATAACATCACGAAAACGTGTGGAAGAGACAAGATATGTTGAGTTAAAGTATTCAAGGACTGTGGCTGCACATTAGCAATTATGATATCTGTACATGTTTATTTCTGTTAACATCATTATTTGGAATGTTAGTGATGGACCAGCAAGTAACGAATGAACAACAAAATTTGGGTAAAGCCCCCTTCTCACTGGACCCGCGGCACGCCGGCGTCGTCGCTGCGTCCTTTACTGGATGTGTGTTACCCTTGACTTTATAACGGAAATATCATTCAAAACGTACAAGTATGACCCAAAAAGACAACAAAACACACAAAGCTTAAAAAGATTCGTTTTTTGTCGATGAAATTCATTGAGTGCTTTGTCAATTCAATCGGCCGCAGTGACGCCGCCAGCGTGCCGCGGGTCCAGTGAGAGGGGTCTTAATAAACATGTAACGTTACGCCAAATTAACTTTTCTACGAGTACAAGCATCGAAAATAGAGATCAGAAACTATTACGGTTACCCGTCTTCGCCCTACAGGTGTGTGTACGATGCCTGTGGCTGTGACAGTGGCGGTGACTGCGAGTGTCTGTGTACGGCCATCGCTGCCTACGCTCAGGAGTGTAACCTGGCCGGTGTCCCCATCAAATGGCGCGAACAGGAGATCTGTCGTAAGTTGGAGGCTCATAACCCTCGGATGAACATTGAATAATATATCACTACATGCCCAAACGCTGTCTTACATTATAAGATCAGTCTAGCCAAGTCTCAGCAAACACTCAAGTGACCGAGGAAAATGTTTGCTGAGGCAAGGTGGTTCTCAAGGTAATTTGATTAACCGGATCATTGATACATGTATATTTGGTATCAATTACATTCAAATTCCAGGATGATAGAAAAAAATTAAACGTTATGTCTCTGTTGCTATTATCAGTGGGTTTTGCAATTCACAGCAATGTAACGTTACATGTTAACTTTTTCTTGACATTCTAAAACTAACCATAACATCCATAGTTATATGAAGAAAGGGTCATGACTCAAACCAACATCATAAAAAGATAATGATCAAGTACAGTAAAACCTTTATTAATAGTTGATCCATTTATCACACAGCCATGCAGTGTGAATATGGCATGCTGTACGTGGCCTGCAGTTCTTCCTGTCCCAAAACCTGTGACAACATGGAAAACTACTCCGAGATCGCCGCCAACTGCACCGACACTTGTGTGGAGGGCTGCGCCTGTCCGCCGGGATTTGTAAGTTTATCACTATGTGAATATCTATGTAGCACTCGGAAGAAAAAAGGCTTTCGATAAATGAGCTGTTATTTTAAAAGATTCATCTTTAGTTATGGCGCTGACTGACAGGTATCAAACATTTTCCTTCTCCCGGACGTAAGCGTATAAGGTCTTGTCCGCGCATAGAAGGTTGATATTTCGTATATCGTTGTGTCAAAAGAGATACCGTATGTCACGGTTGTTATTCTGATGTAATGTTGAACAAAGACGACGAAAGAGACTTAGCAGCTATAAAATGTTTGGATACCAGACTATCACCATATGTACATTGCGTTCTGGGTACTTGCTGACGTTCAATATCAGTATAGCTTCTACCATAACATCACATAAAGATTGTGTCCCACATGTAATGAAAATATTGAAGATCAATTTCATTTTGTGATGAATTGCCCAACTTATAGTAAAGAGAACGATGCGATATTACAGACAATTACTACTAAGACAAACTTCACCCTATCTGGTACACAAAGCGATATTTCCCATGTACTGTTGTCATGTCCGACTCCTATATCCATCTACGTAGGTCAATTTCTCCATAAATCATTCCAAAAGCGAGACAGATCTACCTATACATGAGTATATTGTAACCAATATACTGGTCTCGTTAATATTTTGTACTGACTTAGAATTGTAGAATAGATAAGCCTTATACTATTGTTGATTTAATGCCATACATTGTACCATGAGCGATTGTTGAGCAATAAACTTCATCCATTCATTCATTCATTCATTCATTCATTCATTCATTCATTCATTCATAAAAGGTTTTTTACGTACAATGCAGTATAACAAATACATTTTGACCATTATTACAGGTTGTGGGACTGAACGGCGTGTCCTGTGTGCTGGAGACAGAGTGCTTCCAGGAGGAGACCACGCCAGCTCCACCTACAACCACGGCCAGTATCACCACAGGATCCGTAACGGAACCGACTACCACCGTTATGTGAGTGCATTGTACTTCTCTTACTTTTAACCTTCTCCCTGCTGTCTAACCTGATAACCTAAACAAATTGGGTGCTAAACAGCTACTTCAGTAAGGAGAAGGTTAAAGAAATAAAACCCACATTTTCATTGTGCAAATTACGAAGAATAGTCTGAGGATCGATCTAAAGCTGAAGTTATGTCACATGATTCTGAAGAAGAACGGGTATAGCTTAGAACAAAATGGTGAAGGAGAATTGACGTCAATGATATAATGATTATGTCTTGACACACCGGTTGTGAAGCAATCAAGGGTTATCTATCAACGATAAGGATTTTATATTCATTCGCTGTTATGTTGATGACAATGCAATTTGTCTCACGTCAGCAATTCTCACGTTTCAAAATTCATCTTACCCAACGTGCAGGCGACCGACCACAACCACCACTCCAAGACCGACCACCACTACAACTCCGCCTGTTGCCCTGGACGCCGAGTGTGTGCAGCCCTACGACTACTGGACTGAGTGGATGAATGTTGGATACCCCACGCCGATGAGCGGTGGAGACTATGAGACCATTGAAGACTTGCGTTACAAGTATATCTTCTGTGAGGATGATGACATCATCTCTGTGGAGTGCAAGGTGAGAAGGATTTCTGTCGTAGTATAGAAAACATCCTCACCAGAACCATATCCTCCTTACACTACTCTTCCTATAGATGCAATGTACGTAATACTATATAACCTGCATATGGCTATTCAGCTTCATGATACATAAAAGCTCGTCTCAGATCAAAGTATCAAATGTGCATTTTTTTTATTTATACTATGAATGGTTTATTAATCCCATGGTATGCTGAATGTCATCAATACACTGCTCAACTAAAATTCTTACTTTTGTTTTATTTCTAATATTAAATGTTTATTGAACTTGCCATTGTCATATTCAGGTGAATGGCCATAGTAACCTGTACGCGGAGAACACGGGTCAGATCGTCACTTGTGACACAACAGTGGGTCTTGTATGCAACAACAGAGACCAGAACGATATGCCCCCAGCCTGCTACGACTATGCCATCAGATTCTACTGCAAGTGCGGAGGTATGGGCTGTGTGTGTATACACAAAAGAAATTAAACATTACCTGACACATTCGTCATCGGCTCCAGGACATAAAGGTTACAAAGGCCGGCTACCCATAACCGAGAAATTAGACTGGGATAATGAGATCTTTCTGTCTATGACTAAGTATGGAAATTCCGAATACCGAGAAATGTTCATTGGAGTTAAGTTGTATGTATCAATCAAAGTGTATGATATCAATCAATCAATACATACAATGGAATGTTGACTACTTCTATTATTGTATCTTTTGTTTAGAGCTGCCCACAACAACTCAGCAAATAACCACGACGGCGAAGACTACCACAACCGCGTTTACTACAACAGAAAAGCCACCGCCTCCAACGACTCAGACGACTACAGGCACCACCGCGGAGATCACAACAACTACCAAAGCCACAACAACGATGTTAACAACAACAGGCAAGACCACGGAAAAGCCACCTCCTCCTTCGACGACCACCTTCACAACCTCAACAGCCTCCACAACCACAAACCCCTTCTTCCTGCCGATGGAATGTCCCGTTGCCGGTGCTGACGCCTGGACACCGTGGATGAACGTCGACACTCCGGCTGATGGGGATGGAGGAGACTACGAGACACTTGAAGCGCTGCATCAGAAGTACGTCTTCTGTGAGGATAATATGATTACACAGGTGGAGTGCCAAATGGCAGGCTTTGGCATGCCAGCTGACTCGACTGGAGAGAAGGTGATCTGTGATGTCAGCACTGGTCTCATCTGCATTGACGAACATCAGCTAGATCTGAAATGCTTTGACTACGAAATCAGAGTCTTCTGTGCATGTGGAGGTAAGATTTGAGACAGTATTATTCTTTTAGCACGCTGCAATGATGATGACATCTTCTGAATCATTTTGATTGGACAGTAGACGTTTCAACACGATATCAGCAAGAATTCAAATTTGTACCAGTAATTGAGAACCGTAGGCTTCTGACAGTAATAGTTTGTCAATCCACTGGGCCAGAACGATATGTCTAAATTTTAGTTCTTTCCAATGTGTGGTTCATTCTCAATTTCCTTTACCTTTCTTACAGAAGAAACTACCACAGGGATCAGCACCACAACAGGTGTGTCAAAACCTACCACCACTGTTGCCAGCACCACAACAGCAGAGGTAACCAAACCTAAGCCGACCAGCACTGAGCATGCTACAACAACTGGGGAAACTACAACAACAGGGACATCCACAACGACTGGTACCAAGCCACCACTAACTACAACAGCCGAGGTAACCAAACCTACCAGCACAGTGACTACCCCTAAGCCGACCAGCACTGAACATGCTACAACAACTGGCGAAACTACAACAACAGGGACATCCACAACCACTGGCACCAAGACCCCTCCCACTACAACTACCGAAACAGCTACGGAAACAAAGCCTGTCCAATTCGAAGTCACCAAGCCCCAACTCTGCCCGGTGCCGAATGGAAATGCTTGGACCTCGTGGATGAGTTCAGGAACTCCAACCCAGGACAGCGATGGTGGCGAGTTCGAAACCATTGACAACCTGAGGTAGGTAGGCGCGCGAGCGGGAGTGCGTGTGTGTGTTACGATGAGGTCTGTTACTTTCTGTATCAATATTGATATGCAAACATAACTCCAAAAGTCACGTTAAGCATGGGTCAATGCATTGCCATGATGGTGACATAGAGAAATCTGTCCCAAATGTGTACATGTCACTTAAACGGTTCTTGTCAGATATACTTGTCCTTATCGATCTGGATCTGACTGAATTCTACATTTTCTAGTTGTGTACCCTTTGCAGTTGTCTACATGTACTTTTTAGCTCTTCGAACGTTCCTAATCACAGGTGTTTCTCGATTTATTTCAATGTGCATTTTTTGTTTTGTTTTGGCCTATTTCAGGGAGCACTTCAGCTTCTGTCCGAATGACATGATCACTGACGTGCAGTGTTCTCTGGTCTTCGGCTCCGGCATGTTCACTGTTCCGTCCATTGGACAGACTGTGACATGTAACACAACGCACGGTCTCATCTGTCTGAACGAAGACAACCCTATCCTGGGCTGCCGGGACTACCAGGTCCAGTTCTACTGTGAATGTGGCCCTGGTAAGTCTTAGGTTTTTACTTTTTGTTTAATACATCTTTATTTCAATTTGCACAATATGAAAAACATAAATATCAACCAGAGCTATTTTTGTTCAATTTCAAAGTGCAATGATTTACAGGTAATGGTATATGTATATAAATCACTAAATTAGATGCATGTCTTAACATTTCTATTCATATCAAACAATAGCATTCTTGGGAATTATTTCACCAAAAAAATATATTCAAACAGTTTAGATTTCTACTTATTCAACTTTTAGATGACCTATTTGACTTACATGTAGATATCAATGATTAGTCAAAAGTAGAAGATACATACATCATATCTATAATTCCTTGTCATCGAAATCAACCACACTATCTTGTACAACTACTAGCACCATCCAACCTAGTACCACGGGGATTAGTACCACAACAGGGGTTACGTCAATCTATTGGGCCAGAACAACATGTCAACAGCTTAGTTTTGTTCATTGCCGTGTTGTTCATTGCCGATTTCCTTTACCCTTCTTACAAAAGAAACTACCACAGGGATCAGCACCACAACAGGTGTGTCAAAACCTACCACCACCGTTGCCAGCACCACAACAGCAGAGGTAACCAAACCTACCAGCACAGTGACCACCCCTAAGCCGACCAGCACTGAGCATGCTACAACAACTGGGGAAACTACAACAACAGGGACATCCACAACGACTGGTACCAAGCCACCACTAACTACAACAGCCGAGGTAACCAAACCTACCAGCACAGTGACTACCCCTAAGCCGACCAGCACTGAGCATGCTACAACAACTGGCGAAACTACAACAACTGGGACATCCACAACCACTGGCACCAAGACACCTCCTACTACAACTGTCGCTGAAACTACCACTTCTGGTAAGACAACGACAACCGAGGAGGCAACAACTTCTGGTGCTGTTACAACTACTGGTACAAAGACCCCTATCACCACCGGTAGCACCACCACAACATCTGAAGCTACTACGACTACCCAGGAAGGCACAAGTAAGTACATAGCTTTCCGATAGTCAAGAAGAGCTGCCTATCTTGAGATGGAGTTACTTAACAGTAAAACCTATACGGTATGTGGTGAATGAAGACAAGATCCTTCTCCTCACTATGCGTTAGTGTCATTTGTACATTAAGCAAAAGACTGTACGGGATCGGATCAATAAGTGCAATCTTTTTCATTGCAGCTCCCAAAGTGTGCGTGGATGGCTGGACGACCTGGGTCAGCTCTCATAAACCCAATCCCATTGAGCATGAGGGTGGAGACATCGAGAACCTCAGTCTGCTCGCCCATGCTGATGACTTCAACCTGTGTGGTGGTGACATGAGCATGGTGGCAGACATACAGTGTCGGGAGATCAACTCACAGGTGTCGTGGAGTAGCACAGGCCAGCTTGATCTGGTTTGTGACACACACACTGGTTTCTCCTGTAGCAACTCCATGAACTATCCAGAGGCATGTCTGGACTACGAGATCAGTGTGCTTTGTCAATGTGAGTATTTCCTTTCTTCGTTTTAATTTCTGTCACTTTCTTAAAATGATCCAGCGGATATGTATTATGAAATGTATTATTCATACCTGTACCTTATAGTTCTACACAATAACATTTTCTTTCATTGCCAGGTGTGCCAACCACTACTCACACAGCAACTTCGACTGTCACTTCCACCACGACAACCCTGAAACCAACTACCCAGACGACGACAACAAAGCCTCACCAACCGCCAGTGACAACCACAGCGCACCAGACAACCTCAACTGGTACTACCATCCCAACGTCACCAATGACCCTGCCACCACTCTGCGAATATCCAGGTATCAATAACTTTGACCAATCATAATTTTTTGTGGGAAACTTTCGTAATTAATGTGACAAGATGCATTTTCGCCATTTGAACCCAGTGAAAACTGTATGTCTTACTGGAATTTTTTTTAACAGATCGTGACTTCTGGACCCAGTGGATGAGTGTCGGCCATCCTGGAAACGGCCAGGGTGACATCGACACTATTGAGATTCTGCGAACAAAGTACTCCTTCTGCGAGAACAACATGATCACCGCCATAGATTGCCGCGTGGTCAGCCTGCACAGTTCTCCCGAGGATGCAGGGCAGAAGGTGGTCTGTGATGCACAGATAGGTCTGATCTGTGCCAACTCAGACCAACAGGCCTGCTTGGACTACGAAGTCCGCTTCTTCTGTGAATGTGGACCAGGTATGCAATGAGCTTGTCTCTAAACTCTCTAAACTTACCTTTTATGGTGATTCAGATTTCAGTTTCTTGTATAGAATATACTAGTAGTAGAAGCAGATTATATTAAGCCATCCATCTGCACAGACCTTGCAGACCTTTCAAATGTTATTTTCTTACTGCAACGTATCGACCATAGGCATCACAACAAGCACAACCACGCTGTCTCCAACCACGACTGAAAAGGCTCCCATAACAACAACTGGTGTCAGCAGCACAACAGGTTCCACTACCCCAACTACAACAGCAGCTACAACCACTACCAAATATGTGACATCTCCAACCACTCCAGCAACATCTCATCCAACGTTCTCTATAGCCACAACAAGTATGTTATCTTGAATTACGCTCTATGATATCCCACAGTTTCGTATCTTTATAAACACTTTCAGGCAGATTTGGCATTCTTTACTAATAACTGACCCTTGTCAAACTATTATCTAAGGCAATTACTTATTTCAAGATAGGATCTTACTGACATGATTTTAATCCTGAGATAGCTTTAACATTGGCAGTGTTGTAATACTATCAAGTTGGCTAATTTTGTTTTTGAGGTCACGTAATTACTAAATAACTAAAGTTAAGAAACACATCACGAAAACCATTTACCGGTATACCTACTTGATTTGTTTCCATAGCGACTAAGGTGTGCGTCGAAGGCTGGACCACCTGGGTCAGCTCGCACAAACCCAACGTGAATGACGTCAATGGTGGAGACTTTGAATACCTCAATGTGCTGGCGCATGATGCTCACTTCAACCTGTGTGGCGGTGACATGAGCATGGTGACAGACATACAGTGTCGAGAGATCAACTCACAGATGCCATGGAACAGTGCAGCAGGCCAGTTGGATCTGGTTTGTGACACGCACACTGGTTTCATCTGTAGCAACTCCATGAACCAACCAGAGGGATGTCAGGACTACGAGATCAGCGTGTTCTGCCACTGTAAGTTTATGGTATTGTGCCCTTGGCTCATTACTATAGATATATACTAGTACTTAGAGTGAACAAAGATTGATGCAATACAAATTGTTCAAATTCGTAGTATCAATGGAGGAAGGTCCTATAATCAATACCTTTAAAGAGTAGATTATTTTTGCCAGAAGTTCTGAACTGTTACTTAATAAATCAATACCATCAAGAGACGTTCAATTGATGATTGATTTGCAAATGAAGTAAAGCCATTCCATTTTTAAGGTGGCGAAACAACAACTCAACAGACAACCTCCACGGTTTCTCCAACCACAACTGGCTCAGAGACTGCTACAACCACAGGCGTTACAACCACCACTGGGACGACAACAACAACTGGTATGACAACTACAACAACAACCGGTGTGACAACTACAGGTAAGTTAGACACCCTTGAATGATTTTCTTTAAGCTTTTCTGATCTTTGTTGCAACACTTGTTTGTATCAAGTTAAATCTACTCATGCATTTTGAAGCAGAAACTACCACTAAGAATACGTTCTAAGCAGCAAGCCCCAAGACAATATTAGACCGTCGTCCGCGCAAAACATGGAGACGATTCTCTTGTGAAAAAAAAATGAATAATTTCAAATGTGCCTTTTTGTTACTTTTCACAAAGGTGCCCAGGTTTGTGTTGAAGGCTGGACCACCTGGGTCAGCTCTCACAAACCCAACCCGACCGACAGCGAGGATGGAGACTTTGAATACCTCAATGTGCTGGCTCATGATGATCACTTCAACCTGTGCGGTGGTGACATGAGCATGGTGGCAGACATACAGTGTCGAGAGATCAACTCACAGGTGCCATCGAGCAGCACAGGCCAGCTGGGTCTGATTTGTGACACACACACTGGTTTCGTCTGTACCAACTCCATGAACGAACCAGAGGGATGTCAGGACTACGAGATCAGTGTGTTCTGCCACTGTAAGTAAATGATATTATGCCATTGGCTCATTGTACTAGCTGCAATACAAACTGTTCAAACAGGAACTTATCAATGAAAAAATGCCCTATCATTGTTGCCAGAAGGTCTGAATTCTTGTAATTGTTCTTTATTCATATCATCACCATCAAAAGTTTCTCAAATGATGATCAATTTGCTATTCAAGTAAAACCATTCCGTCTCTTAAGGTGGCGAAACCACAACTCAGCAGACCACCTCCACAATTGCCCCAACCACAACTGGCACAGAGACTGTTACAACCACAGGCATTACAACCACCACTGGGACGACAACAACAACTGGTATGACAACTACAACAACAACCGGTGTGACAACTACAGGTAAGTTAAACACCCTTATATTATTTTGTTTAAGCAGAATGCAAGTCGTTGTAGCGACACTTATTTGTCTCACTCTACTCATGCATTTAAAGCATGAGCTTCCGTCAGGAATACTTTCGAAGCAGCAAGGACCCATACAACATTGGATATTTGTCCAAGCAATAGCAGGAGATGAACATCTTGTCAAAAGAATTGATTATTTCACCTATGCCTTCTTGTTACTCATCAAGGTGGCCAGGTTTGTGTTGAAGGCTGGACCACCTGGGTCAGCTCTCACAAACCCAACCCGTCTGACAGCGCGGATGGAGACTTTGAATACCTCAATGTGCTGGCTAATGATGATCACTTCAACCTGTGTGGTGGTGACATGAGCATGGTGGCAGACATACAGTGTCGAGAGATCAACTCACAGGTGCCATCCAGCAGCACAGGCCAGTTGGGTCTGATCTGTGACACACACACTGGTTTCCACTGTAGCAACTCAGTTAACCATCCAGAGGGATGTCTGGACTACGAGATCAGTGTGTTCTGCCACTGTAAGTAGATGGTATTGTGCCGTGGGCTCATTGTTCTAGTTGTAGGTAGAGCGGACAAAAATAGTTGTTCAAACGAGAGGCATCAATGAGTATATGGTAATTGTGACTCATCATAGTAGGTTCTGGGAACAGAATTTCAACTCTACAGTACCTTTTACAATCATAATATCTAATATGCAGGATGTTTCTGTACATTTCTCCTCCTTTCAATCTATATGGAAATATTAAAAAGTTCATCATGTCTTTTAGGCGGCGAAACCACAACTCAGCAGACCACCAGCACAGTGGAAACGACCACAACTGGTGTATCAACCACGAGCGGGGTTAGTCCAACTACAGGTACCAGCACGACCACGGGGAGTAGTCCTCTCACCACGACACTGCCTGTGACAACTGGCAAAACAACAGGAACCAAGGTACTTCCTATAACTAAAAATTGCGGCTTGAAAGCTCCGAAATCAATTCACAGAAGAGAGACATGATTCTTCAAGCATTTATGTCTTCCCTAGATTCCTAGGGTGTAATGTTATCTCACATTTCTATTCACACAGCCCATTGCAGATAATCCTTTTGGGCAGCCAACTGAACAGCCCACTGAGCAGGTTGAAGTGACAACCACTGGAACAGTCTCAACGACTGCTGAAACAACCACCACAGGCAAGGCAACTACAACTGGTGAGACAACCACACCTGGAAAGCCCACTCCAACCTCTACAGTTGCCACGACAACAACAGGTACAGCTACTACTACAGGAGTAACGACCAGCACTGCTCAGACCACCACCACAGCCAAGCATACCCCCACAACCACCTCTTCCGCTGAGCCTACCACTGGTAAGACCACAACAGTTGAAACCACCACCACAGGTACAGCAACCACAACAGGTGAGACCACAACCACAGGCAAGCAGACCCCTACTTCCACAGCGACCGCCACCACAACTGTTGCCCAGACCACTGAGTGCAAGAACCAGTGGACATCGTGGATGAACAGCGGCAAACCAGGATCCAACGGTCTGAATGGCGACTACGAGACCCTCACCAACCTGCAGCAGATGTACGACTTCTGCAGCCCTGACATGATCGTAGATGTTGAGTGCCGGGTAGTTGGTTTCAACCAGCCTCTGGACGAAGCAAATCAGATCGTCAGCTGTGACATCAAGGACGGCCTCATCTGCCAGGATGACTTCCAGACTGGTCCTTTGGGCTGCTTTGACTATGAGATCCGTTTCTTCTGTCGGTGTGGAGGTAAGTCATGACCTAACAACCGGAGTAACGTTGGCTACTTGTTGTGATTCTTTCTATGTTCATGTATGTCTACAGAATGACAAGCATACTTCTAATAAAATGAAACACAAACTGCAATATATGGAAACTACAATTTTCTCCTCCTTTCATTGCATTTAAGTTTGAATAGATCGATTGGTTACTGGCAATAAAGGGTGAAGAAATTTTTTCCATAAATGGCTCCTTTGATGTTTTACAGGACCTACCACAACTATGCTGACAACTTCTCAGACCTCAAGACCAACTCCAACCACTATGTTGACAACTACAGCCTCAGTATCCACCCCAACGGTCACCCCAACCATCCACACCCAGTCACCGGTGAGTATACAAATCACTTATTCTAAAGATGCACATTTTGTTTACATTTATACACATTTAGTCTTGGAAATTAAAAAGGCCTAAGGCCTGGCATCTTGCTTTTTCTAAACATCATTGAGATTGCTTGCTGTAACTTGAAATCGTGTCTTTGACAGGGCAAGAATGGGACTTGCTCATGGACGTTTCATGAACTAATATTCAATCCCAGTTTGCTCTGAGCTATACTGCAACATTGTGTCCCCCTTTTTATTCTCTTGTATGGTGCGAAAAATTGACTTCTAACATTTTCTTTTCCACGTAATGCATAGTCTCCTTCGACCACCCCTGGACAACAGATACTTGTGGGTTGTGAGCACCAGTACCCATACTGGACCCAGTGGATGGGTGTGAACAAACCCAGCCCCCAAAATGAAGGGGACAGTGAGACTATCGATGAACTTCGCCCATACTACAGGTATTCAGATTCAACATCATTGAACAAGTTCATCTGAGTTGGTAAACTATATTATGATGAATTAAAGTGTTCTCCAGCTCAAAAACAGTACTCTCTGGAATCTTTAACTGACTCACTAAGTCATCTTCAGAGAGATAAGGAAGACTGAGAGAATCAGTTAAAAGTGTTGGTGAGGGCAATTTTTTAGTTGGAAAACTGTTTTATTCCTCATAATCAGAAATAATATGTTGCGTGATCTGTATGACTTATTACCTGATATCATGTAAATGTTATTCCTCATTTGAAAACATTTTGAAAACGTACTGTCTCAGGCACAGTTGTTGTTTGTGAGTGAGATACGTTTTTGTCATGTAAATCAGCATTAGATACCTGATACCTTGTTCAAATGGCAAATCAGATTTCTTGGCATAACATTTGCACCATCTGTTTTGATTGACAGCTTCTGTGACGAAGGCATGATTGTTGACGTTCAGTGCAGAGTGACCGGGTCAAGCATACCAGCCGGCAACACTGGACAGACCGTCACGTGTGACGCTGATGTTGGTCTGACCTGCCTTAATGCAGATCAGACAGGACCGTTCCATCTGTGTGACGACTATGAAATCAGGTTCTTCTGTGCCTGTGGAGGTACAACAGCATCATCACTTTCTGTGTTATATATTTGCTACGAATATCATGTCAAATACAAGGAGTCAAACTGAATGTAGATATGCTTCGTTGTCCTTATTTGGCAGCAAAAAATCTTAGGATACAATTTTTAGATCAATTTTGAATTCAAGTCTTGAAATCAAGTATAACAAATTAACAGTACAGTTTCAATTTTGTAAGAGCCACAGCAAGATGCTAGATGTTGTGCAAAATGCAGCAGTTGGTACTGATAAATTTCCATTGGCAATAATCTAGAAGTGGCACTGAATAACTGTCTACCCATAATTATATCTATTTATATGTGTAAACAAAATCTGTTGCTTCCCCAGAAACAACCATGGCTCCAACAACCACGACACATGTCACCACCACCACCACGGCTGAGACGACCACAACTGGTGTGACAACCACAACAGGCATCAGCACAACAACTGGAAAGACCCCAGTAACAACAACAACAGGTCTGCATTAAACAACAAAACAGTGAACTGCTTTGTGTCACCACTATTGCTCATCAAAACTTTACCAAGCCATAACCTAATCTTACACCATAGTAGCAAGGATGCGTTGTAAGTCAGTATATTTCCTTCATGAAGCCGAGGTAACATTTATTGAATTTTTTTATAGAACATTTGTGTAGAGGATACGGATCAGTAAGTGTTATTTCTAGGATAAAACTGACAGTTTAAAATTTGAGCTAATCTACATTGTAATTGTTAACCAATTGTCACATTTCAGACATCTCATAACTTGTAAGCATATTTCAAATGACAAATTTCAAACAACATATTTCAAATAACATTTGAATTAACTATAGCATGTTATAGAAAAAATGTCATAATCTTCTTTGTACATCAAAAAAACAGGATTTACACCAACTTCAGCGGTGGTAACAGCAACCAAGCCTTCAGATGTTAGCGTCAGCATGGGCTGTCTCCATGACTACGATTACTGGACTGAATGGATGAACATCGACACCCCTGGTGTACATGATGGTGATGATGTCGAATTCATCAACGACCTCAGGGAGAAGTACACATTCTGTGGACCATTCAGGGTATGGCTTGGTGTACACCAAACATTGTATATTTTTCCTGCCAATTCACTGTATTAGCTTAGGCAACCTTACAAGAAGCTTATAATCCTTCCTCGGCAAACAGCTGCTTTGGACATTCTAGAAATCCTTTGACTTGAAGAATATCACAGACATTCTCCTAAGGTCACATAATTGTTTACAATGGTTGGAGAGCTCTTATGACAAATTAGCAGAAAAGAAAATATAAGAATTCAAGGACAGTATCTAAAACCATGTCAATCCTGTAATGCTAATTCCATGGCCTATTCATTATGTCTGACTCTTGTCGTCGTACGTTGGGAAGTTAACTGGAGTGACAGCATTTAGTCAATATGACACCATTTTGACATTTGACCTGTCTGGTTGTCTGTTCATCAGGTAGAAGATGTGGAGTGCCGCATCGCTGGCAATGAGCTCCCTGTAGAAGTGGGAGGCCAGAAGGTGACTTGTGATGAACATGTTGGACTGATTTGCCATGCTGAAGATCAGGACCCGATGACAGGAATCCCTGCATGCTACGACTATGAAATCCGCTTCCTCTGTGACTGTGGTGGTATGTGTCTTCTTATCATTTGCCTAAAATTACTCAATAAACGAATGTTTGTTGGAATCTAGTTCTCATTCTGGTAGTAACCCAACTCTTTAGGAAGTGATCAGGAACAATTGCTGATAAAATAGATTAATTGTGATGGTGTACAAGTTGGGATGACTGTTGTTTCAACTTAAATGCTTTTCCACAGTCGAAACTACACCTGCAATCCCAAGCTCCACATCTACTGCTAAGACCACAACAACGGTTGCCACCACCTCCACCGGTGTTACAACCTCAACTGGGGTAACCACAACCACAGGCAAGGAAACACCAACCACCACAACTGAGATTCCAACTACCGGAACAACCTCAACTGCTGAGACCACAGCTACAGTTGCCACCACTTCCACCGGTGTTACAACCTCAACAGGGGTCACCACGACCACAGGCAAGGAAACACCAACCACTACGACTGAGGTTCCAACTACAGGTACAACATCTACAGCTGAGACCACAGCTACAGTTGCTACCACCTCCACCGGTGTTACAACCTCAACAGGGGTAACCACAACCACGGACAAGGAAACACCAACCACTACGACTGAGGTTCCAACTACAGGTACAACATCTACAGCTGAGACCACAGCTACAGTTGCTACCACCTCCACCGGTGTTACAACCTCAACAGGGGTCACCACGACCACAGGCAAGGAAACACCAACCACTACGACTGAGGTTCCAACTACAGGTACAACATCTACAGCCGAGACAACAACTACAGTTGCTACCACTTCCACTGGTGTAACAACTTCAACTGGGGAAACCACTACTACAGGTGAGATCATAGTGTTACATTAGAGCATTCAAATACATTTGTTCACAATCCCTGATACTTGTAATGTCTTATTTCATCAAGAGCTGCAAATGTTACTTCACATTACTTAAAAACGTCACTAGAATGGACTGGCAGAACAAAGCAATACTATTAGATAACTGATTAGTAACTGCAAAAAACTTTAGTTTTTTCACATTGTGGGTGTTACTTCACACTGTATTGTTACAGGAAAGACAACTTCCACTTCAACTGCAGAAACTTTCACAACCGGTAAACCCATCACTTCCACCGGAACAACGACAACGACGGTAGAGACTACCACAACGGGTGTTTCCACAACAACAGGGGTCACTACTCCCGGCAAGCCCACCACCATGACTACCACCACCATGAAACAGGACGCACCTGAGGGAACAACCATACCTCCCACCACCCACCCAGCCCAATTTGGACATACTAACGGCGACGAGATCATCACATTCCCTCCGACGAAACCAGGTTGGAACACCATGCCGGAGACGACAGAGAAGCCCCCCATACTGATCCCCCACCCTCCAACCCCCATCCCCACTCACATCCTCATGACCACGCTGAAGGGTTGTGAGGCCGATGTCGACTACTGGACCCCCTGGATGAACGTCTTCTATCCGACTCAAGTCAACGGCGGCGACTTCGAGACTCTGGCCAACCTTCGTGACAAGTACATGTTCTGCGACGATGGCATGATTGTGTCGGTGGAGTGTCGTGCAGCCGATGACCACACACCAGCTGATCAGTCAGGACAGAAGGTAACGTTAACATGTAACCCCCATGTGTGTGATGATAGACTCTGAGTAATTGTGATCTATTTTCCCACTGTCATTTGTGTAAGGCGTCAATAGACCACTTTCCAAATTCGGATGTGTTGGGTGAAAACAAGGGTCAGTCGGTAAAACAATATACATAACAATGTTATGATATCTACATATAAGCATGTTTTACCGCCCAACTGTCGTTTTCACCCAACGCAATGGAGTTTTGAAAGGGGCCTTTTTTAAACAAAAGAATATGAGACACAGCTATAGATATTGTATTGAGAAATTCATGTAAATCTGAAACCTGAAGTGCAGAGTTTCCAGCTTTGGTGAGATCAAGAATGCTTTCCTGAAATCAACTCTATCAGCTTTACTTCTAGATAGATAGATCTGTACAAAATAACACACTACATTGCCTGACGGGTGACTTATATTTCTTTTCGCAGGTGATCTGTGATATTGACAACGGACTTATCTGCAGCAATGACATGAACGTGGGAGATTGCCATGACTACGAGATCAGGTTCTTCTGTGACTGTGGTGTGGGTAAGTATCATTCATCATAATCATTAATACATTTTTGGATATTTTCAAATATTAGCACTAAACATGTTCTAAACAGACCAAACATAAACATGACATCAGGTCCCATATTCCACTGTAATTTATGGGTTGAATTACTAACTGCCCACAGAGACAACCACCCTTGTCAGCACTACTGCAACCACTCAGGCTACAACCACAGGAGTGACAACCACCACTGGTGTAAGCAAGCCAACAACCACCGTCTCTTCGACAACTACTGGTATGCACTCACATTCTATTATCAAACTGCCTCAAAGTTTGCAGCATTGGTCAATTGTTAAGTGCAGCTCTAGTGCTACAAATTCCGTATTTCAATTGTTGAACAGGTAAGTAATGCATCTAACATAATACATTACACATTGCAACCACAGACTGATAACAATGTGGTATTTCCAGTGTTACAGTTACTGTTACAGTACTGATTTGAACAATGTGCAAACCTCCTTTGTGCAATGTGAGCACAGATATAAGGTACAAACATATTCCAATTACCATTAACAACAGAACAATGCTGGATTTGTTTCTGCAGGCAAGGAGACAACACTTGGCACAACCATCAGTACTGTAGGGTCCAGCACCACGGGTGTGGTCACAACCACAGCCACCAACCCAGTCAGCACTTCAACACTGCTCACATCCACTGGTATGATGATAGCTTGTTTTCAAATATTTTTAAGAGGGCAAAATGTGCCTGATGTCTTACCAGTTCTATGGTCATAAGAATAGAATTTTTGATTTCGCTTCATTAAGAACACTCTCATTCTATGTTCCAGCCATTCAGACCTCAACTGTTAGCACCACTGGCAAGCCTTCACCATCCTCAACAACTGGAGTCTCCCCAGGGACCACCAGTACCGTACACCCAACAACTGGTCATGAAACCACCACTGGAGTCTCCCCGGGAACCACCAGTATCATACATCCAACAACTGGTCATGAAACCACCACTGGAGTCTCCCCAGGAACCACCAGTACCATACACCCAACAACTGGTCATGAAACCACCACTGGAGTCTCCCTGGGAACAACCAGTACCATACATCCAACAACTGGTCATGAAACCACCACTGGAGTCTCCCCAGGAACAACCAGTACCATACATCCAACAACTGGTCATGAAACCACCACTGGAGTCTCCCCAGGGACCACCAGTACCGTACACCCAACAACTGGTCATCAGACCACAACTGGAGTCTCCCCAGGAACCACCAGTAACGTACACCCAACAACTGGTCATCAGACCACCACTGGAGTCTCCCCAGGAACCACCAGTAACATAAACCCAACAACTGGTCATGAAACCACCACTGGAGTCTCTCCGGGAACCACCAGTACCGTACACCCAACAACTGGTCATGAAACCACCACTGGAGTGTCACCGGGAACCACCAGTACCGTACACCCAACAACTGGTCATCAGACCACCACTGGAGTCTCCCCAGGAACCACCAGCACCGTAAACCCAACAACTGGTCATGAAACCACCACTGGAGTCTCCCCAGGAGCCACCAGTACCGTACACCCAACAACTGGTCATCAGACCACCACTGGAGTCTCCCCAGGAACCACCAGCACCGTAAACCCAACAACTGGTCATCAGACCACCACTGGAGTCTCCCCAGGGACCACCAGTACCGTACACCCAACAACTGGTCATGAAACCACCACTGGAGTCTCCCCAGGAACCACCAGTACCATACACCCAACAACAGGCCACCAGACCACCACTGGGAAGACCACCCCAACACCAGTGCCTACCTCTACCACTGGTACACAAACCAGTACCATTGGCACCACCCCCAAACCACTCCCAACCACTACAAGCGGTGCCGTGCCCAGCACTACATCTAGCATAACGATGAGCACTGGATCCACCATCAGTACAACCACATTCGCCACCAAGCCTACTTCCATCTTTACCACCATCGTGGCTTCCAAGCCGGTGCCCCAGGAGAACCCAGCGGTGTGTCTGACCAACACAAACTACTGGACAGAGTGGATGAACACCGGCTCTCCTAACACTGGGGAGGGTGGAGACATGGAATCCATTGACAGCCTGAGGGAGCAGTAAGTGTAATTCGATCTTGTTAAATTTTCATCACAAGCTATGGTGATCACTTGATACAATGTTATATCTTTATTTTTAATTCCCTTAACTATAATCAAAGCTCCTTTCTCTTTGCCAGAATCAGTTTTAAATCATTAGTGACATTAAAGTGTTGTTTTTGTACATGAATGTATTTGCTATACATACTCATTAACAGATAAACAGGGGACACATGGATATGGTCTGTGATAACCAGGATTGCATACTTTCAACCCAGTTGTCTGATGATAATGGTGATGCAAAATATTTTGTATACAGTCAAGACCATTTATGGGACCAGTAAAATCTGGTTATTGTGGACAGGTTACACTATATACAGGATTCTTAATGCTGTTTTCAATGATGAAAATTATCTGAAACCATCAAAGTGGTCACGTTAGCCAGGTGGTCCTTATGTCGAGGTGGTCACTTGTACAGGTTTGACTCCATCTCTGCATCATCTTTCTTTGTGCCACTAGGTACATCTTCTGTGACCAGGGCATGATGGCAGCTGTGCAGTGTCGTGTTGTGGGGACCAACAACCTGATGCACGACCAGGCTGACCAGAACGTGACCTGCTCCATCCACCAGGGTCTGGAGTGTCACAACATGGACCAGCCTGCTGACAACTACATGTGCCACGACTACGAGATCCGCTTCTTCTGCCAGTGTGGACCAGGTATGTTTGCAGCTATATACTCTGAACCTACTATTCACAAATCACAAAAAACACTTGAATATGTAATATTACGTAGTAACACCATATAGGTCTATATTTGTTACCTTTTTATGTAATTGTATCTGTCTGCCTATAGCTAGGGGCATCAACTTGCAAAATAAAGAAACATCTTCAAAGACATAAACCAGCACCAACTTCAGCTACTAATATGTAAGCTGAGAACAATGCCGTTAATCAAGGTTTATCACAAATACCTGAAAGGGTCACTTATTCAGACTTATTCTGTTGTTTACACAACATCATCAGACTACTGCAGCAGAAAAATGAATGCAAATACTTTTTGGGATG
This sequence comes from Branchiostoma lanceolatum, assembly GCF_035083965.1. Taxonomy (NCBI): domain Eukaryota; kingdom Metazoa; phylum Chordata; class Leptocardii; order Amphioxiformes; family Branchiostomatidae; genus Branchiostoma; species Branchiostoma lanceolatum. Next base: position 10,323,515 of record NC_089723.1, on the reverse strand, counting down.
TTGCACAGATGCAAGAATTTGTCGTTACACACTCATTTTCTAATTACCCCTTGTTACATGGACTTCATTATGACAGTGGAAAAGAAAAGTATTTCAACTCTAAAAAAAAATTATGCATTTGAACAAATCCATTGATCCACAGAAACTACCACGACCATGGTGACAACAACCAAGCCAACCGCTGCCCTGCTCACAACCACCACTCCAAAACCTCCAGCGGAGACCACCCCCGTCATCCACGGTGAGACGGTGTCTGCGACCATGCCACTGTTCCCTGTGACAACAGGCGGCAAACCTGTTCCAAGCACTACAGGTCAAATCTCTACAGAGCAGGAAACCACAACTGCAGCCAAACCCACGACTACAACACCTCTGACTACCATGAAGCCCACCACTGTGCCTGTAACCACCAGCACCATGAGCACAATGAGGCCATTCGTTGTGCTTGGTGAGTTTTGCCTTACAAGAAAAATCATTGATTTACATCTATTTCAGCACCAAGGACAGATTATGTTCATTAACTGTGCTAAGTACCAATTCAAATAAATTTGGATAATGAGAGCAATTTCATGCATGTTATATGACTATTTTGATAATCATACAGTAGGTTTTTAAGGATCCATGTTCCTCAGGACCAACGTTGCTGATATATACAAAATACATGTATGGCACTTTAAGAGTATTGGCTACATTGAGTCTTGCTTGATTTGCTGATTAAATTGTTTATCTCTATTTAGTCAACGTCTACAAGAAGAAGCATAAAAGACAATCAAAGCTCAAGTTGTTATATGTTTCCCATTCCTTCATTTAACCCTCTCATTTGTGTAATTTTACCCAGATACCTGTATCATGTTTGATGATACAATCCAGACCTTTGATGGTACAGTCTATGACTATCCCATCTGCAACAATGTGCTGGCAAAGGACTGTGTCCACAACAGGTTCGAGGTCCACGGTGAGGCAACTTTTCTTTTCATCAACTTACGATGACAATTCTCTTCTCTCTTCTCTCATGTAAATACAATTTTGAAAAGGATACCCTTGTCAAGTCTCCAGACGTACAGTTCGTAGTTAGGAATCAATGCCTGTAACATACTAAAATAGCAGACGTAGTCACAGACATACAACTACAGGCCTTGTCTTACTTTTAACGAAATATATCACAATTACACATCGGAAGTTTGCTATTTTAGGGGAGCTTTCAAGGCGCTCTCTGTTTCTTCTTCAACCCAAGTAAGACCTCATCTTGGATTCTCTTGCCATGTGACTGATGATGTTGACTGTCATATTACAAGAGATATTGTCCTGTTAACATTACCAAGTGTTGTAATACACGTAGTTATCAAATGACCTTCATTGTTTAATGTAATCAAGATTGCCGTACTAAGTATGTACAATTTGGCTGTTTCTGATGTGTTTGTCTGTTTTCCCCTACATCCCAGCCTTCCTGGACTGTACTGGTGCAGACAATAGGGATGACTGTAACCGTGGCATCTACGTCAGGGTTAATGAAGATGTGATCATCTTGGACCGTCCTTCACACCTGACTCTCAATGGGCAGGCCTTCAACTTGACACAGGTGAGTGTTGGGGGACAGATTTCATCAGCAGTTTTGTCGGTGCCATGAATATTAAGGAGTATTAAGCCCGAGATCTGGAAGTTTCCATGATATTCCATGTGATCCCTTGGATAAGACGTTAAATGAAGGGAACATGTTTGAGGAGAACCACACTTTGAATACGTTAAAGGATCCTTCCAGATGAGACTGTATCAAAACTTCCAGTCTAAATAGGGTAAGGCATTTCCCAAAGAGCCTTCATAACCCCTGCTTCTGCTCAGTCCTCATTCTTCGTGAGTTGAGCTTCTGTCAATCAATTGTTTCTGACTCAGAGAAAAGAGATGATAGTCTCTTTGCCTTGCACTGAGCAAAGCTCTTTAAGAAAAACTTTGTGACTTTGTGCAGATACGTTATTGTGTCTAGAGGTACATGGCTAGAGGTACGTAGGCTTCATCTTTCATTTGCCTATTACAGCTCCCCACGCTCAACGCCAACCTGGCAAACCGTGGAATCCAGATCTCTGCTGTTGGTAATGAAATCATCATCCAAACCCACTACGGCATCAACATCTACTGGAGCAAGACCTACGAGGCCAGGATTGTTGTTCATGAGAGGTGAGATTTAATGCTTCAACAGTGACTGCATCAAAACTTTGCCCCTTAGCTCAAGCAAACAAGACGTATTTTACCTTTTAGAGCAAGGAAAGCAGTAGCCTCCACCAGGCCTTCTTTCGGGGTAAGGGATCGTTAAATTTGGCACAACATGGAAGGATTGGCCAGGAGAGTCAGTCCAAGGTACTTAACACCATCGATGGATACATAAATAGACCTGTCCTTGGTGCTGAAACTATCACACACAGTCTGGTAGAGACTAATGGGGAGGGGCAGTGATGTAGTCTGCAGCTTCTTAAGACAAGATGAAGATTGTTATCAAAATGACCATCAATTTATCCTGTCTGTACACAGAGTTGATTTGTATCTACAATTTTCAAGCGTGATATTGCCATCTCCTTAGCTTTCACTCTTGTACCTGGCAATGGGAAACATTAAATTTCCCCAATTTTCCCATTCTCCTGACCAGTGTCTTGGAAGAACTTCACACCACATTCATTTTCTTTACCTTAATAAACAGCTGCCTTTCTTTGCAATGTATTGGATATGAGCCTTCTATCTCTGAATCTGCGGGTTTACATCTGTGTTATGCTGAATCATCATGCAAACCTCACATTTCTTGTTATCCTTCTGTAGCCTTCAGAACATGCTGTGCGGCATGTGTGGAACCTACAACCACCAGAGCCAGGACGACTTCACTCTCCAGGACGCCAGCCTCACGGACGATGCCATCGCTTTTGGAGACAACTGGATGATGGGAGAGTGTCCGTTCGAATCCACCGCGGAACACTTCTGTCCCCCTGAGATCGAGGCCCAAGCTGAGGCGAAGTGTGACGTGCTCAGGTACGGCATTACTCTATGAATCAACTGAAAAGATCAAATAGACTTCAATTGTCAATAGCCTCTTCTTATCATGGAGTTTAAAACATGGCTTTGCTGTCGATATGTAGAATATACATGTATGCAGGCTAACTAGAAAAGAATGCTGGTCGTGCATGGTGATCTAGCTTGTAAGATATAGGAAAATTACTTTACCCTGAATTAACCTGTTCTAAGGCAGAGAGAACAGCTCAAAGGATTTAATGGAACTTTGTGGCTATTCAATACTAAATTTCTATTCAAACAATGTAGATCTGGAGCTTCGCTCTCTATTCGCTTTCTCATATTGTTTGTATATTTTGAAACAGCACCAAAGTTGGAAAATCTAAAACAAGATTTGTGTATGTAGTTTGGCAATGCCTGGATTAAAGAAATGTTCTGTTGCTGAGTAAACAAAAATCTTGACTGCGAAACACCTATCTCTACACAGGACAAGTGTGTTTTCCGCATGCCATCCCCACGTGCCAGTTGAGCTGTACTATCACCTGTGCGTGAACCGTGTGTGTGAATGCCATACCAACGGTACCGACCTCGCTGACTGCGAGTGCGATATACTGTCCGCGTACGCCACTTCTTGTGAGCGCCTGGATGAAGATATTGTGCTGGACTGGAGGAACCCTCTGCGCTGTCGTAAGTCACATCAAACAGTTTCCCGACTTTCTAAGCTTCTGAAAGTTTCTCCACTCAATTCCAAATATCAGTAAATTGTCTTGGACGTATGACAGGTAAAGAACCTTAACATTCATCTGAAACTAAAATGACTATGATCAAAATAAAATTGTTACCACTACATACAACCATATGATTGACAAATCTTACAAAAAGTCGATAAGTAATAAATTTATTTCTTATAACGTTACAACTCACTCACTCACTCACTCTCCCCCATAGCTTAGTCAGCCGTCGGGGCAGCATAGGTTACAACATGCAATAACAAAAATTCAAAGATGAAATATCACTATGTTGTAACTTATGCTATTCTTTAAAATTCAGTAAACTATCTCTGCATGCATTTTATGTCAGTTTACCCCTCTTCCTGCTGCCTAACTCTGTAACCAAGGGAAGTTGGGTGCCAAATATAGCTACCTCACAGTGCTTAAGGTTAGCTTGAGGAGAGTTGACATAACGTTACATGTTTCATCCCCAGCTGCTGAGTGTCCCCCCGGCATGGTGTACCATGAGTGCGGCCCCGGCTGCCCCCTTACCTGTGACAACATGCACGACCCCAGCGTGGACTGTAACGTGGAGTGTGTGTCCGGCTGCTTCTGTCCTGACAACATGGTGCAGCAGGGAGACCAGTGCATCAGGCCTTCACTGTGCACTGACTGTAAGGAAATAAGCAACCTTTTGGTCTGCTAAAGCATTGAGACATGTATCATATATCATATAGTGGTGTGGTGATGAAATATTAATATTGGTTTGTCAGATAGTACCTTTCACTGGTCAAAGTTACATAGTTGACTGGGAAAATGGCTCATAATAAACTGTAAGTCCAGTTGTGACAGATGTGAGGAAACTACCATTTAGGGTTTTTTACGCAGAATATCAGATAGGTAAATCTAAGTTGTATAAGGCTAGACACATCACTCTTAATTACTCTGCTCAGTCCAATATAAATATACTTGATATTCCTTTTTCACATTAAATTCTGCTGTTGTCTTTTGTTTAAGAGCACATATAAGGCATGGCGTAAGTTTTGAAATTATCAACGGGATGATTGTAGGCGAAGGTCCTGAATTAATAGACAATCTCACATCATATGAAAAATCTACTGTTAATTATAATTTATCTACTTCACACAACACTTTTCCATCTCTTCTAGGTTACTGCTATGGCTATGGTGATCCCCACTACGTCACCTTTGACGGCAGCTACTACCCCTTCCAGGGCCAGTGCTCCTACATACTGGCCCGTGAGACCACTACTCACGAGTTCGAGGTTATCGGCGAGAATGAGCTGTGCGAGGGAGGACCCAATCCTACCTGTACCAAGTCCGTCACTGTCCGCTATGGCGGACACGAGGTCACTCTCAACAGAAACAGGATAGTAAGTCCGCTCAGATCTGAGGTAAAAAATAGAGCAGTTTAACTTAGAGTGGTGTGATCCTGTTGTGATCCTGTCCATTTGGAGTGGTGGAAAATTTTATAATTTTTCCCTTCGCCAAGGTTATGTTTTCTTGTTCCGTGGATGTGTGTGCGTGTCTGTCAACAGCATAACTCGAGAAGCTGTGCGTGGATCCTTATGATATTTGATAGGTGGGTAGGGGTTGGTAAAACAAAGGTCAAGATCGATAATGGGTACTGCAGCGACACTTCCGGTCTTGATATCTCGTGTTCTGGGCATATATGGTGTTGAATTCTAGCTATCGTTCTTCCTAAAATAATAAACAGTAAAACAAATGTTTGTATTGTTCTGTAGGTGACCGTGAATGGTGTTGACCAGTCTGTACCAGTGTCCATTGGTGGCATCAACGTGAACATGGACGGTCTCAAGCTGGTGTTGGAGGTCCCTGCCATCAACCTCAGGGTCCGATATGACGAGGTCAACCACGGGTTCGACATCATGGTGCCATCCTCTCTCTTCTATGACAGGACAGAGGGTCTTTGTGGTAAAGACGGGTTATATGATGCTTTGTGCAAATCTTATAGCAACCATTTTATGGCATTATTTGTTTACATCATAAGAAAGCATAAGAAAACATTTTGATGAAGTTTTACGATTCATTGGGTACTGCAAAAATATTGGAATTTTTTGCGGTTAACTGAGACTCAATGAGCCTTCAAAATAAGCTACATGTACATGCTGCATCGCAGTACCAATGTAGTAAATATAACCAGTACGACTTGACAAGATCCTTTGACACCAGGCTGAGTTCATGATTCATTAAGAAACATGGGAGAATTCTTGTGATTGGCCTTAGAATAGACCGATCCTGACTGTCCATTACAATTTAGCAGTTCAATCAATGAGAGCAAAGGCCTACGCAATTCGACCAATGAGAGAGTGGCTGTATATACATGTATGCCCGTCAAATACTTGCTTTTCAATGTTTATGTTTAGCCATAAGTATGGCTAAACATATTGTTTTCTCTCATGTTTCTTCTTCTTCTTCTTCTCCTGTCAAATCTTCAAATCGATTCATCTCTGTCATTTTTTGACCAAATGACCTGAAATTTGGTACAGAGGTAATGTAGGCAAAAACCAATGTGCGTTCTTTTCCTTGTTTTGATATTGACCTTGAAAGTGATTTTATCGAGGTTTTTAAGCTATTTTTAGCATATCTTGGCCTCCTGCGCCCTGGTATTTCAACCGAATGACCTGAAATTTGCTGTATATGTGGCTTGAACAAATATTTAAAGGACTACATTCCCATTTTTGGCATACATATATTCAAAACGATTTATTTTGGGCTTTCTTGACAATATTTGCCACTTCTGTCACTTTCAATACTACATATGACCTACAGGTCGTTGACCCCGAGTGCCTTGCACCTGGCCAAGCTGGAAGTTTGCTTACGAGGAGGAAAGACCGGACATAAACATTTAACGTGATTATCGGGAAAACACCATGTTCCCTTAAACTCAGTGGTTAAATTGCAGTTTAGGAAATTTTATAACAGAAAACAAGTTAAATCAATGATTTTGTGAATGTTTATTCTAGCATTAGTTATTCCAGATATTTTCAAACTCCAAATTCTTCAACACAACACGGGAGATCGTTTCTCCTCAGACTGGCGCGACACTCCTGTCAAAATTGATTGATGATCTCTCTCTGCCGCCGACTTCATACATGATCAAAGGCGGGTGGTAGGCGGTGCGCGGGGAAACATAAACATATAATGTAGCGAAGTGTTGCACAAGGAATTCTCACGCTGAGGGGTACATGAAATAATGCTTACAAAATAGACCTCTATGAATCGGGCTACATTCAGCAATGGTAGACGGATTCGGGGCATGCCGCGCAACAGGCGTTTTGGTCCGGCACGTTGTCGCAGCGGTGCGTCGCCGCTACGCGATCGAAAGCACGCCGCTGTCTGTCTCGGACCAACACGCGTCTCCCGTGATGTGTAGCGTCCACCACCAGGCCTTCCTACATGTCCTACGTACGGGCGTATGGCCAGTAGAGTCAGTCCCCGGTAAGGTCAATGATTCGCCCCTTTGCGCTAGCTTGTAACGTTAAATGAATGTACCCTCTGGTGGCCAAACTTCACTGACAAACTTTCTCCCTATTATCATCATGAGCTTGCGTTAGTCTGGTACTAGTGACTATTATGTGCCGGGAATGTTTATCTATCGCACGCCTTGGAAGGAAGTTCAGCCATGATAAATGGTCGGCCGTTGCGAAAATTTGGAATCCCATGCTGTTGATTTTCGTGATTGAATCTGTAAGAAAATATATTTTCATGTCGTTCATGTTTTTGGGACGGACGCCGGGACGGGGTGAATTTTTTCTATCATTTTCGTCCCGTTAGTAATGCAAATCGAATCGTGTTGCACAAGAGGCAAAACACTAAAAACGTGGGTCTTGTGGAGTGTTTTGGAGCGGGAAAATGCCGGATATTAGCGGTGCCGAACAGTGTACATCGTCGCGCGCGGGTGACGCTCCGTCAAAACAAATCCGCTGGTGGTCTAGCGCGGCCACCGAAAATAGGCAGAAACACACAGGAGGACTTAGCACCTTCGTTTATGAGGGCAATTGTGAAAATCTTTTGTTACAAATTGTTCGAACATTGAAACATTTGGATAGATGGTTTGAAACTGTTCTAAATAAAGAGATTTTTGTGTAGTTACGTTCGAAATGTTTCCAACGTATGTGAAATAAGTTCAAACATGTTATAAGTTTCAATTCTAATTGTTTGAACACTTTAGAACTATTGTGACTTAGACATTCTTTTAATCAAAATAGTTCAAACATATTACAAATATTATACTAAAACCCTCTCGGTGACTTTGAATTGACTCAAATATGTTGTTTTTGGTCATTTCCTTCGTCTCCTGTCAAATCTTCATATGTATACTATGGAAAACTTCATTCTTCCCTGGGGTTGATCTTTTTTAATTCAATTTTGAACTGGGTTGATTATGCGCAAGAGTGTAATTTTCAGCGGATATTTTTCGACTGGTTTACATGGAAATGGCACGGAATATCCCATTCTTGCAAGGGGAGGATTCTTTAATTATTTTTCAATTTTGAGCTGGAATGATTATGAAAAAGTCCATTTTTTAGCAGAAGTGTATTTGTTAATCAATTAGTGGATATGGTTGTGGACTGGTCCATATTGTGTTGAGGTGCTACTGGAAGACTCAATTTTGGACTGGGGTGATTCATTTTTTTAGTGCAAGTATTTTAGAATGGTCCATTGTTATTTTGGGAGAGTCCATTTTTTGCATGGCGAGGAGTATGGCTAAACATGCTGTATTTGCTCGCAAATGTTGCCTTTCTAGTTTTATTTTGCATTTTGATGGAATGGGTGGGGCTATGGGAACTGGCTATTGATCTTTTCTTCACTCTAAAGTGTGAAAATTGAGACCTCTAATTTTGTTCTAACTACTAGGATCGTGTAACCACGATAGCTCTGATGACTTGACCACATTCCAGGGCACCATTGTGACAAACTAGGACACATTCAGAAACAGATTTCTCGAAGACTTGTGATTGTCCTAAGAATTTATTAGTTCTTCACTTTAAAAAGAGCATTGAGACCTCCCTTTTGTAACTCCCAGGATCATGTAACCACGATGGCTCTGATGACCTCACCACCATTGTGACAAACTCCGACGCCTTCAGAAACAGAATTCTCAAAGACTTGTGATTGTCCTAAGATTTATTTATTAGTTCTTCACTTTGAAGTGAAAGCATTGAGACCTCTCATTCTGTAACTCCCAGGACCGTGTAACCACGATGGCTCTGATGACCTGACCACGTCCCAGGGCACCGTCGTGACGAACTCTGACACCTTCGCCCTGTCCTGGATGACCCTTGAGAGTACGCAGCAGACTGAGATCCAGTGTGGGCTGATCGAGGGCACCTCCCCGCCACAGACTGAGTGCACAGCCGACTTCTCCCAGTGTGAGGTCATCTTGTCAGATGTGTTTGAGGAGTGTCACCAGCTGGTCAACCCACAGGTAAATAATATTGAATATAATTAAACATGGGACTTTTTCACGAAAAAAGGATCTTAAGAATAGAGAGGTTAAAGCATGGATACAGAGTCAGACGGCAAATTGAGACATGTCAGAACCATCTTATCAGGCCTTGTGATGTACATTTTGCATTCTTGCTATAAAATCTGTATGAGAAAAATCTATGATGAATCCTTCAACAGGAAGCCAAATTTCAAAGGTATGCACCAGTCAAACCATAGTGCACATCTTACGTTCTAGATTATGACCTTGTTACATATTCCATGCTAGGTCTTCCTTGACACTTGCAAGTACGATGTTTGCAACGTGGGATTGGAGCTGTCCTGCGACTCCCTTGCAGCATACGCACGTGAATGCGACCGCCATGGTGTCTGCCTTGAGTGGCGCGAAGGCCTCTGTGGTAAGAAGCACATAGTTCACAAATGAGAGAATTTAGAATATGATCAATGGAGGAGTACATAAATATTTGATTTAGGTCACGTGTATCAAGCTGTCTTATACAAATTTATCTTGCACTTACATTGGTTATGGCATAGATATACAACACAAAGATTTTATCACAAATGATTATATAGCATAACTTAATTGCACAACAATTGTACAAGGTAAAAGAATGACATCTACTGGTACTTAACTACAGTTCTATAAAGCTAAATTACCTAATACGAGAGTGTGTGGTATGGGATCACGAGTTTCTTTTTGTGTGCTTTTTTTCCTATTATATATCAATAGTAAACTCTGCAATCTTTTGGAAGGGACGTAAAATCAGGGTCCCGTGTTTGAGGAGGTGCCTCGAGCACGTTAAAGGGGAAGGACTAGCAACCCCTCCCTGTAGAAATATACCCTACTACTGAAAAAGTAAGAAAACTATGTGCCACTAGGCACTACAAGGATTTGAAGTTTGAACGATACTAAACTCTTGAGACATCTTTATCAACCTTGCAGAGTTCCACTGCCCAGCTCCTATGGAGTTCCACTCCTGCGGTGCACCCTGCCCCATGACCTGTGACATGGTGACCGGTTTAACCCCTGTAACACCTTGCCAGACCACTGAGACGGAAGGCTGCTTCTGCCCACCCTACATGGTTCTGGACCACAATGGCAACTGTGTTCCACAAGAGTCCTGCCGTATGTTAACATTCTCTTCAAAACCATTTTCTCTACGAATCCTCAATTTCTCCTTATTGCTATTAGATTGCAATGCCTTTTATTATCTTTACTAAGATCTTTGTAATCTTGGTTATGATATTAGAAGCCCTTTCAACAATCTCTGGTTCAACTGTCTTTTTGAATAAGATCACTTATTCTGGCTCAGTTATCTTCTTGCTGCTCCTTCAGTTACATGTGAAATTCAACATGCAAAGGATGTCAATTTGTTGTCTTTTTGTTTTACAGCGATGTGCATGGATGCAACCGGACGTCCATTTGCAGTAGGTGTATCTTATAGTGTTTGTCATTTTGAGTTACCTCTTTAATTTCCAATTTCGATTAAGAAATATGTGTTTTTATATGCAATCTTTTAAGTAAGTTTTTGCCCTGATGTTTTTCTCTAGCTTGGAGACACCTGGCATCCCAACAATGATCCATGTGAGACTTGCACGTGCAAGGGCCTGAACTCCACTGTCTGTGTGCAGAAGGTTTGCCCACCGTTTGACCAGACCCAGATGATGTGTAGGAGCGGACACACTGTTCCAGTGGTGGGTTCATCTGCCCTGTGATAAAGTTTTTTTTTACAACCAAAGTTGTAGCTGATAATTAGATGCCAGACAGTGATGAAGTGAACGAGAAATTCAGCTTTATATTTGACAATTTCAGATATACAAAGAATCGATGGTTTCAAAACCTAACAAAAAAACTAACAACGAGATACCTATTTAGATTAGCTCATTGTGTTTGCGAAATAAACCACCTGTAGAGGCATGGCATTAGGAGTTGATTGTTATAGATAAAATGTACACCAAGGGTTCATTTTATCTCTCCAGTGAGAATTAGTTTCATTCTTAATGGTTAATAGTTTTACATTTTGATTGTTTCTACTCATGCCCTGCCAGGTATGGGATCAGGATCACTGTTGCCAAATGCCGCAGTACGATGAATGTACCGTCACTGTGGACTGTTCTGCCATGGGAGCCTGCCAGCTGGGAGAGATCATGCAGACTTCCCAGAATGGAACCTGCTACTGCCGTGAGCTGAATATCTTAGTCTTGCACAGACATTGGTTTTCTTATGTTATGGATCCTTATAGTTATGTTTAGCCATAAGTATGGCTCAACATATTGTTTTCTCTCATGTTTCTTCTCCTGTCAAATCTTCAAATCGATTCATCTCTGTCATTTGTTGACCAAATGACCTGAAATTTGGTACAGAGGTAATGTAGGCAAAAACCAATGTACGTTCTTTTCCTTTTTTTGATATTGACCTTGAAAGTGATTTTATTGAGGTTTTTAGGCTATTTTTAGCATATCTTGGCCTCCTGCGCCCTTGTATTTCAACCGAATGACCTGAAATTTGCTGTATATGTGGCTTGAACAAATATTTAAAGGACTACATTCCCATTTTTGGCATACATATATTCAAAACGATTTATTTTGGGCTTTCTTGACAATATTTGCCACTTCTGTCACTATCAATACTACATATGACCTACAGGTCATTGACCCCGAGTGCCTTGCACCTGGCCAAGCTTGAAGTTTGCTTACGAGGAGGAAAGACCGGACATAAACATTTAACGTGATTATCGGGAAAACACCATGTTCCCTTAAACTCAGTGGTTAAATTGCAGTTTAGGAAATTTTATAACAGAAAACAAGTTAAATCAATGATTTTGTGAATGTTTATTCTAGCATTAGTTATTCCAGATATTTTCAAACTCCAAATTCTTCAACACAACACGGGAGATCGTTTCTCCTCAGACTGGCGCGACACTCCTGTCAAAATTGATTGATGATCTCTCTCTGCCGCCGACTTCATACATGATCAAAGGCGGGTGGTAGGCGGTGCCTTCCTACATGTCCTACGTACGGGCGTATGGATCGTAGAATTCGGCAAAAAAGGAATGATTAGGCCAGTAGAGTCAGTCCCCGGTAAGGTCAATGATTCGCCCCTTTGCGCTAGCTTGTAACGTTAAATGAATGTACCCTCTGGTGGCCAAACTTCACTGACAAACTTTCTCCCTATTATCATCATGAGCTTGCGTTAGTCTGGTACTAGTGACTATTATGTGCCGGGAATGTTTATCTATCGCACGCCTTGGAAGGAAGTTCAACCATGATAAATGGTCGGCCGTTGCGAAAATTTGGAATCCCATGCTGTTGATTTTTGTGATTGAATCTGTAAGAAAATATATTTTCATGTCGTTCATGTTTTTGGGACGGACGCCGGGACGGGGTGAATTTTTTCTATCATTTTCGTCCCGTTAGTAATGCAAATCGAATCGTGTTGCACAAGAGGCAAAACACTAAAAACGTGGGTCTTGTGGAGTGTTTTGGAGCGGGAAAATGCCGGATATTAGCGGTGCCGAACAGTGTACATCGTCGCGCGCGGGTGACGCTCCGTCAAAACAAATCCGCTGGTGGTCTAGCGCGGCCACCGAAAATAGGCAGAAACACACAGGAGGACTTAGCACCTTCGTTTATGAGGGCAATTGTGAAAATCTTTTGTTACAAATTGTTCGAACATTGAAACATTTGGATAGATGGTTTGAAACTGTTCTAAATAAAGAGATTTTTGTGTAGTTACGTTCGAAATGTTTCCAACGTATGTGAAATGAGTTCAAACATGTTATAAGTTTCAATTCTAATTGTTTGAACACTTTAGAACTGTTGTGACTTAGACATTCTTTTAATCAAAATAGTTCAAACATATTACAAATATTATATTAAAACCCTCTCGGTGACTTTGAATTGACCCAAATATGTTGTTTTTGGTCATTTCCTTCGTCTCCTGTCAAATCTTCATATGTATACTATGGAAAACTTCATTCTTCCCTGGGGCTGATCTTTTTTAATTCAATTTTGAACTGGGTTGATTATGCGCAAGAGTGTAATTTTCAGCGGATATTTTTCGACTGGTTTACATGGAAATGGCACGGAATATCCCATTCTTGCAAGGGGAGGATTCTTTAATTATTTCTTTCAATTTTGAGCTGGAATGATTATGAAAAAGTCCATTCTTTAGCAGAAGTGTTAATCAATTAGTGGATATGGTTGTGGACTGGTCCATATTGTGTTGAGGTGCTACTGGAAGACTCAGTTTTGGACTGGGGTGATTCATTTTTTTAGTGCAAGTATTTTAGAATGGTCCATTGTTATTTGGGGAGAGTCCATTTTTTGCATGGCGAGGAGTATGGCTAAACATGCTGTATTTGCTCGCAAATGTTGCCTTTCTAGTATACAGTTTGATTTCTTAGTATCTTTTGCAAAAATAGCATGTTACAAATGCTTACTGTACTTATAATATCTTTGTGGAATGTAAGTATCTATACTAAGTCAAATATCTTTCAAGTCAAATATATTTGTGGACACATTCTTATGTTATGGTTCCTTAAACAATTTGAATTCATAACAATATATGTTTTAAAAGAGACCTTACAAGAGCTTGATGTACACTTAAACTCCGAACCATTTGAAATATCCCACTCATCATTCCTGATATCCCCCTTCCCCCACCCCAGACTGTGTCCCTGAGGAATGCCCCAGCCCACTGATGCCAATACTCAGTGAAGGACAAATGGCCGTTCCTGTGGATGCAAACCAATGCTGTGCAGAATACACTGCAGGTACAGGACAGTTGCCTCTTCCTACAGTCTTGTTCAGTGAGAGGTTCTCTCCTTGGTGCTGAAATGTTATTAAATGAGCATGAAGACAAAACAATTTTAAAAATGAGGACAGCATACTTCAGATAAACGTTTTTGGATGTAGTGTTTTTACATTCACCCCTACCACTCTGACCTTTTGCTGTATATTTCAGTTACTGTATTTGTATCAGTTTATTTCATGGACTACTGGAAGAGCTGTGATGCATCACTAATGGAGATCTAATAAACCAAAGCAAACCAGATCTCTGTTGCGAGGCTGATAATGTGTTACACAATATTGTTCTAAATTAGAACCTGTCAGGGCTGTCACGGCCTAGGAAAACAACCCATATCACTCAAGTTTTGATAGCCAGTCAAGACAAAGCTATGTGACGATTGAAGTCTTTCTTCACAGTCTGCAACAGCTCCTTGTGCTCGGACAAGATCCCAGGACAGTTCGAGGTGCTGGTCGAGGTGGAAGGACAGTGCTGCCCACAAATTAGTAAGGACCTCTTCTTTTTCAAGTATTAAACTACTGTGTTGTGCAATTTTTAGCACTTAAATGTCGTGTTGTAGCCTTGACTGTACTTGTAGAAGTGACACTAGTGAGGTATCCATGACTGTAACTGTTGTAGAAGTGAAACTGCCAGTACCTCGATAGTTGTAAATGTGGAACCAATTTGGTAGTCATGAGCGTTGTTGGAAATTTGGTATAAGTGATACACCAATAATAGCATATAGTCACACCGAACAAATTGGAAAAATAAAGAACAAATTCAGGATTTCAGTGTTATTCTTTACCTTTCTCTTGTAAGTCTTCTTGCTTACTCTATCTGAACATTTTTTCTTCCATCACAATTGCAGCGTGTGACACCAGCCTGTGCCCGATTGCCCCGACCTGCTCCCCGCACCAGACTCTACAGGTTACTGAAGGTCACTGCTGTAAGGAGTACCAGTGTGGTGAGTCTAATTTTCATACAAGTTGAACACAGTGTTTTACAACTATCAAAGAAAGCAGCATTACAGCCAAGAATTAGTATTGTTTGCAAACAAAATTGGTGCAAGGCCATTCGGTGTAATATAACCAACTGCTGCCACGCCATGTGCTTACAAAGCTGGTGTTTAATGCCAAAAGGCTGTTGTACCGGCTAAGTAGATACAGTTACATTTCCAACTATACTCTAACCAAGTGCTGAAGTCCGGCACAACAGGTAGCTAAAGTGTATGTACAGATATTATGTATCTAGGATGTTGCCGTTTAACATGATTAACCATTGTTTCCTGTCTCTCTAGTCTGTGATGACACTCTGTGCCCTGTGCCACCATCTTGTCAAGGTGATGAGGTGCTTGTGTCCACTGTGGGAGAATGCTGCACAACTTACGAATGCAGTATGTATTATCCCTCTTAATTTTCCTTTCTTGCTAAGATTAAGTCAGGTTTTGCAACTCAGCTCAGGTCAGGTTATGCAGGACAATCGAAATACATTAATTCTCAATTGTGTGGTAGTTTTAATTTTTATTACTGCTATCCAAATGCCATTCTCCTACGCAGAGAAGAAAGTCTGTGCCTATACAATATACCTTGGGAAGGCTCTGCTTAACCGGGCTGGGGTTTCCAATTTTTTGGGTGTGGCCTCTAGCCAGCTTCCAGGCAATTAGAGAATCGCCTAAAAGTAAAGTCGATTCTCTGATTGGCTGACACCTGTTATAAGAAGCCACACCAACAAAAGTATATTGTATAGGCCGCAGGTGAGGATCTGCACATGAGAATGACAAAATGCCATCCTTTATTTCCTTTTCAAGCAGGAAAACATGAAGTTTGATGTATTTCTTTACTGTCCAGGCTGTGACAAGACCCAGTGTGATGACACCATCCCAGCATGCCCCGTGTCCGGTATGACAGCTGTGGTCACCAGTGATGGAGGCTGCTGCTCCCAGTATGAGTGCAGTGAGTACAGACAGAATTGTCTTTTACATTCCTTGCATAAACCTGACTGCTTGTAAGGAAAAACCAACAACCCCTGATTTACGTGGGGAAGCTTATTGAAAGGAACAGAATGATATGAAAGGGGCACTCCCAGGTTTTGACAAGCCTTTTTGTCTCTGTGTTTTATTCAATGTATCTAGATCCCTTTGAGCAGCAAACTTTAATGTTACATGAAGATATGTTTGTCCAAATGAAAATGATATTTCATTGTCAGGCTATCAGAAGGTTTGTGTCTGTAATGGTAGAACTGCAATCACATTATTCTGACAACACCTTCCCTTCAACTTCAGCATGCCAGGAGCCAATGGGTGCCCACTGCAATGACCTCACCTGCCCACATGTATGTTTCTTTCACTTTTCTTGAAAGCTAAACTTGTGTCAAGAGATTTCAGTACATATTTGTTTAAACTATTCATTGTAAACACGTTTTGCATGATTTCAATAATTCATTTTCTCTATATGATACTCATTAGACATGAAACATTTTAATGTTTAAGTATCATATATCAAAGATGAATCATTAAAATAATGAGATTCAGATGTGTATTTTTTTTACATATGTTACATTAGCTATTGTTTGCAACTATCCCACATCTCTCAACAAGCTCTAAACATTGTAGTCAATATGCATGTAGATGTACATACAATTGTTTTACAAAAGGTTGTATTGTTCAAATCATAGTACATGCTGTAATAGAACATTTCCACCATTGCATTTTTTACTTAAGTTCTATTTAGATGTTTAACTTTATATCCTACTTTTTACAGGGGTTCATGTCTGACATGGTCAATGTCAACGAATGTGGCTGCCCAACATCATGTGGTAAGTGACATATTTGGTCTTAACAGACTACTTTTAGAGTAAGTTCCTGGGTAAAACTGGGTAAATTACAATCACGATTTCTTGCAATTGTCTTGTGTTGTGGGCATATTTACTCCAAAACAGAACAATTGTCAGACAATAGCGATTCCACAATATTTGTACTGGTTAACCAAAACTAACCCATTCTTCCATTGTCCCCCCAGTCTCTGTTTGCGGATCTGAGAGCTGCTATGTCAATGGCTCATGTCACAGTGTAAGTTCAAACTTAACGACTTTGCCTTTATGTGTCTGACACACCGAAACTCATTTACATGTACACTATAGTAGAAAAGATCCCTCCTTTCCATTACGTTTTTGGAATCAATGTTAAAACAATAATTTAGCTGCATTAAGTTCGACAAATTATTAGCAGTACGCAGAATAATTGATATATGTAAGAGAGATAGTTCTCTTTTTTACCACAAAAACTATGCTTTTACCATGCTTGAAGCTTTCTAAAGTTGTTTTTAATCCCCATCCAGTCAGGAGACATGTGGACCCCAGATGACGTGTGTACCACCTGTTCCTGCAAGCCCAACAACGGAGCGTACGAGGCCATGTGTGAGACACAAGTCTGTGCAGTCTGCCCTGCTGTGAGTTGGTCTTTCTTTACTCTTCAAAACAAGTGTTACATAATTGCCTAATTCAGTTGTTGAGATGAAGAATAAAAGTAAAGAGCCCTGGTCGTTGACAGTTTTAACATTTAGATGTTTTTCTTTGCGAAAAGACAAAGATGGCATACTAATACTAAATATAAGACAATGACAAACAACCCTCATGTGTTCTGAATCATATTGATGACATCATGATGGGCAGTACCAATTTAGATTGGGGGTCTTCTTATCCAATTACATAGAATTGCCTGTTCATCCCTTCACAATTTTTTTATATCAAGCAACCGGACCTTTATCCTCTCAGTGTGCTACCATCTCTTTGAGCCTCAGATATCTAATATTAAAATCGGTGACAAACAATCTCTAAGACTACTTACAGACATATCTGGGCTTTTTCCTAACACCCTTATCCCGTGTAATCTGATAGAGGTCAAAATCTAGAAATCCATTTTTTTATAAATACATGTGTACGAATTACAAGATACATAATGCAACGAATTGGCAGAGAAGCTTGGCAATTGGCAGATTAGCTACTGCTTTAAAAAGGAGTAATGCATTGACCTGGCAATGACCCTATTCCGTTCTGGTCCACCCTACAGGGCTACACCATGGAGGATGTGCAAGGCCAGTGCTGTGGTGAATGCACCAAGACAGACTGTGTCGTCATGGACGCCCAGAGCGATCAAGGATTCATCCTCTATCAGGTAAGTGCATCTGATGTTGAAAAGAACTTTGTGCACTTATTTATTTATCTATTGTTTTGGTTGTTCAGGACGCACAGTTATGGCTGCTCAACTTGCTTGTGGCTATTACAAAGGACTAGCTCTGCTTACAAAGACAATGCAAATGGAATTTGTTTACTCAGATCATTTTAAGTCTAAAAAACATATTAATAACATGTGATGATAATAAGATGTGGCTGCCATAGTAGAAAGTACCATCAGGCATGTGTTACCCCTGCCAATACTGCCTGTGGCTAAACTGACATGAAAAAATAATGGTTGTTATGAAGTAATGATCATTTCAGCACCAAGGACAGGAACCGTTTCTCAGTTACATAGATAATATATTTTCTAGAAGGCTGCCATAAGACTAATAATAGTCTATTTGCCACCTTTTATCAATATTGAAGCATTCTAGTTGTTGACTGTTATTACATGATCACTTCAGCACCAAGGACAGTGGCCATTTTTCAGCACTATAGATAATATTTTTCTTTTAAAGGGTTGCAAGAAGGATAACCAAAGTCAATCAGACTTTTTATCCATATGAAAGTATCAGAGTTATGAAGCATTTGTCATTTCAGCACTAAGGACAGCAACCATTTTTCAGCACTTCAGATTAGATCTTTCTTTTGAAATGTTGCAAGAATATTAATCGTGGCCTGTTTGCCACCTTCTATGGATATCTGTGGTGAAGTAATAGTCGTTTCAGCACTAAGGACAGCAACAGTTTTTCAGTACGACAGATTAGATCTTTCTTTTAAAGGGTTGCAAGGCTTACCATATTCTGTTTGCCACCTTTTATGGATATTGAAGCATGAGTGCTGTTTACTGCATAAACCACACAGAAGAACAGAAATAGGACATTAGACATGTTTACATGTACATATTTACCTGCCTGTGTATTTTGACAAAGCTTCAGTAAGAGTTGTGTGAATGCCATAAGTCTACATGGTACACATGTAAAAAACACAAATTACCTGACTTATGTGTTCTGTCCCAGCCTGGAGATGAGTGGGTACAGAACGGAGAAGACCAGTGCAACAAGGAGGAGTGTAAGTGTGTGGAGCAGAACGGCATGGTGTCCGAGGTGTGCTACACGCAGACATGCGCATCTGTCACCAACTGTCCCGAGGTGAGACAAACATGCCAGTGTCTAGATGCATACATGTGGTCACTATACTTTCCCTGTATTTTTGGACAGTATCATTTCTAGCAACCAGCAGATGGGGAATATTTTACACATAAAAACAGCTAGATGCCCATCTGTCACCAACTGCCATGAGATGATACACACAGGCTTGTGACACAACTTATGATAGTTAGCAGAATTAGCATAATAGACTTACATAGACTAACAGGCATGCATAGGAACCCAGAGAAAAGAGATAGAGACCCTCTGTGAGGCCAGGAGGCTGCAGAGTGAGTATAGTGAGTAAGCCTCTAAGTGCAGTTATCACTTCAGACATAAAAACAACTACAACCTGGACGTATTGATTTATTTTATCATACCCCTCTTTTGTAGGAGTTCATCATGTGGGATGAGCAAGGATGCTGCCAGATCTGCCAGGGTGAGTTACATCACATATACATGTTAAACAACATCAGCAACATGCTATTCAGAAATATGTTGAAGCATTAGTTATCAATCCTGAAACTGCTAGAGTACAATTCATGATAACTAAAGATGTCAGGATAATTAAGGCAAAGACGTCCCACTGCATACATCAGAATGTCAAATTTTCCAAGTTTAAAGACTAGAAAAATAAAATACTAACATGTTTATTTTCTGGATTCCTATCTTCATTTCAGGCTACATTATTTAACTAATCTATAAAATCTCCTGTACTGTACAAACATCAAATATCGTAATATAAAATCTCTGTTCAAAATGATTTGAAATCTCACCTTACCCCTTTCAGAGCCCCCAAGTGGGTCCTGCTCCGCTGAGCTGGTGGAGGGCCGTCCTCAGCTCCTGACCGTGGGGACGTGTGAGACCATGGCGCCGGTCAACATCACCCAGTGTGCCGGACACTGTCCGTCCTTCACCACCGTCACCTTCCCCAACGACCTCAGCTTTGACAGTGCTTACAAGTAAGTGGAAAAACATTCTGAAGCATCGTTGACCAAGAACTACCAAAGACTTTCTCTTGTCACATGGTAGTCAACATTCACGATGTGACATGAGAACTCCAATATGAGATCTAACTTTATTGGGTTGAAGAAGAGACCGCGAACGTCTGTAAACTCTTTTGTTGTGTGTAAGCTTTTAAACATTTTGTCAAAGGTTTACTTTCTTCCCATGACATTGAAAGAATTATTTAACACATATACCAGAACACTGCTTTCAGACTGTACTTAAACCTAGCCATCTATTTGCAGCTTGATAATATCATTATCCTTGTCTATGAAATTATGCAACATTTTCCTATTGCACTTAATGTAGTATTATATGTACGTAAACCCTGCCATGCATCCATCTAGACCCCACAGTGAGGGCAAGGCTAGTAGACTTACATTATCCTTTGTCACGCTGAAGTAGCCATTTAGACTACCAATTCTCTATTGGTTACAGTGTTAGGCAGCAAGGAGTTTAAAACATGCCATTTTAATAGAAACCAGGCTGCAGATAATTTAACTATGGGCATGCTCCATAACACCTTTTCCTTACCCCACAGCCATGAGTGCCAGTGCTGCCAGCCTTCCAAGAGCGAGCGGCGAACTGTTGACATGATGTGCGAGGACGGAACCCTCCAGCAGCACTCCTATGACTACATTCTGGAGTGTACCTGTGACGTCAGCAAGTGCCTGCAATGGGGAACCGAACCCGAGACTCCCTGAACCACATCAGCCACCTTTCCTGATTGGACAGTCTGACTCCACCTCTAACGACATTTTGACGTAGTATCGTTTTGATGCTTATTGTTATAACCTTCTATTTTTTTGGCATTAGACCATAATCATCTTGTAAGTATAAAGAGAAATGTTCTGTCAAGTCAAGCATTTTAGTTTTTTCCACTTTGCACTTTGGATTCAGTTCAACTTTCTAGTCATATGGCATCTCCTTGATCAATCAGGCAAAGAAGCTGGTTAAGTCCCATCAATGCCATATTTTATGTCTGTGAGACTGACGACTGTCAAAGAAAGAACAATGACCTCAAAAACACTATGTATACTCCGATAATGATTTTGTGTTAGAAGCAAAAGGTTGGGTTTTCTTGACTTTGTGATTCTAGTGTGGAACAACTTTATCTGAAGAAAGGATAACATACAAAGTCTGCTGATAGGTTGAGAATGAATTTATTTGAGCACATGTGTTTAAGATTTTAGTCACAGCTGGTAATATATACAATTAAGACTGGTCTTTCTTGGTTTACTGTTTGTCAGAAGTGCTCTAGTACTGGAAATAAATTACATCTGCATTGCATATGTGTATTGTGTGATCTGTTATTTTTGTGTTGAATATATTCAATGACATATAAACACAGGCAGACTGTTCAGAAAACGAATTAAACTAGAAAGGCAACATTTGCGAGCAAATACAGCATGTTTAGCCATACTCCTCGCCATGCAAAAAATGGACTCTCCCCAAATAACAATGGACCATTCTAAAATACTTGCACTAAAAAAATGAATCACCCCAGTCCAAAACTGAGTCTTCCAGTAGCACCTCAACACAATATGGACCAATCCACAACCATATCCACTAATTGATTAACACTTCTGCTAAAGAATGGACTTTTTCATAATCATTCCAGCTCAAAATTGAAAGAAATAATTAAAGAATCCTCCCCTTGCAAGAATGGGATATTCCGTGCCATTTCCATGTAAACCAGTCGAAAAATATCCGCTGAAAATTACACTCTTGCGCATAATCAACCCAGTTCAAAATTGAATTAAAAAAGATCAGCCCCAGGGAAGAATGAAGTTTTCCATAGTATACATATGAAGATTTGACAGGAGACGAAGGAAATGACCAAAAACAACATATTTGGGTCAATTCAAAGTCACCGAGAGGGTTTTAATATAATATTTGTAATATGTTTGAACTATTTTGATTAAAAGAATGTCTAAGTCACAACAGTTCTAAAGTGTTCAAACAATTAGAATTGAAACTTATAACATGTTTGAACTCATTTCACATACGTTGGAAACATTTCGAACGTAACTACACAAAAATCTCTTTATTTAGAACAGTTTCAAACCATCTATCCAAATGTTTCAATGTTCGAACAATTTGTAACAAAAGATTTTCACAATTGCCCTCATAAACGAAGGTGCTAAGTCCTCCTGTGTGTTTCTGCCTATTTTCGGTGGCCGCGCTAGACCACCAGCGGATTTGTTTTGACGGAGCGTCACCCGCGCGCGACGATGTACACTGTTCGGCACCGCTAATATCCGGCATTTTCCCGCTCCAAAACACTCCACAAGACCCACGTTTTTAGTGTTTTGCCTCTTGTGCAACACGATTCGATTTGCATTACTAACGGGACGAAAATGATAGAAAAAATTCACCCCGTCCCGGCGTCCGTCCCAAAAACATGAACGACATGAAAATATATTTTCTTACAGATTCAATCACAAAAATCAACAGCATGGGATTCAAAATTTTCGCAACGGCCGACCATTTATCATGGTTGAACTTCCTTCCAAGGCGTGCGATAGATAAACATTCCCGGCACATAATAGTCACTAGTACCAGACTAACGCAAGCTCATGATGATAATAGGGAGAAAGTTTGTCAGTGAAGTTTGGCCACCAGAGGGTACATTCATTTAACGTTACAAGCTAGCGCAAAGGGGCGAATCATTGACCTTACCGGGGACTGACTCTACTGGCCTAATCATTCCTTTTTTGCCGAATTCTACGATCCATACGCCCGTACGTAGGACATGTAGGAAGGCACCGCCTACCACCCGCCTTTGATCATGTATGAAGTCGGCGGCAGAGAGAGATCATCAATCAATTTTGACAGGAGTGTCGCACCAGTCTGAGGAGAAACGATCTCCCGTGTTGTGTTGAAGAATTTGGAGTTTGAAAATATCTGGAATAACTAATGCTAGAATAAACATTCACAAAATCATTGATTTAACTTGTTTTCTGTTATAAAATTTCCTAAACTGCAATTTAACCACTGAGTTTAAGGGAACATGGTGTTTTCCCGATAATCACGTTAAATGTTTATGTCCGGTCTTTCCTCCTCGTAAGCAAACTTCAAGCTTGGCCAGGTGCAAGGCACTCGGGGTCAATGACCTGTAGGTCATATGTAGTATTGAAAGTGACAGAAGTGGCAAATATTGTCAAGAAAGCCCAAAATAAATCGTTTTGAATATATGTATGCCAAAAATGGGAATGTAGTCCTTTAAATATTTGTTCAAGCCACATATACAGCAAATTTCAGGTCATTCGGTTGAAATACAAGGGCGCAGGAGGCCAAGATATGCTAAAAATAGCCTAAAAACCTCAATAAAATCACTTTCAAGGTCAATATCAAAAAAAAAAAAAGAACGTACATTGGTTTTTGCCTACATTACCTCTGTACCAAATTTCAGGTCATTTGGTCAAAAAATGACAGAGATGAATCGATTTGAAGATTTGACAGGAGAAGAAACATGAGAGAAAACAATATGTTGAGCCATACTTATGGCTAAACATAACAAAACTTGGTGTTAAACATGCCTATCAAGAATTAATATTCCAGTCATCAATATGTTGTGCCAAATTTCAAATTTCATAAAAAAAGAGCCTTTTTGCTTAAATCTCCAAATGCCTTTCAGTTGGACCTAATTTAGAGTTATTTGAAAATCTCAATGTCCACATTAGGCAACCATTATTCTACAAACATCTCCACCTATAACATTACAATCTACATCTCAGAAACTCAGACACAAAGGTCTTGGCAGAGTTAACCATCCTGAACCATTGGCATATCTATAATGAGCTTATTAGATGAACATCTACAAGCTATATGCTCTAAAAGTTAGCCTAAACCAAAGCACAGCAAATGTTAAAATGTCTTTGACCAACAAGGAAATACCTCACACTCAAGTTAATTTACCTGTCTTTCAACACAAATTACAATGTTTAAACATGTGGAATTTGCATCAATTTATGATACTATACATCTCTTTATATTAATTCTTTATCAAATCTTCAAGTAATATCTGACAAAATAATTTAAAAAAAGATACAAAACAATTGAACATTACAACACTTGATGCTATTTTAAGACATTTTAACCGACATCCAAAAAGTCAATTTACCTGTGGTTGCTTTCTATTTATCACCACCTAAAAGCAGAAACACTGCTATATTGAGGTTAGGTTTGAGGTTTTTGTGGTCCTCTGGTTTTTCATTTATTAAGTTTTTAGATACATTTCGTTAAGCTGCCACAAATCTTCTACTTTTCCTGTAGCAATGGCACACTTACTCTCCAACCCATTACAAATGTATGTAGTGGTCTACACTTAAATAATATATAAAATTCATCATTTTGGCATTGATTTTTTGGACTCAAAGTCAACTTCTCTATCATAAAACATCTTCCATTTCTATAACCTTTTCCTGTAGAAAATCAAATAAAGTACTTGATATCAAAAAATACTTTCATATAAAAATTTTGTCTAAGGGTTTCTAAGGCATCTCTTCTCAGATTTTTCCTTTCAATGTTAATCAACATCTGTACCATCATCATCATGTCACATTATAAAGCCTATAGGGGGTGCAATGAATGCACTTCCCTCTAGCTTTGTTTAAAGGTTAGGTGACATTCTGAGCCATGCTTTAACCAGCTGATGTGCGATGGCCTGGGCTGGGGGCAGGAAGAAACTGGGGCCTTCAGCACGTGGGTTAGTCAGGGCATCCGTGGGGAGGGGGGCACCGGTCTGCACTTCAGCCACCTGTTGACACATTCATATATCAACTTGTAAATGTTAAAGCTAACCAAGATAGGGATGTGTCATCATAAATATAATGGGTAAGGGACTTTGGTATACATGAAAATTCATACAGTTTATTTCATTTATATCCTCTTTCTTCCTTTCAAGTACAGTCAAAACTGCCCAAGAAGACCACTCAATAAAATCTGATCTATATGGACAGGTGGTCACTATATATAGATAGGATTCTTAATGCTTCAATGGGACCACAAAAAAAGTTGTCACATCAGCCAGGTGGTTCTTATGAAGAGGTGGCACTTAAATAGGTTTGAATGTACAAGGATGATGTACACCGATGGTCAACAGAGTAAACAAGATACTTTGTGCACTTTGTACAAAACATAAATTTTATCTTGATTTTATTCATTTCTATGGGAGAGCCAGGGAGAACCTGGTGATAATGGAAACTGAAAGTATGAGTGTTTTACCTGCTGCCGGGTGAACCACTGTGCATCCTCCAACTCCTCCTTGTCCACTGAGATGGTTTCTGAGGTGGCGTAACCTAGGCAACCGATCATCAGGGAGGCTGGGAGAGGGAAGGGCTGGCTGGAGTGGTACTGCACACGCCCGACTCTCACTCCGGACTCCTCGTAAACTTCTCTACGCACGGCATCCTCTATGGTCTCACCTGGAGGGAGGGGGCAATGTGCACATGTAGGTTAAAAGCCACATCTCTGGGCACAGTTAATCATAAAGCATTATAGCTATTACACATGACTGTACAATATATTGTTCAGGGCTCGAAATAGTGGGTGCATGTGCACCTGTGTGCACCCCAAATTGGAGCTGTGCACCTAATTTTTGACTGTGGGTGCACTGGTGCACCTAGATATTTTTGTAGGCTTAAGGGTAAAGGTATTATTGAGTATACTAGCAAGCAGTATCAGAAAAAGCAATCTAACCCTTTGTTGCACTTTCTTTGATGCATTACTTGTTTGAAATTCGAAGTTAGCTATAGAATTACAGATTGGAGTTCTTAATTACAATTATATGAGCATTAAACTGTAATTATGTTTTGCTGACATTCAACTTTATTCTATGTGGTGCACCCAAATTTCTTTCTGTGCACCTTATTTTTCAGACTCACTCAACAGACAATATACATGAACCTGATAGTCTTTTAAGTTCCTACACACACAAAACAAATTCGATTATATGTGAAACTTTTAAAAAAAAACTTCATTGAACGAGAATTTACCTGGTTCCATAAAGCCAGCCAGACAGGAGTACATCCTACCGGGGAACCGTTTGCCCCTTCCCAGCAAGCACTTCTTCCCATCCTGGGAGACAATCAACATGATGACAACAGGGTCAGTCCTGGGGTAGGAGGTGTTGTGTACGCCCTTCAAACTCGGACACCCCTCCTTCTGACATCTACGCTTGTAGCCAGCTTCTTCCACAGCAGCCGCGCTGCCGCAGGTTGGGCAGAACTTGTACCGCTGGTGCCAGGCTAGGAGGGACCTCGCTTGGGCTACGATCCCTGCCTCTTTCTCAGGTAGTTGGAACAGACCTGGGAAGGGAGATGAGGCAATCTCCAATCCTTCTTTGATACTAAGGATTTTCTCTTGTGAAATCGATGTGACATCCAGAGCAAACCATGCAGGGAGATGCTCCTCCTTGTCACTTGTAGGAGGACTTGGTCCATCTGTTTTGTCAGGTTGCAGCCTCCCCAGTCCAAGGAACAAGAGAATTTTCTCTGTTCCAAGTTCCTCGAACAATGCAGAGGTGTCGTTGAAAGTGAAATGGCATGGCTGAGTGACCCGTGATTGTGCAGCAAGCTTCTCACCTTTGGTCACCACAAGCCCAAGATCATGAAACAGCAGGATAACAGTAGATTGATCCCTGAGTTTTTCCTCTAGCCACTGTTCATCCTTCCTCTTGTGTGCATAGCGATCCAGAGGGTTGTAGCCAAAGTAGTTACAGAAGTTTTGTGGCTGACTGTCAGACGTCTGTCCTTTCTTCTCCAGCTCAGTCAGAACGGCCGTGTGGTTCCAAAATGCAGCAATGTCTGCAGCTGTCTGGCACGACTTGTTCATCACTGTTGTGTCACATCTTAAAACAGAAGAAAAATACATATTAACTTTCTGAAATTCAAAATACAACGCCATTAGAGTATATGGTATATGAGAAAAGACACCCCAAAGGCTGCTATCTTCTATTAGATGCTGTCTTCCTGCTTTACTGTTGATTCCAATCTACAAGCAGAGGTTGGTTCGGAAAATTGTGACCTTCTTCTGCATATACTAGTATAGTAGTTAGCCTCTGTTTACACAATCTCTTGCTGGCAGGGGCAGGGGGCTATCGGAGTGCAATTTAGTCAGACTAGAGAGTAGTTGATATATTCAGCATGCTAGCTATTGATCTAGCAAGCGTACAGTCTATGACAGTTCTACTAGTAGTCACTTTGTCTTGAAAATGGTTTACAATGTATTTTACTACTAAGACCGGGTGCTCTTATCATTATGTCTCAAGCCAAGATAGAAGTTAAGAAAATCCACTCAGTCTTTTGCCTACATCCCTGTTACTGAATCTTACTGATAATGACTGCTATATAAAAAGTTAACATTTACCCGTGGTCCAACAGCAGTCTGACCACCTTGTCCTGTCCAGTCCTGGCAGCGAACATGAGTGCAGTCCAGCCGTGGTCATTGGTTGCATCTATCTTGACCGTGCCCTGCTGTAGCACATCCTCTATGGTCTTCACATCACCCCTGCTGGCACAGGTGAAGAAGTGTTCTTGGAACTGCTTCTGGGGCGTGAGGCCGTCTGCATCCATGTCTGCAAATTAGAGAATAATAATAATGACTTCCAGCCTTTGTACATACACAAAACAAAATATCAGAACCAGAAATTCTGCTGCAGTGCCAAGGAAAGCCACTAAGGGCCCAAAATCTAATTATTTCTTTGATAGGACATGAACTAACCACATATTAGTACCGAGTTTCACAACAATCTATCCATTCTCGTAGCTTCAAGTTACTGTAAATGCATTTAAGTTTGTATGGTTTTTATTTTGCGCTTTATTTTGTGCTTTTAAGTTCACGGCAGCGCTATAGTCACATACTGCTACAGTATTGGACAAAAATGTTTGCGGTGGTTTTAAGTTTGCGGTGAACAGTCGCCGCGAAATTACGAACATAAAACCACCGCGAACATTTCTGCATTTACAGTATGCTGCTAAAACATATACAGACATACATACATTACATCCAAACGCTGCCGAAATCATAACCTTCTTGACGAAGGTAAATATCAATACTTAATGTTACACCATTTATATCTGAAGCGCTTTACATTGTTCCATTGGTGAAGTATGATTACATGTATCGTATATTATAGTTATTATACAACATGTAATGAGGTCAGTCAACTCCACCAGGATTGGTGGCAAAAAAAATATGAATGTAGAACTATTCTGTGAGGACGGGTTTTGCAGCGCAGGCAACATTATAACTTACCACTTAACCATTAAAGTTATGTAACAGTTGTAAAGTGATCATGCCAGATGCAGAGGCTAATCTCCAAGCAGATCTTTCGGCACAAATTTCGTGACGGCTTCTGACTGCGGCCAGGATCTGATCATATATACAGCTCGCCAAGGGATCACAAAACCCGTCATGATTTAACCCCAAAGATCTGCTTGGTGGTTAGCACATGCTATCTAGACTACATTTTTAATCCCTAAAACACTCCTACAACCGAAACATGCATGATTATGTAACACCATGTAACACGGCCCAGTTTAGCTTCCCCCAAAATGTAAGCTCCCTTAGCTCAATTCCGCAAATTTAAATGAAACAGATTTTCGTACAAATGTGTTCGTTCACAAGCAGCTTAGTGTTACCTGAACAGGTGTATTTGACGTTGCAAGCTATTCTTTCTGCACAATTTTAGTCGGTACCTGTCAGTCCGCGCGCTCCAAGCTACCAGCTGAGACGAAGTGCAAAGTTCGATTGGTCACTGACCTGCGGGTTACTAGGGCAAAGGTCGTGGAATCGCCCATTCCCATGAAGGGGTCTGCGGCTTCTACACTCTAAATCTTCACACAATAGTAAGGCTAATGCGCTGTTATGTAACTTACATAACATACTAACGTGGATGTAATTTGCAACTATACGGCTGGTGGCATAATAAATAAAAGTTGACGATAATTTGAACGCCTCTCTCTTACGCGCACTATTTCCCGTGTGACATGCGTAATTTTCCCATTTGTCATTAAAGTAATCAACCTTTTAGTCGTCATATCACAATCACACCCACTGTGACGATACTTTCTTGATCACTACTGAAAGAAAAAAAGTGTACATTCAACCCACCAGTCACGTGTTCACCCACCGCAAGTTCTTGACTGTGATGACTCGAACGTATGCGCCGAACGTAAGCCAGTGACGTCAGTCCCCAGATAGATAAAGGTGTTCTTTAGTTCTATTGTTCGAAATTCTGAACGTCACAAGGAACAACGGCTGTTAGGGTCGTCAGATGGTCATCACTGTAAACACAGAAAAAAATCAGAACAGTCACGAACAGTCGCTTAGTTTCATCCTGGGAAGTAAAATGTAACTTCTGAAGGCAGGATAAAAGTCGGTGCTGTGCACGTGGCCATCCTTGAACCATGGAGGCTTGAACATTGCCTTGTGGAAGGGCTTGATAGACCAGCAGATAAAGAAACCTGAAGTAGCTGTGTTACAGGATGGATCCATCAAAGGTTGAGGAAGACCCCGATGGTCCATTACGAATCACGGTGTCTCCACTAGACCGTCCTCCTCTTCCAAACATCGGCAAACAAAGCCCGGTTAACGTCGACACACTGGCAGGTACGTCTAACATTTATGACCTGTGTACAAGGTAATTACTGTTTATGTTATCTTCTTCCTACTCCACTTGGCTCACAACTGTACAACACTGCATTCCCATTACTTGAATGTTTCAACATTCCGAAAAACATTCACTTGGCCATTACTGGAATGATTTCGCACTGTGGCTGGTAACTGTGTCTGTGTCGTAAACATTGTTAAAAGTTGTCGTAAACATTGTTAAAAGTTGTCTAATTGTCATTAATTATTATCAGAATGATCAACGACTTTAGTGGGTACATAGACAACATGGACGATGTATTTTTATCCGTGTCTAATTATGATTTTTGTCTCTCTCCGAATATCCCTGGGAATACTTGAACACTAAGGGCCAGAAGTGGATGAAGACGCACATCCAAATCGTTCAACTCGATCGAGACGAAACCTTCTATACAACACACCATCCACCGTGTCATTCCTCGGTTTCGGGCCTGACAACCAGCTGCGTAGGAAAACGGTACGTATATAATGTACCGGTACAAAGGGTCCGGACCTGTACCTGTACCTGAACAATTTGAAAAATTAACATATGTTTTCCTGAACATCTTCAGTAATGACAGAAAAAAAATTAACTTGTTAGTATCTTTATTCAAAGAACATACTAGGTTTCCTACCGCCAACCTCCATTGGCCTTGCTATCAAAACTCCCGGCCTGCCCGAATGATCTGTTGCATATTAGTTACGCTGTTCAAAGGCGCTGGTCACGTTTGGTGTTGCATGAGGCCATGAGGTTAGGAGATCAGTCACAAAATAAGCACATGCTTGGTGTTAATTTATATCGGTACAGTACCGGTACTTCATGATCCGGTATTTTGGACCTGTACCTAATCAATTTTTACGGTCACGCAGCACTACTTACAACTACTAAAGCTAGTGCAGCTAGTATCTCGTTTGGTAGTAAGGAAATCATGATCAATGTGAAGATGTAAATGTGTTGAACTCAACACTCACGTATCAATAGCGTTAACGCCTTGACGATCAAACCTTCATTTAAAAAAAAACTTACTTGAACCGATGCTTTTCGGTTGTCATTGTCGTCGTCATTGTGTTTGACTGCTTAGAAGCAAAGGAAACGACTAACGCTCTGCCACATTGCCCATTCAGCTGAGGAAGAGGGGAGGGGGAGGTACAGAGAGGGACCGTAGCAATTCGACAGAACTTTCATCCTGGTCCATAGACAGTGAACTGTCTGATGGTAAGTATTAACGTTCCGATGAAATCTTCACATTGTACTCTGGACATCGTACACGTTTTCGAATTTTGTACCATAGAAGTCTACGGTATTGTCAGTCTCACTGAGTTTGTTTCCTTGACTCATTTACAAACAATATTTATTTTCGCTGTTTCTTCCCTGTTTTCTTATCAGTATAACGTTAGCACTTGTGAGTCGTGTGACCAATGATTTTGTTCCACGCAGATGGCTCGGATCAGATCAGTATGGATGAGATAACCTTGATGTTTGCGACTCATGAGGTAGGCTATTCAGGCCTTAACCTTCTCCTTCTGCCCAATTATACAAAACAAATTTTGGTGCAAAGGCTATGCTTCAGCAAGGAGAAGGTTAAAGATTGCGAAAGTATTTCTTTTCATTTTCATACACCCCCAAGCCTTATGTAGAACACACAATGTGCTTCATTATTATCTTCGCCAAGAAGATTATGTTTTGGGTAGCGTTTGTTTGTATGTATGTATGCATGTATGTATGTATGTATATGTGTGTATTTAGAAAAGCAGAATAACTGGAGAAGGCCTCGATGGATTATTTTGATATTTCGTCGGTGGGTAGGTCTTGATGAGACCTCAAAATGATTACAATTTGGGCCCCTAGTGACTCCGGGTTTGTTATCTCGTGTTCTTGACATGCTATGGTCACGATTTTTTAGTAGTAGATTGCTTTTAGGGAAGAGAGTAAGTGGTATAGGTTTGGGCCTCCTAGCGGCTTTTTTGGAACTGTTATTCCTTCATATCGCTAATTGACGAAATGGCATTCTCATTCTAATTTTCATTGCAGAGAATTCCTAAGAAAGATTTCCGCCATGAGTACGAAGCCAGTAAAGACGTGGACAGTTTCTTCAGTATGGTGGCCCTGGAGCTTGACATCACGGAGACGAGCCTGCATGGCATCGCCGTGAAAATGGTGGAGGGACTTCTCAAGGAGGAGCCCGACTGTAGCGCGGAGGAGGCACTGTCCGCTCTCTTCACACACGACTCTGGTATAAGCCCCCTTTCCGTGACTAGACGTCGATCGCACTGCGACCTCACCGCGACCTACATGTATAAAAAAGAAACCCTCCTTGGTATCATATATAAAATTGAATTTGTGTAAAGGCCCTCACACTTGTGCGTATACCCGTTGCGTGTGAGTGGCGCATTGACATTTTTTCCATACGCCGCCGTGCGCTCAATACGCATCTCACATGCATATCAATCGATTTGTGTAAGTTTTATGTACGCTGGCATACGCACAATACGGCCCAGCAGGCATGATACTTTAGGGTATGAACGAAATTACACTAATAAGCAAGTAATACGTTACAGATATTTTTCGATTATTTTAATGTATGTGTGAGTCACATCTAACATATGAATAAGGAAATGTGAGTCGCACATTCGTCAAAATAATCGAAAAATTCCACAACTGTTGTGCGTACGGCTGCGTATTGAATTTTGTCCATACGCAACTCACACGCAACGGGTATACGCTCAAGCGTGACAGGGCCCTAACCTTTGATTTCATAATTGGATTCAGAATTGGAATACTAAGCATCATGCAAGATGTAGAAGTATGACTGAAAAGACAACAAAACTCACAAAGAGGAATGCGTTTTCCATCGTGACATTCGTCGCGTGATCTGTGAAATTTTAATCATAATGCAAGCCGCCCGGTCGCAGCGAGATTGCCACCCTAGTGGAAAGGGGGTGCAAGAAACTGCTTTAACAGGAAGTAGGGAGATTTGATCTTGTATACTGATTCAGACAGACCCAGCCTTTCTCTTGAAAGCATCCAGCTGATGTGTTTATGTCTTTCATTACAGTGCACCATTTCAACAGAACAATGCAGGGGACCAGCATGACGGAGTATGGGAGTGTGGATTACGACCAGAGTTGGATATGCGCCTTGTAAGTGTGCCGCGTTGTTTTACCTTTATGGACATATTTGAGGTTTGTCGACATGTCATCTTTCCGGCATTTCTTAACAGAATTCCTGAGATAGAACTTGACATCTTAACGTGAAGAAGAAAACACATCTGCAAATTATGTACATACTTAGATGGCAAGTACGCTTTTAAAGTTTCAATTTTGTAAAATTCATCAGTCCGACACGACGTATTGGTAGGAAGCTAATCATTCGTTATATCACATAGGAGCGGTTGTAGACTGACATGGACCTCCTGTCTGGGTAGCTAGGTCATCACGATCTCCTGATTAGAAGTGCCATGCATCTACTTCATGCTGTGTGATTTTCCGTGTGTTCTTTGTGTCTCAGCGCCAGTATGAAGAATCTGAAAAAACGGCAGGTGTCTGTCGCCAGGCTGAAGCACCCCCGTAACCTGGGAGAGACCAGCCAAGAGATCAGATTCATCATCATTGTACTTGCACCTAGTGAGGAGGTAGGAGTGTGTGTTGTGGAGAGGGATAAAATAAATCAACATACAGGCAATCAATGAATGATCTAAGGCTGAATGTTTGAATTCACTATGTACAATAGACACGCGATCTCGCGTGGAAAAGGCAGAAATAAACGACGGTGGTACGTAGGTTATGGTCGCTTACGGTTTTTGACAATTTTCACAATGTAACATTGCACAACAGTCTTATCTGACGAGATTTGTGTCAAAGTTAAACTGCAATTTTCAACAAGAAATTGGACATACCCAAATGTTCGACTGATCAACTGCAGTCTTTATCAAGGATAGTAGAAAATTTGGATAAGTCCAATTTCTTGTGTTGGAAACCCCAGTTTAACTTTGAAATTGATGCATAACTTAATGGCTTCTACCAACACGGATGAACTTTCAACTGACGAGATTTTTTCACCCAGAAAACTACCCGCAGTGCCCTGGAAACCGCTCGCACATTCGCAACACTGTTACACGAGCCCGAGAATCGTCAGGAGTTTCTGGACTGTCGCGACAAGGTGGAGTTCATGAACATGCTGAGACGGGTGGAACTGAAGTACAGCAAGGAGGTTGAGGAGGTTGGAGCGAGTGCAAAGGATACCGGAAGTACCGAATCCTTAGCTTCTTTCGAGAAACCGGAGGTTTGTGAGGAGCAGATTTTCTATATACTGTAAATGCATTTAAGTTCGCGTGGTTTTTATTTCGCGGTAGGGAGAAAATGGAGTGTTCGTACGTGGTTTGAATCAATAGTAGCGCTACAGTTTTGGGTAGGCAAAAAGTTTCGCGGTGGTTTTAAGTTCGCGCTGAAGAGTTCACAGCGAAAAACACAAAACCACCGAGAACATTTCTGCATTTACAGTACTCGTAGGGCCTGATTTTACATGTACGTGGACGTTTCAAAAAGCAAAAGAACACCATTATGATTATAGCAATTTTTTCAAATCACGGAAACCCATAATGTACCGAAACATTTTAAATTACATGTGCATTTTTGCGTAAATTCATAAAGAAGTGGTGATTTGCTTTTTGACCCATGTAGTGCCTTATTTTGACAACACAGGACAGACAAGGATGCCCCATCGGTAAAGGCGTGTGGAACGACATCGAGCGTCGAGCACCTTTATACTTCAGCGACTTCAAAGATGGTAAGATATATAAAATATGTACTTATATTTACATACCTGTCTTCAGCGACTTCAAAGATGGTAAGATATATAAAATATGTGCTTATATTTACATACCTGTCTTCAGCGACTTCAAAGATGGTAAGATATATAAAATATGTACTTATATTTACATACCTGTCTTCAGCGACTTCAAAGATGGTAAGATATATAAAATATGTACTTATATTTACATACCTGTCTTCAGCGACTTCAAAGATGGTAAGATATATAAAATATGTACTTATATTTACATACCTGTCTTCAGCGACTTCAAAGATGGTAAGATATATAAAATATGTACTTATATTTACATACCTGTCTATATTTTCCTAATGTCCATACGATAACCTAGACGATAAAGCGAATTAATTGGTTTTAATTGCTGACAAGAAATGATGCAGGTGGCAGCTATATCATGAAGGTGATGATATCTGTATCTTTACAGCCGGTATAACCACGTTTCAATTCAGCGTAAGACACCAGCTTCGCATGCATTCACGCGGCGAGACAGCAGCAGGTTATATTACACTAAACGACCTGCCACACCGAGCCTTTACACGTCTAACTGTAGGCGTTATCTTAAGTTATCAATATGGTGACGATGAGGATGGTGGTGGGAACGATAAAGAATATCTATTTATGATTTATAAACCATCAGTTGTTTGCATAGTACCATCCCCATTAAGACAAAGATGACTAAGAGAGTCAAAGCTGTGTTTGAAGCTCACTGTGTTGTTCCATTCCGTGCTGTGTGTTTGCAGGTCTTGTGGGACGCCACACTCTGCATAAGCTGATCTCGGCTATTGTGTTCCTGTACTTCGCCTGTCTCCTTCCGTCTATCGCGTTCGGCACTCTGAACAGCCGCAACACCCATGGCCAGATAGGTGAGAAAGCACTAGACGACATTTCCATGCTTTCGCTCAGTGGGTGAAATAGCTGCTGTATATCAGCATGTCAGCAACTCACAGAGTCGACATGAAAGCAATTCTGCCCTTTTTGTGGTCTGGTAAATGATTATATGGGTACGTAGGGGAAGGGCTAGCAACCCCTCCCTGCATAAAATCTACCCTGCTATGCTGTAACAGCAAGGAGACTTGCTGCCCTAGTACTAGCAGTCACTACAGGGGTCTGAACGAACAAACGAACGAACGATTTTAAAAGACACAATTGATTTTACGTCATATTGCTCACCAGATGTTCGGAAGGTGATCGTGTCGCAGACGTTAGGAGGGCTGATATACGCCATGTTCTCGGGACAGCCCCTCATCATCCTGCAGACGACAGCACCACTAGCGCTGTACACACAGAGTAGGTGGCTCCAGAGCTGTATCTTATCGATATAAATGCATAACCCCTACGATATTCTGTTACTGCTGCTGTTACTCTAGCTGTTTTGTCACATTCGTCTTTGTTCTATTTCACTTATTGGTTTGGCTTGACACATGGTTACATGAACAGCGCTGAAAGGTTGTTGTTAAGGGCTAACCCTGGGGGAAAATACGAATCAAATATACATTCTTCTTTGCACGTTTCATAATCTAGAATCCCAATTAATACCTTGGCATAGTCGATGCCGAAACTACCACAGTGTGGTCTGTTAGAAAGTTAACTTTTCTTTTTCGTGTGTTTTCGTTTTCGTAGTTATCTACGAGATTGCACATGGCTTGCACGTGGACTTTCTGCCTATGTTCGGCTGTGTAGGGCTGTGGAGCTCCGGCTTCGTCCTGCTGTACGCCTTGGTGGGGGCCAACCGCATTATGAAATACACCACCAGGTAAAGTCTTGTTTGATTTGCTTCTGACTCAATTACCAGTCTACGATTGCTGTCTTATCCAATCAACGAAGTCGATTCATCCATCTCGGTTGTTCTCGTATATATAGCCACATGATTTCCTACCCACCTTCGATTGCGAATTAATTCAAAGTTTCTATGATTGACTTACTAGTAACTTGCTCGCATCTCACATCATCTGGTCCCATCTCCGGTATCATGAGGGACTTGCCCATCTAGTTGATAGGAATGATCCTAGTGAGTTCGTATTACTAGACAAACCTCCCATTGAAAAACACGTCTGTTCTTTTATATCTATACTTGAAAAGCGAGGAGAAGTAGAATTTATCTACTAATAGTCATATTCTTTTATATCCGTTAACGGTACTTGTATTTTGTTTTGTTGTGACCTGTACTTAGCCAAGTGTGGCAGAAATGTGCAATAAAGGTCTTCATTCATTCATTCATTCATTCATTAACTGCGGCCACGGACCTGTTACTTTCGTCTATGTAACTCACTGATCTTTTTTTAGATGTGTCGAGGAGATCTTTGCTCTGTTCATCGCCATAACGAAAGTAGCCCCGGCGTTTGAAAGTCTTATCCACGGTAGGTATTCACGTTTCCTATGTAAAGCGATGTGTACCAACTACCAAACATACCAGGACAATATTGAAAATGTGGAATTAGTCTATATCTTTACCTCTCACACATAACCTTTGCATTTTCTATCGTACCTCACTCAAAGCGTTGTTCAAAGCTATCTCGTAGGATTTCCATACTTTTACATTGTATAATATTTTGAAGGAAAACGAATTCTTAAACATTTTGATCTTGTGTTCATAACTCTGATATTTGTACTGTGATGATATTGCTTCTGCACTGTTGTGTTTCTCCTACAGTTTTTAGCCTCTTGCGTGTTTTTTGTAGATTTCCAAGAGAACATCGGTCCCGACTGTAGCCATAACGTGACCACATCTGAAGGCAATGGTTACGGTGACGTGACTGTTGGCTGTCAGCTGGACAAGGCTCTGCTGCACTTGCTGCTACTCTTGGGCACGGTGGCTTTGGGCATGATGCTGTACAACAGTATTCATAGGTACAGACAACTTGTAGCTATTACTTGTATGTCTCGTCTGAAATGTCTGCTGATTCGCAATTTGATTATTAGTTAACGTTGACTGCAGTAGATCAAACAGTTAGCCCATAGATAAACAAATTAACACTGGTTTACAATGCCCATCTGCTGTTTTCAGAACAGAAGATGTACCTCTTAGTTAGTGATACGAAGTACGTTGTCAGTGCGAAAATAACTGCTAATAAACTGTTGGATTGTATGAACACCCTGTTTGATTTCTCCCGCCGTCACAGCCCTTACCTTGACGCAAAAAAACGCGAGTTCCTTGCCGACTACTCCCTGCCAGTCTCTGTCATCTTCAACTCCTTCATAGGCGTGTACGTGTTCAGCATGGTCAGCTGTGAGTAGATTGTTTGTTTGTTTGTTTGTTTGTTTGTATTTCATATCATGTAAATCGCCTCATGACGTAACATACCAGCTTTGTACTGAACAGTACACACTGCTTATACGGGCAGATCTATTTGATCCACTCACACCGAGAAAGACCCCTAATCTTTTCGATAAATGTGGTGGGTTCTTTTACGTGCTGAGGTGGGACTCTCCTCAAACACGGGACATCCATTTAACTATTCTCCAGGCAGAGGTTTCGGTCGAGTGGGGTAGGAATGTCCGGGATTTTTGAGGAAGAGGAACGTAAAAAATCCCGGACACCGCTACCCCACTCGACCGAAACCTCTGCTTGGAGAATACCATTTAACGTCATATCCGAGGGACGTCCAAAAAGCTTGGTACTCATTTAAACGGAGTGAAGTGAATAGATTAGTGTGAAGTTCCTTTCCCAAGGGCACAACGTCAACGGGGCATGTCATGATATTCGAACCCAGGACCTCTGGGCGCTCTTGGCTGAACACCCTGCCATTAGGCAACGCGACGCCACATTCGCTACTACAAATGGCTTAGTCCTTTTGATATATCATTCCTGCTTCCTTGGCTCTAACAAATATTTTCCCGGGCACGTTGATGTCCAGTGACGCGGTTTGATGTTCAGACGGGTCCCCTGTTCGTGCCGGTGGAACTGGGCAGTCTGACCTCCACCGCTGTCGTCACCTCCATGGGGCTGGGCTTCTGCCTGTCTCTCCTGTTCTTCATGGACCAGAACATCACAGCGGCTATCGTCAACAGCCCAGCAAACAAGTTCGTGCTTCACACTTTTTTCTAGCTACTTTGGACATATGTACATGTAATCAAATGCCAACACGTTGTCTACTGATTTGCCTTTATTTTGTCGATACGTCAGTCGTACTGTGTGAAAGCAAGAGTGTATATGAAAGCTCACTCACTCAGTCACTCTCTACCATAGCTTCGTCAGCCGTAGGGCTAGGTTCCCGATATTTGTATTCCTCATACAAATTCACACACCAACTTGAAGTTACGTTTCTGATTGGCCTCAGGTTGAAGAAAAGCTCTGCGTACAACCTTGACCTGTTGGTGATCGGCATCATCAACGGCATCCTGTCTGTGTTCGGCCTGCCCTGGCTGCACGGCACCCTGCCGCACTCCCCGCTACACGTGCGCGCGCTGGCCGACGTGGAGGACCGCGTGGACCAGGGCAGGCTGTACTCCATGTGAGTGATATATTCATCTGAAGCATGCCCGTAGCCAGGGGGGGTTCGGGGGGTTCGTCCGAACCCCCCCGCAGGCTTGAAGGTCCACTTTTTTAGGCTTGAAGGTCCACTTTTTCAGGCTTGAAGGTCCACTTTTAAATGTTCAAGATTTTTTTCAAGGCGGACTTACTTGTATCACCAGCAACGCCACAGAAGCTAGAATGCTAGAAAAAACTTTGTCTCTGATTTTTCCTCTGAATTTCTCTCAAAAACACAGAAAATGCCCTTTCAGAAGGTTCAATTCTTAGAATTTGAAACGCGCGAAGGTCCACTTTTTAATGTACAAGGTTGTTTTTCTCTAGGCGGACTTATTTGTATCACACCAGCGGAGCTGGAATTCCTAGAAAAAAATGCTAACTTTGTCTCTGATGTCTCTCTTTAAAATTCCTTTCAAAAACATAGGAAATGCCATATCAGAAGGTTCAATTTTTAAAATTTTCCGGGGGGGCATACCCCCGGACCCCCCTAGAAAGCTCGCGCCTGCGGCGCTCGATGGTCCCTCAAACATGAAAACGAACCCCCCCATTCAAAATCCTGGCTACGGGCATGTGAAGTGTAGTCAGTAGGTACCCCTCTGAGTAATGAGGCTGTTGTAGTGCCTTTAAATGTGGCACCTCCTCAGTCACTGGACCCCCACTAGTTTTACGTCCCTTCCTAAGACCAATCCTGCTCCAACGTTACCTGGATGCTCAGTGATTCCCCGGATTCGAGCCGGGGGCTCCCGGTCAGTTACCCGGTACCTAATATGCTGAGAAAAGAGATCTTTCTAACTACTGTATACGTATTTTCGCCGTACAAGCGTAGTCATCAATTACCGCCATCATTAAGTTATCAAAAATTTAGTTGTATTTTGTTTTACGTTTTTCAAATGAGGAATCCTTTGAAATTCAAAAAAACGACTGTCTCTAGCACTAGGTACTGGGTAACGCCGTCTATTCATGTCGATCCGGTTATTTTTGCGTCTTAAAAAGTTGCACAATCTGTGAGACATTTCTACATATGACTAATTGTTTGTTTGTACGTTTATTTGTTTGTTTGCTCGTTTAATTATGTGTTTATTTTTTTTAGTGTGGTACGGGTACGGGAGACCCGCCTGGCCGCCATCTTGTCTCATATCCTGATCGGCCTCTCGCTGCTGCTGCTTCCCTCCCCGCTCAACTACATCACCGAGCCGGTACTCAACGGGCTCTTCATCTTCTTCGCACTCATCTCGTTCAGCGGAAACCAGTTTTACGAGAGACTCGTGTTGATTCTAACAGATCAGGTAAAACATAGTCTTTCTGTATATCGCCGATATTCACCATACGACACTTCGGTAACATAAATCTAGACTGTCATGGCCTAGCCGTACGGTGACATTCTCCACACACTGTCATGTGTCTAAAGTTTCTTGTCAGTTAAAGTATATATACATACGTATCATATATGTCATTTTTATCTATTTTGACAACTTTGCCATTGGCCGTTCTTTAAACTTTTCTCCGTGTTACAAGTAATGTGCCTGTCCTAGATGCGCGTTTTCGTCTTTCAGTCGGTCGTTGCCATTTCAAACGGTCGATGCCATATCCAAGCGTGTCATGACTTTTAGGGGGCTGACAAGAG
The DNA here is from genome assembly GCF_035083965.1 of Branchiostoma lanceolatum. Taxonomy (NCBI): domain Eukaryota; kingdom Metazoa; phylum Chordata; class Leptocardii; order Amphioxiformes; family Branchiostomatidae; genus Branchiostoma; species Branchiostoma lanceolatum. Next base: position 10,282,654 of record NC_089723.1, on the reverse strand, counting down.
GGAAAATGTATAAAAATCAACATTTCATTTACAAATGCATTAAAATCGACAGCTCGGGTTCAAACCCACGTCAAAAGCCTAATCCTAAAGCTAATCCTCTACGCCACTAAACATAATGGCGTTAACGACGCGAATCATCATGGGTTTGAATGTGCTAATGCACTTAAAATGTACCATTTTGCGATATAGAATCGACCGTTTCAAATGGCAACGACGGTTTACAAGACGGAAATCTGAGTCTTCGATCAGAATTATGAACGTCAGTTGCTCCATTTCTTCCGAGTTCCTCCATTTGAGGCGACAACAAAATTCCATTCTCTCCCCCACAGTCTGCGTATCCGCCGAACCACTACATCCGCCGGGTGCCGCTGACACAGATCCACCTGTTCACGTTCTGCCAGGTGCTGCAGCTGGCCGTGCTGTGCGGCCTCGGGCTCTCCGCCATGCCCTATCTGGAGATGATTTTCCCCATCGTGCTCCTGGCACTTCTTCCTATCAGGTACGTCACCAACAACACTTTCAGGTAAAGAGCCCTAGATACTGATACGGTTCTATTAGTGTCTAATGACCGTCAAAGCCAGACTGTCCGGTGTGTGGTGTCGGTAGGGCACAGTCAAAGAGGCAAAGGCTTAATCTTTTAAGAATATGATAAGGTTTACTTTGTAATGCCAGGGTGATATTTCCAAACCGGGGCCCGGCCAGCGACTGTTTGCAAGAACGGAAAATAAAAGTATATTAAGAAGTATACGCAAATTTTGCTCATGACTAATTCACAATTTTTGTGTTTATTGTCCTTTATATCGTACCTTTCGTTCCCACAAACTGCCCGGTCGGGCCCCGGTTTGAGATATGTGACCCTAGCATAACATGGCCCCAAGTCAATTTGAAGTATTAAGTTCTCTTTAATTTCTTGTTAATATGCATTTTGTTTGTTTGGTTTTCTTTCCGTTTTACGCATGGATTTGAGACCTATGAATTTTCTTTCCTCAGACACAGATTGATGCCCTTGTTGATAGACCCAAAGTACATCCGGGCACTGGATGCTGCCCACACGGACAACCACTGATGGGTGTGTGCGCATGACGTCACTACAGAACCTTGCCATGCTAGTTCTGTGAACAAACAACTACGTCATATATAGATACATCCATCAACTCATATTCAACCGTTCAGTAGTCGACCTATTGTAGACTTTGCATTCATCGTGAAATTGTCAACAATTTCTCAAGTAGCACAGATGTGATAGTAAACTTTATCGACATTCGCTTGTTCTCGTCACTTCGAAGAACCTAACCATTGAAATCGATATGCCAATAACGAAAACTCATAGGTAAGACGATGTGTTCTGACTTTGTGAAATAAATTTCAGAGGTCCAAGTCCTAGCAGTCACTTTGTCTTGTCATCATATCAACGTGATATGTTTAATTTGTGGGAGACGATTCCGGCAATAACAATATGCTACCGCAAGATTTTCTCGTTCACCAGTTGGTTTTCTCAAATTTGGTTGATGATATCGTAGCAGTTAAACATCTACCAACATATTTCAGCAGGGTACATAATTCCGCCACCCTAGCCCTGAAAAGATGTGTCCAAACAGATCTCCAACCTCCCAAGGTCCCCCAGTATACTACATGTATAATGCACTCCTGTATATCTAAACTGTGCATATCTGGGGGGGGGAGTGCTGCACTAGATATCTCTCAAACCCACTGTTTTTCAAAGTTACGGATTTCTGTAACCCGGCGGATTAATGTTAATGGAGGCTATATCAAAATGGCCAGCTTATACATTAAGATGACATGAGTTTGCTATATTGCATGTAACTGTTCCGGTCAGTTGCAGTTCGTTGCTTTTGCATCGCGTTCTGTCTGCAGATGAACTTCAAGAAATATCCGCTAGGGGAGCTGTTTTACAGTCACCTGCAGGTGCAACAGGGCGTGGGAAGAGAATGTTCATGACCGAACTGCCACTACACAATGCTTAAAAAAAAGACTTGGTAGTACATCGGAAATCCCAAGTACGTTTGAGGCCTTTATGGACGACTGCACATCGATCTGACTGACCGCTTCGTACAGAGGCTAGCCGCTCATGCTCATACTACGTAGTAAACTACGAGTCTGGAAAGGGGTCTATTAACGATACGAAAAAGCAGTATTAGACGTCAAAGAAAAAAATTAGCAGAGGGTGGTTTCGATCCACCGACCTCTGGGTTATGGGCCCAGCACGCTCCCGCTGCGCCACTCTGCTGTGCGTGGTAACGATGTCTGCAGCCAAAAGAAATAATAGGATTACGATTGCATCATCCTCTTTCGTCATCCCCTGCGCGCACCATGTCAGGTTGTAATCGATAGCACGTCATGGTAATTAAGTACACAAATAGCCGCTTACGGTGGGAAAGAATACCCGACTGACCTTCCTGTGTTTCGGTTTATACTGTTCAAATATATCACCGGGAAGTTACTTCGAAACCCAGATCATTTGATCATTGATAAACAAGTTAAATATCGCACTATTGACCTGGGGAGGAATCAGCTGTGCGTTATCTATCCCCGTTAATGTTGCAGTAGCAGACAGGCAAAAAGAACTAGACTAGCCAATCACTATTCCTCCTATTACTAGAATCAACATGCATGAAGATGCATGAAGAGTGGAATACGGTTTTGTACCAAAAGCAAGCTTGAAATAGTCATCCTTGTTCAACTACCCTTGTTTGCCGGGGAGCCTTGGAACTAATAAGGTCTCATTCATGAGTTTTTTTAGGCTTACATGCTATAATACGTGTTTTATATGGGCGCGTTCGTAATGAAGCTATAGGAAATGCACCAATGTCATTTTTCTATGTTGAGAATATTTACCCTAGATCATGCAAAAAAATTGCCGACAACTTCACTACATCAAATCTCTGTTAATAGCAATTACAAACTGTACTTAGCTACACCAAAAAAAAAGGCATTTTCTAGCTGTTAGCGCTCGACCGCATCACCAGAAATGCAAGGCTGACAAGGCTGTGGACGTCCGACCTCGTGCGTGGCTGCCGAACTTTATTTATTACCGGCTAATTTCTTCAGATACAAACAAGCTTTCGTCAGTTTGACGCTTGAGATCAGTTGGGCTGGCTAAAAGGGGATTTCCCACCGATATAAACACACGTTCATGCAGCCGTTCATTTTTTGGGCAACGGACTCTTTTACGATACCCACTCGGAGTAATACAGGAATGAGACCTTAAACTAGGATGACTCTCAGCCTTTAAGCTTGAAATACATGTCACATCCGATATCCTTTCGTATGCCACCTATTTCAATTTCAGCTATTATCTACCGAACATGTAAATGCATATAACTTCACAGCAAATGTTCCTTAAATGTATTTGTGTATGCATGAATTCCTAGCTTATGCAGCACTGGCCTTTCTTTTCTACCATTCGGAAAGGTCGGGGGTCATGAAGGTTTCTGGGAACAGATCTGGGTTTCAACGTGATAAAAAGGCTCGGCACTTTGCCGATAAACCGCATGCAGCGCAACCTGTCAATTCTCCCCAAGGGAAAGAAACACGTTCAAACGCTCGAGATTAACACGCTAAAACAAATATTAAGGTTTAAATCATATAAAAACATCACCATACTTCCAACGGCCGCCTTGCCACATCCATAATTTGTGTTTGCGTGCTGATATTCCCAACATGGCACTTCGGTCAGTTTGAAATGATTAAAAGACCAGCCAGGGGTAATTTGTGGCGATCTCTGCTTAGATTGAGTTCACTTAGCGCTACCATATTATCAGGAATAGCATGAGGCTCCGATGGGGATTCGATTGTCACAAGAAATCTGAAAATTCCTGTAAAAAGTATGATTTCATTTTTTCCCTGTTGTTTGGGGAACATTTCAACCCAATCGCAAAACTGCGGCATGGAAAGGAGTGGAAAAATAAATGCTTTCATCAACAACCTCCCTGTCGCCTAAATTGGATTTGTATAACCCTTGACTTCATAATTAGAATATTATGCAAAATGTAAAATAATGACTGAAAAGACAGCAAAACACACAAAGCGTAAAAAGATTCGTTTTTTATCTATAAAATATATTGAAGGAACTGTCAAATCTTAGGTCGCAGCGAGGTCGCCATCCAAGTGGAACGCGGCAGTAAGATTGAGTTGGAAGGGATGACGAGCTACAGGTTATTACGTTCCTCGCGTCCCACACGTTGACGTACCGTCCGGAGTGTACGTAAGCGGCGACGCACTCGCCCGCACCTGCGCTGTGTAGTCCCAACCATGGCGCCCGGTGTGCGGGCCGTGTTGACGGGAATATGTCTCGCCGCCTTCGCTAACATATGTTTGTCTTACCCGACGTGGGACAACCCCTGGTGGCCTCGAGATTTACTGGAAAAATTCGACGCAACGTTTGAAGAATTGGAGCGGCAGCGTCCTCCGCAGGTAAGAGTGAAAAAGGCGCACGGGCGTTTGATGCCGACTTTGTTTACGCAGTGAGGGAAATGTTGTTTTACCTCCATGATAGTCAAATCAGCAAACACTGCGGCATGTGTTTGCATATTCAAAGATTGTGACGTGAGCAACTGCGCGTTGTGTTTTGGTAAAATGATTAAAAAGCGATGATACCGCGAACAAACCATGGCCACCTGTTTGAATACTGCGTTCTGATATCACTTAATCAATGCCAAAGGCTTGTCACGTTTCGCAGTAAATTGTACAAAGACTGACGAAATATTTCCATCTTTCTGATCTGTATCACCCGAGCAGGGTTTTAGTCAGATTTCCCGTATGTCTCTTGATTCTGATCGTTTTTGACGGCGTGTCTTTCAAGCATCCGCGAGGAAATCTATCTCTATCCGCGCTCGCGGCGAAAAGCCGGGGTTCGTTTTGCTTCGTGACCACTCATACTATCCATCACCCTACTGCGATGTCAGAACCCTGTTAATGGAGATGCAGTCGTGTCTTCGATTGAATAAACTCCCCTGGAGATGCCTCTTCTGCTGAAACACCTACGTTCGTAGTCGCCCTGAACCAACTGGCTATTCTGCCGTCGTCTTTTATACATAAAGTACCCATGTATACCACTAGCACAACCAAAGGACAGCTCCTTGTGTTATGTAAGCGACCCTATGGATGCCCCGTGTCGTCAAGATTAATATAGCTCTAAGGTCACTGAACTTTTTTGGACAAGCTCCCTATTACTCCTAGTTGTATTCTATAAGAATCCGATTTAAGAAACCAGCGCACGTCCTGTGTGCTAGGGTGAATGCAGGCGCTATTAAGGGCGAATGAACATACATACAAATGTTGAAAAAGAGATATTACAGCTACTCTCCAAGCAGAGGTTGAATGGGCAGATCGTCACCGTTTTATCATATGCCGTCATTTTTTGTCGCTAGCCCATTCAAATTAGAATGGGCTAGCGACAAAAAATGACGGCATATGATAAAACGGTGACGATCTGCCCATTCAACCTCTGCTTGGAGAGTAATTACAGCAACCTTACACAGCTCATTGTAGCGACCCGAAATAAACTTCGGATGAAAATTAATACCATACCAAAAGCCTTATGACATGTTCCTGAACATGAATACGTGATTGAATTGACTTTGTCTCAAATGGAATTGGGGTGTTATCAAAATATCATTTCTGGTTGCGTCAGCGCTGTGAGGGGGAGTACATCCTACACTCGCCCCCGCACGGCCGCTTCATACATGAAACATGCTGGAACATGGCTTCTACAAGATCCACATTTCCTGGCAATTACGGGATGGCTCGCTAAAAGTAGCAGGGGGTGGGGCTAAACATTTCTATGCTTTCTTTACTCTGGAAAAGGATAAGGATATAGATAGTTCAGACCTTAAAGTGCCTAATGGCACACAGGTCAGCAAATTTCCTTGCTGATTCAGGTCTTTTAGTGGCAAGGTACAGGGAGGGCTTGCTCAAGGCATCTTCTCAAACACGGGACCTCCATATTACGTCCCCTCTGAAAGACGAAGGTCGTGTCGTATATTCTAAATAAGATCAAATGAGTTGCTAATTTCTAAGAAAATTGTCTCTAACTAGGCCTTTTTATCAACCTCGCGGAATGTCATGTCAACACGACACCCTCTCCAGATTGTTAGTGGTTTGTCCCTTTTGCTGGCGACATGAATTTTCGGCTGTTACATTAGCTCTCTTGACACAGATCATTAGATTACCCCCAGTAGATATACATTATTCAACACGTAGATGTTTCAATTTACATGTTATTCCCATGTTCCCACAGGGACCGTTTGTTTGTACTACCCTGAAGTCATGGAGGGTGGAGAATTTGATAGGTAAGAAAATGCATAACGACACACAGAATGAACGATTGAGCGAACCAGGTTGTTGCACTAGGGATCGAAAATTTGGAATGATCGTTATCTGATTAGTCCTGTTTAATTGTTGGTTAAGCTTGATTATTATTGACAACGAGGATAATTCTCATGTAGGTATTAACTGTGCCATTGGACCGTTCGCTATTTGACTGTCACAGCGTAAATCATGTTTTGTACCTTTGTGGGCCTAAACTTTAATACGGATAGAACAGCAGAAATTCATTACTGTATCATCCCTCTTCACGTTCAATGACGCAATAGAAACAGTGACCAAGACTCATAGTGGATTTGTAAGATCTCCTCCCATTGGAAATGTGGGCAGGAATATATCTTTATTTTCTGGTAATCAAACTCTGGCTTTGACGCTTTCTGCAGCAAAGTTCTCTCGCAGGAGGAATACAGGGTAACGTTGGTTAACATAAAATCGCCATTTTTCCCATAATGGTTGATTGAAATCAATCTGGCAGAACAATAAACCATCCTTTTTTCCGTTATTCTGTCAGTATCATGTATAACCTTTGCACTAATGCTATATATGTTAGATTTTCTCTCTAGTCGTGCTGACACCATAATATTTCAACTAGCACATATCCCTGAAATAAACCCTTTCTAAAAATGGCGAATTTAAATACCCCGTGAATTTATGTTAACCAACGTTACCGAACGTCTACTGCGACAAACAACCTGAGGTGTAATTAATAGTTCCCTAGACAGTCATACAACCTTTGCCGTAACCTTTAACCCCTGGTCCGATGTTTTACAGCCTCGGGTACAGAAGGAGACAGGATCGACCGAATCATCGGCTATGGTTGCGAACAGCCAGCCTCCTCACAGACCACGTGGTAAGGATATGTCCATGCAACGTCAATGTGAACGTCATATTCCAAACTAGCCTCTACCAGACGTGGCTCCAGACTGTATCTATCGGCTGGCCAACTCCTCTATTTGGCCGATTTCTACTCTTTCCAGCCACGTCTGGAGCCTGGTAGACGTGGCAAACTGTATCTATCAGCTGGCCAACTCCTCTATTTGGCCGATTTCTACTCTTTCCAGGCACGTCTTGAGCCTGGTAGAGGCTAATTCCAAACTGTTATAACCAACGCAGCATAGAGTAGAACTAAGCTGGCGTGAATGGTCTACGCGCGAGAAGAAAATCATGAGAGACGGTTCCAATTTGTAGACCTACGGCTCAGCGGATGACGGACGATCTGTTCGGTCATCCTGTAAAGGTCTGGCTTTAGAATATGGTTTAAAGCTGTCTATAATGTAGGCATCGTATTCCAAACTACTATATCATGGGAGGCCGACACATTAGACCAACCGTGAAATTTCACATAAAGGTTTAAGGCTACCTCTAACGTGTACTGTGTTGACCAGGATTTGCGAGCCGAGCCGGCCTGACACGGTGTGCGCAGGCCCGGTGTTGGGGACGGTGTTTAACTGGGAGAAGGAGCGGGAGGCCGGCCCGGGACAGACCAGCATGATGGAGGAGGAGGATGTAGAGGTGGGCCCGGGAGACATCAACACTGTCGTCCTGGCCATGCGATTCACCGATGGTACATTATCAAAACTCCCCTATAGCTTCTCCTAATGTCCAAATATGTTCCCTAATCCCCCCCCACTCCTCGCTGCCCAAAATAAAAAAAAGGTTCTTCCCTACGTCAATTTGTTTTTGTTTTCCTTTCTTTCACTTCTTGTCCCCAGATAATTTTTGGCAGTTTCTCCCAGTTAATATCAGGTCCTTTCATCCGCTTCAAGTCGCCTGTTCTTTAATTTCTTCCCCAGTTCTCAGTCTGCATTGAGAAAGTCCTCCTTTGTCCCCTTTTCACTCCGTCACTTTCTTTGTTCCGTCCGGTCACGTATGACTTATAGTGTGCACTGAACCTCTGCTCCAGTTTCAATGCTCTTTTCTTGCCTCCCATAGATGGAGAAGAAGAGGGTGAAGAGGAGGAAACCGTCCAAGGAGATAAAAACAAACAGGACGCCCAGTCAGTAGATGAACGGTAGGTAGTATCTAGCTTTCTTCATCATAAGATTATTTGCTTCAATGTCTTAATCTCCAAGCAGATCTACACGGTGCGGACTGGAGCTTATCTGACTGACGGGGGCTTCTCTGGCTAGCATATACGATTTTCGGTGCACCGTGTAGATCTGCTTGGAGATTATTTTTGATCTACTAAGGGCGAGGCGTCTTTGTTTGATTAGTTTTGTTTTCACGTATTAGTCTGTAGTAAGGTATCAACACATTGGACATGCCCCTTGTTTCACCCCTCCCACACACGTCTTTTGTACCTGTATCTGTATTGCAGGTCACGATAACCGCACTTTGGCGTAACACCAGTTTCGCAGACACGCGGCGCGGTAGCAGCTAGTTATAATCATATTCCCCAAACTGAGGTTTCGGTCGATGCCTAACGTCACGGTCCGTTCACACTTGTGCGTATATTCAAGTCTGTATGAGATGAGTTGCACATTAATATTTCTTTGGTTTACGTTAAGTTTGCGGCCGAAGAAAGTAATCGGTTCAGTTTCCAGGCTGCACAGTGGTCGGTCAAAGTAGAAAATAACTTTTCCCCGTAAACCTTACCTAAACCAAAAAAATGTCAATACGCAACTCATACGGACTTCAATATACGCACAGGTGTGAACAGGGCCTTAGTAGTGATTGAGATTTCTTTCGTTTCCAAGTATGTCTTTCGTCTGTGGAGAGAGGCAGACGAAAGAAGGCGGCGACAACTACTAGACCGAAACCTCTGCTTGGAAAATTGTTATACTGTACTACAGTGTAAACCTAAGTTCTGTACTCTCCAAGCAAGCAGAGGAGTGATTCCAACTGGTTTTTGACGTGTTTTTTTAGGCGTTTTTGTCGGGCTGTCTACTTTGTTGTGTTTGTTTGTTTGTTTTTATCTCTAGAAAAGACACACAAAAAACATGACCAAGTAGAAAGCTCCACAAAAACGCCTAAAAACACGTCAAAAACCAGCCGGAATCACTCCTCTGCTTGCTTGGAGAGTAAACTTCTGCACATCCAGCTCATCGTGAAGAAGTACTGTACTTGGTGGCAACGAATTCTACTGTACTATTCTAGGAAAATACGACCGTTTGAACTGATCAATCCTAGGTTGATAACTCTGGTACTTGGCGAAGGCATGATCATTTTTTGTTCCTTTTAATCTGGTATTAGGCCATGTTGATTTGACTATTTTGGATGACATCCTCTGGGAACCCCAAAACTGATGCGAGCGTGAGAATAAAAAAAGTTTGGCCCAAAAAACGTTGCCATCATTATGAAATAATCAGGAAGGTTTAACAAATGACGAAAGACAGAAGCTGTTGACTTGAAGATTTATCAACACTGGTTTGCCTTATGTATTGAGAGCAAAAAACAAAGCTTCGTTGAAATCTTGCTGAAAAAAAAGCTGTCCTGTATTTGCATCAGTCATGTCAAACAAGTGGCACTTTCATCGACAACAAAAACTCATTCGATCATCCAAGATAAAAGTATTTCAGGAAAAAATCGTTTTGACACTCCTTTTAGAGGCTGCAAAGACCCTGTTGAATTCTTTCAAATAAACATTTCAATTCATACATACATACATACATACATACAAAAAACACAGCGTAGTAACATGTAGTGTGACTGCCCATTTTAAAATACGCCGATGGTATCACAGCTACCCCTATCTGTTTTTGTAAATACTGCATTACCGCCATCAATGACTGCAGTTTTCACAAGAATCGACAAAGGTCGCTAGTAGACCGTCTGTGACCCGTTGTCATGGTCTGAGCCTCCCCGGGCTGTCGAGCCTTCCTTACCTTATATGGACAGCAAATATATACACTAGATTTGATGCGTTTTTCTACAAACATGACTAGCGAGACGCATGACTCAGGTCTGTACAAGTTAAAAAGATTGTTGATTTAGAACAGTGGAAATGATATTGTTACGCAGCTTTGTCTTTGTAACAATGTTCCACTTCAACGAGTCTTCAATCGTTGTTTTGTTATATCAACGCCATTCAGGCTTAGCCACCTTTGCAGGCCGTAACCGCCGGTCCCACAAGCAGATACGGTCCCCAAGCAGATACAGTTCCCTAGCCAAAGAACCTGGCCCCGATAAGTTGAACTTGAAAATCGTGAATCGGCGCTCCCCCAAAAAATAAACGCCGGTGCCGTCCGGGAGGCCTGTAAAGGACCCTAATTCAGGCTACTTTTTGTGTCTGCGATGTTCATATACACACTGTATAAAGGATTGAATTATGCGTCTCGCTAGTCATGTTTGTAGAAAAACGCATCAAATCTAGTGTATATATTTTCTGTCCATATAAGGTTAAAGGAAGGCTCAACTGCCCGGGGAGGCTCAGGTATTCCTCACCGTGCGTGACACCGGGTCACAGACGGTCTACTAGCGACGTCTGTCGATTCCTGTCAAAACTACAGTAATTGATAGCGGCAATGCAGTATTGACAAAAACAGTTAGGGGTCGCTGTGATACCGTCGGAATCACGGAGTCTCTATCAAAATTTGATACTTCGATCGAATGAGTCTCAAAGTCTTGAGGGGACAGGATACCGGTGGCTGACAAGGTCGTCAAAAAACTTTCAAGGATTCTAAATTATTTCAAACCGTTGTTGTTAGGCCATGTTGATTTGATTATATGGATGACATCCTCTGGGAATCCCAAAACTGATACGAGCGTGCGAATAAAAAAAGGTTTGGCCCCCAAAAAATTGCCTTTATCATGGAATCTAAGTAAGTGGTCAGGAAGGTTGAACAAACTAATAAACACATAGAGTATGGTCTACCGAATAATCCATTCTTCTTTTTCCGCATTTTCTTCTTTGACTTTGGATACTACGATATTATATTATATTACTACTCGTTTCCCAAAATATTTTATGCTCTTCAGGGAGTATATTTGCTCTTTTGCAGCTGTTTTGTACGATGTATGGTCCAAAACTTTTTGTTGTTGTTTGAAACAGACGAAAATTGATGCGCGCGCGGATGTCATCCAATAACCTAGCTTATTCGGTTGCGTTATGTGGCAGATCCTACGGTGCGGACTGGAGCTTATCTGGCCGGCTAGCATATGCGATTTTCGGTGCACCGTGTAGATCTGCTTGGAGATTATCAATGTCTTTGCTCATTTGTGATATCTGTGATTCCTAGACTCTTAGGCTAAGAAAAGATAGCACATTTGCAACATTTTTAAGAAGGTCATTTAAAGGTTAGAGTTGTCTTAGTGCAGACTCCCCAAAGCAAAAGCTACTTTTCTAAAATACATTTTCCGCGAGAAACACAAGCTCTTCATAATATGTCGGTTGTATTTGGGGCTGCATTTGGGGTCGCGTGGCGCAACAGCAGGGTTTTCGGCCAGAGTCCAACGGTCCCGGGTTCGAATCCCACTGACGTCACTAATCTTGTGCCCTTGGGGAAAAGGCACTTTACACGACTTTCCTATATGTCAATAAAGATTTCTATATGTATTATGTGTGTGGGTCACAACACCAGCAATAGCTGCCTGTGTCCCACGTGTATTACATTGTTGCAATTCTAACAAAATCAAATAATGTCTGTTTGCCTTTCTGCAGCGGAACAGAAGACAGTTCCCTTCAGGTAGTGGAGGACTGGCCTGTCCAGAACCTGGAGCTGGGACAGGTGTCCGGAGTGGCCGTGTGTCCGGCTGGACACGTCCACGTGTTCCACAGGGGGGACAGGGTCTGGGACTCCAGGTGAGACCGCAAAAATGAAAGCGTGAAACGACCCTGATGGGACTCGAACCCACAATCTCCCGCTCCGGAGGCGGACGCCTTATCCATTAGGCCACAGGGTCTTAATGCACTTATCTTCACGAAGCCGTTACGGTGTTGCAATTGATCGGCATATTGTATATTTTTGCGAAACGTAAAGATATTCATGTGGGTACGACACATAATTAATTTTATAAAGTAGCATTGAATTGAAGACCTCGTACCTTCGTCAAATATCTAGAACTTCTTGTTTAATTTATTATTGTGAATTTCTCGCTAGTTCGAATTCTCGCTAACAATTGGGCCCAGCCAACCTCCCCATCCTGTCAGTCTCCGGTTACAATATCTTTCACCTCACATCCTGTCACTCTACGGACACATGGAAGGACAAGCAAACACACAGACCGAAAGCAGTACCTCCGTTTTCACGGAGATAAGGCAACATGGCTCACTTTAGCAAATATACAAATGTAACTGCCTCCTTTGTCAGTACTGGACAACCAGTACGGAAGTGGTCGTCAGAACAGGAGCTCCAGTACTGAGACTTTCTCAGTACTGGACTTCCTGTACTGGGCAGCTTCAGTACTGGGAACCCTACTGTCAGGACTGGAAACCGTAGCCTCCGATGCAGACTCCTCCCGGCTGTTTTCTTTTTCAACTTACGGTTTTATACTATCACATTTTTTTTTCTTATTGCTGGCCGGGAATAAGAAAAAAAATGTAATAGTATAACACCGTAACTTGAAAAAGAAAACAGCCGGGAGGAGTTTTCCTTTCATAGACTTCATAGAGTGCTGAGACTCTAACGAGCGTATAACGCTATTTTCAGGGCTTAGTCAGGCTTAGTTAACTTACAACTTTCACAGTGGACTAGATAACTTGTCTGCAATTAGCCTTCGGGCATGAACTTGCAATAAAGTTATTATTAGTATCATTTAAATGTACAGACAACTATTATATATACTGATACAGAAAATCCAAAACTGTCCAGTCGGTCCAAACAATGGATCATCCTTGCCAGTACTAATAGAACGTGAGTACAGGACGCCCAGTTCCGAAATAATTTGAGGTCTCGGCTTCCAGTACTGAAGAGTCATTATTTACTGGTAAATCCAGTACGGAACCCGTTACATCCGTAAATCGGCACTCGGTTATCCAGTGCTGAATGACCTCCGCACTGGGTAACCAGTACCGAATGACCGTTGACCTAGCCGGAACGCAAATCCGTACTGGAACCCGAGTGCCGAGAGGAGTTCAGCTCTGGAACCCGAGTACCGAAACAAATTCAGTACTGGACGCCCAGTGCTGACGAAGCTTCGGTACTGGAATAAAGCCGTTCCGTACTGGAATTCTTGTACGGAACTTCCTTCCGTACTGGGGGCCGAGTATCGGCGCCATTTCCTCCACGGGTTCCGTACTGGGCGCCTAGTAAGGAGCCGGTTACATCTGTATATTTGCCTCACTTTACCACTGTGCGGACTTGACTCTCAATCGCTTAGAAATGTTGAGCCTGCTCAAGATGTTTACGCTTGCTCAATATTGAAACACCACTTCTGAATGTATGGTCCTTTCTGTTTGGCGTCGTGTAGTTTTTGGTCCATAATCCAGAGGTCCTGCATTCAAATCCTCTGACATGCCATCAATGTTGTGCCCAAGGGAAAGGCAATGGATACCTGACTTCGGTTGGGGATAATTAGGTTTGGGAGGTAATAGGCGGTGGAAGGACAGGGATGGGCTCCGTCTTCCAATACCCTGCCCTTGACACAGTGGATAATAACCCACTGCCCCTATGGCATCAAAAACACTGTGTGACTACATTTACCTTTACGTACCTTTTATGGCCCGCTGTGAACGTTTTTCATCTTGTTTCAAAAGGACCATGTCATGTGACTACATCTACCTTTACCTACCCTTTATGGCCCTTTATGAACGTTTTTCAGCTCGTTTCAAAAAGACTATGTGATTACATTTACCTTTACCTACCCTTTATGGCCCTTTGTGAACGTTTTTCCTCGTTTCAAAATGACTATGTGACTACATTTACCTTTACCTAACGTTACCTTTTATGGCCCTTTGTGAACGTTTTTCAGCTCGTTCGATGACGAGAACGTGTACCAGCAGCAGGACCTGGGGCCGATCCAGACGGACACGGTAGTGGAGCTGGACCCCAGCACGGGGGACCTGGTGCGCAGCTGGGGGAAGGGCATGTGAGTCTTCTGCCGCTCGGGTGTTGTTGTTGTTCACCTTGTAGTGCCTAGTGGCACATATGGAGGGCTGCAAGTTTCCCTGCTGTTTCTTTATCAGTATCTGTATTTTTTTTACAGGGAAGGGCTGCTAACCCTTACCCTTTAACGTGCTCGAGGCATTTCCTCGAACACGGGACCCCCATTTTACGTCCCTTCCGATAGACGGTTGCAGCCCCAACCGAGATGCCCTTCCCAGGATTTGAACCGGATGTGGGGTTCAAGAATCTCCAACAGACCTTTGAAATGAAAATAGTTACATTTCCTATTTGCCCCGTGCCAAGAAAACGGCGTAGCCAGAAACTGATGACAAAGAATAGGTCGTCACTTTGTAACATCTTATGGATCACATTAGTGCACGCATTGGTTTCCACTGATTTTGAAAAAAATGCTCCCCACCAAAGATGGTCAAACATTATGACAAGACAATATCGACAATGGAATAATTTATGTCTTATTTTAGACTTTGAGTGTACCTGAGTGCCTTACTAAACGCATGCATATGATTACTTTTCAGACAGATTAACCACATTCTAAAGTACCGACAAATTCTTGTCATTAGATTCTTCCTGCCCCACGGCCTGGCCATGGACGGGGACGGGAACTACTGGCTGACGGACGTCGCCATGCACCAAGTCTTCAAGTTCCCCGCCAGCGGCGACTCGGTGCCCCTCCTGACCCTTGGAGAGGCCTTCCAGCCCGGAAGTGACGACAAACACTTCTGTAAGCCCACCGATGTGGCAGTGGACGACAGAACCGGAGACTTCTTTGTTGCAGACGGGTAAGGACTTGTTTAGGAGTTAAAAAACGACTTAAAAGTATCAACATTAATGTAGCTGTATAGTAGACGCATCTTACACTTCATTGTTTCTCTTATCAATATAGCTTAGAACCTATGTGTAGATTGTACTTTGAGAGTTTAATGTCAGTAGCTTGTAAACGTATATAACGCTTTGCCTTACATTGTACCTGTTACGATTGTTATGCAATGAACTTTGACTTCGAAAAGATTTCCTCTCTGACCAAATGAAGGAAACTTTGATTTCCTGACACATTCTTTTTTTAAAAGTCAAATGAAGATTGTTCATAATTTTTATGCAATAAACTTTGACTTGACTTCGAAAAGGTTTCCTCTGTGAAAGAAGGAATGAAGGAAACTTTGATTTCCTGGCGCATTGCGTTCTAAAAGTCAAATAAAGATTGTTTATAATTGAAAAACTGCAGGCAGAAAGCCATTACTGCGATGGTTCTTTGAACGATGAAAGTACAGATACCTTACTGAAAGCCACTTGTTGTCCGTAGCTACTGCAACAGTCGCGTCATGAAGTTCTCCAAGGACGGGGCCCTCCTGCTGCAGTGGGGCCGCCCCAGCCCCCCGGGGTACGGCCTGTCCGGCCCTCCCCCCGGGACCTTCCGTATCCCCCACTCCCTGGCCATGGTACCGGACCGTGGGGAGGTGTGCGTGGCAGACAGAGAGAACGGGCGGGTGCAGTGTTTCGACATCAGAGAGGGCAAGTTCACCAGAATGTTCCGTGAGAGAGAGTTTGGAGGCCGAGTGTTTGCTGTGGACTACAACCCTGACCAAGGTAAGAGTACCCGTCAAATACAGACAACACAAGGGCCGTAGCTTCCGCCCGAACACAAACTAGACACTCCAGGGTGCTCCATTTGATAAGCTGTCTATCTTACTCTCTGTAGATGAATTGCGTCTCGTGAACGAAAGTTGTATGGGGTCTTGCTCTACCATTTGCAAGAAGAGAAACTTAAACCGGCACGCTACATCATGCTAAGACTAACATGGAAAGTTAGTAATGTAGTGATATATATAATCAAATAGATGGTATTAGACAAGAAGTTCCAACAGTGGCCACAAAGCAGTGGACAGAGTAGCGGGTGGCTATCTCCGAGTACCGCCCGTAACCGCAAATCAGTGTACAGAACGAATGGCTATCTCCGAGGTGCTAGAACGCCATCAAAAGCAGGTAACCCTAAAACTTGGTGTTTTCACAGGGGGCGTTCTGCACCTTGTGAACGGACCGACGTTGGTTGGCGCCACCCTGCCTGTGGAGGGCTTCACGGTCAGGTTCAACGACGGGGAGATCCTGGACACGTGGCGACCAACCGCAAGGGTAGGGCACGAGCATTGACCTCCAAACAGATCTTTACCGGTAGCAAAAAATGCCAAACAAGACAGTGTCCATGAGCCACCTGGACATTGCCATGTATACTGCTTTCGGACGTTAGTTAAGTTTTTTTCAGCCACCGGAAAATCTGTTTGAAGAACAAGCATACGTAGATGTTCAGACCAATGGATGAAACACAATAATGTCTAATGCCGGTGAACCATAGCCGTTTTCTCTATTGGTTACGGGGAAAGGCAACAGAGAGGTTATAAATCTCAAAATGTTGGCCTTTGATACTAGAATGTCATGTCTAAAATGTAACCTTAAGTTTCACCAACTTTTGAAAAAATTTCTTCTTGCACCTTTGATAATAGAACTTTTCTGCGTGATATTTTCCCCCTTCCAGGGCTTCAGCCAGCCCCATGACGTAGCCTCTGCTCCAGACGACTCCGCGGTCTATGTGGCGGAGATCGGCCCCAACAAAGTGTGGAAGTTCGTTCCCGCCAACGAGCAACCCAACGTCATCTGACCTGCATAGCCTCGAGTCAGCACATAGGCTCAGTTCACATTCGGTGAAATCTTTACCAATTAATCCGCTGAAAGGGCCAAATGTGGTTTTCTAGGTCACTGATTAGACGGTTTTGATAGAGGAATGTTTTTTCGAGGACCTGACCGTTGGCGACCTTCTGATATGTTGTTTTGGTAGGCTCTACCAGCCTCCGCGGGTCGCTGGGAAAATAGTAGAAATTGGCCAAATTGTATGAATGGAGTCGGCTACGGAGAAAGAGTCCTGCGAATGAAACCCTCCATGGCCAAAGTCCCCCGTCAAATGTTCTCCCTATAGCCGGCGCGGTTAGTCTGGTAGAGACTATCATTTTGGCCTCAGAGTGTACATATGAATATTGTAGATGACATCAGCGCACTGATTGAATCGCATAGATTTTGAGGAGTGCGAAAAGGGCCTAAGAAAACCACATTTGGCCCTCTAAGCGAATTAATTCGAATAGATTTGAGTGTGAAGAGGTCCGTATACACAGATGTGAGATCAGGAGTGTGATTCCAAAAATCTATGGACTACAAACGTGTAAAATATGTCGTCTTGTGCAATATCTATTGTATTGTGTCGGAAAGTAAGAACTATATATTTTGTGACGAAGATACTCTTTATTCAAGAAATTGCTCTTCATAATCCAGATGCACAAGACAGTCACTTAATGTATTCTCCAAGCAGAGGTTTCGGTCTGAGGGCTAGTTGTGGCCGCGATTTTTCCTCTGGGAAGTAGAACTAAAACCGCCGCCACTACTAGTCCCCCGACCGAAACCTCCGCTTAGAGAATAACTTGATGTACTTCAATATATTCAAGGTCTACCAATACGCCCGTAAAATATACGTTGGTTTTTAAAGCATGCATGCTTCAGTGAAGAATGGAAGAGCACTTGACAAGAATGGTTGCCTTAAAAGTAAATTGACTCAAGCTGAATTCCTGCCTAAATACAAAGTACCTTTAACTGTTTAACAACTTATTCTACATTGTGATGTTTTACTGGGTATCCATCTGGCCAACAAGAGATGAGCGGGGTAACCTATATGTCGCACAAGTATTTCTTTGGCACATTGAAACGTAGAATTAGAGGAAAGTTTTGTTTTAGAAAAATCCCACAGTTGTCGCACAATTGAGATTCTTTGTTCCCGTTTTCCGTGACGGAAGTAGAAGTTTGCTGTGACAATCTTTTTGGCTGAGCAGCTGACGACATATCACGACTTGTTGCACGCAGTTTTCGTCACGAGCTCACATCAGTGTACATGTATGGATGGAAATAAAGTATCTGTAACCTTGCGTTTCTGGTTTTCCTTATTTTCACTGCTCAATGCAACTTCAAACGTTTTTTCTTACGCAAAATAATGTAGACCGACTGTTATTTTATGTAATGATCGATCCCATTCCTTCGTCACTAACAGTGTTCCATCAACTGACATATGAGCTTATGGAAACATGACTTTTAGTTATGACGTACTGTCACGTACATGAAGACCCCCGTTCACATTCAAAAAGATTATTACCTTCGCTGAGAAGGTTATGCAGAGGGTAGCGTTCGTGTGTGTGTGTGTGTGTGTGTGTGTGTGTGTGTGTGTGTGTGTGTGTGTGTGTGTAATTGACCAGCATAACTAAAGAAGGCTTGGATGGATTGTCTTGATATTTGGTAGGTGGGTAGGTCTTGATGAGACCTAGAAGTGATTAGATTTTAGGTACCCTAGCGGCTTGTCACGGTACTGCAGCGGAACTTCCTGTTTTGATATCTCGTGTTCTGGACATGCTATGGAACTGATTTTTGAGTGGTAGGTAGGTATTTGGACAGAAAGTAAGTGCTATAGGTTTGGGCCCCCTGTCGGCTTTTTTGGAACTGCAGGAGCAGGTTTTGCTTCAGGGAATAACTCAAGAAGGGCATGATGAATGGTCATAATTTTTGGTAACTAGATAGCTTGAGTGATGATGTACATGATTAAATACTTATTATGCAAATAAGTATCTAATTTGCATAATTAATGAGGAAAGTTTGTACATCTGCTAAATTCCAGGATACGACTCTCAAACATGTGACACGTGTAACTGGGGAAGAGAGAAATATTATTAGATATCAATTATGCAAATGAAGACCTCATTTGAATAATTGATGAGGAAATACTGTAACTCAATATGGGCTTGATGGATGGTCATGATTTTTTGTATGTAGATAGCTTACGTGATGCTTCGTATTATTAGAGAATAATTATGAAATTCAGATTCTAATTTGCATAATTAATGAGGCAATCTAAAAACCCACTGTGTTCCATAATATGACTATTCGAATATGTGACATTTGTAACTGAGGAAGAGAGGAATGTTGACGGATAGAAAATATGCAAATGTCGGCCTAAGGTGCATAATTAATGAGAAACTACTAGAATTCCATACTGGTAAATTATGGCAATTTCATACTTGTGGCATTTGGAAGTTATGTGAATGTGAACATCGTTGATTCAAATGATGCTTGTAAGAATCACATTTGCATGATTGATGATAAATGTTAAGATAACCTTCTTTGTTAAGCTCGTACTTTGGACAACTTCTGACATTTGGGTGAAGACGATCAACTGGTATGATTTATTTCTTATCAAAAAGAATTAAGGATGAAAACTTTATTTGTGAATGCGATGCCCACCTGTTTGTTAGTGACACCATCTCGTAAGTTTCCATTCTTGTAATCCTCCAGCAGCTGGCCAGCCTGTGCCAGTCCATCCTGAAAACACTACAGTTTTACTTACTTTCTACTGATGCTGAGGAAGAGTGATGGGTGTCACTCAAAACGTCCGCAAGTATTACTCTCTGCATTTCATCCAGTTGTGGAGATGGAATTGTCTTTAAATATTGTTTACCAGGATGTCTACCCTTCATCAAATTACAACTGTAGATATCATGATTGGGGATTCATGATTTATGTCTCATTGATCAATAAATGTATGATTTGTATATTAATATATGATATTGGTTGCTATTTGGAAAACACATAATCTGCATCAATATCATACTACCAAGCTATTGATCTACATAGTTGCCATGTACTCTACATGGTGTCATTACGGTTTGGCAGTAGTTCGCAGATTACGTACTTAACGTTATATTTTGACTTAGAGTGACTTAAGCACATCTTTGCGTCGTTACCTTTGATGTGAACAGAGTTCGTGGGTCGATTACATCCAGAAAATGCCTGTACCTCCCCAAAAAACGTAGACTGAAACACGGAAATCACAGAATTAACGTTACAACTAATTACCACTGAATAAAATTGCTAAGGTAACATTAATTAGAAGAGTTGTCTAATCAATGAGATAACCATACGGCATTTACTTGACATTACAGTAAGTAAGTAACGTAACAATGTTTTGGATAAAGTGTTTTATCTGTAGTCCTGGATCAAGATCTCGCGGCATGCATGCATGTGATTACAAGGATTACTGAATTACGGTACTGTATACGTAATACCGACATACATATGCCGGGAATTGTCACAATAAATAATGCATATGATACTGGACTGGACTAGTTGACTGTCGCCTGTTGCAAAAATATGGCAAGGCTGCTACATGCGTTGCAGACAAAAATATTTCCTCTACAGCATATATACATATGTACCTGATCTGTATAAAAAGCATAATATCGGGCGGGCAGACCTGATCAAACCTAGGCAATCTTGCCGACCCCGCCCACCAGGGTTCATTGACCCGCAGTGACCCCGCTGTCAGATATTTGTACCTAAGGCACGTGTGCACCCAGAATACTGTAACTGGAAATGTTACGGGCTTCCTTTATCATCACCACAAATGAGCTTTCAGACTGTTACTGTTCATGTACGGTATCTGTGGTTTTCTTTCAGTCGAGTGAAGTTCTTAGTTAGTTGGTTGGTCGCCATTACTTGCACAAAAAATTCAGAAAGTTAAATTGTTGGCTTGAATTCTATGCTAAGCATGCGCATATACGCATATTAAATTGGGATAAGTAGTCACTCTTGAATTATTGAGTGTATTGTTGCTTGAATGGAACTAAATTCCTTTTTTTTAGAAAGTATTGCTCAAAACGACTATTGTTCACATACATTACGTCGTCATGGCCAGCTCCAGCGTTAGCTTCTTGGTGGAGGTAAACATTCACCCCCCCTCCCTTCCTCCAGCGACCTACCCCCTCTGTCCAGGAGGGGTTCAGATGGAGAACATGTTGGTCACGTGGCTGGCAGAGTTCCTGCGATACCACCTGGTCACGCCGGTAACATCTCATCTGGTGGTACCATGCAATTATTAGGCTAGATACCAGCCTCCGCGGGTCGCTGGGAAAATAGTAGAAATTGACCAAATAGAGTCAATTGTATGAAGGGAGTCGGCTAAGGAGAGAGGGTCAAATATGCGAATGTTACCCTCCATGGCCAAAGTCGTCCCACGGCAAATGTTCTCCCTATAGCCGGCGCGGTTAGTCTGGTAGAGACTAGGCAATTATAACGGTCCTAGGGACAGCAAGAGAGAGTGCGGGGGTCAAGGCCGCGGACTTCCACAGGTGAGATGAAAACGACATGTTCTCGGACTGACCCGACAGAACAAAAAAAGATGAATCACCGAAGTAATAATTTCTGAGAAAACTGTTTTACCTGATTGGAATCAATACCTTGGTTGTACCGGTACACACAGAGTAACGTACATACAGCCGATATCTTAGTCGATTTCAACATTTATTTCTCCGCTGCATGATTATTGTACATGTATGTGTTATTACATTGACAAATATCTTTCCTGCAACATAACATGTGGAGAGGTAAGAGAAGGGGGCCGGGAGGCTGTTGGTTGAGAGAGCTTTCGTCTTCACCCAGTAGAATGGCATCGTAGCGGTTAAAGATCAACGTAGTCACTGTATACTAAGCTTAGCTATAGCATTTGACTGGTCAAGACAGTTCTTTTTGCAGTGTCACTGCATGCAGGACACTCACAGTGCAACAATAGGTAAATTCATAAAACATTGATTTCACCCACTTTCCACTAGAGGCTGCGACCGCTGAGCGACCAAACATTATTTGATAGATCGCTCAACGATTTGTTGTATTTCAAATCATAATTTTGCATCGTGCATAATATTCCAATTATAAGATAAAGGGCCACACATATCCATTTTCGCTGAAAGGTCACTCAGCAATCGTCGCCAAATTGAAACGGGGCCTTAGAAAAATAGATTCTGAAACCCACCATTAGCCCACCTGACTATAACAACCTGACTGTATTGCATATTTACTTAGATTAGCCTTTATTGTTTACAACGTGAAAGTTTGATTTCCTATTTCGTAGTTTGTAGCTCATTGTACGAAAGTAAGCTTCTAGCCTGTTTAAATCGCGCTTGTATTAGATATAGCGACCCGCCCAACATCCGCCGGATTCCTAGAGGGAGCGGGCATTTACGTTTTCGTTACACACAGATTGTAACGCATCTATCACTCCGCCAAAGCATACACATGGGCTAAGGTTCCCTAATGCCGGCTTAAGAGAACCTATTTGAGCCTGTAGCGGAACAGACAATCTTTCAGAGGAGCCAGAGTCCCCAGCCCGGCCCGTGATTGGTCCTGGGGAGGAGTGTGCTGCTCCAGGAGCTCCATGTTGAAGTAGCAGACCACGATGGTGACGAATTGCTTGATCTCGTTCAGGGCGAAGAAACGGCCTGGGCACATGCTGACGCCATGGCCGAAGGGCAGGAGATAGTAGCGTAATTTCCGGCCCTTCTTGTAGAAAGTGGTCTTCTCCATACCGTTCTCCAGGAAACGGTCGTACTTGAAGGTCTGCAGCAAATTTAAGAGAAATTCACATTTGAATTTGATCATTCTGTTGTAAGGCTGCTTTTCTTCTGTTTTTGTTGTCGTCTTGTATTGTGCCATTAATACATCGTGAAATATCAAGCTAACAAGACCAATTTACCACCAAAACATTACGACAATAGTATATCCAGAACACGAGATATCAGAAACGGAATTTCTGCTTTAGTACCGTACAAAACCGCCAGGTGGCCCATCATCGAACAAGGCCCTGGTCTTCCCGACCCCTACCTGACCTACCCACCTACAATATACCACAAAGATCCATCAACGGCGTCTTGAGTCCACACACATACGCATCCAACCAAAAACACAACCAACCGTACACACAGCCACAAACGGCACCGAAAACATAAATTATTAACCTTTTTGGCAAAGGCTATAAATGTCAACAGAGGTATACCTCAGGATCGTCAAAGACTTCGGGGTCCATGTGTAGAAACCCTGGATACAGAGCCACCCTGTCGCCCTTGCGGATACGAAAGGTACTGCCGGATTCCAAGGCCAGTTCAGCATCTTCGGTGGCGACACGGATGATCATAGAAGCACTGCACATGCGCAGTGCCTCGTTGATGGCGCTGCCTGTATCAGTTGTAAAAAATGTGTGAATTTCAATCACATAATTTTTCTTCCATTTAACAATAATTATCGACACAAAACTTAAGTACATCTCTCACAACGTCTTATATGTTTGTCATTAGCCATATTGTGCAAGGAAAGTAAGCATTAAGAAACTAAGACATGAACTACAAATTACACAAGCAGGATAACGCTGGACTATAGCTAATCTGGGAACATGCCAGTGAGGCTTCGAGGAAACATGCTTTTTTTACCAGCAATAATCTAACTACAACGCGTACGCTTTCAGCTTCGATAATATAGCAGAAGAACTTAATTGCACGACAATTGTACACGGTACAAAGTATGGCAGGAATTCTTAAACATAATACAAATTTAGAAGTACAGAATAAAACTTAACATCCTTATTACTAATACAACACAATAAGGGCTAGCATACGTTCTGGATATAGTGTTTTAACGGAGTGGGGCTAATCATTGTTTCGTTGTTTTTTCTAATGATAAAGCAGTCGTTTAAATATTTACCTATTTTTGCATTGTGAGGATTGTTACATTTAAATATATATTCAAAACAGTCTTTAACATCGAGACTCTTGATATATAAGATCCACTTTTCACCAGACGGCAATCGCTGAGCGACCAAAATTAGATTTGTGTCATCTTTGATTTTGTAGTTTGAGCGCGATGTAGTGTTTGGTCTCCCGGCCGTCGCTCAGCGGTCGCAGTCTCTAGTGGAGAGGGCGTGACGCTCACGTACCAAGGTATTTCATGTCATTCAACTGCTGTCTCGTAACGTGAATTATCTTGTCCCCTTTCTTCACATTTTCCAAACTCTGTCCGGTCTCCTTCAAAACCTGCAGAGATTGAAGATTAAACAGTTAAGTTATTACCTTTCGTGACATGGATTTTTACCTTCAAGTGCTATCTTCCGATCATCAAAAAATTACTTTTATACTAAGGAAACAAAGAAGATAAACGGATCTGGATAAGAAACTGAAGATAGTGGTAATTGTTACCTGGTTTACCTCTACCCTGACTGCATCCATGGCGACAGGATCTTTCAACAGGTGGTACAAGGTCCAGAAGGCCACGGGGACGGTATTACTCTGTGATGGAAAGGGAAGGGGGAGGGGTGAAACACAACATACAAGTGACCACCTCCATATAATGACCACCTGGCCAATGTAACCACTTTTTGGTGATCCCTTAGATTTTCATTTGCATTGGCTATAGTGACCACCTGACCACACAGAAAAGTTCTTATCGGTCCCCTGAGTGATCTTCTTATGCCGGTTTGACTGTACTTGCCGCAGCCACCGGGTGTGTTATATTGTATGTTCTGCACTGTTGACAAAATGGGTCCGGATGAAATCTATCCTAGACTACAAACTGACTAAAGGCGGTGTTTCACGTGTCGTTTTTTACATGCACCTTTGTTTGAATCTGAACATCAATGTTGATTCTTACCATCGAGGCCCACATGGTTCCGAAATTAAAAGCCGCCGTTTCGTCAGGAGACAGATTTCCGTCACCGTAGATCTTTTGCCTCATTCTGATGAAATCAGAGACGTCCCGCTGACAGAGCTCAGCCGGAGATACCATGGACTAAAAGCGCAAGAAAACATTTCAGAATGAAAATACAATACCAATTTCTTAAACTATCCTGCTTCAAATTCAGCACCTGAAATGCTCCAAAGAAAGTTGTTCGAGAGCATAAACTTATGTCACTTTTCCTGAGCACAAGCGCTATCTGCCATCCAAATCGTGACAATAGCGTGTCCAGAACAAGACATGTCAAACTGAGTGTTCTGCTGCAGTACCACGAAAAGCTGCCAGGAGGCCCAAAGTCCTTCAATAGAACATGTCTGATCTAATCACATACTGAATTTCATGGCAATCCATCCATAGCTTCATGAGTTATGCTGCTAAACCACATACAAACATACAAAAATACAATAAGACGAGAATATCTTAGCTGCAACACTAGCGACGCTAAGAACAAGCAGCAGCCATACCTACATATCATGTCCACCTCATACCTACACTTTTCAATGAAACTTTTTGCATATATTTCCAAAGAAAGATAGAACATGTTAAAAGAAACAAATCAGGGCACTAGTATGTCACATACCTTCAGATATCCATATCGTTTCTTGGTGTGTCCCATGAGCCACCACGGTACGTTCGAAATGATCTCTGGGAACCTCTTGTCGTACTTCTGGAATTCCTCCATGGCGTGGAGCAGTCGTGCTGTCTCGTCTTTATGTTCTTTGTGTCCCCCGAACAGCGTCTTGTAAGACGCTGTTGAGCGCAAAATATGTTAACGAAATCTATGCCGTTATCATACTAGTTTTTCTTCCATAATTTGGTGCATGGTGATAAACAGAAAAGAAGGTAAATTGCGCATGACCTCGGAGTTGTTGGAAGTGCATTATGCTTTTGAAATTTAGGGTTACCCTTGAAAACATTTTAGAATAAGTTTTCTTAAATGTGTAAACCTGATCTTCTAAAGGAAACTTAATCTTCCTTGTGTGAACTTGATCTTCTTCTATTTGATACTTATGTCCTGGAAACTTTGCCCACCGAATCCCCAAGCAGATGCATCAGTCTGGCTTGTTTGGCGGTTTTGTACGTTTTCTTGAGGTGTTTTGTACTTCTTTTTTTTTTAGAAGAGATACTAGTACCCGACTGGCACTTGTAAAAAGCGCGCATCTCTGTAACGTAAACACCGCCAAATACGCTCAAAACAAGCTCAACTGCTACATTTCGTGGAGACTATGCCTGGCCTTGCCAACCCCATTTCGATGGAAACAAAATAAGGTCAGCACTCCGGACAGAGTTACTCTCAGTCGGCAGGAGGGAGAGGCAAAGGTTCCTCGGGTCATGTTGGCCCTGGAGCCGAGGAGTATGCGACCATCTGACTTCCAGGTTAGCTTACCACTAAACATGATCCTGTAGACAAAAGACCACAGCTCTCCTCTGTTCCACTCCACTGTCACGTCTGTGGCGGCCAGCATGGCGGACTGAAGGTTGCCCATCATCACCTGGAACAGCGAGATGGACGGTTTCCAATTGTCAATCTTATCCAGCAAAGTCATGCAGTATCCAACTTAGAATTTCAGATCGACGGGCGAAGAACAAAGGCTAAACGTGTCAGATTTGCATTCCATCATTGACAAAATTGCATTCCATTTGACAAAATCTCCGCAAGAATGTACCTCTGTGACCTTGTCCAAACCCTGTCCTTGCAGTTCCTGTGGATACAGCGCATCACTGTCGGCTCGGACCCAGTCGCGGGGGGTACCGTACACTATCGGCATGCCGAAAGCGCGATGGGCTATCTTGTTGGAAAACACTCGGAAGTCCAGAACCCTAACAATGACACCAATAAAGCCCATTTCCAATGAACTTCCTTTGTTTAAAGTAAGCACTAAGAATGACTATCAAATTCACATCATCCTAATAGGTGAGAATGAGCACCTAGTGACGTCCTTTCGGATACCTAAATCCGGAGGTCCTGTGAGACCGTCAAGATCCCTCTACGCTTATTGAAAAGAGTAGGGGTATCGGTCTATTCCGGTGTGAGTGAATCATACCTTACGCAGCTTGGACAAGACTGGTGTGTTGCGTATAAAGGCGGTTTACAGGTTAAGCGGAACAAATAAAACGAACAGTAACCTGCACAGTATATGTACTCGTACAATCTGAGACGTTAATAGAATTAGGAAACAGATCAAACTAGAAAGGCCGTCATTTTCCCCCTGAGCAAATACAGCATGTTTCGCCAATACCCCTCCCCATGCAAAAATGGGCTGTCCCAAAATAATACCTGGGTAAATTGAAATATAATGAAATAACTACAAAAACAAAAAATTGGGACAGCCCATTTTGTCAGTTTGCCAGGCTTACCTTTATTCTAACAAGAAAATTACATGTATATTCTAACTATAGTTGAAATTGTGACGGCTTTTATAAGAAGACAAAACAAAAATAAAATGTTCAGCGAAAATTCCAGCCCGTCAGTCATAAAGGTTGCCGTAACATTTATTCAATGCACACGTAATTATATAAAACCCTATGTTCTGGCAAATTAATTAGCGACGCACGCCACCTGGGTAAGCATCTCCCCGGATGAATGTCGGTTTCTTCGGTGACCAATGGCATAACGTATTCTTCTCGCTGATTGGTTGCTGGTAATTGGATCATCCCTGTTCATGGCGACATGTTCGCTTTTAAATCGGCCAAGACGCGTCACATAATCTATGTTATAGAATTGTAGAATTCAACCCAGAAAACAAAACTAATCCGATAATTCAACTGCTTAATTTTTTTTTCTTGTTACAACAGATAAACTGAATCTTTGACCAAATCAGCTGCAATTCTGGTGTTGCAGGTCCTTGCTAGTAAAAAGCGTCGCTTCCCGTCAATGTTTTTTATTCCTACAGTAGGGGTCATTGACCTTTGGTTTACGTTGTTCCCGAGGTGTGGTTTTCCATATCTTTTCGGCGTTGTATGACACTGTTTTTAAGTTGCGTTTTTTAATCATCATTTTCTACCAAACCGGGCATCTGATCTGCCATGAACAAACAACAAACAAAAATTCTGCCGTCAAAATAGTTTAAATCATATCCACGTCAACAGCGATTGCAAGCCGTCTTGTGTGATTCTTGTGAGATTCCATCTGTCAGGAGCAAGGAAGTTGGAGCGAGGAGGTTCATATATATAAAACCTCATTGGTTGGAGTTAGTATCTTGGGTAGTGCTAATTACTTTTTATATTCAGATGCTGAAAATTTCCAAAACTGGTAGCCGCGGCGACTGTTGGAGGGCTTCTTTTACTTGCAGCCTTATGCATTAGCACTATCATAGTGCTACGAAACTGGGCGACTGAAGGCGTAACCCAATTGCAAGCTACCGTGAAACTGTAACACAACTCAGGCTTTGCAAGTATTTCACAATTTTTTTCTAAACCCACCGCAAATCTCTTTCGTGACAAGCTACCCGGCAACCGTGAAACTGTAACACACACAAATTCCCCCGCGACCATCCTTGGGAAACTGTGTGGTATTGAACCAAAACATCACCGCAATATTTCCTACTCGATACAAAAATTTACATCGCTGTATTTCACCAACGAGAAGCAAAACTTACCACTGAATTTGAAACTACGAGTCGTTGTCATGTGGGGACCGCGTGCTCGCAGGACGAATGCGTATATACAACGAGCTTCCTCATTGGCTCAGAGCTGACCAACCACACAATCACTTATACAGTTGAGTACCCGTGCAGCGCGCCCAGGTGCAGCCCGCCTATTGTTTGCCTCTGAAACACCGCCGGTGTTCAGGAATTATCGGTCCCCCCGGGAAAATCGGTCCCCCTCCTGCCATTGGTTCATATTTGAGACTGGTGGGCGTGGCCTAAAAGTACGAAGGCCCACAACAACATAGGCTGTAACATAACAATTCTACACTGTCGACATTGTCGACAAATAATGTCCCCTCATAGGAAAGTTGAAACAATCTTCCTCTGGTCTACTTCGGACCCTAATTTTAAACTTAAAGACGAATCTATGAAAATTGATATAAACGTTTCAAAGGGTTTTGGCCATTGTGGGATTTCATCTGAAGGGGACACATTTTCCCGGGATAGCCGGGATTTTCGGTCCCCTCATTTGAAAGTCGACAACGTCTCTTCTGATGTATTTGGAAACCTCTATTTCAACTTGAAGACGCTTCTCTGAAGACCTAACACAACTATAAACGTTTCAGATGCAGAAAGTCTTAGTTTTTGAGGGGACCGAAAATCCCGGCTAGATCTACCCCGGGAAAATGTGTCCCCTTCCCCTGAAATCCCCTCAATGGTCAAATCCTGAGCCTTTTTTTACTTTTGAAACGTTTATAGTTGTGTTAAGTCTTCAGAGAAGCGCCTTCAAGTTGACAAACAATTTCCAAGTACATCAGAAGAAACGGTTTTTTCACTTTCCTATGAGGGGACCGAAAATCCCGGCTACCCCGGGAAAATGTGTCCCCTTCCCCCTTAAATGACAAATCTTGGAATTTTTGCTTTGAAACCTTTATAGTTGTGTTAAGTCTTCAGAGAAGCGTCTTTAAGTATAAAAACAGGTTTCCAAATATATCATAAGATCAGAGGCGTTGCTGACTTTCCTATGAGGGGACCGAAAATCCAGGCTACCCCGGGAAATTGTCCCCCTCCCCCTTAATTGACAAATATTGAGACTTTTGCTTTTGAAACGTTTATAGTTTATTTCCCCTGAAATCCCCTCAATGGCCAAGTTCTGAAACTTTTTGCTTTGAAACCTTTATAGTTGTTCAGAGAAGCGTCTTTGAGTATAAAAACAGGATTCCAAATGGATCAGGAGAAGCGTTGTTGACTTTTCTATGAGGGGACCGAAAATCCCGGGTACCCCGGGAAAATGTGTCCCCTTCCCTTGAAGTCCCCTCAATGGCCAAATCCTAAGACATTTTGCTTTTGAAACGTTTATAGTTGTGTTAAGTCTTCGGGGAAGCGTCTTCAAGTTGAAAAACAATTTCGGTGTCCATCATAAGAAGCGTTGTTGACTTTCCTATGAGGGGACCGAAAATACCGGCTAGATCTACCCCGGGAAAATGTGTCCCCTTCCCCTGAAATCCCTCAATGGCCAAATCCTGAGATTTTTTTTTGCTTTTGAAACGTTTATAGTTGTGCTAAGTCGTCAGAGAAGCACCTTGAAGTTGACAAACAATTTCCAAGTCCATCATAAGAAGCGTTGTTGACTTTGCTATGAGGGGACCGAAAATCCCGGCTAGATCTACCCCGGGAAAATGTGTCCCATTACCCTGAAATCCCCTCAATGGCCAAGTTCTGAAACTTTTCGCTTTGAAACCTTTATAGTTGTGTTAAATCTTCAGATAAGCGCCTTCAAGTTGACAAAGAAGCTTCCAAGCTCATCAGAAGAAGCGTTGTTGACTTTTCTATGAGGGGACCAAAAATCCCGCCTAGATCTACCCCGGGAAAATGAGTCCCCTTCCCCTGAATTCCCTAAATGGACAAATGCAGAGACTGTTGCCCTTGAAACGTTTATATTTTTGTGTTAAGAGCATCAACTCAAGTTAAAGTAATTTAAAAATAAAGTATTTTTCCAAATGCATCACTACTAGGAGAAGAGTTGTTGACTTTCCTATGAGGGGCCCGGAAATCCTGGCTACCCCGGGAAAATGTGTCCCTGCAATGGCCAAAAACTGATACTTTTTGTTGATGAAACGGTCATATTTGTGTTTGTGGACAATTTCCGTCCCACCTTCTTACAATTCATACATTTGGCAGTAAGTATTCAATTCAAAGACAGTGTTTGTGGATGATATCTATGCTTTGGCCCTGTGGGCCTTTGTACTTTTTAGGCCACGCCCACCATGGATTGGGGACCGATTTTCCTGGGGGACCGATAATTCCTGAACACCGGCACCGCGGGAGACAAAATAACCAAAAATTCCATGAAAAAATCGCAAAATAAGTAATTTTGAAGTAGTGTATGCCCAAAAAAATACTGGGGTCCTTTGGATAAATATCCAATGCACAACTAAACCAAGTTTCAGGTCCTTAGGTTCCAACACCACGGCACTGGAGGCCATATAGTGCGACTTTTGTCTGAAAATGACCAAAAAACCTCGATAAAATGATTTTAAAAACTTATATCAACAAAATTAAAAAAGGGTCTAGGGGTAAACTCTTACTCTACCTGCACACCAAATTTCAGCCAATTTGGTTCACAGACGACCGAGAAGAAGGGATTTGAAGATTTGACAGGAGGAGAAGGAAAAGGGGAAGGAGGAGAAGAAAAATGACCACAAAAAAAAAACAATATGTTTCGTTGGCGAAACATAACTTGATCTACGACACTTCTTTTTCTCCTGACCTGCTGTTCCTGATGGCGTGAGTGAAGGAGTGCGGGTCCAGGACGAACGTGGTGTAGTGGCCGGCCAGCCGCACGGTGAACACGTCGCCATATTTCCTCCAACGGGACGTGATGAAGCCCAGGGGTTTTTGGGAAAACTCCAAGGCAACACCTAAGTAAGGCAGAGGACCCGGCTCCAGGGGTGGCTCACCAGGTTTCCTATGGGAATGAGGGATAGGAAGGGGAGGGGGGTTAGTTGCAAGGTACGACAATTCAAGCTCAAAACTCATGGACTTGTTGTGAGCGGCGCGGCATTGTGACCTGAGTATACTAGCTATAGTAAAACAATAGAAGTCACTCAAACCCAAAGTTCACGTTCATGTTGACATGCCCCCGTCGAGGCAGAATGGACTAAAAAAGCGTTTATCAATCTATGAATTGACTTCAATGGGGCTCACAATATGAGCTGGGTAATTAACTCCACCGCGTTAAAATTCACCCTGCGTGTGCCAATTGCCCTAGTTGAGTGGGCACCAGCCCTGAATACATGTACAACGTAATCAATCAAGCAATCAAAAATGGTTTATTCATTTTAAAAAAGCATTGCAGCCACAGGCTGAATTGTGCCCTCTTGTACATATTGCGCTTGGTTTTCACATGAGACATTAGACAAATCATTTAAAATTATTTACAGTGGTATTAAGACAATTTCAATACATCGGAATGAAGTTAGCTTATTACCTTCGCGGAGAAGGTTATGCAGAGGGTAGCGTTAATGTGTTTGTGTGTGTGTGTGTTAGTAACCAACGGCATAACTCAAGAAGGCTTGGATGGATTGTTTTGATATTTGGTAGGTGGGTAGGTCTTGATGAGACATGGAAATGATTAGATTTTGGATTGAGTTTAAGCTCTGTGTCTTTGGACCATTTGTCTCACGAGTTCACTTGTTCTTGAAGGTGCGACTGTTGCCGGACATGTCTGTTCTTTCCAAGGGACAGGTCGTCGACGTACTTCCACCGGTAATCACGTGCTGGACAGGCGTCGTTAATCGTGCATAGAAAGATAATCGGGCCTAGTTTTGTACCCTGTGGTACTCCGGTGGTGAGCGTTTGCCAACGTAACCGGCACGTGTTAAAATGATGTGAGCAAGTTTCTCCTACCTGCGCCTGGTTGTGATCTGTAGAAGTACGACGACTAAGACCACGACCAAACAAACGCTTAGCAGTACTGTCATCATCTTGCTGCAGGTCAGCAGTTATTTCAGTCTCTGTGACGATGGAACAGTCACTGCGCATGCGTGATCAATGTCCCCGCATGATAATGGCCTCAAAGTCCAGTTTTAAGGTCGAGGACGTTGCTAAATGTTCCCGTTTAAGGTTCAAGGTGTATTCACCTACGTGATCATGACTATTTCTTCATCGCCATAAGTGTAGTGTGCACTTAGTTAGTCATATTACGGCTGTCTTTTCCCCCATGATTCTAAGTACTGTATTTCTGCCTACTCGAGACTAGTCTGCACTTTTGCCGGAGAGTATGTTATAAGGATTCTAAGTCACCTAAACGTTCGAAAAGTCGGAGGGGTTGTTTTTGTCGACATGCAATGTTGGAGAGTCAAAGACTTCACAGACGAAAAGATGAATGCTTTTGGTGTCAGATGCAGCGGTCCGTACAACACATAGAGGCAAATGTTTCCTTTCTGTGGATCTGATTAACCCTGGCCATGGGTTACGTGGCTAAGTATATTTGATACCCCTTCACAGCGATATTTACCTTCGCCGAGAAGGTTATGCAGAGGGTAGCGTTTGTTTGTGTGTTTGTAACAAACAGCATAACTCGAGAAGGTTTGGATGGATTGTCTTGATATTTGGTAGGTGGGTAGGTCTTGGTGAGACATGGAAATGATTAGATTTTGGGTCCCCTAGCGGCTTCTTACGGTACTGCAGCGGAACTTCCTGTTTTGATATCTCGTGTTCTGGACATGCTATGGTCCTGATTTTTGAGTGGTAGATAGCTCTTTGGACAGAGAGTAAGTGGTGTAGGTTTTGCCCCCCTAGCGGCTTTTTTTGGAACAGGTTTTGCTTCAGACTTTGAAAGGGAAGAACTCCAGAAAGGTTTGATGGATGGTCATGATTTTTGGTAAGTAGATAACTTGAGTGATGATGGACATGATTAGATACTTATTATGTAAATCAGTAACTAATTTGCATAATTAATGAGGAAAGTTTATACAGCCGCCAAATTCCATGATAGGACTCTCAAACATGTGACATATGTAACTGAGGAAGAGAGAAATATTAATAGATATCAACTACGCAAATGAGGACGTCATTTGCATAATCAATGAGAAAATACTATAACTCAAGATGGGCTTGATGGATGTTCATGATTTTTTGTATGTAGATGGCTTACGTCATACTTTGTATGATTGGACGATGATTATGCAAATCAAATTCTAATTTGCATAATTAATGAGACAATTTTTAAATCCGCTGTGTTCCATGATATGACTATTCAAATATGTGACATTTGTAACTGAGGAAGAGAGGGATGTTGATAGATAGAAAATATGCAATTGTAGGCCTAATTTGCATAATCAATGAGAAACTACTAGAATTCCTTACAGGTAAATGATGGCAATTTCATACTTGCGGCATTTGGAAGTTATAAGAATGTGAACATCGTTGAATCAAATTATGCTAATAAGGACCTCATTTGCATAATTGATTATATATGTTTGCATTACCTTTGTTAAGCTCATACTTTGGACAACTTCTGTTATTTGGGTGAAGACGATCAACTGGTATGATTTATAATTGATGAGAAACACTCCTAATACGTCAGTCATAAAGGTTAAAATCATTTGTCGAAGGTATGAGGTCGTGGAACTCTAGTTGGTCCATATTTTTTTTCACCGATTAGACAAAATGCATTTACCCCCGTTCTGGAGAAAATCTAAACGATGTTCTTAATAAAAACCTAGATATAGAAGTTATACTATTGTCATTGTAGAACGACTCAGTAAACAAGGACAAGTTTAGTTCAGCAAGTAAAATCAAGGTATGCTTTATTGCGTCCATCCTTTCCATGCAGCATTTCATAC
The DNA here is from genome assembly GCF_035083965.1 of Branchiostoma lanceolatum. NCBI lineage: Eukaryota > Metazoa > Chordata > Leptocardii > Amphioxiformes > Branchiostomatidae > Branchiostoma > Branchiostoma lanceolatum. Next base: position 10,248,235 of record NC_089723.1, on the reverse strand, counting down.
TACAAGCGGTAGTCAAAACCTACTATATACAGCTAGATCTGGGAACAGTTAGGAAAAGTAGACTGACATTTGAAAATCAAACCGTTAACTGGTAACACAGTCACTCTGTAGTCAACACAAAACGTCATCTCCACACATGCACACAGAAGCTGTTTGTCTGGCAGTTGCAGAGATTGTGTAGCAAACGGTATGACTATAACATTGTAGAGATACCTCTCTGTGACAGGGCTTTGTGGTCACTAGGAAAGAAAATGTAAGTCCAGATATCAAATAACCGTTGATGAATGGTCATCTGATGGAACTGGTAGAGTAGAGTTGGAGTTCAATGTATTAAATCATATCCACAGTTACCAATAACTGCATATTTGAGTAAACATGGTATGTAGCATTAAATTCCAGTTTGTAATGAATTCCATGGTACAGAAATCATGAAAAAATAGACAAACTAAATACATTTGCTGCACAGGCAATTTTTCTGGTTCAACAAGGGAATGTAAGAAAGGTTTGTAGGAATGTACTGAAAACAGTTCAGACGAACACAGATTGTTATAGCATGCCAACACAGAAACATGGTGGTAGATCATAGATATGCCATAAATTCAAAGAATATGATCACTAAAATACCTCAGCAGTATCTTCACTTCTGATCATGTACAACACTAAATCAACAGCAGGCAACAAGCTAAGGCAAACGTACCTACCCGTACTTATGGCACTAGTAATACATTGTATCTCCATATAATTTCTTCAATATACTTTACTTTTTACCTGTATCAAAACTAAATATAAGTCAACGAAAAAGATCTTTAAAGATATCTCCTTGCAAAATTTACTAAAGCACATACATTAACAAATCAGTGGGGTAAGTACATAGCATTTAGAACTACATGCAGCTTTGCCTCTAGCAATATCATCAAATACATCTCATAAATAGGGGTAAGACATTCTATAGTTCATAAAAACAAGCCCATCTCATGTTATCACCAAGATTTGTAGTGTCAGTTCATTACTAAGGCTACTTGGTGAAAAGTCAAACTTATTATCATTATCACTCACTTCTAAACTCCACAAACTATCACATTGTAGATATCTGACGTTGATTTATATGAATAGAGGAAGACAATGCCTGCACAATAGGTAAGTTGAAGGATTTCTGTGGTTCAAAAGCAAATCAAAACCAAACTGAGCACAACATAAAGCTAGTAGCAAACCATCAAATGCAAGTCCAAACAATACAAATGTTTGCGTGTGTGTTCACATCTCGTAGGTTAGTTTGAATATGACACCAGTAAACAGGGCTTGCTAGACCATGTCTTGCAATGCGTTTCTGCAGTTAGTCTAATTTCAATATCTTAATTGTAGAATACATTTCTAGATGCTGAAACAGATGTATACTTTTCCAACTTGAAAGTCTATGCTCCTGACCCTTTAAGAGTTATGCTGTCACACAAACAGTGTAGTTTTTTAAAGATTGATGCTATGAAGACAATAGAAATAGATATCAATATCACTATACAACACCTTTTAGTAGGTAGTGAAAATCTCTGATGATCAACAGTACTTACTCTAGTATTGATTGTTAGGCTCAATCATGATACAAACATGAAGATACAGTATAAGATGACAGAGACACAGTTGTAGAAGTTGTAGTTGTAGTAGAGAAGAGACAGATCTGTTGACAGGTCTGTACTCATTAACATATCCAGCTATAGTGCAGCACTGACTGGATATAAACCTTCACTTCAAGGCAAGGCCCCTCTAACGAATTTGCAAGTCGTTTCCAAGCTACAATGAAAGATAAACAATAAAAAAATGAAGAAACTCTGTTCACTTTTCTGCGTACTCGTAGATAAAGACCAAGACAAGAAATTTGGAAACTTGGTTACTAGAATTTGACCCACCATCAGGCCTTTAAAAAGATGTACTTATTGACAAGCTTTCTGTTCATATAACATCTAATTGTGAAAGTCAGGGGTCATTCAAATGGTATGCTTCTGTTTGGAAAGTGTATGCAAACTTGTCAGAAGACTCTTGCATGTCAGAGGGCTCTTGCTTCTGATGAAGTTTGGGACAGGAATGCTTGCAATATAGCCAGATTGAATGAAACATTGAACACCTTGAATTATGTTAGCCTAATGATTGCCTTGTTAGTCTGATTTGAGGTGAACAATGTTTTCATGTAGAAATAGAGAAAGTCTCATGATCGAAAATGAAATGTTTCTTAAGCTTGGTGAATCTACTACACCAAGGTCAATCCGATAAATTGATCTTCAAACAGCACCAGTTAGAATGATGTTTGTGGCATGTTTGTTATTCACAGTCAACTGGTCAAATGGGTACCTCGCCAAAAGAGTACAGTTTAGATGCCTTAATCTATAGTATAAGGAATGTTTTTACTCTTAGAGACATACTTTGAGTAGAGGTGCCAGACTACACTTATCTTTAATAGCATGCCATCTCGTAAACACACTGTCAACCTTAATAAATGGACAGTCTGTATCTAACTCACCCTGCCCTGCAGAAACAATAAGTCTTTTTAATTATGTTTAACTTACCAATCTGAAGATACAAAATAGAAGCCACAAAAATATCTCCTAATCAACATAAAATTAGACCATCAATACAGCATGCTACGATGCACAACTTATCTTTTAAAGTGCCTTAGACCGAGTCTGCTCAGTATTCTCTGGTCTTCCTACCTGACTTATGCAAGTTAATATGTTTGATCTAAGACATCAAAATATGGAAGGACAAACTAAAATTCTCCATTACAAATTAAAGCAAAGGCCCACAATGGTAGCATTCATCCCATAAAATGTTACTGACAGTTGGCTTCAGTGCCCTCAAAGTTTTACGTTTTGTGTCAGAGGTATTTTTTACATACATAGTAAGCACCCCTGTGAACACCACTATGGTGGGTCCATACATAACTTTACCCTTGAACATGAAGGTTGACTATTTCCCATAGAATTTCCTGTTGAGCAGGAAGATGAGGAGGTTGACGTTGACCTTGGCCTTGTCGAACATGTTCATGACGGACACACCCTCGTACTGCAGTTGTAAAAGGTCCTGTGGTACGACAAGTACATAGGGTTACAAAGGAAAGAGCTAGTCATCTCAGTACCTTGTGTTTATCTCATTCTACACAAGGTAGTTTTTTGAAATGTACCATTTTAAAGTAGCCATTAGTGGGTATCTAACTGGACTGCACCTAATTGCGCCAAATCATTGCGGCAACTTTTTGCCAATTTTCTCCTCAGGTACGGATACAATATGTGACCTCAAGAAACAAAATGTCACATTCTCAGCTTCGGCTCCAAGTCAGATACAAGATAATTGTTGGAAATCGTATTGTTGACATTGACTTGCGCAGACCTGTGAGATACCTGCTATACCAAATGAAATCTATATTTGGTTGCCTGGATGTTATGACTTCGAAATGTTAATTGTTATACCGTAAAACAACCTTGGATCAAAGCCCAAGTCTCACCTGCAGGTTCAAGTCCACCTTCTCCATTGCCACGCCCATGAACTTGGCCGACACCTCAAACTTGCCAGCATCCTCTGTTTCCTGGATCTCAAATAGAACGTTCTTGAACCTGGGGAAACACAACATGCGGTCAGAAAATGGCTGATCTAACTGCAAGACGGAAACCATGATTCAATGTAACAGATTTTGAAAGCTTGACTATAAATGTATCTTAATGTACAACACAAATAACACAAAACATTCTTCTTGAAATAACACAAACTTCCTACTTGGAATGGCAAGGAAGGTTACTGCTGTCTCAGATTCATCTTAAAACACCATCTTTTCTTAAACACGAATAATCATGTATGAATCACAAGACGGATCTTGAATACTGCAGAGAACAAGCAAGTGTAGTGTAGAGAAGTGAGGGGAACTTTCTTTGACTACAGCACCATTTTCTTGTGTTTCAGATGCCTAAACACATAACAACTAAATAGCATGGCATGCATACAAAAAAGTGGACAACCTAGTGTAACAGAAAAATAAAAAAATAGGGAACAAAAACGGGAACAAAAACTTGTGTCTGATGTACATACATGCAATAGCAACAAATTCTAACTAGTACATGTTTGGGGTATGCCTCCTTGACCAAACTCACTGGTTGGGAGGGAGACCGTCGATCTCCAGTATGACACCCTTCTCGTGCAGCCTTGCTCCGGTGTACTTCAGCGGAGGCTTGGCCTTCTTGGGCTTATCTTCCTTCCCTCCCTGTAGGAACTTGCTCCTTCGTTTCCTTAGGGGACAAAACAAGTCTTAGTGTAACCAGAAGTAGTCTAACACTACCAACTCGATTTTGGGTGAATCAGCCCTTTTTGGGTTACTAACCCAAAATGGGTGAGTAAGAAACAGTAACAAGGGGTACTTCATTGTTCTCTCCTGGGCTGATTATGCAAGTTTTGGGTGAAACCCCATGCGTTTACTTTGCAACAGAACACAATGGAAAAGTACCCATTTTTACCCATGCATTTCATAACACCTCTGGTACAAAGTGTGAAGCAGCAAGGGAAATGCTTGTGTGGCCAACCTATAGCATTATGACTTTCCTCTTGCGAATTTGCAGTTATGGAACTTGGTAGGCTTTTTGCCTAATCTGTGAAAATCGTAGTTCTTGGTATAGTCCTTCTTTTCTCAGAAAAAAGCTAGCTAGCTCAATCTAGAACAGGGTCCAATACACATCTGTGTCTGGGCACTGTCTGGTCTGCTGTATTTCTTATGAAGACTGTTTCATTGTCTGTATAAAGCATCACTCCAAATTCTATTGTTTGAAATTTACCTGTGAGCTGAATAACAAAGCTTTCTGAGTAGAGCCAACATGCCAAAAGAAAATTCCGCCCCAAAACGTTGCCCTAGTTGCAGCAGTACCATTAGGATAGCAATTTCTTTCAGTTTCATCAAGGAGGTTAAATATTTAACCTCCTTGGTTTCATCAAGAACTTGGGCAGCAAGGAGTCATTTCACACCTATTTGTGAAACCTATTTTCACCCAATCTTACTCTTCTATGACCTAGGTGTGAATTTCGTTTTCACCCAATACATCTACATGTAAACAATTACAAACCAGGTCACCCCTTTTTACCCATTTTGACTCTCTTGGGTTGAGTAAGTTACCCAAAAAGGGCTGATTCACCCAAAATCGAGTTGGTAGTGTAAGAGTGATGTGACTGCAAGATGCTTCAAGATTGTGGAAGAGATGAAGTGAGAGTATGAGAGGGAAGGTATTGATACAGTCAAACCTGGATTCAGCAACCACTGAAGGGACGGACAAAAAATGGTTGCTGAGGACAGGTGGTTGCTGAAGACAGGGTTGGGTTAATAACATGTAAAAATGAACATAACTGTTTTAATGTGGCTTGTGACTGGAGGTGGTTGCCTGCGCCAGGTGGTTGCCCGACCAGGTTTGACTGTAGTTGAATATTAGTTACTTAATAGAAATTTTACCAAATTTAGGAGAAACAAGTACTAAATGTCACCACTACAAAAAGACATCTAGAGTAATAAAAGCTTAGAAAACAACAGACTGACAGGATAGAGCAGATCAGTGAGAGGGGCTAAGAACAGTAGCCTCTACCAGGCTCCATAGGTCGCTGTAAAAATTGTAGAATTCAGCCAAATAGACAGATAACATTCCAGCCAGCCGGGGAGTACAGTTTATGACTCTGGCATGTTAGGCCACACCATTTAAATTTCTTGGTTAAGGGAATTTAAAAAAAAATGCTAGATTGGAAAATCAACAGGAAAACAGAATCTCAGAGAAAAGTTTGTACTTTGGTGCACACAATTTCAGGAAGTGAACAGGGTCAGGTGCAAGTTTCACCCAAGCCTTCTGTTTTCATAATTCTTTTTTTTGCTAAAATTTTTTAAAAATCCGTTAACCAAGAAATAAAATTGGCATGGCCTTATCTGTCTATTTGGCCGATTTCTACAATTTTTCCAGCGACCTGTGGAGCCTGGTAAAGAATATTAGAACAGGACGTATACACAGGTGAGTGTACAGGTAAGGAAATGTTGATGGTATGTTTCTGATGGACACCAGTGGGAGGGGCTAAGTCTAGACACATCCCCATACCTTAGTGAACCTGTGTGCTGACTCCTTGTGTGAATGTAGTGGGAAAAAAAAGATTATAAGAAGATAAACAAAGCATTTTTTCACAGATTTAAATATTTGGAAAGGTATGATTTGCATAGTACATTGTGTAGCCGTCATCTGCCAGCAATTGACACTTCTTCAAACACATGCCAATCTTATTACAAACTCAGCTAAAGTAGATAATTGTATCTTGCCATAGCAGAGCACAGAGAAAAAGTAATTTTTCTGACAATCAAAGAAAGAAAATATCAATGCAAGGAAAAGGATACACACATGTACTTCAGAAAGCTCAACAACTTTAGATTCCAGCATAATATGAGTGTTATTGGGTAAACATGTGATGTCAAAACATACAAAAAGTTCATGTCAAAACATACAAGTTCAGTAGAAATTCTGCTGACCCAAGCAATACATTCAACCTCCATTAAGATTAAACTGCCAGATTACATAAATATGCCAGTTTAAAAAACAGTTGGTTTGAGAGATCTCTAGTGCAGCATTCCCCAGGTATGCACAGTTTAGATATACAGGAGTACATTATACTGGCGGACGTCGAGTTGGAGATCTGTCTGAAGGTACCTTTTCAGAGTGGCAGAATTATGTACCCTGGTTGAATTATGTTATTAGATGATAAGTGTTTGAAAACTTTGATGTGAAAACAAATATGACAGAAAGCCTACTTTTTGGCCAGGTTGTCCAGACATGTCTTGATGTACTGGTTGTAGTAGTTGACCTGTTCCTCGTAGAACTGACTCTTGGACTCCAGCGCCTTGGTCGTTTCCTTTAGCTTCAGGAGTTCCTGTCTCCGACGGATACGGTAGCGTCGCTGGTTACGGATGTCCTGGGAAACATGGCACAAAAAAGTTCATACCCTTCCCGTGTTGATGCACAAATGTAACTCTGACATTTGGTAACTATAACTGTTACATTATCATCTTTCGTCCGGATTTACAATTATGCAACATACAATGTATCCAAATAGATATTACTATAAATGCCTTTAAGTGTGCAGTAATTTAATTTTGCAGTAGGGAGAAAATGGAGTGTTCATGGTGGTATTTAGTTTGCATTGAAACAAGGTGGTAGGCAGGCAGAAGACAGAACAAGCATTTTTGTCTTGGTTTAAGATTCAGATTACCACAGAAACCACCTACATTCAACCACTGCGAACTAATGCATTTACACTACCTACCACATATATATCACAGTTGAAGATGACTACAGCCAATGAAAATTAGTTAACCATTCTGAACCATAACAAGTCCATTCGAAAAAGTATGTCTGTGACTGTTACCTTGGCGATATCGTTGATCATGACCTGGTAGTTGTCTGTGCTGGACACCAGCCCCACCCCCTCCAGGGCACGCAGATGCCGCAGAACCTTTCTCTTCATGGCCTCCACTGGAAGTCTGGCGTAACACACAAAAAAACTCATGGGTCATACAATCTGACAATGCGCTGGCAACAAGAGGCTTGCTGTCATGATGTATATAAATTATAATGTATTTTGTCATGTACCATTATATTTTGGTCTCTAAACCAAACCAAACCAAGCTAAACCAAACCAAACCAAAACAAACCAAGCCAAACAGGAGGCATTGGATTATCTACAGGAGGCTATTCTTCAACATAATCTACATGTATCTCATAGTGGTCTTCAAAAAGAATTAACACCATGTACCTGACATTGTAAAGTTATATTGTAAAGATTCTATATGCTACTTTAATCTGTAGACAAAGTAAAGCGCTTGCCAACAAGCTTTCGATCAGTCCTCTGAGCCTTCTGAAGTTGAAATGACTGCCGGGTACCTTTGACCCATTGCTGAGGTCACACTTTTGTTGGTGGCATAGGCTTCGGGTGTTCATAATTAATGTATAAAATCTTTATATTGTCTACTACCATCACAGGTGACATTTCATTCAAACAATGTATCATTCTGACAATGTGTACATAAAGGCTACACTTGCTACCAAACTTACTTGTTGTCCCCATGTGCGGACTGTGATCTGCTCAGACCGCCCTTCTTCTGGGACTTCTCGTCCTGCGCCTCCCGTTTCTTGACGAGCCTCTGGTGCTCGTCCTCCTGGTCCAGCGTGGTGGGCGTGCTCAGGATGTCCGTCAGGTTGTCGCCCGGCTGCACCCGGATCACATCCACGATCAGACGCTTGGTTCTGCAGGAAGGACATACAATTTTACATAGTAACTAAGTTGCAGCAATGAGTATTCAAACACTGCATAAAATGAGAGCAGGATATAGAAGCTGACACAAATTCAGTTCCAAACACTGCTGTCCCTCGAATAAGAGGTCCCATGTTTGAGGACAGCCGCAACTCAAGCTTGTTACAGAACCCACCACGCTTATTGATTTGATTTTTTTACTTCACTTTTGCAATGGTGCAATACACGTGGGACACAGGCAGCTATTGCTTAAAACCCGTTTTTACACCTGGGTGGGGTGAGGATAGTCGTATAATGTGCCTTTCCCAAGGGCACAACATCGGTGGCGTCAGGGGATTAGAACCCAGGACCACTGGGTTCTGGGCCAAAAAACCCTGCCGTTACGCCACGTGACCCCATAACATGATAACAGTAGGGGTCTTTCCCGGTGTGAGTGGATCAAATAAATCTGTCTGGATATGCAGCTTGTACTGTTCAGTACAAACCTGGTGTGTTTCGCCATGAGGCCGTTTACCGGGTATGCAATACAGAGTTGGCATTGGGTACTGTAACATTCTCTCCACAGCACTACCGGTAGTAAACGTTATCCCACCTTGTGTAGAGTGCCTTCATATCAGTATCATCCCCTTCTGGCACCTCAAACTTGTTGGTGAGGGTGAGGGAGACTTCTGTCTTGGCCAGCTTGTCTCGCTCCAACTCCAGATTAGGGTCCTTTTCATCCAGCGGGATCTCACCTGCAGAGGAACGATTGTTACAGGTGAACATGTTCAACTTCCTCAGGGCCAGACCTAGCAGGGGTCTAAGGGAAGCATCATTTGTGCCATCAAAAAATAATGACAGAGCTGAGACCCGTTTCAACTCATGTTTTTCAAGAATAACAGAGTCGGACAACTCCTCCCTTCATAAGTGCAGGGCGTTCTTAGTTAGTTAGTCAATCAGAGTTAAGGGTCTCATATTTTGCCCTGGCTATTGTTGAAATAACAAGAGTATGGGTGGACAAGAGGCAATCATCATAACTGGCTCTACCATCAATATTTCTAATGAAGGTACAGTGTACAAGGGAAAGTAAGCGAAAACTGGCTCTTTCATCAGTTTGTTTCATTATGGTACAATTGTTAAGGGAAAGTAAGTGAAAATACATCACACAAGACCCCATGATTTTTGTGGTCCATACCTCCAACTAAACATGGTTCTTCTCAGAGTCTTTAATTACAATGGTGTACAGATACTAGACTGTCCGCTTTGTTGTTAATACTTCCTGACTCACCAATGAGGTCCTCCAGTTTGGGTGCTTCTCCCAGGTCGTCCAGGAGTTCGTGAAGCGGATCTTGTCGTTCAGGAGCGAGCGCATCCTGGTGGTCAATCAGCAGCTGTACAAGAACAGTTACACAACTTAAAATCACTTCACCTCTGTGTTTGTGCTTTGTACAGTTTGGGCAAAGTCCTGAACTACTCTTTTACTTTTTGCAGTGGCAGTAATCTTACAATCTTCAATACTTGGACACGCTTGTTGTTTCGCAGACACTGGTGTATTTGACATGCTGATTGGTGAACATAGTAATGTTCATTAAATTATACTATCTTTAGAGAAAATAAGAAATGTATTTTGGAGTCATAAAAAACATTATAAAATCATTTTACTTCTGTTTGAGCATTGTACATTTTGTGAACGTGCTGATCTTTTTCCTTTCCTTGTTGCAGTGACTGTTTAATCTTACAATTTTCTACCTTTAAACGTGTTTCACAAATCTAGTGTACTGACCTTGTGAGTGTCACAGATCTCCTTGATGGACATGTAGACCACAGGTTTGTTCAGCATGGTGAAGTCTGAGTACTCATCTATGTTGAACTTTTCCTCCAGCACTGGAACATCACAGGCAGCAGCAAAGAATTTCCTGAGAAAAAAGGGCAATCTTTAAAATCTTGCCTAAACATCCTACTGCTGGGCCAAGATAAAGAGGGTCAAATCATTGATTTTTTGGTCAATATTTAGACCAAAATAACATGGTTTAAATACATGATCTTAGATTATAAAAAAAAAAACATAAATTTTGTGTGTCATTCCTAAATTCAGTTCAGGAGAATTAATGTAAAACTGGACCGTATGCTACCTATAATTTCAATGATGTACATGTAATACAATGTATGTTACATGAATGTAATAAGATTCCTGAAGATTTTATTGTTGGTTAATAAACAATACGTAAACTGACTCAACAAAACAAGTTGTGAAAACTTTGGATCAAATTTGCCAAGAACAATCAGAGCAACAAGACACCAGACACTTACTTGAACTTCTCGTGTGCTTGTGAAACATAGTCGTTGAGTGAGGACAGATGGGCATTCTCTCCATCAAACTGTGGACAAAGGGAACAGATTGTTACAAACTGTTGCTTTAACAGTCTAGCCTTCTATTTATATAATTAGCCCTTGTCCTGCTGGCGATTTGATAGCGTTTTTATGCAAATTATTTCATTAATTTCATTTCTTAATCGGGTCATTTTCCCTTGAGTTTTTCAGCGCTGCTGTGGCATAGTTACTTCCGCATTCTGTGTGTTTCGCTCCGGTGTGATGCGTGCGATCAGCTGAAAAATATCCCCAACCTGTACATACACTGGACCCATATACTGGCTCTGTAAAGTGCAACCCCTATATCTAGGGGACCCACAGGACAAGGGTTGACCTGGTGCAAATGTAGTGTTATGTGACAGCATCCAAGTACTTCTAAAATTGCTCTACAAAAGTATTAAATCAATTGCTTACATTAAGTAATTCAGGTTTTAAATGATCAGTTAAAAAAAGAAATCTCACTCTGTGATTGTTCATACTAAAGCTATTAACTTATTCATAATAACCTAATTGATATAATTAATACAGTCTGCACTAGTTTTACCTTGTAACTATGGTATGTCAAGCAAATATACCAATCAAACATTTCTCCTGTTTTCCCTAAAAGATAAAACTCACAATCTTGTTGGATGCTGCAAACTGGAGCAGCTTGGCGATGGACCCCAGGTTTCGCCGCTGGTCCGGCGACAGGCCAACTCCAGCGTTGACGTCGATGATGTCAAACCCGTCCGGAGCCACAATCGCTGGGTTCATGTACCGGTAATAAAGTAGGTTGCCTACGATCTGCAGGAAAAACAAAGGTCTTCTTTACCTGCATGGCACGGGATACTTAATAACTAACATAGAGGTTCTACATGTATACGTGCTTCTCTTTGATCTATTGTTAACTTCATCTTCAGTAATTGATGTTGAAATACCAAATGTCACACTATGCATGGGTAACTTGTTAGGTTTACAAACTACAATTCAGATTTTCATCTTAACATTAGTTATTATAGTACCGGTAGTTATTATTTTTATAAAAATTTGACTCTAGACTTTCAAAGGTGATCTTTTGTGCTGCATAGATGTAGTATAGAAGTATAGATGTGGCTTTAATCCACTGCCGCGGTAATTTCATGGTGATTTTATCTGCCAAAGTGGCCGTCCCCTGACCTGTTATCCTAGACAGGCTAGAACTGATTAGTACCAATACAGCAGGGTTCAGGTATTTTGGACCTGTACCTAATTGATCGTACTGGTACATATGTATATGATCTAAGGACACACCTTCAACACCTCTGCCTCGGTGGCATCAGGAAACTTCTCATGTAGCGAGTCTTTCAGCACCTTGGCCATGAACCTCATACCGTACCTGTGTCCAATATAAACATTCAACATCAACTTACAGGTACATCCAAAATCCCAGGATAAAGAGCTTACATAGCTGCCAGGTTATTTGTCACAATGTGCTGTATTCCTGTTAATAGTAATGATTACTTTTGTTTTGAACTTGCATAAGGTTCTTGTGTTCTCTTGCCTTGAACTTTGCATCAGGCTGATCTTCTTTGTGAAAATGTAGTTCTTTTGTTTTCTTTTGAACTTCTGAATAAGGCTCTTTTTTGTGAAAATGCTGTTCTTGAATTTTATCTTACTTTAAACTCTTGCATAAGGCCACACCAAGTTGATTTCATGGTCAACGGAATTTTTAAAAATATGCTAGATTGGAAAATCAACATGAAATAGAATCTCAGAGGAAAGTTTGTACAAATGTACTTTGGTGCACACAGTTTCAGGGAGTGAACATGGTCAGGTGCAAGTTTTCACTCCAGCTTTCTGTTTTAATGATGTCCTCATGCTTAAATCTAAAAAAATCTGTTAACCAAGAAATGAAATTGGTGTGGCATAAGGTTCTTTTTTTTTCAAACTGCTGTTATCTTATTTTACTTTGCACTTTTGCACAAGATTAATCTTTGTGGAAATGCAGTGAATGAATGGGGTAAATAAACATCATTCTCAGTAAGACTATGAGGTTACAAAAGAAGGTGGTTCAGGCTTTACGTACGGTATCTTCTCAGCCGAGGAGGTGATTGTGTTCAGGAACTTGTCCGTGACGTTGCGCAGTTGTGCAATGGAAGCTTCTAGCCGCTCCCGGACTTCAGGGTGCTGCAAAGCCTGCTCTGTTGTCACGTCATATGGCAACTTGCTACAATCCAAATAACACAATACGAAGTTAGAAGCATGCAATTATAAGCTTTGGGGGACGAAGAAACAATGATGCAGAAATCCAGGACCTCTTTTCATTCATAAAAACTACACCGCTGCCATCCATCCTAGTCTGCAGCTTACATGTTCAGCTTGTCAGATCCTCAACACTAAATCGTATGACCCTCAAATCCAGAAAGCATTCTATAAACTTCCATATTGCCCCAAAGGAGCATTACACTTCTTAGCAACTTATTAGCTATGTAAGATCTTGCCTCCTTTATTTCTTTTGGATGATTATGTAGTTCACAATATAGTTTGCTTCATGACAAAACATGCAATGTCAAGGACAGTCAAACCTGGCACAGCCAACCACCTCCAGTCAATAAGACATGTCGAAACACGATCCCATCTTACATAATTAAGACCCTCTTGTCTGTAGCAATGGCCGAGTGAGTAGAGTGGGTGAGTTCGAACCCAGGCCGGGTCATACCAAAGACTCTAAAAATGGTACATACTGCTTTCTCTGCTTAGCACTCAGCATTTGGGAAAGAGTATGGCAGTTAAACACACACCACTACCAGTGGACTAGCCCCCTGCTGTAGTGACTTGCACAAAGTTGTGTGGCCCAAGGGCTTTGGAACTGGAGATGGGCGCCGCCTTATGCACCTTTCGGTGCGGGAAGGACTTTAACTTTAACTTGTCTGTAGCAACGCCCCCCCCCCCCATTCACAAATTAAAATCTCAGTTCCGTGAGTGGTCATTGAGACCAAGTCTGACTATTAGTTTCTTCCTGTCCACCTTGTTTCTCCAGTCTTGGACTCCATGGTGTTGACCCAGATCTTGTAGACCTCGATGGGGTTGGAGTTGATCCTCATCTCCTTATCCTTGATGATGGTCAGCACCAGGGGCTGAATAATCTCCCGCAGTGAACTCTGACCTCGCGTGCCCCTGGTGGAGGGAGGGGTGGCAATGTCAGTAACGATTTCCTATCACAAAGTTGTTAGGGACCACTGCATATGTAAGCTCTGTGTTTCACTTTTTGTGACAAAACGTCCTCTTTATTCATAGAAAAGAAAACATAGAAAAATGGCACATTCAATGGGTTGGTCCCTGATGACTCCCATTTCGACGGTTTCGATGACAGTGGAAAAATTACCTTTTGTAATAATTATGTTAACAATTTAACACTATAGGCTACTGAACAGTCTAACACTACAGTTTACTGAGCTACTTCTTAGAGTATTCTATGACAGATATCCAACATTATAAGAGGTTGGAAACCAAGCGAATCTAAATGCTCAAAAGTCTCTAAGAAAATGTAGGACAGAAAGATAACTCATTACTGCTCTTCAAAAAGTGACATACTCTCTGACAGGGAAATACCTGCAAGCTTAAGGGAAGTCACAAGGGGGAGTTCATGCACGTTGACAGGAGGACAAAACAGAGATCTGTTTTCTTCATTGACAACTAAAGCAACTAACATATGTAGTATGTAAAAATCATATGGCAAAATCCAAAATTATTCTCCCATGGAATTCCTTGAACATACACCAACAATTCAGCTGTAAAGGAACAGTTACAGTAACTGTACTTTGCAGTATCACAAATCAAAGGACTCCAATACGATTATCTAATACGTCCCACCAAATGCACAAACAAATGTAGTAAACTGGTGAAATCATGCCCTTGGCCTCATATGCATTTGACCTCTTGACACAAAGTCTTCAATGTTACATGTATCATACAACACAGGGAAATTCTGGGAACAGTGCTGTTTGTTGATTATTTTGTTTATTTTTGGTGTCAATGTTGTTTTGAATTATTACAGAAATGGTTAAATTTTGTACAGTGTACACTACAGTGAGCTCTAATCTCATGTTGATTCAGTCGTCAAACTACACATCATCAGCTTGAAATTTTATCAAGAATAATTGTTTCATTCCTGAACCTAGCCTATGCAGAGTGCTCTTACATAGTCATGTCTGGCTACAATGCCTGTATGACTGTCATGGATGCCAAGCTGTTCCCCATTCCTGCCACTGATTGGCTGCCTAGGATAGCTGCTTAAGTTCTGACAGTGACTGAGATCCTGTTCATATCAAGCCTATCACAGTCAGTTGAATAAATCAAAAGATTTAACCGGGTAATTGAGCAGGCTATCTTAGCTATATATGAACACAATTTAACCGGTTGAATAAGGGTTTTAGCACGTTAAATGGAAACCACCTCCTGGTTTCAATTTAACCTGATAAAACCCTTCTTTGGCCGG
Source organism: Branchiostoma lanceolatum (assembly GCF_035083965.1). Classification (NCBI taxonomy): domain Eukaryota; kingdom Metazoa; phylum Chordata; class Leptocardii; order Amphioxiformes; family Branchiostomatidae; genus Branchiostoma; species Branchiostoma lanceolatum. The sequence continues at coordinate 10,233,132 of NC_089723.1, read as the reverse complement.
TTAAATTGCGTTCATATTGGGCAAAGATAGCTGGCTAAATTAACCGATTAAATCTTTTAATTTATTCAACCGGCTATGATAGGCTTAATATGAACGGGGTCTGAAAGACACACAAGTGAAGGTTGGAACAGCTGCAGGTATGGAACAGGGCAGATGAAGGTAAAAGTGTGCAGAAGCAGACAGAGAAGGCTGTTAGAGGGCTAGAAAAACTGCCAACTATTACAAGATAGAGTTAACTTGTCATTGTTATCATAATTGCTCTCTTCTAATAGGGTTAGTTGTGCTGGTAAATCTGCTGGTAAGGAGTAAAATTAGTACAAAGTGTCCCTATTGAGTTATGTCTTGGGGTTAGTTTGCTACAAAATGCAAGCAAGAATTTTTATTTTATAAGTACATTTTTCTTAACTTCTTTCTTCAACAGACTGCCTAAAGAACAGGAAGTTTACCACCTATGCTAGGTAACGACTTCTACTACATGTACCACAGGACTGATACCATGCATGTTAGAGTTTGGTAGATTATATGTGACTAGAATATACAAAATGCAAGCAAGAACTTTCATGTTCATTTTTGTTAATTTCTTTATTTAACAGACTGCCTAAAGAACAGGAAGTTTACCACCTATGCTAGGTAACGACTTCAACTACCACAGGACTGATACCATGCATGTTAGAGTGTAGACAGGTTTTGGCTACGTTACTCTGGAGAAGTGTTACCTGAGGACCTCCTGCACCAGGGTTTCCCTTCTTTTCCTGTCCCCTTTACACCTAACCCTCACAGAGTAAGCTCGGTGGAGCCGAGTTATGGGGATAACGTACTTGCTAGTTGGGTCGATCAGACAGAGAAATGTTAAAAACACAATCAGACCGTTTCTGACATCTCCTAATACTGACGACTCTAAGGACGTGTTAGTCTTCACTGACTTAGTGTTAGAAGGATGGTTCAGAGCTTCAGCCAGGACTATTATGTCGTTTGCACTTTGACCGTTGCATTTTGACAGGAAAGTTGTTCTATTTGCAGTGTTGTTGTGTGATTTTAGAAACATTCAGGTCTTGTGGCATGTTCAAACCCAAGAGAAGATATTTTGCTTTGGCAGAAGAGCAAGCTACTTAATACATGCAATAGTATAGCTGCTGGCAAGCAAGGAGAGAAACACAACGCAGGATGCAGTGTGGCTACTGTTGTTGTAAACTTTGGGGGAGTCTGAAGGGGCAACAGGAATGGAAAGTTACAGTGCCATTCCTTCCGAACAATGCTTAACTAAGTTATGGACTGGGCTTTTAAATTAGCTCCTTCTTGTGTCAAATTAATTTCTTGAATGTGATTTTATTGCTCCTTTCCTATCCTTAGCTCTAAGACTGTTGGTTCATGGAATTAAGAAAATCTTTTAGTGAAGATTCTGGTGCCAACTAGACAAGACACATAGCATTGATGATAAACTGATATTTTGCTAGTGAACTTTTGCACCAACAATTACAACAGGGAATGATTTTTTTTTGACATTAATGGACAAACAAATGAAGCAAACCAACAGAAATTGTAAAGCGTTTCAACTCAAAGTCAACGCAGTGCATGTATGAGAAACAAGAAACAGCACACAAAAAAGCACCTCATCTGGCCAAAGCCCTGAAGCCCTACAGAGCTAACATGCAGGAAACCATAAGACCAGCTTTACTGACATTTCTGGACAGGTTTACACATATACATGTACCTTGTTCATGCATTCACATGCTACATAAGAAATCCACTAGTGAGAGTAAAATTTGGGTTTAGTGGGTCATTATTTTGAAACTTGCTTTTTCTACATAATTAAAGACACTGGGCACAAAATGAAAAATAACCTCACACTTGTATGATACAATGTTACATTTTCTAAATATTCTGTAACCTTTTCATTTTCACATGCTTGACAGGTTAGTCTTATGTCGTGCACAATTCTCACTAAGACACATACAATGTCCACACACATTCATGCACTAACACATGCACACTTGTGGGTAGTGGTGACATACAATGCTACACAAAAAAAGTCATGTACATGCACACAAAACAATTTAACATGGACAACACATCATGTCTTGGTAACACGGGAGGAGGGCTGCACTCTCTGAATATGTTACCCTTGGGAGAGAGAGAGAGTGCAAACCCCCCCACTTCTATGCGGCAGCACCTATCATCAAATAGCAAGTTGCTTTAAAAGGCTTTATTTTTCAAATTCAAAACAAAGGTTATAGGGCTTCCTGTTTGTACAGTATTCAGTGATCTTTTATCTACCTCACATTCATATATGAATGACACATTAGAAAAAAACAGCAAAAATAAGGTTTGGTTAGTCAAATTTCAAACTGTAAAAAGTCCAGTGCATTTTGACTTCTCATAGCATTGAACATTTTTAGTATGCAGATTTTTTACACTATATCCATACACAAAGAAAAGCATTTACCAACATGCTTTCAATCAGTCCTATGATCCTTCTGAAGTAGACTTTGGAAAGCTAGTTAGTAAGCACTTCACTTTTTGTATGGATTCTTTATAATGCCAATTTCATTCGAATATGAAACCATAACTATCATAAACACAAAGACAATATATTAACCTTTGAATTCCCCATAAGAGAACAGATGGATATAAAGTACAATTATTCCTACCTGTTGAAGGTGACGACCATTTTGATGACCATGGGGTTCCCAGTCACTATCTCCATCATCTTGTCTACCTTGTTACTGAAGGGGGAGGGGGGCAACAACAGCTTTAGTGAAAGGTTGCAATTCAACATGTAACATTCCCACAAATTTGTATCAAAATTGAAAATCAGCAATTTTACTATATTACGTCATCCAAAACAGTTGCCTTTTGCTGTTTATGAACTGCACTTTTTAATATTCAGCAGAGAGGCAAGGTTTCAGCATTTTCCTTTGAATATTTGTGAACAGTACATGACTGCCTATAGTTAATATCAACTTAAACCTATCATGAGACATAACAAATACCTGACAGGCATTTTGTGACATCTATGTTGAACATAAATGGTTTAAGCATTTAAGATGTTAGGATTAATTGTTAGAAATGTCATAGCAGTGTTCAATATATACAACGTAGTTCTGTTAGTTAGACTACATTTTATTAGTATTTTTCCAGGATTACATGTCAGTACAGTAACTTTCATCCAACTACAAATTTTCAATAGCATAAGACACTTTTGTCATTTTGAAAAGATTAAAAAATTTGGTTACAGTTCATTTGGATCTTTTATGTATTCCTCTTTACAAAAAGCAAATATTTCATGACAAACAAACAAATCAAACCATTACTTGGCGCTGGCAATAACATTGCAGTGCGTGAGAAATATGGCATGCATTCCAAGCCACCAAGCATAGCATTTACAGGGTTCGTGCACAAGATGGTGATGATTCTGTGATTTTTCAAAATCATCAAGCACTTTGACTTCCATGTAACTGTGGCTATGAAAATTTCTTCCTCTTTTGTACTTTCAATGTCAATTACAGATACATATTCTAATGATAATTCATTGCAGCATCAAGCCCAAAGTCCAGGCATAGATTCGAAACAGTAGTCCTTATTTACAAACAACAGTTTTGAAAAACATTCTCCAGAACACCACTTTGTCCTGAGCTTTCCTGACGAAATTTGTTCATGAAACTTCATGACAGGATGCACACAAACCCTGTTTTGAAGTAACCACCCAACCTTAAAACCTGAACAAACAGAAAATATCAAGAAAAGTGTCTGGCTTCCACCAGTACTCACATAGTTTTGCTAAGGTACCCCAGGAAGAACGGTGCGGCAAGAGGAAAGGTTAGATTAGAGAGAGAACAGATATTGGAGAAGAAACGCATCAGACCTTCTAAAAATGAGAGTGGTAAATAAAATAAACCATGTAAGTCTGGTATACCCAAAAGTCAGAAGCTAAATTACACAGGCTACATTGCATGCGTAAGGAAACTCAGTCCACACCAAACTTCTACGGCTACATGTAGTTGCTACCTACTACTTTCAACAAAATGATTACAAAATCAAATCAAATTGAGGGAGAAAGAAGAATGTGCATCAGAGATGAAATGTGCAAAACCACCACGACTAATTAATAATGCATAATCAGTGCAATTGGCATCAAATTTGCTGCAGCTTTTTTTTCAAATCAGCAGCTGCAAAACAATTTCGCAAATAACTAATATTCAAAAGGCTTCAAACAAAAGTCTGAGCATTTCAAAAATTTTGACTGATCTATTCATAACGAAAAATAATTTTCAATCTGAATATTAAGATTGCATATCATCGACATGCTAAGAAATGTTAGCACAAAACTATTGGTTACAGTCTTGCACTACTTAGTTTCGTTACTTTCCAAGCAATGTCAGAAATAAGATTACACATGACTACTAGTACTACACGTACATCCTTCAGCAAAGCCTACAGTAGGTCCTTACTTTATCTCCTCCTGCAGTGCCGTCTTAAAGAGCTTGAGGAGGAGGTACTCCTCGCGAGCGTTGGCGGCGTAGTTGTACAGACTCAGGATCACTGACTCCATGAACTTGGTGGTGCGTCCTGTCGGCATCTCAAAGATCAACTTGGCAAGGTACACAGGATTGGTCTGGAGGGAAGAGATAAGGTCTCATTTATGAGTTTTTTCGCCCCATAGGCTTACATGTTATGAAACGTGTTTCACATGGGCGAGTTCATAATGAAGCTATATAGGAAATGCACCAAGGCCATTCATTGAGCACATTTACCCTAGATCATGTGAAAAAATTGCCAACCAATTCCTTTTTATGGCAATCACAAACTGCACTTACTTAAGCTACACCCCCAAAAAAGGCACTTTCCAGCTGAAAGCGCATGGCCGCATCACCGACAATGCCGGGCTGTGGATGTCCGAACTCGCGCACGGCTGCCGAACTTTACCTGCTAATTTCTTCAGTTATACAAACAAGCTTTCATCAGTTTGACGCTTGAGATCAGTCGGGCTGGCTAAAAGGGAATTTCCCACCAATATGAACACACGTTCATGCAGCCGTTCATTTTTTGGGGTACGGACTCTTTTAGGGTACCCACTTGGAGTAATACAGGAATGAGACCTTAAGTACAGAGCAGTGAGTAAACTTTCAGATATTAGCAGGATGTGTAACAGGTAGGTTTCATTACTTGTTCATAATGTGTCTAGGGTAAGAAAATTTTCAAACTATGATGGCTATTCCTGGCCATACTGTTGTAGCATGCATAGTCAAGTGGTTAGTGACCCTAGCATGCCTCTGGACCAATAAGTCGTGAGTTTGAATCCCAGCTGTGTCGCTCACCTAATATGCACACTACTGGAAAGCATTGCTGTTGTGAGGACCAGATGTTAAGCCGTTGTCCACTATTCAGTGTACTTCTCAAAAAGAGTTAGGGGAATTTCCCCAGTACAATGAACCTGTAAATACTGTTGACAGCATCTTCTTTGCTATGACCAGTGGACGAGTAGCTCTACTGTTCATAGCTGGTTTGAGATCACAATCACACTAAGCTTTCACAAGTGATACAGGTAATTTGAGAGGGCGGTCCTCACCTGTAGCAGGTAGAACAGGTTTTGGTACATCTCCAGCTTGTGTCGGCTGTCCTTGTGCAGTGCCTTCAGCCCTCCCTTCTCGTGCATCATGGTGGTTCCACCTGAGGTGGACTGCTGTCTCTTCTTCAGCTTCTTCCCATGGGTAATAACATCCTGCAGGGGGAGAACAATAGCATATTGTGCATTGAACATAATAGAGTATCTATTAGATTTTTGGCCCCAACGGTCAGAATACAGAATACTTCTTTCACCTTGGAATGGCTAAGAATTTGGGTTCAGATTTTGAACTTGGAACGGCTAAGACTTTGAGTTACAGACAACAAATTTGTTTTGACATAATCAGATTTTATTTCTTTGGCTGAACATCGTCCACATTTATCTCCACCACACTGAATGCGATATGTCTTAAAGTTTGTATATACTGGACCATCTTGGGAATTAACTTTAATTTATAGTTGAAGGGGCAACCCAATTATCTTCAGATGAAATTGATAAAAAAAAGCCATGGTTGCCAACGGATGCACAACCCTGTACAAGTCTGTGCTAACAGTGTGATTGATAGCCTGTGTAATACTTGACCTATTCATGTTACTAGTAACTTGAAGGACAGAGGCACCTGGCAGTCTGCCATCAAGTACAAGTACAAGCCAAAGTACGTTGTGACATGAGGAGCAACAGTCGATAAACCAGATAGTTAGTTAGTGAATGACTGTGCCCACCCATAGCAACCAACCAACCAACTACCCATGGTAATCGTCCACTCATTACCAGGACTCATACAACCCACCCATCTCCCAGCTCACTACAGCACCGGCATGCTGACCTGTAGAGTGATCCTGTTCTTGACTAGTAGGCCAATCTTGATGTCCATGAGGTTGAGGTTGTTCTCCAGTTCCTGGTTGGCTCGGATGTCCTGTACGACCTGTCCTCGCAGCTTCTGAACCTCTGTGGCACAGGACAAACAGTTTTCTTACGATATCCAAGTTGGATAATCTTCTATGACTGAATTTCAACAACATTACGAAGACATTTTTGGCATAGCAGGCATAGTGTAAGCTTCAACAGATCTAGAATCAGGTCAAAATTTCTGACAGAATCAAGTTTAAAAGTTGACATAGTCAAGTGAATACTGAATTGCTAATCTCAAATGCTAAATGATGCTACTGTAGAAAGGGCCATGTTATAATAAGAATGATACTGCAATGTCAATCGGATAATCTAGTTTCTGAAGATTGAATTTCAATAATATTATGAAGATATTTTGGGAATAGCAAGGCATACTAAATGTGTGTTCCAACAGTGTCAAGGTCACAAGTTGACTTACAATGTAGTCTACATGCATATGTGAATAATGAATCTACTGTCTGCTGATCTCAAATGCCAATGCCACTACATGAATACCGATGGAAACACATTCTGGTATTCATGTAACATGTAACATTGTATCACTGGCTGATGTGGTTTCTTCAATGTTACTTAGACTTCCTAAATTAATTTGGTCTTGGCAAAGTGTTGGACATTCATAACAAAATTACACATCATACATATGAGCAAAAACTGACGAGATACAGTGTACACCATACTTCAGAATGGCTGTGTTACAACAAGACTGATATTTCCTTACCAAGTTCCTCATTGTAGTCCACATCGTTAGGGTCCAACAGGTGAACAAACTTACGCACCACCGACAGGGGAGGGTTGTCTGAGTGGGCTGTGGAAAGTCAGGTACATGTACCTCAGTCACAACTTTTCAATCAACATCTCCAACTAAAGCAATTATTTGCTTTTTACTTTTGGCTGTCAAACAACTGTGTATCTTTCTGCTTACTGCATAAAATTATCTATCCAATGTATGATAAAACAACATACAGCATTTGGCAAACATGCTTCATAAATTGCACAGTTCAAGCTATTGCTGAATCCTGGATTCACTAATATTGTGCTACATATACTTTTTATAAAATTTGAATTGGTATTGTTTTTCTTTTTATTTGAGTTGAATGTGTGATAGTTGTGTGCCGATTTGTTAAAAATAGAGAGAACGCTAGCGACCCCAAAAAGCACACCTCCCAATAAAATGGTATGGCGACCCTGTAACGTCACAATTCAAGATGGCGGCCACCACACATGCGAATGGATCCAACAAACTTTTTGCTATGCAAACCTGTAATGATGGTAGAAGCATTTATCTGGTACTACCAACACATACGACAAAATATTTTTTGAAAACATAGTAGAGACTTACTGAGCAGGTGGTAGTCATGCCTGGCCATGTTGGATCTGAAGAAGGCCTGCAGTTTCACCACAGAGGCAACCTACAAGTTCATGTAAACAATGACACATTGTTGTTACATGTTGGCAAAAGTACAGTACCTTCACTTGGCTGATACAAATGGTTGACACTACATGTATGTTGACTAGGTAGTTTTTATGCTTAACTTACATTCTCATGGAAGTACTGAAGACGTTGTCTGTATTGCCTTCTGGCTCGCCACATTTTTGCATATGCCTGGATCTGGAACCAAGGAAAGAATATTGTTAGAACATGACATTGTACAATATAGGACATGTAGTTCAACATAGAATGACTAGTCTTTGAGTTATGGACAGCGATTTTGTTTTGACATTATCAGATCTTATTTGTTCCACTGAATGGTGTTCACTTTTGTCTCCACCTGACGGAATGTAACATGTCTTGTTCTGTATATATTGGGTCCTCTTGCAAATCAACCTTAAAGTTTATAAGGTGGAGGGGCAACTTTTTCTTTTACCTTTTGCAGTTATCTTGAGACGAAATGGATTTAACTTAAGCAGGCTATTACGTGTTTTCAAATAAAATTTGTGAGATTTCTTTACCTTGACAATGGCCCACGGATTCCCGTGCAGAACACCTAACCTGTCCTGGTACTTCTTCCTCTGCTGGTATCCTCTGTAGTGGGACTGAAGGGGAAAACAAGATAATATGGCTTATCAGCAAAGGATTTACAAGACTCATCGAAGAGACAAAATTTCACCAGATTTTCCCAAGATTGGCAGTCTGCCTTTTATCATCCTGGATTTCCTCAACTTGATTTCGGTGATACTATAGAATAATGAATGTTTATGGTGGTTTAATGTTCAGAGTTTTCGTGGTAACCTTTAAAATGCTTACTCGGTTACCTGCCCGCCTACCAACTTGTTTCAACCACGAACTAAAAAAACCCATGAACACCCCTATTTTCTCCCTACTGCGAAATTAAATCACGGCGAACTTAAATGCATTTACAGTATAGTAGGTACAAGGACAAATATATGATAGACATGAAGTCCATGTAATAAGTGAACTCATAGTCTAAAAGTTCAACTTCTAATGTATTCAAACAACTATACATGTGTACAAGTGTGTTAGTCCCATTATTCACCTGTATTTTGACGACAGCAGGTAGCTGTTGGTGGAAGTAGTCTAGCCTCTCCTTGTAGCGTCTGCGAGCCAACATTCCCCTCGTGTACGCCTGAAGCTTGATGATGTCGTCCTCGTGAGCTTCAAACTCCTCCTGGCGGTCATGTGCATTAGTCACGCCATTCAGGGCAGCCTGGGGCAGGATTAAAGCACAAAATTGTCAGACATGTCGTATATCTTAAGATTTGAACGTCACACTAAAAATTTTTAAAAAAGTATTAACCTTTAAATTTGAACTTTTAGAAAACATGCTACCAAATATCAATAGTGTATTTCAAATTTGTCTTCTGCAACAAAAGTCAAAACAAATGACACAAAGCCAGCACAACCTTAGACAACTGAATCAAGCACAAAAACACTGTAATGTAATTGAGAGAAAAGAAAGAAAACATAGAAAGTACCAGGTAGATGAACCAGTCAAAGGAATGCTTGAGACTAAAAGATGGGATAGAAGAGAACAGAAAAATGATAGAGAATAGAGATATACAGAAATGTTGACATCATATTTTTGTACACAGATTCTAAAGACAATAGAAAAATTAAAGAGACTCTTTTACAAGAAAACAATGCAACACATGGAGAAATTTCAGATGGAAAGTTACTGACCTATACTGTACCTGACTTATATTATATCATTCTTATATACGCAAGCAGACTACACAACAATCACAACCCTTCAAAACTTCATGTTCTTCCTCCTAATGGTCATAATAACTCCAGACTAATCTGTAACAATTTAATAATGCTTGTTCCATAAACTTCCAACACGCTACTAAATTTTGAGGTTAATTCCATAGCCATGTTGAGCCAGAATTTGAAATCACAATGTCCTGAATAAGGTCTAGCCTCGGCCCCCATACATACTATCCTTGTACCATATTAGGAAGCATGGTCATATACATCGCACCATTACCAGGCTTGCCCAGCAGAGGGCAGCATGTATGGTGGAACTGTCCTTGGTGCTGAAGGACGAATATACTACACACTGACTACACCTATAGGGGGCCTGGACAAGGGCTTAAGCACAGGCGCCTAGACCCCACAATGAGAGAGCATAATTAAGGAGGACAATAAAACATTGAGAGCCTTTTTTGTTGGGATTTTTGGTGAAACCTTGGCAATTCTGGGGTGGCTATGACAGGTCAGACTTCATAGTCATACTTGTTGAATTTATTGACAAAAACGACTTTTCTCCACCTTTTCGTCTTCTGGGGGTGTTTCCCTGGAGAATAGCCGTATAGAATTTATCGGTGTTGTGTTTGATGACAGTCGACTTGAATTTGAGGGTAAGGCTTCTTGGCCAGAATCTTTGATGGTTCATCTAAATCAGGAAAGAGGGGCGTTGCACCCTCTTGTTTCAGCCCAGCTCCCCCTTGTCAAATTCAGATTTTAGCTTAATATGAGCATACAGCCTTCACTCAATAATCCATTCATCCATGAATACATAGAATTCGCTCCCTCGCATGTGTGTGCTCCCTCTTGTTTACTTTTTCTAGAAAAACCCCTGGCATAATGACACCTAATTTTTTTGTCAACTTCCCCAGAGGAATGCATGCATTATTGGCACAAACTGTAAAGGTGGCGCCCCCCCCCCCCCCCCCCCCACTATATGTCACATATAATCAATGTAAGTAAAAGACAGGCCGAGTCACCTGTATCTCCTCCCGGGACAGGTGTGTCCTGCTGCTGCTGAATCCCTCAGGTGGGAGCCATGAGGACTCCATGGTCTCCAGGTTGAAGTAATAGTTGTGGCCCTGTCTGGTCTTGTGTTCCACCCAGGAGCTGCCGGGGGCGTCGCCGCCCTGCTCCAGTTTGGTGGCCTTCGCCTGTTCCAGACTGGCCTGGTAGGGTTCCGCACACTCGGGCAGGACGCGGTGCAGGAAGACATCCTGGTTCTTCAGCGCCTCCAGAGTCTTGGCTGGGTCGGCGTCATCGATGGCCAGGTTTATACTGGCAATGCCAACAGCCACTGGAGGAGAGAGAATTGTTGTAAGCACCATTGCTCTTTATGTTTGTAGCTGATATCAGCAGTTCAAATCAAGTGTCAGACAACACAAAACAGGCAATTTTGTAGGATTAAGAGCATTTTTTACACTAAGAATTATACCCAGTTCTTTAAATGCCAATTTCTTGTGCCAACGTAATTTTGTAGATCTAGGATCTAAATTGAAAAAAAAAAACTTTGTCCTTTTTCTAAACATGGAGCTGTGAATTTCATTAGCATCTCTGCCCTTGGTCATAGCTCTTACAGGTGATGAGCAAAATTAAGCAGTTACATGACAAATTTGTAGTACTCACATTTCTCAGCCCCCACAGCTTGTCTGTTGGCAGTGTTGACTCCCTCTTGTATCTCCTCCAGCCACAGCACTGCTGAGTCATCATTGGTCTCCTGAATACAAATATATATTGGCTATAATAACATCATTTACCTTAAAGTTTGATTCAGGATCACCAGAGTCAAACCTGCACAAATGACCACCTCTACATACAGTGTAAGGTCCAACTGGCCAATGTGACCAACTTTTCAGGGTACCTTAGATAATTTTTCCCTTGGCCATTGCCACAAACATTCAGAAGCCTGTCCATAGTGACCACCTGTCCACACAGGCCAGATTTGATTGGTCTCCTGAGTGGTCTTCTTGGGCAGTTTTGAACAGTTATATACATAATATATCACTAAATCATTGAAGGAGAGGGAGTACAAATGGACAAGGCAATGCTAGAGTCTTTTTATTAATTCATTTACTGGTACAGTCCAACCTGGACAAGCAAACACCTGGCACAGGCAACAACCTCCAGTCGCAAGACACATTAAAACAGTCCCACTCTATTTTTACATACTTAACCCCCAACTGTTCTGACCAACTGCCTGTCCTCAGCAAACATTTTTCCTCAGTCCCTTGAGTTATACGGGTTGCTGATTTCAAGTTTGACTCTTCGTATGGTGTTGTGTGGCGTAATGGTTAGAACATTCCGCTGATAAACAAGAGGACCCGAGATCGATCCCCGGGTTGCCCCCAGACATGTCTGGACATGCCCACCGACGTTGTGCCCTTGGGAAAGGCACTAACACAAATTTCCTCACTTCACTCAGATGTAAAAGAGTACCTAGCATTGCTAGGGACATCCCTCGGATAGGACGTTAAATGGAGGTCCCGTGTTTGAGGAGACTAACAACCCACCACATCATTGAAAAAAGAGTAGGGGCATGCCCCGGTGTGAGTGGATCAAAACATTCTGGCCTAAATGGGGTAGGGAATTTCCCGAGCAGCCTTCGTAACCCCTGCTTCTCCTAATGGGTCAGTGAAGTCATGCTTGTCTCGAGTATTGATGTTTCTGACCTAGGGTGAAGAGATGCTGCTACAGTAAGAACTAGTTCAGTGCTTAGACGAGTGGCCCCCTACGGCCTTGCACTGAGCGAGTTCATTTTAGAAAAATAGATAGATAAAATAATCAAAGTGCCTATTCCCACCTCAGCCTTTGCCTTCTTGCCCTGCATGAGGATAGTCTGGTAGTGTACGGCCTGCTGCGGCTCCACATCAGTCAGTTTAGCTGCAGGGATCTGCAGAGCTGCCAGCGTGGTCTCAGCATCGCCGGCCTCGATGGCATCATTGATGGTTGCAATGGCCTCAATTCCTACAGAATCATCATGGTAGATTCAACACATGCATTACTTTATGAAATCGAAGCATGTATAGTTCTAAATACTAGATGTTTGGTCAGAATGCAGTAATTCTACACTACCAAAAATCTTTTTTCTTGTTTTTTCTTAATTTTCTTATGTTGAGAAATATTTCTTATATGAAGAAAAACAAGAAAATTCAAGAAACCTTCTGCGAAGTCTTGTCTTTGTCAATTCTTACATAAAGAATTTTATTCCTTTATATTCTAAAGTTAAGAAAATATTTCTAGCATGATGTTTTCCAAAAAGAATTTTCTAGAAAAATAAGAAAAATTGTCTTTTGCTGTTTTACTATAAGATTTGTTTTTTGTTTGGTTAGATATGGTATTCTTAGAGATTCTTTTAAGATATTTTTCCTTGACAATATAATTCTACTAAGAATAAATTTCTAGAACTTTCTTGGTTTAAGCAAGTTCAAGAAAAAAATTCTAAGATGCAATTCTTGTTTGTGCTCAAAACAGGGATTCTTGTATACAGAATAATATTCTTGCTGACAGAAAAAAATTCTTTGTAGAAGGAAAAACAAGAAACATAAGAAAAGTGATTTTTGGTAGTGTAGACACAAAGTATTTGTGACACCTCGTGATTCCCAGTTAACACAAACTACATTTAGTTCTGTCACAAATTGGTCTTTATGCCCATCACACAGCAGACAAATTGACCAGCTGCGAGCTGTAAATGTCATTTTTGGCAGTAATACGTCTGGCCTTATCTCGATCATGGTGTAATCTTTAAAGACTGACCACCATTCGCAGGTCCCTGAGCCCCGTTCGATGTAATTTTCAGGTGAAAAATACTAGTCTTGAATCTATGGGGATTTTTCAATTCTACGACCTTCTAACAATCAACAAATACGGCCGAATCTTATCAACTGTGTGACAGGGGCATTAGAGAGTAATGATGTCCCACACAGGTGTGGACTTACTGTCATGTTCCTCCTGAACCTCTTGGTTCACTTGATCCACACAAGACTGCACATCAGCTGGGTTCAGGTAATCCGTCCCCATCTAACAAAGACAACAGCGACAACATCAGTTATCACTGGATAACTTCTTATGTATGCAGCAAAGACTGGACAACAACACAGAGATAAGCAAAAAAGGATCAACTTGAAAGTAGAATTGCAAATTGAATAACATAAATGATGACATGCAAGAGAAGCACTAAGCCTCTAATAAGCTTTCTGTTGGGTAAAAGGTTAGGAGAAACATTCTCCATGCAGTATATGCCGCATGCAGTCTTTTCCATAAAACAGGCCAGGGGGTAGTCATGGAAATTTCTAGACTCTCCTCCAAAAACTATACAAATGTATGTAGTTGTTTACAAAAAATTGGTACTGGTCAAGCATTTTGGCAGCTGGAAGAAGTTTAAATTCCTATTCTCCTATAAAATTACTTCTCACTTCTTCCAATCTGAAAGAAAAGCTACTAGACACCCCATGAACTGTTTTAGATGGAATACTACTTCACAAGCATTTCTTTATCTAACAAGCATTTCTCTATCAAAATACACTAGATAAGTCTACCTCTACTTCTATGCAAAAACTCTGCAAAGCATGTTCATGTTAGGCTTTCTCTCAATGGATTCTGCTTCTACTGTGAGCGTGCACACTACCTACATGTAGCCACTACATGTCTGACTACTGGACTGTTTCATTTACTTACAGCAGCCTTGCTGCCAGGCTGCAAGAGTGAGAAACGTGGGAGAAAGTAAGTACAAACACATGTAAACAGGGACACAGTGTAAACTGTAAACACGCTCATATTCATCCTGAGGGCATACGACAACATAAAACATATACAGACACAGACTCTGAGACTATGTAACACTATGTAAGAAATTTGAACATAGATTCTCATGTTTTTAGGCTGGGCTGCAAAGTACCGAATGTAATATGGAAGAGATAAATTGTATGACCAGGAAAACATATCAGACATACATGTACATGTAACAGAGTAGGGTATGGCTAATATAATAAATGTCGAAAAGACTCAAAGCATATCTTTCCAAGACTTAATATTTTGAGTAACTTTTTTTAATTTTCTTACACAGAAACAGGGCATTAGAGTTTTACAGCCTGTATGAATGGACAGAACTGAAACATCCCTGGTAAACTATACTCGCCACAGAATAAAAATATTCTTTGTACACAACCAAGTGTTTGATTCAAGTAACATTTTGAAATGTTGGTTGAATAAAACACTTGGTTGTATGCAAAGAGTCACTTCCAACCTGATGAAACTATTCACGAATATACTCACCACAGTTTTTGCCCCCTTTGCTTTGTTCAGTTTTTCCGTGTACCGATCCACAAGATGTTCCTCCACGCCCGTGACCCGTGCCTTGGGATTGGTCAGTGCCGTCAGGATGACCCTGTTGTCCCCGGCCTCCACCGCTCTGTTGATTCCGGAGATCGCAGACAAAACCTCAACAGCTCCACTCAGCTCGTCGTACACTAGCCCCTCCTAGTGAGTATTAAAAAAACTGCAGTCACAATCTTTGTAATAATAAAATTCACCATGTAACTACTGATGCAGAAATATCATTTTCATTATCCCAATTTAGTTGTTTATGAATCTATAATCTATCTACATATCTTGTGCTACTAATTAAACAGCTCCATTCAGCTCTTCATACACTAGCACCTCCTAGTGAGTATTAAAAAAACTGTAGTCACAATCTTTGTGACAAAATGTGTACTAAATGTAACTGATGCAGAAATGCAGTTTTCACTCTCCCTATATCTAGTGCTACTAATTAAACAGCCCCAAACAGCTTGTCATACACTAGCCCCTCCTAGTGAGTAATACAAAAACTGCAGTCACAATCATTGTAATATATAGTAAGATTTAAACTGTCAAGGAGGTTATATACTATGTAACTACTGAGGCAAACAAGAAATGTCATATTCACACTCCTAATATCTAGTGCCACTAAACATTGGCAATCATTATAAAACATGTTCATGGTGTGCTTTTACAGTATGTGTGATATAGTTGGAACCCTTTACAGAGTGGGTAAAGCACATCACTCAAATACAAATGTCAATGAATAACTAAAAATATCAAATCTGCTGTCTTTGAAAACCTTTCATTTGTTATAATCACACTGTTTCTGTTCAAGATAGTGGGGCTGCTGTGATGGTGAATAAATGAGTTATAGGAACACAAAAAAGGCATGTAATTGTAATTTTGCTGGCACAATCTTTCATAATTGCTTCAGCCAGTTGGTAATGGAAAGTGCCTTAGGGAGTGCAGTGCTGCCTGTTTCAGCAAGTGACTGATAGACTTCTGGCTTAATCTGTAATAGATTTGTAGGGGAGAACAGCCATATTTCATAGGAGATATCGGTGGTTCATCCTATTTGTTATCATGCTGCAATATTAGGCACATGCTACATACATCCATCATATGGGTTCTGCATGATATAAACCATATATTTTGTAGGTTTCAGTAATTGTCACTGTATAGAACTACAAAACAAAAGGGCTACGGTATATCCATGATAGATCATTGTAGCATGCCATGTTTCAGAAAAAAAAGATGGTGCACATTGAAAACACAGGTCTACTTACGGCTTCCTCTTCATCCTTGATGCAACAACAATGGAGAAAAATTATCATAATGACTTCATGTCTGATTCACATTTTCTATTCGCAAATTGATTTCACACAAAAATGAACTTGATATCATTACAGTGGCACTGTCACTGATCACAAATATCTGACACAGATGCCACAGCTCCTGTAGTTTTAAACAGTGCCATTGACTACAAATCTGATGATTTGTTAAGCTCCATCTCATACTGTTGTTGTTGTTCACCTCGTATCATAGGTTGTATCGCCTAGTGGCATATAGGCCAGCAAGTTTTCTTGATGTTTCAATAGCAGGGTACATTTTTTACAGGGAGATGTTGCTAGCTCTTCCCCTTTAACGTCAGGCACACTTGAACACAGACACCCATGTTACACCCCGTTCAAAAGACATGCGCAGTTCTAACCGAGATGCCCTTCCCAGGATTTGAACCAGGGTCTCCCAGTTACCAACTAATTGGAACCAGGAGCCCAACTGTGAGGCTGCTACCGGTTGAGCTACAGGGACATCCTTTTCATTAAAGATTGCTTGTCATCAAAATGAATGCTTGGAAAGGACTGTTGAAATAGTACAAACCCCGTCCTTCTTGTTCTTCAGGTTGGTGAGTCCCGCGAGGTACAGCTGAGTGCCGTGGTCCTCCACCTGCGGGAGCTGTGCGTCTGCACGTTTCAGCGCCGACATCAGTTCCGTCGTGGAGCCGCTGTCTATCGCCATGTTGATGGCCTTGATAGCCTCATCGCCTGTGTAAGGAAAACAGTAACATAAGGTTTCTGTTTCTATCAGTCAGATACTGTAAATGCAGAAATGGTCACAGTGGTTTTATGTTCACGGTTTTCGCGGCAACCGTTTTACTGCAAACTTAAAGCCACCGCAAACATTTTTCTCCTATACTGTAGCCGCATGTGACTATAGCGCTGCCGCGAACTATAAACCACTGCGAACACTTCATTTTTGCCTTAGCGCGAAGTAAAAACCACACGAACTTGAATGCATTTACAGTATGTGCAGCAAGGCTAACTCTTTACACAACTGGCCTAGCCTACACTCCTTCAGCCACACTTTAACTGTTTGATGGAAGAGTATACTGTGATGATATCACAACAGCTACATGTACATGTACCAAGTAACTAGATCACATATCAAAGTACCAGTGAGATGAAATTATCTTTATCACACACATAAAAATTTTGTCTTTTCTAATAGTGTGCAATCTTTATGTCAATTTTCTGTGCGCTCCTTTCTATCAAATGGGTTGTGACATCACAGAAAGGCCTCCTCCTAGCCATACTAGCTGATGGGGAAGTCTTTTCTGTGATGTCATATTCTGTTTCTAATTTGTCCCAGCACACAGTAGACAATTGATCTAAAGATTACATTAGGCGTTCTCAGAACAGACCAAATGTTTATGACAATGATTAAATTTCATAGTACTAGTGATGTTAGAGCACTCACGTCTGCCCCTGGTGTCTGCGGCACTGTTGGCCTGTTCCACAGACTTATGGATGTCGTCTTTGTCCAACAACTAGAAGGCAAAAGAACAAGAGAAATGACTGGAAGGTCTATACTGTTTGTTTTCCCTTGAAGAATGGTCATCATACAGACGTAGTAGTACACTGTGAGCTCTGTAGCATCAATAAAACAATCATATTTCAAATTGCTCTCAAGCTGTGGTACACATGTTGCACATGTGTGTCTGTACGAATGGACTTGGTGAATTAAGGGCAACTTTAGATCTGGTCTGGGATCCATTTTCTCCTTTAAAAACTCTTTACAGAACTATGGGTATGAAAATTAGTTCGCCTATATATAATCCAGGAAAGAGCCACGGCTCTACAGGCTACGATTTTCACATTCTTTTCTGGGTCTCAGAGTCACATGTAAGAAAATGCTGTGTTTTGAATCCGAGACAATTTAATTGATACAACACAGTTCTGTTCATTAGCCAACATGGTAAACAGTAGGGTGTATACATTGTATATGGACCTTAATTGGCTACTCTACAGGTATTAAGTGCTTGTAATCATAAAGAAGCACAGGTTGCCAATGAAGCTAATACATTGTGCACACAAATCATTGTTGAGGTTTTGGGGCTTTACCTACATTTTTTGTATTTCACAGTCCTGAAGTAAGAGAAAAGTCATAACATTTGTATCACTTTGCTTTTATGAAGCACAGTACTGAGAATAAAAACACATTCAAGTGTTGGACAGACAGAGCCACAGACAGCACACATAGGTCGAACCGTAGAGCTCACCAAGAAAGAAATGCATGTACTGATACATGGAGTTTCTGGGACGCTTTCTGTTGAGGTTTCTGGTTCAGGTTGTGTCTCCTTCCAGAGTTACAGCATGGAGAAATGGGCCATGTCAGACAGAGAGAGTATAGCAACAGGCAGAACATGTATATCAGCAGCAAAGTAAGACATGCAAGCAGTGGATGGATCTAACACAAGTTAAAGTTTTACAATATTGTCTACAAAGTGGTTAGCAATACATGATTGTGTATATCAGAAAAATTAATGAGGCATGCATCTAATGTTGGTAAAATCCACAAAAAAAAATAGTGGCAATCAAGATGGTGGCATATGCATTGGACACAGGAATTTTCTTGTCATCATACATGTATGTAGCAGTTTCACGAATCCAAGGTCTAAAGCAGAAGACAGAAGTTTAGGTTTTCTCTAATGCATACTACCATGGAGAAGAAACATAAAGAAAGCTAATACATAAAGCAGGACATTGATAGAATTACAGCAAGTTGAAGTTTCAAAGACAAACTTAGTAAATCTCATCAGACAGTTCTACTCTACAATATAGAAACAACTGTGCTGAGTGTGGTGAGGATGGAAGGTGAGCAAGTTGGAGATGGTAAGGAGGACTTAAATTTAAGGTTGAGGTCAATAGTTGATGGTGGTACCTAGATTTACATTCTAAATACAGCATAATTCTTCTAATCCTTACATGAAAGAGCAACTTTCTCATTAATTTCTGCTTACTACAGGCAGATCTTAAAAAGGTGAAGACACCCCTCCCTGTCTTTCCTTATATGTTCCCACACCATCCTGCCCTTTTTTCCCTTTCTCTAAAATCCCAGTGAGTTTCTACGATTGTGAGAAACTATCTGTCCATCCTGACCTATCCCTTCTCCTGCCTGAGACGTGACAGTTCGTCCAGGTACCATGTGGCACTTTCCTTCTTGACAACATCCCCCCCCCCGTCTATTTGTTGTTCCCATGTCATCTTGGCCTCTTTTTTTTCCTTAATCTAAAAATTCTTGTGAGCTGCTATCATTGTATCTGTACACCCTGACCTGTCCCTTCTCTGAGACGTGACAGTTCGTCCAGGTATCACGTGGCGTTGTCGTTATTGACACCCCTCCCCCTGTCTATTTGGTATTCCAATACCATCCTACCTTATTTTTTCTCTCTCAAAAACTCCCTATGAGCTGCTATCACTGTAACTGTACTCTCACCTCTCAAATAGAAGTACCCCCTGGAATAGAAGTACCCCCCGGACAAATTTTCAAAATGTAATATAAGTACCCCCTGGAATAAAAGTACCCCCCGGAAAATTTCAAAAATCGACAGTCGAGGCTAGGTAAACTGTGTCCATACATGTACAACTGTCACTGTCAGAGGGAAATACGTGTAAGATAACAAGCAGGTAGGTAACTTATATTTAGTCAATTATGCCATACCTATTAAGTATATAGATATTGAACAGAATAACTGTCCATAGCTTGTTCAAATCATGATGAACTTCCTCGCCTCTTCGTAAAATATAATAGTAATATTGAAAAATTGGGCATAGGTTCCCCGCTATGACCCCTAACCGGGGGCCACGGTGCTTTCAAATTCAACAAGTGAAAATGTACATGATACATGCTTTTTCTACTTGGAACTTGAAGAAAGTGATCAAAGAAAATTGTTATATCATTTTATTATGACTGACAATCAGTGACATATAACAAAAATCATCAGAGTACTTTTAAAAGTTAAATGTACCTGATCATATTTTCTAAAGACATCAACCACAAAAAAACACAAATATGAACACAGTCCTTCCACAGAAGAAATATGTCTATCAACTTTTGCTCCATAGCGTCGAAAACAAAGTGAGACGCTCGGATTTTGAGTTCCCCCGGTAAATCCCACAATATTGAACAGAGATCGACTGTAAAAGTAGCTCAACGTCACAGACCGCACATACTAAGAAGTTACCCATTACGTGTTGACACTAGAAACCTGCGATGAACCGCCAAAATTGGGAAAATCTTACGATTATTCAAAAAAATTAACCCTCTGAAAATAAATATGGCGCTGTGTGTCTATCGTTGCCCAAAAAAATATAATATTTCCATGCGTTTACGGTATCATTTTAAAGATCGGTATCCGCACTACGCAATATGCTGCTAGTTTTACTGTCGCCATGCCTGAGAGTGGCGGCCATGTTTCGCGATTTCGCGCTGTTGTTTACCGAATCATATCGGACATATTTCTGCCGTTTTAGAGATTTTGTGGCCTCAAAACACATATCACAAGGGAAGTTAAGTTATTATTGTTGTTTTAACGTGTTACATGTCTTCTGCGAACAAATTATTCTTCCGCCGCGCTGCCGATACAACGGATATAGTGGTCAGGAAATTATTATTCCCTGTGTAGGCGAGCACCCCACTCCACACGTTATTGATCAGCATGCTTTGGTTTAAGTTATTTATATGAAAATTGTATTTTAAAATGTCAATGTCGGGTCTTATTTTCCGGTTTACTTTGTAGCGTCATAGCGATATCGACCGATATGTTACGAGTGCCGCCAGGATACTTTTCACAAGGCCGTCAAAGCGGCGAGAAAATCAACGCCGGTAGGCCGAAAAACAGCGAATTACGAGCAAAAATACCGGGGAAATATGGGCAGAAAAACCTTAACTTACGATTTTAGAGGGATTCCTGGTTTGCAAAGCCTCAATTTTTCAAAAAATAATAAACGTACCGTCTAGAATAAGAAAGTACAGGGTGGAACTATTGGCGAAAAAAAATAAACGTACCGGTACGTTTATTTGAGAGGTGAGAGTACACATATCTGTCCATCCTGACCTGTCCCTTCACCTGCCTGAGGCATGACAGTTCGTCCAGGTACCACGTGGCGTTGTCCTTATTGACACCCCTCCCCCTGCATGTCTATCTGTTGTTCCTACACCATCCTACCCTATTTGTTTTCACTCAAAAACTCCCTATGAGCTTCTATCACTGTAACTGTACACGTATCTGTCCATCCTGACCTGTCCCTTCTCCTGCCTGAGGCGCGACAGTTCGTCCAGGTACCACGTGGCGTTGTCCTTCTTGATGGCGGCCAGTCCGAGCCCCGGAGCCTGCAGGGCCTCGATCAGCGCCATCTCGTCGCCAGCGTCCAGCGCTGCGTTCACCTTGTCCACCCCTGCTCTCACTGGGAACAACACATAACAGCTCCATCAAAAATAACACTTTAACCTTCTCCCTGCTGCCTAACTCTGTAACCAATAGGAAATTTGGTGACAAACGGCTACTTCAGAGTGCTAAAGGTTAAAGTTTTACTTTTAGATTCATCATCATTCTTCATCATTAAGATTATTACATCATTATCATCTACTGTGTTCTGTGGCTAAAGTAATAGTAATTATGGTCTCTGTTCATTTCATTCATCCTTACAAAACATGTATACATGTAATTTTTACGTAGTTTCGGTTATTTTTTAAAGTCTTAGACCACATTACTTAACCACTACACGCCATGACATCAAACAAAGAGCTGCCAGCAAATCCTCATCTGATCACAGCACCTGTACTATATAATTTATTTGTATACAAGCCACTAGGATGCATATCTTAACCAGAACACACTTAAGACATACACTAAGAGTGATGCAAATTTTAAAATCTGTTTAACAGGACCCTATTGTTCATTACAACTGGGGAGCTCCTTACAGTTGACCTGGTTGACGTTCCCCTGTATCTCAGCCTGCGTCAGCAGACGGTCATATACGTCCTGGTCTGCCTCATTCACTTCTTCTCTCTCAGCCTGAATCAAGTTCCAGGGAAAACAGATTAGTGAAAGATTTTGGCTTTACCTTGACTTCATGTAGGACAAATTTTAGATACATTTTACAATTTGGCCATCATGATTAAGGAAAGAGCAATTGGATTGGGTTGCACTGCAGGTTTCAGAAACTGAAACATATTGTGTCTTCCAATTTTTTTCCTTAAATTATGAAGTGTGGAGTGTAATCATATGCTTGAATAAAAAAATTTAAAAAAAGACTTTCGTGTAATATTGTAGGTGGTGAGCGTCTCTACATTTAAGATGTCTTATTAGGGCTGTCTCCAGCTTTAAATTTTTTCCGTCCCACTCATTGTTTGGGAGCCGATTTTTTTAAATATTCACTGTTGAATCTGTCCCTTTAAGCTTTAAAAAAATACAATTTCATCAGTTTTATTTCATGAAATTGATATTTTGGGTACGGAAGGACGGGTCCTAGAGGCAGCCCTGTGACTCTTATACACCATAATGCAGCACCATTTCAAATCATCATTTCACCACATAACAATTCCAACAATCACCTGTGCAACTTTCTACATGAAATATATGACAAAAGTACATGTGGTTAACATTGTTCTCATGCATTACCCATCATGTCAGCATGCAGGTTAGACTGAGGTGCATTAACCCCGAAAAGTGATTTTCAGGGGAAGTGCTGTTTGTTGTTGTTGACATACCACATTCATATTTGCACTTCTCTGAGGTCGTTATGCAAGCAGCATCGCAAAAGTTGGAGAGACATTCACAGAAGTTAGTTGACAACATGCGAGGAACACGCTCGTGGCAAGACAATGGCATAACACTTGGCAAGCACATTCCATACAAAACACAGACAAGAATAGTTTCTACGGAACACATAAGATTCAACGTAACTAGTTTCACATCTTGACATGTTTTGCATATCATTTTCATGGTGTTTATATAGCATTCCACATGCATCACAACATCATCAAGCAAGTTCATACAAATTGTGTATATACAAACATTGGATATGAATAAACATATTCAAAAACATCTTGTTATTCATAAGAACACACCAATTTAATTTCTTGCTTAACGTTGTTTTTTTCTAAATTTCAGCACAAGGACATCCTGAAAAGAGAAGGCTGGGGTGAAAACTTGCACCTGACCCTGTTCACTCCCTGAAACTGTGTGCACCAAAGTACAGACTTTCCTCTGAGATTCTGTTTTCATGTTGATTTTCCAATCTAGCTCTTTTTTAGCTCTCCGTTAACCAACAAATTACATCAGTGTGGCCTAAGTTAAAAAGAAACAGAGAGGGAAAAAAAGCAAAGCAAAGCATGGACCACAGGTGTGGAGAAGTGTCTCCTACCTGTGCAGCTGCCTTCTCGTCCTTGGCTGTCTTCATGGTGTGGAGTTGTTCCTGGTAGCTGTCTGCCAGGTGGTCCTGGACCTGCTTCATCCGAGCAGCGGGGTTCTGTAGAGCCGTCAACGTGTCGGCAGAAACCTGCTTCTCAATGGCATCGTTGATAGCGATGATGGCAGCATGCACTATAAAAAAAAAAGAGTTAAAATCCTTCCCGCACCAAAAGGTCCATAAGGCAGGGCCCGTCTCCGATTCCAAAGCCCTTGGGCCACACAACTTTGTGCAAGTCACTACAGCAGGGGGCTAGTCCGCCAGTAGTGGCATGCACTATAGAGAACAACAAAGCTAGATTATAGTAATGTTTTAAACATCTCCGGTCCATGTGATTTTACAGTCTGTGCTACAACAGTTCATGTCAATACATGGCCAGGGGTAACATCAAGGGTGTATCACATACCAAATATATTATAAAACATGTAAGAAGAAAAGAAAACATTTGACAAACTAGATATAAAACCAGACAATGTTAGTAAGTACATTGTATACAGTATCACCATGTGCACATTTTTATTGTAATAAAGGAACTGTTTTTTGAATGTGTAGATATGAAAGTCCTTGTGAAATTCTGATGTCATCCTCAGAAGTCAAAATTGTGCATGTGCATGTATGGGAAAATCCTTTCTGACCATGTGACATTTTCTTGAATGCTAAACATAGCAATCAAAATTCGATTTACACCAAGAGTCCACAAGAAATAATCTATTTTACATAGATTTACAATCAGATTTGCATAACATGCAAAAAGGCTCTAACTCTACATCATAAAGATCGATCATAACAACTGAAACAGGACAAAAGGATTTTGTGACGTTGATTTGTTTCATGACAAATACACAAGATAGTGCAAAGGTGACCAGCTTGACATAGTTAACAATGAAGGGGTGAAACTTAATCTTGAAGTTAGTAATGACTTGTTAAAATATGAGGGACACTTACATGCAGCATCATCCTCAGACAACTGCAAGACAAGATCAAAACGATTAACAACAACAACAGCAAATACATCCAAGTCACAGTGTGCTCTACGTCTAAATGACGGTGACTCAACAACTTGGGTCACTTTATATACTATTAACCTTCTTCGCAAACTTCTTGGAGCGGCGGTGTTTATTTTTTTGGGTTGCTCTGATATGCCATATTTTTACACGGGCTAAGCTTCTCTAATGACAGAGGGACTTTATACATGTGTGATGCTAGCAAAACATTATTACAAAGTTACACGTATATACAGTCATGTAATAACAAAAATATATTTACATTTGTGCAGTGACAAATATTGATTATGGATGTAATATGTATTTCCCCAGAGTACTATCTATACAAATTGAAAATTACACAACAGATGGTATGACATCATTGGGGACACTGCAAGCAAACTTTCATATTCAATCATTATTGCAATCTACACTATCTGAATTTCTCTAATAAATAATCAAATATCTTAATACATATCGTTGAATATTTTACCCAATGAAGCCAGTAACAATTCTTTAAAAAATAGATATATAATAATTCACAGCACTACATTGTACATGACCATATTTTGTAACACCATTTTGCAGCAAGGAAAAATTAAGATCAGTGAGAAAATAATACCTCATTGGCCAGGATTCCACCAATCTTGTTGAAGGCCGGCATCTGGATTCCATACTTTTCCAGCGCCTTCCGCATAGCAGTGATCTCCTCCTCTACAGATGGCAGAGGAAGGAATAGTCAGTACAACTGTCTTCATTCCTAAATTGTTTGTTTTTATTGCATACCCAGTAAACCGCCTCATGGCTGTAACACACCAGGTTTGTACAGAAAAGTTCAAGCTGCATATTAATTCATTTGCAAGGGGCACAATGTCTCTGGGTTCTGGGCCAAACACCCATGTACAAATGTATGCCACTGCAACACCTTTTTTTACATGTAGATGTATAATGACTTTACGTACCCCAGGGAGTGTATGCTTAATTTGTTTTTAAGAGTTGATTAAGTTCCTGCATGGGAAAGTACATGTATATTTGGAGTGTATTTGTAATAGGATGGAAAAATGCATTGTGGTTGCCCAAAGCAAGGAGTTACAACCACCTTGCACAGTTATTCAACTGCAGTTTTGTAATCTGCCACTAGGGGGCATCATGCATATTACCCATTGCTGTAAGGCATGATCTGCACATCCTTGAGATGACAGCATCTTGCTATAACAAGGAAATGTGTCTACAACTTGTACAGCACTTCATGGCATGCAGTGAAATCCTGAGAAGTTGATCCAACATGACAGTTTGGGGTTGGTTGGCAGACTGATATCATTACCAATCCTGCCATCCAATGCACACTTTCCCAATTACAGTATGTAGGCCACATGAGTCAGGGTGCGAAATACCTGGTTGCACGTTGCACAGTGCAACAAGATTTCGGTTGGTGCAAGTTAATTCCAAACCCAGGTAGCGCAGTGTGCAACCTTATATTTTGAGCCAAAGATCTCAATCGGAGCCCTGGAAGCGCACATAACACAGTGTCACTCTCATAAAATTCGGTAAATCTTCAATTGAAATAAAGAAATCAACACTTTTTCGTTTTAAACCATCCAAAACCCTCATAGATCGTGGAATTTGAGCTGAAAAAGACGAAAACACATTGCCCTCGGCTAAAAAAGATGTTGTTAGGTCAATGGGAACAAAATACTATCAAATTTATATTTTGAAATATTAGTAGTATTATAGCGCTACATACAAGCTTAATTTGAAGAAATCGGTGAATGTTGCTGGAGCAACCTGAAATTTGGTTGTGCAACCTCGCATTTGCCCTAGGTTGCAACATGGGAAACCTGGCTCAAAAAAGTATTTCGCACCCTGTGAGTTCACAGTCTGTTTTTGTAGGTAAAGGTAAATGTCCCATAGATTCTTAGAGGCCGTAAGGGCAGTGGGTTCTTGATGATGATTTTATTCGGTAAGAAACTCGCGGGTTACGTTGCAACATAATCCAAATTCTTATCAACTGTTTTGTACCATCTGATAAAATGTTCCAAACAAAAATATAATTGACATTAAGGCCACACCAATTTAATTTCTTGGTTAACGGATTCTTTTTTTTTTTAATTTTAGCACACAAAAAAATTGTGAAAATAGAAGGCTGGGGTGAAAACCTGCACCTGACCCTGTTCACTCCCTGGAATTGTGTGCACCAAAGTACAAACTTTCCTCTGAGATTCTGTTTTCCTGTTGATTTTCCAATAATAATAATAATAATAATAATATCAGGTGTATTTGCAGCCAGTGCCACAGGCAGGTACCCAATGTGTAGGGTAATGAGGCTGTTTAACGTGTTCGAGGCACCTCCTCGAGCACGGGACCCCCGTTTTACGTCCCTCCCGGAAGACGATTACGTGGAAAGCTTCGTGAGGCTACAGCAATCCGGACGTCCTTGGTTGGTCTCCCATCCAAGCATCGAGCATTTTTTTTAAAAATTCTGTTAACCAAGAAATTAAAATGGTGTGGCCTATAAGAAGCAAATTATCAGACGGACATTTGATTCCTTTCATTGTTCTCTCTTCAATACAAATGTCAAGCATCAATTTCAAATAGTGTGCATTTGATATCATTTGATATTAATAAAACTGGGTACATTCCACAGTAATGCTATGACTTGTTGCAAAATTCCCACTTGGTAGATATTCCTAGATGTCTGATATACAACTTACAGACTTAGGTTTGCCCAATCAATGAGGTTTCAAAATGTCAGAGGCCTTTTCAGAATTTTGCGTAGGTTTGATGGCCCTTGGGAACAGCATGCTTCTCATATCTGTGGGTATTTGAAGCAGGCCCCATCGGTAAACAGCTTCCACCAATAGTGGATTAATTAGTCTCCTGTGAAAATTTACATGGTTGAATAAACAACCTTTCTGCAACTTTTTCTGCTGAGGGGGTCTGGCTGACATTATGTCTCATTTACCTCCATAAAAAATGGAGGTACTGTTTTTGATGTTTCTGTTTGTACTAGTTACAGGCGTTTTGGCCAGCAATAGCTCTGGATTGATTTTATGATATTTGGTACAAAATGTATGTGGTAGGTGTTGGGAGGTCGAAGGTCAAGGTTGATTTAGTTGTGTTACACCTTGAGGCGGTTTACTGGATATGCAAAACAAGCAGCCGTATCCTGCACATAACTGTTAGTAGTATAGATTTAGGTGGGGAGTGAGCATTAAGTGGCAGACCTGTGCATCCTGTTCCCTTATTTTGTACACAAGCAAAATAGCCACATAACTGATGAGCAAAAAAGTCTCTCTACAGTTTGTCGACAGCAATGAAGCATAATAGTTCACAGAAAAGAAGAGTCGACCACAGTGAAGCTCACCATTACGGTGTGTTGAATGGAAGCACTTGAGATGGCAACCATATACATGTAACTGGTCTCATCACTCAATCTGGAAGGCTGGCACCAGTTCATGAACGATTTGTACCCATTCTCAACTTCCAATCGTATCCTACAGGTTGGAAGAGTTACCGAAAGTTTAAGACAGTATGAGGATCTTCAGGCGCACCCGACGCACAGTTTTCCTGGTCCTGACTGGCGGACTTCTTTCTTTCATCTACATCCTTGTGGGGAGGAATGTTCGTGACATCAAGGATGAAAATGCCGATCATTTGAACATGATTCATGTTGCCGCCGGGATGAGCAAAGCAGTGAGGCTGGCTGTTCAAACACCAGCATGTGCTTCACAAAACTTCAACGTTGATCCCCTTAAAGAAGCAGGCAATACAGAGGCTAAGGTCAGCAACAAAGACACTGATAAAGAGCTTGCCAACGTGCCTGAATATGGGGAAAAGCTTTACAAGGTCCATCTTCAAAACGTCAGCAAAAAGTCTCCCTCTAGTTGGTTGACAGCAAGGAAGCATGATGATAGTTCACAAGTAAGAGAAGTCAAACGCAGTGATGAAGTTCACCATTACAGTCAAGAGCAGCCATTGTGCAAGTATCCGGACTTGAAGATGGAGAGTCCAGACTTCGACCACCTTTTTAAGAATATAACAACCCTGTACTGCGGAAATGCCTCTATCGACTACCTGACATATCTTGACAGGAACTCGCGGACAGATATAGCTCCTTGGGATATCGTCAAACTTAACTCCAGCGCCATTCTGTCAACTCAGAAATTACTGTACTGCACATACAGTGTGATTAGGAGAAAGGGTGATTACCATATTCATATTACCACTCGGCACAAAAAAACATATGAGTCCAACAACGAGACAATGCAATTTCCATTCAAAGACGAGTTCGCACAGGTCACCTGTTTTTTAGCAGAGGATGTCTTTAACAAAACAAAACAGGCATGGGTTAAATCTATCAGGCAACACAACAACATGTTTGTGCAGGTGAGGAGAAACGATAGCCTGATTAAGAACAAAAAGGTGAACATAGAGAGGGAAGGCCGAATGAAGACAGCCCTCGGACATGGTATGAATGTACTAATGGTGGGAGTGGATTCAACATCGCGTATGAACTTCATGCGAAAACTGCCCAAAACATTCAAGTACTTCACAGAAACTCTGGAGGGTCACATTCTGAAAGGATATCACGTGATTGGCGACGGCACCACAGCGCAATTCATCGGCATGATTTCAGGGTATCATGAGGACGATTTACCCAACACGAAAACGGGAACTGCAAATGCGACAACCTGCGATGTATTCCCGTTAGTCTGGAGTAAGTTCAGGAGGATGGGCTACACGACAATGTACGCTGAGGACGAAGCGTGGGCAGGAACTTTCCAATATCGAACGAAAGGCTTTCAAAAGCAGCCAACTGATTACTACATGAGACCTTTCTGGGTGGCCCAAGACCATCTCCGCAAGTCTAAAGAATCGTTTTGCTTCGGAGCAACTCCTAAGCATCACTATACCCTGAACTACACTCGCGATTTTGTGGAAGCGTATAAAGACATACCCAAGTTTGCAATTGTGTTTCACGCTGAACTCAGCCACGACCATCTGAACATGGTGCAAGTTGCGGACGAAGACATTCTGACACTCGTCAGATCATGGAAGGACACAGGTTATCTCAACAACACCATTTTAGTACTTTTTGCTGACCACGGATCCCGCTATGGTAACCTTAGAAACACGCAACAAGGTCGACTGGAGGAAAGGCTGCCGTTCTTTGGAATTGCCGTTCCTCCTTGGATGAAGGAGAGGCACCCTGAAATCATCCGAAACCTCAAGAAAAACGAAGAACGTCTTACGACAGCGTTCGACTTCCACAAGATGCTGCAGCACGTGATGGACTACCCAGGAGACCCGTCCGGTTTCCAGGGACACGGAATCAGCCTTTTCCAGGAGATCCCGCTCAACAGAACATGCGAGGATGCCTCCATTGCTGATCACTGGTGCACCTGTATGACGACTTTAACAGTGAACAATAACATGAAACTAGTTCGAGAAGCAGCAGGTTTTGCCGTCTCCTACATGAATAATCTAACAGCAATGCACCGAAGCCTTTGTGCCGAGTTATTCCTGAAGAACATAACTCATGCAGAAGTTCTCCGACCCAACAACAAACTACTCCTTTTCCATGACAGCGACCTGATATTTCGAAATGCCTTGTTTGGTAAAATCCTACGTCTTTCTTTCATGGACCTTCGAATCACACTGGAAACTGGACCCAATGGTGGCGCATATGAAGTGTCGGTGAGAAAATGGCTGCCTGATAAGAAGACTGAGATAACGGCAGACATTAGTCGCATCAACGCCTACGGAGACCATCCTCGCTGCATCCAGGACCAGTTTCCCCATCTGAGGAAATACTGCTTCTGCAGAGAGTTCCTTAAAACTGTGTCTCCCGGTCCAGAGTGGATTGTAAAATAGTGAACATAACACTCCTTAATCTACTACCATGTATAGTATATAACAGTGTCTCCTTAGTCTACTACCTTAGTCTATAATGTATTGAGCATATAATTGAAGAGTACATTTTGTAGAGGGCATACCACACTTCCAACACATTTCTGTCCCCAAAAATAATGATTTTTCAAAACTGATCATTTAGGATATAACTGTTTGGATGAATAACAATTCTAATATTAAACACTCACCTGTAAAATTGACCTTCCCATACAGATCCTGTATCTGTGGTGCAATGCCAAGCTTGAACAGGAAAAGACTGGAAACGAAGCAGTACCAAAAGTTAACATCGTCTGACTTACAAGATTTTTTTTCTTTAACACAGCCAGTAAATCTTACCTGCTGACGCTTCGGTGTCGGTCAGACACCTTCCTCAGAGCTAATCTGACCACTACAAGTAGCCGAAGTTGGTGGTGCTTTTGGGGTGAGAACGCAATCCCGAGTGCCACCTACTTTGGCTACTTATAGCAGTCAGAAGCTCAGAGGAAGGTGTCTGACAGACACCGAAACGTTAGCATTTGAGATTTACTAGCCTTAGTGTCATCCTGTTTGCTCTGGAACTGAACCAGGATGACACTAAGGCTAAGATTTACTGGTTGTATTAAAAAAAAAGAATCTCCAACATCCTAATGTTCTACCAACCTGATGAAATTATTTTCAGAAATCTGTTTAAAAAATATACACAATCATGTACATTTAAACCAATACATTGATATCATGATGATTCAGGTGTGAAAAAAGGTAGTTTATACGTACAACTGATACAATTTCATTGCGTACATACATGTACTTTATGCATAATTTATTTATCTTATGAAATGAATTTATTGTTATGGAAAGTGTGAGGGTAGATGGTTACCCTTTTACTTAATTACCATCTAAAGTTCAGCACATCTGCTGACAAATTTTTCCCTTCTGTTCTTTGATTAAAGGGGTTTTTAACATCCCGAAAATAAGTGATGATAACTGGCAAACATTCTAACGGTAAGTTCTATTTTCAGCAATTAAGTCAGTCTTTAGGCTTCATCAACAGTCTGGAAAGGCTTTGTTTTCAATTTGACTGCCATATTAGGGCTTAGCCCGAGAGTGGGAACATTGTGAGCACAGGAAAAACAATAACACAGCCACAGAGGGACTATGTATGACTCATGTTCTAAAATTTGAACCCACAATGAACTTGTGATTTGATTACCAAACATCATGTAATTACATGTATCACCAGTCCATGAATAAATAATCCCTCTCAGGATAACGTGCGTATTCTAGTACAGTAACTGTAAATGCAGAAATGTTCGCGGTGGTTTTATGTTCGTGACTTTCGCAATGAATTTTCAGCGCGAACTTAAAACCAACGCAAAACATTTTAGCCACCTATGACTGTAGCGCTACTATTGTTTCAAACGCGAACTTAAAACCACCACGAACACTCCATTTTCTCCCTACCGCGAAATAAAAACCACGCAAACTTAAATGCATTTACAGTAGTTAGCGACTCTGCTTCTGGGCCAAATGCAAGAGGTTGGCAGTTCGAGTTCGCTACTGGAAAGGGTCACAGTCCTAAGGACGAGACGTTAAGCCATGGTCCACTGTTCATCGTACTAGTTAGGGGTATTTCCCCAGTACAATGAACCTGTAAATACTGTAAATATTGTCCTGTCTTCACTGTCATATGATCAGTGGAAGAATAGCTCTTCAGTGAGCTAAACTGGTTTGAGATCACATTTCTTTTTCTTTCCCAGAAAGATCTTCCATACCTGAGTGCATGGATACAGTAGATGACTCTGGGCATATTCTTCCTGTCGTAGATGTCTGTAGTCTCAGGGTAGAAAATCTAGGAGAAAGAAAAAAACACAAAAAATTGTTCTGGGTATCATTTTAAAAGGGTCGAGAAAAATATGATACATTTGCTGTTTTTCTAGTTGCTGTTACTTGAAGTTTAAAGCCTATATTTGTCAACCATTCTAACTTACTGTGTGCCAGTCATCACTTTCAAAAAGAACAATTATGTAAAAATGATCAGTCATTTAGTTAACTGAAGAGGCCATGCATCCAGGAGATAAAAACTTTGGAAATATTAGAGTCGGGAAGGACAACATACCTTGGGGAAGCCAACCTTCTCCATGGCTCTCAGCCAGTGGTTGATGTTGTCTGTGTGCCTGAAGTGGAGACCTTTTGCCTGGAGGGACACAGAATCACTTCTGGTCAACAAAAACTACACACAAATCAGTGCTCTGGACATAATATTCAAAATTTAATATTCATAATATTAAAACACCAGATCTACAATAAGGGAGGGTTGACCCATGTAGATACGGACGACAAAACATGGACCTCGAAATGGTACACGAGAAGCCAAGGAGTCAAGTAGGAACCAATGTAGACGAGGATAATAAAAAACAGAAAACATTTACAAAATGTACTTGTAATTATCTCTGATCATCTGTATTTCCTTTGAAATAAATCATAATATTATACATGTATGGTTCAGTCATATTTTGTAGTTCCATCACAGTCATGTTTAACTTGTGGCCCCTCAATATGGTGCTGCAATGTCTTTAAACTTTAGTCATGCCCTCATAGTATAATACACTGAGGTCTACATGTACAGGTCTGCTATGTGGACCCAAGTCAAGGAGACAAGGCTAGGTTACAATCAGTGGAATAGAATATGTCCAATGTAGCAAATGTAATAGTGACCCAGATCTTGATGGAATTTGTCATTCTTGTCTACTAAAAGAATGGCTAAGGTTTCATCTTTTGTTGAACAGCACTTGCTCTCTATGAGGAGTCATGTATCAGTGTTGCTTTTCAAAATAGTCCCTTTTTTTAAGGATAGAGGCATCTTAAAAAGCTGTGGGTCAGCAATGACATTGTTTTGGAACAAGCTTTCAGTTCTTTTAGTGCATGTATATACACTGACTCTCTATCTTTCTGATGCTTCTTCTTGTCCATTGATCAATAAATGAATCTGTGTAAAAACCATCTAAATCTTTCTAGATAAATTGATTTAACAGATACATAATTCCGTAGAGAATGAAAAAGTAAGTTGACGCTTAGTCTGGGGTGGAAAGTTTGCAACCGGAGCCAACGGACGTTGAGTAACGGTTCCTCATTCCATTCTAAAAATAGCGCCAGTGGTAAGTACCATACCTGTGGCAAACTGAGTATCGATGTACATAGCAGAATCCTTTGAGTCAACAACAGGCACAATGTTCTATTTTGCACAGAGATGTAAGTGGTCCATGGATGAGTTATGGCTACTAATAATCCTCATTCATTTGCAGTCGGAGGTGCTTCTCCTTCTGTTTGGGAGAAATTTGTCAAGTTACATTACCGGTATGCTAACAGCAACCTACTGAACACTTTATAAATTTAAAGCTTCATTGATGCAACAAAAAGTACAGCGACTTTTTAATAAAGTTTGCAAAAAATAGTTTGAATTATTTTTCATTGAGAAGTTCTCTTCCAGACTTTCTATGCCCTTCATTTTGTGGACTCTTGGGGATATTTCTAGTATTTTGAAGCTGGCATGTTGCCTATTTCACACCCATTTTCTGTTGGAGAGGCTTGTGGACATAACTGCCACGTTGCTTTAGGTCGATGTAATGCCACAAAATTGGGCTCATTGTCCTGTGGGATCCACCCGGTTTAGCGGGTAACCTACACCATAATGGGAGCAGGTCCCAGCGACTCCGGTGGCGGCGGTGTATCACGTTTGGGACAACAACCGCGCATTCAGATCTAACGAACCAAGAGTTGACTTACAACAGCCTGGAACATGACCAGGGAGGG
Source organism: Branchiostoma lanceolatum (assembly GCF_035083965.1). Lineage (NCBI taxonomy): Eukaryota > Metazoa > Chordata > Leptocardii > Amphioxiformes > Branchiostomatidae > Branchiostoma > Branchiostoma lanceolatum. The sequence continues at coordinate 10,198,719 of NC_089723.1, read as the reverse complement.
AAGGGTGGCAGACACAGGGAGACTTAGGCCTTGTCTGCCACATGTTTGCTGCTGTGTTAGGGCACACTGGGGGTCAGGGGTTAGGTAAATATGGGGGGGGGGGATAGGGAGAGGCACTGAAAGTTTTGAAACTTTTGTAATGGTTTTATTTTCGTAGCAACCGCTTCACTGTGAATTCACCTTGACACCTCAAAAATGTCTTGAAGTTCCAATGTCTTACTAAATTTAATGTAAACAGAATTGTTTCACAGCCAAAGCCTCCTTTTTCCTCACAGCACGAAATAGAACCGCAAATGTAAATGCATTTCAATACTAATGGTCAGAAAAACTGGTACATCAGTAGTTAATTGGGTTGTTGTGTGAATAATTCACACAATCTGCACACTTTTGTCTTAGTTGCAGGGGTTCACAACATCAAGTCAGCTGTTTAGAACAATACGTTTCAGACAACACAGCTGAGAACTGTAATCACAAGTCAGTCAACTAACACCAAAGGAGTCCTGGGAAAAAGTCGGTTTTGTTTTGATTTCCTAAATAACTTATAAGGCCACGCCAATTTATTTTCGTTGCTTCTCGGAATAGCCTGTCCTGTTTTCCCCATTTTGAAAAAAAAACAAAAAATTTGGTTGCTATTTCCATTCACAAATTTTTACTCCCAATTTTAATATCTGTTCAGTTGTAAAACTCAATAACCACTAAAATAGATTATAAAGGCCTGCACATGCCTAAAAGGTGTGGTCACATTGATCATAAGTTGAAATTTTTCATCTATTAAAACTATTTCTCAATATCAATCCATTATATTACATGGCAAAAGGTTATTTTGTTACTAAAATTATAGTACTAGATATAAGAAAGGGGTGCATTGCATTAAAACAAGCCATACAAAGCTGAAACTTGAATAATCCTGTTATACTTTATGTTATGTTAACCCTTATCTTCACCCCAGATTATTTGCAACAAAAATTTTTTTACTTTTTTTTTCGCCCTGTCGCTCCAGTTTTTTTCTGAAAAATCCGAGAATCTACAAATAAAATTGGTGTGGCCTAAAGTAAAAAAAGTTTAGCATATACAGTCAAAGCTGCCCAATAAGACCAGATAAAATCCAGTCTATCTGGTCACTATAGACAGTTTTCTTACTGCTTGTGTCAAAGGGAAATTATCTACCGGCGGGAACCACCAAAAAAGTGGTCACATTGGCAAGGTGGTCCCTATTTATGTAGAGGTGGTCACTTGTAGTTGTACAGGGTTGACTGTACCAACAGAGGTGTTTGTTATCTACGTAGGGTACAATACAGGACTGTTTCCAGGAAATGTCCCTCTGTCCTGGGATGGAAATTTGCTTGTTGGGATGGAAAAAGAGTTCAATCCGTCCGTCCCAAAAATCAAATTGATGAAATTGTATTTTCGTAAGCTTAAAATGAAAGATTCAACAAAGAAAATCATCACTATGGGCTCCCTAACATTAGGAGTGGGGCGGAAATGTTTAAAGCTGGAGACAGCCCTGGTACTCATGAGTAACAACTATGCATGGTAGAGTACCTGGTATCTGCTCTGATCGATGTCGTACAGCTTCTTGATGGGTACGATGTCTGCAGCGAAGAAGTGAGCGAGCTTGCCCAGGATGACCCCGTTCATCAGACCCTCCTCCAGCTCTGTCGTCGCGGGCAGCTCCTCCCGGATACAGGCCTCCATCCATCTGGAATAATAGGAACTATCATGTTAACCTTTGCTTTTATGAAATGATGTACAACAGAGAATACTGGAAACTAAATGAAAATGATGAAAGTATGAAAAATGATTATGTTATAAACTTAAGGGGCATTAAGTCATAACATTGCAATACTTTCCACTACATATGATATATGAGTCTACAATCCTCAAAAAACTTTGTCTCTACTCTTTGATTTGTATGGAAGACTTTCGAAAAATTTTGCATCATCCATGAATTATCTACCAGCTAGATGTACATGACATTAGGATCCTTATCATTATGACATATACGTCCTTCTGCATCCGGTACATGAATAATTGAGAACTGCTATATCTGTAGGATCTTAGTTACATGTACCTTCCACTGATAGCACCAGGGTCTAGTTTATCTTTGCGATATTGTGACATAACTGTATAAACCTCAGGGTCATGCAAACTAAGGATGACACTTTTGACATTCGCTTCAATTGGAGACTGGCTTTACAGGGCAAAACTATTCTCTATGAGGGCGGGTGGGAGTTGTAATTTTTCAGAGTTTTGAACACAGAAGGAAGCTTTAAGATGGTAATCAACTTAGAGAATAAATTATCTTTTCAAACTCAAAGAGAAGATTGCTATCTACAAGAAAAATGGATGTAGGGAGGTCTGCCCTTTCCTTTTCAATAAAAATCAATATATAGATCAATGTGAATAATTTGAAACTGTCATTGTTGGTCAAAGCAATGCTTTCCTCGGGAAGGAACCCAGCAGTTTAGGACTGACAAAGAACATCCAGGAAACTAGTGGAAGAACTCTCTTCAGGCTGGATTAAGGTTGCAGAACACAGTATTAATGGCCGACCCCCACCCCGAATAGTAGTTAAGGTATGAAGTAGTGCATCAAATTGCTTGAAAAGGCCATAGTTTTTCTTCTGTGCACGTTAGCGAGGCTGTAACTGTGGTGAATGGTAGAGGAATACATCAGTTTTGAGAATGTACGAGTTGGATTACGATGTTTGTTCGATCCGCTTGGATTCGCGTCTGAATATTGTTACCGCCTGACTACTGTAGCGAGTCGGCTGCAGTATGGTGACCTCCGCTGGGGGTCAAATCAAAGTGGCTTTTAAAAGAGAACGAGCTGGCAAATTTAAGCTCATTTCCACATATTTTGTAGATTGAACCTTGAAGTCAAACATATTAAAATCTGGCACCGTAATTGTGCACCTTACTATAAATTTTCAAGCGTCAAAGCTTTTCACTTTGGGATCCTTAACCATGTAAATCCCTATATAGGCAAAAAACTGTGGTCTGCAACCTTAAGAAGTACATAGAAGTAATATTGAGTGATGTGTTTCAATAAATAGCTCTAGGATCCTTTTACCCCATGAATTATCCTCTACTTGGCAGCCATCCAGTTTGCTAAAGACACCCTCATAAAGTCACTTTCTAGCAGAAAATAATGGTAGCCCCTGAGTGAAGTTTCCTATTAGTTACTCCACATGGAAATCCATTAGAGATATCTCTCATTGACCCCCTGACTCCAGCATCAATTTCCACAGGAGATAGTCAGGTTGTCTAGTACATCATAGTCCAAATTGGCAGGGTTTCAGGAAAAGAAATCTATATCGGGGTCTAACTGAGTGATAATTGCTAGGCCTGTAGATCTGTAAAACTCATATCTAGACAGGGAGGAGCCATGGGCCCAGATGACAATCATACAATGAGGCATTGTGCAAGCTAGATCTGCTAATGGTGCAAGTAACACATAAAAAGTACAAAACACACATCATCATTATAAGCTACTGTGTATGATACATTCTGAAGTTTCACATGGGCTAATGGTATACAACATGTTGTTATTCTAATTTCTAGGAGCATAAGTGTATTAGTAGGTGGCATGATTTGTTCTTGGGTAAAAGGTGCCTACCACTGGCACACAACCAGAATAACATATGAATAAATGCATCCCATTAACTCAACAGACAAATAAAAATATTGTTATGGTTATGTAGGACATGAGTTGTAGCCGCATGTTGTTTACATAGTGATTAAAAACATGCCAGTACTGCCTTATTCAAATTTCAGGCAAATTTGTGATTTCAAACGCACTACATCATTAAATGGAAGGACTGATTGTTGATACTTATTGTAGATTAGGTGATGCATTACTTAAGTGCATGCATTCATATTCATAACCTATGAAGAAAAGTGTAGATTTGAGAAATTGTCCCTATGGGACTCACTCTTGGATCTGTGTATTTAGATAGCAACAATAACAACACACACTGAAATGAATGTTATGCATATCTATCAAATATTTCACCATAAGTAATTATTCTTCATGGAAGTATAGGTAGATGAAATGTCACTTGAAACAGGTGCAGGCTAGGGTGTGAGTTGTAGCAGGTGATCTTAAAATTGTCCGAAATATAAACAAATGTGATGACAGTTTATCATATACTAATTAGTAGAAAACAAATTCATTGTGTGACTATGACCAAGAACCTCCTTGCTATGACATACCTATTATAGGAAGATAAACATAAAAGCAATATCAAATATGTGATTACATAACAGCTTGACTGTTTTAAAGGTAGTAAGTCTTAAGACATTTTTAAACCATATAAAGATTCTGTTAGTTAACTTAATCACACCATGGTCCCTGACTATGATTGATGCATTACCACTAAGAATCTAAGATACAATAATAAGATGACTACAAAGACTGAATATCAAACTTCTCTTATTCACAACCAAGTATTTACATGAGCCGACGTCTTGTGACTATCATCTTCATCAGGACAATACTGACTGGTTCTGACGTTTGGGACTACATTGTTAACAGAAACACCTAGCTTCAGTGCACAGTGAACCAGTCAGTATTGCCCTGACGAAGATGACAGACAGTCGTCAAAATGTTGGCTCATGTAAATATTTGGCTGTGAATAAAAGAACTTTGCTATTCAGTCATTCTCCAACCTGATGAAATTAGACTTCAAAGACTGTTGCAGAATGATGGCACAAACAGCTTTGAAGCATGAGATACCAACTGAAGACAAAAGATATCTATCATTGAAGATGACAAGGTCACTGACCTCAGAACCACGTGGGACTGTTATGAATATTTAGATTATTGATTTCACATCAAGCTGATATTCATTCGAAGAATTTCTAAAGGCCGCCAAATGGTCAATAAGAGTCCACACTCAGTCTTTTCCAGTTCCGGCTTGTATCCCTAATTGCACTTGAAGGATGACATGTTCCAGAAATATTCCTACCTTGCTCTTCCCCTTTTCTATCTATCACTAATCTACTTGTGACCTATGATAATATCATATCAAGCATACCAAAATGTTAACTCATTCAAAGAAATTTCAGTTGATATTGCTAGCAACTGCAAGGCTTCAGGACCACTTGCACTAAAATTAAAACAAGGCCTAACCACCTGCCAAATATGAAGACAATGCATCCAGGACTTCTCGAGTTATGCTGGTCTTTTACACACACACATACACACGCCACCCAAAACATAACCTTCTCGGCGAAGGTAACAATGATTGCTCGGGGGATGAATCTTTCCTAAAAGATCAGGGTTGGTTGATCGATACAACAAACACTGGTTAAATATATCCTGGTTCCATCCTGGCTGGCTTCCCAGGATAAGGAGCGGGGATACAATGTGTTTTGGTGACCTGCCAGTGATACTTAATTGGACCGATTAAGGAATGTTATGTTCCAACAAGGTCTGAAGACTTTTCCTCAAGAAATCCACCCATATCCACCATAAATTGATCCAATTTCTGTGCAAGTTGTGTAAGGGCCAATTTACACACAGCTTGTCTAGATATCTGGACTGCAGATATCTGCCAGGCGACAGCTTTTTTCTATGTCTAAACAGGAATTTTATGGTCTTAATGAGGGTTTTTTTAGATGTCGGGAAAATTTCAGCCGACCACTCTGAAGCATTCGCCCGACAACTCAGCGGGAGTCCCCGACCGCTCCAGCCGGACGTCTAAACAGAATGTGTCGCGTAGTAGACATCTGGAGGTCGGGGTTCATGCTAGTTTGCATACTTGGCGGGCGATAAAGCGGGAAAACTTCTTAGCATCAAGGACCATTTGTTCCCAAACGGACGACGGACTTCTTTCGTGATGCCAGATCGTTCGGTGGATCGACCCTCCCCCTTCCGCCACGACAAGGGCAGCGAGTAGGAACGCAGCGTTGATTCTGACCGGTAGCTGTCGTCTTCCCCGGTACCTCAAACGCCTCTTACGCTCAACCCTTGCTTGCTGCCTCATGTTTAGCCACACGCGAGTCAGATAAAGAAAGAATACCATATTCATCATGACGAAAAACACAGGCGGTTCTCCCGCCATTTTGAAACGTGCGCAAAAGGTTAAATAGGGTCACGAGTGCAATCAGCGCGCTGCGTGAGTCCTGCGGTACTTCCTGTCGGTGTGTATAAATGCGTCCAGATATCTAAGGCTCAGATGTCGGCGGATTTTTAGATATCTGAAAAAACTCTGTATAAATTGGGCCTAAGCTGAAGGAGGTTGAGGCTGTACAAGTTCTTGACCCCTGCTATTGGGTATCTCAACACAACAGTAACTTGGTGAACCTACATTAGCTTTTTTATTTTAAAACGTTAAGTTGGAGAGATTGTTGTGATGATGGCATTTCTAAAGCATGTTTATGTCAGTGGTTAATGCAAATGATGATCTAACAAGCAAGGAACATAAAGAAGCCATCATCTCATATTTTATGTCTTCCAGAAAAAGGCCATAAATAGAATATCCAACAATGTCTACAGGCACATCTCTCACAGAATATCCATATTTCAGTTTGCATAACACTGACAAATCTTTACTTCTTATTACAACATCTTGTTCACTCCAAATTCCGTCCAATAGACATTGCAAAATAAATCAAGCCTTGCATGTCCAACCCAATGGTTTACCACATCCCTACATGTCTAAATATTCATTACCCATCAGGACGTTCCACCTGGGTACAAGGTAAATCACTCTACCAAGGTCACCCTGTAATCTTCCTCCCTCCACTAAGACCCGCCGTTTTTCCACTGTCCCTTCACAATGCATGCGATAGCGCATTGATCTAAAGCTTTAAATAAATGGATTAGAGAAGAAATCAATAATGTTGCCAACTGTTGAGTGGCAGATAATTACTGCGTGGGCCAAACTTGGCAGCCAAACATATCAAATGTGAATTCATTTACATCACTTTTGTAACGAAAGAACTCTTTCACGGGTATCCAATTCGATGCACTGTTTTTGTCAATTAATTAGGCATTGATATATGCGTGTGAAAGGTAATTTAGACGTTACAAGACAGAGCAGCAACTGTACAGAAAACAATATAACAAAGATATTACAATATTCATTATGCAGCAATAATGTTACATTACGCTCAAGTGAAGTCATTTCTGAATAAAGTTATTGACAAAATAAATCATTAAAAAGTTAGTTATCATAATGGGTCATCAAAATTTTTACCACATATTAAAGACTGCTTTAATAATTCATCAGTTGCAGTATCTAGATTATTCAAAAATACAAAAATACTGAGATTCTGAAGTGACATTAAAATAATACAACAATGATACCCTTTGGAAGGGCCATACAAAATGACATCATAGTGCTGAAAGGTATATGACGTTCAGTTTAAAAGGTACATGTACCTCAAGAACTTGTCATAATTTTTTAAGGTACTTGACTGTTACTTGTACAAGCTGTATATCAAGTCTGCACAAAAATAAATATTTTGTACCCTTCTTGTTAAAACTATTGGTAAACCCCTTTCTTATAATCTTCACACCTGAATGAAAATAAAAGTACCTCATTGACTGAATTGAAAGCTGTAACTTTTACAGACCCTCAGTTATTGATCAATATTGGCTGACACGCCTTGTAAAGCAGGTCTTGTATTGGCAATAATGCCCAGCTTCAATTGACCTTGTTTAAGCCCATCCCAGGAGGAAAGTAAAAATCTGCCTAGGGAGTGTATCAGTGGATTTAACTGTCACAGTTAAGGAAACGTGGACTTCAGCAAAAAAATTCCTTTCTTGATTAATGCCAGAAAAGAAAATCTACATTGGCCTACAAATGCAACAATTTAAAATTTTCTAACACAATGAAAATTCTTTCTTCAACTTTTCAAGATTCTTTTTTCTTTTCAAAGAAGGATGAATATGCAGGATGAATGAGTTCAAAGGTGCCTGTAATACACCACACGCTCGTTCTCATTTAAATGTACACATTTTTTAACTTCCGTTACCGTTTGAAATAAGACGTTCCTGGCATTAGGATATGCCACATATAAGATGTCAAACTGTCCTTTTTATGATGACTTAAAACTTTTCTAGCTTTCAAAAACGGAAGTTTGGTACCTTTTATGTGGCATATCTTAATGTCAGGAACGTCTTACTTCTAACGGTAACGTAGATTACAAAATGTGTACATTTAAACGAGAACGAGCGCACAATGAAACGATATATCAATACCCTGACAAAGACAGATGGACAGGGTAAAAGATGCTTGTAAGACTGACTAGATGCCCTGGAGCAGTCCCTGGACCACCGTCCTCCACAGACAGCCCTGCTGATCACAGGCCCTGCAGGAAGGATTTGTACTGAGGCCAACCTTTACTGTCAATAAGACCTTTCCCTGGCAGCTTCATCCAATCTTCAATTTTAATACCAGGTCAGAAACTGTCCAGCCACGGCAATTTCGTCTCACCAGGAAGGGCATTTTCATGGTCACATACCTCCCCAGCATGCAGCTAATAAGAAGCCAATTGATTTTGGGAGGGCAGGAGAAGGGTAGAGGGTCTTCTTCCTTCTGAATATGCTTCCATACATTAGGCCACACCAATTTAATTTCTTGGTTAACGGATTTTTTTATAGATTTTAACCAAAAAAATCATAAAAATAGAAGGCTGGGGTGAAAACTTGCACCTGACCCTGTTCACACCCTCCAAATGTGTGCATCAAAGTACAGACTTTCCTCTGAGATTCTGTTTTCATGTTGATTTTGGAATTTGACAGTTTTTCAAAAAATCCCTTAACCAAGAAATTAAATTGGTGTGGCCTTAGTAACACAGGAGGCTAAAATGAAATGAAAAGTAAGCCAGCATGCTAAAAGTTAAACCTGAGCTTAGGATACTGTAAATGCATTTAAGTTCGCATAGTCTTTATTTCGTGCTAAGGGGAAAATGGAGTGTTCGCAGTGGTTTTAAGTTCGCGGCAGCGCTATAGTCACATACAGCTACAGTATTGGACAAAAATGTTCGCGGTGGTTTTATGTTTGCGGTGAAACGGTCACCGCGAGAATGTAAAACCATGGCAAACATTTCTGCATTTACAGTACCTTAGTAGTGAAAAAGATGTCAATATGGTAATAGTACCCCAAAGTCTTTATTAATATTCCCTCATTGCATAAGGCTAACTGGGAGTACATGCATTCGAGAAGAACCATTTGGACAGTAAAGTGCATCGATATCATGTATTGCTAGTATCCTGTCCATGTGGACTCTGTGAAACCTAAGACTTCCTGTACCCCAGGTGAGACCTACCTGTGTGGGATCAGGTGTACAATTTACCTGCCTGGCTCCTGAGGCTCAGGATTACCTTATTTGGGAATAACTGGGAGATCACAATACTGTGTCAAGCAGCTCTTTCAATAAACAACTTAAATCCCACACAGCATCTTTACTCCTTTTTGTCTGATAGCAAAACATCCTGGTGGACTAAATCCTGATATTCAATTTGTTGTAAAATGTATGTGTACATGTATGTCAATATCATAGTGTAACAAGTATGTCTATGTGTAACACTATGTACTTGTGCAATAATGCATGAGTACATGTATGTGCTAACTTGGTGTATGTATATTTGTATGTGTATACATGTGTCTGAAACAAGGAGAAAGGTATACATCATACATATACAGTACCAGTGTATCGGTTGAAAGATTGAAATATATAAAGTGAAATGTATGAGCAGAAATTTATGGTGCAACGGATATTTATAAATTGAAAACACTCGGCTACACATCAAGAATGGCTGCAATGTTTCATCAAGCAGATCCTGTGTAGAAGATCTTTGTAGATTAGGAAGATTTGTTTCTGGTATTTAGGAAAGTGTATTCAGTTTCAGCATGGCCAGATACCATATCATACTGTGTTGATACGTCATATCATCCCAATACCCCCAACCAAGGAGAAAGGAATGCATTAACCAGAAATAATACATCCGCAAAAAAAAACTCCTTTCAGTATACCATTGGGCCTCTTTTTGCCTCTGCGTGTAACACCGTTAAATTTAATCTGGCAAACGAAGCAGATAAGCGAGCCTGCAGCATAATACTATTAGGAGTTATTACCTCATTTGGTATGCATGTCAGGTGAAGATGACTCCCCGCCATCTACCACAAAGGCTACCGCCGGCCTACCATCAGCAAATCTAAACCTCAGGTATCAATACACACGGGCCGGAAATTCAATCATGTTCGGGTAAAACATAACTCATTTTGTAGAGTGGCTGTACTGATACTGTGTGGGCCAGGTAAATTTTCAAACCGGTCTGAAAAATTTGAAAAGAAATGTTTGCTGACAATCACTTGTTTCTGATAAGGCAAATAATATGTCCTACGTTAGATGCTGTGTTTTGCGGTTTTAAAGGAAAGGTTTGACAGGATTCAGACTGACCTTTGCCCCTAAACCAATCGTGCTGTTTGCATTTCTCTTCCGTTGATTTATAGGTTCCTACCTAAGGCTGCTCACAGCGACCACACCTTTAATAAATCATATTTTAATGAAAAAGTCCTGACAATGACCACTACTGTAAAACATCAAGGGCAAATCTCTCCTTTGGTATGACACTCATTCATAATTGACAAATGCAACTAGATCTAGATTTAAAAAATGTCTTTGAGTTTTATACAAACACAAAACACTGGCAACCAGACGATTCCTGGACCTTCTTTTAAAAATGATATTGTCAGATTTAGTCATTTACTTAACAAAAAAGTATAACTTATAAGTCTTTTTTACTCAATAGTTGTGATATAGCAATTTTTCAAAGGATGGGATAGTATTATATATGGGTTGGGGTTTTGTTCGCGTGGAAAATTTTCGCGTTCGCGTGGAAAATTTTCGCGTGGAAAATCTGAAATGGAGAATCTATCTATAGGTTCAAAATATCAAAGTGATTTTATCATCAAATTTTTTCTCCCTTGGGAATAGACTTGAGTCCCTTGGGAATAGCACACACCACACCCTGCCCACACCCATGCAGGGAAAAAGTTTGCCAGTAATTTTGATCATTTGCTCGTTAAAATACGCTAATTAGTTGATCAGAAGGGAATTGAAGGTTTACAAGTCTAAGGTTTCACACCCAAAAAATTTCAAAGGATTTTTGCAATTTAAAAGATACAAAAAAACAAGTTGATTCCCAAGGGGCTCAAGTCTATTCCCAAGGGAGAAAAATTTTGATGATAAAATTACTTTGATATTTTGAACCTATAAATAAATTCTCCATTTCAAATTTTCCACGCGAAAATTTTCCACGCGTACGCGAACATTCTTCACGCGAAAAAAACCCGTTCCCTTATATATTATATCACTAGCTGACCCCCAGCAACAGACACACATGCATCAAAGCTTCCTGGCAGCTGAGCTATTCTGACACCTCCCACAAAAGGAATGGCCACTGTCAACAGTACAGACTGACCCCCTGTCAGTCAGGCATTGTTGTGTTGTCATACAGGAGCTACAGGGTTAAGGGCAGGCTCAAATGTCGTGACCCCGCTATAGAAAATAGCCCTTTGTTTGGTAAGGCCTGGCACCCCCAATGTTCAACAGGATTTAGAGATTAGTGGACAAAAGAAAGTTGGAGATTATTGGCAACACATCTATAAGCCTCGTATATAAATTTGATAAATAAATGTGGGACTCTTAATGAAGTTTTTTAATTTTGTCACATTTGCTTAAAATCAACATATGCAAGTGTTGTTATTAGTAATCTTTAGAAAGCAGATTATTTAGGCTTATTCAGCCTTGTGTGAGGAATTGTTCTGTTCTACTTGAAGATTAAAGTCATTTACAGGTAGCCACATTGGCACTTCATGGGATGGGGTGTTAATTGGTGGGTAAAGTAATTACTGCTTGATTGCATTGTTCTGGAGATACTGCACTGAATCAGGCCACAGTACCAAATGAACCAGCCATAATGTGCAACAATCCAGGGAAAGGGTGTTTCATTACCCTCTAATTAATCTTTTCATTAGTTATACCTACTACAGAGTACTTACAATATTTTAGAGAAAAGAGACATCACAGGCAGAACGTTAACCAGAAGAGGACATCCAAAAGAGGTTTTGCTATCCGTTCCTATCTGTATAGAATGTATAATGTACAAGTATATGCCTAAACGTTAGAAATTGCACCAATAATTGTAAAGCCTACTCATATCCCATGCTAGACATACCGTAGTCTATAACTATAAGGAAGATAAGTCTCATAGAATGTTTGTTGTTACGTAGCAGAAGATGCAATACGCTATACCTTGTTCAATTGTTGTGCAATAAAGTTTATCACATATATCTTAAGATCCCGCACCTTCCCTCCTCAGAGTCAGAGACAGATCTTACTGATGTCAGATTCAGTTCCAGTACTTCCACCTAGGGAATTCCTGTAATCAGTTCTTTGGGACCCAGGCTTCCTCTGCACTTTCTCGCTATTCCCCAGTTGGAAAGCTTAAGCTCATTAGTACTAATTAACGTCCTCTCCTGACTCTCCCTGCCCACTAAAATCTAAAAGGTGGGAAGAGATAAAACCTTTGATTGATGGACACTGCCAGAAAGTGGTACCTATTAAATATTCAGCTGATCTCACAGTGACAAGGGGGCAAAGATTATATTAGCTCTGTAGTTTGTGCATAGAAGTCAGTCTGAACCAGGTCTGTCTCCAGCTTTAAATTTTTTCTGTCCCATTCATTATTTGGGAGCCCATATTGTTTATTTCCATTGTTAAATATGTCATTTTGGAGAACATATTTGCATCTATTTCATGTCACGAGGTTCTAATTTTTTTATGGACGAGGTGAAATTTTTGTCCATCCCAAGAAGTACATTTCTGTCCCTGGATAGAGGGACCTAGCTGTCTTTGAGACAGCCCTGGACTGAACTGGACTGAACTGGACTGAACAGCCCTGGACTGAATGTACCACCCCACAGGTCTAAAATTGGACTAATCCACTGGAATGATGCATTAAAGAAACCCACATGTTATAAAACGATCGGCCATAGGGAAGGGAAACCTATCATGCTCAATAAATTAAACACAGTCGTAGAGGTGCAAGAAATCGATAACAGGGAAAACAGCTGAGTGGTGATATCTCTCACCCACCCTGGAGGTATTAACAGTGCATCACTGAAAGTTGAAGTATAAGTTGAACTTGAACAATTTATCAAACTGTGGCATTTTTTTATGTGCTTGAATGAGGTACTTGAAATAAATGAAACAATATCTAAATTTTTCAAAAGGTTGATAACATCTACTATAACATAATTCTACTAGGGTACATAATTCCGCCACTCTGAAAAGATACGTCCAAACAAAGATCTCCAACCCAACGTCCCCCAGTATAATGCACTCCAGTAGATCTAAACTGTGCATCTCTCATTCTCTCCATTGTTTTCAAAGTGGGGGATTTATGTAAGTTACTAACCTGGCGGATTAATGTTAATAATGGTAACACCTCTTGAGCTTTTAAATTGATTCTGGTCTATACTATATCTAAATGATGACCAGGAAATCAGGAATTGAATTTAAAGTTGGTGTACGCAATTCATGAGAGGAGGAAAGGACCATTTCATGATTTCCAGAAGCCCAACCCACAGTCTTAAGTCTAAACCCACAGAGGCCCCGTTTTCCTGTGTTCTTAGACTAATTGTCAACATGGCCATGACTAGACTTTCTATTTCTCAGTCTACACACACCCACTGGTCTGCTTGCAGAGACAACATCCTCGCTGACAATGAGTCACATCTGGTTGGTTTGCAGCCAAACAAAACACCAGAACTACTTTCACATGGGGAAGTAGGATATGTATACACGTACATGTACACGGGCAGAATATGCATATTCCAGATGGTGATACATGTAGTATCAACTTGCACGTTTCCAGTACTTGATTCAAAGTTAATGGACTCTGGTCTTCCTTATATATTGTGTAATGTAAAACTCTGCTACTCAACTCCCTGGGTGGCGGGGAAGTTATGAGCTAAGAAAGCTGGAAACCTCAACCACTTCTTGGCAAGGCTTTTCTATCAGTATCACTGTCTTTTTGCACAATGCCCTCTTTATGTGCCATCTTCACAAGATAAATAGAGACCATACCAAACTAACAACTAGGGGTGGATACCCGTTCACTGGACCTGATTCGGACCTTTATAACATCCAAGAACCGAGTCAAAAAACCTGAAAGCTAAAAACCTGAGCTAAAAAAACTGAATAAAGTACAAGTATATTTTTCTATTTTGTTTGATGAAAAGTGTTTTGAGTCTCCCCTCAAAAAAGTCATTTAAAATAAGTGCAACATACAAATATCAAACACTGGTTTGTCTTAAAAGTCTTCTCACCAAGAAACTTTTATAGTCGTGCGTGTCAGTGTTAATTCTCTATGCTTGATATTGGTCTAATAAAACAAAAGATCAACTGGACAGGATCAGGTTCAGGTCCGGACCTGAACCTAAATCTCTGGACCTAAACTTGGACTTGGACCTTATTAAACCAAACCGGTATCCACCCCTACTAACAACCATACCAAACAGACAGCATAAGATGGAAGCAGAGATGTACAACACTCAGATGTACCATGCAGAAAGAACATTGGGGATGGACCATAGTTCATAGAATACAAATAACACTCAGAAACTGTCACAGTTCAAGGGTGGCACTGAACGAATGAAAAACAGCACACTTCCATTCTCTGTACAACTGTTAGAGTAATTGATATGTATTTTTTAAAGTATGTTCGGAGTCGGGTTTGACTACAGAATATTGTCGTTTTGAACAGTCAAGATTTGTATGAATTTTGAATGTCGGTAAAGTTTTAATATTAGCTGTATTTCAAAACTGATACGTTAATCACCTTGAATGAATAAAGTTACAGTGAAAGGTAAAGGTAAAGCAGCCATCCTCAATTGAGGTGAAGCATGATGCTTTTTCAAGTAGCTAGTGGGAGTGCAATGTGGCTGCATTTTGAACAAGATCATTATTTTTACGAATAAACCATTATCTCTCTTACCACCCCTCTCTCTTTAACTCTAGCCTGTGATAATATTTCAAGAGAAGAGTCTGTCTGTCCATGACCTGCCGTAGACCTTCCATGAAGGACAGGGCCTTTGCCATGTGTTGTCAACAGACTCACTGACCCCTCCCCTCCTTCTGTCAACACCGGCTCAAGGTAGCACAAACACCAGGACTTCATAGCATTCACTTGTCTATCTGGGGGAAACTGATATCAACAAGAATATACCTTCTTTATTGTCATAGAAGCCTGTGTAAGAAATGGTTATAGAGCAAACCATTGACACCTATCCAATATGGCAGGTATACACATGTATTATCAACGACCTACCCTGGGGAGAGTTTAACTACACTTCACCTGGAGGGAAACAGATACATTCCTAAGAGGTCAATACACTTTACTTCTGTACTACACTGTATCAATGTTATGTTTTAAACAGTTCTAAACAGTGGTGCAGTTTGTGGTAACGCTGAAATTAATTTGCAGCTGTTCTAAGAAAGGAAAATGGGGTCTTGTGGAAGGCAAAATGCCAATTGACAAGTGCAATTAACTGCCCCGCCTAAATTTTCATTTCCTTCTTCCTGAAAAATCCAATTGCTTTTGATGGAATCTACTGACTAGTACATTCAAACAACATTTTGCCGCCTGCATAATTGCATACCTGTACAGGTCAAAGGTTACTTAATCAGCTTGATTGACAGGTACACCAGCTGCTCATAACAAAAGGCAGGTGTCCAATGCAGCAAAACAGACAATATACGTGGTGCACCTAACATTTAAACCACAAAGGTTTATATACGGTTGACAACAACATGTAAAATCTTTTAAGTTAGGTACTTATGGTACATGTACTTGGCAATTTACCAATATTCACTGTCATGATATAAAAGGCATATTAGTGGGAAAAGCCTGGGATTTAAACCATGGTACATAGATTTCATATCAGACTTTCAGGATGAATCACTTTCATTTTCCTGTAATTTTATTATCCCACAAATAAAGGAGTTAGATTTTCGTCTGCCATCTTGTTTAGTAGATGGAATAATACCAACCTACAAGCTAATGGGAGTGCGGATACAGAGGGATTATGTTGGTAATTATTACACAAGCTGTTTGAAGGCTTCTGTATTTTTTCCAGGTGTTCTAATATTTCAGAGCAGGTGCAAAAATCATGATAATGGGGCCTATAATGGGTAAATTAGCGGCTGTTGTGGGCTACCATTGTTCTGCGTGTGATAATGAGTAACAAAGGAACAATAGGAAGTATTCCATGGCAAAGCCTTATTCTGTTCAAAACAATATCACTACCTGTGGTTACTAAGTATCATGTGCAATATTGGAAAGTGAATAATGTATACACATGGTATTATTATATGGGTCATGTTGAGAACCCAATTTCCTATGTGTTATCGTATGCTTTTTCTAGTACCACTACCAGCCATAAAATTCAATAGATATTCCTCCTGGCATAACATAGTTTATGCTACCTGGGGATCCATATATACCAGGGAAGTTTTCTCAATAATGACCATATGACTGCTGGCTCCTGGAAAACGGTGAGGCAAATGAACCGTTATAATCGAAGTACAACATAAACACACTTCACTCAATGAAATTTTTGGTTCAAAACTACCATCTCTGGGGCTCAATATCCCCCGATCTAATGAAATTCTATCTAATTCTTTTTCTTGGATGCGTTCCCAGTGCAGTTTAATGTGATGAATGTGACCACACCCTATGAACAGGATCTCACCCAATAACTACAGTGGGCCAGCGAGACTATGAATGTGTGCTTGTGTGTGACCTTTGGCCCTTACAAGGTAGGGACAATATTTACAGAGGTCGGCATTACAGTGTTGTCATACCTGCCATAGTAAGGGTCACATGGGGGAGGGGAGGGGTGGGGAGGGTAGTTTATAGAAGCTTTCTTGAGGTAACAAAAAGTACAGTGACTTTCGCACGGTCAACTACAAACTACAAAAATAGAAATACAAGATGAATCTTAAAATTGTACTAGCTGAGCAATGCAAGGTAACGGTATGGGTACATTCGTAATATCGTGTTACAGTTAGTTGGGCTGATCATGGTTTTCAATATCTTTTCTAATAACATAGCAATCTTTAATGAACATGTATTTACCTGTTGTGCCATGTTGAGTAATTATTTTTGGCGCATGTATTTACCTATTCTTGCATTGTGAGAGTTGTAAAATATAATCTCTTCTTATCAGTTTGACTGAGGTTTCTAACAACAGGTCTGCCTTGGTTTATTGTTTTATACAAACTTTGGAGACACTGGAAAGGGACTTAATAATAATGTTCAATGCTGATATTCTACACATAGAAAAAAAATCTTGGACCCAATACATTACAACAATCCCACTACACTACGTTGCAGAGCTTGTGAGAGATAGAGAGGACATTCCTGACTGTTTTGTTTATAACTTCAAACGTTAACCGTGGACTGGAACGGAACTGTAGCCTGCAATAATGTGACTGTCTCAGTTTTCAAAATTCCAACCTTGAAGGGAGAAGAAAGTCTGGTAGAGCAAAAAAACATTGGACAGTCCATAATTATTTTGAAGTTCATCGTTGTACCTTTTTATACAAGCACAGCAATACGTAAAACATACTTCAGTATTATCATATTCAAATACATGGTTTAAGATCATCATATTTGAAAAGATGATGACACCATATAGATATTTAACAAAGATAAATGTGTTCTCTAAGGCATCATATTTACATGTAAATACTGAAATACTGAACACATACTCAAATCATCTTGATGCCGTAATACTTTTCAAACCCATACAACACCAGGAGGCACCACTTACCTGTATTCAGTATTATACTACAGGTAAATATTGAACCTCAGCTGGCATACTTCCCAACACAATCCTATGACCTTCATTCTGACATTAAGAATTGAACTTGGCTATCATCTGCATTATTTCAACTAGATACCCTGCCTTTTGTGGGATGTCCGTACTTTGAACTTTGAAGACATCTTCAAAGATGCTTCTACACCAAGCATGTCAAATGCTTGAATATTAAATGTTATTTGAAAGGCTATCATATGCACCTAGAGAAATATGTCACACTGGTTTGCCTGCAGCATATCATGGTAGGTTGGATTTCCTGAATAATAGATGATGTCATCCTCTCAGCAGTGATCAAACAGACCTGAAGTCTTAGAGTGGGGGAGTGCAGTCACCCTTGGGGCATCGAGTTACCACTACTCACAAAACCTCTACCTGGTCAAAACATTTCAACAAAGGGGTTAGAATGAAACCATGTTTTTGAGTGACCCTCCGGTGGAAACGTTTGGGTCTGGTATGGCAACAACAATTATTTTCTTGGTTCTCGAACAATTCTTAGAAGCAGTCAAGTTGAAAACGGGGAGGGGGGGGAACTTGAATCTGGCTGCATTCACTCCCTAATATCATGGAATACTAATACCAAGGTACAGACTTCTCATGAGACTCTGTTTTCATGTTTATTTTGCAATTCAGCATTATTTTCTAAAATCCAAGAACCAAGTTATCAAATTGGTGTGGGCTGGAGTTGGAATGGTTTTGAGGGTAGGACTTTCCCCCAGCGGATTGGTGTGTCTTTACCGCATGTAAATAGCTGCAACCCTCCACCACAACCCAAACATGACGCACAATAGCGCCTCACATTCACATGGCATTGACTGACTACTTGTCTTGTTCTCTGTAACGGGACACTGTGGGTAAAGTAGTGCACACAGAATACTTCCCTATGGGCTCAAAAATAGTCTCATGAGTCAGATGCTATTACAGTACTACACTGAAATAAACAAGTCAAGGGACAGGAGCTTTATATGACGGAGAAAGCATCTTCATCCCACTAAATGCCAAGTGATAGAAGATGCTGCACTCCTCCTAATCCTATGTACCTAGCAAGGGAAATAGTACAGTTGGCTGCTTTCCAAGATATATATTTGCTAACTCCTTATCTGGCTGGGACGTTAGGAATATATATCAGATCTTTAGGGAAATCACCTACAGCACAGCTGCAGTTGAACTTGAGTCGTAATCAAGAAGAGAAAGCCCATTAACTAAATAAATACCTTACTAAGAGGTGTAATATTTCAAGCGATTGTTGGGTCACAAAGATGTTACATTTTGCTATACCTATATTTGTAATTGTTCTTTTTGGCAAACTGGTGTTTCAAGAGTCTTTAATTGGCATATTTCTTATCTCGAGTCTCCAGCATAAGCCATGGATAAAGATATTGTTCTACAATATATTTCACATTAAGTCTAAATCAATTCGTTAAGGACATACCATATGTCTGAGTAAAGTAGGAAAACTGTTACAGCAGCTTTTCAATAAAAATTCAATTTTCATAGGGTAATCCTAATTTTTCAACATCAAAACAAAATGATTCTCATGGTGCTGAGCTTTTACTAGCAATCTACACCAATTATGAAATGACTTGCATGAAAAATATATCCAGGGAAATGTTAAAGGCCACTTTCCCTCTGTCTGTATAAACATCAAATATTTTACCATCGTTACATGCTTAATTATTGTAATAGAACCCTGTAATTAATTCCAGCACCTAGTTACAACAATCTGTTTATGACAATTTCATGTAAACAACACTTATCCAACACGGAATTTCAGAATAACCTTTTACAAAAATGGTAAGTAAAAAAATGATTTCCAGTCTCCCATCAAAGGATTTTGTTTTGTCCCATTGACAACTAGAAAAATCCCTAAAATGTAATTCCATCAAAACAACATCAAAACAACAACACTGCATTTAAAAGAAAACCAAAGTGACCTTTTTTGTATAAATAAAGCCACACCCCACCCTCCCCCACGATTTAAGAAAATACAGAAAATGGCTCCTGCCTATTAAACTAATTGGAGTGGGTTGAGTGCTGTCACAGACAGTGTGCCTGGGAACATGATTTAGGAGCGGAGGGGTCTCCTGCAAATCAACCTTCCCAAATTGGTCGCTGGCAAATTGACTGAGGCTACTACTGACTGTACACAATAGCTAGGTGGGGGTATTCTATCATTCACTTCAACTGAACATTTACATATTCTGACATGTTCTAAATTAAATCTAATGCCGTCAACATTTCAGGCAAATGTCTGCCTCCAAATCTATAACTCAGTGTATTATGCTTTCCTTTTCTGATTGTAATATCTGACGATGACTCAAGGTTTCAAAATGTACGCAGCTTTGAAGTACTATGCTTGATCTTTTCATACTTGACTGAATCTTTTGAAAGGGGCAAAGATCAGCAAGATGTTAAATGAACCGAACTTTGTAAGCAAGAGCTATCTCAGCTAAGTTATTACACAAGCAAAGATATTTGTTTCCTAATCATCTAACAACCACAAAGGAATTTGATTCTTATCATTGAAGGTAAAGATATCTAGATGACATGATAACTACGAGTAATCAGGCATTGACTCACAAACTTTATGGACACCTATAAATCTATCATCAAACAGAATAATGTTTGCAGATACTTAAAAAATCCCACCATTTTGATCCATTCAAACCATCTCCCTATATTAGTACTAAGGCCTATTTGCTACATAGAGCCTAATGCTTTGGTCACATTTCCAATCCGGGCCCGGCAGTCTTTGGGGAACAAAAAGTATGATTCAAAAGACAACACAAAACATACCAAAATATAATTTAAGCGCATTGCTTGTACATATCTATTGATAAACACTGTAATTTTTCGTTTCAGCAAACAACCAAGGCTACCCTGATGGGATGTGACCCTAGCATAAGCGTGGTAGTCTTGAAGAGGAGCAGACTTTCTCTGTTAGTCATACGGTACTTACTGTTTTGCCTCCTGTAGATGACAGAGGTATTCGTACGCCATGGCCTGTTGTCGCTTTTCATCCATCTCCTCCGCAGACTGTCGTTCCTCCGACATCCCGACATCTATGATAAAAATACAAAAACTCTCAAATATATATATATATACAGTATAGAGAGAGAGAGAGAGAGAGAGAGAGAGAGAGAGAGAGAGAACACAACAGTGTATTCTGTATCACCCAAGGTACCAGCCCACGGGAGGGCTATGAGTATGACCGAGAGTGATGCGAAATACACTGTGTTGTATTTTATTCATGTCATACCCAACTGAGAAAACACACATTTCAATGCGAAATGTGCCAGAAGTTGAGAGATGTACATCCTCGAACCAAAAAAATTTTGGCAACATTGATTCCAACCTGTGAATGCAGTATTCAAATTTTCGACAGCGGCGCCACCAGCGCACTTGGAATGCATGAAATGAAGCCTGTGTGATAAAACCAAAGCTATCGCCCAGTCCAGGAACACCCGTATCAAACGTTTTTGTGGCCCAGGTATGACCTAAATATATCTATGTCTTACCTGGGTTGCTAAAGGGTGTTCTGGACATTTCAATATTTTGGGTTCTACTTGTATCACAAGGGCTTACATAGAATCAGTTGAAAGCATTACGTTTGCGCCAAATACCGGCTTTGGGCATTGGAATTCTCTGTTGCTGTTGACAACCAGAAGAGACACATATGTCATATGTGTGTTTAGTTTTCTTTCTGTTTGTAATTTTCAACTATGCTCTTTTTATGAAATGAAATTGACAGAGATCACTGCATGACTCCCCAGATAACACCTTTTATTCAAGCAACTCAAATGCCCTTTACAATCTTACTCAAGCCTCACGATTCTTGCCCTGAAACGTGAAGTAGGTACTCCAATCTAATACCAAGCGCCATATTTACCACCGTGTGATATTACCTGGTGTAACATGTAAATTTGAACTTCACTCCAACTGAATATCATTCGTTATTGCTGGGGTTTTTTATTGGGATTAGGCCACAGCAAGTAAATTTTATGGATAACATCATCCAAATAAGGTACTCCCAGTCTAATATAAGAGTGTCAAAAAGGACAAGATGGAGAAACAAACGTAAACGTTCAAACACTCAATGCTAGCACACTAGTGTCACTTCTACAACTACACCCAAGGCAGTTCTGGAGGGACACAAAATTGTGCTTTTTCTTCTTTTCAAAATCAGGTGAAAATAAATGTAAGCGGAGATGTCATCCATAAAGTTTACTTGCTGTGGCCTGCGGTGCTTTGCCTGATCCGACAGTTACCGAAGCCTATCTACTGATATTCAAATAACCCAGACATTTTAAAAATCAATATGCAGGCTTAGGCTTGATGTGGGCTCGCCGCCTTCCATCTGAACATTCTTGTGGTTAAAATTCATGCTAGCTATGCCATGTATGTTTTACATGTTGTTGTTGGGTGTGCGACAGATTGAATAAATATTCATGAATAAAGAGAGGTTTTATGTTTTCTTGTGTTAAGTATGAGAAAAAAACATCTAAGGGTATTTTGGAGTGAGTTATTTCCTAACGTTTCAAAAAGAAACGGCATTTTCACACACTTTGATTGCACTATGTGTTGGTGAATGTAAATTGAATTACGAAACAAATATCTCCAAACAACTACAAGGAAGGTTCTGATATTATCAACAGTAACGTTAATTCCATGAAATATTATCAGGACTATTATTGGTGCATTTTGCTTAACTATGATAAAAGAGATTATAGGTGTGCGGATCACTTCATAATCATACGGAATTGTCTTTTACTGCTACAGAAAAGGGCACCACTAGTTCTTATCAACATGATGGGGGCAAGGGGGAATTTACAATACATCTAATGATATTTTTATCTAAATAGTTGTGTATCAAGACCCCCTTCGCCCATCGTTTTCTTGCTGACATCTTTGTTTGTCATTTCCTCCCAATACACAGTTCCAATACACAGTCCCAATACACAGTCAAGGTTCAGTGAATAAGAAATCATAACAATACTCTGGTCAGTATTTGAATATGAATAGTTTGTGATCTAAAGCGAATGGGATAATTGAGTAGGCATAATGTCTCATTAGTGGGGGTGTGAAACCTCAAGTCCTTCTTTCTGTTGTCCTAATCAATTTCACAAACACCGTGGTGTGAGATGTGTCATCATGACGTGGGAGGGGCAGAGACAGGGGGGTCTGGAAGTGTGATGTTGTCATAAGCTCATCTATGCCTACAGGGGGCATGCAGGAAATATTGGGCACAACAACGACATCCTGTCAGCTAGCGGACATCTTCGAGACAACTCGGCCTTCCGCAAAGGCCTGGGTACCCAAAAATGAAGAGCTTCTTGTCTTGGCTACTAGTAACCCATAATGCTATGTCTCAAGACAGGTCATGTTTTCTTAACGGTCGTGGTAAGAATTAAGGGCAGCCATAGTGGAACCGGGGTCCGATTTTAACAAGGAAGTGTGAAGACAGGATGTAACGTTTCTAACGGCCGTGACTTTGATCTCAGGCTCTCTTTACATTATACTTTTGCCGTCAGCGCCACTGGCGTCAGCGCCACTGGCGACAGCGGGAACCCCGTGTAAAGACAATTCCCGTCGACGTAGTCCCGCTGTCAACAAATTTTCTCCCGTCAGCTTCGAAGCCGTCGCCCGTCAGCACAGCGGGAGTCCCCGTCAACTTCAAACTCCGTCTAAAGAGAATACGTCGGGCTCGCGTCAGCGGGAGTCAGGGTTTCGGCGATTAGCATAAAGCACACGATGATCAGCATACTGTAAGTCTACTTAGATCCCCGGTATATATATAGAGAGAGAGATTCGCGGGATCCGCGGCGACTTTTGTGCCGTGCATTCATTTCCCCGCGGATATATTTATCGTACTTGTGCCCCCCTCCCCACATTTACGAGTGATGAGCATGGAATATCTACACATAAACAAGGCTTTGCATTGTAGTTTAATACGGGCGGGGAGACGCCGTCTACCGTTGTACAATCATACAATTTTGTTTCTTGCTTTTGTTATGCTTACGCCCGATACTTTCTAAAGATGGCGAAATGCAAGCACCGCAGGTGTCTGTCAGATTTCCGGGCGGTGTGTCTAGAGACGTCGCGACAGCGGCCTCCCGACAGCGGGAAATTTCGCCGCTGACGCGAAAAACGTAATGTAAACTGCGCCTCAGTCTGTTCTGTACTTGTGTGTTTGATTGTTGAAGTGGTCTCCGTTTGGCCGTGGACGTGGGAACACACAGCCACTCAGGACCCCTGCTAGCTCAGGTCAATAAAAACTGGTTCTTCGCAGACATGACGACATCGCTGAGACTTCTACCAAGAGGGTGGGATCACAAGATAACTTTTCCCAGCTAGCCAGAATGTCATAAACGATTTGTTCCGGACAGTGAGATATGTTGTTATGGTTCTATAATGTAGCTCGATCGAAGCTGTTGAATCTCAAGTGCACCGCGCCCAACCGCATGTGTACAGGCCCTGCACGGCGGGTCCGGTCAGGCCTTACGGTGCTTGCACACACTCAATACACCCACAGAACGGCAAGGAAAAACACAACCAACTCACGGGAGAACGAAGCCCTCTTGGTGGCGTCTACTTCATCCCCGTCCTCCATACTTGCTTCCCGGGCTGATCAGCCTCAGCTAGACTCCGAGAAACGTGGTGTAGTCCCGTGAAAAGGGCAGGTATCGCGACTCAGTAGCTCCAAAGTATCTCGGCTCGGTTTGCCCAGCCTGGGCTCCTGTGTGTTTTGCGACGGACCTCCTTTTTGGCGGGGCTTCGGTTCAAACAGCCACTTCCGGTACTACAAGGCAGTGTGGGATGTGTAAACATCCGGGATGAGCTCACAGCGCCACGACGCGGAAGTGATTAATACTGCACATGTTTTTTATCTTCCTACTGTATACAGAACTTTATTGACTTCCAATTTTAAGTTGCTGAGCTCTAGGTTCTAAAGCTAATGTGATGCAACAATTGGCCTGTCACAGTATGAGACATTCCCTCTCAAAAGTTTACTTCTACATGTGACGTTAACCTTAACATTACTATTCAAGTTAAATTCAGCCTGAACAAAATGGGGTGTGTTTGCTACCTTAGTATTAACGTTAATACTGTTCATGGGACAGCTTGCTATACGTACTTCCTTAACACTGCCTGAATGGCATGTAACTCTTACTGATAACGTTAGGAAATGACAAGAAACATCTTACTACATATCGTCTTTATTGGTGATAGTACTGAACCAGTACAAAACTGTTTCTGTTGTGTTTGGGTACCAAGTTGTAACTTCTGGAAACGCTTACAAACCAAAGGCTGATGTCATCGAATGATTGGATATCACATCAGTTGTCTACATTTATCTAATGCATCAAAGTGAATGATGAAAGTCATCAACATCTCCTCGTCCATTGCACCTACTTTTCACTTTTCACAGTTTTGAATCAAGCATTGTTCAATGCATAAAAATAGTGGCAATATATTTTAATAGTGGCCACATAGAGAACATGTCAGGCCATATGCATGTAACCGATTTTAATAACTGTACACAAGCATCAATCTAAATTAAATTTGCAGCTGTTCATACAATGTTGCTTCAACAGAAAAAAATATACAAAGTCAAACAAAGATGTATTCAAGTGGAGGTGGGGTATACAAAAGTTCATCTAGCTATATATCTATGTGCTAGGATTCCTACCCTCTTTGTAACCGATGGAGTTTGAAACCTTGATACAGCAATGTGCTGTCTAAATCCAATTTCTGACAGATGCATTGGCAGTTTCGTGTATCGAGGAGGGAGATTTGTTACATGTAAATTGTATAATATGAACATATGTTCCAGAAAATGAGTAAAAAAATGTTAACCACTTCCAGAAAATGACCCAAGCAGATTTATCTTATCGACAGTTCCTAAAATGTTCCTAAAATTGTGTCCATGAATCTTGTACAGCCTCAGTCAGTACATTTCTCCGCTAGTATAATATGCATAGACATTACTTCTTAGGTCTCTGCCTTCATGTTGCTCTTAAGTCTGATTTCTAGTTGTGATGTCAGAGAAGAATGTAAATCAATTTTTGCGGTCCTCATAACTATCCGACGTCATGAAGCCGTTTCAAGGAATGATTGTCATATCTATCAGATCTCCAAAACATGCACTCACAAACACGTCTAGATCATTCTGTAACAACTACAGAACTGCTAAGAGATCTGACTGCTATATGATTAATTTTCGTTTCATAAGCTATCTGACAAAAAGGCAGTACAGCTTTTTTCCTCCAAATAAATTCATGCCAAAACACCTTTGTTTTACTTATGCATTCATTCTGAGCTTGCAAAATACGCACGTGTCTAAAAGATACTAGCTAGCCCTCTTCTGTGTTGCCTACATGGCTAGGTTTGTAGCATCCAATAACCTACTCTTACAATAAAAGTGTTGGTCACTTTTGATCTCTTCACATTGCATTGGTACAGCGATAGACAAAGAATAAAAAAACAAACAAGTTAGACACATTATCTACTTGGCAAGTTGTTGGGATTCCAAGCTACTCATGCCACCTGAGGAACATATGTACTATCCTAGTACAAGTCAGGCTAAACTTGTTCTTAAAACATGCACAGCACTTACATACATGTAATGATATAATGCACATTATTGTATGAAGCACCAGTAAATGATGAATTCAAAAGGATCACAATTGGACATAACATTATGATGAAATGACAGTTGTTTTGTTATCAATTCCATGGCTTTTGCAAAGAAAATGCTTGATTTTTTTTGGATTTTGATTGAACAGAAGTGTCCTTCATGAACCACAATTGAATTACCTATTGTCATTTAAGAAAGGATATCTGATATGCTAGATAGTCTGTCATATCTAACAATGTTACTTTACAGAAGTATGCTATATCATAAGTAATATCTGCCCAAGTGGTTTTACAGTAACTAAACTGTACAACTGCACTGATAGTGACACTATATAATTTTATAGTATTGGCGGGAGAGCTCCAAGCAGTCGAAAATAAATTGTATACCTTTAACT
This sequence comes from Branchiostoma lanceolatum, assembly GCF_035083965.1. NCBI lineage: Eukaryota > Metazoa > Chordata > Leptocardii > Amphioxiformes > Branchiostomatidae > Branchiostoma > Branchiostoma lanceolatum. The sequence goes on along the minus strand of NC_089723.1, from coordinate 10,171,785 downwards.
TCAACCATCTCAGTCTTCTCACTCGTATCTTGCACAAAGCAATATTCAAATTGTTTGCAGTACATTCTTCTTTTAGGTAACAAAATAAATTGGCCTAGTAGTAATAATTCTTTCATAATTATATCATCCATTATTTATTGCATACATACAGAATACAATCATCTATTGCTCTTGCACCCTCTATATTTCAATCTAAGGAAATGTTCTCTCTCTCTATATTCATCTCCTTATAAACATGCAGTTTGTAAGTCTCGCCGTAAACAGGTTTGCTTTAGGATATGCTTCATCAGACAAAAAAAGCTATGTACATTAGATACCCATGTCCCCTCATTGCACACAGAAGTCTTGGGTTAAACTGTACAATGTTATATACTGTTGACAACATACATCACTCCTACATTTGTAACCAGACAACTTGCACGTCAACAAATATTACATCACACAACACACCTTCATAGAATATGGTACAATGCTCTCAGCACACAGTGCGTCTTGGTCTAGACTTGCACTTCTTCCTAAAATGAGACACTCGAAAGCTGCAGAGAAGTTCCTCTCCTTTATTGACAGCTACTCTAGACCAATCAGGTGTCCTTGATTCAATATGCAACCGCAACAACTTCCTTCGAAATCGTCCAATGAAATCAATCAATTAAGGCATTTCACCTAACAATACTCAGTCCTCTTCATTCCAAGTAAGACAGTTCCATGGTTCCTTGACAATTGAGGATGCACAGGTGGGGCATTTTCCCCAGGTCCTCCAACTTGCTCCTTGATTGGCTGTCTTGACATGATTGACATGTTAATTCTCCAGCTGCTCACTTATGCGGACTATAGACATTTGTAACTTTCCGACCTCTGTCTTTGTAACATGTGCTACAGTAGAAATCCAGTTCCTCTAGTCCAACGTATCCGCACTTCATCCGACACGGGATCTTTTCTCTCTCCAGAGGCAGTCTCGTGGAACGTACGGGCGATCGCGTTTTCGTTCTTAACCAACTCCCCGCGACTTCGTCGTCGCTGTAGGAGTTCTCCGGGGACATGCGGTGATTTCTGTCGACCTGTGCGGTGAGGTGGTAGTCAGTCTGCTTCATTTTCCTGGGTAAGGTGTAGTAGTTGTGTTGACTGTTGTACGGGCCGTTGGGCGCACGGTACGGGGGAGGGGGGTGATAGTTGGGTAGGTGGGAGGGGCTGGAGTGGGAGGAGGGTGGGTCTGAACAGTTGGGATAGGTGGCGCTGCGATGCGGAACATCTTCCTGTGGGATGTACTTGGAGTTGACGGCGGAGGGGTAGCTTATCCGCTGCCCTCCCCCACCTCTCGTGAGGCTGGGGCTGGCACGAGCTGGGAGCTGGGGCGCTGGGATGGAGGGCGGAGACTTTCTATTGGGCACGATGCCGTCCTCCTGTATGGTGTACGTGCTCCTGTAGGACTGTGTGTTGTGTTTCCCCGGGGTGGGGAGGGTGGCATACCCGGCTGACACCACGTGCCCCTTGGCCCCGTTCACCTTCCATGATGCATAGTCGACAGCCATACTGTGTTTCTGCCTTTCGAAGCAGGACGTGCAAAGATAGTTTGTAGCAGCAGTACCGTATAGGGCGCACCCCTCGGTCATACATGGCATAGGCTTCATCATCAGCTCCTGTTCGTGTTTGATTTGTGCTGCCAGCTTCTTCTTCTCCTCCTCCTCCCGTCTCTTCTTCTCGCAGTGGTCGGCGAAACGCTCCTGCGCTAGGGAGAGGTAATTGTCTATCATTTCCTGCTGGTACTTGTGTCGCTTCTCTATGCTCATCTTGGCAGCTAGGATGTAGTCCTTTCCACGAACCAACGGTTGGTGCTCCTTGGCCGCTGCGTGAGTCGGAGTGCCGTTTACACTAACGGTCCCGTCCTTCTCGTCCACTGGTCCATTTTGCACTGAATGGGATTTTTCCGCCTTCAGGTCCCCCTTTCCATTTTTCGACTCCTTTCTCTCCAACCTCCCCCCATGCTTTTCCCCGCCCTTTCCGTTGTGTTTGCTATTGTACATCCCCAAGTTCTTCTTGAGTTTGTTGCCCATTGTTTTCCCAAAACTACCTATCCTCGTTGCTACAGAGCTCAGCTGTTTTGCAGCCTTGGTCTTGCCCCCCTTTCCGCTGTGATTTGAGTTGGTAGAGTCCGGTTCTGAACCCGAGTCAAAGGAACCACTGCTGGAACGTGCATCTTCTGACGTTTGGGAAGCACTTTCTACAGAGTTCAACACATCCGCTGGAATTGTCTTTCCTTTCAAGGGCACCTTCACAACATTAAGATACTGTTCAAGGAGTTTTAATTTCTGGTCCTCGTTCAACTTTAACTTTAGAACTTTTTCAGGTCCTTGTGGGTCCTTCTCCCATATCCAGGACAGCCCGGGGTCGGAGACAAAGTGAACAGGAAGTAACTTGTGGTTGTGGTCAGTGATGGGAACCACAGCTGCAAAACAAAAGGTCAACATCACAGTTCTGTACAACAGCAGCTATCAATATAATAAACTGATGACAACAATGCTGCAGCTATAAGATTTACTTCAGTTTCATAACAGTTTGCTAAACATACGAAATGTCAGATGGACGGGGAAAAGAGCTACCAGTATATCAGTTAAGACTTAAATATGACAAATTGTGAATCTTGCTCTTGTCATTTATGATGACCACTTATAGATAAGCCCCATGGGAGACTTAAGGGTGTCAGAATTAAGAGAGAATGAAGAAAGCACATCTTACTGATCAGTCTGTGCTGTTCATCCACTTCACTTTGTTCCATTGCAACAAGGGCTGAGAAATGGGCCTGGTCGTAGGTTAGGACCAGTGGCGACCGGTGGCACTCGTCCGGTTTACACTCTAGCGGCAGGTAGATGCCGCCGAAGGGGATGGGCGCCAGCGCTTCTCCGTTTGCGTCCCGTAAAACGGTGTCCGCAACAATGATGACAGGTCGTCTCAGCACCAGGGCCAGGACGAACACGTGGAAGCTCTCAAGGCTCTCGTAGCAGAGCCCCGCATCGTCTTCAGAGACAGTTTCTAAGTGTCTGGACGGTGGGAGAAGGAGGGAGGGTGTTAGAATATACAGGTTTACTACTAACAGTTTGCATTCTTTCTATTGACTTCGAGAGAAATTTAATAGTGGGAGTTTTCAAAGCTCTCATATCGTCTTCTGATACAGTTTCTAAGTGTCTGGACATTGGGAGAAAAAGGGAGGATGTTAGAATATACAAGTTTATTACAGCTTGCATCCTTTATTGACGTTGAGAGAAATTTAACAGTGGAAGTTTTCAAAGCTGTCGTATCGTCTTCTGATACAGTTTCTAAGTTTATTTATTCATTTATTGTCAAATGCTACAATACATTATGCCAACTCTCAAGGCAGCATAGCTGCTACAATCAATCAATCAATAGACAGTTTCTATCTGTCTTCCTCAGTCCCTTGAGTGGTTGCTGAGGACAGGTTTGATACAACCAGAACCACATGACAATGTAATGTAGATTTGAGTTCTTACGACGATCCTCCCCCACCCCCTCCCATGGACCCCGGGCGGTGTCGTGGTTCTGCCGAGGCCAGCTTCAGCAGATCCTGCCACTCCCTCTCCCACTCTTCCTCTGAGTACACCAGACCAGCCTGCAACAGACACAGGGGGTTAGTACTGTAAATGCATTTAAGTTCGCGTGGTTTTTATTTCGCACTAAGGGGAAAATTGAGTGTTCGCTGTGATTTTAAGTTTGCGGCAGTGCTTTAGTCACATACCGCTACAGTATTGGACCAAAATGTTCGCAATGGTTTTAAGTTCGCGGTGAAACAGTCACCACGAAAACCGCAAACATAAACCACCGCGAACACTTCTGCATAACACTAAATTGCAACTGGATAAAGAGTGTTTTGAATAGTCAGACATTTCAAATAACATCCGCTATCTTTCATCAGTGATTGAAGTCTTGAAAACAAAACTGGCAAGCTCCATGACATAATTACATACAATCAGGTAAAGACAGCAGATGCTATCTGGAACATCTGACCTTTTATAAAACTTACCTAGTTTCTTGAGTAATTTTCGTATCGAAAAACTGACAATTTCCGACTGCACTCAATATCCTCTTGTTCAAAATTTTATCCAGTTGCTTGAGTAATTATTTTTGGCATATCTTACTACCTGGATGTCTAACTTTCATCAATGTCCTCTTGTTCTGCTTTTGTCTATGGTACTAGACAAGAAATTGATTAGAAGTTACCTTTAGTTAACAAAAAGAGATCTTTTGTCTGCTAGAACAGGGAGACAAAATGTCTCACCTCTTTGTTTTCCTCTGTCTGGTGGAACCTCCAGCGCCTCTTCAGAGCCCCCCTCGCCCCGCTGGAGGACAGGGTGTTGTAGAGAGCCTTCCGCAGGGTCAGCAGGCGGTCATGGAAACCCCACATACCTGAGGGACAACAGCAAGGATTCAATGAAATGAAAGTGAGATGTGCCTAGTGCTGCGTACCTAAACGTAACATCAGGTACAGGTACAGGTACCGGTACAGAGGTTAAGATACAGGTCCGGACCTGCACTGGCACCTAAACAATTTGAAACATTAGATTATTAGTTACGCAGTTCCAAGGTGTCACTTTGGTCACGTTTGGTGGTGCATGAGGCCATGAGGTTAGGCGATCAGTCACAAAATAAGCATATGCACTTTGTTTAAATCTATTTTGGTACAGTACCGGTACTTCATGATCCGGTATTTTGGACCTGTACCTAATCCATTTTTACACAGTACTGGTACGTAGCGCTAGATGTGACCCACATCCCTGAAGTTGTTGTTGTTCACCTTGTGGTGTCTAGTTGCACATGGGTCAGCAAGTTTCCTTGCTGTTTCTGTATCAGGGTATATCTTTACAGGGAGGGGTTGATAGTCCTTCCCCTTTCATGTGCTCAAGGCACCTCCTTGAACATGGGACCCCCATTTCACATGAATACGTCCCCTCTGAAAGGCGGATGCAGCCCCAACCGAGATGAACTGTCCCAGTTTCAAAGGAACCAGGAGGTTAACTGTGAGGCTGCTACAAGTTAAGCTACAGGTGCATCCCTACATCCCTGAATTATCTCAGGGCTATTCGTGCAATGTGGATCTTGCCAATGCTCATGTTTTTTGCCAAGCACATCAGGATGGCCCTGCTCTATCATTCTCGATAAGTGTGTTGGGTTCTTTCACGTGCAAAGGCTTTACGCTATACTAATACTTTAGGCTCCCTCACATGAGGGCCTACTGGATTTACATCCTAATCCTAAAGTATGATGCGACACATGTAATAACTTGTCTGCCACAATTTTCTTGAGGAAATCCTGAGCAGTTATGCAACTTCAGCAATCTTCTTTGAAATTCATAGTTTTGGGTTACGTGCAAGAATCTTCAACCGACTCAACTGTTTCTCCTTTTATTTTTCTCTCTTTCTTGTGTGCACAGGGCACAATCTACAGTCACAGCTCAATCACTAAGTCTTGTAGGTCTAAAGAAGTAAGTCCATAAGAACAAGTCTTAAAAATATACTGGCAAGCTCCGTGACTTAGGTTATCTCCATCTTAATTGACTTGCCTATACATAGCCTACGCTGCAGCTTCTAGAATTAGTTCCTTCAATTATACATGTGGCCGGTAATGATCTATCGGAAAGACAGCGATCCTTCTTACATAATTTTAAAGACTTACCTGACCTGAATACTAAGGGAAAAACCTTGAAGGATAATGTGGATGGCAGTGTAGTACCTAGTGGCACATAGGCCAGTATGTTTCCTTGCTGTTTCTGTACCAGGGTATATTTTACAGGGAGGGGTTGCTGGCTCTTCCCATTTAAATGCACAAGGCACCTCCTCAAACATGAACACAACCCCCATTTTATGTCCCTTCCGAAAGACAGGTGTAGCCCCAACCGAGATGCCCTTCCGAGGATTGAACCGGGGTCTCCCAGTTAAAACTAGAACCAGGAGCTCAACTGTGAGGCTGCTACCAGTTGAGCTACAGGGACATCCCTCGTGGGTGAGGGTGAACTTAGAAAAGACACAATCATACAATCTGTCTTACCCAGGGAGGCAGCGTGCAGCAAACAGTTCCCGTCCCCCGATGTTTGTAGTGGTAGCAGTCTCTGACAGGCACACACTTCTGCCCACCAGTTCAACTGTCCTGTTCACAAACAACACAACAGAAGCAGTAATTGTAAATGATCATTTATCAACGTTATCTGTAAGAATTCAGTGAATTGCAATACATGGAATGCAAAAGTTCAATGGTCAGTTTCGGCACTGTCACATTTGTCGTAGGTTGTCGTACAATGCAACAGAATTCTCAAGCAGGCTGTGACAGAAGGAACTGCCGACAAGGATCTAACAGCCCGCTGGACACATGCACATCTATCTCAAGTAGTTTGCAATCGTACAACCATCATTAGACTGTGACCAGTCATGTGACCAGACCCTTTGTTAAACTTTCCCCTGCAGAAATAGTCTTTTGGCATCAAATTTGTTTTGCTTGTACAAATTCATAGAGAATGAAACTATTTCAGAATCTGTATTCTACAACTGTGAAATAAGAACTACTTTCAAGCAGAAATGATTTGTACATATGTAACAGATTTTGACACATTTGTTAAGATTCTGTTCCAGTCCTAATCACACAAGTCACACACCTGCTTGTTCCAAGGCCACCAGTGTGGAAGTCTCAATCAAGTCTCGTTCCAGGAATTCTCGGAAGTCGTCGGAGTAAACGGTAAGGTCTGGAAGCACAAACGTGTAGACAGGCGTCTCGATGAAGTAGTGCATCTTGTCCTCGGTGGTCGCCGACTCGTCCTTCTCCACCGCTGTACGAACCATGGAGACGAGAGACGCACTGGCGTGGGAGATACCACGGGATAATCTCTTATCTGGTGAAGGGAGAAGACACTGTGTTACAAATGTCCTGCTAGCTTTCTTCAAAATCAGAAACCTATGCATTCATCAACATAGCTATCATCCAAGAGTGTCATCCTAGTTAGGTTACCGTGGCTCCTAAACTCTCCCCTCACCAACAGTAACCTCGTGAGGGGACAGTATGGGAGCCCAGGTGAACTTACTAGGATGATACTAAGGCTATTACCATCTATGAAAATTCTGCATGATATCAGGCAGGAGATGAAAAAAAATACATCATGAACAAAAATTCCTGAATCATTGATAGAAAAAAAGTTCTTTCAATCAGTTTTAATAGTGCAAAAGTGTTCGCCATAGCAATACAGATTTGTCTTCTTGGTCTGGATAACCATAACCTTGCACAAACACACAAAATTACCTTTTAGATCTTCCTGCCTAACTAGAGGTGGTCTCTCCGGTCTCCTCTGCACTGCTCTGATTTCTGCTGCCATCGTACTGTCTATCGTTGTCCCATTGCTGGGCCTGGGGACTGGTGGGGGTCGGCTACTATCCGCTTCACGATACAAAACGTTGAAGTCGTTCAGGGCAGCGTTCAGGTCCCAGTTCTTACCTGCAAAAAAGCATGTCTGGTCTTATTCTGCTTTCCTATTTACTAATGCTTTTACTTTAATTTACTTTTAGCGTAGCGTGCGTAGTCCAGTGGTTAGCGATCTTGCCTCTGGAACTAGAAGCCCGGGGTTCGATCCCGGCTGTGTTGCTCACCCGACATGCACGCTACCGGAAAAGATCACAGTCCTTAGGACGGGACGTTAAGCCGTGGTCCACTGTTCATTCTGCTATTCGAAAAGAGCTAGGGGAATTTCCCCGGTACAATGAACCTGTAAATACTGTACATAGCATCTGTCTTCTTCTCTGTCACGACCAGTGGAAGATTAGCTCTTCAGTGAGCTAAAACTGGATCGAGATTACTTTCCTTTAATGCTAGCTGTGATATCAAAACACCTCTTCATAAACAAAGCACACAGGCTTCCAACAAGTAACATCAGTAACATGTAAACTAAAAAGTTTATTTTCCTCCAGCTACTATAAGGACATTATTTTTGCACAGAAATATGGCCTACCACGTGGTAAGAAGATACAAGAACTATTTGTACATTAAATTTCACAATGAAAGCAAATTAAAGCATGGCAGATTTGACCTTCAAGTTCAACCTGAGGTTCCTCCGTGAGAAACAGAGCCTGTCTGGTCAGACAATTGACAGTACCCATAGGTCCCTCGCTGTCTGATAAGTGAGGGGATTTGCTGCAAATTGGATCCCTAATGCCTCTGTCAGGTCCAAATCAACTCAGATCAGACCCCGAGCACGTTACAAGGGAAATACATCTATCACACTACTTCAGACTGCATTCACAATTTATAAGCTATCAGTCAACTGCCATGATTGTCTAGTCAGTAGTTTTCCTGAGAAGATTGATGACAGTATATATTTGAAGACTGTCCAATACCAGTAAAATGTGCCCGTCTTGAATTTCCCAGAGATACTGAGCATGCTTCCTGTCGGAAAATTGGTTTCAATTTCAAAGCCTAGCCTCTGGTAGAGGACTAGAGGTAGCCATAAATTATGCAGAAAGTTCAGACCCATGCATGGGAAGGCATCAGACCCTGTCAGAACCCCATTATCCTGCTTGAAACCTGCCCATTTCTGCATCAGAAGTGCATGCAAGGCCTCAGCAGGCTTTAGTTCTAATACTGTAAATGCAGAAATGTTGTATGCTTGCGGTTTTCCCGGCGACCTTTTTTTACCGCGAACTTAAAGCCACCGCAAACATTTTTGTCCAATACTGTAGCAGTATGTGATTTTAGCGCTGCCGCGAACTGAAAACCACCGCAAACACTCCAGTTTCGTCTTAGCACAAAATAAAAACCACATGTACTTAAATGCATTTACAGCACTTATATAGTAGTGTTCCATTGATTGAGGAACAGGACAGATGTTACGGTTGATTATGGAACAAATACCCTACATTTTAATTCATATCTCTACATCTTTCTGTCAGGACATGGAAAACCCCCAGAGAGACATACTTTTTTTCCAGACAAGGGGTTTTAGATATTCTGCATAACTCGATATATATCTTCGAGCTGTATTACATATCTACTGTGCAAACATCAAGGGCACAGAATAGCTGTAATTCTTCAGAAAGCTAATCACTGTTGCCATTTAGTGCCTCGAGTGATTTCAATACATCATAATCACCAGGCTGTATATGGTACTGTAAATGCATAAGGTTTGCAGTGATTTAATTTCGCTGTAAGGAGAAAATACAGTGTTTGCAGTCCCGTTTTTTAGTTGGCGACTGGGTTAGCTGGGCAGAAGACAGAAAAAGCATTTTCGCAGTGGTTCTAAGTTTGCGGTGAAAACTGGTTACCGCAATAAACGTAAACATCAAACCACTGCCAACTTAACTGCATTTACAGTAGTCATCTCACACTGCTCAGAAGGCTGACTGGCTTCATAACGTTGAGGAATAGGCTGGGACTCAAACCCCTGACCTTCTGACACACAAATGCAAGGTCGCTACCGCATTATTACATTTCACCTCACCTCACTAACACTGTATCTCTCAATATCAGTCTTGCCTCAGTCTGAGTTCTCAGATAAAAGCGCACCTTATCATGGCTTTTCTCCGCTACTTACCGACCAAATGGACCAGGATGAGCCAGATAATGTGAAGTTGTCATCAGTCATTGTATTGCCACTAATGCTTGCGGTGTTCTTGTACTATCACTTACAGCATTATCCCATCATTTTCATCAATCATACAGAACCATAGGTTTTTTGTGTCCACCTGACTTTTGAGAATTCTGAGCATGCCTCCTATCCGAACACTATGTTATGTTATGTTATGTTATGTAGCGTGCGTGGTCCAGTGGTTAGCAATCTTGCCTTTGGAACTGGAAGCCCCGGGTTTGATCCCGGCTGTGTCGCTCACCCAACATGCACGCTACCGGAAAGGGTCGCAGTCTTTAGGACGGGACGTTAAGCCGTGGTCCACTGTCCATTGTGCTTGTCAAAAAGAGCTACTAGTAGGGGAATTTCCCCGGTACAATGAACCTGTAAATACTGTTACAGTACATAGCGCCTGTCTTCTCTGTCATGACCAGTGGAAGATTAGCTCATCTGTTCATTGAGTTCATTTGAGCTAAACCGGTTCAAGATCACTTTCCTTTTTTTTCATGTTCGTCCACACGGGGCAAGACACAGCCCAGACAATCTTACTATTGGCTATCTCATCGTTTATTCTCCACAGTGACCAAGGAGGTAGATAAATGGACTAAGTGCGCTCCATCCCGCTTAACTCGTACCGAGAGGATGACCACAAATCAATCGGCAGTCATGCTTCTGTGCAACCATTACACGTCTTTGAAGTGTTCTGACAGATTGTCCAATCTTAGAGGAGAGGGAAGATGAAGAGATATGTCAACCGTAATCTAATCAGTCTCCTTACATCCACTTTCATACCAACATTAGGCATCTGTACCTTTCCATCCTGGGCTGCGTCTTTCCATTATTTGGAACAGATTACATTTAAGGCCGTTGAGGTAAACCCTACAGGGATGTTGTTATATATAGCGAAGCCAAGCCAAGAGATTTCCTAGGTGAGTATTTCATGCTATATATATCTGAAAGAATTTTTCAGAATGGAAGAAACATGTGCAAATCTTCATCAAACTAACATTACCTATCTTTTCATGACTTATTACACTGATGATTTGGATGAGAAGGGTCACCTTATTCTAATCTAATGTTTGAATGCAATAGTAGCCAAGAGGCAACTTTACTGTATCTGACTTTCTCTGAGGACAAGTATAAATGGAGGACCATAAATTTTCTACTGATGATAAAAATATCAAAGGCCTGTGGATCGGGTGCACATAAGGACACAGAACTGCAACCCAAAATATCCTCTATGTAATGATCTGTAATTACTAAATACCACTTCAGTCTCTAACTATTATCATTTGCTTCTTCATCAAAATTATGGTTCAAGGTTCTGAACTGTGACAGATAGCCAAAGTCATCCCGGATATATGTGGATTGCTATTACTACTTTGATGAGTTTTCATATTCGAATGAAAGTTCGTTTGTGATGGTAATTAGCATTATAAAGATGTTATGTGCTATTTCCATACACATTTAGTAAAGGGCTAACCAATTAACTTTCTGTCAGTCCTCTGACCCTTCTTAATTGTGTACAGAAATAGCTTACAAAATATTACGATTAGATGTTTTTTTTACACAATGAATTCTCTATTGCTTATACTCTACAAGTTCAATTTCATTTTCGTTTTATAAAGTTAGGTTTGTAGAAAGACACTAAGGCCATACCAATTTGATTAGTTGTTATTAGTTTGACTTGAAAATTATCATGAAACATGAGAACTTGAGGACCAAGTTCATGCCTCGGTCCACTCAGTTTTAAGGAATGAATAGAGTCATATTGAATTCCAGGAAAAAGCACCAACCTTCCAGTAAGTCCCTGGCCAGCCCAGGGTCCGCCCCGGTATACTGCACAAACTCGGACAGCGCAGCGTCCATGGCGGCCGTGGTACAACCCTTGTCACGTCTTCAACACAGCATTGTTACGGTTTATCTTAGTGTTGTCCCTCTGGAGGACGTACTGCACTTCATGCCCGTCAAACTTGTGGGAGATCTGTAGAAAACAGGTAGCGTAAAATAGACATTGTTAAAGACATCATTGGTGCACTACATCTAGAAAAGAATCTTGGAAATAGTCATGGGGTCAATAGATTACAGACCACCGGCAGTAGGAATCTACAGTCTGATTCCTATTTGCATTATCTAGCTTAAGAATTCTGCTACTGTACTAGACAAAATGTATTTGTCTCAAATATTACAGAAATGTTCAGATGGATATTGTATAGAATAGTAATCACTTCCATAGTTTTTACAAAGCCAATGTACGCTTTGGTCAAGAGATTTCAATATGAAAAATAAAGAATAGCACACACCAAAATGACATCTATAATATTCATAAGCCCTCTGTCAACCACCAAACTATTTTTTCCCCTGCTGTTCACTATCTGCCCTCCCTTGGATTCATGACATTCTACACAATGGTCTTTTGTGATTACCCCACAAAAATCAATACCAAATCAATCAATTAAAAACAGTGCAGTACAGCATTTACAGTATTACACATGTACATGATCTCTATGGGACATCACCCTGGATTTGCAGCGGTAGGAATGGCGGAAAGGCAAGATACACATCTGCAGACTCTAGGCATATTTCCAATCAGTACAACCCCTTACCCTCATCTTGTACCACCTTTATTTCCCACCGGGATTATGTTTCCCAGAAATGATAGAATTTCCTTGAGTTTGGAATAGCCAGCTACAGGAGGGGGCTACTTAAAATTATCAAACCTTTGCTAGAACCTGGAACAAGACTGAATCTGCCGATGCCATAGATACTACTCAAAAATATTGGGTTTACTCCAATTCCATATTCAAATACCTACATGTATATTCTCATTCAAGTACCGTCAACAGAATCCAAATTACTTTTCCCCATTCTATGATGACTAATATAATACTAATGAACAAATTCACACAGCTTTGTGCATTGATGAAACAATATTATATAATTCAATGGTAATGTAGCATCCGACTGATTCTTATGGATAATCTGTATAGAAAATAACAGATTTCTTTGACATCCCAACAAAATCCTTTTGCTGACTTTCAGCTTACCTCCCTAAGTCATTAACCTAAGGCACTGTTACTTTTTAAAGCAACACTGTATATCATCTTGACCAAGCAGCTCTAAGTCATTATAGACGCTATATTTAGATCTACATGTATGTTTTAGTTCCTTCTGCGTGGGCTATCTGCGACACAGAGAAACCTTTCACTACCACATCATAAGGTGCTTGGAGGCAGGATCAGAGTTAAGCCACTGCATGTTTCTAGAAAAAGCACCAATGATATACCTTGTATCCTGGAATACAGAAGAGTACAGGAAACTGGGATGTTTGGGTTGTGATGAAGGGATGGTTGGGAGGCAATGTCACATGCTGGTCACCTCTGTCTCTGTGTTCAGAACAAACACAGGACAGCCAAACATGGCACATCAAATATTCCCTGCCCAGACCTGACAAGTACACGTTAGGACCAGTCATCACTGTGTGTGGGAGGGAAGGGAAGGGAGGACAGCCTGGAAACCAGCCTTTTTAACTTTACTCCGCTTTCTCGGTCAGCTACGGAAACGACAGAGAGCAGAGTAAAGTCAGAAAGGCTGGCACCCAGGCTAAAGGAGGAAGGGCTCCAAGCAGATATCAGGAGGAATAACAATCTTCCTTATGCCTCGTAGAGGCATACCACATGCAGAAAGAGAACAGTATATAAGATACAACAGTTCTCTCAGTTGTCATGATACAAAGTTTCATGGGAAATAGGCTTCACCACCTTTAGTCTACAGAATCTATGTAAATATATGAGTTTTGCTTTTTCTGACTGAACACCTTTTCAAGAATCAAGAAAAAAAGGCATTGGTTTTCAAAATAAAATCATTATAAAAACTTCAAAACGATGTGACATCACACTGATGTAATAAAATGCAGCAAATGGATATTCAGCAAATGGTTCATCCTTGTATCAGCCTCATCTCCTTTACATGTACATGCTTGTACCACGATGTACAGCAAGAATCCAATTTCCTTTACATTTACGACCTTCTGTATTGGATCTACCTGACGACTGGACGCACACTCAACTAGCCATACCTTTATCGGGTCCATTACGCCCAAACCAGCTGGTAAGGACGATGCTAGAGGATGATAGATTTATGACAAAGGAAACCCGGCCATGAATCCCCATGTAGAATTGATTTTTGTGGGCCTATTTTCAGAGGTTCTATCGAGTTGTGAGCCAAGGACATCTTTTGTTCAGTTGGAGAATGAGCAGCATCTAACATTTCTTTGATGTTGTAGAATTAGAAACTTTCATTGACCCACAGTTGGCAAAAATTGATGAAATCATAACATTGGCCAAGAATATGAAGACCTTATACCATTTTTGTTTGAAAATTTTATAACTTGTATTCAACACATACTAGTAATACATAATTCATATATACAGGAAGAACTGTGAGTTTTGCAATTTTCCTTTCTGGCTATTGTGAGCATACAATTGTGACTCAGAACAAGAAACAATTAACGTTAAAACTGGCATTATACTGCCTCTGTGAGTCTAGACACGCCAGCACTGATGGAGAAAATCCCTGCTCCCCTTTGAAAAGATACGATTTATAACCTGTCTCCACCACAGGTCCTGATTGGTGGACTAATCTCCAATATTGACCAGATAAAAGAGATTCTGGTGGTCTGTGGCAGACATATAGGTTCTTCAAAGGCGGCTAATTAAAGATAAGAAGGGCTTCTGGCCATGGTGTACCATCTGATCGAAGACTTACCTCCAACTATGTGCATGAGGCAGACACTGCCGTTGTGATGACCAACTACAGGTTACGAGTTAAGGTTCTGCTTCCTATTTCAAAAACATCTGAATATCATTCTGGTGCTGTTATTCATTTTTCTACGTACAAGGCTTTAACTTACTTACTTATCCTCTTTGTCCATGGAGAGACATATCAGGCGATATAATTGTGATTTATTGTTTAAAGATCATCCTTATTGAGTGTTTTCAGGAAACTGATGGCATATTGTTGGTCTTGAGCTAGAAAATTGTGGTAAAAATAATCTACCAGTTTTAGAATCACCCTTTTTTTAAAGCCCCAGAGATGGAAATCAAATTAGATAAGTCAATTATCTAATCTACTGTACCAAGAAGTATAATCAATCACTCTGTCTTAGATGAAGTTCCTTTTGTAGCAATTAACATTCCTTAACTAAGATATATGTCTATGTCTAACTGGAGCACATAAGACATACTGGTTTCATGATGAAATTATGTACATTAATTTGAATGGGAGAGGAAGTAAGGCTTTACAATGTGCTTGACAATGAATAGTAAGAACATGGATTACTCAATTGGCCTACAGTATCAATGGGTGGTTTATCCTGTGAATACCCTCCTTCAGTCCTTGTAAAGGTGGCTTCCATCCCAAACCAAGAGTTAACAACTTGGAAAGAATAGGCTATATGTTTACAAACTCTGAGCAGACTTGCAGGTCTTTTCAATTGTGTTCAAATGTAACGTGTTCATGCTGATATTTCTGCAAAATACATAGAGTAAGCTCAAACAAATATAACATGAAGAATTGGTACAAATTACATTTTAAATCAAAATGAAGAACTTCAAGATTAGATCAAAGAACCCAAATCTCAGTGAAATATCAAATGGAGTTTGACAAATAATTTTTTTTTTTTTCAATTTGCCAAATTCCTACAGTTTGAATCTTTGATCTCTACCTAATTTCCAATTTTCTAGTTCCAGGACTCCAAACACTACCAACACTCCAAAGTTCATATCCATCAAAAGTATCTTGAATCATAGGTACGAACACAAAGACTCAACCAAAAACAGTACCCATGTCAGAGATGTGTGAACCTCCTTCACGGAGTTAGAAAGAACGGTTACTATTGTGTGACCTTTCTGCTTTTGGGAAAAACCCAAAACTGACCATGCACTGTTCTTCACAGCATTCTTAAAATACCACAAACGTCAGCTGTCAATTTGTTCTACATGACAGCATTGTAACACAGCCCAAGGCTCCAGCCACATCAGTTGGTAACAAAAACAATTGAATCAGAGCATGTTACTGATACATGGCCATTTTTTCTACACCCATCCTAATATACCAGTGGTTTTATCTATGACATCATTACACCAAGGAGGTTATATAACCTCCTTGATTACACTATGGCAGTTTGCTTTCTAAATATGACCTCATAGTCATACAAGTATTATCTCATACAAGGACAATGTTGACTGCTATATTGCAAGACATGTCCACCCACCTTCTGGTAAGTTCTACTGCAAAACTTGGCTTTCCCAGACACAATGGCATGTAAAAGTACGCAAGGGGACAGATGTTGGCTTCCCTCCTGGTGTGACTCATGTCACAAAGGGTCAATGACCTCAACAGCCAAGACTGTGACACCAGTGACCTCGGACAATAACATGATGTCATACTCAGAGCTGTGTTGGGATGGTTACACCTACAGTATGGATCAGCCATGTGTGAAAATATACGTAGCATCGTCTAAGAAATTAGGCCAACCAAAGTTTTGGTGCCAGAGGTGAAAATAAATATGAGTTATTCAAATGTTGGCTTTTGTGGTGACTTTTTAAGTCCATCCTATGTACACCTGTAATGCATATCACAGACAAGAAGAGAGAAGCCTGTAGAAATTCTAGGTCACCTGCCAATCTGTGGCATGCAACTGTCATGATAGAATTTCATTATTACAGTACACATTTTTAATACTAGGTCAGTAACCCTGCATAACACTACCAAAATGCCTGAAAAGCCTGCAGAAATTCTAGATCAGCAATATCAATATTAATATACAAAGCCCATGTAAAATAAACCTTGTGAGCTTCATGATAGAATTCACAACAAATTTTTACTAGTAGGTGAAGAGCCTGCATTTTGTCTAATAAGTTATTCTTTTGATATTCTTCGATAACGTAAGTATTTCAAATTGTGAAGGGTATAGGTTTGAAAAATTCTATTTCTCCAATTTTTTGCAAACCACGAATGCCCAGGAATCACCACAGAACAATCATCCAATATTTATACAATGGTATCACAGGAAAAACTGTTTCCACGGCTGTCTACCTTCCGCGTCTAGACAATACCTTGGGCCACGTTTCCACCTCTTGATGAATGTCGGAGGCGATAAACATCTGTACTGCCAAGTCCTCCAGGCACGCCACCAACACATTTGTAGCACCCACATAAGGACATGCCGCTGACTGATGGTTCCGAGCTGTAATCCTGCCATGCACTACACACTGTAACAGCTCGCAAGGGGCATTCCCTCATCCGTCTCCCCATCTAATGTAGGTTAAGGGGTGTACCAGAAAACCAGCCTGGGGGCCCACCGCAAGTCTTGTAAGATAGGTTCTTTCAAGGAAAATTAGAAGGTGTTTTCATCACGTCCAAAGACGCTTGAGTTGGGAAACAGATTTAAGGGAAAGGGCAGTCTACAACAGACCAAAACTAATGAATTTGGCACAATTCATTCAACATCTGGTGAGCTTCTTTCTACAGCTGCAGACTGTACAGTAAACAGGGTTCGATCTCCACAGGATCAAGGGAACTGTTGCTGCTTGATGCTGCTACAATCGGTGCCGTCACTATGGTATCATAAAAAGAGTACCTTTTACAATCAACACAAAAAGAACTACTAGTACTCTAGTTGAAACCTGTTGGTCTCTTTATCTTTACATTCATGTGTCATCGCCCTTTGAAAGTTTAAAGAACGTTATCATGAAAGAATGATAGAAAACAACTGGTTGTCCCTCAATCTACCATCTAATTTGTAGCCCTATCACAGTATCTTAAAACCTCTACAAGAAGGCGGTTGACTTATTTGATCAGAAATCCTTCATTCAACCTATTTTCTAAAAATTAAGAAAACAAATTAGATATTCCTTGGTATAGGTGCACTGTGACCTAAAAAATATTAATGACCTTAGCCTTTCGCAACCGGGTCTTTAAGTCAACATTACCTCGATCCATATGATATATTATTGATGAGAAGGGAATTGAAGACTGTTGCACTGCAATGCTATATTCAACCAAGGACAGACAAGCAAGACATACCATTATTGGCATTGCTTAATTGCTATGGAGGCCTTGTTATGGGCAATCATGTTTTCCTTTCACATTTCTGCTACATGTAAATATTCAATGATCAAATTGTATTATTGGTCACGTTACAGTAACGTTATATGTGTAACAGTTACTCGTATCAAAAGCTGTGACCTGGTGACTTCCATTTCTTCTCAAAAATGGAACATCAAAACATAACAGTAACAGAACAGTACACGACTGTAAACATTATCAACAGTGGTGAACAAATTCCCAATTAAAGTTCAGGATGTTAGCTTTTTCTGCAATTGAATTATTTAAGCATGAGTAAACAAATTACTACGTTTACTTTAGACTTGTTGACAATGAAAATGATAACATTTTATTTTTTTTACGTCATCACAAACACATTTATATCATAGCAGTCAAATATCTGAGGGGTATATCTAAATCTAGAATCAGATGATAAGGAAAATTCAAAATGCAGTTTCCGATCAACAATAATGTCCAAATAAATAAATGCATGTCTAGAGTGACCTATTTTTTGATACTGAAGTGAAATCACATTTCACTGTACAATTACAAACACGTACAACATACATATATTGCTATTTTTCTATCAAACAGTACATGTGATTGAAAATGACTGATGATCTGATAAATATCATGTGTGGGAACAACCGATAAGCATGACAAGATATGCTAATTAAGCGACCACACCCCTTTCCTTTGCATCATCATTGTTTCGCCTTGTTATGACTCAAACAGTCCATTCTATAGTACAATGAGCGAGGTTAGTCAAGATCAGGTGTTTCACTACAAGGTATTGTTGAATGAGGAATTTTGCCTTCAGCGTTTGATATAAATAGTAAAGCCAATGTATTGCCACAGGTTATACATTACACATAACGTTACATTCCGGTATGTCAACATGTGTTTACTGCCATTATGGGGATGGGGAGGGGGAGACGTACCATTGCAGTAATTTAAATTCCTGTAATGACATGACCTTGAGGTCTATGAAAAAGAAACCTATCGAAGATTGCCTGTTTTCAAGAAATCATAATGTGATCTAAAATGTTTATTGACAAATTATTTTATGCTGGAATATGGAAGGTGGTCTGTATAATTTCACGTAACGTTACGTAGTACGATATAGGACCATCGGGACCATACAGGTATCAACTATAAGATACAATTCAAGGAAATTTGCGGCGCTAAATTGTGTGAAATTGAGATTTCGATACGAAACGATTTAAGATCATTGTGTGTGCCACAAACCAACTCATCTGTCAGCGTTTGACATCAAGATACTTGCGGCATCCAGGTCACCTATCTGTGCTAAATCTCACCGCCCACGACTTGTTCCGCCCTCCTCACCATTTCTATACAAGTCGTCACTTACGGAACAATATATCTAGGTATTTTCCACACAAAAAGTGAATAAAACTGACTTTTTCTCGACGGCGAAGAGATTCTTCAACTTGATGACAACGCCGGCTTTTGACTGTGATCTTCCCCCGAATCTGACTGACCATTTGGAAGGGGAGGTTGACCGACACGCAAGTCACCTTCCTATAAACTACTGTTGTTCACTTACCTTCGACCTGACAACCTGGTAAATGTAATGGAGCGATCATGTAGAGTGTCTTGCGTCGCCTGACAGTCGCTGTGCCAGTTGAAGGCCTGGGTACGGAAGAATTTTGCGATTTCTCGGCGAGTGCCAGTTTTCCCGTGAGATGTCAATGTAGCGAAAAACATCGCCCTGCCATTGCGCATGTACCCGGGATGACGTCATCGTTATTCCCAGCATCCCTTGCTAACAGCCACAGGGGGGGACCCCGAGGTCATCTTCAAGCAGATGTATGGTTTTGGCTTATTCAGTGTGATCCTTTGTACATGGTACGCCGCGTTGCTAGTGAAAACTTAAAGGTGTCTCCCCTGCAAGCTTATAGTAAAAAAAAAGCACAGGGCAAGGAAAAAGACTCACAAAAACGAACTAGAGCTAAATCTACATCTAATTCTAGCCAATTCTAGCCATATGGCCGAACAAGCATTCGAAAGAAAATAAAGGCATGCGCATCTGATTGATTGATTGATTGATTGATTTGATTGATCTGTTCGGAGATAACACCGGGGCTCTTTACAACAAGCGAATCACGTAAAAAAGAAAATGTTTATTAAATGATAAAATGTTTATCATATGTGTCCCTTTTCTTGTACTTTATTCGGTTACCTAATGCATTTAGCTCATGCTGGGCATGAATATGCAATGAAGTTCATTGTCATTATCATTGTCATTAAAAAAAAGACTTACAAAAATTAACTAGAGCTAAATCTATTCCCTCGGGATCCTTAACAACAAGTGAATCACGTAAAACGAAAATGTTTATTACCGTCTCAAAAGGGTTATGTTATCGGTCCGTTGACACGTTAACTCTAACGTGCTTGGGTGGATTGTCTTGATATTTGGTATCTGGGTAAACGGTTAGGCTTTTATGGATCCTTGAGATAAGCCCGTTAAGCCCCCTAGCGGCTTTATATAGTACTGCAACGGAACTTTCGGGTTTGTTATCTCGTGTTGTCGGACAAGCTATTGCCACGATTTGGGGTTGGTAGATAAGCTCTTTTTAAACATTTTTTTTATATCTATGCCTTTGTCCTCTACGACGTTGTGACGAGTGGCATTGAGGTAGTTCCACAGGGATTGAGGTTCTTTTCTGACAGGAGGAACATGGTTCAAGGACCGCACTGTGTTGGGATGTTGACAGGCGAGTTTCTTGGCGATGAACGTATGGCTCATGTAGCGGGTTGTTCAGTAATTTGCCCGGGAAGAAGTGGCATGTTAAAGTACGGACTCTCTAATTTACGTAGTTTATCGCACATACCTCCCTCGGATAGGACGTTGAATGGAGGTCCCGTGTTTGGGGAGAGCCACACCCCGCGCATGTTAAAGAACCCACCACACCTTTCGAAAAAGAGTAGGGGCATGCCCCGGTGTGCGATGGTCCAAACCTTACAGTCCGGTCTGGGATGACATCTTGAAAAGGTGATACTAGTAGTTCACCTGTTATGTCAATCCTTCCACAAAATCAATAAATAAATAAATTACAGCATGACAGAATCGGAGACGTTCTGATGATCTTAAGGTTTTTAGAGCTTCCAAGGAAATAGTGATCTTGAAAATGTCCTTAGATGTCCGTACCCCTCGGACAATCCTCCGATTATCTATGATGCTATTATTGCTATATAATGTATACTATAGCTAGTACATATCTTTCGTCCAATCAAGAAGCTATATCAAACCTCCTTGGCCCAATACAGAACTCATCCTGCAGTCAAATCAGTACCGCAAGGTGTCGCGTTTTCGCAGTCTATACAACGCACGATTCTTTACGACGATGATCTTGAAGCCCAAGCTAAGGTAAAGGTGGTTTGGCCTTCCGGAATGGAAATATAATGGGAAAGACATTGCTAATACCGTCGGCACTACTGTTCCTTTTCATAAAAAGTATGTACATTGTATGTTTGATGTAATAAGTAGTGTTACGCCCCTGTCTCGCTGGGCAGAAACTTGTTGCCAAGTTGTTTCCACGCGGTTTCCAATGAACACAAATTCCGTCTCCTGCAGTGACGATTGCTTTTGAAAGTTAAAGGCACCCAGAGTATTTTATGAGGCTTGAAAACTGGAAATATTCTAGTTGCTGCAATCTTTATGAAACTGACATTTAATGCCACTGTTTACCACATTTGCGTGCGGATTTCTAATCACAAGTGCTCAAAAGCGGCACAAAACTAGAAAGGCCGTCATTTGCCCCTGAGCAAATACAGCATGTTTAGCCATACCCCTCCCCATGCAAAAAGTGGGCTATCCCAAAATAACCCCTGGGCAAATCGAAATATTAACTGCATGTAGGAAGGCAACATTTGCGAGAGCATCATACTTTGCCAATCTCCCTCCCGATGCATAAATTGACTGTTCCAAAATCACCCGTGCAAAAAAATTCTCTCTACAAGTTCTGCGAGACGCCAAGAGCTTCTTACTGCAAAGGCTTGCGTGTGTACCCGCAACATGACCTCAGGTAACCTGAAAAGAACACATGTTCTTTGGCCAGCAGCAAATGGAACGCCCGGAACTTTAGATAGAACATGGATTCCTTGGCCAGAAGCAAATAGAACATGGAACGGGGATACCACTTTTGACCCGTTTTTGGTCTGAAAATGGGTCCAAAAGTCCCCAAAACGAAGCATTTTGAAGTGATGCAAACCAGAAATGTGATTGAAGTCCTGTAGGGACATGTTCAAGGCACCCTTGTACCGAATGTCAGGTCACTTGCTTGTAATACCAGGGCACAGGAGCCAAAAAGATAGAAATTGCCTAAAAATGCCCCAAAAAACCTCCATAAAAATGATTTTAAGGCCTGTTTCAAAGCAATTTTAAAATCACCTGAGGGTATTTGCCTTCTTTACCTCCATGCCAAATTTCAGGTCGGTTGATTAAAAAATGGCGGAGTTGAATCCATTTGAAGATTTGGCAGGAGGAGAAGAAGAAGAAGAAGAAGAACGTGAGCAAAAACAATATGTTGAGCCATACTAGGTATGGCTAAACATAAATAAGCTACATGGTGATCTTTTAGTTTCAGGCGCCTAGTGTAAATAGACCGATACCATAGCCCCGCCCACCTCCGTCAAAACGAAGAAACGCAAAATTAAAACATGAAAATGCAAATATTTGCATTTATTGAAATTTACTATGTGTAGGAATGACTAGAAACTGGAGTTTTTTATTCAAGTTTCAAGCCTCATAAGATGCTCTGGATGCCTTTAAAAACGCAAGAGTCGAATTGACGTGAACTAGACGCGATCTAGTCTCGAACTAGTTTCCAATATTGGCCCCCTGTTTGGGACCATTTAAGATAGTCGCCAATAGGTTCCCATTAGTCGTCAAAAGGTTCCACTTATTCTGTAGTAATAAGTAATAAGTCAGTTTCAAGGTTTGCTTGCTATAACAAATCTATAAACATTTATCATCACAGATACATGATACATCCGGTATATCGTTCGTGTCAGTTCGTTTTGGTCATTTCTTTCACTGTAAAAATATTCTAACGTTATGCTCATATTTCATAATATGTTAATCATGTTGCACCAAGTCCATAAGTGAACAACCTTTTATCACTGCATTTTTTATGCGTTTTACTCATTTTACACTTTTTTTTTCAAATTCAGTAGCAACACTGCTTTCCAATACCCCTTTCAGCAGGGCTTCATTTGCAAATGCGTCGCTGGGCACTGTGAGTGCTAGGGAAAACTGTCAAAGTCGTCTCCACTTGGCGACCTCGCTGTGACCGAGCAATTTAACACTGCGCTAAACGAATTTCATTGGTAAAAAACGAATCTTTTTACGCTTTGTGTGCTTTGTTGTCTTTTAAGTCATACTTGTACGTTTTACACGGTATTTCTATTGTAAAGTCAAGGCAATTTTGGACGCAACGAGGTCGCCAACGCGTCGCGGGTCCAGTGAGACTGAGAGGGCGGCGTAGTTGCTGTAGCGTCGAATGACTGCTGTTTTTATCTACATCCGGTGGACGACTGATAGGCAATATATTTCGATGTACGTAATTCACTATACTCAATGCTATCGTCGGACTTACCAGGATTTATCTCAATGGACTTGATCACTTGAACAGCAAATTTAAGTACATAATGACATGTGACAATCCATGCATGGTATACATTGGGAAATATATCAGCAAAGAATGTCTAGGCGTAAGAAACTCCTCCAATGATCGTAAAATCCCATTAATTGTCATCCCATACTACTACACCATATTGTATAAGATAGACTACTTCACCATATTGTATAAGATAGACTACTTCACCATATTGTATAAGATAGACTACCACATAATATTGTATTAGATAGATTGGTTAGCCTAATAGAATGTTATCTATGTACCAATGAATGCCATACTTTGTACCTCGTACAATTGTTGTGCAATAAAGTTATTATTATGACGTTGCAGATTAGATTAGATTATTAATCAATATTCAAATCATTTGATCAAATTATAGTATATCAATCCTTTGCCGGCCACCTTCTTTTTTGCCTACCACTGCCCCGTCACTGATCGCTCGTATGGATAGTTGTGTTTGTTTGTTTGTTTATTTATTTATTTATGACGTAATGGCAGGCTACGTCACAAAATGTTAACTTGTATTTTTCCATGACTGATGGCGTACTCCGATCCTTGTGACGAAACAAACGAGTAACAGGCCAACTTGTTACTTGGCATTGTGACGTTCTAACGGTTCTCGAACGTCACTGTGAATCAGTTTCACGCAGCAAACGCAACGTGCGGACGTGAAATACTGATTTCAGAAGCTCTACTTAAACAAAAAGTAATTTGAATTGAAATGGCCTGTTCATCGGACGTGCCGAAAGGCAAAAGAAGAAACAAGAACAGGTCGTTGGCCGCACGGGGTCTTTTGTATGCAGAATTAGGGTATATCGATAGCCTTACGCCAAACACTGCTGCAGCGGTGGATGAAGTTTGTCTCACTGACGGACTTCAGCTGGAGGACATACTGATGGGGCACTACCAAGGCAGGGGAGTTTCAAGAGTAAGTGTTAGCGTTAACGTTGTTAAACTTTGCATGAGTCTTAGCATACAGTGTCGTCAATCAAGCCTAACTCCGTGGCCAGTGTTCTAAAATTGTCGTTGAAGGGATGCCCTAAACGAATGGCGCACTACGATTTCCGATGTTGTTCACAAGGGGTACGGGTACCAAGTAGATTTCAGTGCAAGAATACACTATATAATACAATTTATAGCATGTTTTATTTTTTCATTCATTCATTCGGCTTTACAGATTAAAAAAAAATCTGTGAGGAGCCGGCAACAGAAACCTGGTTTCTCTACAGGGCCGGCTCCTCAACAAATTAACAATAAAACTACAATACAATACAATACAATACAATGTAATACAAAAAATGAACAAGAGAAAATCAAGAGGTATGATAATTATAGATTTTCCTCATTAGCTATTCAAATTAAGTCACAATAAGCATAATTTGCACTTCATTATGTATATCTCTGTCTAAGCTACCTGCATACTAAGTATCATATTGACAGTCCTAGAATTTTCCAATTAGATGAGATGAGGTGTTTTGCATTAATTATGCAAATTATGGATTTATTTGCATAATTGGTATCTGTTGATGCTCCACTTTCCATAAACTACATATGTTAGATGTATTTGAGTCTGATAATGGAAAACACTGCAAATATAGATTTCCCTCATTAGTTATGCAAAGTAAGTCCTTATTAACATAATTTGCACTTCATTGTGTACATCTCTGTCTAAGCTACCTGTATACTAAATATCATGGAAATCCATCGTTCCTTTGTTCAGTTATTCCCCTTAGAAGATTTTCAAGATAACGCCCCTGCAGTTCCGGAGCTGCTAGGGGGCCCAAACCTACACCACAAGCTATCTGCCACAAAAAAATCAAGACCATAGCACGTCCAGGTGAAGAGATACAAAAATGGAATTTCTGCTGCAGTACCAAGGTCACATACCAGGGGGCCCAAAATTGACCTTGAATTTCGGCTTCGCAACACCTGCCAACATACCAAATATCATCGTAATACATTAAGAGGTTCTTGAGTTATGCTGACTACAGTGGTCCGGAAACACAAACAGACAGACAAACAGACAAACAAACAAACAGACAGACAGACAAACAGACAGACACACCCAAAACAATATCTCCATTTTTCATGGAGATAATAAATAATACATCGAAAAGCTCCCGTCTATAACACAGTGGCAGAAGAGTAGTGGTGGTAAGTTTATCCCTGTATGGCAGTTCATTGTTGTTACAGATGAATTTAATGGCTCTCCGTTGAACTCCCTCGACCTTGCGCATGACCAATCTCGTGTGCGGGGACCACACCTGGGAGCAATAAGCTAAATGTCGAATAACTAATGAACGATATAAGTTGAGCTTGACTATCTTTGTAACCAACAGATCGCTTTATCATGGCGAGTATTGAGTTGCACTTTGACACTTTCTTATGTACATGAGTATTCCAACTTAGGTTATGACAAACCTGAAGACGTGTGTGGGGACCACACCTGGGAGCAATAATCTAAATGTCGAATAACTAATGAACGATATAAGTTGAGCTTGACTATCTTTGTAACCAACAGATCACTTTATCATGGCGAGTATTGATCACATGAGTTGCACTTTGAAACTTTTTTATGTACATGAGTATTCCAACTTAGGTTATGACAAACCTGAAGACCTAGGTCCTCATATGATTCAGGTCTAGTAAGTACATGTACCATCTATGTTATAGGTATAATTATAGGTGAGGACTTACGTGTAACGCTGACCACGGAACATTTACAGGGATGAAATTTCATTTGCCATGTTTCACTCCAGAAACCAAGTCTGTCCAAATCAGACTGAAATTTGATACAATCAAAAACAGTGTTAATTCTTTTGAAGTTTTCATACATTCTACATGTTTTTACGATGACCGACGCTAAGAATAGCTACGAATCAATGATGTACTCTTCTCTTTAATATCTAGGCAGCTGTGGAGGCAACTCGCAGGACGTTAGAAGGTGGTGAAGGTGACCCTAACCTACGCGAGTGCAGCCCTGATGAAAAACATAACATCATAACATCATTAGCAGCTCGGGATATCAAAACACCAGTACCGAACACCTGTCGTGAAGAGTCACAGGATCTGTTGAGTTGCTCCGATGGTGAAAACATGAGTGTGGTGACGTCCACCGGTCAGTTCACCAGTGGTCAGACCCCTGCAGGTGACCGCTCCGTCTTGATCCACTGTGAAGAGCCACAGTCCAGCCAATGCGTCACTTCCCTTGTAGAAGGGGATACCAAGTCTGAAACCGTGGATCTGGTAACTACTACTGACAGCTACGAGGAAGAACCACTGCCTTGCCTTCCATTAGAGTGCCAGTCACCTGTGAACACACCAAGGTCATCCTCACCAGAGACTGAGGTGTTGTTGACATCAGTTCATGATTATGCCTGTGCACACTATCCTGACCATCCCAGCTGTGCTGAGGAGCCACCACCCCCGAAGTGCACATCTGTAGTGTTTCGCGCCAAGCACAGCCCGCGACACGTGCTGCGCTACACCTGCCAGTCCCCCGCGGGCACGCCACCGTCCACTCCAAGACTGGCGGTAGAGGGATCGTGGGTTCACGAACATGTACAAAGCCTTGCCAAGAGAACTAAAGAAGAGGACATCGCAGACCGGGTCGATGGTATGTATGGCACTAGTGAAGATGTCCACGGTCTTGCCAAGAAAGTTGACGAGGAAGATACACAAGACTTTGTCAATGAAACGTGCGGAGACCAGACTACACCTTCTGCAGTGTTGCACCAAAATGTCCAAGTTCATGGCAAGAAAATTCAAAAGGAAGTAATACAACACTTTGTCAATACTGGCCAATCTACACCTACCAAGTTGATGTATCAAGATCAAGATCTCCAAGGAATTTCAAAGGAAGTTGACAAGGAAGACCCACGTGCACAAGACTTTGTCAGCAAGATATGTGGTGACCGAGCTACACCTACCACACCAACCCACAAGAGTGAAGATGTAGATGATCCTGCCTTGGTCAAGGTCAAGGAAAACCCGCAAGACTTGGTCCAAACTACAACCGCCTCATTATCGCAACAAGATGACCAGGGTCTTGAAAAGGTAAAGAAAGACAACTCAGTCATCACTGCCACTGGCATGTGTGGAGCCTCTCATCAAATGGTTCCTACCGCACTGACGGGTCAAGATGAAGACATCCAAGCCAAGACAGTTGATAAGGAAGACCAAGGAAGCCTGGCTACTGGTATGTGTAGTGCCTCTGACATGTCTGACTATCCTGCCACATTAGTGCCCCCAGTTGAAGAAATATAATGTCAGCATTCTTTGAGAATTTGGATTCTTAAGACCAGAGTAAAACTTGCCATTTTCATTGATGAACAATATTTTACTTGAATGAAATCAGCTGCTCACAAATAAGGTAACTCAAGTACAAAAACTGCATGAGTCTAAGTGTTTAAACATTATGTTGACAACATGTTTGTTTTCATTTCAGAGAAAGACCTGAAGGGCCAAACCGATGAGCCCAAAAGGCGGGGAGGCAAGTGGTGGGATTTGAGGATAAAGAGAGAGAGGATGGCCAGGGACAGGACAAATGGCATCAACAATGGTGAGTAGTGTCAATCCCATACAAACATGAATACTTTAATCTGATTCCATTCTATATTTTCTGCTTTAATCATATGGAATTTGTTTCTTTGCAGTGATTTATGCTTATACAAGGTGATTTTGTAATTGTAGTCAGTAGAACATTTTTGCATGGGGGAGAAATGCAGAGTGACATATTTTACATTTGCTTGCAAATGTTGGCTTCTTTCTAACAGTTTTCTGTCCTTTCAGACAAAAAGGATGCAAAGGAAGGAAGGAAGTGGTGGAGAAGAGTTTTCACTAGGAAGAGTGGTGGAAAGACAAGGGGCAGTGACAGTGGTGAGTAGAATTGCCTATGCATAATGATCGGTACTAATATGTGTGAAAAAGACGGATTATACTTGTGCATTGTATTTCGATACATGCTTGCACAAGGTGATTTTGTAATTGTAGTCAATAGAACATTTTTGCATGGGGGAGAAATGCAGAGTGACATATTTTACATTTGCTTGCAAATGTTGGCTTTCTTTCTAACAGTTTTCTGTCCTTTCAGACAAAAAGGATGCAAAGGAAGGAAGGAAGTGGTGGAGAAGAGTTTTCACTAGGAAGCGTGGTGGAAAGACAAGTGGCAGTGACAGTGGTGAGTAGAATTGCCTATGCAGAAGCTACATGTTTTTGTGTTATGATTTTATTTGATAAGGTGTTTACAGACTGTGTGTATGTACCGTATCAAATGACAGGTTTGTGTACAGATTGTGCTGTGTACCAGTGACCTGTATGTTTGTGTAGATGGTGTGTTCAGCGCCAAGGACATGTTTGTATACAGATTGTAATGTGCATCATTGACCTGTATGTTTGTGTAGATGGTGTTATCAGCACCAAGGACTGTTTTTTGCACAGATTGTGTCGTATACCAGCGACCTGTATGTTTGTGTAGATGATGTGTTCAGCACTAAGGACAGCTTTGTGCAGATTGCGTTGTGCACTAGCATCCTGTATGTTTGTGTAGATGGTGTGTTCAACACCAAGGGCATGTTTGTATACTGATTGCAATGTGCATCATTGACCTGTATGCTTGTTTAGATGGTGTTATCAGCACCAAGGACTGTTTTTGCACAGATTGTGTCGTATACCAGCGACCTGTGTGTTTGTGTAGATGATGTGTTCAGCACTAAGGACAGCTTTGTGCAGATTGTGTTGTGCACCAGTGTCGGGTATGTTTGTGTAGATGCTGTGTTCAGCACCAACGACAGGTTTGTGTACAGATTGTCTTGTGTACCAGTGAACTGTGTAGCTGGTATATTCAGCACCGTGGACAGGTTTAGAATACATATTGGGCTCTGTACCGGTAGACTGTATGTTTGTGAAGATGGTATGTTCAGCACCAAGGACAGGATTGTGTACAGATTGTGTTGTGCATCAGTGTCAGCACCAAGGACAGGATTGTGTACAGATTGTGTTGTGCATCAGTGTTGTGTTCAGCAACAAAGACACATCTAAGTACATACTTTGCTGTGCACCAGTGACTAGGTAGTGACCTGTACGTTTGTGTAGATAGTGTGTTCAGCCCAATTGACATGTAAAATATACAAGTAACAAACATGATCGTAACCGCTCCTACTTGTTGCCAAATTACTTCAGGACTTGATCCCAGCACGATTTGTATTGAAAGATGATATATTTCTCAAACATTCTTTATCACATTTTCTTACAGAAAAGAGGAGAGGATGCTGCATTTGCTGCATGTGAAGAGGACAACTTATTCATTTGACTTGGATGATTGATGATTCTTTTTATGATTTGAGACTGATTTATTTTTGTATATAGATTTTAAAGCTATGTGTATAAATGACAGTGGATTGTTTTGTATTGCATTTGCAATACTGTTGGTAACGTTGGTTAACATAAATTCGCGGGGTACTTAAATTCGCCATTTTTAGAAACGGTGTATTTTAGGGATATGTGCTAGATGCAAAATCAGTTATAACGCCAGCAATGCAAACCGGATAGACTAATTATTTAGAACACTGCCTTAAAAGCTTCGATAACCATGCATTAGAAGTTGGCGACGTCAAAAACTCTCCGTCCCTTATTGACAGAGTCTGGGGGCATCGTGGAAGAATCACACTACATTGTTGTTCGCTGGTTTATAAGACAGCTTCTTGCTAAACACAATTATTTACAAGACAACTTATTACAATCTCTTTTGCTAACCTGCAACTGGATTCTAAGTGTGATCAATCATCAAATATCCTCTTTGTTGCTACAACCTACGGCACGTGTATTTTCCCGCCGCCATATTACTACCCAGAATCCTGTTGTCAAGCAGACGACAAAGGTTGTGAGTAACACTTTTTTGTCTAAATGTTGTGTGTGAAAGTGGACTGAGGACGATATTTTCCTCAATGTTTGCTCCTAACAAGTAACAACACTGCTTTCCAATACCCTGTTCAGCAGGGCTTCATTTGCAAATGCGTCGCTGGGCACTGTGAGTGCTAGGGAAATCTGGACGAATACTGTCCAAGTCGTCTCCACTTGGCGACCTCGCTGTGACCGAGCAATTTAACACCGCGCTAAACGAATTTCACTTGTAAAAAACGAATCTTTTTATGCTTTGTGTGCTTTGTTGTCTTTTTAGTCATACTAGTACGTTTTGCATGGTATTCCCATTGTAAAGTCAAGGCTAACTCAAATTCAATTTAGGACCCAACGAGGTCGCCAACGCGTCGCTGGTCTAGTGAGACTGACATTAGATTATCAATCAATATTCAAATCATTTAATCAAATTATAGTATATTAATCCTTTGCCGGCCACCTTCTTTTTTGCCTACCACTGCCCCGTCACTGATCGCTCGTATGGATAGTGGTGTTTGTTTGTTTGTTTGTTTATTTATTTATTTATGACGTAATGGCAGGTTACGTCACAAAATGTTAACTTGTATTTTTCCATGACTGATGGCGTACTCCGATCCTTGTGACGAAACAAACGAGTAACAGGCCAACTTGTTACTTGGCATTGTGACGTTCTAACGGTTCTCGAACGTCACTGTGAATCAGTTTCACGCAGCAAACGCAACGTACGGACGTGAAATACTGATTTCAGAAGCTCTACTTAAACAAAAAGTAATTTGAATTGAAATGGCCTGTTCATCGGACATGCCGAAAGGCAAAAGACGAAACAAGAACAGGTCATTGGCCGCGCGGGGTCTGTTGTATGCCGAATTAGGGTATATCAATAGCCTTACGCCAAAGACTGCTGCAGCGGTGAGTGAAGTTTGTCTCACTGACGGACTTCAGCTGGAGGACATACTGATGGGGCACTACCAAGGCAGGGGAGTTTCAAGAGTAAGTGTTAGCGTTAACGTTGTTAAACTTTGCATGAGTCTTAGCATACAGTGTCGTCAATCAAATCTAACTCCGTGGCCAGTGTTCTAAAACTGTCGTTGAAGGGATGCCCTAAACGAATGGCGCACTACGATTTCCGATGTTTCACAAGGGGTACGGGTACCAAGTATATTTCAGTGCAAGAATACACTATATAATACAATTTATAGCATATGTTTTATTTTTTTTATTCATTTATTCGGCTTTACAGATTAAAAACAAATCTGTGAGGAGCCGGCAACAGAAACCTGGTTTCTCTACAGGGCCGGCTCCCCAACAAATAAACAATAAAACTACAATACAATACAATATAATGTAATACAAAAAATGAAGAAAAAAAATGAACAAGAGAAAAACAAGGTATGATAATTCTAGGTTGCCAGGCACTTGTCACATCTACAGATAGAGGACCAGGTGCATATGTTGTCGGTTGAGTATATGGAGTTTACCTGTGATTTGTAATAAGTAGCTAGTAATTTCTTGACCGATAGAATGCCGAGGTTTGAGTACATGTGTTGGCGGATTGTTACAGGTAAAGAGTTCCAGATAAGTACAATACGACTAAAATATGAGAAGGTAAATGTTTCAGTTTTGCAAAGGCGAACAGTAAGTTTGAATTGATCAGTGGAGCGAAAAGATCTACTAGGTACATAAACTTTGACAAAATGAGATATGTCAATGTGATAAAAACCCGGCGAAAACGTTTAAAAAGAAATAATACATCGAAAAGCTCCCGTCTATAACACAGTGGCAGAAGAGTAGTGGTGGTAAGTTTATCCCTGTATGGCAGTTCATTGTTGTTACAGATGAATTTAATGGCTCTCCGTTGAACTCCCTCGACCTTGCGCATGACCAATCTCGTGTGCGGGGACCACACCTGGGAGCAATAATCTAAATGTGGAATAACTAATGAACGATATAAGTTGAGCTTGACTATGAAGGGAGCTTTGTAACCAACAGATCGCTTTATCATGGCGAGTATTGAGTTGCACTTTGACACTTTCTTATGTATTCCAACTTAGGTTATGACAAACCTGAAGACCTAACGTAACATAACCAATTAACGTCCGATTTATTCAAAACGTATTTATCTTAAAACCGCGCGGACAGAGCCAAATTTTAAACCCATGGTCAGAAATATCAGCTCTTCTCAAAAGCAAATGCATGGTCTGTAAGTTTTTATCCGCCTGTTTAACGCCGTGCGAGTATGTATTTATATTGAGGTATATGACGAAGAATTCTGCTAGGGTAACCCATTATCGTCCACTTCATCTTTTCCTTTCTAGCGCTATGATTGAAGAACATAGACCAGAAAAAAAATGCACAGTAACTGTCCAAAGTAGTCTACAGACAAATGATAGCAAAATCACTATGTCTGTCCCACCACTTGCTTGACGCGATGGAAGAAAACAGCGTTTATCTCTGAATTTCCCCGACATGCGCGGCACGTGGCGTTCACGTGGTAAACGCATGGCAATTATGCTTTGCCGTGCAAAAATTAGCCTCCGGTGCGGGTGTCGCTAGGTTGTATCAAACCTTCCTAAAACTGGTAATAGTTTCA
Source organism: Branchiostoma lanceolatum (assembly GCF_035083965.1). Classification (NCBI taxonomy): domain Eukaryota; kingdom Metazoa; phylum Chordata; class Leptocardii; order Amphioxiformes; family Branchiostomatidae; genus Branchiostoma; species Branchiostoma lanceolatum. Next base: position 10,138,922 of record NC_089723.1, on the reverse strand, counting down.
ACCTCGAATCACCATGGATAGTCTAGATATCAAAGAAAGGTTTAACGTCAGCTATTTTTAAAAGATACTAGCTATCGTGCAAGTTCCAAAAACATGATGAAGTACGCGGTGTCGAATTACATATGAAATACGTTATGCGTGACGCTTCCGTGCAACTTGTTGTTACTGGTTCAGGAGTTTATTCTGTTATGTCCCTGGACGTAAACCTTTTTCATTGTTTTGTATGATAGAGGGAGATGGCTAAGGATCATACTTATGACGTTCTTTATTGCTCATGAGAACAGGCTTTGGCATAATACACCGCGACATGTGGACATAAGCCAAACCGGACGTAAATAGGTTCTGCACGTAAATAGGTCATGTTACGTTAGGTCCCCATATGATTCAGATCTAGTAAGTACATGTACAATCAAAAACAGTGTTAATTCTTTTGAAGTTTTCATACATTCTACATGTTTTTACGATGACCGACGCTAAGAATAGCTACGAATCAATGATGTGCTCTTCTCTTCAATATCTAGGCAGCTGTGGAGGCAGCTCGCAAGACGCTACAGTGCGGTGAAGGTGACCCTAACCTACGCGAGTGCAGCCCTGATGAAAAACATAACATATCTAAACAAGCAGCTCGGGATATCAAAACACCAGCATCCCACATCTGTCGTGAAGAGCCACAGGATCTGTTGAGTTGCTCCGATGGGGAAAACATGAGTGTGGTGACGTCCAGCGGTCAGTTCACCAGTGGTCAGACCCCTGCAGGTGATCGCTCCGTCTTGATCCACTGTGAAGAGCCACAGTCCAGCCAACGCGTCACTTCCCTTGTAGAAGGGGATACCAAGACTGAAACCGTGGACCTGGCAACTACTACTGACAGCCAAGAACAACCACTGCCTTGCCTCCCATTAGAGTGCCAGTCACCTGTGAACACACCAAAGTCATCCTCACCAGCAACTGAGGTGTTGTTGACACCAGTTTACGATAATGCCTGTGCACACCATCCTGACCATCCCAGCTGTGCTGAGGAGCCACCACCCCCGAAGTGCACATCTGTGGCGTTTCGCGCCAAGCACAGCCCGCGACACGTGCCGTACTACACCTGCCAGTCCCCCGCGGGCACGCCATCGTCCACTCCGAGACTGGCGGTAGAGGGATTGTGGGTTCACGAACATGTACAAAGCCTTGCCAAGAGAACGAAAGAAGAGGACATCGCAGACTGGGTCAGTGGTATGTGTGGCACTGGTGAAGATATCCAAGGTCTTGCCAAGAAAGTTGACGAGGAAGACACACAAGACTTTGTCAATGAAACGTGCGGAGACCAGACTACACCATCTGCATTGCTACAACAAAATGTCCGAAGTTTAGGCAAAAAAATTGAAAAGGAAGGGATACAAAACTTTGTCAATAGTGACCAATCTACACCTACCAAGCTGATGTACCAAGATAAAGATCTCCAAGGAATTTCAAAGGAAGTTGACAAGGAAGACCCACAAGACTTCAGCATCAGCAAGATATGTGGTGATCGAGTAACACCTACCACCCACAAAGGTGAAGATGTAAATGATGCTGTCTTGGTCAAGGTCAAGGAAAACCCACAAGACTTGGTCCAAACTACAACCGCCTCATTATCGCAACAAGATGTCCAGGGTCTTGGAAAGGAAGAGCAGGACACCTCAGTCATCACTGGCATGTGTGGAGCCTCTCATCAAATGGTTCCTACCACACTGACGGGTCAAGATGAAGACATCCAAGCCAAGGCAGTTGATAAAGAAGACCAAGAAAGCTTGGCTACCGGTATGTGTAGTGCCTCTGACATGTCTGACTATTCTACCACATTAGTGCCCCGAGTTGAAGAGATATAATGTCATCATTCTTTTAGAATATGGATTCATAAAACCAAAGTAAAACTTGCCATTTTCGTGGCTGAACATGGCTGTTTATACATAATGCTCTACAACATGTTTGTTATCATTTCAGAGAAACACCTCAAGGCCCAAACCGATGAGCCAAAAAAGCGGGGAGGCAAGTGGTGTGATTTGAGGACAGAGAGAGAGAGGATGGCCAGGGACAGGACAGATGGCATCAACAATGGTGAGTAGTTTCAATCCCATACAAGCATGAATACTTTAATTTAATTCCATTCTATATTTTCTGCTTTAATCATAGGGAATTTTTGTTCATTGCAGTGATTTATGCTTTTACAAGGTGATTTTGTAATTGTGGTCAATAGAACATTTTTGCATGGGGGAGAAATGCAGAGTGACATATTTTACATTTGCTTGCAAATGTTCGCTTTCTTTCTAACAGTTTTCTGTACTTTCAGACAAAATGGATGAAAAGAAAGGAAGGAAGTGGTGGAGAAGAGTTTTCACTAGGAAGAGTGGTGGAAAGACAAGGGGCAGTGACAGTGGTGAGTAGAATTGCCTATGCATAATGATCAGTATTAATATGTGTGAAAAAGACGGATTATACTTGTGCATTGTATTTCGATACATGCTTGTACAAGGTGATTTTGTAATTGTAGCCAATAGAACATTTTTGCATGGGGGAGAAATGCAGAGTGACATATCTTACATTTGCTTGCAAATGTTGGCTTTCTTTCTAACAGTTTTCTGTCCTTTCAGACAAAAAGGATGCAAAGGAAGGAAGGAAGTGGTGGAGAAGAGTTTTCACTAGGAAGCGTGGTGGAAAGACAAGTGGCAGTGACAGTGGTGAGTAGAATTGCTATGCATAAGCTACATGTTTTTGTGTTATGATTTTATTTGATAAGGTGTTTACAGACTGCGTGTATGTACCGTATCAAATGACAGGTTTGTGAACAGATTGTGCTGTGTACCAGTGACCTGTATGTTTGTGTAGATGATGTGTTCAGCACTAAGGATAGCTTTGTGTACAGATTGCGTTGTGCACTAGCATCCTGTATGTTTGTGTAGATGGTGTGTTCAACACCAAGGACATGTTTGTGTACAGATTGTAATGTGCATCATTGATCTGTATGTTTGTGAAGATGGTGTTATCAGCACCAAGGACTGTTTTTGCACAGATTGTGTCGTATACCAGCGACCTGTGTGTTTGTGTAGATGATGTGTTCAGCACTAAGGACAGCTTTGTACAGATTGCGTTGTGCACCAGTGTCGCGTATGTTTGTGTCGATGGTGTGTTCAGCACCAAGGACAGGTTTGTGTACAGATTATTTTGTGTACCAGTGACCTGTGTAGATGGTATATTCAGCACCGTGGACTGGTTTAGATTACAGATTGGGCTCTGCACCGGTCGACTGTATGTTTGTGAAGATGGTATATTCAGCACCAAAGACAGGATTGTGTACAGACTGTGTTGTGCACCAGTGTCGCGTATGTTTGTGAAGATGGTATATTCAGCACCGTGGACTGGTTTAGAGTACAGATTGGACTCTGCACCGGTCGACCGTATGTTTGTGAAGATGGTATATTCAGCACCAAGGACAGGATTGTGTACAGACTGTGTTGTGCACCAGTGTCGCGTATGTTTGTGAAGATGGTATATTCAGCACCGTGGGCTGGTTTAGAGCACAGATTGGGCTCTGCACCGGTCGACTGTATGTTTGTGAAGATGGTATATTCAGCACCAAGGACAGGATTCTGTACAGACTGTGTTGTGCACCAGTGTCGCGTATGTTTGTGAAGATGGTATGTTGAGCACCGTGGACTGGTTTAGAGTACAGATTGGGCTCTGCACCGGTCGACTGTATGTTTGTGAAGATGGTATATTCAGCACCAAGGACAGGATTGTGTACAGACTGTGTTGTGCACCAGTGTCGCGAATGTTTGTGAAGATGGTATATTCAGCACCGTGGACTGGTTTAGAGCACAGATTGGACTCTGCGCCGGTTGACCGTATGTTTGTGAAGATGTTATGTTCAGCACCAAGGACAGGATTGTGTACAGACTGTGTTGTGCACCAGTGTCGCGTATGTTTGTGAAGATGGTATGTTGAGCACCGTGGACTGGTTTAGAGTACAGATTGGGCTCTGCACCGGTCGACTGTATGTTTGTGAAGATGGTATATTCAGCACCAAGGACAGGATTGTGTACAGACTGTGTTGTGCACCAGTGTCGCGTATGTTTGTGAAGATGGTATATTCAGCACCGTGGACTGGTTTAGAGTACAGATTGGACTCTGCGCCGGTCGACCGTATGTTTGTGAAGATGTTATGTTCAGCACCAAGGACAGGATTGTGTACAGACTGTGTTGTGCACCAGTGTCGCGTATGTTTGTGAAGATGGTATATTCAGCACCGTGGACTGGTTTAGAGCACAGATTGGACTCTGCGCCGGTTGACCGTATGTTTGTGAAGATGTTATGTTCAGCACCAAGGACAGGATTGTGTACAGACTGTGTTGTGCACCAGTGTCGCGTATGTTTGTGAAGATGGTATGTTGAGCACCGTGGACTGGTTTAGAGTACAGATTGGGCTCTGCACCGGTCGACTGTACGTTTGTGAAGATGGTATATTCAGCACCAAGGACAGGATTGTGTACAGACTGTGTTGTGCACCAGTGTCGCGTATGTTTGTGAAGATGGTATATTCAGCACCGTGGACTGGTTTAGAGTACAGATTGGACTCTGCGCCGGTCGACCGTATGTTTGTGAAGATGTTATGTTCAGCACCAAGGACAGGATTGTGTACAGACTGTGTTGTGCACCAGTGTCGCGTATGTTTGTGAAGATGGTATATTCAGCACCGTGGACTGGTTTAGAGTACAGATTGGGCTCTGCACCGGTAGACTGTATGTTTGTTAAGATGTTATGTTCAACACCAAGGACAGGATTGTGTACAGATTGTGTTGTGCATTGGTGTCCTGTATGTTTGTCGAGATGTTGTGTTCAGCAACAAAGACACATCTAAGTACATGCTATGCTGTGCACCAGTGACTAGGTAGTGACCTGTACGTTTGTGTAGATAGTGTGTTCAGCCCAATTGACATGTAAAATATACAAGTAACAAACATGATCGTAACCGCTCCTACTTGTTGCCAAATTACTTCAGGACTTGATCCCAGCACGATTTGTCTTGTAAGATGACATATTTCTCAAACATTCTTTATCATATTTTCTTACAGGAAAGAGGAGAGGATGGTGCATCTGCTGCATGTGAAGATGACATCTTGTAATTCATTTGACTTGGATGATTGATGATTTTTTTATGATTTGAGACTGATATATTTTTGTATAGAGATTTTAAAGCTTCGAAAACTATGTTTATAAATGACAGTCGATTGTTCTGTATTGCATTTGTCCATCGCAAAATAAAATGTTCATCAAAGAATCATGGTGTTGTTATTTCTCGGTAACAGATGCTGTGTACATAGGTGTTGTATATATTTCCCCGCCATTCCTTATGAAAAGACCAAAATTTAATCCAAGCATTATTTGGTTTAAGACAAATTGACAACAGTCTGTACAGAGACTATCTTTACACTAAAAACGTATATTTTGAGCCAAAACGTATATTTTGAGCCAAAGTACAGTGCACTCAAAGTCATATCAACTAGACTTTCGTATGATAATCTAAGCACTGAAGGTTAAACACACGGCACCAGAAACCTTAGAGATGGATCGGACGAAGCAGGGCTTGATTTGCAATAGCAATAAGAAAATGTTATATATGTTAAGTTCCAATCATAAAAGCCCTATACTATCACAGAAGGCTAATAAAGCTTTTTCTTACTGGTAATGCAAATTGAGCTCTGATTCGTCCTATCTATCTTTAAGGTTTTTGGTGTCGTTTGTTGAAAAGTTAGATTATGGACCACTTAGCGGCTTTCCCTGGTACTAAAGCAGACCTTTGGGTTTTCATATCTCGTGTCCAGGACATGATATGGCAGGAATTCGCCCTTGGGCTCTTGAGGAAGGTATATGTTTGAGCCCCCTAACAGCTATGAATGCTAACACATGGTTCATGTCACATGCAATATTTTAGGCCTCTCTAAAGGAGCTGTCGTGAACCTAATAGGCAGTAGTAGTGGGCAACCTCAAACCAACCGTACACACTCACGCCACATCTTCAGAAAAGAGGCTGTAGCCGCGTATAGTTCCCGTTTAGAACTTTATTCGAACCCCAGTCATTAGAACCGCCCTGTGCCATGTTTCGGCCAGCTCCAGGCACTGTGAATACATACACATGGATCACGTCACTTCAAGAAAAAATGTCTACCTCTATATATGGAGGTGCTCTACAGTTTTGAAGCTCCACGCGCTATGAAAGAATGCACCTGCTTCATGACATTCACACAAAAAATAGATATAGACTATGGAGGATCTCTTCAGACTGGCTAGCACTCTTCTCCAGCTCCATGTACTATGAACAACCTGTTCTAAGAAGAACAAAGACGACGACCAGGGTCTTACAGCACCAGACACCTGTTCTAAGGAGAACAATGACGACGACCAGGGTCTTGCAACACCAGACACTTGTTCTAAGGAGAACAAAGATGACGATCAGAGTCTTACAACACCAGACACTTGTTCTAAGGAGAACAAAGATGACGATCAGAGTCTTACAACACCAGACACTTGTTCTAAGGAGAACAATGACGACGACCAGGGTCTTAAAACACAGCACACCTGTTCCAAGGAGAAAAAAAAGATGACCAGGGTGACGAAACGCATGGACAGCTCGTCCGTAGGTCAAGAATTATCAAATGTTTACTAAACTTAGGTCGACGACTAAGAAAGCTGTGTCGGTGTTCATGTGCAAGCCCAGAGACAGTAGACTGAATTTAGCGACATGTGAGCTAGGTCTATTATCATGCTATCTATCTATCTAGTTTACTATTCATTTTATTCAGGCGATCTGTTGGCGACTGTTAGAATTCGGCCCAGCCATGTAATGTGTCTGTGTCTGAGAGAAATGGTTTATTGATTAAGGAAGTATTAAATCGACCACTGAATTGTGATTTTTACAGTGTCAAGGCTGTAGAAAGTAGCTCACATTAAAAATGTAAAGGTAACAAGACAATAGCAAATCAACATTTTAAAGAAATCGTTAACTAGTAGATAAAAGGCGTGGTGACACATGGACATCGCCTCGTCGGGATGGGGGCTAAGGACTGTGTTTCTCAGACGAGTTTTCGGTGACTCTATGACGTAAATTGTCCTAGAGTCGAATTGCCTAAGACAGTAAGGTCCGTTGCAGATTTGTAGATGACGTACTCAAGATTCAAGATGTATTTATCGAAATATCGCTGTGGAACACTGAATCGCAACCAATTCACAACTGTTAAAGATGATCAACAAGAGCTAAAATTGCTCATCAATATTGCACATTGAGATTGTAAATAGAATTTTTGCGCACAGTCAAAAAGTCATTAACTCATATAATCTCAATGTGGTTGAGTAGAAGTGGGCCATTTCTACCCAACCACAATAGAACAGGGGAGGAAGACGACACCTTCACGAGGTCCCCCCCGTCAGTACCAACGCAGTTGGGAAGCTAACGTCGTCAAGGATTGCGAGCTGACAACCGCAAGAGAGGGAAACCTCTTAAATGTCTACCTTTCTTCACCCGAAGAGCTGCGTCCGTCACCCGCGGGCACCACAATCTTCCCAGGAGTTTGCTTTCGCCTCTTGGAACGTACGAGGTCTGACCTCAACCAGTAAGAGGCAGACACCAGGAACTGACTGTGAGCAATACAACATTGATATTGCATGTATCCAAGAGACAAAAACAACGACTCATTCGGAAAAGAAACTTCAAACAGGTCACACTCTGATCCTTATGGAACAGAAAGAAACTACCCATCATGGGCTAGGCTTTGTGATAGGCCCTAGGCTTCAAAGCCACATCCTGAACTACGGTCGCATCAGTGACAGGGTAGCCACCATCGATCTGTCTCTCCCAACAAAGAGGGGCAATTTTGCTAAATGCCGCATTGTCAATGTCTACGGACCAACGTCTGAGAGAGCCAAAGAAAACCCCCTCCTAGTGGAATCATTATACGACGAACTAAGCAATGCAATAACGGTCCCATCAAGATGGTTGCTATTTGTATGTGGCGATTTCAACGCCAAACTGGGGAAACTCAACAAGACAGACTATGACACGGGGTTAAACTCATGTGTGGGATCATATGGAATTGGAAAAAGAAACAGCAACGGTGAAGCACTGATATCCTTCATGAGCACGAACGGCTTGTTTGCCACAAACACCGCCTTTAAACACCCTGCTCGTCATCGTACAACATGGGTAGGACACAGAGCTGACCCCAAAGGAAGTCCAGATTCCAAAGCTACTATAGCCATCTTCAACCAAATTGATTTTGTACAAATCAACGAGCAAACCATTGCTGAAAGACTCACGTACCTATGGAGGCACAGACCTCAACTCAGACCACAAACCAGTCGTTACCCGCATAAGAATGGATAGCATATGCCTGGTTCACAAGAAATGTAAGAGACAGAAACACCAGGTCAAGTACAACCTCGAAAAGCTTGATAGCCCAAGCACACAAGTACAATACAAGCAAAGCCTGGCAAACCAGCTGTCGAATATAGCAGAAGACAACAACCCCAACATAGCACTAACCACCGTACTCAAAAGTATGGAAACAGCAGCTGTCAATATACTAGGAGTACTGAAAAACACAAACGGCAAGCAAAGACACCACACAGAAGACCCAGTTATTATGAAACTGTCAGAAAAACAAAAGGCCCTGAGGCTGCGAATCTACCAAACGGGTCATAGTGAGGACAGAAAACCCCTCAGGAAAGAGCGCAACAAAATCCTCAGAGAAATAAGCAAACAACTGAAAAACCAAGCAATGAAAAGAGCAGATGAACTGACAGATGAAATCAAAGCCACAGATGACAGCCGAAAAATGTTCAAGGCAGCCCGTGCCCTCAAAGTATGTGGACCCCCACCCGCCCTGTCAGTACACAATAGCGATTGTCAATTCATCCTAACTGACAAGGGGAAAGCAGATGCCATCAGGGAATGGTTTAAAGAACAGTTTACAGATCCAGAAGGAGAACACCTAGAACCCTTCCAAGGAGAACCCAGACCCCTGAAAGACCCTATCAAAGACGACGAAATCAAGAAAGCCATAAAAACATTGAGTAATGAACGCTCGCCAGGTCCAGACGGAATAAGTAACGAACTCTTCAAACATGGGAGCGATAGTATAGCACCACATATCACTGCCATCATCAACGGTGCTTTTGAGCACCATTACCATATTGAAGCTATGGGACAAGGAACCCTTATTGCGTTACCTAAACCAAAAAAGCCACCAGGACCACCTGCCAATTTACGCCCTATCGTCCTCTTGAACAGCATACGTAAGATCCTGTCAACTGTTGCACTTCAGCGCATCAGGGACAAAATAGATGTCTTCACAGCACCATACCAAAGTGGCTTCAAGAGAGGACGCAGTTGCGCGGACATAGTATGGGCCCAACGCATGCTCACCTCAGTGGTTATGTCTAAACATTGGGACTTCTACAAGATGGGAATAGATATGTCCCGGGCATTTGATACCATCAAAAGGTCCAAAATCCTGGACGTGCTAGACCAGGCAGGATGTAATGAAGACGAACTACGTCTTGTGAGACTACTCCTGGCTGGCACTAAGTTGAAAGTCAGTGTCGGATCAACATACTCGGCTGATTTCGAAACAACAATAGGGTCCCCACAAGGTGACAGCCTCTCTCCAGTACTGTTCACCTGTTACCTAGCATCTGCACTATCCACAGTAAGGTGGCACTCCACAAGACCCAACCCACCAGTATCACCTCTTGGCATGCCATTGGAAATGGAATATGCGGACGATGTCGACTTTATCGACGAGGAAAGAGATGTGCTGGAAACACTGCTACCGGTAGCTGCTAACAATCTAAAAGACTCAAATCTATTCATGAATGAAGCCGAGACAGAATTCACCCATGTCTACTTGGCAGACACACTGGAAAAAGATGAGAATGAAAAGCCTCTCCGAGGCCATGAGGAATGGAGAAAGAGTAAAATTCTCGGTTCCCTCCTCTGTAGCTCATCCGACATAGCAGCACGGTGTACCATGGGCAATCTTGCATTCAGGTCCCTTTGGAAAAACTGGATTCAAAAATTCCATTGGAGAAGAAGCTACAGTTGTATAATGCCACATGTGTGTCAATCATGCTCTACAACTGTAACAGCTGGGCTGCTCCACAGACAGCGATAGACAAGCTAGACGCATGCCATCGAAAACACCTACGAACAATCACAGGGCATCGATGGCCAAATAGCCTGATCTCAAATAAAACACTGTGCAAGCTGTGTAACACAAGCCCGCTGTCAACAAAAGTGAAAGACGCCAGGTGGTCTATGTTCGGACACATTCTGAGAATGCCGACCGACACACCTGCACAACAGGCTTTAGACTTCGCCCTGATAGGATGCAACAGATATAGTTCCAGAAAAGGAAGACACTGCAAAAACTTACTGAGCCTACTGAGGGCAGACCTGAAGGAAAGAGGTCAAGGACCGTTGCGGTCAGAAAGAAACTTACGGGAGCTAAGGAAGCTCGCAGCGAATCGGACTAAGTGGAAGGGACTGAAGGAAGACTGAATGCGGCTGCAGGATGTTTCAACTACTGCAGCAGCAGAAAACAGTGGACTACTACTACTACTACAGTAGAACAACCTGCTACCTGAGTCATATGTCCATCGCCGAGAAACTTGTCTGTCAGCATCCCAACACAGTGCGGCTCGAGCTCTAGAACCAGTCAAGTCATCCTCCTCCTCTTGTCACAAAAGAACCTTAACCTTTATCCCTGCTACATGCTGCATTTCGCAGGATATTGTAAACACTAGGGACGGACTTACAGACCTTTAAACGTAAACACCCACCTCAGTGCCTCTCGTCACGGCGTCCTAGTGAACGCAATTCGGCTCTGCTGCTAGAGGACATGACAAAGGAATAAATATCTTTTTAAATGTTAAAAAAGAGCTATCTACCAACCCCAAATCGTGACCATGGTCTGTCCGACAGAACACGAGATAACAAACCCGTAAGTTCAGTTGCAGTACCATAGAAAGCCGCTTGGGGGCTTTACGGGCTTATCAAACAGATGGCCCTGCAAAGGTAGGTCATATAAACAACAGATGGCGCACTACTCTCCAAGCAGAGGAGTGGGTCCGGCTGTTTTTTAACGTGTTCAATTCAGACATTTTTGTCCGACACACGGTTGGCGACATAACAAAAGGGGACAAAATAGAAAACCCAACAAAAACACTAGCCCTATTGACAAGGACATTATAATGTACGTACACAGCATAACGAGATATATTGTTCTTTATTCAAGCTTTATCCTTGAACTTACATGTAACATATGTTAACACACATAATTGTAATAATTGTAACCTCAGACCACCACATTGAAAAAGAGTTATCGATGGTTTATCAAGAATGTCTGGCTAAATTGGCATTTTGACTTTCCATTGTTTTTGATTTTCAACCGTTGTAGAGCTGAATATTGATAGCTGGTCATGAAAGAATTCTAAATATGATTTTTTTACCATATGGAAGACGTCATCAAATCTCATTGCCCTTACTATGATTTTTGGTACATAACACTGCATTGAAACTATATTTTCCATATGCATAATGATCAAAGGTACAAATGTACGTTCGCACAAATTGATATCTATGAAGTGTCCATAGTTATTAGAAAATGATTCTTTAAATTAGTTTAAACACTTAGTTTTTTTCAATAACTATGATATATTATGGATTGTAAATTTGACTTAATGTTTGTTTGCCTATCAAGTACACCTGTCATAAACAAGTTTCAGATAGCAAGCTGACTAAGAGTCATTCTAAAGATATCATACACTTCATATATATATCTACTCTCCAAGCAGAGGAGTGAGGAGTGGGTCCGGCAGGTTTTTGACGTGTTTTATGCGTTTTTGTCGGGCTTTCTACTTTGTCATTGGCTAGACAAAAAAAAAAATGACAGAGTAATACTAGTATATATCTTCATGTGAGCTATCCTTTTAATACAGAACGTGTGTGTGACATGTACGCTTTGTTATTAAGCTATATATACATCACACAATGCTAGATTTATAAACAGCAATAATTTACAGTAAATGATTTCTGTAAACAAAACTTAAAATTACGTGGTGGAAGCACACGGACACTACATGAACCTTCTTCTATTGCATGTTGTACGTATACAAAATGTGAAACGGGGTAACAAATAAAAGGAGGGGACATATTCACATCATCAATGCAAAAAGCGTTGTCGATCCTCCTGCGTTAAATGTTGCCGACTTGCTGAATTTAATGCTAAAGCCCTCCCTCTCACTGGACCCGCGGCACACTGGCGGGTCGCTGCGTCCTAAACTGGATTTGTGTTACCCTTGACTTTATAATGGGAATATCCTTCAAAACGCACAAGTATGACCAAAAAGACAACAAAACACACAGAGCTTATAAAGATTCATTTTTTGTCGATGAAATTCGTTGAGCGTTTTCAAATTGTCAATTCGATCGGCCGCAGCGACGCCGTCAGCGCGCCGCGGATCCAGTGAGAGGGGGGCTTAAGCGTTGCCAGGAACCACCATCCAGACCCTCATTTCAGACGGAGCAGGTTTTTCCGCTATCCGCCGACCTGAAAAAAATGCATTTTACGTACATTTCGAACCGTCTGTTCGTAGAGGTATGTTCGTAAGGCGTTCGCTATTACAGATGCGCATGCGCGAAACTTGAAGTTAGAGGAACGGTACATTCACATCTCATATATCCCCGCGAAAATATGCGGTTCAATCGAAAGCGTGGGTAAAATAAAATGAAATAAAAATGAAATGAAAGTGAAATTGAGAAACGTGACAATTTTGTTTCTGTGTATCTGCTTGGACTGTAAGCCGAGTGATTTGCATAAAAAGTTTCGAATCACGTGCTCGTTTCCGACCAATAGCAGACAAGCTGTCATAATGCTATCTTTTCATTCTTGACGACTTGTGAGGTGTTCAGCAGGAATTAGCGTCTACACACTAGTCAATTTTCTCTTCTAGACGTTTTTAGAAAAAGAAATTGAGAAACGTATCTGCTTGGATATAATAAACCGAGTGACATTTGCATAAAAAGTTACGTGCTCGCTTCTGACCAATAGCAGAGCAGCTGTCAGACCGCTATTTTCTTTTTTCTTGACGACTTGTGCGGTATTTAGCACACAAGAGTCTACACACTATATTATAATTCACGGTGAGTTGAGTTATTCTTGGACAATTTCTCTTATAGACATTTCTGAAAAAAAAGAGATGAAAGTGAAATTGAGAAACGTACGTGACAAGTTTGTTTTTCTGTATCTGCTTGGAGTGTTATTTGCATAAAAAGTTAAGATCACGTGCTCGCTTCTGACGAATAGCAAGACAAAGCTGTCAGACCGCTATTCTTGAAGACTCGAGCTTTTAGAGGCACACTGATTCTGAAGATCTCTGAAGTCTACTGCACTACTCAGTACAATCATGGTAAGTTGAGTTATTCTTCGACAATTTTCCCTATTAGACGTTTCTGATAGTTCTAAAGCTGTCATAGCGATTTCCAGTAGTGTTTTGAGTCGCAATCGTTGTTTAACCTCCTTGGTAATTCCAGGACCCTGATATATGATCGACAGGGACAGGAGAAAATGGCGGGATACTGTAAATGCAGAAATGTTCGCGGTGGCTTTATTTTCGCAGTTTTAACGGCGACTGTTTCACCACAACCTTAAACCACTGCGAACATTTTTGTCCGATACTTTCGCGAACGTAGACAAGACGTAAAACCACCGCAAACACTCAATTTTCCCCTCAACGCGAAATCATGAAAAACCACGCGAATGTAACTGCATCTACAGTAGCACATGCTCCGCAAAATCATTCTGTGTTACATGTGCTGGAAATTTTTCCTAGAAACATTGTGCTCCCATCAAAACTAAGTACATTTTTCGGTACATATCCTCCCATTTATTTAATTTCCATTTTTTTCCAAGAAGGATGGCATATTTAGTGATTTTTTTACATGTATAAATTTGTTTCAGTTTTAGATTAATGTTGCAATTTCGAGTAACACATTTGCCAACAAGTAACTTTTTAAATAGTAGAATTTTGAAACATATTTTTTTCAAACATTGTTGACAAGTCATGCCAGTGGCATTCATTTTTGAGAGAGTCAGTACCGTTTTGTCTACATACTTTCAATGAGAGCATTTAGATTTTAATCATGATATGTTTGTTCAATAATTACTGATTGACTTAAAAACACAGCAAAATGTTTCTGATATCTTTCCTCCCTGTAAGAAATTGCGAAATATTCGATTCATTATGAAACTTTCCCGACCAAGATCATGGTATCTCTTGAACAGGCGAAGAACATTGAACTAAACAAATCATCGGCATATGAAATGAGCGTGAAGAGACTTGGAAGATAACCCTTTAGTTACAAATCTACCCGTACCTCGGTTCATAGCTTCCTTTGTAGATAAGGAAATAAACGCTGGTTGTACCTAGACCTAAATTAGATTCTGTGGCTGCTTCTTGATTAAAGTACGCAGCCCTGATTTGGGGCTTAGTTGCAGAGAAATTTGCAGAAAAAGTGAAATGTTAAGCGAAAAACTTCAAATAAAGTATGCATCCCTTCACATGTTGAACCAAATTTCACCTGTTCCTTCTCTTTTCTTCTGGTGATTTTGTTTAAATCAAAAATTCTACATAATCTTCATAATGCCTGGTTGCTTACATAAAGTTCAAGTTCATTCATAAACTAAAGTTCCACGACCTCATACCTTCACCAAATGATTGTAATCTTTATGACTGACGTATTAGGAGTGTTTCTCATTAATTATAAATCATACCAGTTGATTGTATTAAAATATAACATGTCAAAGTATCAGCTTAACAAATTATGAGCTTAACAAAGAAGGTTATGCTAATATTTATCATCAATTATGCAAATCAGGCCCTTAGTAACATAACTTGATTCAACAATGTTCACATTCACATAACTTCCCGATCCCACAAAAAAAGTATTAAATGTATGAAATTGGCGTCCTTTGCCAGTGTGGAATAATACAAGTTACTCATTAAGTATGCAAATTAGGCCCTCATTTGCATATTTTCTATCTATTAACAGGTCTCTTCCTCAGTTACAATTGGAATAGTTATATCATGGAACAAAGCAGATTTTTAAAGTTGTCTCATTAATCATGCAAATTACCATCTGATTTGCATAATTATCGTCCAATCATACTAAGCATCACACAAGCTATCCACATACCAAAAATCATGACCATCCATCAAGGCCATCTTGGTATAGTATTCCTCATTAATTATGCAAATGAGGTCTTCATTTGCATAGTTTGCATAGTTCATATCAATTAATATTTCTCTCTTCCTCAGTTACATATGTCAATGTTTCAGAGTCTTATCATGGAATTTGGCGGATGTATAAACTTTTCTCATTAATTATGCAAATTAGTTACTGATTTGCATAAGAAGTATCTAATCATGTACATCTTGACTCAACCTATCTACTTACCAAAAATCATTACCATCCATCAAGCCCTTTTTGAGATATTCCCTTTCAAAGTCAGACGCAAAACCTACTCCTGCAGTTCCAAAAGCCGCTAGGGGGCCCAAACCCGTACCACTTACTCTCTGTCCAAAGATCTATGTACCACTCAAAAATCAGCACCATAGCATGTCCAGAGCACGAGATATCAAAACAGGATGTTCTGCTGCAGTACCGTAAGAAGCCGCTAGGGGGCCCAAAATCTAATCGTTTTCAGGTCTCATCAAAACCTACCAACATACCAAATATCAAAACAATCCATCCAGGCATTCTTGAGTTATGCTGGTCCACTACAGACAAACAAACAGACAGACAAACGCTACCCTCTGCATAACCTTCTCCGCAAAGGTAAATTGTTTAATCCACCAGAATCATCTCTGCAAACTTGAGAATTGCCTATGACATTAGTTACAAAATCCTCAAATTGGCAGGTATTGAGCCTTGCATTGTTGCAACACAGCATATATATATATATTCCAGGCTTGTTATCTCCATGAAAAAAAAGTCTGGGCCGGGCAGAAAGTCAAAAATTATGTAATTTCAGTTAGTCTTGTTTTTAGTGTCCAAATTTTGTGCATGCAAGAGTATTACTAGTACTGATTCTGGGTTTTATGTTTTGTTTCTTCTTGTAGTCAGGATTCTGGAGATGGATGAGATCATGGGTGAATCCCACACAGACAGGTACCAAATCTTTTTTTCAGCTGCTTAGTTTTTTAATTGTATGTTTCTGAGGATGGTGATTATGTTCTTTACATCTTTTTATAAAGGGCAATATGAACAAAATTCTAGTTATATTGTTATCATCATTATTATTATAATCCTTACTCAGGGCTTGAGATACACTGTAACATTTAACACAGACACTTTGACATGGGGTATAGACACTCTGACATGGACACTTTGACATGGTGCTTTGACATCAGGGACACTTTGCCATGGGGGTCGGGACACTTTGCCATGGGGGTAGGGACACTTTGCCGTGGGGGTCAGGACACTTTGCCATGGGGGTACGGACACTTTGCCATGGGGGTCAGGACACTTTGCCATGGGGGTACGGACACTTTGCCATGGGGGTACGGACACTTTGCCATGGGGGTACGGACACTTTGCAATGGGGGTCAGGACACTTTGCCATGGGGGTACGGACACTTTGCCATGGGGGTACGGACACTTTGCAATGGGGGTCAGGACACTGTGCCATGGGGGTACGGACACTTTGCAATGGGGGTCAGGACACTTTGCCATGGGGGTACGGACACTTTGCCATGGGGGTACGGACACTTTGCCATGGGGGTACGGACACTTTGCCATGGGGGTGCAGACACTTTGCCATGGGGGTACGGACACTTTGCAATGGGGGTCAGGACACTTTGCCATGGGGGTACGGACACTTTGCCATGGGGATACGGACACTTTGCCATGGGGGTACGGACACTTTGCCATGGGGGTACGGACACTTTGCAATGGGGGTCAGGACACTTTGCCATGGGGGTACGGACACTTTGCCATGGGGGTACGGACACTTTGCCATGGGGGTACGGACACTTTGCCATGGGGGTACGGACACTTTGCCATGGGGGTACGGACACTTTGCCATGGGGGTACGGACACTTTGCCATGGGGGTACGGACACTTTACCATGGTGGTGGGGACACTTTGCCATGAGGGTCGGGACACTTTGCCAGGGGGGTCAGGACACTTTGCCATGGGGGTACGGACACTTTGCCATGGGGGTCGGGACACTTTGCCATGGGGGTACGGACACTTTGCCATGGGGGTTGGGACACTTTGCCATGGGGGTACGGACACTTTGCCATGGGGGTTACAAATGACACTTTAATTTACATTGTATATTGGAGTAAGAATCTCAGAGCCTTTTGTACGTTGTATTTGCAGAGCCTCCTGCACCCCCCAACCAGACGGACTCCGAGGAGTTGACTGCAAGGGTGAGAAACTTAGTCCATAGTGGCTTGCTACTGCAGTGGAACTTTGTGTTTGATACATGTATCTCATATTCTGGACATGCTGTGGTCATGATGTTTGAGTGGTAGATAGCTCTAATTATGTTTACCTTCACAGAAGTAAACATATTGTTTTTGCTACGTTTCCTCTTCCTCTTCTCCACACAAATAAAAAACATGAATATCTCCAAAACTAGATCTTGAAATATCTTGAAATCCAGCAAGCTGGTAGGCCTGTACATACGACACTGCAATAAGCTCAAAATAGAAATTTAGAATTCCTTTAGAACCCGTTTGGAACTTAAGAATCCCTTTAGAACCCGTTTGGAACAGTGATCCTGCGGTTCAAAACATGTCTAGATCTGTTTTTGCCCTGGATTGACTTGAATACTGCATACTTTTTACATGTACATGCCGTATTGTGCAGACTGCAGAGGTCAGTATGATTGGCAACTGCGGGACATTTTTGATATAGATTTGTGTCAATCTTTACGATCATGATAACCAGCGATTTCCGTAAAACAAAGTCTTTGCCGTATTTGGTATACCAAGCAGTCGGTCGTCAATGTCAACATGAATTGGATTGAAAAGCAACACGGCGTATTAAAACGGCCGCTAAGGTGCTGCACGCCTACATCGGTAAAAACTTACGCACAGCAAAAATGTCACCAGCTGTGTGGATTTGAAGTTGTATTTTCATGAAAGTCCTCCTCCTCTTTACCTAAAATCTTCTCAAGATTGCATTATATCATGACTTAAAATCCTTTACTTTTACAAATTGCAGATGTCACAAAAATAGGAAATGTAACGTTACATACTTTTTCTTACTCTTTGTCTTTAAATTTACATGGGAAATGACAACGTACGCACTCGTTTATCAGCCAGCGCAATGTTTAGTTCGCAATTTGTTACTACGCCTCCGTGTCTTCGACAAAAATTATTGAAGTTCATCTGTTTCTGCAACGATATGCCATTCTTTGGAAAGGGCACAGGAGAAGAAAACATGGTATCCGAGTTGTGTTTAGTAAAGGAGATTTTTATGGATATGCTTAATGTATACAGTTTGATGGAAACTTGTGTTGTCGATGGAACTTTCGATAACAGCTTTACATTGGAAGGCATATTCGCTGTGCTATTGAATAAATCTCATTCCCGTGAATTGCTTTACTTGGATTTCAACATGCGCTTGCGAGATGAATGCAAACAAAGCACGGACACTGTAGCCACCGACGATTTCATGTAGCCAAAGTACAGATACGAGTGCAGATATTTGCTCATTAGATATGCAAAGAAGTTTCTAATTGGAATGATCCATATGAATTCATTATCTCCTACATATTTTCAGATTACATATGTTGCAAATATCAAAGTAATTGTTGCAGAAATGCCTCATTAATTATGCAAATAGTGTTCAAATTCACAAAATGTGTGTCTGATGATATTCACCTTTATCTTAACGTTACACGTGTCACTAGCTTAGATATTCTATCATTTGTCACCAATGTATTACAAATTCAAATTGTCTGCCATGGTATTTTGCATCATTCATATCAATGAATGTTGCTCTTGAAGCTTGTTACCTTTCTCATGAGTATGCTATTCATATCATTTAGCACATTTGAAATATAAATCCTACTTATTGATTGTACAAATAATGCATCCATTTTGTTGGTCTTCATTAAGGTCACTTACAGGTCGAAGAGAATTCATTTCGTCTCATCTTGACTTATCCTGTGTCAGGGACCAACGCATTGTATCAACTAAATCAAGTCCTAAATAAAACACTTTATCCTACATGTACCTGGTAGAAACGTAAAGATAGACCATGTGAAGGTAAACATTCTGCATTTGCTCGCAAATGTTGCCCCTCTAGTTACCTTCGTCAAGAAGGTTATTTTCTTATGCTTGTCTGTGTGTCTGTTAGTGAACACGATAAGTCGAAAACGCCTGGATGGTTTGTTGTCGTATTTGGTGTGTCGGTGTGTATGTGGGAAATCTCAAGATGATTAAATTTTGGGCGAAGTACTTTGCATAATTAACGAGAAAAGTGTAAAAATGTGTTATATTGTATGCTAGAGTATTGTGTTCTGGCTGGGACGTGTTGGTGGTGTTGTTTCGAGGGGTCAAGGTAGGGGTGCGTAGTTGTCATGTGGGAGGCAAACACGATATGTTGAGAATTCTTGTATGGATTGCCTCAAGTTGGTATTTGGTATGTTGGTAGGTCTTGATGAAACCTGAAAATGATTAGATTTTGGGCCCCCTAGCGGCTTGTTACGGTACTGCAGCGGAACTTCCTGTTTTGATATCTCGTGTTCTGGACATGCTATGGAACTGATATTTGAGTGGTAGTTCTTTGGACAGAGAGTAAGTTGTATAGGTTTGGGCCCCCAGCAGCTTTTTTGGAACTGCGGGAGCAGGTTTTGCTTCAGACTTTGAAAGAGAATAACTCAAAATGGGCTTGATGGATGGTCATGATTTTTGGTAACTAGATAACTTGAGTGATGATGTACATGATTAGATACTTATTATGTAAATCAGTATCTAATTTGCATAATCAATGAGGCAATTTTAAAAGCCCGCTGTGTTCCATGGTATGACTATTCAAATATGTGACATTTGTAACTGAGGAAGAGAGGAATGTTGATAGATAGAAAATATGCAAATACAGGTCTAATTTGCATAATTCATGAGAAACTACTATAATTCCATACTAGTAAATGACGGCAATTTAATTTGTGGCATTTAGAAGTTGTGTGAATGTGAACACCATCGTATCAAATTATGCTAATAAGGAGCTCATTTGCATACTTCATGATAAATGTTAGCATATTAAGCTTCTTTGTTAAGCTCATACTTTGGATAACTTACGTTATTTGAGTGAAGACGATTAACTGGTATGATATATGATTGATAAGAAACACTCATAAAGGTTAAAGTCATTTGGCAAAGGTATGAGGTCGTAGAACTCTTGTTCAATATATATTTTGCCTCTATTTCAACGTGCTGAATTTGTGAACAAGTCACCATTCTATGTTTTCCTGTCCCGCTGCAGAATTTTAACTTGGTGTGTGTAAGCTAAGAAAATGTGAGATGTGTAACTGCTTAAGGTCACTCTTTATATACATTGTAACAACTTTAATTTCACTGCAGCTTGACGCGGAGAGGAAGGCTCGCGAAGAGGAAGAGGCTGAGCAAAAGAAGCAAGAAGATTTTGACAAGCAGAGAGAAACGGTACTTTCCAATCCAACCTCTTATTTTAAGTATTCTGTATCTAGTTTCAAATTGGATCTGTGTTTATGATGCATTTTAAGCATTTTAGGAAAATGTTTTACTTTAGAATTTAATAATTGAGAAAACAATGTTAAGAATGTTACGTTTACCTTGTGCCCTACAGATTCTACTCAGATTAAGGGGTCGGCCTAGGTTTTTAAATCACTCATCTTGTATGTTGTACGTTGTTGATTTTAAATGTGTGTCTTGTGCAATAAAGATGATGTTGAACTGGGCCCTGGGCTTAGAATTCTTTTTGGGGGGGAACTGGTGCACCTAACCTAAAAGTTTAGGTGCATATAAACAATATTACATGTAGGTGCACAACACCACAGCCTCTCTTAATTAATTCTATAGCTCACTTCAAATGTTTCAATTGATACATCAAACAAAGAACAAACATGATATTACTTATTTCTGATACTTAAATTTCCAGTATGTTCTGTATAATTGTGTTCAACCTGCTGTTTAGCCTGCAAAAGTATCTAGGTGCACCCACAGTCAAAAATTAGGTGCAGTAGCTCCAATTTTGGGTGCACAAAGCTGCACATGTTTTTGAGCCCTAGTCTGTACACCAGCCACTTTCCTAACAGTATTCTGTCTGTGGTATTGACAGTAAAAGTATACTCCTAAAGCCGGCGTCACAATTCATGCGAGCGTCGGCCGACTTTGTAGATCGCCCGAAGCTCGCCGAATTTCAAAATCGCCCGAGCGTCGACCGTATTTTCCAATGAAAATCTCGGGCGACGTCCATCGAACACTAAAAACTAAAAATCCCCCATGAGATGGTACCATCTCTTGGACATGGACGAAGTCAGTATCGACTAACCTGGTAAAAGGCAAATAGTTGGATCAACTTTTATTTCTAAAATTCGCCCGAAGCCCGCGTAATCGACAGGATGTCGGCCGTACATCGGCCGAAAATGCACATTTGAAGCTCGCCAACACGTCGGCCGAGCTTAATTTCTTATTTGTGACGGGGGCTTAAGGGGGGAGGGGGATGTACTTAACAAGATCACTCATGAACAGAATAATTACACCACCATCTAACTCCTTTTGCCTTGCCTCGTGTAATGCTCTTTGCCCCTAGCTGCAAATCTACTTTGCCCCCCCCCCCAGCACTTACAGCAACTGTCATATGGATATGAATGGAAAATAATTTTTTTCTAATGATTTCATCTGACTTAAACGCAGGTTGGAGGAAAGAAGAGGCGCTTCTCCTCTGATGTAAGTAAAATATAATTTTTGATGGAAGTTGTAGCGTTGATACATTTAAGATATCACAAGATTTGATAAATTATTACAATTTGATTTTAGTATTTTTATTGTAACCTATTCTCAGACTTATTTCTTTGTCAATACAATGTTTATGCAACTTCTTTGGTTGGAAAATGCTGTTATTGTAAACTAGTACTTTTGGCTGCTTCTTAATTTTTAATGCTCATAATCCTGTCAACCTTGAGTAGCTCTAGCCCTGCAGATGATCCTGTAAATTGTGTGAGAATGAGACCGATTGACATGTGGCGTCGTGGTGGCGTAATAGGGTGTTTGGCCCCAGAACTCAGAGATAACGGGTTCGAATCCGGGGTTCCCTGATTTGTCCCATTCACGTTGTGCCCTTAGGAAAGGCACTTAACACGACTTTCTCCACTTTACTCAGGTGAAAATGAGTAGTAGCTTAGTTTAAGGACGTCCCTCGGATAGGACGTTAAAATTAGGTCACGTGTTAGAGGAGAGCCACACCTCAAGCAAGTTAAAGAACCCAACACACATAAAAAAAATCGGTCCGGATATGCAGCTTGTACTATTCAGTACAAACTTGGTGCGTTATGCCTTCTTTATGTGGTTTACCGGGTATGCAATACAAAAAAAGGAAGAAAAAAATAAAAAAATGATGAACTATTGATTCATACAAATTCCTTCACTTCTGGACTAACTTCCACGGATGTAAATAAAGACCTCCTTTGTTGTAACTTGTAGGAAATTGAAGAGCCGCTCAAGAAAAAGAAGTTTGAAGGTATGAAGATATCATTCTTTGTAATTCTGGATATTCAAACTGCAAAAATTGTGTGTTGCATGGCTGGAACTTGGAAGTGAACATTTTTGAAACAGAAATGTGCCATCAAATGTTGTTGTTTTGTAGAAATTATGTGGTTCATTCTGGATTTACCAGATTATGTTTTAGATGGTTGACAATGTGAAATTTCAATTTTTTAAACTGTCACTATGGGCGAGTTGGCAGTTTTTTTGGCAATTGGGGCTACATTCCTAGGCTTTGTTTTGTGCCTCTCTGCTGGTGAAGGAGGATCAAAGAGGTTATTAACTGAATAAGTGAATTATGTGTGTAGAATGTATCAGATTTTGTTCTCACAGCTCCAAATAGAAACAATGTATTAAAAATGCCCTCATACCTACATGTAGGGTCAATGACTCAGAACGTGCAGAAACCCAGGGCCATGGTACAAAAGGTAAGTGAAATATATTTTTGATGGAAGTTGTATTGTTGATACATCATTATCACTGAAGATATCACAAGATTTGATTGATCATTACGATTCGTTCTAAGTATTTTCATCTTAATCTATTCTCAGACTTATTTTGTCATAGATACATTTATGTGCCTTTTATTATTAACTTCCCTGGTTAGAAAATACTGTACTTGTGAACTGGTACAGTTAAATCATTACTGCTCATATAATCCTGTTAACCTAAGGCCCACTTTACACTTGTGTCGCATAACAAGCATGCAACGCTTTGCTACCGGTGACGGTTTTCTTTAGACCTACAGACTGAAGCACAGTGCACCAGCCGTGGCACAGGATATTACAGTCGAGCCTGATTCAAAATGGCGATGCCGCTTATTTTTAGTCTTGCAGTTACTTTTCTTATGTTTGCTACACACGTTTTCCTGCATACGACATGCCTTGTACGCACCCAAGAAAAGAGGAAGATGAGACTCATTAACAGGGATGGGCAAGACCCAGGCTTGAACCCGGCGTTTGCCCTTGCCACGCTGGCGGTAGTGTAAGCCGAGCACGTTGTTCAGGTGATAGCAGAACACCAAAGAAGCAGCCACTGGTGGCAGGCCATTGCACTTAGAATTTTCAACAACTTTCAATGACAATGGCACAAACCTTTCAGAATGAGGAAAACATACTTCTATCGCTAGTGCAGGCTCATTAGCATAATGCTAGCCTATCACCCATTACCTCCTGAGCGTCACCGGAGCTGGGTTTCTCTTTACACACAGAGAGGAACCGTCATAGCCCCCTGCTGAAGCGGCGCAGGCCCGGGTTGGAAGGTGGTCTGGGTCGGTTCGTGGAAAAACCGACATATGACGCTTATTTCCTCTTAAGACCAGTAATGATTAAGCGACACGCCGGTTAACTGATTCAGTGTAAAGTGGGCCTTAAATAACTCTCACCCTTCAGATGATCCTGTACATGGTGTGTGAGAATAAGACTGATTGACATCTTGAGCAAGAATAATGAACTATATTGATTCCTACAAATTCCTTCACTCCTGACTGTCAGGACATTTACATGTACTGTCAATTAGACTACTTTGCATTACTAATAGGATGTCAACAGCCTTGGCTTTAAAGATTTTCCTTTCTTGTAACTGGTAGGAGATCGAAGAAGCCAACAGGCAGTGGAGGGCGAACTATCCTGGTATGAACATAATTTTATTTGTAATCCCGGATGTTTGAACTGCATCGATAACAATTTCAACTGTTCTGTTCATACTGAATAAGGATGATATCTGTTTGTGTTATTGAAACTGATTGCGCTGTTGTAAGGGAATTCACATGGACTGACAAATAACTCAGTTCCCAAAGATGAATTTCGTGCCCTGCTTTGGCTGGCATACATTATGACAGCCTATAGTCTAATTAGGAAGATTGATTACCGAATGCAAGATGGCTACACAATCAAGTCAAATTACTAAAGTCAACTGAATGGCTGATCATGTGTTTATGTGCACACAGCAACAACAGAGGAGACAGAAGAAGGGGTGGCACAGAGGGTATGTCCACTGCTGATCACTTGGATGTTTGCACCAACACTGTGGTCATGGGTGATGGGACCTTCACCTCATCTCCAAGCAGTTGTTAAGATCTGCCTTTATCCTTTTCCCTAGGAATGGGAACATGGTTTGAAAGTGAAATACTGGGAAACAACAATGAACGTTAGAAAACAGACAAATGCCTGTTTTAGAAACCGAGACAGAGCCGGATTCTTACATCTGCTTGGAGACAAGGGCTTTGGAACTGTCCCTGTGTCTTTGTGTGTGTTGTTTCATGAGTTTTATGCTTGCGCAGTGAGAATTGATCAATTCAATGCTGCATAGATTGGATCATGTCATTTATTAGATAAAATCCTTTTTTTGTAATTCACCTCGGTATTGCCATGTTCAACTGTATTTGTTGGATCATTGCTTTTGGCCAAAAGGAAAAAAAAAAGAAACCTTTACTACCAAAGCTGAATTTTTTCAGTAACAGTAACACTGAATTTTTTCAGTAAAAGTTTTTTGATGGCCCTCCCCCGCTCAAATTTTTTCAACCCTGGCCCTCCCCTGGCTCAAAATTTTTTCAATGGCCCTCCCCCTATTTTTCATGACTTTTTACATGAACACGTTACTAGATAAAAACTTGGTGATATTGTTTCACGAGGACAGCAGACGCATTTGGGGTAACGTCATAACGTGCACAAAGCAACAGCAGCAACATATTAACAATTGGCATCTCTTTCAAAATATGCCATGGAGCCGACTTTTAATTTTGCTTTCAATTGTATAGGAACAAGCAAATGGAGAGGGGGGGATAGCACTTGATGCTGTTACACTTTAGCACTGCAATGCTAAGACTAAGTATTTTGCCTTACTGTTCCCGCCAAACCAGAAGGCAATCTAGGGGTTCAGTGGCTGGGCATGATGCTTTCCTGGGAAATTTTGAACACTTTGAAAGGCAGATCATGCGCGTCACGTTTGGTGCTTTGTCACGTTTGGTGCCTAGGCACGTTTTGTGACAGTGCCCGCGTGTCACAAACCGTGCCTGGGACAAAAGCATGGTTTGTGACACTCGGACACCGTCACGAATGGTCCCCAACCGAGCACAGTTCGTGACACACAGGGGGTCATATCCCATACTGTGCTTTTGGGCGGAGCTTAGTGTTTTGAGGGGGAGGAGTCTGCCCAACACGTTTTTAAATCCCCTGCAGCCCGCCATCTTTGTTTTTTTCGGGGCGCTGGGAAATACATTTCGCGCTTGTCTTGGATGATTTGGACTTAGAGTTGATGTGGCACAAACAGACGGACGTCTCATCACGAATTTCTACAACAGAAATCCGTCCTGAACCCTGCCATTCACGACTGTGTCCTGAGGCACGGTTCGTGACAGTGCCGGAGTGTCACAAACGTGCTTTTGCCCCAGGCACGGTTTGTGACACTCGGGCACTGTCACAAACTGTGCCCAGGCACGGATTGTGACAGTGCCTGACGGAGTGTCACAAACCGTGCCTGGGGCAAAAGCATGTTTGTGACACTCCGGCACTGTCACGAACCGTGCCTGGACAGTGCCCGGGTCTACAATTTCCCGTAGCATTGATTTAGATCGGGCAAGCTGACTGCCTCGGGACGTCGAAGTAATCGGCAAGTGGCCCGATCCTAGTCTAGATCTGGTTTCCCTGGATAGAATATATTTAGTCTTACAAATTGTTTTTTTTAGCATAATCTGTTAAAGACACTGTCTTTTTGTGCCACTTCAATTCTAGGTCTAAGTTATTCAATTAGTTTACAGAGCGAGAATTACGCTGTTCCTCCTTACCTCAGCGCCCCAAAAATCAAAGATGACGGGGGGTGGGGGGACTGCGGTAAACAAAAACACGCTGCCTTATATGGAAACGCGGGCATCACTGCCCCGTCAGTCACAGTGATTGACAGCACTTCCGGGCACAGTCTGTGACGGTCGGGCTGTGTCACGTTCTGTGCCTGGGAAAGCATAGAACGTGACAGGCATGGTGTGTGACGGTACAGTTGAGAGCGGTAGTCGGTGGTCCTTTTTTTACACCAGGAACAACCCCAAAATTTGCCTTTTGAAGGAAGGTAAAGCAGTTTTATGGCAAAAAAAGTGGAAATAAATAAATGCCGAAATATTTATGGTAGTAACATTTTACTAACACTGTTTAGCACATATGCTTATTATATACTTCATACTCTCAGTTTTTAAAACCACACATAAACGAGCCTAATGATGATCCCCTTAGTTTCGCAAGGCCATAAAAACTCTCAACGAAATTGCGCAAATCAATCGTTTTTCGCCGTCAGTCTTCGGCAGGGTTCAACGAGGTTTCGGAAAATTCCGGTGGCATGTCTTGCCGCTGGTGTCCTGTCAAAAACAATGAGAAAAACGTCCGCCTGGGCCACCCCTTGAGTTTTCTACACCAGTACGAGAAGAAAGACTCAGGAGAGACTAAAGACATGTGTTCTGGGGCAACGCATCCCCCGGATCCCCAGAAGCGTTCGGGGCGCGTCGGCTCAGTCGACCGCACTCTGGAGATTTGAAAAATGGCTGCTTCCCCAGGCGACGATGATAGTGCGGTGATTTTCTGTGAGTTCTCACATCACAACGACGTCGTCCTTTTGCATGATGGACGTTGCTATGTAATAGTGTTCTTTGAACTAATCATGTAAAGAAATGACTATTAGTAAATAGATTGACTTTCAAAATCCGATTTTCGGGGGATATAACTGCTTTACCTTCCTTTAAAATGCAGGAAATTGGTATACTTTATTACGGTCTAACTTAAATTCAGTCACTTGTTCTTATTTACTTCTCACAATTGCTGTGACAGTCACAGTGTTACTAAATACTGTACCTGGGTATGTTCTTGACAACGAGTTCATTCTTACGCCACTTACACCAGGATTTATCCGTGAAGGTTACTAAGTAATTAGATTAAACACGGAAAGCTAAGTTTTTGAGGCCCACCCCACCCCTGGATGCATAACCAAGAACTCTTGAGGCACATTGTAGGCTACCTTCTTATCAAAACAGCTGTTGATTTAGGATTTATGTCCCACAGGTGACGGAAATTGTAACCATTGGAGCCTTTGTAACATAAATATGTTTTCAATTCTTTTTTCATGGACGAAGTCAGCCAAGGACGCATGCCTGGCAGCAATCTTGCAGCTTGCCTGATATCACTTCCAGCGCAAGCTATTCGGATGTTGGCTGGGAAAATGAGATTTGGTGGTCATTTGATGGCCGGACGCCCCTCAGTCTGATTCTACGTATATCCCGACGGACCGCATGCCTCGATAGAATATAGGGATTTTATTAGGGATGTTCTCAATTGCAGATTGCTATGTGACACCATTTTCTGAGAAGTACAGCATATTCTACGATTCTAATATTACCAGGACTTTGGACGGTACATGGATCATAACTTTTTCGGCCAGACGGTTATGGGGTCAGTGACAGCCTGCTACATGTATAATGTATTTCATGGGGTGGTTCTGGTTTAGTTTTGTTTATGTTTTTTTCAATTTTTCTTTGATGGCCCTCCCCCCGGGCCAAAAAATTTATCGATGGCCCTCCCCTTCAGTGCACCATCCCCTCCCCCCAGTAAATATTGTACAGTCCCTTACTGACTCATAAGTTATACATGTTCTACAGCTGCGTAGAAGGAAGAAACATGCGGAGGCGTGGAGAGCCGCACGGGCGGAACAACTGTCCAAGAAGCAGAAAGAAAGGGTAAGCTTTCCAATC
The DNA here is from genome assembly GCF_035083965.1 of Branchiostoma lanceolatum. Taxonomy (NCBI): domain Eukaryota; kingdom Metazoa; phylum Chordata; class Leptocardii; order Amphioxiformes; family Branchiostomatidae; genus Branchiostoma; species Branchiostoma lanceolatum. The sequence continues at coordinate 10,110,358 of NC_089723.1, read as the reverse complement.
CAACGGTGCCTCTTACAATGTATTTTAGTATTCTATATTTAGTTTTAAATTGGATCTGATGTGTTTATGATGCATTTTTATCATTTATCTATAAGGAATAAGGTTTTATTTCATATTTCAAACATTGAGAAAGGATGTAATGCTAAATCATTGTACTTTCTTGCTGTTTTGTTTTTTGTTGTGTATTGGACACTAAATTAAAACCTTTTGAAGTTAAACAGCAATACTTAGTTCTGACCAAGGAGGTTTAATCAAGAGGAGAGAGCACAGAAACACTTCCCTTTGTCCCTATGCGCGTCCTTGGTGTGAACAAAATAATTGACACCTAGGTATCAAAGTTTGAGCCCTACGCTGGCGCGCGGGCGTCTTCCCTATGTTATCGTGGTCAATACACGAGTTGACCTAAATCTGGAGGTCAATGGATTTGAATCTATCGTCAGTAGTTAGCTGGCAATATCCATACTATAAAGATATAGATAACAGAGAAGAACTTGACACAACGATGACGAATTTCAGTCAGTAGGTCGAGACTAGGAGGTTTAATCAAATTCACAAATACCAAAGAAACACGTCATGCTTGCCATGCAAAAAGTCACTCTTTTTTAAAAGACTGATACATCATTGAATAGTACGTTACGAAAAATACTACCACGCTATGAAAAATACCATGCTACGAAAAATACCGCCATGCTATGAACATCAGAAAACACGCCATTTTGACGAGCACTCCGTCAACTGTTAGGACAAAATATCAGCTAAGCGAAGAAAAACTTCACATTCCTGTCATAGCCACCTAAAAATACGTCTAAAAATTCATAATTATATCGCAAGAAAACGGACATCCACTCAGAAAAGTGGCCGTAATTTTACCCATGTTTGTCGCACAGCGAAGCCGAAAAGGTCTAGATGTCGGCCATGTTGTCAACAATCCGAAGATGACGTCGTCGCAGGCCTGCCGAGTGTTCCAAATATGGCAATCGTCGGAAATCTGAAACTCATCGCTTCTTCTCGGCCGGGCTTCGTGATGAGGTCGGGGGGATTCGGAGGCTGTGACGTCATGACTACCCTCATTTGCATTGAAAACCGCGGGAAACGCGGGGAAGCGCATAGGGCATCAAAGGGGCGCCGCGCCGGCTGGTAAACAAAGGATCGCAGCCGGCCCTCGCGGGTGAAAACAAAAGACACAGCGGGGCGTTTACAGCGTGCTCTCTCCTCTTGATTAAACCTCCTTGTTCTGACGCATTTGTCAAACATTTTCAGGATCGGCAGTGCGGTGTGAACAGCAGTCTGCACAACTCCTCCCTGAACAGCAGCGCCACTACAGCCAACACCAGTGTGAGCAGTCTGCACAACTCCTCCCTGAACAGCAGCGCCACTACAGCCAACACCAGTGTGAGAAGTCTGCACAACTCCTCCCTGAACAGCAGCGCCACTGCAGCCAACACCAGTGTGAGCAGTCTGCACAACTCCTCCCTGAACAGCAGCGCCACTGCAGCCAACACCAGTGTGAGAAGTCTGCACAACTCCTCCCTGAACAGCAGCGCCACTACAGCCAACACCAGTGTGAGCAGTCTGCACAACTCCTCCCTGAACAGCAGCGCCACTACAGCCAACACCAGTGTGAGAAGTCTGCACAACTCCTCCCTGAACAGCAGCGCCACTGCAGCCAACACCAGTGTGAGAAGTCTGCACAACTCCTCCCTGAACAGCAGCGCCACTACAGCCAACACCAGTGTGAGAAGTCTGCACAACTCCTCCCTGAACAGCAGCGCCACTGCAGCCAACACCAGTGTGAGAAGTCTGCACAACTCCTCCCTGAACAGCAGCGCCACTGGAGCCAACACCAGTGTGAGCAGTCTGCACAACTCCTCCCTGAACAGCAGCGCCACTACAGCCAACACCAGTGTGAGAAGTCTGCACAACTCCTCCCTGAACAGCAGCGCCACTACAGCCAACACCAGTGTGAGAAGTCTGCACAACTCCTCCCTGAACAGCAGCGCCACTACAGCCAACACCAGTGTGAGAAGTCTGCACAACTCCTCCCTGAACAGCAGCACCACTACAGCCAACACCAGTGTGAGCAGTCTGCACAACTCCTCCCTGAACAGCAGCTCCACTACAGCCAACACCAGTGTGAGAAGTCTGCACAACTCCTCCCTGAACAGCAGCGCCACTACAGCCAACACCAGTGTGAGCAGTCTGCACAACTCCTCCCTGAACAGCAGCGCCACTACAGCCAACACCAGTGTGAGAAGTCTGCACAACTCCTCCCTGAACAGCAGCGCCACTACAGCCAACACCAGTGTGAGAAGTCTGCACAACTCCTCCCTGAACAGCAGCGCCACTACAGCCAACACCAGTGTGAGAAGTCTGCACAACTCCTCCCTGAACAGCAGCGCCACTGCAGCCAACACCAGTGTGAGAAGTCTGCACAACTCCTCCCTGAACAGCAGCGCCACTGCAGCCAACACCAGTGTGAGAAGTCTGCACAACTCCTCCCTGAACAGCAGCGCCACTGCAGCCAACACCAGTGTGAGAAGTCTGCACAACTCCTCCCTGAACAGCAGCGCCACTGCAGCCAACACCAGTGTGAGAAGTCTGCACAACTCCTCCCTGAACAGCAGCGCCACTGGAGCCAACACCAGTGTGAGAAGTCTGCACAACTCCTCCCTGAACAGCAGCGCCACTGCAGCCAACACCAGTGTGAGAAGTCTGCACAACTCCTCCCTGAACAGCAGCGCCACTGCAGCCAACACCAGTGTGAGAAGTCTGCACAACTCCTCCCTGAACAGCAGCACCACTGGAGCCAACACCAGTGTGAGCAGTCTGCACAACTCCTCCCTGAACAGCAGTCTGCACAAACCCAACCTCAACAACACATTCTCCATGGAGGTGGGTATAACAAGCATACAGCTTCTTGTATAAGCTAGTTCACAGTTGGTGTGGGCTCATGCACTGTGTGGTGTGTTGTGTGGTAATATGTCAAAGTTGAAGACCCCTGGTCTTTCTTTACATTTTACAACTACATTTTGAGAAAATGTTTTACTTTAGAATTTAATCATTGAGAAAAGAATGTTATGTCAGGTCAGGGCTTGAAACTCATATTTGGGAAGTGGGAACTGGTGCACCTAGCCTAAAAGTTTAGGGGTACATATAGACAATTTTGGGTGCACAACATGAGATAAAGTAGAATATCAGCAAATGCATTTAAAAAAACCTACTGCCTCTCTTAAGAATTCATTCTGAGATTCTATTGCTAACTTCAAATCTTTTAAGATACATCAAACAAAGTACAACAAACGTGATAGTACTTTTTTATGATACTTAAATTTCAAGAATATTCTGTATACTTGTGCACCAGTGCACACACAGTCAAAAATTAGGTGCACATCTCCAATTTTGGTATATGCACCCAGTATTTTGAGCCCCCAGGTCTCTATACCAGAAACTTTGCTGACATTATTTTTTTATTTCTCACCCCAGACCAACGACGCTCAGACTCGAACTGCCAACAAGAAAGGTGGGCAACACCAACTATTCTGGTTGTCTGTAGACCATTGGTAATGCAGTACTGCAAATTAAAGCACCCAATAAATGGAGTATAATAGGACTGGTGTATACTATCACTGCTATAACTATCTGTTACTGAAATAATGATATGCACATGGCTATAGTGCCTTAAGAACTAATTTAAAACCAAGTCACTTTTTACAACACTTAACTATTGTTTAGACAGCAGATTTAAGATTATAATCATAATGGTTTGAATTCAAGTTTTTGCTGCTCTTGAACACTTCAGGTAACATTGCAGTCATCAAGGCTTGGCTAAGAACTAAACCAAGTCATTTTTAAGAAACTTTACCATTTTGAAACAACAGATAAAGCCACACCATTTCAGTTTCTTGGTTAACAGATTTTTTTATTGTAGTAGTGGACAACTTTAAAACAGGAGGCTGGGGTGAAAACATGCACCTGACCCTGTTCACTCCCTGAAACTGTGTGCACCAAAGTACAAACTTTCCTCTGAGATTCTGTTTTGATGATGATTTTCCAATCTAGCATTTTTTTTTAAATTCCGGTAACATCCATTACCATAATACCGCCACTAATCATAATACCGCCAAATCTAAAAAGCCATGAATTTTAAGAGATCTACTAGTGCAGCAACGGTGATTTCCAAGGTATGCACACTTCAGACATCAAGGTGTTTATAACACTCTACAAAAGGCCTCAATAACGAGGCATTTGAAGACAACGAGGTCAAATGTTTTTGATCCCTTATCAGGACAGGCGAGAGTGTAGTGGGAAGAACATATCAACACGTCATCGCACGTTGTTCGCTGGATTTGTATGTAATAATCGCAAGTGCTTTCAGCTCAAGATGATTATTGCAAAACAACAGCAAAATAAACTTTCTTTTACTGGCCTTCAACTCGTGTCAAAGTCTGATCTATCGTCAAGAACGGATGTTTACTGGCCGTAACTGCGGTTGACCTGACGCAAAATAGAACGTCACCATTTTCATTGTTTTTGCCCGAGACTGGCTCCTCCCCCGTATTGTGTAACAAGAAAATTTTGGCGAAACCAATAGTTTGAAGGGGCAGGTGTAATTTCTACAAGGCACTGAAAAATGTTTTGCATCCATATGCATCACACTATATGCATGATATTCATAGATGAAATTTTCACCAAGGATTAACAGTTTAAAGTACGATTATGAACCCTTCTATTGTTCGGTCCCAAACCGAGGTTCAAACAATTTACACCCCTCTGCCGAAACTGGGGACACCTTGTCACGTCGATAGCATTTGTATTTGCATGGGAGACGAAAATTAGTAATAAAGATTTACGCAGGAAGCAATAAATCTTATGTGATAAATGGTCGAAGAAAATGTCTTTTATTCGCATGACACACTTGGGATTCTTCCATAACTGGATGGAACAATGCCGCCGCCGGTCCTCACGAGAGGGCCAGAGCTGCTCCTGATTCATGCCCAGCGGCAAAGTAGACCTGCCGTGTCAACGTTGACTCTCAAGATACCCCTTACGAGTGGTGGTGGGCACGCGGGAGAAGTTGAGATCTTGATTTTTGGATAAGACCAATAATCAATACGACCGTTGCACTAGCAATGAAGCCGTCATCATGTGAACTGAACCATAGTAGAATGCCAGACGTAAGTTTTACGTGATTAATAGCAGTTATGACGGGCTACAGTAAATCAAAATTCGTATCAGTTAACATCTGTTTTCGTGTGATTTTTTTTTATACCCAGACATCGTTGTATATTTAGGGCACTCACTACCCTGTAAGAAAGGAACAACTGAACAGCTGATGTATGATGGTGAAAAACGGGGAAACGATTGCCAAGTTTCCTCCTGTCGGTATTATGGAACCCCCTTCCGTGCGCACGCCCATTCTCAGTGCTTTTCCGCAACATCTTATGATAGCGATATTTCGTTTTTTTTAGATCATGAGAGACAAAGAAACATACACAGCATAAGTAGCAAAGGTAAGCTATAACATGGACATGTAACCAGGGAAAAATGGTGCGTTGCCCTTTTGCTAAATTAGCATCACTTTAAAAATTGCCTGTGGTGTAGTGGCCTGCGCCTTTGTCTCTCACCACATCAGGTTCCAACTACTTGGATCAGAAGGCCCAGGTTCAAGCCCCGGGTAGGACATCTCTGGACAAGATGCGCATTGAGTCATACCAAAGACTTCATAAAAATGGTACATACTTCTGAAACAGTATTATGGTAGTGGATGTTAACCAAGAAATTACATTGGTGTGGCCTAAAGATGTGAAGATTTTGCTGCAAATGAACGTGAGGTTACATGTAGTTGGTCACAGCTACAGAGCACTGGCTGATTCAGCTTTTTCAAGTCAGGCAATACATTTTAGTAATAGTGCCATATTTCTATCTGACTGCTTAATTTACTCATTGATGTAATATCTTAAAAGCACCCCCATCTTGATGAGCATGTGGGACATGCCTTAACGTTTTGTGGCTGTGCACTGAGAGGTTTTGTGCTAAGCAGATATTGGGTGGTGTGTCCGTCGTCCTTTGAATATCTGCACAACTTGATGTCTGCATGATGCATGGTTTCAATTAAGGACTCCAAGCATATGTCAGGCTGTGGCCTCCAGACTATACACTGCCTGTGACTGCCTGTATCTGAGATAGATACAGAGCACAACACAGAGGTACGGGCCCATCTGCAGGTTGTATCGCCTGAAGGCCGATGCAACCCGCAAGAGGGCCAAGACCGAAGGCGAGGCAGAATACACAGTGTTGTACTTTATTTATGTTATACCCACCCGGAAAAAACTAACATTTCAATGCAAAATGCGAACATTGATTCTAAGCTCTGAATCTACATGTAGTATTCGAATTTTCAACAGCAGTGCACTCGAAATAATTTGTAAACATCTATGGAAGCCGATGTGTTGGATGAAATATATACAAAAACAGTAGAACCCTTCCTGACAACCATTGTTTACATACTTCATGAGCAAATTGCTTAGATGAGACTTTCGTACTTTGATAACTTGTTTCTTTCTGGGTCTGTGTCTTCGCAACTATAAATCAAGATCCTTTTGTCTGAAATAACCACACACAAACGCACACATTATCAGGGCTTGCAAGCATTATTTGTAGTTAACCCGCTGACGATCACACAACGTGAGATTTTGTTTAGACCCTGCATGAGTCTACCGATTTCTCGCAGCGTGTGCACAGTACTGGTAAGTTGACACCAGATAATAGACATTCAGGTTCAAGTTCATAGACATTCAAGTTCATGTTGTTCAACTTGTTGCCAATGTTAAAAATGGCATTTTGTTATTGTTACATAACAGGGTTGCTTCATTTTATGCATAATTTTATACTAACACTGTTTTATTGAGTTTACTCATGTTATTTGAGATCCAATTCTTTAGCTGGCATTTTGCCAGCATTGCTTCCAGCCGTCTTGATAAAACAATATGTATATTAACTGAAATACATAACGAGGGTGGGGGTGTCCCTGTAGTGTAGTGGCCTGCGCCTTTGTCTCTCACCACATCTGGTTCCAATTACTTGGATCAGAAGGCCCGGGTTCAAGCCCCAGGTAGGACATCTCTGGACAAGAGGCGCATTAATTAAAAATATTGAGTCATACCAAAGACTTTATAAAAATGGTACATACTTGTGAAACAGTATGGAAGTTAAACACACTCCACTGCCAGTGGACTAGCCCCCTGCTACAGTGATTGCACAACAGTGTGGCCCAGGGCTATGAAACGGAGATGGGCACCGCCCTATACATCAATAATAGTGTGGGAGGATTTTAACTAAACTAACATAACGAGGGTTCAAAATATCTTTTTGCTGTCTTCTGAAATATGAGATTCCTACTGTTGAGCCTATATCATTATCTTATAGCCCAGATTTCAAGTTACTTCAATCTATCTTTTTCCACAAATTACAGGCAGCAGGTGAGAATTTTGAACCCTGTATTATAATGTACTACATTGTGCAATACATTCAATACAAGTCTTTGTCTTACTAATGAAGTATATCTATTTTCTTAAAGGTCCAAGAGGAAGGCTGTTGGGACCAGCTTAGCTGCCAAGAAGCTGTAGAGAGTGGTAAAATGGCTCCTTGTACTGTGTTCAGCAGTGGAAAGTGCAAGGTCACCCCTGCCTTAGGAACATCATTGTGATGGAATTTCAAAGTCCAGGTATACATCTTGCACTAAGACGCTTCACATGCAGCTGCGTCTTAGGGTGTTGAGTGAGTCAACGGTGGGTTGTGAAATGGTTGGGATTCGAATTAACTAAGACCATACATGAGAATAATTTGTACATCATGTACAATCATACTTTTCAAGATGAAATTTTTATTACGATATTGGTATCCATGAACCGTTTCATCAGATATGGTTAAGTCATTGGATAACAAAATCCTTTGTACACAACCAAGTGTTTTATTCAAGACCAACATTTGGTTGATCCTCTGTCACCTTCCTCAGGACAATTCTGACTGGTTACATTTTGTATATGACATAATACAAGTACTAGGTGTTGCTGCTAACGATGCATTGTAAACACCAAAGGTACTAGCTATGTAATGTAATGTAATGTTATTATGTAAATACTACGTTTGGGACCACATCTGTTAGCAGGAACACGTACTTGTAGTGCATAACAGAACCAGTCAGAATAGACCGTTCCAGTGAAACACCATAAGCTACGCCCCTTGTTCTATTTCAAACACCTCCGTCAAAAACAGCTCTTGACGGACAAAAATGCCTGCCGGCACTTCCATGGCTGGAAATAATGCGGACTGACTTCTGCTGAGCTTTTATGGCTCTGAAACCCTTTCAGAGTGGACCGAAGAAAAATTCTATGCCTTCTATGTTGACGGCTGTAACCAATGCCTTACAGGGTTGTTTGAGGAGGGGATCGGATAGATGTAGTTGTGCTGAAAGCATGCTGTTTTCGGTCAATGCGGAAGCGGGTTGTGTTGCATAGCATTACCTTGTTGGTGGCCTTCAGCGCCTGACAAGCAGCTGATGCATGTGTAAATCAGGGTATGTATGTCTGTGACAGTGTTGACTATGAATTACTGTGAATTACAGCTGCATGATCTTAGTAATTAAATTCTAAAATGCAATTCTTTTACTTTTATGGAGACGGAACTATGCACTACCGGACCATGTAGTAACTGGAAATACGTTACAAGCTCCCTCCTCATGAGTACCCGAGCTGTTTTCTTTGTTATTTCAATTTTTCCTGAGCATTCGTGAAGCCATTGAAGTAGAAAACCTGTCACAGATATGACGTACCCTGCTTTACACGTGCTATTTCTGTCCTTCTAGCGCTGTTTTTGACGGAGGTGTTAAAAAAATCATTGTTTTCAGGCTGTGGCTCCTGTACTAATGTTACGTATATCACAGTTTTGAAAGTGAGGATTCCTTTCTTTATATGTTCATTGTGCATCAAACATTATCAAGGATTAAAGTATTTGTATCACCACCTAGTCTCAGACTTTTGTAGAGAATAGAACATGAATTTGCAGCAAAATTCTATTTAGATTAGGTTAGTACACAACTTTATTTGGAAGTAACTTTTTTCATGTGACATATAGCATATCTCATCAGTCCATGTTGAAGTAATGCATGCCCTGTACAGTACTTAATTGCTTATGTTTTAACATTTCTTTTAACACATTTTATCATTCTTGTTCACTTGCACTTGCACCCCTTCTTTTACTGATGCCAGTCATTTCACTTGCATTATCAAATGTGTTTTTGATTAAAAAATCTGCATGATGGTGAAGCACCTTATTAAGTTGTCTTTGTTTCTTATTTCAATCCTGGTCTCTCCACTCTTCTTGTTTCAGACTATCAATGTTTGCTAGCAGACACAGCATATTTCTTTATTCCTAGCCCTCTCGCAAAAATGGACTGTTCCAAAATTACTTGTGCTAAAACAGCCCTTTACAAAGATAAATCCTATGATTGTTGTCACACATAGTTCTCACCAGCTATCTCTATCCTATGAACTAAACTTGCTGTACTGGTCCATTTAACCACCTTCATATCTAGACAACTTGATTAACCTGTATCCTGGTAGCTTTATATAATGTCATGTAAAATTGATCATCTTCCCCCAATAGACCAAAGCCACGCCCCCGTTCTATTTTGAATGCCTCCATCAAAAACATAGCTTGACGGACCAAAAATGGCCACTGCGGCTAGGTTGTTAATGATGCCACGGACTTCATTAAGCTTTTGTGGCTCCAAAACCCTTTCAGAGCGGGGCAAATAAAGATGCAATGGCTTCCTAGTTGAAGGCTGTATCTACCGAGTCAGTTGTTTGAGGAGGGAGTGGATGTATTTGCTATGAGAGTATAATGTTATCGGTCAATGTTGAAGCAGTAGCCACCTTCTCGGTGGGCATCAGCGCCCAATTTTTGATGAGCAGTCAATGCACATATAAAACGGATCGTATATCTGTGACAAGGCCCACTGTATTGGCTGCATGCATAACAGATGCTTGATATTTAGTAACTTAGAATAAAAATGCCTTCTTTTACCTGTTCACTTTCAAGTTAACCAGTTTCACACACCAGTAACGGAAGAAGCGAGACTCTTCACATGTACATTTACTGTAAGGGTGTGTTTATTTGTGACAGTATTCGTCTGTGTTTTGTCACATATATTTTTCTTCACATCTCACTTTTTCAAGTGAATGCAGATAAATTGCTGGTGTCATTTCATGAAATGGTAATACAAAATGTACATGACCCATTTCTGGGTGATCTAAATACAGTAGTTAGTGGACCTTTGTATTTCTGTATTTTGTTGGTAACTTGTTTTGTATTTTCTACCACAGTCCCTCTGATGTTGAGGCGATTACGCAATTCCCCAGGTTGGGATGCAGCACAACCTCCAAGTAGGTTTGAGATTTTAAAACTGAAATTACTGTATGAAACAATTGTACTATTGTCTTGTTTAAGTTTACACCATAAGACCTGCACAATGTCATTTGTTTACACGAAATCAGGACCAAACCTGTCTGTGGTGCTGAAAGATGAACTGCTGTAGTCATCAGAACACTTAGGACACCTGTTCTTATACTATTGTTCCTCTGATAAGGCTCATTAGTACAAGCTGATTTCGCTGTTTTCCTTCATGTTTTTAAAAGGGAATTCTGTATGGCATACAGGTGATTTTGTGTGATGAATTTAAAACAATTGAAATGTGATGAATTTAATCTGTTATTACAGTCACAACATCCAGGACTGCCAAAGGGAACAGGCACAGCCCCTACAACTTACGTACATGTAGGAGATGAAGGTACAGACATTTGGTTGTGTTATTACAAGAACATTATAAGATACTAAGAGTTTTCCTTCTTTCCCCCATTTCAAATTCTATAAATCTATACATTACATTACTATACAACCAGTGCAATGGCCTAGTGGATAGAGTGTTTGCCTTGCATACGGTACATGTAGGTCATGAGTTCGAACCCAACTGCACGAAGATCTCTTTGTTTAGATTAATTTTTAACATCTATGTGTTTCTTTCACTTTTAGAAATATTTACAAAAAATGGTAGAAAATGGTTAACAATGGTAGAATGTTGATTGCCCCAATAAAAGTAGGTGCTAATCCAGCCCCTCTGTCTACTTTTGTACATCTTTAGCTTTCACTGTAGGACACTGCTCGGTCCTTTGTGGAGAGCATTCTTCCCTATACTTTGCAAGGATTTGTGAATTGCTTTCTTTCCAGCCCTCTGACCTATTTATAGAGATGTTACAAATAATGGTAAAGAATGGTAAGAAATTGTAAAAAATGGTAGAATGCTGTTATCATTATTTAGAAACTGTCTGAAATATCATATTCCATATCATGAATATTTCTTAAGTTTCAGAAAACTTCAGAAATATTTATAAAGTTGAAATTAAATTCAAAATATTTCCAAAGTATCAAATAGCTTGCACAAATAATTACAATGAATTGAAAACAGTTCTAAATTATGACAATAACAACCCTCGCGGTGACTTGGAATGGACTCTATCTGTTAATTTGCTTATCATTATGATTTTGGAGGAAGTATGATAATGAATAATATGCCTTTTCTTTACTGAACGAAGGATATTTTCATTACATTATGTGAACTATTTCAAGGTGGTGTAACTTTAATGGAAAGCTTTCATTATTTTATGATTTTTAAAAAAGTTCTTTAGAAATGTAGCTTGAACAGGAATCTGCATGATTGTGGTTTACATCAGGCTTTGATGTCTTAATTTTTACAGGGGCTGGCAGGACAGGACACAGACAAGACGGTTGACTGAATCATTCACTGTTTGAAATCGCTACTGTCTTCAATGTAGCCCTTCTCAAAGCATGAATATATTAGATGTAATACTATGTTGTTTACAGTAACAGTTACGTCAAGAAATTGGCAAGAACAGAAAACAGGTGCAAAAAAAACCAACCATTTCAATGTAAATTTAGATCAAACAAAAAAAGTAGGATTTAAACATGTAATATTCTCAAAATTCTAACAGCTGTTTTTATCTCCATGAAAAATGGAGATATAGTTTTGGGTGTGTCTGTGTGTGTTTGTTTGTCTGTCTGTTAGTCTGTTTGTGTTTCCCACTACTGTAGTCAGCATAACTCAGGAACCTCTTGATGGATTATGATGACATTTGGCATGTGGGCAGGTGTTGTGAAGCCAAAGTTCAAGGTCGATTTAGGGCCCCCTGGTATGTGACCTTGGTACTGCAACAGAACTTCCATTTTTGTATCTTTTGACCTGGACGTGCTATGGTCTTGATTTTTGGGTGGCAGATAGCTTGTGATGTAATAAAGAAGTGGTGTCGGTTTGGGCCCCCTAGCAGCTTGCTATTGAACTGCAGTGGCGTTATTGTGAAAATCTTCTAAGGGGAATAACTGAACAAAGGAAAGACGGATTTCCATCATATTTTTATTTCTGCAGGGATTCTCGGAGTTGAGGTTCAAGTAAAAGTATTTAAAACAGCTGAGTAATCCTATACTACCAAGGAGATGACCGATGTGATAGACTGTAATGGCAGTTCTGCTTTTTCATCATCGTTACGCCTTAAATGTTTACTTCTTGATACTATTTTTTACTTATTTGTTGTTTGCGTAGAAATTCAGAGAGAGCTGAGGTCCAAGTAAAACGGCTTAAGAATCCAATCCTACCGCCGAGATAACCAGGCAGTTTGGATACAGTTATGGCAGTTGGGATTGTTTACCCACTGATTGTTTACCCACTGATTGTTTAAAAACGTTTTGTATGTTTCCTCAGAAATTCACGATGGTCTAAACACTAGCTGTTTGTTCTCAGAGCCTATTGTTCTGTACTCCACCCACCCGCTGGGCGACAGAGCCCACGCGGCAGCGGATAAAAATTATATAAATACCCCTCAGTTTAATGCTAGATCCGATGGTTACAATATAAAACAAAAATAAACAGTTAAAACTAACATCTATTGGCTTTAAGAATGTGTAGAGAGTAGGATATGACCAAGAAAAATTCCCGCGTCCCTGGACGCATTACGAGTCACCTCCGGTTGATAAACTTTGACCTTTAACACAGTCAACTTTCTTAGATATATGTATCAAACATCGATTGAAGCCTATATTAATTCAATGTTGGTCCTTTAATTCGGTCAGAATGGAATATTTTTGATGTCTTTGCAATTTTAACTCATATGGACAATTTTGCGGTACGTTTTCTCCCATAGTTCCATATCGCCGAATCCAGACGACATGCAAATAAGCCAAGATGGCGGCGATGGGCTGTTCTTTTGGGTGGTGGTGTTGTTAAAAAAAGTTTACTGTAAATTCTGAAGATATAGACCAATAGATAAGTATTACCCTTATGTTATAGTTTCCACGCGGGGCTGAGAACATGTTGTCGAGTTATAATGAGTTCTGTCGGCCTGGATCACAGAGCCTTATTATCGCCCCATTGTCTTCGATCACGCTTTCATGCAAATCGCCCTTTTGTTACCTGCGCTTTGGGCGCGATTTTCAAGTTGTGAACTCGTCCAGCGTGTGTACTCAGTATTCTTGTCCCGCAAGTTACAGCTTAATTTTTTATCGCTCGGTGATTCATTTTTTGGTTCAGGGTAACGATTGTGGAGGTTAGATTATATAATATATACGTGCTGAGCTTGTGTTTTTATCGTACATTACTAGGCATTTTTCATTTCGCCCTCATTGTTCTCTTACAATACCTTGTATTATTGTGAGACAGTTAACCAAAACACGAATTGTTAGTACAGTCAAACTTCGGTTAACGAACGGGCCTACATTAGACACCTCTTGGCTCATGATAGCCGCTTTCTTTCGATCCCGATTTCCCCCCGTTGCGAGTTGGCACAAGAATGTTAGCGTTTTGTCGGAGCGAGGAGCCGTCACAGTTTGCCTTTCGCGACCGTGACGAACTTGATTTGCGACAGTTCTAAACGACCCAAATGTTGCCGATGACAAGGCTGTGGGGATGTTCATCTTTTTATTGATAACTGGTGGGAAATCGTGGAAAAGTCAGTCTGTTTGGTCTGGGTTTCGGACGGCCGGGCAGACTTAGTGAGCATTCAAGATGGCGCCCACGACGCCATATTTAGTTATTGGGACAGTCTACTGTAATGCGGGTGGAAATCTTAAGAGCTGTGTGTTTGTACTCTACATTTTAACAATATATCTTGTCAATTCATTCCTCACATAGGGATGCTTTGATAAATGGAACATACATCAAATAATGTATGGTGTGGTAACATATATGTCCTGAAAATAAAAGGTGTCTGTGTTTCTTGTTCACCCATGCTGCGACGAAATGACGTTTTCCATGTCAACAACTTCAGACGTCGGCAAATTTGTCACAAATAACTTTTTCCGAAAAGTACAAACGCCAGCTCGTCATTATCTCTACTTGAAAGAAAGGTCGATCGACAAATTGAGCACCGATGGAAAAATCCGTCCAAACTGTCTCTGTAAATTAGCATTTGATTTTTACTTTGTGTCTTGATTTTACCCATGCTCCGGAACAACAAAAGAAATGGCTAGCGACTATTTTTGAGCGGGAATGTTTTCAAAAGGCGGTTAAATATTTCAGTACAAACACGACTGAGAGCATATTTTCCAGTACACAGGTTATTCTTGGAAGGTACCGGATAAGTTTAACAGAAATATACAAGTATGTTACTTACAGACAAATAGCTTTGCAGGCGGCTTGGGTTCCATCCAGAACATTTACATTTTGTATCACACAAATTTTTCGAGTTTATATTTCTGATTTTTAGTTAAACGTTATGTTTAGTTCTGGTCATGTATTTCCTGATTTGTGCTTTTTTTGTAATGGAGCCGAGAAATTGGTTCCATGTGTACTTGGCTTGAGTAGAGAGTCTAGAGACTGTCACTATGGAAGCAAGTAAGTGTCTTTGTTGTTTCGAATTTTTGAACGAAAACAAGTAAAAATTGTGGGATTTTGAATGGTCTTCCTGCCTTGAATATTTTCCGTCTCTGTGTAAAAGATATTCGGCAAGTCTTAAGAAATATTTAGCCTTTCTGACCGTTTTCTATGAAGAATTTGTCGCCTCCAAATGGCTAGGTACAGTTGTTTACAAATAGGCAAACTTCCGCTTGGGATATTTCATTCGTAGGATGGGCGACCAGTTTCTTGGAAAGAAACACATACGCCTCAGTTTGGGTTCGTTATGGAGTCAAATGTTATTGAAAAAAATCTGTAACAGCAAATACGTGGGCATGTTCACAGCAAAACTTCGACCCGTATTTCAGTAGTCCGTTCCCACTGGCGCCATCTTTAATCATCATTTTGCCGCCTGGCCGTCAAAACCACAAACATTTCGATTTTGTCAGCCACGCGCCAGCTTTGTATCACTTGTATATGGGCATTTTGACCACTCTCTCTCAACAACAGTATTCTGGAAATAATCATGCCCACACTTGGTATTGTTAAAATGTGCTATGTACGGACAATTGAGACTGACTACAGGTACGCATATGAATAGGACGGTTCGCGGCAAAAAGCCACAGGGGGGAGATAGAAAGGTAAACATTACTGCGGCCCGCCTGTAAAAGCGTCAACCAATCACGGACAGTTGCCGGTGGTGATAAGCGTGATTGACATGTTATAATCATCAATATTCATGCCTCACGAGTGGGAATTTTTGAACTGGTTTTTGACCATCGTGATTCCAAGAGCTGACCTGTGTGAATAGAGTTACATGGCAGTTTTGCTGTTCCAGAAGTGCCACAAGCCCAGACTTAAATGTTTACTTCTTGATTGTTACCTCTTGATTGTTTACTTGTTTGTTGTTTGCGCAGAAATTCCCGGAGCTGAGGTTTAAGTACGTGGAGGAGGAGCAGCCTGAGGAGTTCTTCATCCTGTACGTCTGGTCGCTCGTCTTCCAGAAGTCCCGCCTCCACTGGGACCCCAACTCCATACAACTGTTCGTACCGGACGTGCAGTGACATAGGGCAGAGGGCAAAGGTTCAGGGGATGCCAAAGTTCAGACAGAAAAGGTGACAGGTCAACAAGTGCAGATAGGTCAGGATTTCACACAGAGTTGATTCACAATAAAACAAGATGAAAGGGCAAAGGTCATCAGCAGGTCAAAGTTCAGACACCAAGTGACAGGTTGATGAGTCTAGAGAGGTTCCTGTCAGAATACAATATCTGATCAACCATCAATTTCACACAGAATTGATTACAATAAAACAAGGTGAAAGGGCAAAGGTCACCAGCCGGTCAAAGTTTAGGCACGGAAGGTGAAAGTTAAACAAGGCAAAAAGAAGGTGCAGCTGTTAAAGATGTCAAAAGTCAAGTTCAATATCGGTTGGAATATACTTAAAGGCAGATTACTGTAAAATACGATAATACAAGTCAACATTAAGAACTCAAAGTTAAGTACATTAAATGATATGTATACTAAGAATGTATCGCATTAAAATAGGATTGTAATGGCCTAAATGTAGGCTGACCGAAACCTGGGTTTATTTTAACATGTTGTCAGAAGATGTTATCCACAGTTAGGCACCTTCTTGTCAAGATGTGATTTCTAGTTTGCTTTGTTCCTTGAAGTTTGCAAATCCTGACTGCTAAAGACAGTGCACATGTGCCTCCCACAATTCTACAACATCAAACAGTAAGTTGGTTTAATATTAGTTCTGTAAATGTATATAGATGCACCTGATCACTTAACATACAGATACACAGGAGGGCTCATTATCATATTATATGCTTTTTTCATGTATGCATATATTTGTAATGCTTCATTCTTATAGGTAGCACAACTGTTCAGCTTTGAACATGTATGCTACATGTACATTTTGACAATTGATTCACTCTAAACTATCTTGTTTCATTGAAATAATGAAAAAAAATTCTATTCTTGAACAATAATATCTGGTTCGGGGGGGTCCTCAGTGTTTGAAATCTTTTTACCTCTCATCTTTACTCTAAAAAATCCTGTGTTTGCTCTAAATTCCCTGTGGACACGGAAGATTCGTGTTTTTATTCAACCTCGGAAGCAAATTGGGTTCTTGGACACAAAAATTTGGGAGGGGGTGTTGGTGATATTTATCTATGAGACGTTCCTTAAAATGCCCGGTCTTTGCTGACTCCCAAGTACTTCCTTTATGCTAGGAACAAAATTTGGGTCTTGGACAATAAAATTTGGGAGGGGGTTGTTGATGATATTTTATCTATGAGACGCCCTTAAAATCCACCATCTTTGTTGCCTTCTTTCATGCTAGGAACACTAAATTGGGTCTTGGACAATAAAATTTGCGAGGGGGTGTTGGTGATATTTTATCTATGAGACGACCTTAAAATCCACGGTCTTTGCTGTCTTCTTTCATGCTAGGAACAAAATTTGGGTCTTGGACAATAAAATTTGCGAGGGGGTGTTGGTGATATTTTATCTATGAGACGACCTTAAAATCCACGGTCTTTGCTGTCTTCTTTCATGCTAGGAACAAAATTTGGGTCTTGGACAATAAAATTTGCGAGGGGGTGTTGGTGATATTTTATCTATGAGACGACTTAAAAATCCACGGTCTTTACTGTCTTGTTTCATGCTAGGAACAAACTTTGGGTCTTGGACAATAAAATTTGGGAGGGGGGTGTTGGTGATATTTTATCTATGAGACGACCTTAAAATCCACGGTCTTTGCTGTCTTCTTTCATGCTAGGAACAAAATTTGGGTCTTGGACAATAAAATTTGAGAGGGGGGTGTTGGTGATATTTATTTATGAGACGACCTTAAAAGCCCAGGTCTTTGCTGTCTCCCAAGTACTTCTTTCATGCTAGGAACAAACTTTGGGTCTTGGACAATAAAATTTGCGAGGGGGGTGTTGGTGATATTTATCTATGAGACGACCTTAAAATCCACCATCTTTGCTGTCTCCCAAGTACTTTTTTCATGCTAGGAACAAAATTTGGGTCTTGGACAATAAAATTTGGGAGGGGGGTGTTGGAGATATCTATCTATGAGACGACCTTAAAATCCCCGGTCTTTGCTGTCTCCCAAGTACTTTTTTCATGCTAGGAACAAAATTTGGGTCTTGGACAATAAAATTTGGGAGGGGGTGTTGGTCATATTTATCTATGAGACGTTCCTTAAAATCCCCGGTCTTTGCTGTCTTCTTTCATGCTTGAAACAAAATTTGGGTCTTGGACAATAAAATTTGGGAGGGGGGTGTTGGTGATATTTTATCTATGAGACGACCTAAAAATCCATGGTCTTTACTGTCTTCTTTCATGCTAGGAACAAACTTTGGGTCTTGGACAGCAAAATTTGGGAGGGGGGTGTTGGTGATATTTTATCTATGAGACGACCTAAAAATCCATGGTCTTTACTGTCTTGTTTCATGCTAGGAACAAACTTTGGGTCTTGGACAACAAAATTTGGGAGGGGGGTGTTGGTGATATTTTATCTATGAGACGACTTAAAAATCCACGGTCTTTACTGTCTTCTTTCATGCTAGGAACAAACTTTGGGTCTTGGACAGCAAAATTTGGGAGGGGGGTGTTGGTGATATTTTATCTATGAGACGACCTAAAAATCCATGGTCTTTACTGTCTTGTTTCATGCTAGGAACAAACTTTGGGTCTTGGACAACAAAATTTGGGGGGGGGGGTGTTGGTGATATTTTATCTATGAGACGACCTTAAAATCCACCATCTTTGCTGTCTTCTTTCATGCTAGGAACAAAATTTGGGTCTTGGACACTAAAATTTGGGAGGGGGGTGTTGGAGATATTTATCTATGAGACGACCTTAAAAGCCCAGGTCTTTGCTGTCTCCCAAGTACTTCTTTTATGCTAGGAACAAACTTTGGGTCTTGGACAATAAAATTTGGGAGGGGGTGTTGGTGATATTTTATCTATGAGACGACCTTAAAATCCCCGGTCTTTGCTGACTCCCAAGTACTCTTTTCATGCTAGGAACAAACTTTGGGTCTTGGACAATAAAATTTGGGAGGGGGGTGTTGGAGATATATATCTATGAGACGACCTTAAAAGCCCAGGTCTTTGCTGTCTCCCAAGTACTTCTTTTATGCTAGGAACAAAATTTGGGTCTTGGACAATAAAATTTGGGAGGGGGTGTTGGTCATATTTATCTAAAGTATGAGACGTTCCTTAAAATCCCCGGTCTTTGCTGTCTTCTTTCATGCTTGAAACAAAATTTGGGTCTTGGACAATAAAATTTGGGAGGGGGGTGTTGGTGATATTTTATCTATGAGACGACCTAAAAATCCATGGTCTTTACTGTCTTCTTTCATGCTAGGAACAAAATTTGGGTCTTGGACAACAAAATTTGGGAGGGGGGTGTTGGTGATATTTTATCTATGAGACGACCTTAAAATCCACCATCTTTGCGGTCTTCTTTCATGCTAGGAACAAAATTTGGGTCTTGGACAATAAAATTTGGGAGGGGGGTGTTGGAGATATTTATCTATGAGACGACCTTAAAAACCCAGGTCTTTGCTGTCTCCCAAGTACTTCCTTTATGCTAGGAACAAAATTTGGGTCTTGGACAATAAAATTTGGGAGGGGGTGTTGGTGATATTTTATCTATGAGACGACCTTAAAATCCCCGGTCTTTGCTGTCTTCTTTCATGCTAGGAACAAACTTTGGGTCTTGGACAACAAAATTTGGGAGGGGGTGTTGGTGATATTTTATCTATGAGACGACCTTAAAATCCCCGGTCTTTGCTGACTCCCAAGTACTCTTTTCATGCTAGGAACAAACTTTGGGTCTTGGACAATAAAATTTGGGAGGGGGGTGTTGGTGATATTTTATCTATGAGACGACCTAAAAATCCCCGGTCTTTGCTGTCTTCTTTCATGCTAGGAACAAACTTTGGGTCTTGGACAACAAAATTTGGGAGGGGGGTGTTGGTGATATTTTATCTATGAGACGACCTTAAAAATCCACGGTCTTTACTGTCTTCTTTCATGCTAGGAACAAACTTTGGGTCTTGGACAGCAAAATTTGGGAGGGGGGTGTTGGTGATATTTTATCTATGAGACGACCTAAAAATCCATGATCTTTACTGTCTTGTTTCATGCTAGGAACAAACTTTGGGTCTTGGACAGCAAAATTTGGGAGGGGGGTGTTGGTGATATTTTATCTATGAGACGACCTTAAAATCCACCATCTTTGCTGTCTTCTTTCATGCTAGGAACAAAATTTGGGTCTTGGACACTAAAATTTGGGAGGGGGGTGTTGGTGATATTTTATCTATGAGACGACTTAAAAATCCACGGTCTTTACTGTCTTGTTTCATGCTAGGAACAAACTTTGGGTCTTGGACAATAAAATTTGGGAGGGGGGTGTTGGTGATATTTTATCTATGAGACGACTTAAAAATCCACGGTCTTTACTGTCTTCTTTCATGCTAGGAACAAACTTTGGGTCTTGGACAGCAAAATTTGGGAGGGGGGTGTTGGTGATATTTTATCTATGAGACGACCTAAAAATCCACCATCTTTGCTGTCTTGTTTCATGCTAGGAACAAACTTTGGGTCTTGGACAACAAAATTTGGGGGGGGGGGGGGTGTTGGTGATATTTTATCTATGAGACGACCTTAAAATCCACCATCTTTGCTGTCTTCTTTCATGCTAGGAACAAAATTTGGGTCTTGGACACTAAAATTTGGGAGAGGGGTGTTGGTGATATTTTATCTATGAGTCAATTTCCTTAAAATCCCCGGTCTTGATGAAGATCCCAGAAATCTAATTGACGTCTATGGTCTGCTACTCCTCGGCGTCTTTTTCTCTGACTTTTGTAATTTTGTTCTATGATACTGCATGGCTTTGCCTGATTAATTACTCCGGACAGAAAGTGAGACAAGTAGCGAGTCGGAGTCAGAAAGTGCTTGGCAATTTACGTCTTCTTGATTTATTCAGAAGAACGTTGGCCGACAACTCGGCAGGACTAAGCTAAACTAGACTACCGCTAAACTACGGAGAACAGGGTTATATAGTTACCACAAAAAACAAAAAGAAGGAACTAGAAATGATCGGGCAAATGTGCTGGCCGAACGGAGAACTAAACTGGTAACGAAGTTACAAATGAGAAACGCAGGACTAAGCTAAACTAGACTACAGCTAAACTACAGAGAAAAGGATTATATAGTTACCACGAAAAACAAAAAGAAGGAACTAGAAATGAACGGGCAAATATGCTGGCCGAACGAAGAACTAAACTGGTAACGAAGTTACACATGAGAAAAGTGGCTTGCCTTAGTTATATTTTAACTGACACGAGAGCGCCGAGGTTTACAGAGCTTGGCCGTTCGAGATGGAAAGACGGTAAACCGTCGTACACAGATTTAAGAACATTGATTACAACGAAACGTAATAGAGTCTCTATTGGAGTGTGTCTGAGTGAGTTCATCTGGCAGCTTGGGTGGGTGGTGGAGACTTCTCTAGCGGCGCGTCTCTGTTGAGTGGCGGAAGCCGGGGGAATGCTGGGAAGCGGAAGTCCGGACGGAAATTCCCTAGAATTCCCCCGAGGGAATTCTCCCCAATTACTCCGGACAGAAAGTGAGACAAGTAGCAAGTAGGAGTCAGAAAGTGCTTGGCAATTTACATCTTCTTGATTTATTCAGAAGAACGTTGGCCAAACGGAGGGCCAAGCACGTGTAGGGATGTTTCGGGGTTGTAGGAGAGTCGGGCCGATATGATTGCTCTCATGGCTGCGGGGAGACGTAGTCTTTCTTGTAACGAGAGTTTGAGGTAAAGGAGGTCCGCATCGGACTTCCAGTCGCCGTGGACACGGCGGAGTTCCCTGGGGACACCGGCCTCAAAGGCCAGAGTGTAGCCACCTCTACGGAGATCGTGCGGCGTGAAGTGGCCCTTATGGAAACCAGCGTTGGTGATGAGAGCGGAAAAGGCCTTCTCGAATTTGGATGCTGTCAAGAAGGAGCGCCCCGGGAGCAGGAAAGCCGGGTCACCTGGTTGACCGGGCAGGGCGGCGACCATCCTGCGATAGGCGGTGACGGGGCAGAGGGGATGGCCTGGGATTGCCAGGACCGGGATGGAGATTGTGCGCTCTCGGGCTTGGAGTGTCTTAGACCAGCTGACGTTGACGAGAAGGCTGGATTTGGCGACGAGGATGGCCTGACGCGAGAGATGTTTGATGGGATCGAATTTGGTGCTGGATGGGGGAACGAGATTGGACTTGCGGAGGTATGAGAAGAAGGCGATGAGGATGGCCGACCAAAGTGTGATGTCCTGTGGGAGGGACAGGTCCAGGTAGCTCGGCAGTGTGAGCAGAACTTCGGGAGTGAGGGGGTGACGCTCCCGAGGCTGGTGTGCCAGCCTCTTTTTGATTCTCCTGAGTGTCTGTTGGATCTCGAAGGAGGATGTGGAGCACGGCGGGAGACCGTTCATTTTGTGGAGCAGGTTGACGGCAGAGAGGTACTGCGAGATGCTAGCAGGCGATTTCATGGAGCGGCTGAGAAACTGTGCGTAGCATGCGAGTTGGTGTGGGTTGGCGGGCAGCGGTGGGAGGTCGAAGAAAGAGCAGAATAGTTGATATGCACGGAACTGCGTGCGGTGATTGGCCTGGGTGCCAAGGGCAAAGGCCACTTGCTGCGATCGGAGAGCGTCCCGTTCCAGGATCCGCCAGAGTTCGTCTGGAAGGGAAAGAAAGACAAGGTGAGAACACGGTAGAGCCATGCAGCAGACGTCACATCGTCGAAGCTACCAAGGATGGGAGAAACTAAAGTCAGCTTGGAGGACTGTTCGTTCGCGGGAGAGGCCCGGCCCTACCACGGCAAGTGACCTGGCGGCCGATTGGGGACTGAGGTGCCATTGGCTGAGGAGATCCGCCAGCCTGTTCTCGTCATCCGGGATATGATGCGCAACAAGGTGGAAGTCTTTCAGGGCCTGGAGATAAACCAGCTCCCGCGCGCAAGCCTGCATGAACGTATCAGACAAGCGGCCGGAGTGAATGACTTGCACGGTGAGCGTGTTGTCACACGCGATGTTGACGGAGCAGCCTGACCCCGAACTGCCCCATAGCTTGCACGCGATGATGACGGCTAGCATCTCGAGCCGATGAATAGGATGTGCGCGCCTCAACACGTCGGGTGGGAACGGAGTGTGGAACAACTCGGACCCGAATGTGCCTCCGCAGCCCGTGAGGCAAGCGTCCGTGGTAGGCTGGGTTGCTAGCCAGCGTCGCGTGGGGTCTGGTATCAAGGAGACACAGTTGTACTGCGGGAGAAAGTGCAGCCACCACCGGATGTCCTTCCGGAAAGGAGTTCAACCGCACGCGATGGTGATGCCTGCAGAGGCCGCGTAAAGCGTTCAACATGCGTGACAGGAATACGCGGCCCGGAGCCACGCACGCCGTGATAAAGGAGAGGCGGCTCACCAGGGACTGTATTTGCTGCTTGGTCGCCCTCGTCTTGGATGACCACTCCCAAAGTATAGTCAAGGCGTCGGCGAGACGGTCGGGAGGAACCCATTTGGACATGGCGACAGAGTCGTATTCCACCCCTAGGAATGTCATCTGCGGGGCAGGAGGAGAAGCTTTGTCCTCGGACTCGGCCAGGCCGAGGGACCGTGTACGTTGGCACTTCCAGCAATAAATCTTCCAGCAGGGTCATCCTGGCCTTCCTCTCGCGCCTCTCCGTCCGGGGGTCGTTAATGATGGCCAGCTCGCCGGACACAAAAGTCGTCCCTGAACCTCACGGGCCTCCTTGTCTTACGTTTGCCGGCTCCTGAGGCCATTTTTTGAGGAGAAGCGGACAAATTATGGACGAAGAAGGAAGACTTCTCTAGCGGCGTGTCTCTGTTGAGTGGCGGAAGCCGGGGGAATACTGGGAAGCGGAAGTCCGGACGGAAATTCCCTAGAATTCCCCCGAGGGAATTCTCCCCTTTTATATGCTTAAATTACAGGAATGGGGAGTCAGCCAGGCAATCTTTTTGAAACAAGCATTTCTTGCCAGGGTCTTTTTTTCGTCTCTAAACTGGCTGACATGCTTGCATCCACATGCTCTACAGAGGTTTGTGATCGTGAGCACCTTTCACACCAGACATTGGCTGCAGCTGAACAATATGGTCCTGAATGTGTGGCATTTTTTAAAATGGCTTGTTTCTACTTGAGGGGGACTTGTTTTCAAGCTTCAGACCTGAGCTTTTTGAGCTTCAGCCTCAGTTTCCCCATGGCTAAAATGTTCTGCAGACCGATACATATTCTTTTTTCTTAACTTAATGTTTCTCTGGTATTTTGAATCAAGTCACCAACGCTGGTCCTGAAGTTTCGTCTTCAATGAAGGAGACAGAACTTGGTGTGACCAACAGGTGTAACAAAAAATAATATCTTCTATGGCTGCCTGATTACATTGGCGTCAATTTGTACAAACAAAAACTAGCACAAAACCAAGTGTTATATTCTCTTCATTCAGTGGCTTACCAACCCAAAACTATTCACAGAAGAAAAGCATGAAGGAAGTGAGAAAAGACATTTGGTTCTTGCGAGGTACAAGTAAAAAGGGCTGCCAATGTTTCAGTTTTGATATACATGTAACTACGAAAGTGAGAGAAGACATTGCATTTAGTTCTTGCATATGAATAAGGCTGCCATTGCGCCGAATCAGTTTTAATATAACAAGGAAGTGAGACAGGTCATTGCATTTAGTTCTTGCAAGTAAAAAAGGCTACCAAAATTTCAGCTTGAGCATTAACCAGGAGGTGACTTTGCTCGTTTTTGATACTTAAAGTTGAGAACAATGTTAGTGCATAGTAATCAGTGAGGCAGCTGATTATTGCTAGTTTTTCATGTTTTGATAGTTGCACGGGTAGTTAAGTCACCATATGAAAAGAAGAAAACTTGGTTTTGTGTAGTAATGAAAATGAGTTAGATTTATTGCTAATTTTTGTTTGAAAAAATTGGCGCCATTTTAATGAGGCGGCCATTGCAGAAAATAAGTTTGCTTGCAGCTGTGAAAGAAGATTTTGATAGTTTTTCATCTGTGAATCATATTTATAAGGTTGGTAAGTCACTGAATAAAAATGCTAAAACGTTGATTTTTGGCTTTGTGTAAAGAGTCCCTTTTTCCTTTGCTATTTATGTTTGCAGAAATTGGTGCCAATTTAATCAGGCAGCTGAAAGAAGATTTTGCTATTTTTGGCGCCAATGTAATAAGGCAGCCAAGAAGTTTCAGGTTAGTAAGTCACTGAATGTAAAGAATAATACTGTTCTTTGCAAAGAGTCTACTGTTCTTTGCAAAGTTTTTGTCGTAAAAATTGGCGCCAATCAGGCAGCCATGGAAAAAGAATTGCTAGTTTTTTATCTGAATAGTTTTGGGTTGGTAAGTCACTGTTAATGAAAAGAATAAAACACATGGTTGTATGCAAAGAGTCTCTTAATTCGTTGTTAAGTTTTTGTTGTCAAAAAGTGGCGCCAATCAGGCAGCCATGAAAGAAGAATTGCTTTTTTTTCATCTGTAAATATTTTTGAGTTGGTAAGTCATTGAATGAAAAGAATAAAACACTTTATTGTGTACAAAGAGTCTCTTAATTCCTTGTTTTTGTTGTCAAAATTGGCGCCAATCAGGCAGCCATGAAAAAAGAATTGCTATTTTTTTATCTGAATATTTTTGGGTTGGTAAGCCACTAAATGAAAAGAATAAAACACGTAGTTGTATGCAAAGAGTCTCTTAATTCCTTGTTAAGTTTTTGTTGTAAAAGTTGGCGCCAATCAGGCAGCCATGAAAAAAGAATTGCTAGTTATTTGTCTGAATAGTTTTGAGTTGGTAAGCCACTGAATGAAAAGAATAAAACACTAAGTCTAATGGTTGTTTGCAAATAGCCTCTTAGCTTCTTGTTAAGTTTTTGTCGTAAAAATTGGCGCCAATCAGGCAGCCATGAAAAAAGAATTGCTAGTTATTTATCTGAATAGTTTTGAGTTGGTAAGTCACTGAATGAAAAGAATAAAACACTTAACTTGGTTGTATGCAAAGAGCCTCTTAGCTCCTTGTTAAGTTTTTGTTGTAAAAATTGGCGCCAATCAGGCAGCCATGAAAGAAGAATTGCTAGTTTTTCATCTGTGAATAGTTTTGGGTTGGTAAGCCACTGAATGAAAAGAATAAAACACTAAGTCTTGGTTGTTTGCAAAGAGCCTCTTTAAGCTCCTTGGTAAGTTTTTGCTGTAAAAATTGGCGCTAATCTGGCAGCCATGAAAGAAGACTGCTTGTTTTTCATCTGTAAATATTTTTGAGTTGGTAAGTCATTGAATGAAAAGAATAAAACACTTTATTGTATACAAAGAGTCTCTTAATTCCTTGTTAAGTTTTTGTTGTCAAAATTGGCGCCAATCAGGCAGCCATGAAAAAAGAATTGCTATTTTTTTATCTGAATATTTTTGGGTTGGTAAGCCACTAAATGAAAAGAATAAAACACGTAGTTGTATGCAAAGAGTCTCTTAATTCCTTGTTAAGTTTTTGTTGTAAAAGTTGGCGCCAATCAGGCAGCCATGAAAAAAGAATTGCTAGTTATTTGTCTGAATAGTTTTGAGTTGGTAAGCCACTGAATGAAAAGAATAAAACACTAAGTCTAATGGTTGTTTGCAAATAGCCTCTTAGCTTCTTGTTAAGTTTTTGTCGTAAAAATTGGCGCCAATCAGGCAGCCATGAAAAAAGAATTGCTAGTTATTTATCTGAATAGTTTTGAGTTGGTAAGTCACTGAATGAAAAGAATAAAACACTTAACTTGGTTGTATACAAAGAGCCTCTTAGCTCCTTGTTAAGTTTTTGTTGTAAAAATTGGCGCCAATCTGGCAGCCATGAAAAAAGAATTGCTAGTCTTTCATCTGTGAATAGTTTTGAGTTGGTAAGTCATTGAATGAAAAAAATAGAACACTTGGTTGTATGCAAAGAGTCTCTTAGCTCCTTGGTAAGTTTTTGTTGTAAAAATTGGCGCCAATCAGGCAGCCATGAAAAAAGAATTGCTAGTTTTTCATCTTTGAATAGTTTTGAGTGGGTAAGTCATTGAATGAAAAAAAAAATAGAACACTTGGTTGTATGCAAAGAGTCTCTTAGCTCCTTGTTAAGTTTTTGTTGTAAAAATTGGCGCCAATCTGGCAGCCATGAAAGAAGAATCACTAGTTTTTCTTCTGTGAATAGTTTTGGGTTGGTAAGCCACTGAATAAAGAGAATAAAACACTTGGTTTTGTGCTAGTTTTTGTTTGTACAAATTGGTGCCAATGTAATCAGGCAGCCATAGAAGATATTATTTTTTGCTACACCTGTTGGTCACACCAAGTCCTGTCCCGTTCATGAGGCCATCTCATGACAACAGCAGTACTGATGACATAGTACCCGAGTTTATCACGTGGACAAATAACCATTTCAAATAGATTTAAAAGCTGTCTGCATTGTAGATTATTTTGATACTTGAGTTTTGGAGCCCATAAATGTCCATATTTCACTTGATCCACCCCCCTAAACAAGTGACAGTGACTCTTGACTTAACTAGACTATGACCAGTGACAGTTGACTAGTGCACAATGTCAGGTGTAATCATGGTCAAGTCATTTGCAGTGTGGCGGTCTCATGAAAGTCTGACAAGTGGATATTATTGGTGGATCTGGGCGGTCTTATTAAAGTCTGACCGGTGGATATTATGGCTGGATATGGGCGGTCTTATGAAAGTCTGACCAGTGGATATTATGGGTGGATCTGGGCGGTCTTATAAAATTCTGACCAGTGGATATTATGGCTGGATATGGGCGGTCTTATGAAAGTCTGACCAGTGGATATTATGGGTGGATATGGTCGGTCTTATGAAAGTCTGACCAGTGGATATTATGGATGGCTCTGGGCGGTCTTATGAAAGTCTGACCAGTGGATATTATGGGTGGATCTGGGCGGTCTTATAAAAGTCTGACTGGTGGATATTATGGGTGGATCTGGGTGGTCTTATGAAAGTCTGACCGGTGGATATTATGGGTGGAGATGGGCCGTCTTATGATCTGTGACCAGTGGATATTATGGCTGGATATGGGTGGTCTCATGGAAGTCTGACCGGTGAATATTATGGGTGGATATGGGCGGTCTTATGAAAGTCTGACCAGTGGATATTATGGGTGGATATGGTCGGTCTTATGAAAGTCTGACCAGTGGATATTATGGGTGGATCTGGCCGGTCTTATGAAAGTCTGACCGGTGGATATTATGGCTGGATATGGGCGGTCTCATGGAAGTCTGACTGGCAGATATTATGGGTGGATATGGGCGGTCTTATGAAAGTCTGACCGGTGAATATTATGGGTGGATATGGGCGGTCTCATGGAAGTCTGACCGGTGAATATTATGGGTGGATATGGGCGGTCTTATGAAAGTCTGACCAGTGGATATTATGGGTGGATCTGGCCGGTCTTATGAAAGTCTGACCGGTGGATATTATGGGTGGATATGGGCGGTCTTATGAAAGTCTGACCGGTGAATATTATGGGTGGATATGGGCGGTCTCATGGAAGTCTGACCGGTGAATATTATGGGTGGATATGGGCGGTCTTATGAAAGTCTGACCAGTGGATATTATGGGTGGATCTGGCCGGTCTTATTAAAGTCTGACCGGTGGATATTTTGGGTGGATATGGGCGGTCTCATGGAAGTCTGACCGGTGAATATTATGGGTGGATATGGGCGGTCTTATGAAAGTCTGACCAGTGGATATTATGGGTGGATATGGTCGGTCTTATGAAAGTCTGACCAGTGGATATTATGGGTGGATCTGGCCGGTCTTATGAAAGTCTGACCGGTGGATATTATGGCTGGATATGGGCGGTCTCATGGAAGTCTGACTGGCAGATATTATGGGTGGATATGGGCGGTCTTATGAAAGTCTGACCGGTGAATATTATGGGTGGATATGGGCGGTCTCATGGAAGTCTGACCGGTGAATATTATGGGTGGATATGGGCGGTCTTATGAAAGTCTGACCAGTGGATATTATGGGTGGATATGGTCGGTCTTATGAAAGTCTGACCAGTGGATATTATCGGTGCACGCACCAGTTCTTCCGCGACAGTGGTCCATGGTAGTCCGCGACAAAAAAGGGACGAAAGGGTTTCGAGGGTCTGGGTTTGAGTTCACATTTCTCAAAATGTGCTTCGAACTGACATTAGATACTAACATGGCCGAAAAGCGTATGAATTGGTGTGTTTTGGGTGGAAATTGCGTTTCGATCCGAGCCTTACTTCCGGATATCCATACGCGTTGAAGGTAAACTGCCTCTTTGACCCAGATTGACCTTTGTTGCGTTCTTTTGGCCGTGTTGCATTACCTCGCGCGTCGGGTTATTGTGAAAATCACAGTGGTAGGATTTTCTTTATAATGGGCTTGATTATACCTTGGAGTTTTCTCTTTCTGACACTAACAGTCATCTTCGTGTCAAAAAATTTTGTGATGTATTTAGTTCCACGGGAAAATGCCAAATTTTGCGCCTCATTTTTGACGGAAAAATACTTTTTCCCTCTTATATTTACTAAAATTACAAAGGTTGAAGAAACCGAAACTCGGGTTTTCTTGTAGCTAGAGGGAAAGCCTT
Source organism: Branchiostoma lanceolatum (assembly GCF_035083965.1). Classification (NCBI taxonomy): domain Eukaryota; kingdom Metazoa; phylum Chordata; class Leptocardii; order Amphioxiformes; family Branchiostomatidae; genus Branchiostoma; species Branchiostoma lanceolatum. The sequence goes on along the minus strand of NC_089723.1, from coordinate 10,080,734 downwards.
CATTCCCATTCCCAGTTGTTTTGGCTCAGAAGTATTTCCTGGAAGAGACGGTCGCTAGACTTAGGGGTATGCAAACTCGAATTGAGACCCAAAATAAACTAGGGGGTGCCCCCTTTAAAGGAGATCTACTGGAAAAAATAGCAGCAAAGAAAGCCAACAAATTGCATTTTCCCCATGAGAGTGTGTCCCCCGACCCAACCGTAGCGAAAAAATTATGATTTCGAGAGTTTTGATATGATTATACGATGTCATATAATTAGCTGATTTGCCCCCCTCCCCATGCCCCCCCCCCTCGAACACGGCCATACAGACTTCAAAGTGGGTATGCTGAACATCAATGACGTAGTATTTACCCAAATATTGCTTTTTTGCATCGCCCTAACACTGGGGCACTGGAATATTGCATATTTACGTTTGATAGTGGCTTCTTCGTCAAGTAGGAGACGTTTTTCAATGAAAAAAGGCCCCGATGACGTCATTCTCGTACTTTCCGGCCCAATCCAGTGTCAAGTTCGCTGTCGCGCTAGTTTACAACATTCAGGCAAAAAAGTCATACAAATCAGAAGGTACATCCCTAGGCTTGTTAATCGCACCGAGACCGACACCAATCTGTAAGGTCTTTTCTCAGCAGATGCCCTTTTATGCCTTCATAGCTGTTAGAAGTGCAGCTCAGACCCCCACCCTAACCAAAGGTAACTCATTTAACTTCGTTTTTTTACAAAACAACATGGATCTGGGCCGCGGAAACACTTGGGCAAGAAGGCTAGGCCTATTCTCTATCAGTTAACGCCAAAAATAAGAACTTAAACGGCTAGCCGTAGAAGTACGGAACTTAAAACGGCACCGTTCTCACTTGAAAAGATAGGCTAGTGAAAGTCATTGTGACGTCATGAAGTCAACTACGTTCTAGGCGGTATGTAGCGTTTATTCCGGTCAGAAATAGAAGAAAAGTCTACTCTATCGCAAGTGCGCCCCACTGACATTCATTTCAACGGCAAGACTTGTTCATTTAGCGTGAATTCACGGACAAAATCACCTTCAAGTGGAAGCTACCATTGTGACGTAATTGCTATTATGCGCCTTGAATGGTACCACGGCCCAGAGGGGCAAAATCAGCATTCCGACACGGCAACTTTCAACCACCTGTAACTCAAGAACGCAAAGTCGCAAACAAGTCAAACTTCGCATGCTGATAGGAGATACCTTGTTAAAGTCATATATGATATCAATTATGATTTGCATATATTAACGGTGCACGCACCAGTTCTTCCGCGACAGTGGTCCATGGTAGTCCGCGACAAAAAAGGGACGAAAGGGTTTCGAGGGTCTGGGTTTGAGTTCACATTTCTCAAAATGTGCTTCGAACTGACATTAGATACTAACATGGCCGAAAAGCGTATGAATTGGTGTGTTTTGGGTGGAAATTGCGTTTCGATCCGAGCCTTACTTCCGGATATCCATACGCGTTGAAGGTAAACTGCCTCTTTGACCCAGATTGACCTTTGTTGCGTTCTTTTGGCCGTGTTGCATTACCTCGCGCGTCGGGTTATTGTGAAAATCACAGTGGTAGGATTTTCTTTATAATGGGCTTGATTATACCTTGGAGTTTTCTCTTTCTGACACTAACAGTCATCTTCGTGTCAAAAAATTTTGTGATGTATTTAGTTCCACGGGAAAATGCCAAATTTTGCGCCTCATTTTTGACGGAAAAATACTTTTTCCCTCTTATATTTACTAAAATTACAAAGGTTGAAGAAACCGAAACTCGGGTTTTCTTGTAGCTAGAGGGAAAGCCTTCATTCCCATTCCCAGTTGTTTTGGCTCAGAAGTATTTCCTGGAAGAGACGGTCGCTAGACTTAGGGGTATGCAAACTCGAATTGAGACCCAAAATAAACTAGGGGGTGCCCCCTTTAAAGGAGATCTACTGGAAAAAATAGCAGCAAAGAAAGCCAACAAATTGCATTTTCCCCATGAGAGTGTGTCCCCCGACCCAACCGTAGCGAAAAAATTATGATTTCGAGAGTTTTGATATGATTATACGATGTCATATAATTAGCTGATTTGCCCCCCTCCCCATGCCCCCCCCCCTCGAACACGGCCATACAGACTTCAAAGTGGGTATGCTGAACATCAATGACGTAGTATTTACCCAAATATTGCTTTTTTGCATCGCCCTAACACTGGGGCACTGGAATATTGCATATTTACGTTTGATAGTGGCTTCTTCGTCAAGTAGGAGACGTTTTTCAATGAAAAAAGGCCCCGATGACGTCATTCTCGTACTTTCCGGCCCAATCCAGTGTCAAGTTCGCTGTCGCGCTAGTTTACAACATTCAGGCAAAAAAGTCATACAAATCAGAAGGTACATCCCTAGGCTTGTTAATCGCACCGAGACCGACACCAATCTGTAAGGTCTTTTCTCAGCAGATGCCCTTTTATGCCTTCATAGCTGTTAGAAGTGCAGCTCAGACCCCCACCCTAACCAAAGGTAACTCATTTAACTTCGTTTTTTTACAAAACAACATGGATCTGGGCCGCGGAAACACTTGGGCAAGAAGGCTAGGCCTATTCTCTATCAGTTAACGCCAAAAATAAGAACTTAAACGGCTAGCCGTAGAAGTACGGAACTTAAAACGGCACCGTTCTCACTTGAAAAGATAGGCTAGTGAAAGTCATTGTGACGTCATGAAGTCAACTACGTTCTAGGCGGTATGTAGCGTTTATTCCGGTCAGAAATAGAAGAAAAGTCTACTCTATCGCAAGTGCGCCCCACTGACATTCATTTCAACGGCAAGACTTGTTCATTTAGCGTGAATTCACGGACAAAATCACCTTCAAGTGGAAGCTACCATTGTGACGTAATTGCTATTATGCGCCTTGAATGGTACCACGGCCCAGAGGGGCAAAATCAGCATTCCGACACGGCAACTTTCAACCACCTGTAACTCAAGAACGCAAAGTCGCAAACAAGTCAAACTTCGCATGCTGATAGGAGATACCTTGTTAAAGTCATATATGATATCAATTATGATTTGCATATATTAACGGTGCACGCACCAGTTCTTCCGCGACAGTGGTCCATGGTAGTCCGCGACAAAAAAGGGACGAAAGGGTTTCGAGGGTCTGGGTTTGAGTTCACATTTCTCAAAATGTGCTTCGAACTGACATTAGATACTAACATGGCCGAAAAGCGTATGAATTGGTGTGTTATGGGTGGAAATTGCGTTTCGATCCGAGCCTTACTTCCGGATATCCATACGCGTTGAAGGTAAACTGCCTCTTTGACCCAGATTGACCTTTGTTGCGTTCTTTTGGCCGTGTTGCATTACCTCGCGCGTCGGGTTATTGTGAAAATCACAGTGGTAGGATTTTCTTTATAATGGGCTTGATTATACCTTGGAGTTTTCTCTTTCTGACACTAACAGTCATCTTCGTGTCAAAAAATTTTGTGATGTATTTAGTTCCACGGGAAAATGCCAAATTTTGCGCCTCATTTTTGACGGAAAAATACTTTTTCCCTCTTATATTTACTAAAATTACAAAGGTTGAAGAAACCGAAACTCGGGTTTTCTTGTAGCTAGAGGGAAAGCCTTCATTCCCATTCCCAGTTGTTTTGGCTCAGAAGTATTTCCTGGAAGAGACGGTCGCTAGACTTAGGGGTATACAAACTCGAATTGAGACCCAAAATAAACTAGGGGGTGCCCCCTTATGGGTGGATCTGGGCGGTCTTATGAAAGTCTGACCAGTGGATATTATGGATGGCTCTGGGCGGTCTTATGAAAGTCTGACCGGTGGATATTATGGGTGGATATGGGCGGTCTTATGAAAGTCTGACCAGTGGATATTATGGGTGGATCTGGGCGGTCTTATGAAAGTCTGACCAGTGGATATTATGGGTGGATCTGGGCGGTCTTATGAAAGTCTGACCGGTGGATATTATGGGTGGATATGGTTGGTCTTATGAAAGTCTGACCGATGCATATTATGGGTGGAGATGGGCCGTCTTATTAAAGTCTGACCGGTGGATATTATGGGTGGATATGGTCCGTGTCATGAAAGTCTGACCAGTGGATATTATGGGTGGATATGGGCGGTCTTATGAAAGTCTGACCAGTGGATATTATGGGTGGATATGGTCCGTCTCATGAAAGTCTGACCGGTGCATATTATCGGTGGATAAGGGTGGTCTTATCAAAGTCTGACCAGTGGATATTATGGGTGGATCTGGGCGGTCTTATGAAAGTCTGACCAGTGGATATTATGGCTGGATATGGGCGGTCTTATGAAAGTCTGACCAGTGGATATTATGGATGGCTCTGGGCGGTCTTATGAAAGTCTGACCTGTGGATATTATGGGTGGATATGGGCGGTCTTATTAAAGTCTGACCGGTGGATATTATGGGTGGATATGGGCGGTCTTATGAAAGTCTGACCAGTGGATATTATGGATGGCTCTGGGCGGTCTTATGAAAGTCTGACCGGTGGATATTATGGGTGGATATGGGCGGTCTTATGAAAGTCTGACCGGTGGATATTATGGGTGGATATGGGCGGTCTTATGAAAGTCTGACCAATGGATATTATGGGTGGATATGGGCGGTCTTATGAAAGTCTGACCAGTGGATATTATGGGTGGATATGGCCGGTCTTATGAAAGTCTGACCGGTGGATATTATGGCTGGATATGGGCGGTCTCATGGAAGTCTGACTGGCAGATATTATGGGTGGATATGGTCCGTCTCATGAAAGTCTGACCAGTGGATATTATGGGTGGATCTGGGCGGTCTTATGAAAGTCTGACCAGTGGATATTATGGGTGGATCTGGGCGGTCTTATGAAAGTCTGACCGGTGGATATTATGGGTGGATATGGTTGGTCTTATGAAAGTCTGACCGATGCATATTATGGGTGGAGATGGGCCGTCTTATTAAAGTCTGACCGGTGGATATTATGGGTGGATATGGTCCGTGTCATGAAAGTCTGACCAGTGGATATTATGGGTGGATATGGGCGGTCTTATGAAAGTCTGACCAGTGGATATTATGGGTGGATATGGTCCGTCTCATGAAAGTCTGACCGGTGCATATTATCGGTGGATAAGGGTGGTCTTATCAAAGTCTGACCAGTGGATATTATGGGTGGATCTGGGCGGTCTTATGAAAGTCTGACCAGTGGATATTATGGCTGGATATGGGCGGTCTTATGAAAGTCTGACCAGTGGATATTATGGATGGCTCTGGGCGGTCTTATGAAAGTCTGACCAGTGGATATTATGGGTGGATCTGGGCGGTCTTATGAAAGTCTGACCAGTGGATATTATGGGTGGATCTGGGCGGTCTTATGAAAGTCTGACCGGTGCATATTATGGGTGGATATGGTCGGTCTTATGAAAGTCTGACCAGTGGATATTATGGGTGGATATGGTCCGTGTCATGAAAGTCTGACCAGTGGATATTATGGGTGGATAAGGGCGGTCTTATGAAAGTCTGACCAGTGGATATTATGGGTGGATCTGGGCGGTCTTATGAAAGTCTGACCGGTGCATATTATGGGTGGATATGGTCGGTCTTATGAAAGTCTGACCAGTGGATATTATGGGTGGATATGGTCCGTGTCATGAAAGTCTGACCAGTGGATATTATGGGTGGATAAGGGCGGTCTTATGAAAGTCTGACCAGTGGATATTATGGGTGGATCTGGGCGGTCTTATGAAAGTCTGACCAGTGGATATTATGGGTGGATCTGGGCGGTCTTATGAAAGTCTGACCGGTGGATATTATGGGTGGATATGGTCGGTCTTATGAAAGTCTGACCAGTGGATATTATGGGTGGATATGGTCCGTGTCATGAAAGTCTGACCAGTGGATATTATGGGTGGATAAGGGCGGTCTTATGAAAGTCTGACCAGTGGATATTATGGGTGGATCTGGGCGGTCTTATGAAAGTCTGACCGGTAGATATTATGGGTGGATATGGTCCGTCTCATGAAAGTCTGACCGGTGGATATTATGGGTGGATAAGGGCAGTCTTATTAAAGTCTGACCGGTGGATATTATGGGTGGATATGGGCGGTCTTATGAAAGTCTGACCAGTGGATATTATGGGTGGATATGGTCCGTCTCATGAAAGTCTGACCGGTGGATATTATGGGTGGATAAGGGCGGTCTTATTAAAGTCTGACCGGTGGATATTATGGGTGGATATGGGCGGTCTTATGAAAGTCTGACTGGTGGATATTATGGGTGGATATGGTCCGTCTCATGAAAGTCTGACCGGTGGATATTATGGGTGGATAAGGGCGGTCTTATTAAAGTCTGACCGGTGGATATTATGGGTGGATATGGGCTTTCTTATGAAAGTCTGACCGGTGGATATTATGGGTGGATATGGTCCGTCTCATGAAAGTCTGACCAGTGGATATTATGGGTGGATCTGGGCGGTCTTATGAAAGTCTGACCAATGGATATTATGGGTGGATCTGGGCGGTCTTATGAAAGTCTGACCGGTGGATATTATGGGTGGATAAGGGTGGTCTTATGAAAGTCTGACCGGTGGATATTATGGGTGGATATGGTCCGTCTCATGAAAGTCTGACCGGTGGATATTATGGGTGGATATGGCAGGTCTTATGAAAGTCTGACCGGTGGATATTATGGGTGGATATGGGCGGTCTTATTAAAGTCTGACCGGTGGATATTTTGGGTGGATAAGGGCGGTCTTATGAAAGTCTGACCGGTGGATATTATGGGTGGATATGGTCCGTCTCATGAAAGTCTGACCGGTGGATATTATGGGTGGATATGGCCGGTCTTATGAAAGTCTGACCGGTGGATATTATGGGTGGATATGGGCGGTCTTATTAAAGTCTGACCAGTGGATGTTATGGGTGGATCTGGGCGGTCTTATGAAAGTCTGACCGGTGGATATTATGGGTGGATATGGTCGGTCTCATGAAAGTCTGACCGGTGCATATTATGGGTGGATATGGGCGGTCTTATTAAAGTCTGACCAGTGGATATTATGGGTGGATATGGTCCGTCTCATGAAAGTCTGACCGGTGGATATTATGGGTGGATATGGGCGGTCTTATTAAAGTCTGACCGGTGGATATTTTGGGTGGATAAGGGCGGTCTTATGAAAGTCTGACCGGTGGATATTATGGGTGAATATGGTCCGTCTCATGAAAGTCTGACCAGTGGATGTTATGGGTGGATCTGGGCGGTCTTATGAAAGTCTGACCGGTGGATATTATGGGTGGATCTGGGCGGTCTTATGAAAGTCTGACCGGTGGATATTATGGGTGGATATGGTCTGTCTCATGAAAGTCTGACCGGTGCATATTATGGGTGGATATGGGTGGTCTAATTAAAGTCTGACCAATGGATATTATGGGTGGAAAAGGGCAGTCTCATGAAAGTCTGACCGGAGGATATTATGGGTGGATATGGGCGGTCTCAAGAAGTTTGACCGGTGGATATTTTTGTAGGTCTCACGAAAATCTGACCAATCTCTTGAAAATTTGACCGGTAGATATTATGTTTTTTTTTTTACCATGATGATTAGAATTTGACCGGTGGATTCTATGGGAGGTCTCATGAAAATTTGACCTGTGGATATAATTGGCGGTCTTAAGGAAATTTGACCGGTGGATATTATGGGTGGTCTCATGAAAATTTAATGGGTGGATATTATGGGCCGTCTTAAGGAAATTTGACCGTTGGATATTATGGGCGGTCTCATGAAAATTTGACCCGTGGATATTATGGGCATTTTTGTTCCAGGATAATCAAAATTTGACCGGTGGAAATTATGGGCGGTCTCGATGAAAATTTGACCGGTGGATATTATGGGCATTTTTGTTCCAGCATAATCAAAATTTGACCGGTGGAAATTATGGGCGGTCTCGATGAAAATTTGACCGGTGGATATTATGGGCATTTTTGTTCCAGCATAATCAAAATTTGACCAGTGGATATTATGGGCGGTCTCATGAAAATTTGACCCGTGGATATTATGGGCATTTTTGTTCCAGCATAATCAAAATTTGACCGGTGGAAATTATGGGCGGTCTCGATGAAAATTTGACCGGTGGATATTATGGGCATTTTTGTTCCAGCATAATCAAAATTTGACCGGTGGAAATTATGGGCGGTCTCGATGAAAATTTGACCGGTGGATATTATGGGCATTTTTGTTCCAGCATAATCAAAATTTGACCGTTGGATATTATGGGCGGTCTCATGAAAAGTTGACCGGCGTTTACTATAGTCAGTTTTGTACCATGATAATTAGAATTTGACTGGTGGATATTATGGGCAGTCTCATATGAATTTGACCGGTGAATAGTATGGACAGTTTTGTACCATTATAATAAGAATTTGACTGGTCGACATTTTGGGTGGTCTTATGAAAATTTGACCCGTGGATATTTTGGACAGTTTTGTACTATGATGATAAAAATTTGACCGGTGAGTATTATTGGCCGTCTCATGAAAATTTAACCGTTGGATATTATGGGCGGTCTCAATAAAATTTGACCGGTGTATATTATGGGGCAGTCTCATGAAAAGTTGAGTGGCGGATATTATTATTATGGGGGGGGGGGGTCTCATGAAAAGTTGAGTGGCGGATATTATGGGGGGGGGTCTCATGAAAAGTTGTCCGATGGATACTATAGGGGTCTCATGAATATTTCTGGATATTTTGGACAGTTTTGTACCATGATAATCAAAATTTGACCGGTGGATATTATGGGCAGTCTCACAATATAAGTACATGTTAAATTCGACCCTTTGGATCTAACGGGTGGTCTTGTCCCATGATTTGTAAAAACGTCCATTTTTCATTTGGAACAGTGGGTTTCATTCTTACCCATTCCCTTTCCTTTTGACTTCAGAATTCTACTGTACTTTCTACTGTGTTTACTATGCATAAAATCATAGATATATGCATACATTTGATATATACTATGCTAATGAGGCCCTTTTTTGCATCTTCAGTGTGGTTACAGTGATCAGGTGCACCTATGTACATTATGCTTATTTGTGACTTTTCTCTTCCTGTGCGTTTATATACATACAGACCAGGCACATGTGCACAGTCTATTTTCAATCCAGGTTTTGTCATCCAGAAAGGAATAATACAAAAACAGCTACATGTTATCACCATGTTTCCCACACTTTGCATTCTAGCATATTGTACTAAATGTTATAAATACCTTTTTTTCTTTTTGGAAACTTCATATTGCAGAAATTTCAACTACAATTTAGAAAAAGAAGAGCCCAAAAGTATCCTAGCTGCTATTTTTGCACTTGTTCAATTCTCCTTTGAATGTCTGCTGAAGTCCGTTATATCATTATATCATATTATTTGCACCTGTTAATATATTGTACCCAAAAAAAGAAAGATAAGTACTACATATTCTTACACATTTCCCAAAATTGCATTCCCAGTATGTTTATATAAAAACAAAATGTATTTCAGACTTGAAACTTATATTTCTATGTTTTGGACATCATGTGACAGTAAGGTATTGATGATGTTAGATATGTTACCTACAAAAACAAAAAGTAAACAAGCATTTTTTTTTACTGTTTATTCTTGAGAAGGGCAAACTTGAAACCCCCCGTTCATACTAGACTTTGTGTTAAAAAAAGTGTAGTAGAGTAGAGAAGATTGTTTCATCCGTCAAATGGTTTGTTGATATTTAGTCTAACTTGTATCTAAGTACAGTATAGTATAATACATTGTGATGCACGAAAGACTTAACCACTGATACTTCTGTTTTGAACGAGTACAAAGGCTTATTTGCCTGCAAAGTTATCTTAAGGTTTTGTTTGAACTTACAGAAAAGAGTTACTAAAATGTCACAGTGTAGAATATATGATCAACGAAAGATAATTATAATGATAGCTTAGCCGTGTTTCCGTGTAAAATTTTGATGAAAAAAAACAACATATAAAAACAAAATGTATTTCAGACTTGAAACTTATATTTCTATGTTTTGGACATCATGAGTAAGGTAATGTTAGATATGTTACCTACAAAAACAAAAAGTAAACAAGCATTTTTTTTTACTGTTTATTCTTGAGAAGGGCAAACTTGAAACCCCCCGTTCATACTAGACTTTGTGTTAAAAAAAAGTGTAGTAGAGTAGAGAAGATTGTTTCATCCGTCAAATGGTTTGTTGATATTTAGTCTAACTTGTATCTAAGTACAGTATAGTATAATACATTGTGATGCACGAAAGACTTAACCACTGATACTTCTGTTTTGAACGAGTACAAAGGCTTATTGCCTGCAAAGTTATCTTAAGGTTTTGTTTGAACTTATAGAAAAGAGTTACTAAAATGTCACAGTGTAGAAAATATGATCAACAAAAGATAATTATAATGATAGCTTAGCCGTGTTTCCGTGTAAAATTTTGATTAAAAAAAACAACATATAAAAACAAAATGTATTTCAGACTTGAAACTTATATTTCTATGTTTTGGACATCATGAGTAACGTATTGATGATGTTAGATATGTTACCTACAAAAGCAAAAAGTAAACAAGCAGCTATTTTTACTGTTTATTCTTGAGAAGGGCAAACTTGAAACCCCCCGTTCATACTAGACTTTGTGTTAAAAAAAGTGTAGTAGAGTAGAGAAGATTGTTTCATCCGTCAAAACGATGTCAAAAATGATATGATATGATATGATAATGCCCAACATCAACACACAACTGTAAATACTTTGAATATGAAATAAATGTTTGTTAAACTGAAAACGAGTTTTATTTTACTTATCATAGTAAATATGTTTGCCATGTTGCACAACCCTGTCAGTGTGACCTTCCATCTTCATACAATTTTCCCTCTTGAGCCCAAATACATATGGTTGAATTATACACACTTGATGTTATTGTGTGCCTCACCAGTGGGATCATCAGTTGATCACCACCCGTCGTTGGGAATTTCGGCCCATTAAGATCAATATTCCCTCGGGGTGGGGGGCCAGCAGTGCTTGGTACACCACCTCCCACTGGTGAGTTACAGAATGGCTATGTCTTAGCCTTTTTTGACCTGGATGTATTTGTTCCAGATCCATGCAGAACCCGTTTCAGCCGCTTCTACTGCAGCTCTTGTGATAGACTTGATTTCCTTCCTTTTGCACCCTAGCACTCTCAACCATTTTTGAAAGGATGTTGCAGCAAAACCCCGGCAGCTGACTTCAAATGGGTAGCATGAAGCTTTCCACCCTCTGTCTTTACATACTTCACACAACTCAGCATACTTGGTCAGCTTCCTCTCATGGGCAGCATCTACATTGTCCTCCCAAGGTACAGTCAGTTCTCCAATCACCACTTCTTTGGCACTTTCCGACCATATTGTGATATCAGGACGGAGCAAAGTCACCGCAATATCTTCTGGGAAGCTCCCTTCACCCTCTAGGTCCACTGTGACTTGCCAGTCATTTGCAGAGGAGAGGATACATGGCTTTAGGCTGGTGTCGTTATTCCACGGCGGAGCGCCTTCCTTGATGAATGGTACAAAGCGGTCTATGTGGAAAGGAACATCCTCAGCATTGGTGCATTCAACTCTCCTTTTCACAGCCTCCGCAACCACTTTCAGCACCATGTTGTGTCTCCATGTGTACTTTCCACTGGAGAGTGCAGATGGACATGAGCTCAGGATGTGCTGTAGGGTCCCCTCCTGTCCACACGCTTTGCAGATGTCTGACTGGTCATCATACCACCGGCTCAGGTTTACTGGTGTTGGTAGTAGGTCATATGTGGAGCGCCACAGGAATGAAATGCGGAGAGGCTCCATTCGCCACAGGACACTAAATGGTACATCCCTTTGTTGAACACTTTCCCAGGTAGTCCACCTTCCCTGTTTGCCTTGTCCCGCTGCTACTGCAGCCCTCTTCTCTTCTTCTACATCTCTTATTTCCTGTGTTACCATCTCCCGCCTTTCTTTCTCTGTAGAGGATGACCACCACTTATGGGGTATCAAACCTAAACCTTGCCGGCCTGTCTGGGTTGCACCCATCAACTCCTTGTGCTTCAGTCTAGCCTCAGCTTCCTCCACAGCAGCACTTGCTGTCCACTTCCTACCAGATCTTACATCTGGCTGGATGTCACTAACAACAGTGTCTTTTGAGTCTCTTAGTGTCATCAAGGATCTTACTTTGGCCACCTTGAATTCCTCCACTAGTGATCTTACAGGAAGAGTCAACTTTGTCCGGCTGCTGTGGATGGCAATGTTTGTGAGGCTATTAGGAACTCCCAGCCACTTCTTGGTAAAGCTGTTGATCTTACGTTCCATTGCTTCAACGTGACTTATAGCCACTTCATATACTGTCAGTGGCCACATGATACGCGGCATGAGCCCATATTGAAGGCACCAGAGCTTCAACTTGCCAGGTAAACCACTGTTGTCGATGGATTCTAGACCCTCGTTGACCAGTTTAGCTGTCTCCTGTACCCTCTTTGTATCCTTAAGGTCTTCCGTATACCACCGACCTAGACTCTTGACCGGTAGTTCCTGAATGGTTGGAATGTCTTCACCATTGAGGTGGAAATGGAAGTTGGTCACTTTTCCTCGCTTTAACACTAGGCTGCGGGATTTCTTGGTCTTGAATTTCATCCTTGCCCAGTCCATGAGCTCATTTAGCTTGTCGAGGATTGCCCGAGAATCTTCGGTACATGGGTTGAGGAGTGTCAGGTCATCCATGAAGGCCCGGATCGGTGGTAGCTCTTCAGAACCTTCCAATGACACTCCCGGTCCCATCTTCTCTGCAGCCCTGGTGATTACCTCCATCGCCAACACAAACAGTATAGGTGATACTGCACACCCCATCGGTATTCCTACTTCTAACCTCTGCCAATTGGTAGTGTACTCAGCAGTGGTGAAGCGCATGTAGAAGTTGTCATAGTATTGCATGATGTAATTTGTGACTTTATCAGGGATCCATAAGAACTCCATTGCAAATCTGATCAGAGCATGAGGTACTGACCCATAGGCATTTGCCAAGTCCAGCCATACTACACTCAGGTTCTTCTTTGCCTTCTTGGCTGTTTGTATTGTGTGCCAAATCATACTGGTGTGCTCCAAACATCCTGGAAAACCAGGTATTCCAGCTTTCTGTACTGATGTGTTGATCAACCCATTGTCCAAGACAAATGATGCAAGTCTCTCCGCTAGTATTCCAAACATTACCTTTCCTTCTACATTCAATAGAGAGATTGGTCTGAACTGGCCTAGAGTGCTAGAGTTCTCTTCTTTGGGGATGTAAACACCTTCCGCTTTGTTCCATGACAGTGGGACCACATCCTTTCTCCAAACCACTTTCAATAATTTCCAGAGGAGTTTCCTGAGCCCATCACACTTTTTGTACACTTTATATGGGATCCCATTTGAGCCAGGTGCTGAAGAAGCCCTTGCTTTGTCAATGAACCTCTCGACTTCCGAGAGTTTTGGTTCTGATAGGTCAAACTCTACACCTGGCTGTGGTGGTCTTACTAGCCCTGCAATCACAGGCATAGGTAACTCCCGGTGTTCATCAGAATAAACCCTCCTTAGATGTTCTTCAAGTTCTTCTTGTGGTACATTGAGCTCTCCACTCTTGCTCTGCTCAAAAAGTCCCTTGGTGAATCGATGCGGGTTCGCAAAGAAGGAGCGTCTAGCTTTTTCTCTTCTCTTCCTCTTGGCCCGTTGTCTTTCAGCCCGTCGCAATGCAGCGAGTTTGCACCTAGCTTGCCCACGTAATGCCTCGAGCCCTGGTTTCTCCTCTGGACTTGCTGCCTTCCAGCTGTGTGCAATAGATCTTAATTCCTTCTTCAGCTTAGCTATTTCCCTCTGACGTCTGCTTGGTGTTGGCGCAGGACGTTTCGCTCGTGGTTCACTAATTCCAAACTTCGTCTGCCCAAAGTCATAGATCATGTCGCCCAACACCTCAAGCTTCCTCTTGGATGATCCTTTCAGGTTATTTTCCAGCACCTTGGTGATGTCTTCATCAAATTCACTCCAAGCCTTCACATCTGCCATTTTAGGCCATTTTACTTTGTCCTTCTTGCCTTTCACCTCTCCTGGCTCCTTTTGCGGTGGATCTACCTGGGTACTGTGGTTTGAAACCTGCCCTAGGTTGTCTCTCGACTGATCTGAGGACTGGTGACTTACTTCAGTGCGATCCGCTTCGGTTGCCAGGACGGGGGTGTTTGGCAATGTAGGGGTTCTCTGTTCTGTTGAGGCTGCCACGGCGTAGCATTTCATTCTGCCTTGGTGAATTCTTAGGCCTCTGGTGCTGTTGAACAAACATATTATCTTCGCCAAATAATCAAGGCTTATTATGGAAAGTGATTTATATTTATATTTACGTGCCTATCACCCCCTGCAAATTTGATCATGCACCATACCATTTGGACGTTATGATTAGGCGAATGAGTCCAGTTAAGATAGGGTTAAAAATCATTTGGTGGTACAGGACTAGTATATGTGTAGAGTGTGCTGATATATGTTATAACTGGTCATGAAAAAATATGAGTATGTTGATATATGGGCCACAAAGGTTCGATATGGCAGTGTTGAAAGTTGAAAGTGATGATGAAATAGTACAGTAAATACATATGAATAGAATAAATCTGGCACGTTTATAGGTGTTTCTAGTCAGGCTTATTTTGTCCCTATTTCGTTATGTCGCCAACCGTGTTGAACAAAAATGCTTAAACTGAACGCGTCAAAAACCAGCAGGACCCACACCTCTGCTTGGAGAATAGTTTATTTATTTGACCTACATGTCCATTTATGCAAGGCTATCTGTTACATGACCTGACACTGTCCCATGTCCCATTGAAAGGCAGTGGGTTAACAAACTTTCCTTACTAATTATGCAAATTAGCTCCTTATTTGCATAATTAGTCATTGATTATGTAAAGCACCATCCGAGCTCTCTACATACCAAACATCACGACGATCTGTCGACCCATTCTCAAGTTATTCATGTCCGAATGTCAAAACAAAAACACCCACTGCGGTTCTTAACAAGCCGCTAGGGGGCCAAAATTTACAGAACTTACTTTCTGTGGCATGAACTATCTACCACACAAAAATCATGACCATAGCACTTTCAGAAAATATGCCCCTAAATTTTGAAGCTCTGCTGCAGTACCTTTGTTACCCGCTAGAAGGCCCATTATAGAACTTGACCTTTCTTTCGGTAAATCCTACCCATCCACTAAATATCATAAGGATCCATCAACAGCTTCTTGAGTTATGTTGTCCACAAGAAAATTCACACAAAGCCCGCTGCAGTACCGACGGAAAGTGCCAGGAGAACCATTTTTGAACTTGACCTCCGTTTTCACAACATCTACACACCTGCAAAAAATCATGAAGATCCATCAACGTTTCCGTCACTTTTTTTGCCTACATACAAACACAAAAAAATGCTAAGTCCGCTGCAGTACTATTGAAAAACGCAAGGTAAACCATTTTCAAACTTGACCTTCCTTTACACAACCACTACACACCTACCAAAAATCATAAAGATTCATTGAAGTTTTCTTGAGTTATGCTCCTGACATACATTCAGACCCACCCAACAGATTTTTCAACCGAAAACATAATCCTCTCTGAGTACAAGTACTCGGCGAAGATAATTATATTCCCCTTCCAGTGGGAAGGGGGATATACTGTTTTTGCTTGCCTGTTCTTCTTCTTTCTTCTGCCAAAAACCAAGTAGATGTGCGGTAGTACCTCTACCAATGGTATTGTAGAAAGTTATATGTACCTTATGTTACATGGTACGGATGTTATATTTGAGATGTAGGTACCTATAGAAAAGGTGAATACACCTGACCATGAATTATGCTAATGAGGACCTAATTTGCATAATCTATGCATAAACTTGTATTTCCCTTGCCGTAAAAGATGCGGATGTCATCTTTAATTAAGATGTAGGTACCTTTAGGAAAGGTGAACACACCTGGCTATGAATTATGCTAATGAGGACCTCATTTGCATAATTTATGCATAAACTTGTATTTCTCTTACCGTAAAAGCTGCGGATGTCATCTTTGTATAAGTAGAACTCTGCTGAGAGAGAAATGTGTGCCCCTCTTGTAGGAAAGGTCCATTCATCTGGACAAAGATTATGCTAATGAGGACCGTATTTGCATAATTTATGCAGAAACTTGTATTTCCCTGTCCGTGAAAGCTGCAGATGTCATATTTGAGGTGTAGGTACCTTTAGGAAAGGTGAACACACCTGGCTATGAATTATGCTAATGAGGACCTCATTCGTATAATTTATGCATAAACTTGTATTTACCTTGTATTTCCCTTCCCGTAAAAGCTGCGGATGTCATCTTTTAGATGTGGATACCTTTATGAAAGGTGAATGCACCTGGATATAATTTATGCTAATGAGGACTCCATTTGCATAATTTAGGCAGAAACTTGTATTTCCCTCACCATAAAAGCTGCACATGTCATATTTGAGATGTAGGTACCTTTAGGAAAGGTGAACACACCTGGCCATGAATTATGCTAATGAGGACATCATTTGTATAATTTATGCATAAACTTGTATTTCCCTTACCGTTAAAGCTGTGGATGTTATCTTGAAGATGTTGGTACCTTTAGGAAAGGTGAGAGCACCTGGACATTAATTATGCTAACGAGGACTTGTATTTCCCTTACCGTAAAAGCTGCAGACGTCATATTTGAGATGTAGGTACTTTAAGGAATGGTGAACACACCTGGCCATGAATTATGCTAATGAGGACCTCATTTTCATAATTTATGCATACACTTGTATTTTACTTACCGTAAAAGCCATGGATGTCATATCCGAGATGTAGGTACCATTAGGAAAGATCAGAAAACCTGGCCATAAATTATGCTAATGAGGCATTGTTTGCATAATTTATGCATAAACTTGAATTTTCCTTACCCTAAAAGCTACGGATGTCATATTTGACTTGTAGGTACCTTAAGGAAAGGTGAATACATCTGGCCATAAATTATGCTAATACCAGGCGTCACAGTCCGCCATTAGTTGGTCTAGATCTTCAGACCTCACCCGTACATCCCCAGCAAGTTGGTCTATGTAGGTCCGTCGGGGTCACCCGACACAGGAGTGTCCATGAGTTGGTGCCCAGAGCAGGAGTTCGCTCTGACACACCTGACCATAAATTGTGCTAATGCAGACCTCGTTTGCAAACATCATGATGACCTTACAGTCAATGCTAAGGATGTCATATTTGAGGTGTAGGTAAGGGGAGGGGAATATCCTGCATTTTCCCGAAAATGTTGCCATTCTAGTTTGAGGTGTAAACACACTTCACAAGGGATGCCAAGTATTGTTAAGTTGAGAGGATAATAGACATTTGAAAATCTGAATACAATCATAAAACAAGTGTGAAATTCCAGTTATCTACTATGGAATTAGTATTTTCTTAGTAAATATTCAAGTTAGGTCCTCAATTGCCTAACTTTTATCTATCAATGTCCCTTTATTTCTCAGTTACATATGTTGCATTTCTGAACTGTCGTACCATTGAATGGAGTGGGTTTATAACATTTCTTCATTAATTATGCAAATTCGATTCTGATTTGCATGATTACCAATTCACTATATCAAGAAACATTACACTTAAGCTATCCACATAATATAAATAAGTATAGAGGTTTGGTTGTATATCCCTCTGTGGTTTGACCCTTAGCTGTGGGGTCCCTGGGGACTTCTTAACCCAATTCTAAACTGACAGATGACACTGCCATAGCATGCCTATAATGGAAATACATGTACAGATAATCCTCATTACGTATGCAAATTCAGTCCCAATTTGCAAATTCAGTCCCAATTTGCATAATTTGCACTTCATTGTGTACATCTGTCTAAGCTAAGTAAGCATAGTAAATAACATGAAAATCTGTTGCTCCTTTCTTCAGTTATTCTTCTCAAAAGATTTTGACAAATACGCCATTGCAGTTCCAGTGACACATACCAGAGGGTCCAAAATCGACCTTGACCTTTCTCCTCCCAACACCTACCCACATACCAAATATCATTACAATCCATCCAGACGTTTTTCAGTTAAGCTGACTTTAAGCATCCGGATGCACAAACATACACACACGCAAACACACACGCAAAACAATATTAACCAGATACAGAAATTCTCCAATTCCACACATGTGTAACCTGCTCAACAAATCTGGTCAATAATGTTGTTATCACTCTTCCGACCTGTAGAATGTTACGCGAATCGCATCCTCGAACACATATGTTATGTGGAATAGTGCATGTATAGATTGATTGTTTTGATAGTTGTAAGCAAGTGTGATATACTGTAGGATGCAATATCGGGCATCTATTTTACCATTTAATGTGCAATATTAGCTCTAGTTGATGATTTTTAACCGTATAAATTGAAATCGATTACAAGTGGTTTACACTGCAAAGTGCATATTGGGCTCAGGAAAACAGCGAAATAGGGCCTTAAACACACGTTTTGTGCGGAAAAATCAACTTCCAATTTTTTTCTGTTAAAGTGGCAGATTTCGATTGGAAATGATGTAAAAAAAACTTATCAACATGTCCTAAGTGAAAACCAATCGATTACAAGTGGTTTGGCGAGAAAAAATTCAAGAATAGATTTTACACTGTAAAGTGAGTCTGGGGTTCCAAAACAGCGACATAGGGCCTTAAACACACGTTTTGAAGCCGGAAAATCAACTTCCAATTGTTTTTCTGTAAAGTGGCGGATTTCAGTTGGAAATGATGTAAAACAACTTATTAACATGTTCTAAGTCCAAAACAATCGATCACAAGTGGTTTGACAAATTCCAAGACAATCGATTACAAGTGGTTTGGCGAGAAAAAATTCAAGAATGGATTTTATACTGCAAAGTGCGTCTGGGGCTCCGAAACAGCGACATAGGGCCTTAAACACACGTTTTGAAGCCGAAAAACCAACTTCCATTTTTTTTTCTGTTAAAGCCATGGGATTCTTACCCTGGGCAACTCGTAAAGGAAGTGTTCCTACTGTGACATGTCTAGCAGCTTGAATGGTGGATTGACCCCCATAAACACATAAATTCATAAAAGGATCAGACCGTCTCCCAGCCCAAAACAATGGCTAGGACAGATTACCATAATACTGGTAAAGAAATTCAAAATTTTTCTGTACTGGTTTTCATAGGAACATTATCAAACCATGCAGAATGGCTCAGATAACTGATCCAAGGAGGTCTCAATCAAATAAGATCCCTTGGATAATCAAGACAATACTATCTACAACTTTCAGGTTTGGGAAAATCAAGCTTGTTCAAATTTTCAAATCAACCCTGTCAGTGTAGTGTCAGAGTATCTAATTGTATCTACATTTCCAACTTGAAAATGTCTTTCCCACATTAGCTTTGGTAATTGTGTGTCTTGAAATATGACTTGTAATTTTGGGTTATCTGTATCTGTGTCTACTTGTAGTCTAAGAAACCAGTATGGACTGTAGAACTGTACTCATAACTGCCAGCCAATGTCTCAAACTAAACCACAAGCCATTGTTGCTATTACTTTATTTCTGAGCTAAGTGTCCTTCTTGATGTGTAGCCATACTTTAATTTCTGATATCTGTTGTTATTTCAAACATAAGTTGAAGAGTAACTTGTACATGGTGAACTGTCTCTGGCAGACCTCCACTGATGTGCACCGTACGGCTGCCAGCAGCACACTGAAGCCTATAGTTTACATTATCCAGCCTTTATATAGTTTTACTGGGGTCTTTAAGTGGCGGATTTTAATTGGAAATGATGTAAAACAACTTATTAACATGTTCTAAGTCCAAAACAATCGATCACAAGTGGTTTGACGAGAAAAAAAAATCAAAAACTACAAAGTGCGTCTGGGGCTCCAAAACAGCGAAATAGGGCCTTAAACACACGCTTTGAAGCCGAAAAAAAACAACTGCCAAAGTGGCGGATTTCAATTGGAAATGATGTAAAACAACTTATTGGCGTTACATGTTCTAAGTCAAAAGGTCAAGTTCGATGACGGTCCTCGCAGCGGGTACCTTAGGTACTGCCACGTAGCTTCAAAGTTTGAGGTCAAATTTTCTAGTGCTACGGTCATGATTTTTGTGTGCTGATAGTTCATGCCACATGAAGTAAGTTGTGTACGTTTGGGCCCCCTAGCGGCTTGTTTGGAGATGCAGTGGGTGTTTTTAATTCATTTGTTTTGACCTTAGGACATGAATAACTAAAAATGGGGTCGGCAGATCGTATGTAGATAGATTGATTGATTGATTGATGCTTTACATAATCGAATACTAATTATGCAGATCAGGGGCTTATTTGCATAATAAGCAAGGAAAGTTTATAAATCCGCTGCATTTCATTAAGGGACTCTCAAACATACTTCATATGTAACTGAACAAGAGAGAGGTCTCGATAGATATCAATAATGCTAATAGCCACCTAATTTGCATAGACAATACTAAAATACCTTAATGGTAAATGATTGGAATTTCATTCTCGTGGCATTAGGAAGCTAAGTAAAGATGAACATTGTCAGACATAGATCATGCATGATAGGGCCTCATTAACATAACTTATCAGCAAATTTCTACAATGGGCTTCTTACTGTACGACCTGATTTCGGGGACACCTTTTATTCCGAAGATGCAACCCAGTTTCAGTTTGAATTGTTATGTGTGGATGTGGTTGTCAGCGAGAATAGCTACGAGAAGTGTATCGATTCTGGAATAGGATGGAAGATGCAGAATCGAGTGATTTTAAAATTACGTTGACTTGTCTATAGGATTTAAGTGTTTAGCGCCTGTATACTGTCACCAGTAAATTTACATTGGAAAGGTTAAGAAACTAAGGATTCTAATTCATGGAGACACTACGTTGCCGTGTCGATATGTGTATGTGTGGTGTTCAGCACCAAGGACATCTCCACTTTGTGGGTGTGGATGGTGTTCAGCACGAGGGTATGTCTGTTTCTCTGTGCGCCTTCCTGTGCGTATGTGTGTGCTTGTCTGTCTGTGTGTGTGTGCCAACTTGCCCACAGTTTTTTTTCGACGTCACATCTTCCTGGTCTCTTTGAAACAAGGGTGATGATATCCGCTTTGCTGAAGCGTCCTCTAGCGGCAAAGCAGCAAAGTGCTTCAACACGGGCTCGCAAACGCTGGTTGAACTTTTTTTCACAAAACCTTCTCTAACTTATCGAACGTTTACGAATGAATCTGAGATAAATCAAATATTGCGTTTTATTACAGTCTTGTATTTGAAACATGTTCAATGTCACATAGCGTTTTACTACCTCCCCATGTCTTCCTCGTCTCGCAAGAGGCTTCCAGAAACAAAAAGTTGTTCTGGAACCGCAAACTCCCTATGTTCCAGACTAGTGACGGAGTTCGGTGTGATTTGTTTACAGTTACGACTGCCTGTTCTAAGAGATGGACGTAGAATTGAGCTGTGTACATGCATTAAGATCCTTAGTTCAAACTGGAGACAAATATGTCGAGACGCGTATGGCGTGGTCGCCGAAGAAATCGGCGGTCTCGCGTTGCGACAACCCCCGCCTACATTCCGGCCTTTCACAAGTCCAATGGACGACGGCGGTCAAAGATGTTCAAATCTGCCGTCATCACGGTGATGTTTCTTGTGGCGATGACGACGGTGAGTTTTAGACATCATCGCTTTATTCCGAACCATCTTTAAGGGATAGGCAAATAATTAGTAGACGCTGTAACTGTAACGTTGCGTGCAAGTTTGGCTTGTATTCTTTCTGGCTCCTACTAGTTAGCGTAATTTTCTATTCAACTAATACAATGTAAAAATGTAGTCCAAGTAATGATGAACCACTCTCCAAGTGTCAAGTCCTGAATCTTGAGACCAATATGTGGGCAAATACGTGGGGAAAGGAGAGAGTCAGCAGCACTAAAACTCTTCAAGGCTATGCTGTCGCCTGAGCACCCTCTCCATGACCTTGTTCCCCTCCAACGCTCGACTGCTACAGGCAGACAGCTGAGAAACAGAAACACTTACACGCTGCCATCAGCCAGGACTCAGCGACTAAACAAGTCATTCCTGTACTGCGCCATAAGACTCTATTATGAAAATGCCTGACCCACGGCTGGCCCGTTTTGGTTTTGATATGAATGTGTAATTGTAAATGGTATATTTTATATGAAACTGTACTGATTTTAAAATGAACACTTGTAAAAATCGGAACACAATTCAGGGAGGCGTTAGCTAATCCCTGCCTTTGTACGATTTGTTTTGAATTGAATTGAATAAACTTGATTATAAATACAAATTAAGCCCAAACTGTGTTACAATAAAAACGGATGATTTTATTTCAGGCGGTCGTCGTGACTATCGCGGTAGACCAGGCTGCCCCCCCCCCCCCGTACAGAGCCTGGGGAGATGACTACGGTCCCATCGGCACCCCCCAACGCAACCTCAGAGAGAGGGACCGAGTGGAGCGAGTACTTACTCAAGACAACACTCAAGCCCATCGCCTTCCCGACGGCACGTCCCCGACTGATGCTCCCCCTCCTCCGACCGACCACTTTAAGGATGTCCTCCGAGTTTGCCACCGCGTGGCCATACTCGATGGCGAGATGGAGACGTCCCTCTTCAAGAACATAGAAAGGTATCTTCTTGATGGGATGCCCTTAAATGCCGATCGCCCTCACACGCAGAAGTCTACCGTCCAACAAGATGGCTTCGAGGCATGGGATTCATCACATTTGGAGAGAACTACAACTCTCGAGTTCGCACGCGGCGCCGTATTGCAGCGTACGCTGATGTTCCCCTCCGCGAGAATGATCCGACGAACCTGGAGACGAAGGTGCGACCAGGTTTGAATGACGACGAGCGACATGGCGCCATGGATTCGGTGTTGACGACGGATGATAACCACTGGAACAATACTCGAGTGCCCTATAAGGTCATCTCCGACGTCGAAACAACATGATGAGGGTCGCGCCACACTCAAGTGCCAGCCGCCCCAACAGGAGACGACAAGCAGGATCGAGCCGAGGGCATGGTGCCACCTGATGAGAGTATTTGTTTATAGATCGGCTTGGGGGACGGGTACAATTTACGTCATATGAAAGAACGCTTCCGATGACAGAGAGCGCCGATGATGATGGCTCGTATTTAAAGATGGCAGTCTTAGGCGTGCCGAGACTATGACCATAGTCTCTAGGGGGCCCAAAATCTAATCATCTGGAGGTCTCATCAAGACCTACCCATCCAGGTCTTCTCCAGTTATTCTGCTTGTCTACACACACACACACACACACACACACACACACACACACGCACACGCACACTAACACACACACATACATGCACACATACATACATACATACACACATACATGCACACATACACACACACACACACACACACACACATACATACATACACACACACACACACACACATACATACATACACACATGCACACACAAATACATACAAAGACTAGGCGAAACATGATCTTCTTGGCGAAGATAAAAAGCAGTGCACCACGCAGTCCAAGTTTTCCCTTCCCGGAAGTGAATTGCCTACCTGTGTTATGGTAACCTGCCGCTAGGTGTCTCTAGGTGGATTTTCATTGTTTTGGGCAGGTAGGAACATTTGATGATGATTGACATAATGAAATGCATTGTATTCAAATCAGGGCCTTATTTACATAATCACTGAGGAAAAGTTGAAATCCCCTTTCAATGTGCTATTTTTCCAATGGCGCGCCTATATACGGGACACCAAATGGACATTGTGACTGGGGATGGAATTTTTTGTTTGGTCAACATGTGGTCAGTGCTTTTCATGACGGTGTGTTAATACAATCTTGTTTAATCAATGAGAAAGCTTTATAAAACATAATTCGTAAAAGTTAATATAATTTGGCGAAGGCATGGTGTCGTGGAACTCTAGTTAGAAATATGTTTTTGAAATATACACCATACATTTTCTCACTTTGCAACTATTCGGTAGGGCCGAAAACTTTTTTGTTTGGAAATGGACGAAAATTGATGTGGGCGCAGATGTCATCCATATAATCAGTAAACATGGCCTAATGGTTGGAAGAAGGCAGACGGCCGGATGGACCGGTCAGAAGAAGAACAGCTACCGGAAGACAGTACAACGACCCTTGCAAGTCACAAGTACCAAGTGTAGTGATGAGAAGACCGGTAACCGGACTGAAGCGATTCGATCAAGTTGGACTTTTGATTTTTGTTTGTTTGTATTTTATTACATACCCGGTAAACCGCGTGAAGGCGTAACACATCAGGTTTGTACTGAAGAGTACAAGCTGCATATCCGGACAGATTTATATGATCCACACACACCGGGAAGGACCCCCTACTCTTTTCAAGTGTGTTGGGGTCTTTAACGTGGCTCGAGGTGTGGCTCTGTTCAAACACGGGACCTCCATTTAACGTACTATCCGAGGGACGTCCCTAACAGAAGCTAGGTACTCATTTTTACCTGAGTAGGGAAAGTCGTGTAAAGTGCCTTTCACAAGGGCACAACGTCAACGAGACAAATCAGGGAACCCCGGATTCGAACCCGGTATCTCTGGGTTCTGGGGCCAAAACCCTGCCACTACGCCACCGCGACGCCACTATAATCATAATCATAAACTTTAAACAGGTGCTAAGGGAGCTGGCAAGATGGAAGGAAACGTGGATGAAATCGAAGATGAAGAAAGACTGAATGCAGCTGCAGTACGTTTCAACGACTGATGATGCACAGACCAGTGGATGATTAATGATGATGTGCGTGTCTAACCGGTGTTGTGTTCAGTACCATGGACAGGTGTGACAGGTGTGATTGTTTATGATCAGTTTGTGTGTATGTTAAACTAGTGTTCATCAACAAGGACACTTGCTTGTTTCTGGACAATGCATGGGGCTAATTGATTTTTTTCTTTGTCGTGTACAGCATGGTTGGTCTTTATCAAAAAATGAAGAAACTCACAAGTCAAGGACAGCCTCTGTTACAGGTTTATTAAAGTATCTTCTGTTAAAATCACAAAACAAAACAACAGCTAGGAGCTAATTGATTCATTAGCATACAAACTTGTCTTGACTTACTATTCTGTTGGTACATCTGAAATTGTCTTCACAACATATCTATTCAGAGTTTTGATATAAAACCTAGTTCTGCTAGATCTTTCCTTAGTCACTAATGAAAGATCCTGTCTGAAACGCCTGACTATTTCAGAATGTTTAATAGAAGAGTAAGTCAAGACAAGGTAGTATGCTTGCTAACGAATCAATTAGCTCCTGTTGTTTTAAGAGCTTATGTTTTTCGTTTGGGTGAGAGTGGCGCATTGTGGTATAAAACCTAGTTCTACCAGATCTTTCCTTTTTCATTGAGTCAGACGAAAGATAGCGGATGCTGTATGAAGCGTCTGACTGTTTCAAAATTCTATTTAGTTACTTGAGTAGTTAATTTTGGCGGATCTTATTACCTGGATGTCTAACCTTTATCGAAATAAAATATATTGTTTTTGAAAGTTTTGTTCAATGATGTAGCTATCAGTAAAGAGCTGATGTAGATGGAAAGTTCAGTACTGGGCACTGTAACTGAGTAAATCAGTGAGAGAGAGAGAGGGAGAGAGAGAGAGAGAGAGAGAGAGAGAGAGAGAGAGAGAGAGAGAGAGAGAGACGGTTGCAGTACTTCAGTCAGCCGTTGGATGTGGCTATTTTCTACCGTGATGACTGCGTTTGGCGTACATTCTTTTATACATCGCAGCCCCAATCGAGATGTCCACCCAGGATTGAACTGGGGTATCCCAGTTACCAGCTAAAGCCGTGTTGACTTGATTATATGGAGGACATCCGCCCATCAATTTTTGTGAGTTTCCACAAAAAAGAAAATTCGTCCATACGTACAAAGCAGCTGAAAAAAAGAAGAAAATAAATGGTGTAAATTGAAAAACAAAATAGTTAGAAAATGGATAATCCAAAGTCAAAGATGCAGATGTGAAAGAAAATACAAAAATGTTTAATCTGTTGTTTACTTTTGTTTTGTTCATCCTTCCTGACGACGTAGATTGCATAAGGTATTTTTGGCCAAACATTTTTTACCTGCACGCTCGCATCAGTTTTGGGGTCCCCGGAGGATGTCATCCATATAGTTGTATCAACACGGCCTTAGCTGATAACTGGGAGCCCCAGTTCAATCCTGGGGCAGGACATCTCGACTAGGGCTGCACCCGTCTTTCGGAAGGGACGCAGAATGGGGGTCCCATGTCCGAGGAGGTGCCCCGTGCACGTTAAAGGGGAAGGGCTAGTAACCCCTCCCTGTACAAATGTACCCTGCTACTGTAACAGCAAGGAAACTTGTGGCTGTTACAATGTTTTTTTTTAGATGTGTTAATGCTGCTCCTTACAACTGCAACACTTAATGTCTTTCTTCTGGCAACGAGTCATAACTGCATCAAGTCTGTACTGATACAGATTGTGCACACGCTGCTTCAATCACCTATAACGTTACAAGCAGAATAACTTATGGGCATTAACCCCATTCATGAACATGTCCAGGCCATATACCACACGTAGACACAAAATACTCGAAACCAAGGAAGGACAAAATTTGGAACGATGTCAAAACGGAAATCATATTCAGTTCCATCAATGAAAAAGTTCGCTGAAACAAGGAAATTTAGCAAGCTAGTTAGACAGATTCACACAAGACTAAATAGCAGTTACTACTAGTACTAGATGATTATCCTGCTGATATAATCCTGTGCAATTCCAAGAATTGCCGGGACACATTTTTACAAAATAACATTTCAGTGGATTGAGAAGGCATTTCATTAGGACTCCAAGGATTCCTGGCATTCCATTGGGACTGGAGTTTCTGGTACTCCAGTGGGTCTCGAATTCCATCCTGGCATTCCATAGGGATTCCTGAGCTAACACCACCTACCAGTGCCCTAAGCAGGGTGCAGTAAACATTAAAACAACAACCTCCGTCGCCATGGCAATGTCTTTTTATCATTGCCAATCTTGTATAAGACGTGTTTAATAAGATTTTGTGACAATAGTGACGAAATGTTGTCTTTTACAGTACTAGAATAACTCGCGATGTTATCAACCCGTTCCCCTGTCCTTGGTGCTGAACAACATATTCATTACTATACCCCCAGCACTACAGCTATATTTTCTTCACCTAGGATAAAGTTCTAAGACGTTCCTGACAATAAATTTGTATCCACTATTGACAGGATGTTCCTGTCTGTAAAAAAATTTTTGGACTTTTGACAGGATGTATGTCATAAGGATTTTTGGCTCTATGGACAGGATGTTAATTATGAATGTTAAACATACGACTTACTTACTTTGCTGAGCAAGAATAATTAACTAGAATGATAAAGATGACAAAGCTTATTCATATCCGTAGGCTAATTGCAAGTGAACAACAATTAATGATTGTGTACAAGTATACATCTAAAACATAAAGCATGAATGTGAGACAGACAATAAAGATTAAATTACGTTGCTAGTCTATAATTAGGTTCTATATCTACGTTACTAATACGGGGTTTGACTTTAACTTTTTCTTTGAAAGCAATGTTATTCTCAAAACCATCCGTACACACTGTATCTTGATTTATCGAAAACTCATCATGCAAAACAAAATGTACAAGGGCAAATGTCAAAACTGGCAATGAAAATAACAAGATTTAGTATGTGGAACAAATAGCATTGATCAATAAATTTCTTCAAGACAATTGCAAGGTCTCAACTAAGGAACCAAATGACCAACTTTGGATGACCTTGGTGTTGAATTTATCTTATGAAAGCTTTTAAGACATAGCTGATACTTTAAAACATACTATCTATCCAATTTTCTGAACTGGCTTATCCCAAATGTTAACTCAGAACACAGAACTATGAAAAGATGTGTGAAAAACTACATGTCTATCTTGACCGTCTACATCGTTCTGGAACAGCATTACCAAACAATCGCTTCCTTGCTCGTGGTAACCGGATTGTTTACTGTTCTATAAACACACCTGCATTCTGTTCGAAGACCTAGGTGCGTCAAGACTAGTGTTCTTGAATCGTACGTCTAACTGTGACATATATTTACATCATTGCCTCATGATGGCTAGCAAACGAGGATACGTGGCTGACATGAGCACTCCCGCTGTAAGTAGACTTTATGTCAAAGAGGATCAGTTACATAATATAATGATAAACTTTCTTCGAACATTAAGGTATACACGGATCAAATTTTCGACGACCATTGTCGCCTTTTTCAGGATCACAACTATCAACCGAGTGCTAATTGATCCTAAAAAGACGAGAGTAGTCGTCGAAAATTCGATCCGTGTAAACCTTAGTGTTGGAAGAAAGTTTGACATTATACTATAATTACTACCAACCCATCACGTAGTAAACAAAACTTATTCAAATTATCATGGAATTACATCTAAGTTTTGTTTACTTCGTGATGTAGACCATTTCTGTCGCTTGTAAACATCGACCTGTTGTTGGAACTTGTAAAGAATGTACTCTAGCTATGCCATCTGCGTGTTGATCAATAATGCCCAATGATTGTTTTCCTAATGATGATGACATGATCTTTGGGACGCGTATCTTCTTTGTATTTGATTTGAGTGAAACAGGTGCATCAATGACTATATGACTGCAGTGTCTTAATTCTATGCTTTATCTCTTTAATGTTATTTTGATATCATTTCTTGGCGTGGGGTGAGAACAAGTCACGTAGTTTAGGCATAAAGAGAGATAAATGAGTGATGTAGTCTTTTTATGTTCAAACAGGTGGGAAAAAAGTCAAAGTCAAAGAGGAGATATGTCCCAGTTCGTGGGGATGACAGAGACTCGTTATCATGGCTCCATTCGGCATACTATCCGGACCCAAGACTCCAGTCCCGTTATCCGGACCTCAGGCTTCCCCAGTTCAACCATCCGGAACCGAGGCTCACCGAGGGCAACCAGTCGTACCTGTGGCATCACAACTCTTCACTGTTCAGCCAGAGCTCTCACAGTCAGTTCGCACCCTTGTCTCCTCCCGTTTTCCCACCGTGTCTGCCCGCTCCAGAAGAAGAGCAGATGGACTGGGAGCCCAGCATCTACACCGAGAACATGGCGTGGTCAAGTAGCCAGATGGACGAGGAAATCCCTATGGAATGGGACTAATCATAACTAGAATAGCTAGTTGGACGACAGGTGACACACGGCTCTACGAGTAATGGCCTAGGGCGGAAGAGCTGGCCAAGAAAGAGAAGCCAAGAAAGAAACGGAGAAGACTTTATTCCGGCACACGGAGTGGGAAATGCTGTTTGGAGAATGGAGAGGGACTGAGTAAAGTTATCAGGACAACAGGCGAATGTTAGAAGGTGACCTAAGGTTCTAAAATGTGCGGTATAAGACGAAGAGAAGTGGTGGCATTGGTGGCCGAACAGGAAACAGAATAGACTTTATTTCCGCGGCACATAGCAAAGACTTCCTGTGTTGTCATGTTTTAAGATGTATTGTGAAAGGACGCTTAGTTTTGCTTTCTATGTTTTGCAAAGGAATTTACATCGATACATATTGTATCGTTGTTGTAAGATATTCGTTGTTGACCTGATACAGAAATGAATTATCCAACGAACTGCACCTGTAATGTGGGCGGTAGAAAACCACATGTCGGATTTGCAAAGATGTTTAAGGGATTCTACTGAAGTTCTACATTGATTGAATTATTGATGAAATAACACATGCTTGCTTTTATCAATAGTACTATTTGATTAGTGCCATACAAATGCTATTGACTTTAATCGAAAAGATCTACAGTTTACGTATGCTGCAGTTGTAAATCATTTCAATAAATAAACATGAATGATTTTTCTATGGAAAGGTTTGATTTTTGTCTGACTTTCTTTCAAAAGCGGCCTGCTTGCCGATTTGAGCTTATCATGAATAAACAAAGGTTCAAACAAACAAACAAACAAACAAACAAACAAACAAAAAACAAACATTAAACGGGAGAAGGCCTTACAAGAGGAATCAATAACGATCACATCAGCATCCCGGAACAATAACGTATACAATGGCAATATGACATGACAAAGGCATTAGATACTGACAGTAGCTGTTGACTGAACATCATGACCTAGGACTGTACGTATGACGAGAGAAAGGTTTATCAGCCTGTGTAATGTGTGTGGAGAAGTGTGGATGGTGTTCAGCACCAGGGGTTGGCTTGTATGTATGTATGTGTGTGGATGGCGTTCATCACCGAGGACATGTTTGTATGTGTGCGTGGATGGCGTTCAGCACCAAGGACATATCTATAAGTGTATGTGTGTGGATGGCGTTCAGCACCAAGGACATGTTTATTTATGTGTGGATAAGTGTGTATGGTGTTCAGCACCAAGGACATGTTTGTATGTGTGTAGATGGTGTTCACCACCAGTAGCTGGTTTGTATGTGTGTATGGCGTTCAGCACCGACGACATGTTTGTATGTGTGTGTGTGTGTGTGTGTGTGTGTGTGTGTGTGTGTGTGTGTGTGTGTGGCGTTCAGCACCGATGACATGTTTGTATGTGTGTGGATGGCGTTCAGTATCAGCGGTTGGCTTGTATGTGTGTGGATGGCGTTCAGCACCGAGGACATGTTGTAAAGGTGTGGATGGCGTTCAGCACCAAGGATATGTTTTTCTGAACTATTGAAAGAAACATAAATAAACTGTTTACAACTCATCAGTATGTTTATTCAAAGAACATTCTATGTTTCCTACCGCCAAAATCCATTGGCCTTGCTACAAAAACTCCAAACGTGCCTGAATGATCTGTTGCATATATTACTTTCGCTGTTCAAATGTGTCACTTTGGCCACGACTGGTGTTATATGAGGCCATGAGGTTAGGAGATCAGTCACAAAATCAGCACATGTCGGTGTAAATTTATATCGGTACAGTACCGGTACTTCATGATTCGGTATTTTGGACCTGTACCTAATCAATTTTTACGGTACAGTGCCGGTACGCAGTACCGGTACGCAGCACTTATTTACATCGTTCTGGAACAGCATTACCAAACAATCGCTCCCTCTCTCGTGGTAACCCGATTGTTTATCGTTCGATAAACACACCTGTGTTCTGTGTGAAGACCTAACGTTAGGTGTATCACGACGCTTGTGTGCGTGAATATTTCAAAGTCTTACTGTGAATATATTTTCACATCGTCTCATGATAGCCAGCAAACGAGGATATGTTACTGACATGAGCACCCCAGCTGTAAGTACACGTGTTTGAAGTAGAGTTGAATTCGTCAGATTCGTTAACTTCTTGACGCGTAATAAGACTGATTTATTTTCACTGATCTCATTAGCAGCTGTGAGGCTGAATTGCCGAGACACAGTACATTTCATTTAAAACAACAACTTCATTTCATTCGCAATAATTAAAGAATACTAGTTAAAATAGGACAATACTTGTCAAAATACGACAATATACACAACAATACTTGTTAAAATACGACAATATACTCAACAATACTTGTTAAAATGCGACAATATACACAAGGTAAGCTTCATCTCGTAACACATATAGTCGTGGATTTCTTAAGTGTTCAGAATGCGAATCATGAATGGTAACGCACTGTTCATATACCGGTCAGTTCGGCCATATTGAGGGTCAAGTTTATGTGACGACCGTGTTTGCCGGCCACTGATGTTCCCTCTAGTTGGTGGAAATAGGTGCTGGAATTGACCTGATCGAACAAGCTTCTTCGCAAACGACTCTGTCAGAGTTCTCCGTCGTGAGTTGAGAGTTGGCAGCCCCAAAAGAGAGCAAGCAGTGGTGTATGATGTGTATTCAACACCCAGGATGACGCGCAGGGCTCTTCTTTGAACTTTCTCAAGGGGCCAATGTAGACCATTCTGCAACTGTCAGTACTAAACATTGAACTGTTGATGAAATTCTGAAATAAAAACTGGACCCTAGCCATCAGGTGTTTAAATATTTGCTACTCAATATTCTGCCATGATTAGTTTCTCACCGATCATAGATATTAATTAAGGGCGTCCGATATCTTGTAACTATGTCTTCCAATGATCAAATAGGTTGGGAAAAAGTCTAAGAGACGGTACTGGGTGTCTCTCATGTCACGTCCTTGGGCCTGTATAACACAACACGCATTTGTCCCCAGCCCAATTTAATGAAACGGTTGAGTTCACAGTTGCTATATTCTCATCCAAAGAAAATTCTTATTTCATAGTGAAATGCAGGTCTTCGAGAGCGATTTACAAGTTTATTTCCCCAATTACGCCTGGCCGTGATCTGGATACAAAAGTTAGAACATGCCAACCTCGAGTCTTGGATCGGCCGATTTGTCTCTCGTTCGAGGCTGGGATACAGAACGTAGCTGACGGTAGTTGACAGTCTAACTTTACACAATATCAGTGAAACTAAAGGCCCAAGGAAATCCTAATGGCTCCGAGTTATGTAAACGTTAGGGAGGCAATAATTAATAATCGCGTTCTTTTTGCACCTCGCACCTCTTGAGATCTGCTAATAGTAAAGAAACACTCGAAGGCTCCGTGTTAGTTTTAAGCTTTATTTCTCATGTGTACGGAAGTTATGTGGTAACTTGCACGGTATATATCGTAAATTTTGCGGTATGATTCGCGGCGCTACGCGCTGTGATTCTATATTCATCGCCAATATTATATAACTTTTCTTTTCTTTTTTTTCGGTCCAAAAACCGGTCCACTGAATATTTTCTGGACCGTTTTGTTCGGGCCGGTCCAATAAGAAATACCGGTTTCGTACGTTGGCCATCCTTGCTTTGTATCGTAGACGGCTGGAAACCGTTGAAATGTGAACTAGTACGCCAAAAGTAGCTACTCAGTCAGCACGATAGAAAATAGCGACATTCGACGGCTGACTGAAGTACTACAACTCTCTCCGGCATCGGACTAAGGAAAGATCTGGCAGAACTAGGTCTTATACCAAAACAACAGGAGCTAATTGATTCATTAGCATACAGCATTGTCTTGACTTACTATTCTACTAAACCATTTGAAATTGTCTTCACAACATATCTATTCAGAGTTTTGGAATAAAACCAGTCACTGACGAAAGATAGCGGATGCTGTCTGAAACGTCTGACTGTTTCTGATGGTTAAATAGAATAAGACAAGGTTGCATGCTAATGAATCAATTAGTTCCTGTTGTTTTAAGAGCTAATGTTATTCGTCGTGGGGGTGAGTAGCTCATTTTGGTAAAACCTAACTGTTACTGTGTAAATCAACGAGTTTTCCGGTGCCGGAGAGAGAGCGAGAGCGTAATGCAGTACTTCAATCAGCCGTCAGATGTCGCTATTTTTTACCGTGGTCACTGCGTTGGGCGCACTTTCTTTCATACAACGTAGACGGCTGGAAACAATGGTGCAAACAATGATCAGCAATAAACTGTTTTTCTACTTGAGCCAATGCTGATTTGATTACCAGTATATGGATGACATCCGCGCATCAATTTTTGTGTTTCCACAAAAAAAGAAAATTCGGCCATACAGTCAATCGTACAAAGCAGCTGAAAAATGAGAAAATAGATGGTGTAATTGCAAAACAAAATATTTAGAAAACGGATACTAATGTCGTAGAAAGCCAACTCCAAAGTCAAAGATGTGAAAGAACAAAAATGTATAATTTGTTGTTCAGTTTTATTCATCCTTCCTGACCGTAGATTTCATAATACAGTTTTTGGCAAACTTTTTTTAGTTGCACGCTCGCATCAGTTTTGGGGTCCCCGGAGGATGTCATCCATACAATCAAATCAACATGGCCTTAGCAACTAGGAGCCCCAGTTCAATCCTGGGACAGGACATCTTTGATTGGGACAGCACCTGTCTTTCGGAAGGGACGCAGAATGGGGGTCCCATGTCCGCGGAGGTGCCATGAGCACGTTAAAGGGGAAGGGCTAGTAGCCCCTCCCTGTACAAATATACCCTGCTACTGTAACAGCAAGGGAACTTGCTGACCTGTGTGCCACTAGGCACTACAAGGGTCTGAACAAACTATTGAATACTTCAGTCTATGAAAATCTATTCTGTGGATTGTATGGCAGCGGTGGTGCGAGATTCAATAAGTCTGTTACCCATCAATTCTAGCCCTGGCTCGCTCCTTAAGAACTTCTCCCCTGTCGAACATTCAACAGGGAAGTGATCAGAGATGCGAACTGGAGGTAGAACAGGATCGGCACCAGGGCTAAGATTTAACTAAGCAACTTAACAACACAGGTGGCAAGGTGGTCTTGTGGTTAAGGTTGTCGTCTAAGAATCTAAATTCTGGGTTCGAATCTCTAGTAGGCCCAATGTTCCTCTGGGAAAGGCGCTTTACATTGCACCTATTTTCTCAGTCGACTCATGGGAAAACCAAGTACCTACATTCGGTTGGGGACATCCTCTCGGGTGGGACGTAAATCTGGAGGTCGTGTTTAGAGAAGAGCCACACCTAGCTCGAAGCATGTTAAAGAACCCACCACATTTATCGAAAACAGTAGGCGTCCTTCCAGACGTGAGTGGCTCAAACCTTACATGCAACTCATTCTTAATGTACAAAACTATTAATTCTTTTCTGTATTGCCAGTATTTATATCTTAATGATCTTAGGAAACGTACGATCTGTGAACATCGAAATGAGGAAAGTGGAGTGTGCGTCATCAGTACATAAGCACTATTGGTCAAATTGTCATTTTTGCACCTGAGAAATTTTGAAACTATACACAATGTGTAAAACGACACCACTGTCCCCCCAAATGACCTGGAGGTTTTAGAAGGGACTAGATAGGTACAATGTAGGTATGGCCAATTTGACGGCCACGTAGTATGTATGCAATGTGCAACTTAGTAAATAAGGAATAAAGAACAAACTGTAACGAGGGTTGCCCTACCTTAGGACGCGCCCTAACTTAGGACGGGTTTTTTAGTGATCTTGTTATGCATAAGTACGCCGTGTTTGTGTCCACTGATTATTCTCATAAGGAAGATAAATGAACCAAGTCCATGCACATAATTTTCATTTGCATTCAAAACATATGTGTACATATTCATTTCTTGTTTTGTCGAGAATAGTATTTTGACGATAATGATGGCAACGCTGAGTAGAGGGTCACTGCGTAGCTAGACGGCCCGACACCTAAATATACGACCTGTGCCAAGCAGATATACAACAGTTACTATCATACACATAAGAAATATAACTTCATAAAACAAAACAAAATTGGGTCTTTAAGTGTTTGTTGAGAAGAAAACCGACCAAAGAAAACAACGTAAACATCGCTGCCGTCTGGCAACGTTGTTTTCCCGCCATTTTTGGGGCCGCGATGCTGGCGGACGGCGATTCAACGCACAGCTTTGTAACGCTCTAACATGTGATTGGTACCGTCTATGAAAAGGAAACTGAATACAGATATGGCGAAGATATTACCCAATTAGTAGACGGAGTATTGTTGATGTAAGCGGTGTCGTTTTTTCGTAATGATTTTGTAAGTCGGGTCGCATGCAAGACGTACGTCGGGCCGCGCGCAAAGTGCGTAGTAGCCCATTTCCCGCCGAAACATGAGCTGGGATGCGCTAGATATAGCCCTTCTCACATGACGTTAGAAGTGCACACAGTCAAAATTTTCCGGTCAAAAGAAAGCTATAATATAGCAGACTTCAAGGCTTATTTACATTTTCCTAACTTCATCACCAACTACCGAAGAGAGCAAA
This sequence comes from Branchiostoma lanceolatum, assembly GCF_035083965.1. Classification (NCBI taxonomy): domain Eukaryota; kingdom Metazoa; phylum Chordata; class Leptocardii; order Amphioxiformes; family Branchiostomatidae; genus Branchiostoma; species Branchiostoma lanceolatum. The sequence continues at coordinate 10,044,983 of NC_089723.1, read as the reverse complement.
ATTACCAAAGCGTACTAAGTTAGGCACACTATCTGGCGTAGCACTAAATCAGAAGGTACTTTCGTGTAAACGTCTCACAGCGTTTGCCGCTTGTAACTCGGAGCGTGAAGGGCCCATGAACAGTATGAATACATTTCTTGACCATTTATGTTCTTTAGATGAGTGTGTTCAAAATTCATTCATTAAAACATGACCATTCTCTGGCAACCAGCAATGGAGCGCCGTGAGTTCGAGCGCGTAAAAAAACGTCCCATGTTTGGGCGACTCCCGTTACAGAAAAAAATGATACCCTTGTCTGATGAAAATATTTGCAAAATAAAAATGTTGACAGCCTGATACTTCTCTCCTTTTTCTATGTGTGCAAGTCATGTTTCTTGATGAAGACATACTAGTTTCAAAGATTACTCTCCAATCAGAGGTTGGTGGGGAAGATCGTAACCGTTTTATCATTTGCCCCGTCTTTCGTTGGTGGGGATAACCAACGGAAAACGGGGCAGATGATAAAACGGTCACGATCTCCCCCCACCAACCTCTGCTTGGAGAGCATTAAAGATGGCGGACTTTACCCTGCGCACACAGGAACATTCACATCAGCCCTAAACAATACTTTCTCAATATTGGGATGAAGTAAAATTCAGTAGTGCATGGTTCACCTTTAAGTGGCCTTCGCTGAGACAAAACATCAGTTTAGCTTCTAAGATCTAAACAAAGTCGTTCCGCAAACAAAACACAACTCTTCGTTAAACATTCCTATCTGTTTATTGGTAATTTTCCCAAGTGTATTCCAGGCTAGTTAGGTTGATACGTAGGTTCACAGTAGATTCTGAAGCTTTTTCATGTGTATGGTAAGATTATTGACAAAGTCTCGAAAGGATGTTTCTCCCTAGATACAAAATGTAACAAACTTTTAACGTCATGCTATTTCTGGCAAGTATAAATATTACCAAAAAAATTGTCCTGCTTGTCTACAACCTTGTTTCACCAACTCTGGGACTACCAAGCTATCATCGTAGGAGTATATCACCCCTGTGTCACAATGGTATTGCCCCATCTTCTCAGTGTGAAATTTCTCCCCAGTGGAAGAGGCCACAGGCCACATGGGGGTGTTTACTGAGCTGCATACCAAATCCCCAACAATTTTAACTACTATCATTATGATAATAAACAAAGAACTAACAATGGAACAATCGACTATTTACAATATGCAGAAAGTATCGACCATACAAACAGGTCCAATGTTATAAGAGACAGTTTAACTCTTAACAATTGTAAGGCTTGACTTAACATGTACTAAATGTGTTCTTGTTAACTACTGTAATCCAAGTACTAGGTAGTTTGAATCTTAACAATTGTAAGACTTGACTTAACATGTACTAAATGTATTCTTGTTAACTACTGTAATCCAAGTACTAGGCAGTTTGAATCTTAACAATTGTAAGGCTTGACTTAACATGTACTAAATGTGTTCTTGTTAACTGCTGTAATCCAAGTACAAGGCAGTTTGAATCTTAACAATTGTAAGGCTTGACTTAACATGTACTAAATGTGTTCTTGTTAACTGCTGTAATCCAAGTACTAGGCGGTTTGAATCTTAACAATTGTAAGGCTTGACTTAACATGTACTAAATGTGTTCTTGTTAACTACTGTAATCCAAGTACAAGGCAGTTTGAATCTTAACAATTGTAAAGCTTGACTTAACATGTACTAAATGTGTTCTTGTTAACTGCTGTAATCCAAGTACTAGGCGGTTTGAATCTTAACAATTGTAAGGCTTGACTTAACATGTACTAAATGTGTTCTTGTTAACTGCTGTAATCCAAGTACAAGGCAGTTTGAATCTTAACAATTGTAAGGCTTGACTTAACATGTACTAAATGTGTTCTTGTTAACTGCTGTAATCCAAGTACTAGGCAGTTTGAATCTTAACAATTGTAAGGCTTGACTTAACATGTACTAAATGTGTTCTTGTTAACTGCTGTAATCCAAGTACTAGGCGGTTTGAATCTTAACAATTGTAAGGCTTGACTTAACATGTACTAAATGTGTTCTTGTTAACTGCTGTAATCCAAGTACTAGGCGGTTTGAATCTTAACAATTGTAAGGCTTGACTTAACATGTACTAAATGTGTTCTTGTTAACTGCTGTAATCCAAGTACTAGGCGGTTTGAATCTTAACAATTGTAAGGCTTGACTTAACATGTACTAAATGTGTTCTTGTTAACTGCTGTAATCCAAGTACTAGGCGGTTTGAATCTTAACAATTGTAAGGCTTGACTTAACATGTACTAAATGTGTTCTTGTTAACTGCTGTAATCCAAGTACAAGGCAGTTTGAATCTTAACAATTGTAAGGCTTGACTTAACATGTACTAAATGTGTTCTTGTTAACTGCTGTAATCCAAGTACTAGGCAGTTTGAATCTTAACAATTGTAAGGCTTGACTTAACATGTACTAAATGTGTTCTTGTTAACTGCTGTAATCCAAGTACTAGGCAGTTTGAATCTTAACAATTGTAAGGCTTGACTTAACATGTACTAAATGTGTTCTTGTTAACTGCTGTAATCCAAGTACTAGGCGGTTTGAATCTTAACAATTGTAAGGCTTGACTTAACATGTACTAAATGTGTTCTTGTTAACTGCTGTAATCCAAGTACTAGGCGGTTTGAATCTTAACAATTGTAAGGCTTGACTTAACATGTACTAAATGTGTTCTTGTTAACTACTGTAATCCAAGTACTAGGCGGTTTGAATCTTAACAATTGTAAAGCTTGACTTAACATGTACTAAATGTGTTCTTGTTAACTGCTGTAATCCAAGTACAAGGCAGTTTGAATCTTAACAATTGTAAGGCTTGACTTAACATGTACTAAATGTGTTCTTGTTAACTGCTGTAATCCAAGTACTAGGCGGTTTGAATCTTAACAATTGTAAGGCTTGACTTAACATGTACTAAATGTGTTCTTGTTAACTGCTGTAATCCAAGTACAAGGCAGTTTGAATCTTAACAATTGTAAGGCTTGACTTAACATGTACTAAATGTGTTCTTGTTAACTACTGTAATCCAAGTACTAGGCGGTTTGAATCTTAACAATTGTAAGGCTTGACTTAACATGTACTAAATGTGTTCTTGTTAACTGCTGTAATCCAAGTACTAGGCAGTTTGAATCTTAACAATTGTAAGGCTTGACTTAACATGTACTAAATGTGTTCTTGTTAACTGCTGTAATCCAAGTACTAGGCAGTTTGAATCTTAACAATTGTAAGGCTTGACTTAACATGTACTATATGTGTTCTTGTTAACTGCTGTAATCCAAGTACTAGGCGGTTTGAATCTTAACAATTGTAAGGCTTGACTTAACATGTACTAAATGTGTTCTTGTTAACTGCTGTAATCCAAGTACAAGGCAGTTTGAATCTTAACAATTGTAAGGCTTGACTTAACATGTACTAAATGTATTCTTGTTAACTGCTGTAATCTGCTGTAAATTGCTGGGGTACACGACCCATATGAATATGAAGAAAGTTAAGGTTTTTAAAACTAAAATTAAACTAGCCTATATGTCCATGTGGTGAGGGGTATTCTGGAAGGCCCCAGTGTTGTTGCTGTTATGATAAGAGGGCCCCAGATGCCCTCAGAGGAAAGACAGAAGGCGTTCTCCCACAGCATAAGACTACTGCTGTGTTTCCTGAGCACCTCGGACAGACAAATCCAGCCCTCAGTAACTTAAGGTTGTACAAGTGCTTCAAAGAGAGGGACGAATGGCCGTGTTTGTTGTTGACAATAACAGGTGTGACTCACCATCTGGGAGCCATATTTGAAATGTGCTGTGAAAGCAAAGATTGAAGTGGGGTGGAATCATCACCACGATGATTTCTGCTTTGAATGTCCACATCAAAAAGAAAATCATTTCTATCAAATCTCTAACCAATGGAACATCCCAACTACTATGAATTTACCGTCCATTCTAGGACTGATTCCTCAGGAGCTGAATGTCTCCCAACAAAGTCAAGGTAACCCAAACTCCCTTGAAAGGTTCTTGATGAAGGTTCCAGATATACAGCAACCAAGCATGAAACATGGAAATGGATTTTGAGCATGGTTCCTCATGCAGCAGCAGCTTTGTAACAGTGGGGTTCAAGTGCCACTAACTGACCAGTCTAAACTGGTCCAGACCTTTAGCCTAGTAATTAGTGGTGCTTCACAAGATGCATCTCTTCAGCAATCATCTGATGAGAGATCAACTTCCTCCTATGCTGGCAGTGCCAGTCTCTTTGGCTCTGCAGGCTCTTATCATAACAGTTCACCCATGGGGCCCAGAAGCATCAGTCACATGATCTTTCCTCCTTGCTTCAGTGGGATGGTTACTCTGCTGCTGCTGAGCCTAGCCTTGCTGATGGATTGAATTCCTTAGTTTGCATTTGGATTCAACTTAGGGCTTCTTAACAGTTCTGGAAGAAACATCATAAATGCCCTCTGCTTGTTTAGGGTTATCTTGAGACTAATGTCTTGTTTCTGGCCACCCTCCTTCATGGGAACAGTCTCCGTTGCTTTATTTTCTTTTTTTCTCTTTCTTACTGCAGCACTTGATTCTTTACTTTGTCTTCTCAGAAGGACACATCCTTTGACAGTTCCTTACTATACCCTCAGACAGCCTGAACTCTTCTGACAATTTCTTGTCTTGAGAGATGTCACTTGCTGAATGTTACAAGTCTTCAGCTGTAGTATTCTTTCTCTCTATATTTGAACTATGGTGCTGCGCGGAGGCCTGGGCTGGCGGGAGGACGGGCTTGTTGAGATTGTCTCTTCGAGGCATTTCCTCACCACTTCACTAGTGGGGTGGTTGCTACCGTCATGCTGGGCAGAGGCTACAGGAGAGGACTGGGGGATGGAGCTCGAGGCTTGTCCATTAACATGGGGAGGGATACTACTGCAGCTATCTTTCTTGGCGAAGGTCTCGGGAATGGCAGCGGCAACGTGCCGCGGAGCTTGCAAGATAGTGTGTGGCGGGACACCTCTTGTTCTCTGCGGCGACACGGCGTGGGGAGGGGTACCGACCGTGTGTGGTGAGCCGCACGCCGTGAGCCTCGCGGCCCCATGCTGCCTGGACCGTGGTGTCCCGTCCTCTGGGGATTGAGAGACATCTGCTGTCCCTGGACCCACACGATGTGTCTTCCCTCATGCGTGGTGGTGCATAGCGGTTATGCAGATCCCCTCCACTGTCGTTCCTACTCGGACAGCGGACTGCACTGAATGCCGTTTCCTTGTCATCGTGGACCTCCAGAGCTCCATGGCACTGGTAGTCGGTACTCCGCTCGATCTTCATCAGCAATGCGCTGGGCACAGTCTCGCTTTTCATGGTATTCTTTGGTATCTGCTTTCTTAAGCTGGGTCGTGTATGGCTAAAAGGTCAGGACCAGTTAGACTAGTCAGTTAGTGGCGCTTGAACCCCACTGTTACAGCTTGGCAACTTATATTAAACATGGCCAGAAGTGTGCCTGGCAGGGATGTATTGAACAATTTTTTAAAGAGAACTTTGCAAATAGCGAAAGAGTAGTCTTAGCTATAACCATTGTTGGAAGCTGTGGGCGGTCTACCAAGACCCGTTGAATTTATCATTATTATTATTATTGTGAATCTTTAATATCATGCATGTTTGGTGTGTGGTTGGGTGCTGGAAGGGCAGTGGACAGTTGTATTCTAATTCTCCTTTAATATCGTGTCATTCCCGGCTAGCTCAGTCGGATGTGACCATGGGTATTTTTTTCCAACTTTCTATTTCAGTTGGTTCCCGGCTAAAGCTCTGAGTCGGAGGCATGGGCTCTTTTAAAATCACCTTAAAGTTTGAATGTATTGTTCACTCAGGTCTGTCAATTTTTGCCCCTTTTTCTGTGATAACTCACAATACCCGGCTAGCTGAGTCAGTTAAGCATGGGTCTTTTCAATTTGGTTCTTGCTACCTATCGTATCTCAGTCCCGGTTAGCTCAGCATGGGCCTACATTTATGAACCTCCTTGTTGTGAATGATGGGACAGGTTGGATATTCTGTGGGCCCCCTGGTAGATTCTGTGGTGCTCTAGGGAATTTCCTCCTGTTCTGCAGCTGAGCATGCCGTTTTCATGTTTCATATGACCAAATGGGAAAACTCTAGCTATGTCTTCATTTGTTTATTCCATATAAAAGAATTACCATTGCCATGTGTGTTGATATCTCACCATTTCGAACCTTATTGAACATAACAAAAAGACAGCAGTTGCCCATTATTTTCATTGCTCTTGTGCCACAAATGTGACTTTGCTGTTAGTTATGTTTATTTATGTTCCCAGAGCCCATGTCTTAAGCAGTCTCTATTTGTGGCTTGTTAAAGACCAATTTGAAAGCTCTTTCCAGAAGCTCGGGGAGGAAGAACGGCTTCAAACTAGATCATGAATTTAAAAAAAAAATAACCTTAGAGTGCATAAAGAACTTAAGGTTCCAGTTCGGGATTGTTTTGACCGGATGGCTAAATAGTGCGTGAAGATAAGACGCAAATCCTAGGTTTTCTTGTTAGCTTTGGCTCCCGATTTTTAGGCTATCGCTATAGCAGTGTATAATCTTTTATATTTCCTGAAAGACCCGATCTTTGCAGCGTTTTACGGTTTCGGAGTTTTGGTTGTCCGCGAAGACTTCCTGGTATTAGTGCGCGATGACGGTAACACGGCCTTGTCGCCTGATTACCCGAATCGTGTGTTCTACGGGTGTTTTGCATGGTTTCGCACCATCGGGGATTGCGGAAAACGTAGACTGATGACCTTTATTCCCATATCAGTCATTATCCTAAGAAAACTCTTTTTTCCTTCCAGCGGCCTTGGAAGAATCCCCTAAAAATAGCAGTTTTGGAGATGACAAATTACTTTAAATGACGGTTTTCACCAAAAATGATGTTTCCACAGAAAAGATCAAATTCGTCTGTCGTTCGAAGACAAGGCACCCCTATCCATGGGAAACATTGAATTGGCCGTAAAAGGATGTTTGAAAAAGCGCTATTGCCTTTCTGGGAATGAGTCAGGTCGGCCCCGAATTGTAAAAAAAACTCCGATCCGAGACCTTAAAAGCAAAAAACTACAAATTAAACTTGAAAACTCTCATTTGCATAATTTGAACCATTCCCCAGCAGAATGGAAAACGTGCAAACTATAATGACTGAAAATGTGGCGCCAATAGGCTGCCATTTACATCACCATAATCACTACATTTTTTCTCTAGGCAGGACTGAAAACGTGCAAAGAAAATCTAAAAACTTGTTGCCATTAGCCATTTTGCATAATCATTCAGACAGCATCTGGACGAAAAACGACAGATTGACTGAAAATACAGCGCCATCAGGCTGCCAATTTACATAACCATAACTATTCTCATACAGCTCAGAAAACATGCAAAAGAAAACTGAAAATTCGCTGCCATTGTAATGGGATTTGCAAAATATGAAGTAATTAGATATTTAAGTGCTAGTGACGTAGTACATACATTGTAGATTACCTGGTCCAAGACCAATCACCCTGCGGTGGACATATCGGACTTGTGTGCTACATGTATGTTTTCAATCCATCGCCAGCCTGACAAAATGGCCTATGGAGTGCATCAACTTATACCCCCATTCCACTTGGACGGCGCTCTTGCCGCGCCCTCGCTGCGACCTAAAATTGACGCCGAACCCCCGAAAAACATGTTCAAGTGAAATCTCTCCGGCGACCCTTGCTCGACCAAAATCTCAAATGTCAGTAACTTTTTTGAGCAACCAAAGATTTCACAGATGACTCAACGAATTCAAGAGATAAAGAACAAATTAAAAATTCTTAACATTTTGTGGACTATGTTGTCTTTTAAGTCATTATACATTCACCTCTTGCATCATTTTTGAATTATGGAATCAAGGGGAAAACAAAATTAATTTTGGTCGCTGTACGTGTGCTCAGCGTGTGTCCTAAGTTATATAGTATGCTCAACTTATGTTCAAATGTTTTTTCTGTGTTGTCTGTCATGTAACCTGTTTGTAATTATAGATATCTTTTATTATGCTACGTTGTAATAGAAATGTGAATCACAGAATTTTGAAATACTTTTTGAACTACTAACAATAAAACTTGGAGGGAATGAAAGCATGTAATTAATTGTAGTTATTCATCCATTTGTATTATGCATGAGCAAAAGTATGGTTTGACAACAAAGTTCCCAGAAATTCAAGGAACGCCACTTTATAAGAATGAAATTTGTCTGAACTACAGTTTAGACCATTCCATCCTCGTAGAGCGCTTGTTGCAACCCTTGAACGCTAAGCTGCAGCCCTTTGATCCCACTTAAGGCGCTCTTATATACGGCGCTCACTGCACGCTCTCACTGTGCTTACCGTGCTCGCTGTACGATCTCTCAGCTCTTATTTTTTGATCGCCATCCTCTGCGCTCTCATGCATGTGGTGACTGTTTTGAACATGTTCAGCACCATCGCTAAGGTGACGGCGCACCTGGCGCCCTCTGCGTGCTCCGACGGCGCTCTCGCCACGCTAGCCGTCTTAGTGGAATGGGGGCCTAACTCCAACAGGAGCATTTGGCCACACGTCGAGTTAATGCTCGAGGACAAGACTTCCGGGTTGGTAGACTAAGTGTGCTCGAGATACCTCGTGAGGCGCAACACTGCAGCCTATCATCATTCAACTCAGGACTGCGGTCAGTTCACATCTACCACCTACACAACCCACCACCAGTGAGGCGTTCATGAATTTCCATCGCTAACATAGGGACAATGAGTTCAAGTTCTTCTAGCCATATCACATTACCTTACTCTGACTAGACAGTGTGTCACAGGTAACAGGTGCCTCCTTGCAGTAACGCTCCTTCTCAATGGTTCAGTGTTAGGAGGAGTTTATATCATTTTTGAAAACATTTTGCAGGATTTTACTACTAAGTAACAATCATATTTCCCTGTGTTTCTCCGTTTTGAGGTGATCATTAATGTTGTGAATAATTGAGACCTGTTTGACCTTGATCCTATGATTATTGTAACTGATACTCAGTACATGACTGAATGAATAATCAATACTCAGGTTGATAATACAATTCCCTGTGATCATTATCTTCAAAAATACTGACAGGCCTTCCACTTGGCTTGGCTTGATAATGCATCCAGAAGTCTAGGAAAACCTGGAATAGAAAAAAAAAATGATACGGAAACACAGACAGGTTTTAGGTTTTGCTGCCAGGTTAAACTGCCCATCCAGAGAAAAGCTGAAATTTAAAAATGATACGCCACACACGGGTGCCTGGGTTTTCTTTATTCTACCGTATCTCACACGAATAGACACTTTTAGGGGATTGCAAAATACCAAGTAATTGGAAAATGCTCAAGTGCCATGGCGCAATGACCAGGTCCCTGACGAGCATACTGTGGTGGAGATCTCGGACTTGAATGTTATCCAACAAGCCACACCCTCTTCCTTTGATCTTAGACAGCACAATGATATGTGTTGTATATGCCTGGCGGGTTTGTCCATCCGTAAGTCTCATAAAAGCTGAAATTAAAAAATGATATTCCAAAACACAGGTCTCAGGGTTCCCTTTATTCGACAGAGAGCGTCAATAGACGATAAGGCTGTTCTTGCATAATTTCTACAGCAGCTCAGGGCGTATGTTAAAAGATCTGAAAATGTGGCGCCATAATTAAGGCTGCCATTTGCATAATCATAATTATTCATCAGCATGATGGATAACCTGAAAAAAAACTGACAATTTGGCGCCATAACTTTTAGGCTGCCGTAATTGCATTACAATAATCATTCAGCAGAATGATGGATAACTTGCAAAAAAAAAAAACCCTGAAAATTTGGCTCTATAGCTCCACAATCCGATTCATCATAAGAAAGGAAAACAGTTACTTTGGATAAAACCTGGAATTTTCCTGCTTTCTATGGGAGTATAAATGTATGCACTCACTTGGATTTAATTTTGCAGTTTATACAGGGAGCAAATGGATGTGTTTGGGGTGGTCTACAGTTTGTGGTTGAAACTGCCATGGATTATTCTGTGAAATGTTTGCGTTAGCTCTAATTTCCCGGTGAAGAAATCATCTCGAAAAACATAAGGTCTCAGACCGGAGTTTTTTTACGATTGCGTATGTAGGCCAACACCCCCAGGCCAAGAGGCTGAAATTTCGCCAAGAAAGTAGGAGGAAAATGTAATCATATCGGCAAAACGCGGGTTCTTGCTGCTTAGTACGATGTATTTATTGGTATCGTCTGTTGTCCTTTTATTTTGGTAGAAACCATATGGTAGAATGTAAATTTTTGGACCTGAAAATTATCATTTTTTTCACACTTTTTTTGATTGAACCTGCTTGAAATAAAAAGGTTTTTCTTGGGGTCACGGCATACATGCTGAGAAAACTTAAATTAGTTAGTAAATGGTGTCTCTGAAAAATAAAAAAAAGTTGTGTGATCTCCGATGACGCAAATTCGGTTAAAATGCATTAAAAACGCTGCTATTTGGGTCATCAGGTGAAAAAAAACACGCATCACATTATCGCTGACTAATACAAAAAAGACTTTGATGGCAAACCAACTTCATCGCGCCCCAAAATACTACAACTCACAGGCTTTTCAGGAGATACAAAAAAACTATAGATGCACAGCTAAAATGATCCCCATGCAATCTGGGGCAGAAATCAGGGTGACCACCACACACTTCCGGCAGATTACCACGTCATGACCCACACCTGGTCAGATTTGAACTTTGAACCGGATCCTTAATTTGCATATCATTTCTTAAGACATGTTCCATCTTTCAGAATGGTCATATCTACCATATATCCAAATTAGGCTTATCTGCGATGATTACTTTTCTCACAGTAGAGGTTTAAAGTCATGTGTTTTGAGGCCAATGTACAGGTCTAAACAATGTTACAGTAGGAAAAATTGATAAAAACATCATTTTTCAGGACATCACTTTTCACGAAACTGGTAAAACGGGATGGAGAGCATGCTCAGGCCCTTGGCTGGGAAATCATGCAAACTTTTTGTTGTTTCGGTGCTGCATATTGGCTGAAAAGCCTCTTTGAAAGTTGGCGTTGGTGACGTCACACAGTGATGTCATGGTTCCCAAGGAAAACAGTAGGGGGTTGCATTTTAAGTTTGTAGCTTTACAACAAATTTGTCAAAAAAATGTGGCAGAGATGTGTAGCGGGCCTAGTTTTAGTAACTTCAAACCACCAAAAGAAGAAAAGATCGCGACGTTAAGGTGCGATGAACCAAAAGTCAGAAAACCAAGTTTTGCTTTAAGAAGGCTTAAATCACATAGATTTTAGGGGAGTTGCAAATGGGGTAGGGGGGCCCCAAGCACCTGTCCATGGATACATTGACTTTGAAAGCAAAAAAAAAGGGCCAGCTATGTTTTTTTTTTCAAACAAGCTTACAGCTCTTGATGAAAGCTTTAAAATGCATCGAAATAATGTCATCTGTACAGTACTGGATGTTATAGGCTGCAATTAGAATCAAACTTGAAAGAGACATTAGGCAGAGGCTAGTGATTCCATCAATAAGAATCTTTTGTGCATAAGAATTTTTTACACTATTGACAGGATGTTCCTGCCAATAACAACTTTTTGTTTTCTCCATTGACAGGATGCTCATTTGATAATCTTATGATTAACACGTCATGATACTGTCAACCCAAACCCTAACAGTAATCCTGTAAAAAGGTACGAAATTTCACTCATTCCTAGCCGATCAAGTTCCAAACAAAAACGGACACCCGCTGTCTTTTCTATTATCAATGATTGTATATAAGTTTCATATGAGACATTTATATCAAGAAATCTGATCATGGTAATTGTTCTTTGTTGATTAAACCAATGAAGACATAATTTGAATATGCATTTTTTCGGTTAGTCTCCATCTGATGAAATTTTTTTGTCTGTGAGTGAGCCTATCAGGGTGCCCACAATGCAACCTGTCTGCTTCTTTGCTCCTAGCTCTCCTCCCCCCCCCATCACCAGCGAAAACTGCAAAGAGGGGGCCGTGACAATTTCTTTGCTCTCCCCCCCCCCCCCAAGATATTTCTTGTGTGCAATGCAACCTTGGTGCAGCATTAGCCCCCCCCCCCCCAATGTATTTTGTGTGTCGGGGGAGGGGGGAGTTGCGGCCCCCCTGTCACCAGCAAAAATTGCAAGGGGGGCCACGGCAATGCCAACTGTCCACTGCCTTCTCAACACCCAAACACACACACCAAACATGGATTCATGGTTTTCAAGGGGCCCCCAACAAAATTCCTTGGGGGCCCCTAACATTGTTATGAAGTCTCCTTTATATGTTCGTGGACTTACTCTTTCGCTATTTGCAAAGTTCTCTTAAAGGTTCAAGAATTCATCCTGTAAATTCCTTGATTCCTAAGATTTCTACAATGGCACATTGCAATCTTATTGTGCTGCTTGTATACCATATATATACTTGTTGATTTTGGTTTCATGCTTGGTTGCTGTATATCTAGAATGAAAATGTCAAATCAAACCTTTCAAGGGACTTTGGGTTACTTTGACCTTGTTGGGAGACATTAAGCTCCTGAGGAATCAGTCAGAATGGACGGCAAATTCATAGTAATTGGGATGTTACGTTGGTTAGTGATTCGATAGCAATGATTTTCTTCATGATGTGGACATTCAAAGCAGAAATCAAAGTGGTGATGAATCCACCACAGCTCAATCCCCACCCCCACAGCACACCCCAAGTACAGCTCCCAAATGATGAGACTCATTTGTTACTGCCAACAAAAAACAAAGCCATTCCTCCCTCTCCCTGAAACACCTTCCTCTCCCTAAACCACCGGCCTCAAGCTGCATGACTGGATCCATCTGTCCGAGATGCTCAGGAGACACAGCGGCAGCCCAGCGCTGTGAAAGAGCGCCCTCCGTCTCCCCTCCCACAGCCGCTGAGAGCCCCCCCACCACAACAACAGCAGCACTGGAGCCTCCCCAAACTGCCCTCACCACATGGACACCAATGCAGTTTGAGTGTGCGATAAACAATACAATAATGTGCGAATACAATAACGTGTGTCGCGTAGTCGGCCAAATACTTCTCCATATCGGTTACAGATAGACATCCACACTGCTGCCAACAAACACATCACATCCATGTGCTGCTGATGAAATAGGTGGCACTGGTAGCCTTTTAGTTTCCTTTCTACAGATGTGTACCTCTCCTTTCTCATTTTGTTCTTTTCTGTATTTTGCATGTTCATGTACTAACTAATATTTGTGCTTGCTTGTGAGCAATCATTTAAATGTCATTTTTACAGTTAATTTAAAGCAATTGGTTTAATAAGATGTTCAGATGTTCGAAAAACAACAACATGGATCTATTGTTGGCTTCTTCTTCCAAACTGTCTTGTTCTATCATTTTAGTACAGATGGGGGGTAGGGATGTGTACTTAAACTCAGGCTCTAGTTTCGTCTGGATTTACATCAAGAGGTTACAGCTTACAAGATAAACGTACATCAGCTGTGTGGCTTGCCTCTACATAAATCCCAGCTCTTCCTCTTCCTCTCAATGTGTGACTGAGCAGACTGGCGCTGAAGTGATGAAAACAAAACGGGTCAGGCATCATTTTCAAGAGGTTAATAAAGTAATGTATAGATTTATGGAATATGAAATGGGGGAAAGAAGAAAAGCTCGTAAGTATCTAACATTGTTCTTGTAATAACACAACCAAATGTCTGTACCTTTAAGTTCTCTTGCGCAAATTGTATGGAGTCATCCTTCTCTCTTTTCTGCATGTTGCTGTAATTGTAATGCCAGATAATTCATCACATTTCTATTGTGGTTTTAAATTCATCACACAAAAACATGAAAAATTCCCTTTTAAAAACATGAACTAAAACAGCGAAATTAGTTTGTACTAATGAGCCGTATAAGAGGAGCAATAGTATAAGAACAGGTGCCCTAAGTGTTCTGATGACTACAGCAGTTCATCTTTCAGTACCACAGACAGGTCTGGTCCTGATTTCGTGTAAATAAATGACATTGTGTTGGTGCTATAGTGTAAGCTTAATCAAGACAACAGTACAGCTATTTCATACAGGAATTTCAGGTCCAGTTTTAAAATCTCAAACCTACCGGCAGGACCGTGTGCTTCATCCCACTCTTTTGTATTCTTTAAGCGCCTCAACATCAGAGGGACTGTGGAGGAAAATACAAAACAAGTTACCAAAAAAATACAGAAATCCAAAGGTCCACTTACTACTGTATTTCTATCATTCACAAATGGGTTATGTACATTTTGTATGCACCATTTCTTGAAATGACACCAGCAATTCATGTGCATTTACTAAAAAAAGGAGATGTGAAAAAAATATGTGACAAAACACAGTTAACTACAGTCCACCCTTTTCAAAAACCCCAGTTGTTGCAGGGTGATAATGTATAGGTCAAGCATGACTAAAGGCCGTGACTAAATAAATAAATAAAGGCCGTGGCAGAAAGCGATTTCAGAACGTGTTTATTGTTTATTTCCGGCTCTACGGCCCATATGGACATACACATAACTGTATATACACATAATTGCTACATATTTACAGTTGGTTGTATACCTGAAGGGAGGCCTCCTTACGGAGGATGGACTAGTCGACATTGGTGTCGGCAAAACGGACTGAAAGGGAAAGTGTCTGAACAGAGCAGCAGATGAAATCATTTCCAGGCCTTAACAGTCGGGAGACCGTCGAATGATCCGATGGTGTAATGTAACATGTTATTTTGCAAAAACAGGAATTTACTATATATTTGGCATACTGGTAATAGCTAGTTTTGATAGGACTTATAGATAATAACCGTTACAGATATTGATCAAGTATTTATCAAATATTGGCATATGTAGTCAGGTTTACAAAAATGGACCCCCTGTATCTGTATCTAAATAGCCAGTACAACTGCCCTTCGGCGTAAAACACCAGATTCGCAGGCACATGGCGCGGCAGCAGCTGATTATATTACGTGGAATGCCCTGTCACATCTAACCTTAGCACATCTACATGCATGCATTGTTTAAAGCTGTCTAATGATGATGCTTCAACGGTGCTTGGTGGCAACGAGTTCCACTCTACGATTGTTCTAGGAAAATATTAATTTTCTAACACATTAATCCTAGGTTGATAAGTCTGATACCTGGATAGACCAGGATTTACATACTGTTTTCAATTCAATACACAGTCATGCAATGTGGAAGTGAAATGATGTGGCATCAGCGAGGGAACGGTAGTACATGTAGGTGGCAAGGCTCTTCAAGTACATGTACAACTGCAAGTGAACAAGAAAGACAAACTGCGTTAAAAGAAACAAGCAAGAAATAATACAAAAAGGTCACATATCAACAAATCAAGTTTTGTTTTCCTCTTCAAAATACAATCTAGTCATGCTCATATTCTAGACTTTAAGAGAGATCCCTACAAAAGACTTGGGATGATATTGTCAAATCTTGATAGTGCAAACCCTGGAATGTTAATCTTTTATTGTGTTGGATGTACTATGTACACGATATACAAATTCTTTTACATGCCAGCACTTAGTTTCAGAGACACCCTGCATAAAAGAAACAAGAAGGGTAGAGTCTGGCTATGGCTGTGTACTGTACCTTTAGTTAGTAGACTAAGTACAGGGCTCAAAATACGACTTGCATGTGCAGGTTTGCCACGTAAAATTGGAGCCGTGCATGTAATTTCAAGAAGACCTGCAATAACGCAAGTTACCAGCTGTGGAAATTTATCCCCTTTTAATCACATAAATTTTCACTCCAAATGAAGAATCAGTGCTCAAATAGATAACATAAGCAAGCAACATTTCGTACACCTTCAATCTGAACTTGTATTCAATCCGTTTTACGAGTTTGGGACACACTTTCAAAATTGGTGACCTTTAAAAGCTGCCAATGTATGTTGGGATGTAAGCCCGGCATTGTGCTTCTCAGATCATGCAAATGGTTGTGCAAATAATTTCTAATTTCTTTTTGGTGCAAGTAATTTCTTTTTCATCTGCACCAGTGCAAGTTGACCTAAAACGTATTTCGAGCCCTGAAATAGCAGTACAACATAAGGTCAGCTACATGTACCAGCTTAACCTACCAGTAGAGTACAGATCTAGCCTAAGCTGAACATGGCCTCCCAGCCCTCCCCAGGTCATGGTCTGCATGGCTGGCTATATATTGACAAGCGTAATATTTCAAAATGCATGAAGCATTTCAGGAGTTGATAGGAGGTCTGGAAACATGTAGGTTGTGAAACCATTGGGAGTAAGTCAACAGAGGTTGTGCTTACGGTGGTTGTGAGTCAAATATGCATATCGCCAAGGTCACTGCTGACTTACTCCCAATCATTTCACAGCCTATCTATGACTCATTCCCGATATTGGTTTTAGGTAGTTATGGTTGTGTTATTGCCATCCTGAAAGAAAGGCATGGCCAAGAACAGGTCCAGACTGCCAACCATGGTTGGGTGGTATAGTAAGTATATATAGGAGCAATGTCAGGGGATAGTCCTGACTGTGTTGGAGGGGCTTTAGCTAAACGAGGTCCGGACCTACAGCGTCACAACTTTTGAAGCTGAGCGAACAGCTGCCGCTGAGGCCAAGAGCTAGAAATTGAAGACCCGGGCTACAACAGAACTGATGAAAAACCATGTAGACTTGCCGCACCTTGAACAATTTGACAGTTTACCTGAGTGTGGTCTTTAGTTATGAATACAAGAACATGGAAAAATAGTAAACAGGATGTTTACTTTAACTTCCTGTATGTTATGAAGAGGGCCCATGTTTTCAAGAGGATCTCAAATCAAAGATGGTGCTGAGCAGCTTTTCATGCCTTATTTGATTACAACCCAATCACATTCTGAATGCCATTGATTACAGTACAATGTTTCATCTTTTTACAGTGCAAAATTTGATCTTTTCTGATGGATCAACACATTTTTAGCACATTTAATGCACAGTACCCATACAATTTAGATAACAGTATTCTGGTCAGAGCTAGGCCTTCACCTAAATGATTTGTGGTTTGTACTTACTACTCCCCTAGGCCTGTTTCAACTCATGTGAAGTGTTATTGAGTGCATGATGTATACCTGAACTTCAATCATGGCGATGTCATTTATATTTTCCTGGGGCAAAGGTGTCTCCTTGTACATTCCTCAGCTGAACATACAATGTAGTACAGGAAGCCGTTTTTCCACTCCTCTCTGTCACAGTCTGTGGCTTCAAGGATGATCTATTTCCAGGTGGCTACCTACATATAGGCCCGACACATCTCAAGGGCATTCCTCTTGGACCTTGAAAGATAAGGAATACTTAATTAGTAAGAATGAAGACATGTACGTTATATGCATTGCTAGAGGAACACAAACATGTAATGACATACATTGTAGTATATGCAGGGCTCGAAATATTCACTCAGGTAGCTTCCAATTTGTAGAAAAAGATATCAATTCAACTTGCAACATTATATACAGATATATCATCTCCAAACACCTAAGTGACACACTATTAGGCTCAGCATTAGGAACCCTATATTGCAGAAAAGAGCAAAAAGTTTTTTCAAGCCCTATGTTATATATAATATGGCCACCAGAGAATAGCTGGCAAAATGCCAGCTAAATCTCCTGCTGAATCTCCAAAATCTCAACTAAAGAACATTGAATCCTTCATAGATACAAGTCAGAAGTCTTAGGTCACTGTAACAGTGTTAGTATAAACATAACTACTATTGTTATGGTTTACTTTTGTCACAACAACAAGATGCCGTTTCCAACATGATTGGCATCAACTGGAAAAATAACAGAACTTTGAAATTTTGACTATTGATATTAACTTACCAGTACTGGACACGCTGCAAAAAATCTGTAGATTCTTGCAGGTGCAAACCAAAGCCGAGGTTCTTAAAGTTAGCACTGGTTAGATACGATTATAGGTACTAATACTGTGTGTGTGTGTGTAGGGGGGGGGGGGTGTATGGCAAGTTCTACAGAATAGACTAACTGAAAAAATACCAACTTGTAATTTTGCACAATATTGTCATATCACATACAAAAAGGTTGATTTTTAAACATGAAATAACAACAGAATCAATTTGTTTCGTTTTGATATTTTTTCTGCCAGGCAACAATGGACTATAATAACTGCTAAATATTCTGTAACACCGGAAGTGAAGATCCTTGAATCACTATACTGAACTGTCTTTTGTCAGGATGTTAGTAACTAAACTGACTCCAAACGTCCTCACAACATTTTCCCCACAGAACAATAGCCCATTTCACACTTCCCATAAATGCATCATTTGGGTAACAACTGAGTTTTTCCAAGTGTACAAAACCACGAAACATGATGGCCTGTCTGTGCAAGAAAGTGGTACGCACCAATTGCAATTCAGAAGACAACTCTGGAAAGGCAGTTTGATGCAGAACTGTAAACAGGCTTCAACCAGTGCAACTTCCAACAAGGAACAGTCAAATGAATGTAACTCAGGTAATCTCACTTCAGAATCAGTCATCAGTGAAATTTAATTACACCAACAGGGAATGGGAATCATAGCAGGCAAGCGCCTGGTACTGGAAAATGTTAAGGCTTCATGATTCAAATGGAATTCTGCCCCTGTCCTTGGTGCTGATCTGAATACCCCTGCTGTACAAAATGTACTTGTATTTGGTACTCAGTATGACCTGAGTACACTACATGTAGGTACACATCCCTATAGTGTACACAGGTCAGACAGAGTACCAAATACAAGTACATTTTGTACAGCAGGATTTTCAGATTAGCACCAAGGACGGACAGAATCCTGTTTGAATCATGAAGCCATAACATGATGTACGATGCATGTTCTAGTGTGTGGTGTTGATGCCTTTCTTGACTCTAGATCTACAACATCTTAGAAAACAACTTCTATCAGCTATCAGCTCTTGAGACCGGATCTTTCCACACTTTAGTCTATCTTTAAACTCAAGGTCTTTGCTGGTTTTGTTTTCTGAGAAAAACTGTCCTAAAATCTCAGGTGAGTTTTCATACTCCAGGGGTAGTGGTGGTGCCTAGTGTGATCATGAAGTGTGCATTGAAAAAACAGTCAGTCTGATTCATTGCCGCACATCTCAATGATACTTTGAAACAAAGGCTTGCACTCGAGTGATACGATGAAACCTTAAAAATGATACATTCGTTTTCTCCTCTTACTTTTCAATAAAATATTTTCAAAGAAATTTGACCAGATGTATTTGCAGCAAACATAAACACTCAATACTAGGGGTGGGTACCGGTACCGTGTACCGGTACAAGACCGGTATTTCTTAATAGTATAGTTATAATTTTGACACAAAGTGCAAACCTAAGAAATTATATCGTTCCAGACATGACTTTTGAAAACTTTTACGTGTGTCTCACGCTCCAAAATATGATGTACTGCGACACTACTATAATCAGGTACAGGTACAGGTCCGGACCTGGACCTGACCCTCTGGACCTGGACCTGACCTGAATTTTATGTACCGGTACCCACCCCTACTCAATACAGTTTAAGCATCCATGTACATCACACAAGAACTCAGACAAGCTGAGAACATTCAGTTTAAAATTTGACTATAATTGCAACATTAACAAGCCCCCGTCAAGCTTGAAGACTTACAATACAAGACATACTTTACTTAGACAGAAGTTATAAGTTATATAAAAAAAGAATTCTGTATTTGTTAAGTGCAAGCATATCACTTTCAGCTGAATTAGCTTTCAATATATTGACAGGTACATGTAGATGTAAACTTTAAAAAATGTGGTAACATTTGAAGCCCACTGGGCATCTTTGAAGCAGAATTCTACGGCACTGTGATCTATAGCGCTCCAGTCTGGCCAAACATTGCCCACATGTAAAGTGTACCTGAGGCTTGGCTTGGTGTGCCTGTGTCATGGTTATTAATCTGTATCCTTGTTGTTATAAGACCATGTTAAATCTTCATGTGAAGCAAAGTCTTGTCATCTATCTCTACATTGGAGTGACTTCTTAGCCAAGCCTTACAGTGACCCCAAGTGTACCATGAGCCAGTTGCAGACTGAGAAGTGACAACAAAGTCAGTGTCATATAATTTAATGCTCACCTTTTGCTGCTGCTGTGGAGGTAGGAAGTGTCTGCAGTGCCCGAAGGTTGTCCTCCTCCCCAAGTACAACATCTCTCTGGGAGTCTGAGTCTGGTGTCAGGTCTAAGGAATACGGCAAGTGTATAAAAGGTGAATGGTATACAATGGTGTTTACTAACAGTTGTGACAACAGGAAGCTGTGGTGTATTTCTAATTGTTTCAAACTTACAAACCACACGTTGAAATTGAAATAAGAGACAGTAGAGCAAAAGATGGCTGTCCATCGTCAAGAGCCTGTCACATGTGCTAAAATTAGATATTGAAAAAAATGAGTGTGAACAGGGTCAAAGTCAGTGTCATATTAATGCTCACCTTTTGCTGCTGCTGTGGGGGTAGGAAGTGTCTGCAGCGCCCGAAGGTTGTCCTCCTCCCCAAGTACAACATCTCTCTGGGAGTCTGAGTCTGGTGTCAGGTCTAAGGAATACGGCAAGTGTATAAAAGGTGAATGGTATACAATGGTGTTACAGTTATGATAACAGGAAGCTGTGGTGTATTTCTAATTGTTTCAAACTTACAAACCACACGTTGAAATTGAAATAAGAGAGAGTATAGCAAAAGATGGCTGTGCATCGTCAAGAGCCTGTCACAATTTTTTTTGCTAAATTTAGATATTGAAAAAATGAGTGTGAACAGGGTCAAAGTCAGTGTCATATAATTTAATGCTCACCTTTTGCTGCTGCTGTGGGGGTAGGAAGTGTCTGCAGCGCCCGAAGGTTGTCCTCCTCCCCAAGTACAACATCTCTCTGGGAGTCTGAGTCTGGTGTCAGGTCCTGGTTGATCACCTGTTTTCTGGCATTCTACAAGACAAAAGATCTGGATCAATATACACTCAGAAATCTCTCTATATTTTGTTTTTGCAACTACTTAAAGTTATAGCTATTTAAAGTTAAAGGGTATGGAAAATCAAGACTTATGTAAACAGTTTTATATTGAAAGGTTGGTACATGTAGTTCATGGCCAAATTATGGTCTTGTGACACAACCTATAGCTAGAAGACAAATTTCAACGCTAATGACAGGTAGATTTGCCATAGGATGTTTTACACTCAAGAATATCATTTTCCTAACATAACCACTTAAAGATATGAAACTGAAGACAAACTTTGGCTGCTGCAGCGATGAATGACGCGCCTTCTTCTTTTTCTTTTTGCTGTCATGGGAAAAATGGAGATCATTGTGACCACTCAGAGGCTATAACTCCATAGCAGAATGTAGAAATCATATACAGGTAAGCTAGTCTTATATATTGTAACCTTGGTGCTTTTTTGCTTGGTAAGTCGTAACGGTATTATATGTTTGAAGTTCTTTTCAATTTTACAGTCCTACCTATTCTTAAATTTCTTTTTCAAAACTGATCCTTGAAGTTCTTGGAGTACACTGACAATGGCCTAATATCTTCCTCACATACGATCCTTCTTGCTTCTATGCCAATGGTTTAATATCAGATTCTGCATCTATATGCTATGATATGATATATAATTATCTAATATATACTATCTATATACCATATGCTATAATTAGCCGGTATGACTGCCCTTTGGTGTAACATGTTTACTTACTAGCACTCTGCGTCTTTTGCTGTACATCATGTGGCTTGGGTGACCGTGCCAGAGTGACTTCATGACTTTATTGCGGCTAAATGCTTGGTCCTACAAGTTACAACAAAGATATCTTTTAAACTGTGGTTATTGACAGGGACCGATATAGTACAAGGAAAGTCTTTTTGACTGGAAAAATCCAGTAGAGCAAGAATTTCTCTGAATCAATAGTTAATATAATTCTTGCTCAGGAGTGTCCATAAGTCTCCAGTCCCGAAAATAATTTCATCAGGTTGGTAGAATATAGGATATTTGGAGTCTCAAAAGCGCCACCTACATCGGCTACTTATAGCGGTGAGTCAAGCAGTACTCCAGTCAGAATAGCTCTGAAGAAGGTGTCTGACAGACACCGAAACGTCAGCAGGTGAGTTTACCTAGTTGTGCTAAAAGAAACTCCAAACATCCTAGTCTCCAGTCCATTTAGTACTTAATATCTATTTCATCACAAGATGACCGGGTATCCCCTCCATGTGGTAAAGGTTGATTTGTTTTATCATACCAGCGAGGACACAAAAGTGGACCACATTGAGTAAAATGAATAGAACCCGATATGTCAAAATGAAATCATGATCCATATATCAAAGTCTTGGCTGTTCTAAGGTCAAAAGTTAAAGCAGAGGTCAAGTGCCTCATTTACAGGATCCTCTGAGGATTACTATGTTGACAGGAATATAAAAGTGTAGGGAAAAGTCTTTCTATATTATACACCAGGGGCATTTAAAGCCTGTTAAATGGCAATTCTTTAATACACAATATTAACATACAGGATAAAATTGCACTTACTGAGCTAATTACCCTAAGTCCTCCCTCCTAAAATCATACCTTTTGGTCAGCTACATGTACTTCAGTGTCAACTTCATGCTAGACCTTAAAAAAGGAAATTGTGTTCCGACATTCACCCCATGAGAGGCAGGGCTACATGATGAATATCTTCAACAGCATTAATTAGAACATGTCTCCCTGACAGTCTTTTTACTGACATTAAAAAAAAAAATCTGTGTGCCTCTGTTCATGTAGCTCTGCCAAGTCTCATCAATTTCGGGACCCCTTGCTCTCTAGCAAGGCAGGAATTTCATCTGAAAGTATTCTTTTACATACCTCATCATCATCAGTTGACGATCTCTTCCTTTTTCGTCCACGGCCAGCCTGTGTATGCATGTTGAATCAAGATTTAATCATAACATTTTCCCTTCATAATCACATTTACATATGATACATGATACATACATATAGCAGATCACTTAATTATTGCTAGTCTGAGAGCTGTAAAGGCAAATACATGTTTTACTGGTGTCCTCACCATTACTGTACCACAATCCTGAAAATCACAGGTGACTGTACCCTCCCAATGTGAGAAAGTAGATTTTCAGGTGAAAAATGCTTGACTCCATTGGACAGAAGGACTGGCTTGAGATGAGTTTTGCCAAAAGGGTCAGGACAGACCAGGGTTGTCCCCAGCTTTACATTTTGTTCTGTCCCACTCATTGTTTAAAGGGGCATATTGTAGAATCTGGTGGGCAAAAACTACAAATGGTAAGAATTTGAAAGATCTACACTTAGATTCACATTTGTAACTTATTTGTTACTTAATTCCAACATATTCCCGTCATTTTGTCACATTTCCAGCATGAATCAACGACGAAAAACGCAAAACGTGTATAATCTGGTCCATTTACATATTAACTTGCAATATGCAAATAAGCCAGCGTAGAACGCTAGGAAAAATCCGAATCTACCGTTTTGGTCGGAGTTCGAGCGTCACAGGAAAATCACCACAAGTAAACAAACTTCAGAACGTCGGGCGTTGGATCGCGTGTTCGGTGGTTCGTCGGAATGTTGGACAAGATGGCGGCCATTTCAAGCGGCGGCGGGGATGGCGTATATAATTTTTTCAAGACGTTCGCACGACACTACAAAGTCGCATCCTTACGTGATGAATATTGCTGTGCAGTGTAATGTAGATTCAACTAATGATGTAGAAAAATACAAAGAATTTTGTTTTATGTTCATGTCACAATATGCCCCTTTAAGAGCTCATGTTATTAAATTAGAAAATACATTTTCATCTGCTTCATCATGTTATGAAGTTTAGATTTTGGGGATGGATGGATGGAATGAATTTTTGTCAGCCCCAACATGAAAAGTTTCAGGACAGAGGGACGGGTCCTTGAGACAGCCCTGCCCCAGACATGAGTGAACTTATCATCAAGTATACATGATGTTGTATACTGTTATATTGTTGGTTGTTGTGCTGTAAGAAGATGATCCACATATATATGTAATGATGATGTAATGTCATTTGCTGAGAAAATCTGTGGAGGAATCAGAACTGCCGTAACGGTAAGTCTACACTGACATCTTGACTGACAGATCAGATTCTTCCATTAATGCTGTGAGATTATCAATCGCAAGCCTAAGAACGGCGTGCAAAATCCTTGGATGCCCTGAGTTGAGCCGTGCAACCAAATTTTGCTTGCTATGACCTACTTCTCAATCCTGGTAACACAAGTACTGCAGATTTTGCATAAAGAATGAACGCAAGCAGACTTCTTCTTTGGGGTCTTACATGTACAGTCATCATGCTGAAAGCAGAGCAATTTTATCTATCTAAGAACAGTTACTGTACCTTTCTTTGGGACAAATTAATTTCTTCTCTATTAGATTAAATTATATAATTTAGAAGCACAGAATAGTCATAATGATTGCAAAATTTTTATATTTTTAGTCTACTTGAAATTTTACCAAGAAAAAACTGATCTGCATGAGCTGTATTAGCCATGCAGCCAAAATCTTAACTCACCCTTTGGTTGTCCTGAACGTTCCAGAGTGACTTGAAGAATTCGTCCAAGGAGCAACCTTCCACAATGAAGCTAGAGGCGGTGTTTCTAACTTCGCTCTCAACCTGCATGAAAAATGAGGATTAAGCACTGAAAATTTTGAAATCTTTGTGGTGGTTTGATATTGAACTTCGCATGCAGGTTTTGCAGTGAGCTCTCATGACGCAGTGTATATGCATATATATGCTGTCTTGCATTGCATTGCATTACAATTCTTTGAACAGTTAACTCGAGGACATAGCATTACTAATTACATGACTAATTTGTATTGATTTTCAAAGTGTCACAAACTTAAAGATTTCTGCTAAAGAAACAACACTTTCACAACATAACTGCTCAGGTAAAATAATAAAAATCAAACTATCATAGAATCCACATACATGTACATGTTATGTTTGTACAAAAGGTAAGGCAGTCAATCATGGCTCATTTCATAGGTATCAAACTAACCTTAGACAACATCTTTTCCACCGATGTCAGTTCATTAATGGCTTTGAAAAGATGTCCTCGGCTCTGTGTTCGTCTCTGCAAGAAACGTTAATGACATTACTGTCTGTTCAAGATGGTTTTACATGATGTAAATCCTTTTCACCATAATACCTAACTGCAGACACCCCATTGTGCTGTCCTGACAGGACTGGCAGAAAAACAATTAGAGTATTCTATTTCATGCTGATTCTTCAGTCTACAATCACAGAAAAAGACAAGTTAAGCACATTAAAACTAACTTTAAAGGTAAATCTGTCTTATGTAATATTGGTATCTATCTACAAATACAATGAACCTTTAGTACGTATTATGTTTCCAATAAGACTCCTACGTTTTATTGCAACCACAACACGGTGAAGCTTTCAAATTGGTTGCCGTGTAATAGATATTAGATAAAAACTATTAGATATTCAAGCTTTCCATGCTAAAAGTTTATTCTTTTTCATACAAATTACAACGACCAGGATCCATTTGATCAAAATCCTGTTCAGACCAGATTTAATGTCCATTAACAGATTAGACACTGATCGTTCTGTTGTAACCTGAAAACGAT
The DNA here is from genome assembly GCF_035083965.1 of Branchiostoma lanceolatum. Lineage (NCBI taxonomy): Eukaryota > Metazoa > Chordata > Leptocardii > Amphioxiformes > Branchiostomatidae > Branchiostoma > Branchiostoma lanceolatum. The sequence goes on along the minus strand of NC_089723.1, from coordinate 10,019,329 downwards.
GGTTTAAAAGAAAGAAACAGAATCTGATCATGATGTTCCCAATTGTTTGGTAATCTAGAACATGAACATCCATTAACACCAACACCTGCATATACTGAACCTGCATAACTTTGCAAAGATTTAATTTTACAGTAGGAAGAAGAGGGATTGTTCAGTAGTTTTAAATTTGTGGTTAAAACAAACAGGATTGTGGTGGAAAACAGATCATTAGCGTTAACGTTTTTGCGGTGGTTTGAAGTTCCCGGGGAAGTGATCACTGCAAAAACCGCAAGCATAAAACCACTGTGTGACAGTACTGCAAAAATCTCTGTTTTCTCTCACCTTAAGCGCAAGCCTCTTCTTCCAGAGGTCCTCCCATCGCTCCACAGACCTGAGGATGCCCCTGAGTCTGGCTTCTTGCTCACCTGACACAAAAACACAGACATCTTTGGAAAAGAATCACTAACTAAATTTGTTCCGGTTAATTTTTAATGACATTTCTAGGACTAAATTTTGTATGATGAAAGACTTCAAAAAAATGGTACATTACTGCTTTCTAGATTTTAGCACGCAGCACTTATGAGAAAGAGTATGGGCCACCAGTGGACTTAACCCCCCTTTTGTTACAATTGTTTGGGCCAAGGACTATCCATACTGTGTCCTGCCCTGTACACAGAAAAGTGTATGTATGAAGGATTTTAAGATTGAACTTCAAGCCACTGGCAATGGCTGTTACATACAAATCCAAACTCACATCTCTTAAGAGGTTATTCTCTAGTATAATCTACTTATTTTTACCCTTGCACTTACCCTGTTCCTCATCGCAGTGAAGCTTGGTGACCTCATCTTTCAGTCCTGTCACAAAATAATGGATGTTCTGTAGCTTGAGTTTGGTCAAATCACTGACCTTTTTCTGTAACTGCACAACAAACATAACATGTAAGTGCATAGAACATTTTGAGTCAGCAGCAACAATAGGCATCACAAAAACTTCTACGTTGTGGGTTTATTTTCCTAACCCCTACTCATGATTCGATCTGCCACGTTCATGGCAATTTCGACAAGTGATACCAATTTAGTGATGGAGCAACTCATCTTTTTGTGTTACCCTTTGTGTTAGCTTAATTTCATGGATGACATATGCGCGCGCACTGATTTTCGCCTGTTCTAAAAAAAATAAAAAATAAAAAATCACCTCTGAAGAGGCTCCGAAACTTACAGACTCACATTGCCGCAAAGGGGCAGCATTGAGCCGGCTTGTTGTAATAGTCACTATATATACTACCGCAAAACGTGGTTCTGTCGTAAATGAGCCTTCTGCACATGCCTATTTCTGTGCCATGAAGTTGTTTTCGAATTCCAAATCAGGCGAAGTTGTTTTCGAACTCCAAGATCAGGACTAATTGGCACGTAACCACTCAAGCGGGGCGTCATGTGATAGCCTGACTTTTTTTGGGGGCTAGATTTTTTTTTTCCCTCTCGCATTAGTTTTGGGGACTCCAGAGGATGTCATCCATAAAATTAAAGATGGTATAGCCTTACACTTATAGGAGGAATCTGGTAACTTACGGCTGCCACGACACTGAGTTTGAAGCCCTGGTTTTCCCGTGTGAAGGCCTCTCGCTCTGCCTCCTCTATCCCCAGTCTGTCCCACAGAGTTGTTAACTGTGTTCTCAGGTCCGCAGCCTTCTCCCTCGCCCAGTTGTACCTCTCCTCAACCTGATGGGACAACAATGTGAGCATTGTGACACATACTTTGATTTGGACAGTATACAACATGTAGAATTCCTTTGGCACTCTACAGGCTTTTGAATGTGTCAAGTTGGTCCTGGTATGTTTTGGGGGCAATAATGCCGTCCAGGAATAATTCTGCCAACTTCCAGTACAAGATTGCAGGAAGTCGGTTACATTGAATAATGTTGAGAAATAATTTATCAATTCTTTTCTGCATTCTACAAAGTCCTAATAATCAGAAAATTAGAAAAAAACACAGTCACTTAATATAAGTCTACAGTAACTAAATGGAGCACGGTGCAGATTAGGCGTAGGTTAAGACACAGAAATACATGCGAAGCTCTTAAATTGACTTACATCTCCACACACGCCCTTTAGGACAAACATGTTGGCCGAAGACAGAACATCTCCGTCCAGGTGTTTAAGGACTAAATCTTGTTCGGATGAGCATTCGTCAAACAGCTCGTTCACCATTGAGATGAGTTTGTGTTTTGTCTGCAGGAAGTCCTCTAGCCTGGTGTTCTATTAGACATACATGTAAAAGATAAACAAATGTTATCAACTTCAACACTTAATGTTGTCAGTGGGCCAATGCAATTAAGAATCTCTCGAAGAAAATTTTTGTATACTGTACTGTACAAGACTTACAGAGATAAAGGGTAATACTAATTGCAACATCAAGATTTCTGTGAATAGCTTCATCAGAATGATCTGAATTTTGTTATAAGATTCAGACCATTCATAATTGATAACAGAATTCACGAATAGAGATCAATCCTTTCTGGGTGAATCTTGGTATGACCATACCACTGGGCCAAAGAGTTAAAGGGTATGCAAAATAAAGATTTTTGTAAACTGCTTCATAATGCCACACCAATTAATTTCTTGGTTAACGGATTTTTATTTTCAAAAAAAAAAAGAAATGTTAGAAAAAAAAATCATGAAAACAGAAGGCTGGTCCAGCCTTCTGTTTTCATGAATAGAAAGTTGCTAGGGGACCCCCGAATCTAATCATTCCCAGGTATCATCAAGACCTAGACCCATTTAAGAAATGTGACAATCACTCCAGGCACTCTTGAGTATCTTACACACAGGCACACAAGAATGCTTATCAAATCATATCAATCTTCTTGGCAAATGAATGATTCATGGCATTGTTATCTTATTGCAAGCAAAGCATATAATAATATATAAAATTTATATTCTCCTGCTACCAGAGCCTTGTGTCCCGAGGGGCCCTACAGTGGTCACAACATGTGAGGGCTGGCAATTTGGTCAAATTAGCCCTGTCAGGAGAACCTTGTTGCTGCTGCAGTAGTCTGGACACCCTGCAGCTGCAATCAGTTCTTCTTCAACGAACTCTCTCCACTTTGTCCAGTTTGCCGCAAAATTCAAGTATTGAAGAATTAGGTTTACCTTGCATTACAAAACAGCTGAAACCTGCTTACTGAGTTCTTCATTAAGCCAATTGCAAAGTGGTAATATTAACCTTTCAGTTTCAAATGACTCATTTTTTTACATGAAGCAATAACTGCACCCACCTCTGTGGCATTGGCGCCGGCATCACTGGCGTGGCCCACGGTGGCGCAGCTGGTGTGGCCCTGAGTGTGGTAATTACCTAAGAATATATACAGTAGAGTACATATTTACACTAACTCCTACATCTTAACTATATAGTTCTTGTGCCTTAAGAACACACATTCATGAGACAATAGAGAAGATGTTTTTCAAATTTTCACCCTGACCCATGATGACAATGTGTGCGCCCGTCGCGTCAATCAAAACCCAGTGCATGTGATCTATCATGTCCATAAGGCCACCGGGCTGGGATTGAATTTCATCATTGTAGTCTTACAAAGCTACGCCGCTGTGTTAAACAAGTTTTCTTAACCGCGGAGTAGCGTTATGTTTTTGGCCCAAAAAACAAATTGAATGTAATCATTCATTTTAAACAAAATAGCCTCGGACAAAAATAATTTGTATGGGGTTAGCTCTTCTCTTGTAAAAAATTATGATGAAAGGTGGTGTTACTGCCTGGGCGCATAATCCGATACAATACCCAGTTTTTTTAAACCAAAATGTGTATTTCTTACCCAAAAGCTAGCATTAGAAAAACTTAAGTCACCTTTATTCAATGTGTTTTAGGTAGTTCTAAAACTGTGTCAAGTTTCATCGTAGTGCAACAAGGCTTTTATTGATAGCTAGGACATAATCATATATGTATGGAACAATACTTCCTGGGCCGCCTTAACCCAACAGAGTACCACGGGCTCCTGTCGCGGAAGAACTGGTGCATGCAGATTTAGATGTTTTCAGAAAAGATTAAATTCTTAAATAGAACCAGACAAAGGAAATTTCAGTAGATTTCATTTCAGTTACTATTAAATAAACTAGCTAATTTAGCCAGCTATCTTAGCCTATTATTAACGCAATTAAACCAGTCAAATAAGGGTTTTAGAAAGGGTTTTTGAAACTAACTCCTGGGACAGGCTTTTTAGCAAATGCCCACAAACGCCCACTCTGGCGAAGTCCGCGCTGCACGAATCTATTTTTTTTTGTGGTTGTGCTCCCATTAATTCCTGAGTTTGAAGTCAATCCATCGATCCGAAGTTAAATAAAGCGAACTTGAAGATTCTTACCTGGCTTTTTAGCGAATGCCCAGCAAAAAATGGCTTTTTAGCGAATGCCCAATATATCAGCCAAAATAACGGCCATCGTGACACAGGCACTAAATCTAACACCATAAACATGTTCAACAAGTTGTCCCCTGAATTTGTACTCAGTTTCCGTGCTGTACACGCCTGTAAAGTCACTTCATTTTACGAAATACATGGCGCCGCTCGCATATGGGGTAGAGGCCGCTGGTAACCTGTCCCAAATATGCAAATGAGCCGCCATATTGGACTTTTACGTCCGGGGCCATGGATTCCCACGCAGTGTATTTCGTAAAATAAAACTCAGGATTAATTAATGGGAGCACAATCTGAACATATTCTGAGTGAAAAAAAATTAGAGTGGGCGTTTGTGGGCACTCGCTAGAAAGCCGATGTGCTACCTCCTGAGGTGGTACCGTTTCAATTCAACCTGCGTAGTCAGGTTTGCAGGGCGCAGGTTTCAGTTTATATGTACAGCGCCGCTAGTTTGCTAAATTGAGAACCATTGAATCTATATAAGCCTGATATTTTCATTCTGCAAAATTGCAGGTTGTTCAATATTTCTTCTGCAATCTTGAAAATATTTCTGCAAATTGCAGGTGGGTATTTCGAACACTGTATACATGACTGTCTACATTCTGTTGCAATTTTTTTCCCATAATTGTCAACATATAACAGGGTTCGAAATACCCGTCTACAATCTGCAAAATGCAGAAAGATTTTCAAGATTGCAGAAGAAAAATCAAACAATCTGCAATTTTGCAGAAGAAAAATGATCAGACTCGGGATTCAATGGCTCTCAATTCAGGAGATAATAATTTCTATAGACTCACTAGTAAGCAAACTAGCGGCGTTGAAATATAAACTGAAACCCAAAGCGCCGCGCAAGATGGTGGCGTTTCGGTGCTTTCCCACTGCCCTGTGCTACTTGAGTCAGTTTTTTCGGGGTGTTTCGACACTTTCCGTGATGACTTTGAAGACGAATCAGGTGAGAAAATGTCAAATTCATGCATTTCTGTCAACCCTTGCTAATCTCCGCAGTCACGATCTCGAGGACGGCAAAAGTCGGGAGAACAATTCCTGGATGTTTCTAGCGTAAAGTATGTTGCAAGCATGCGATTTCTTCAGAGCCCGAACTCGGGGCATGGGCGTGATGACAGAAGGAACAAAACGGTGGCCACTTAGTAACATTAGCCTGTGGTCCTTGAAGCCCAGATGGCAGCGATGAGGTTGAGAACTTCTCGGATAGCCATTGAGCACCGCCTTGTGTGGAAAAGGCGGAACACTTTCTCCTGTGCCGAGACAGTGGGGAGGGGGGCACCCACCGTGAAAAACCAACATTGCCGGGCCGTCTCTGGAGTCTCCCCGAATGTCCGAAGTCTGAGTCCGATATTTGAAACCGATAGCGATGTTTCAGATTTATACAAAAAACTACAGAGGCTAAGGTTTGCGTAAAGGCGTTTTATATTGAAGTTTACATTTTTTCTCGGTTTTTGTCATATTTTTCTGTGGGCCGTGGCTGTGCCAGTCAGGTAGTGTGATCTTATTTATTAATTATGATACGAATCAGAACACGCATTTCTCGCAAGGATATAATGCCCTTGTCCTCCTTATCTGGCAGGCTGTTGAATTTGTTTTTAATTCTAATACACATACTGAATCAAACAAATATTTGATTTGATTGAAATTGAATAAATATGCTTTTGCTGTTGCAATTTTCGCTATTAATTTGAATATTTTACACACACGTGCATGTTAATTTCCTCTTTAAAACTTTGCTAATGATAATCAAAGATAGAGTGAGAATAAAGAATTAACGTTACAGCAATGTTGCAAAGCTAGATATAATGTAAATAGGTAGCCATTATGAAGTTGAGAAGGTTGGAGGAATGTGTATTTGCAGAAAATATTTTCAAATTGCAGAAAAATTTTTTGACATTCTGCAATATTGCAGAACACTGAAAAAAAGTATTTCTACCACTGTATAAAGAATAGTAGTAGAGAGCTTTTATGCAACATCTGTATTAATAACAATACTAAGTTAACAGAAAATTCTGTCAAGAGCACAACTTTAAAACCGCTTGTCACTATCTAAAAATTGTAAACTGGTTCTATGCAATTGGTATCACTTGCAATTGTACTTACAATTTTCTGTACCAAAACTGAAAAGATTTGAAACTTGGAAAATTGGTCCAAGTGCAACACAATTTTCCAAGTCTTTTCAGTTTCGGTACAGAAAACTGTACTACAAGTGATACCATGCAAAGAACCTTGATCTTGAAATAAGCAACTACATGCAGTGCTGTAACATTACCACTAGGGGGCCCAAAATGATCAAATTCCTGGTTTCATCAACTCGAAGACAAATGTCCACCACAAATAAAATACTTAAGTGTGCAAATAAAGCTTGTACATGTCAAGCGAGAAGAAAATCTTTTGAACATGTCACCGATCATTCTTAATTCCTTACCTCTCACTACTTTGTTGAAGACCATGTCACTTGGCCGCAGGGTGTTCTAGAAGAACATAAAAGAGTTAAAAATCGATAGTAACTTTCATGCATAACGTTACCTCACATGCTCCCAACAAAGACATACAATATTACCCATACACGGACACACACAATGCGAGCATAACACAATATATACACAGTATCAGGACGTTTCACCAGTACAAATTTCCCCTATCACCCGACACATGCATAAGTATACTGTCTGAAAAAACTGTCAGCTGACTGATGTTATATTTCACTTTTCATGTCATACCTGAGCCGTGCTAATGTTTGAAAAAAGTATTCCATAGATATGGTGATATTTTTTTTTTATCACACAGGTTTCTGTATCTGTATCTGTATATGTTGTGTTTCCTATTACAATCCTGAAAAAATTAGGTCGGTAGGTAGGGATTCACTTTTTTTTTTCTGGTGACAAATGAATGCACTAACTGTTGGCCTCACAGTGCTAGGGCCAGCCTCCTCATCATTGCACTCAATTCTCATGTGGTTAAACATGCACTGCCCGGAGGGGGGTGAACATAATTTGATAAAAGTACCCCCCGGAATAAAATTACCAGTTGGAAAAGTGGCAAGTTAACTATTAAGAATATACATGATTGTACAATAATCTATAGCTATATCATTGTCCAGTTGCTTTCTCGCTGTCACAACATTTCAACAACTTTCTTTGTTTATTCTTAATAATTGTTCCAAAGTTAAGATTTAAAAAAAAAATCCCAGCTTAGTAAAGGGACTCATTCATGACTTGTGCAATTTTCAATGTTGCCAGCAAAAAAAAACCCAGCAACTCAAACACTGCCCTCTATACCGGTAGTTGCCGGTACTGCAGGTTTGCGTCATTACTCTCACGCATTTTCGCGATGTTTAGCGATAGTTGATGAATCCAAGATGGTGGCTGCAAAATATCGTCTTTCGACCGGGAGCAGAGCTCTCTTTTCTGCGTTTCAGTCAGAATATTTTTTGTTGTACTTTATTTGATGTATACATGTACTTGCAATTGGTTGAAAGTTTAAAGTCAGCTAGATAGAATTACAGATTTAAGTTCTTAAGAGAGGCATAGGGTTAAACCTAATTATGTTTTGATGACATCAACTTTATTTTATGTGGTGCACCCAGAATTCTTTCTGTACACCTAATTTTTTGGTTGGGTGCATCAGTGCTGCTATTCTCCAAAATGCATTTCGAGCCCTGTCTATGTTATACCCACCCGAAAAAAAGACAACAAACACATGGAAAATTTGAATGCAAAATGCACTGAAGATTGAGAGGGTTTTGTGTCCTTTAACAAAAGACCCATAACATTGAATGATTCCAACGTCTGAATCCGGTATTAGAATTTTCCTAACTTTGAACACTAACTTCAGAAGAATGTCAGCAAAACATAGTGTTACAAACCCTAATGCTAGAATGGTCCTAGCTTCGATACTCACTTTTTTCCGGCCCACATGTCTGGATCCGTTCATCTGTCAAATAGATTAAAAAAATCAATAATGCAGTAATTGACTTTGCGTCAATATATTCTACATAATCATCAGGTCATAACTATAGGGATAGTCTCCATGGTACAACTCTGTTCAGACCTTAAAAATGCCCACAGCCTAGTCTTGATACACTTGTTTCCACACAGGTTTACTGGAAACCCCCAACTGCATTGCAGGGTTGGGACAACTGCTGTAAATGTATTTAAGTTTGCGGGAATTAAATTTTGAGGGAGACTTGGTGAAGAGTTCGTGGTGGGTTTGAGTAAATGTGTTTGAAACAATAGTCTAAGTGCAGCTACAGTCACATAAGGGAAACACTGGTGACTTTATAGACAGCCAGAAGCCAGGCTTAGCCTGTTAATTAGAATTTCTTCCTGCTATTGACAGGCTGTACTGTCAATAGCAGGAAGAAATTTTCCCCGGTATTGACAGGCTTAAAACCTGTCAATAAGGACAAGATGTTCGTCTGAATAACACACGACCTTAACACTTACCCTTTAACTTAAGTTACATGAACCTAAAATGGTTCATAATCTGATTTTCCCCAATGTTCACCGAAAATGTCTGTGAATAACAAAATAAAACTTAATGACATTTCTTCCGGTCCCTTCTCTTCTGACCGTAGATATAATAGAACAGTAACAGTAGCACAAGCAAGCTAAGGGCGAGACGCTACGCTTGATCTCATCATATAGAATCATATGATAACAAGTACAAACAAACAAACCAAGTCTGTCTCAATAACATTGACAACCAAGATTATGAAGTTCATGGCCTCAAACCGGGTCCGCCTTTTTACCGCATAGAGTACACCGGAATCAGTAATTTCTAGTGATTTCTTCTCCCCTGGGCCATAATGACTAAATTTGTACATACCTCTCTGTTGTACATGTTCGAACGTTCAAGAATGACTGTATTGAACGACGAAAGATATCAGTTATAACCGTTAACGTTATGGCGGGTTTCCACTCAGGTTTTGCAGTCAAACTTTCTTAGCCAATGAGAAACTAGATCACCAACGTCTCTGATTGGCCAATAATCGACACAGGCGATTTTCATTATCAAAAGCGGAAAAGTAATGATAAATAATAAGTAGATATGTCCTTGATAATAGCAACAGATACCGATTGAAACTGTCGGAGAGTATAAATTTTGAAACTTTTCTTATGTTTTGCTGTTGTTATACACAGTCCCTTTACCCGACTGCCCTTGCGCCAGATTCGGGTTTGGAGAAAGTGACAAACTTTTTCTTAGCTTAGCGCTTTATTAGACTTTTTGAAACGTCGTTGAAAGGAAAACTCAATGTTTCTGGAGATTTCTTGCCACTCATAGACAGACTCAATTGACATTTTCTGTGCCGGACCAAGTAAGTTAGTTCGTTATCCTTGCTATTAAATGAAAGTGAAAGTGATAGTGTGGAGGAATAATTTACATGAAGTGACGATAATTATAAGGGGGAGGGGGGCTCAGAAAATATCAGTCTGATATTTTCTGAGCCCCCCTCCCCCTTATAATTATCGTCACTTCATGTAAATTATTCCTCCACACTATCACTAGAGTAGAGAAGAGTAGAGTCTCCAGTCAGGTAGGATGCTTTACATCCAGTATTAAGTAATGTTTAGTGACAATGTTTCCGTGAACTTATTTGCTTATAGAGTCCATTCCACGTCACCAAGAGGGTTGTAATTGTCATAATTTACAAAAATTTTCAATCTATTGTAATTATTTGTGTGAGAGATTTCGTACTTTAGAAATATTTTGAATGTGAGTTCAACTTTATAAATATATCTCCGGTTTTCTAAAACCTTAGAAATATTCATCATATGGAATATGATATTTCTAACAGTTTCTAAATAATGATAACAGCATTTTACCATTATTTACAATTTCCTTCCATTTTTTACCATTATTTGTAACATCTTTATAAATAGGTCAGAGGGCTGGGAAAAAAGCAATTCACACATCCTTGCAAAGTATAGGGAAGAATGTTCTCCACAAATGACCCAACAGTGTCCCGCAGTGAAGTCTAAAGATGTACAAAAGCAGACATGTCGACAGACTTGGGCCAGATTAGCACCTACTTTTATGGGGGCAATCACCATTCTACCATTGTTTTCTACCATTTTTTGTAAATATTTCTAAAAGTGAAAGAATCACATCGATGTTTAGACATTATTCTAAATAAAGAGATTTTTTTGAAGTTCCTTTCAAAATATTTCTAAATTATCTAATCGAATTCAAATAAATTCATCTTTTTATATTCAATCTTTTCGAAAAATTTATAACTATTATCAATCAGATTCTTTTATTGTAAATTTTTCTAAATTATTACAAATACATGTATTATTATAAAGCCCTCTTGGTGACTTGGAATGGACTCTACCAGTACTTGCAGTTTCCTGTGTTTACAAATCACTGGCCTGTGAATATGGGTTTGGAGTCCTACGAAGAGAATGTCTTGATACTACTGTAACGTGTGCTGTGCTGGTCATATGTTTTAACTAAGTGTAAGCTTAGATTTTAACATGACAACTGTCTCATCCCTTGTATAATATGTGAGCATAAGAATGTAAATACTATCAAAATTCAGACTTACCGTAAGTCTGCCAAGTGGTATACTCAATCAAGATTTCAAGATAAAGGGTTTCCTAGGCCAACACTTAGATTTTCTACATGTGTGCTCATGTCATTTAATGTAACGTGTGAATGCGGCAGGGAGCTGCGAGATCATCGAGCATGAGGCTGACATTGTTTTGTAGTCAAAAGTATGTGATTTGGATCCCTAATACAAAACCGATACTAGATATGTATATATATGGCCTCCGTCGGTCAGTATTGACCATGGTAAAATCCTTATTCACAACAGCCCTACAGCCCTATACGAGAATGGCAGTCTCTGCCACAAAAATCACATCTGTAAGCTGACTCAGTTCTGTTGCAAAGCTCTTTTCTGCGGATCCGCTTTTCTTCTGCGCTGTGCATCAGTCTGGCTTCTCCTGATTTGAGCTGTTTGGACAGTCTGGCTTCTTCTGATTTGAGCTGTCTGGACAGTGTGCATCTCCACCTGGAACGGTCACTTGCAAGGTCCTCCCAGTGCTCCGTATCAATTACAAGAACTGCACTATCATATTGTGGTGAGACAAACCAAATTGAAAAAAAAAGTATCACTGAATCTTCAGCACCACGGACAGCTCCACCCATAGCCTGGTATCTATCCCATTCTAGCTCTGGTGAACTCCTATCGTTGCTTTTCTGCAGAGTACACTGGGCCCCATGGTCCCCATGTAAAGGTTTGGCCCCTACATAATGATTTCTTGGACGGGGGGTGGGGGTTGGGCATCACAGCCCTATCCGCTTGAGGCACATGGATTCAGTTTGAAATCTCTACGAATTATCAGATGGAAAGCAAGCATCAGTCTCACCTGCAGTAAATATAAGGCTCGAAATACTGGGTGCATGTGCACGTCTGTGCACCACTGGAGCTGTGTAAGAAAGGGCTGTACGAGCAATGAGTAAATTTTTAACCTGAAGGTGATATTGACCCACGTGTATTCATTCATAGTGCACAAGCCCGCCAAAGCCTGTTTACAGCCCGGTCCCTCCATGGAGGAGTAATTCTTTTCAATGCAATGTGACCCATGTATATGTATTCATAACCTGCTTTACAGATGTAGAGCCACCAAACCATCGTTCTGTAAAGCCCCACCATAGACGAGTAAATTTTTTTATTTTCTCTAAGTTTATGGTAACCATGTTTATGCATTGTAGAGCGTAACCTTGTTTATCGTCATGGAGGAGTTCTCTGTATAGGTCTAGATGTTTGTTCTGTGAAAGTGACGTGAACCATTTATATACATTCATAGTGCGTGGAGTCGACTAAACCTGCGTATCAGTCTGTAGCAATCTGTTTAGAACCCCTCCATGGATGAGTACTTTTTTACCTTTATGAATGTGAATGAAGACTTCAAACTTTTATGGCTTTTAAAAGAAACAAATAAGAAATGTTTGCTATCAGTTGCAATCTATAGCCTGTCTTTATTTGATTATCTTCAAATAAAGTTTGAAAAAATGCAACAAACAATGAAACGGGAAACAGCTAAAATATTGTGTTATTGATACTGTACACGTCATCCAAACGTTGCCCAATGGCAATACATTGCCAGAACATGGCACATTGGATATCAGGTGTCAGGCATTGCCCAATTGTTGCTCACGTTGCGTTTACTGTGGTAGTTTGTGTACCCCTTTTTCCAATAAGATGATTAATTCTATTTCATATCTACATGGCATAAAATTACAAAGGTGCAGTGACTTGTGTGCTGACCAACTGGCTTGCTAATATTCAAGCTATTAAAGTTCTAGTTTTTGACCCCTGGCATTAGTTAGTTAAAATCCTCCCACACCATAAGGTGTATGGGGTGATGCCCATCTCCGTTTCATAGCGCTAGCCCTGGGCCACACTGTGGTGCAATCACTGAAGCAGGGGGCTAGTCCACTGGCAGTGGAGTGTGTTTAACTTTCATACTGTTTCAGAGGTATGTACCATTTTTATGAAGTCTTTGGTATGAGTCGTATGACTCAATCCACGTCTTGCCCAGAGGTGTCCTACCTGGGCGCAAACTCGTGCCTTCTGACTCCAAGTCATTTGAAACAGATGTGGTAAGTGACCGAAGCACAGACCACTACACCACAGGGACCCCCCTGACCCCTGGCATATTTGGATAAAATAACTAGGGATGTGTACTTAAACTCACATTCAGGTTCAGCTCCAGATTCAGTTCCAGTTAAAGTTCAGGTCCTGACATCCCGAATGCTAGAAATACTGGATAAATGAAAAACCAAATTGCCATTACATTTCTGTATTGAAAAAAATGGCATCCTGACTGGAAAATCTGGGAAGAGCAGTGTGCTACCTTGGTCCTAGAAATAGGTTGTAGCAAAGAAGATGTGGTAATGCAGCACATCTGAACCACATGCTGTAGACATATCTCTGGCAGTAGTAATAATTTCTGTCATTTTCCAGTGCAAATTTTTAGGTTTTAGATCTAGACGGTTTAGAGCAAAAAGAAGAATATAATATTCTTAAGTTTATTTTAGGTAGTCTTAGAACTGAATCACTGAGCTTAAGTTTTATGGAACAGTCCTGAACCTAAATGTTTCAGGAGTCTGATCATGAATTCCGTTCGGTGTTTGTGAATGTTACTATTTGTGTGTCTATGCCTTTGTTTGTGTGTATGTGTGTGTGAATGTGTGTGTGTATTTGTATGTGCAACTGACCATTGAATTGCTCAGTGTGTGTGTGTGTGCCTGTGTGTGCGTGCGTGCGTGTGCGTATGTATGTGCATGTGTGTGTGTGCGTACAATGTACTTATGTATGTGTGCCAGTGCGTATTTGTGTGTATGTGCATGTTTGTGTATGTTACTGTTTGTGTGTCTATGTTTTTGAATGTGTGTATGCATAATTGTGTATGACTGCGCAAGTGGTATGTGTGTGTGTGTGAATGTGTGTGACTACATGCCTGTGTGTGTGGTATTTGTGAATAATAGCATTTGTGTGTGTTTATGTGTGTGTGCACGCTTTAGTGTGACTTTGTGTGTGTTTGTGTGTCTATGTATGTGTGTGCATGTGTTCATGCATGTGTGTGTGTGCGTGAGTGTGTGGATATAACTTGTCTGTATTGTGCATCACTTATAATATTTGAAGCAATGTAATTTTGCAGGACTTACTGTTTATACCGTTGATTTAAGTCTGTAAGGGATGAGTTACTTTATACACAACCAAATCTTACATTATTTTACCTGGCCAACATTTCTGAATCAGTAACTCAGCTTTTAGACATGTATCTTCTTCAGGGTCTGAATGGACTGCAGTTCAACAACTTGCCGCATGGTGACCTTTCTGATGGTATTGAACATCACCAACTCCCCACTCTACAGTCCAAACGACATGAAGCCTCTGTATGCGAGTTGCAGCGAATCCTGAACGACTCCACGCATCCCTGCAGACTGTTCCTGCCCCGGCAGTAGAGACAACCTACAACCTCCATCGACGTGTGGGACTGAAACCACCACTAAGCAGATCAAATAGACAGAAAAACTGTGATACCCGCCCAAAACTATATTATGGTCCATATGTCTAAGTTGCTATTGTAGTTATCAAAATTTGAACAATGTTGAATAATAATGCTTTTATGCTCTGTGTATTTAATTATCCAAAGTACAATAATCAGAGATTGTAAAATCAATACTGTCAATTCAGTCCAATGATAAAGGACTGCAATGTTGATTGATCAATAAAGTTTTTTTAAGTTTGGCCTCCACCACTGACGTTAAAGAATCAAGAAGGAAAGTGGTTGGTGGGTTGATATTTCTTGATTTGGGAAGTACAACTCACAGAGTGGGTCTAAACCAAACAAGGGGCTACTTGATTTTCAAGATCAAGTTCATTATCTTGATTTGACTTACCTTTTTTTTAATATGCCAAGTCATTCCAGGTAACAAATTTATGGCTTGATCATTTATTAGACCGTGTGCTCGGAATAACAATTGCCTTTTGTGCAAAAAAAAACTTGTGAAAAGACTTGCAATTGTTAGAACATATGACTGTCAAACAAGGGGACCCGCGTTCGCGATCCCGAGTTGCCCCCAGACATGTCCGGACATGCGCCCCGTTGCTGTGCCCTTGGGAAAGGCTTACTTACTTACTTCTCCTGGCATGTACTTAATACTCCGGTTCGCTGATATGGAACTCTTTACCGCAGGACGCTAGGGCAGCAACTTCTATTGCAACCTTTAAAAGACTCAGTAACTGACCCTTATGAATGATAATCGACTTATCGATTAATGACTTGACGAATTATTATTTGATATTTTTGCGTATTCACCACTTATCTATTCTTCGTATTATTGATACGATTTGGATTCACCTTGTTTGACCAAACTTTTGTTATTTATTGTTATGTTGACCCCTTGACATCCCCTCATCTCGACCTCTATGAAAAGCAGCCCTGGAGGCCGATTAGAGCATATTTCCAGAGTAAATAAAGGCACAAACAAACAAACATGTAGGGCAGCAACAAGTTTCCCATCTCCGTCTGTCCTGGGCAACCCTCTGGAAAGGTATGTTAAAGCTGGAACTGAAGGGGCAAAATGAGCAAGCCGTGTTGTGGATGTAGGTAAAGATTTGTAAAGATTATCCCACTGTGATGGAGAAATGAAATTAATGATGCCCTGGGTGTAGAGTGTCAATCAGAATGACATTCAGTATGCACATGTGTCTATGAATATAAAATTTATTACATGTTCAATCGGTGACTTGTGAAGCTATAGTTTTTAGTTACCCCCCATATAATGATGTAACGATACAATGTGAATTAACAGAAACACTATGTAAAGTTACAATGATTTCTAAAATCAATAAAGAAATGGTGTTTTTATGAAATAGCTCATCTTTGGCGTTACTGGCTACTGACTTTGTCAATATCACTGTGAGTTTTAGCAACGTTCTTTACTTACTTACTTCAATACAATTAATAAAACTCTACAACTGAATAAGATTCAGAGATTACTTCCGGACGTTTTGAATGATTAGATTCCAGCATATCACATGAATAGATCATGGTAATCAACGTAGCATTCACTGTTGCAGCCTTATTTTGGATAAACAGATTTACATGTATGTCATACCTGGGCAGCAAAAATGTTCGATAAGGGTGTTCTGCATCTTGTGAATATTTTCCGTTATGTCATACCTGGGCCGTGAAAAGATTTGATCCGAGTGTTCCGGACCAGGTGATAACTTGGGTTATGACATACATGTAAATAAAATACAACACGGTCTATTCTGCATCACCCTCGGTCCCAGCCCTCCCGCTGGTCAGATCTCTGTCTGGCCATAACCCACAGTTGGGCTGGTATCTTGGGTCAGATACGGAATATACCATGTTGTATTCTAAATAATGTTATATATATGACTGTTGCGTATGTTCCATGTCTTATTGTTTTACAAAATAGAATTTAAATGTGAATGTGCTCAGAGCCTTTCAGAAAGTGACCATTTACAGGAAATGTAAACTCGACCACTTCCATTGGTGAAATGCAAACGAAACGACTATTTAATCTACAACCTAATATCCCACTGTATTTAAGAGAAATGGCTTAAATATTGCAATTCTTTGTTTTACATGGGAGCAATGTCTGATTCAAGGTCATATAAGCCTCAAAACTTCAAACCCCTTTGAGAGTCTTTAAGGGTTTCCCCATTCCCAAAACTAGAGTTCCACGACCTCATACCTTCGCCAAATGATTTTAACCATTGTGACTGACGTATTAGGAGTGTTTCTCATCAATTATAAATCATACCAGTTGATTGTCTTAAAATATGACATGTCCAAAGTATGAGCTTAACAAAGTATGAGCTTAACAAAGAAGGTGATGCTAATATTGATCATCAATTAGATACTGATTTGCATAAAAAGTATCTAATCATGTTCATCATCACTCAAGCTATCTACTTACCAAAAATCATTGCCATCCATCAAGCCCTTCTTGAGTTATTCCCTTTCAAAGTCAGATGCAAAACCTGCTCCTGCAGTTCCAAAAATGCCGCTAGGGGGCCCAAACCCATACCACTTACTCTATGTCCAAAGAGCTATCTACCACTCAAAAATCAGTTCCATAGCATGTCCAGAACACGAGATATCAAAACAGGAAGTTCCGCTGCAGTACCATAACAAGCCGCTAGGGGACCCAAAATCTAATCATTTCCTAGTCTCATCAAGACCTACCCACCTACCAAATATCAAGACAATCCATCCAAGCCTTCTCGAGTTATGCTGTACATTACATACATACATGTACATACACACATACATACATACAAACGCTACCCTCTGCATAACCTTCTCGGCGAAGGTAAAGACAGAAATTTGACAGTTTGGCAGTACGTAGCTTCTCTGTCACTTTTCTTGATACGCTGTGTTAGGCAAAACCTGCTATGCAGCATTTCCAAAGCCGCTTGAGGGCCTAACCTATTATACCACTTCCTCTATGGCCAAAGAGCTATCTACCACTCAAAAACAGGGCCATGGCATGTTCAGAACACGAGATATTAAAACTGGAAGTTTCGCTGTAGTACTATATCAAGCTGCAAGGTGGCCTAAAATCTAATCATTTCCAGGTCTTATCAAGACCTACTCACATTAAATATCAAAACAATCTAACTTGGCCTTCTCGAGTTATGCTGGTCTTCTACATGCACACATACATACATACATACACACGCATATACACATACATACAAATGCTACCGAAAATATAACCTTCTTAACTAAGGTAAATATTGCTCGAAGTTCGAAGTAATGTATCCTGTTGAAAAAATACTTTGCTGTGGACGTTCAGCTTTTTAGAAATAAACTTAAACTAGAGGGGCAACATTTGCGAGCAAATGCAAAATGTTTACCTTCACATAGTCTATCTTTACGTTTCTACCAGGAATGATAACGTGTTTTATTTAGTTGATGCATTGGCACAGGTCCATGACACAGGATAAGTCAAGAAGAGACGAATAAATGTTCATGATTTTCGACCTGCACTAATGAAGACCAACGAAATGGATGCATAATTCGTACAATCAATAAGGAAAATTTATGTCTTAATTGTGCTTGATGATATGACTAGCATGCTCATGACGAAGGTAAAAAGGATCAAGAGCAACATTTATTGATATGAATGATGCAAAATATGACAATTTCAATATTGTAATGAATTGGTGATAAATGATAGAATATCTATGCTAGTGACACATGTAAGGTTTAGATAAAGGTGAACATTATCAGACACACATTTAGTGAATTTGAGTCCGGTATTCGTGTTATTTTAATTATTGCTTTTTTTTCCAAAGATTTGTTTAAAGACATGTACAAGCAATGAAAATTCGAAACGCATTCTATTGGGATTCTTAAGTTCGATTTTGTGCTTAAAATGCCATTTTTCTTCACCAGTTTTTGCCGCATAAAATCATATTTTTGCATATATATGGGACAAAACGACCAGGGTGCAGTGTCATATGTACAGGTCTAACAGCTTGCTGGATTTCATGCTATTCCAAGCTCTAATTTTGGAGATACTAATGTTTTTTTTGTGCAGAGAAGAAGAAGGAGAGGAAACGTTACGGTAGCAAAAACAAATAATAATGTTTACTTCTGTGAAGGTAAACATAATTATGTTCAGAATAGAAGGACTGTTATACAAGGAATAGAAAGTCTACTGAAACGAAAGGACCTGCCCTGACCTGGCCGTGTGAGGAATGAAGCGACATGAGAAAGACTGTCGGACATACAGCATCACTATGACGATAATCTGAACTGCTTAACTGTAACCTTTGACCTAAATCACTTCCGGGTACAGGGTTTCAGGTTTGCACGTTTGTGTTTTGATTTTCCACATAATTCATTGATTCAGGTCAATTTGTAGTTATTTCCTGAGTACATGTGTATTGTTTAGTTATTTTCCTACCATTCTTATCTACGTTGTTACCTCCTTGAAACGGAAGCTGAGCAGAGAGGGGTGCTGCAAGTGTGTGTGTGTGTGGGGGGGGGGGGGGGTGCTCATCTCAGTTTTGCCAAGGAGGTTATGGTTCTTAGCCTGAGTACCGGCCTCCGTAGTGACCGCTGGCTTAAAAGAATTCGCTTGCTAACCACAAGCGATTTTTTTGAGCCAGCGGTCACTACAGAGGCTGGTGCTCAGACTATATGGTTTTGCCAACTGTAGGATAAAATAAGAAGGACAGGGCAGTCCTTGGTTCTCCTTAGCCAGAATATTTCAAAAGTCATGATATGCCACTTTGGTCTTTCTAACTAATTGATAACTATTATTACTCAAAGTAAGAGACATGTTGATGACATTGTATTAAAGGCACCCAGAGCATTTTATGAGGCTTGAAAACTAGAAATATTCTTGTTGCTGTAATATTTTTAAAATTGACATTTTATGCTACTGTTTACCACATAAACGTGCGGATTTCTTATCAAAAGTGCTCAAAAGCGGCACAAAACTAAGCTGCATTGTGATCTTCTAGTTTCACGTGCCTAGTGTAAATAGACCGATACCATATGGTCAAATCGCTAATTGTGATGGACAGTCAGGATCAGTCTATTAGGGCTTGGATTTTCTATCAGATCTCACCACACGACATCGTATCTTTGCTCCTTTAATATCGATATGCAATTGCATAGTGTTATTGAAACTTACTATGTGTAGGAATGACTAGAAATTTGATTTTTTAAAATTCAAGTTTCAAGCTAGTCTGTATAACTCAAACTCCAGCTGTCCGGGGGTTTCTCTCCGGTTACAGGGTGGCGAGCAGTTACAGGAGGCTTGATTGAATTCAGGCTAGTTTCAAGCCTCATAAAATGCTCTGGAAACTATCTATTAATTTAAACTAAATGTTGTTGATACCGGTAATAATCAATCATAAATATATTTTCCCACTGATGCTTCAAGAGATGAAGGTGTTGTTTCTTGCTGCGGGTTACGGAACCAGACTCGAGAGAGACGTCCTGGCGGACCAATCAGGGAGGTATGACCACCTGAGGGGTGTGCCTAAACCCCTGGTACCTGTCGGCGGGCATCGGCTCATCTCTCATTGGATGAACATCCTGATGAAACTTGACACCGTGGAACAATTTTACCTCGTGGTAAGAATCGCTATAAAAGAATTTGCTGTGATAATCTCTCATTGGATCCAGGATATCCTGATAAAACTTGACGCGGTGGAACAATTATCTAGTGGTAAGTTTTTCGTTTCAAGGCAATCTCATTTGAAGTGAAGCATGATGCTTTTTTTAAGTAGCTAGTCGTAGTGCAATGTGGCTTTGCTATGACTCGCGTTTTGGCCAAGCACACCGGGTCACCCTTACTCTTCTCAATAAGTGTCTCGAAGGCTTTACGTCACCATCCAAAATGACGAATGCAATCCCTTACAACATGTCAGAGCTCGAGTCGAACTCACTCCCTAGGATCCACGGAATTTGATCCAGATGATAAAGTAGCGGGTTGCATTACAGGGATGACAACATAGTTACTTGCGCATGCCCCCATTGCCGGCCATAATAAGACCCACTAAAGTAAGGCCCTATAAAAGTACTTACCTTAACTTCAATCTTAAAAACTCTTCTCCACCAGGAAGTCACAAGCTTAGGGTATACTTGATAAACATGCAAAGAAAACAGAGGGTTGTACAGCTCAAACTCGCAGAAACGTCACCCGGAAGTAAACAGACCCTATCTCTGACCTAGTTCCCGGCCATACCCATCCGCATGACCTAACAACTCACATATGTTCTTACGCCACCTAAACTGCTGAACGAAACAATTTTCAACTAAAATGGGAAAGCTAAGACCCTACCTGTTCCTTCTAACCAAAAATGTCTCCAGATTGGGCAAAAAATTTCAAGGAAAAGAAAGGTTTCAAAGATTTTAAGTAGGGACTACAAAGGAGTTCAAAGATTACGCAACTCAACTTAGGGGTGAGCCCTACAGCTTGCGCCACAGGGACATGTAGTAGTAAGGATCACTGGAAAAGACTGTGATGGTGACCTAAAAAATCTGAACTGTTTTCTTACAATTGGAGCATTGAACAACAGGGGTCAGTCATTTTGTAAAAACTTATCCTCCAATAGAATTTTGTGACTAGTGAATATGACTGTCCCTCTGATACATACTCTTTATCTAATTTACAGACAAATCAGAAGTACCTGGCACAGTTTGAAGCCTGGGCGCAGGCCTGGCCAAAGCTGCAGATTGTCAGTGATGGAACCACAGACAATGAGGTGAGAGCGATGCTACAGTAACTGTAGACCATAATGTTACAGCTTTGGCTGCAGAAAACAACTTTTATGGATGACTCCAAATCTAAGGCAAGAGCACACAAAAAACAAGATGGGCAAAAAAAAACATGATGCCTAAGTTTTCAATAAAGAGAACATAAATGTTGTAGCAGGAATTGAAGTGACAAAACATGATTTTTTTTTAATCAGGCAAAAATCGATGCACCCCTAAAATCGATAAAGGTGTGAAGCACTTCCAGGTAGATGATATTTGTAGAATATAATTTCCACAAAGTTGTTCCTCCAAATGGTAACCCTGATTTGTGCTTCTGACCATGCATATGTTCAATATCAATGTACTGAAACTTCTCTAAACGCCATTGCAGAAGTACTTTTCTTTCATTTCTATGATATATGAATGCAAGAATGTGAGGGTCTGTAGAATTTAGCAAAAGCTGATTTTTCTCACCTTGCAGACGAGAAGTGGAGCAGTAAGATGTATTCAGCTAGCAGTGCAACACTTCCAAATAACCGATGACTTGTTAGTAATAGGAGGGTCAGTGCTCTTGCATTTCTTTAAAGAAACATTTATAAGAACAGTGTATTGTAGTCAAAGTAAGCCTAGTCAACAGGTGGCCCCATTGCTGGTACATGTATAATCATTATTTTGAATAGCAGCATACCCACCAGATTTGATTGTGCTACAAGTATTGTTGTCCTTGCAGGAGAAAAACAAAAGTAGCGAGTGTGAAGGCATCATTTACATCATAATTTCAATTAATTTTACAAAGTTTACAGACGCAAAATACATAGGACACCACTATTAGACACAGTTGAAGGCCTACACTGTGAAAAACACCCGTCTACACAGCCAGTAGCATATTGGTTTAGCATAACTTCCCTGCATGTTTGTCAGTCATATCATAACTATCTGTTCAAGGGTAAAAAAGAAATGAAATTGAATACAGCCTTGGAACATTATTCAAAAATTCATGTGGATTCTTTTCTGTCAGAAGTCTAAACTTGTTTGCATTTCTTCCAGAGATACACTGTTTTATGAGGATTTTGACCTACGAACCTTTTTGGAAACATTCAATGAGCTTCAAACGAAGACAAAAGACGCCTGTTTGGTTACATACTACAACTGTGCAGAACATGGTAAGTATTAGTATAAGTTCTACTGAATGTCTCGAAATGTTGCTTTTAGTATCTCACTCATAAAGCGAGACAACAGTAGGCCGAAGTCAATCGTACAAATGTACCTATTTTGACTTACATTACGTTGTTTGCATTTGATATAGAAAATCTGGTGCTTTGTCAGCTTGGTCTGCAACAGAACAAAAAGGCAACAGTACTAGTTACTCAAGCAACTAGATAGAATTTGGAAACAGTCAGACGTTTTAGGTGGGTTTTGTTAGTGACCAAATTCATCCAGTTGCATGTCATTGTGTAACTGCTACCTTGCATATCTTACTACCAGGATGTCTTAGACTTTCATTGAGGTAGAATAAGCCATGTTTGCTGTCTTCATTGCTAATCAGATCTTGTTTGTCTCTGTAGAAACAGTTAAGTTTGGAATTCTTGAGGTGGATGAGCATGATGTGGTGACAAGATTCAGAGAAAAACCCCAACCAGAGGAGACACCATCAAGACGGGCAGTAAGAATGACATAATTAAATCTTTTGTTTGTTTTTTCAGACCCTTGTTGTGCTTAGTGGCACACAGGGCAGCAAGTTTGCTTGCTGTTTCATTAGCATGCAGGGGATATTTTTAACAATGAGAGGTTGCCAGCCCTTCCCCTTTAACATGCTCAAGGCACCTCCTCGAACACGGGACCTACATTTTACGTCCCTTCCGAAAGATGGGTGCAATGCCAAACAAGATGTCCTGAGCCAGGATTGAGCCGGGTATCCCAATTTAGCAGCTAGTTAGAGCTAGGAGCTCAGCTGTGGCAATTAAAAATTATTGCCATAGTGAAGGTGTTTGGGTTAATCTTACTTCACTGTAAGGAAAGTATTTACGTAGCACTCTTAGTTCTGCCATAATATTTGTTCAAAACTCACTTAGAAATCAGAAAGGCATCTGCCAAGCAGATATAGAAAGGCACCATAACTGGAGGGGTTCCTAGTAGATATCGAAAGGTGGGAGCACACTAGAGTGTCCTTTTTCTGCCATTTTTAGATAGGTGGAGTGAGAATCTAGGCCAGAAGTTTAGATATTCGGTTTGCTGGGGCTCCTATGATCGTTTTGGTTGTTATTCTAGCTCTGTAGGATGTGTTTTCTAGGAGTTACTGTTATTTTTCTGACACCGCACCCCTCCACGTAAAGCGTTCAGTGTAGACTGCCCAAGCGGTAACCAAGTTATTTATCATTCCGTTAAAAAACTTTGCCTTTCTATATATGCTTGGATCTCCTCAAGTTTTGGTGTTCACAGAGCTGTTTCTTGGTGGGAGGCATGATGTTCAGCACGTTCTTGTGATAATAGATCAACTGGGGAAGGTTCAAAGCTAGAATACTAGATTCGGTGAACTCCCTGAATCCTACATACATGTTTACTCTGCTGAGGAAAAGTTATTCTAGTCATCATCAGATTTTCTTTCCATTTTCTGCAGTGCCCTTGTTTCTACCTATATAGCAGCAGCAGTCTCCCTCTACTCCAGGAGTTTCTGTTGGAAAGAAAGGTCAGGATCTTCACTTCCAGTTATTTGCTGTTGATTGAATTTCGTCATATTGCCTCCATCTTTTTTTTTCGTTTCAAGGCATCCTCATTTGGGGTGAAGCATAATGCTTATTCAAGTAGCTAGTGGTAGTGCAATGTGGCTTTGCTATGGCTCGCATTTTGGCCTAGAACACCGGGTCACCCCTACTCTTCTCGATAAATGTGTTGGGTTCTTTTACATGCAGAGGTTTTGACGCTTGAGGCTAATGCCTGAAGCTCCCATCTGAAATGACGAATGCAATCCCTTACAACATGTCCGAGCTGGAGTCGACCCTAGGATCGAACTCAGGCCCTAGGATCCACGGAATTTGATCCAGATGGCGAAGCAGCGGGGTTGCGTTACCCCTTCTTTTTACCGGGTAGATATTGTATCAAAATGCACATGTGTATAGAAGTTATCTATTGATTCTAATTTGTACCATGGATCGTTATGCAGGATCGTCCCTTGAAAGAGATAGATGCACCTGGCAACTTTCTTCAATACCTGTACACAAGGTAGGATTGATAGTGTTAAAGGCATCCAGAGCATTTTATGAGGCTTAAACCTTGAATAAAAAACCTCCAATTTCTAGTCATTCCTACACATAGTATGTTCCAATAACACTATACCATTACATATCGACATTAAAGGAGCAAAGATATGATGTCGTTGTGTTGTACGTGAGAACGGATGAAAAATCCAAGCCCTAATAGACTGATCCTGACTGCCCATCACAACATGCAGTTTGGCCAATGGGAGAATGACTGCATGTCCAGCAAATATTTGCATTTTTATGTTTTAGTTTTGCATTTCTACGTTTTGACGGAGGTGGGTGGGGCTATGGTGTCAGTCTATTTACACTAGGCGTGTGAAACTAAAAGATCACCATGTAGCTTATTTTTGTGCCGATTTTGAGCACTTTTAATAAGAAATCTGCACGCAAATGTGGTAAACAGTGGCATTAATTGTCATTTTCATAAAGATTACAGCAACTAGATTATTTCCAGTTTTCAAGCCTAATAAAATGCTCTGGGTGCCTTTAAAAGGCAGATGACAACTTGAAACACAATTGCCAAGTAAAACTAGAATTGAATTCTCCAAGAAATTGAAATATCTTTGTATTTGGCTCTCATTTGAATATCTCGTTGACTTTATGTTTTTGTCTGTTCTACAGGAGGCCTGTGTTTGTGTACGAGATCTCGGGAAGGTTTGATGTGGGAGGACTACAATCTTACATTGTCTGTGACCAGTACTTCATGAAAAAGGGGCAATAGAGTTTACATCAGCTTTTTGTATTTTTTGAGAGGACTAAAAATTTCTACAGGGTGTTTGGGACAGATGTTTGGTAGTATTACGGCCACCTAATTTTGTTTTTGCTTCTCGGAATAGCCTCTCCTGTTTTTCCCATTTAAAAAAAAAATGGGTCGCTATTCCCAAAAATTTTTACTTACGATTTTACTGTTCGTTCAGTTGTAAGACCCACTAGCCACCAAAATAGATTATAAAGGCCTGCACATACCTAAAAAGTGTGGTCACATTTTATCATAACTTAGAATTTTTCATTTATTACAACTATTTCTCAATATCAATCCATATATCACATAGCAGAAGGTAATTTTGTTAATGAAATAGTTACTGTACTAGATCAAAGAAAGGGGTGCTTTGCATGAGATGAGCCATACAAAACTGAAACTTGAATAATCCTCTTATTCTTTATGTTATGTAAACCGTTGTCTTCACCCCAGACTATTTGCCAATTTTTTTTTTTTCGCCGTCGCTCCAATTTTGTCTAGAGAAATCTGAGAATCAACAAATTAACTTGGTGTGGCCTGAGAAAAAGAAAAAAAAGTTAGATGAAATTGATCCAAAAATAAACTTGATACAGTACTTATATCAAGTAAATCATTTAAGAGAGCAACTGTCATGAATGGGATGCATTATCTGTCTTGCATGAAAAATTGAAATACCTCAACAGCAAAACATATTTCTTACATCTGTCAGTTTCTCGACTAAGTCTAGGAAAAGAAGATTGAACTAATGTCAATTTGTTAAAAGATCCATCAGGTGGACCATTGTATAAGCATGTTAGGTCTGTAAAAGAGGCTGTCAATCTTTTTGCACTTGTCCATTTAATAAGAGGATGAACTGAACTGAACCATTTAATTAATATGTTCAATAAAATGTAGTACTGAGAAAAGGGTTTTGTCTCTAAGTCCTTCAAATATGTTATGGTCTATATTTCACTTGGTAAGTCCATACTGGTACATGTAATTAAAAACTATGACAGTAACGGCACTGAACCTTAATCGGACACTTTCGAGAAAATGTAGTCTGTGCAGAATCATAAATCAACACGCGACTTTTTGAGTATTTCAATAACTGTTGGGTGCAATATGTGTAGTGCTTCCCCAGTCATTACTGCACAAGTCATGATTGTATAAATATTCCGATTATTAAGCTGTGGCTGGAAAACAAGGCTTGAAAATAGAATCACTTATGAATAAGTCCCTTGGGAATTATGTTCCAAAAAGAACATTAATCCAACACTATACAAGAGTGAATTTGTTTATCCTTGATTTTGCTCTATACAATCTCTCCCTCAACTAAAAGCCAATAAGGTAAAATAGACACACCATATCAGTCGACACAACTGCCATGAACTAGTCATCAACCATCGTCCTAAAAATGGTATGGCTGCTCTCCCTCCCACGACATGCCCTACCTGATATACCCTGGGAGACCATACACCGTATATCAGCGCGCCACCAAGCACCTCACGCGCGCCCAAGCTTTCCCGGCCCACCCTCCCGCTGCCCCCGAAGACCGACCCCGCTCCACTCTCCGCTGTAAACCCAAGCTCCGCTAGCTGTATTCGTTTACAGCGGAGAGTGGGGCGGGGTCGGTCTTCAGGGGCAGCGGGAGGGTGGGCCGGGAAAGCTTGGGCGCGCGTGCGGTGCTTGGTGGCGCACCGATATACTGTAATTCACTTTATCTTCACATGATCAAAATTTCACGGTGTAAGGAAAATGGACATTTTCACTGAACGTTAATTTCACGGTGGCGACAAGTGATTTACAGAGCGGGTGTGTGAAGGAATCATAAATAATAGCAGCAGTTTTTTTTCACGGTGATGATAAGTTCACGGTACAGAGATGACAGTGAACATAAAGTTACAGTAAAAGAAACAAGAATTACAGTATGGTGTCTGGTCTCCCAGGGTATACCTGATAAAAACATGTCAAATTTTCCTGACCTTCTCACCAGAACATGTTCTCTTCAGGGCCTGACCATTGCACATTTTTATGTTGCCCACCTTACTGTATTTAGAGGCAATCAAAATATTTTGCATATCAGCGCCAGGTCTTAACTTCCAGGGGAGTACTGAAAAGTGTCGGATTAAGGTTGCGTCCGATTAAGGTTCAGTGCCGTTACATGTATCTCTAGAAAAAACAACTGACACATTACGTCATAGGTCCATAGTTTATTTCATTTTCACTCGGAGGCCAGAAAACACTTCAACAGACACACTTTGGAGATTCCAGTTATTCATATCAATAAGACACAACATGGAACAGCAAATCTTACCTCAAGCAGATCCTAATGTTTAGCACAGTCCTGTTCACCTATTAGTATCACCCACTGTTTCTGAGTTGTCAACACCGTTTCATAACTGATTTTGGCACACAAACATGACCTACAAAATACAGAACAAATCTGTGATGTACAACGTTTCTGCATGCTAATGTTTTTATTTTATGTGTTCCCAATGGCTAAAACATGTCCAGTATTTTGTCTCATTACAATGTACATGAATGAAGTAACATACATGTATTTTGGATTGAACAGAGATAATTTTGGAGGGTGTTGTATGGAAATATTGGTTGGTGTTGAATCATTCAATTCTGTCATTTTCTACCTGAAAATCATTACTTTCTCATGACATGGGCCTTCCAGTGCAGTTTCCCCTCTAGTTTCTTGGTCGTGCTCTCTTGGTTTGTCCCTTGTACAGTAGGGTCTTGCATCCCAGATACAATGTGAGCTGAGCTACTTCCCACCACCTATAGCTACTACCCAAATGTTTCATGTTCATCACAAATCAACGACCACGGTGGGCTGTTTTTGATGCATAGTGAATACAGTCTAAGTCTATAAATGCTCAAACTTCAGCTGGGGTCGAGAATGCAGTAATGTCATGATTTTCTACGGCAGATCACTTTTACTAAGTTTTAGTCACACCTTTGATTATATATTTGTCTCAACAAGCTTATTTTTCAAGAAGATATTCCAGCATATTTGTATACATCATTACTCAAAAGGACTCAATAAGACATTAGGAGTTACCCATTTTCTTGGTTTGTATCAGGTGAGTTTAGTTTAATTTGTTCCATCTGTGGTCCATACAGTAGTATTAAATACTTTTTTTCAAGGGACATATAACAGAAACAGCCTGATTATCAACAAATCAAAAATAGAATATATCTAGCTTTTGGAGAAAGAGTAGTTCATTATGAAATAGAAATCTCTTTTCTGTTTAGTGTTTTTCACATACCAACTCTTGCCTACATTCTAGAGCTTGTACTGAATTTCTCACACCATTTCATGAAAGTTTAAACTAATGCACTTATGGGCTGACTTTTGTGTATTACGTTTCAATGATGCCTCAAGTCTTTGACTAGGTAGCAGTAGTGTAAATTTTGGCCATACGTTGATTGTGGCGTGTACATTCCGAGTCTGATTAAGTTATTGTATGTACATCTATGTCTACCCGCACACACAGACTCCTTCATTAACCTTTGACCTCTAGCTGGTGTAATAATCTGAAACCTTTCCTTGCAAGCCTTCTAGTGTCTTCTTGGCATCCCCGAGCAGCATGGACGTGTTTGGCTTGTAGAACACCGGGTTGTCAACGTTGGCGTACCCCACACCCAGAGTCCTTTTCATGACGATGACATTCGCTGCCTTCCACACCTCCATAACGGGCATGCCAGCGATGGCGGAGTTGGGGTCGTCTTGGGCCGCGGAGTTCACCGTGTCGTTGGCGCCCACTACCAGAACCAGGTCGGTGTCCTTGAAGTCATGGTTGATCTCGTCCATCTCCAAGACGATGTCGTAAGGAACGCCGGCCTCGGCGAGGAGAACGTTGAGCTGACCGGGCATGCGCCCCGCCACGGGATGGACCCCAAAGCGGACGTTCTTTCCATTCTTCACGAGCGTGTCGATCATGGCAGCCAGCGGGTACTGCCCCTTGGCAGCACAGAGACCGTAGCCAGGAACGATGATGATGTTCTTGGATTCCTTGATGATATCCACCGACTGGTCGACGTTGACCTCAGTGTGAGTGCCAGTGATCTCCATGGGTTTGCCACCTGAGGAAAAATGGCAAGAATTGTTTTACATATTAAAAACAGTACCAGATTTTGATAAGCAGAACTGACAGCTCTGTGCTAGTAAACCAAATACAGCATTGCTGCTATGATAAGGTGGAGGGCACTTACAAATGTAGTTCTGAGTTGGACTAGAAAGTGGGCAAAATGTTGCAGTCCATGGCCTTCATTTTCCCCTTTTTGTTTCCGTAAGTTTTCTATGTTCTCCCCAAACACTACGAGCAGACTTAAATCTCCATTCTCTAGGCCTCATCCATGATCCTTCCATCATCTCATATCAAAGTCTTTGGAGCTTTCTACTACATGGAAAGAGTTCAGCCTTACAAGAATGACATATACAGTGTAGACAGTAAAATCACTTTATGCCATACCTGGGCCGCGAAAACTTTCGATACCATGTGATAATTTTCCATATCACATGGGGTTCTAAGTTGTATCACACAGGCTTCCATAGAATACTTAGAATGCATTTCGAGCGCACCTGTTGCGCCGCCGTTGAAAATTCGAATACCGGATTCGGAGTTTGGAATCAATGTTGTTACAGTTTTTAGTTCAAGGACAAAAAACTCCCTCAACTTCTGGCGCATTCCGCATTGAAATGTGTTTTCTCGGGTGGGTATGACATAGATAAAATACAACACGGGGTACTCCGCATCATCCTTGGTACTAGCCCTCCTGCCGGTCGGATCGCCCTCCGGCCTATGGGCGATCCTCGGGTGATACGGAGTACCCCGTGTTGTATTCTATATTTACGTTATATTGTAACACTGCATGAAGCATTTCCCCGAATATTAACATAATAAGATTAAAAGCACACAATATAATGAATGTCTATACTTGATGATTTTCCCTACCTCCCCAAGTCTTTGTCTTGGCCTCCAGGCCGCCGAAGATGACATTGATGAGGGAGCGGTTCATGGCCTTGCACATGATGTAGGACAGGATGGCACCTGACGAGCCAATCAGGGTGCCGACAACAGTCAGCAAGCTGTTCTGTAACATGAACCCTGTGGAAATAGTGACTCAGTGAGAAGCAGACCAAATAATATCTAGTACTGTATCTAAGTTATTGGCACCCTTAAAGGGACAGGTCTGTGATTTTGCAAAAAGGTTTTCAGTATCATAATCTAAATTAAAGGGGCCCAAAGCAATAGGGCCCAAAAATAAAATTTTTAAAGTCAATCTATTTATACATTTCTGTACATGACTAGTTCAAAGAACACTATCACAATGTATAGCGACGACCATGATGCAAAAATATGACGTTGTTGTGATGTGAGAACTCACTGAAAGTCATCGCCAGGGTTTTTGTAGGCTCGCAAAACTAAGGGGATCATCCTATGGCATGCGAGGTTATAAAATGCTCAAAGTATGAAGTTATTACACAAATGTGCTAGACAGTGTTAGTAAATGTCACTACAATAAAGATTTCAGCATTTTTTTATTTCCATTTTTTGGTCCCTAATATTGCTTTGGTTGCCTTTAAGATGCCCCTGGATATATATCCGTGATGCAGATTTATACAGGACAGGGTAGCATTCCCTGGGAGAAAACAGCACTGTACGTGTGTAGCACGCGAAACCCGGAAGCTGGGCTATTTCACGGGCAACGGGTCGGAGGTCATATGGAAACCCTGAGAGCTTGTATTGTGCTGACACTCTGGCAGCTTAAGGGTTAAAGGGGAATACACTTTTCATTGGTAAGTCCCTCAAGCATTGCCCTAAATAAAATTAAATTCTACTCATTACCGTATCTCCATTACATCATGAGATAGCAGGAAGCCAGCTATTTTTGACATATGTGCACCTACCAGTTACAGCATGAAAAAATCCTATGAAACGTGCCATCAAGGACCTTACCTTCAGCACACAGTGCCCATCCACTGTAACTGTTTAGCATAGAGATGACCACAGGCATGTCTGCTCCACCAATGGCTGATGTCAGTGTCACACCCAACACAGAGGAGAGGCAAGTAGCCGTCCCAAGAGATCTGTAAGAACATCAGTAAAGTGTGATCAGTTGCATCAAGTGTTTTTTAAAAATTTTTTATTCATTTTGCAAAATAACAAATAAACACAGTAATAATACAATAAGGCATCATATATACCACGGATCCAAAGCAAAAGTATGATACAACAAACAAATAAAAGACAAGAATCAAAATGATACCAGCCAACTCAAAATAATACCAGCCATCAAGTGTTTTTTTACATGAACAAAATGAATATACTTTTTGTATTTCATTCTTTGGTTGATGCTTTTATGATGTATCTCATTTTAATACAAAGGTCTTTTAATCTCAGTGGTTTCACAATGATAATCTAAGAGAAGATTTGTCAGCATTGTTCTCTGTAATGTATCACACAATTCAACCTATAAGCTGCTATGTTTTACATAAAAATCACTCAATCATTCATTTAGATTATCTAAGTACTACTTATCTTCTTATTTTTCCTTGGCATTATGTTTCCAAACATTTCACTCTTCTTAGTGATTTCAAAACTAATTTTTTCCCTTCTGTTTGATGTCCTCAGAATTGCTTGGTACCAGTCATCAGAAACGACTAAGTTTCAGAAATATATTTGTCCCAAACTAAAGAAGTTGCAATTTCATTTTCTACATGTGGAGGCTTGTGTTAGCCTACCCTCTGAGGAGAAAGCAATGGAGGACAGACGATTCTGGGCTGACAGTGTGGTTCGAGTGGCAGTCAAGTGTTAGCAGCAGAGCTGACTCCAACTTTTAATTTTTTTCCGTCCCACTCATTGTTTGGGAGCCCATGTTAGTTGTTAAATCAGTCATTTTAAGCTTACAAAAATAAATTTTCATCAATTTCATGTCACAAAGTTTAACAAGCAACTTTCTGTCCCAGGATGGAGGGATGGCTCCTGGTTTAGAGCTGTGTACCTAAGTACCTAAACAAATTTTAGGTAACGTTGGGTAAAATAAATTCGCGGGGTACTTAAATTCGGGATTTTTCGAAAATGGGGTGTTTAGGGATATTTGCTAGATGCAACATCAGTAATACCGCTAGAAATGCAAACTTGACAGACTAACGCATTCAGAACACTGTCTGAAAAGCTTCGATAACCATGCATTAGAAGTTGGCTACGTCAAAAACTCTCCGTCCCTTATTGTCACAGTCTGAGGGCTTCGTGGGAGAATTATGTGTACATAGTTGTTCGCTGGTTTATAAGACAAATGTCACATCCGCTTCCCGCTAGACACAATTATTTACAATACAACTTATTAGAATCTCTTTTGCTAACCTACAACTGGACTCTAAGTGTGATTAATCATCAAAACGCCTCTTTGTTGCTACAACCAATGGCTACGGCACTACGGTGAATTTTCCCGCCGCCATATTCGTTACCCAGAATCCTGCTATTCGGCAGACGACAAACGTTTGCGAGGAACACTTTTTTGTCTAAATGTTGTGTGTGATAGTGGACTGATGGCGATATTTTCCTCAAAGTTTGCTCTTAGCACAAGCAGAAACACATGGACATAGTAGTATTACCATTTCTACGGCATCCAGCTAACGCCCCGATGAATAATGTACAAATTTCCATGACGGTGGGGGTGAACTTTGAGTGACGTTCTACCGACTCAACACACGGGTTGTTCCCGAAGGCCTGATGCGTGCGGTACGGCCGTTTTTTCGTTTTTTTTTACTTGGACACGTCTATATCCATAGCATTCTCCTCAAGCCAAGGATGGAACGAATAGCTGCTGTATAAAATGTGATTAGCGGTAAGA
Organism: Branchiostoma lanceolatum; assembly: GCF_035083965.1. Taxonomy (NCBI): domain Eukaryota; kingdom Metazoa; phylum Chordata; class Leptocardii; order Amphioxiformes; family Branchiostomatidae; genus Branchiostoma; species Branchiostoma lanceolatum. The sequence continues at coordinate 9,986,301 of NC_089723.1, read as the reverse complement.
TATTCAGGACGAATCTTCTCTCTCGAATTAATGTACCCCCCTGTCCGACAGCACCGTCATTGTGCGTGCGGCGGACGATAGTTTCAAGTTGAAATATTATGGTGTCAGCACGACTAGAGACAAAATCTACCATCTATATGATTAGTGCAAAGATAGTACATGATACTGACAGAATAATAGAAAAAAAGGATGGTTTATTATTCTGCTAGATTGCTTTCAGTCAACCATTATCGGAAAAATCCCGAATTTATGTTACCCAACGTTACAGGTACACAGTTTTAGGTACAGGTCCGGACCTGAGCCTGTACCTAAGCTACTAATGTTCAGAAAATGGTAGATTTTCAATACGGACAAAAGCATGTTTGAACTGGTAACAACATATTGCGCTGGGTATTATTTCTATGAAAACACAGATGAAAATTGACTCCGGCCTTACAAATGTGTTTTATGTGCTGGGGTATAGTAGTCTATAATAGATGTTGCTTTAGTGCACTGTAGCGGTGGATACAGGTTCGGCGTAATAATCTCCAAGTCCAAGTTTAGGTCCAGAGATTTACAAATGTATGACCTGAACCTGGACCTGATCCTGTCCAGTTGATGTTTTGTTTTATTAGACCAGTATTAAGCATAGAGAATTAATACTGACACGCACGACTAAAAAAGTTTCTTGGTGAGAAGACTCAAGATAAGCCAGTCTTTGATATTTGAAGGTTGCACTTATTTTAAATGCCTTTTTTGTCAGAGGGGAGACACAAAACATGTTTTATCAAACAAAATAGAAAAATATATTTGTACTTTGTTAGTACATGTTTAGGTTTTTTTGGACTCAGGTTTTTGGCTTTCAGGTTTTTTGGACTCTTGGATGTTATAAAGGTCCGAATCAGGTCCAGGGAACCGTTATCCACCTCTAGTGCACTGCCACAATAATTTCATAGTAATCTTATCTGTCAAAGTGGCCATCCCCTGAGTCAGGCTTGACCTGATTAGTTCAGGTCCAGTACCGATACAGCAGGGTTCAGGTATTTTGGACCTGTACCTAATTGATTGTACCCGGTACTGTATGGGTACAGTGTACTGTATGGGTACAGTGTACTGTATGGGTACAGTGTACGGTACACAGCTCTACTCTGGTTAGTAGTCAGCCAATGAACTCACGCAATGCCGGCTCCCATGCTCGGGTCCATGAGGAAGTACCCCAAGGCTCCGACGTTGACGGCCATCATTCCTGCATTCAGCGCATGGCGGCCAGGGAGCAGGAGGGGGTCAGACTTCAGAGTACCCTGTAAAAAATACAACATCAATTGTATTGTTTTAGTGGTGGGAAAATTTAAGATGAGTGTTACCATTGTTAGATTTCTTTGGAGTTAAATCAGAGCTTTCTAGAGGTCGAACATCATTCCCAAATCAAAGCTTAGAGTTAGAATACTGCAAATCCATGTGATAGTGGGGTTGGTAATGTAGCAGTTGGGGGAAAAGGGTGGAATTTGCGGCATTTATTTCTAACAGTGGGAACAAAGTTTTTGCCTCAACATGTGTGGTCAGGAGGAAGAGTGATCCAAATATTTGTGATGATTAAATTTTAGTGGTTGAAATTTTGGATAGTGACCATGAAAGTCCCTACAATTAAGTTACCGAAATTTAGCAAATAAAGAATTTCAGTATTGGAACCTACCTGAAGCTTTCCGTAGGCGATCAGAGAGCCAGTGAAGGTGACACCTCCGATGAACGTGCCGAGGAACTGGGCGATTCTCTCGATGGTCTGAGGATCATCTCCCCAGTGGGGGGCGTGGGCCAGGTAGGTGGCGACGCAGGTCAGCACGGCAGCCATTCCGACGAAGCTGTGGAACAACGCGACCAGCTGTGGGAGGTCGCTGATGATGATGCGCTTGGCAATGATGGCTCCGAGGGCGCCCCCTACACTCATGGCTGCTCCCATCTGCATGTAGGTCTCTGCAGACACGTCCACGATACCAATGGTGGCAGCGATGCCGGAGGCGATACCGATGATCCCCAGGGCATTGCCCACACGTGAGGTGGTCTGGTGGGCTAGCCCTGTCAGGGCGCCAACACAGCAAAGGGACGCACCGAGGCAGGTGAGGTTGTACATCTCGGGGTAGCCCATCATCTCACCGTAACTGTAGGCTCCGATGAAGCCGACACCGGGGAGGGCGTAGAGGTAGTTGTATTCTGGTGGATCGTCGGGGCGGCGGAACATGTCCAGCATTCTCTGCGTGATGACGAAGCCGCCGCCGATGTTGATGGACGAAATGAAGCACGCTGTAGCGGCCAGGGCGGTGGGCCAGTTGTTGGGGAAGTAGCCTCCACCCATCAGGAGCAACCCTCCCACGGCAGTGATACCGGAGATGGCGTTTGTGACGGACATGAGGGGGGAGTGAAGGGCCGGGGTTACGCCCCACACGGTGTGGTACCCAACAATGCCGGCCAGAGAGAAAGTAGTGAGCTGGGTGGAGAAGGCCGGGTTCGGTGAGCCGACTCCGAGAAGGGCTGCGACACCCAGCCCAGCAGAGTACATCCCAGCACTCCTCATGGTATCCATGAAGTAGTTGGGCTCCGGTGGTCCTACAGCGACCTGTTCTGCTGGCTTGGCCTCTGGGGTGACGTCCAGCTTCGGTGGTGGGGGTGGCGGCCACATCATCTTGCCCTTGTCCAGGATGATGGAACCTCGGACGACCTCATCCTCTAAGTCCAGCACGTACTCCCCGTTCCCTCCGAGCGACAGCAGCAGCTTGCTGATGTTGTTGGCGTACAGGGTGCTGCTCTGGGTGGGCAGTCTGCTGGGGAAGTCGGTGTACCCGATGTGCGTCACCCCGTGATGTACGTACTTCTCTCCGGGTTTTGTCGTCGCCACGTTGCCACCTGCTTCCGCCGCCAAGTCGACGATGACGGACCCCTGCTTCATGGACTCGACCATCTCCTTGGAGATCAGCTTTGGTGCGGGCTTGCCGGGAATGAGCGCCGTGGAGATCAGGATGTCGATCTCCTTGCACTGCTTGGCGAATAGGGCCATCTCTGCTGCAATGAACTCTGGGGACATCTCTTTGGCATAGCCGCCACCTCCTTCACCGGACTCTTCCACGTGGACTTCCAGGGCTTCTCCTCCTAAGGACTTGATCTGCTCTCTGGCAGCCTCTCTGGTGTCAAACCCTCTCACAATGGCTCCCATGTTCTTCGCAGTACCGATGGAAGACAGACCAGCCACACCACCTCCGATGACCATGACTTTTGCTGGAGGCACTTTCCCAGCAGCTGTGATCTGACCCGTGAAGAATCGTCCAAAGCTATTGGCTGCCTCTAACACTGCCTTGTAGCCGGCAATGTTTGCCATGGAGCTCAGGGCGTCAAACACCTGCGCACGACTGATACGGGGCACGCAGTCCATGGCCAGTACGGTGGCATTCCGCTTTGCCAGCAGGTCGATGAGCTCCTGGTTCTGTGCAGGGTAAAGAAAGCTGATGAGGTGTGCACCATCCTTGAGCTGGCCAACTTCCCCTGCGCTCGGTGCTCGCACCTTCAGGATAATGTCCGACTTGAACACATCTCCGGTATCCTTGATTTCCGCACCTGAGCTGACGTACTCGGACTCGCTGAACTGTGCCTCCGCACCAGCACCACGTTCCACACTCACCTTGAACCCTGCCTTTGTCAAGATCGCACACGCAGCCGGGCTGAGAGCAACTCGACGCTCGTTCAGGAATGTCTCCTTGGGTACGCCGACTGTTAGCTCGCTGTACGGGATCCCCTTAAGCGTGACTTGTTCTCCGCTGGACGAGAAGAGACACTTGAAGGTGTTGAGGTTGCGGCTCTGCACAGATATGACCTTCTGGATGTTCCCACTGACCAGGTTGTCAATCAGCGGCACTAGGCCCTGCTTCTCCACCGTTCGGAGCAGCCGGAACATTTTGACTTTGGGTGAGCAGTCCCTTCACTATCTGTCAAGAAAAAACAACAACAGATTGGAATTGAACATAGCCACAGACACCTAATATAGATGTACAAACAGAAACTTATATACCTTTTCACAAGTTATTACAATATGCATTTATCTGGGGAAATCAAGGTTTTACAGCTTTCAGGTCACCTAATAGCATTGAATGGAATGGCCGATGCTTGATAATCCAGCCCCTAGCTTTGATTGAGTACATGTAACGGAGGGTGCTGCAACTTCGGACGTAAATTTATGAGTTGGACATCGTATAGCACCAGTGTCGGTTATCTGAAAATTGTTGCGTTTTGACGAATGATAAATTAGAGTGGTGGTGTTTGAGGATTTGCCATTGTGTGAATTGCTTAATTTCAGCGAGGAATTTAGCTACATAAAGAGACTTACTTGATACTTAAAATTGCCATTGGTGCTACAATAAACAGCTTTTGTAAACATGTGACAAAATACATGTAGTACGGTAGACCACAATGTACATAGCCTTATTAAGTTATCTAAGTTTTTCTTGTACCATCATGGTACAAAATATCTGCGCCGTGGCCCTAGTATTTGTGGAAGCGCACAAGGAAATTTTTAATTTCCCACAACTGCATTGTGACAGAGAATCTATCCCCAAATTCATTTCATCCGGCCAGAGACAAGAGCAAGTGGCTGGTTATTTTTATCTGACGGGCCCAAAGGAATTTCAAACATTTTATTCACAAAAACTGAAAAAGAATTCATGTCTAGACGTCAGAAGTTAAGTTCATTTTTCTGTGATCTAGTTTTACTGAAAGATAATTCAAAGTCAGAATAGGTTCGGTGAAAGTACAATAAAAAATGTGGGGAAAGAATTACATACGATAAGGGGCCATGCACTTTGGAAACTGATGAGTTATTCAACTTATTGCATTACACTTTCAACCAAGCAGCTGGCCATACATGAATAAATATCTGTTGTTATGAACCCTCCTCTGATTGGCTCAACAACTTGATTAAATTTCTTCCTTTCCTCCCTTACTGTGGGACCCTCTAATACATCAAGTAGGCTACCTAAACAAATAGCAGGGTTCCTCACAAAGGAAACTTACACCAGAGGAGACATGATGATCTGATGGGTAAACAAATCCACACCTAGACAGGTGAAACAATGGGATACATTGCATTGTGTATATTGAAAAACTGTATTTGTATCAATGAGCCAGTATTCATTTGTAACTGCCATTTCAGTTTTGCAGGCATTGGCAGTGGCTAACATGGACATGTCGCTTAATAAAGTTAATGCTTGTGTCTAAGGGGGAAAAATCAGGACAGACTGAAAGCGGGTCTTGAGGTATGAGTAAACAGTATTTCGCCACGACCCCCGGAGTCTGTGACGTAGCGGTAAGAAAATAGTGCGCCCTAAATCTTGAACCATATGTAAAAACGTTGAAGTGAATGCCAGCGAGGCACAAACTTTACTGTATGGTAGTATAATAAGTGGGCTTTCGGATCGTAGGAATGAGATTGTGAAGTTTTCCCATTCGGCGTATACATGCGTGTGACCTTTGCAGCTGCCTGCCAAGGTGAGTCGGCTTCACTTCCGCATGACCCCGCATGACCCCATATCAAAGTGGCCGTCAAATTGTTATAAAACCATAACTTTTTTTGGTTTTCACTTATTTTGTAGATCGTACCCTCGACTTCAACATATTCGTTTGTTGTGATTTTGTAGGGTACCCTACTATGATTTTATCCACGTCGATGTGGGTCACTTTGGGGTCCTTAACTATGGAAACCCCCATAGGCCGAAAACTGTGTTCTGCTACCTTGAGTCGATGGTCGTCTTGTTGAAGTGGTTTTTAGAACAAGTTTGACTGCATATCATCAACTGTCTTGACAAACTTAACCCAAGTTTTGAGTTGTTTTCAATTCTTATTATAACTTAAGAACGTAAATAACATTTATAATTTATCAGATCAAGTTTTTCTTTCAGGAGGGATGTTTATTAATCTAGAGGCAGAAGTGCAAGCAATTACAATTGTGCCCTAGCTCGGCAGGAATAATAGGTGTACCTACATGTCTATCTACTAGTAAACTGGTGTGGTATGATTCTATGAACTGGTGTAAACCGGTGTGGTATACCTTGAGGTGATTTACCAGACGGTTATGCAAAATATACAAATTACCGTCAATAAATAAACAACCAAACAGCTATTCACTGCTGCTATTCATGAACAAACACTAAAGTTCAGTTAACAAATTTGCGAACTGTATTTTAACCTAGGGCTACATGTAACATTACATAACATTTGTAAGAGGGTCACATATAAATTTTAATGGATAGAAGTCACAGCACAATGGTGGTCAAAGTTCAATTGGCAAAAGCATAGCAGCATGGCGACATGATTTACAAGCATCGAAGGACGTGCATTCATGGAAACAATGCCAGAATTACTGGACAATCAAGAAATCTCAATTTCCTGACAGAAGGGCAAAGTTAGATGCAACACTGTCACTAATCTTAAACTGGTAACGTTAGCTAGTGGTACAACTGCTTCTTTGTTGTAATACACATGCTTTGTGTCCATGGCGCCGTGTTAATTGGCGCCAATTTTCAAGCCCATCCCCTTATTCTACTTAGCACATGTTCTGATAGCTTCAAATTATGGATCTGTGTCGCGTGCCATTCACAAAACAGCGCGATTATGCCCATACAAGACGTTGCCTTTGTCACTCCCCCCTCCCAAAGGACGCCATATTGGGAACTTGACCCGCGCGCTTACACTAACGCACCGGGCCTTGCTGCCACGCACGATCCTGTCCTCTCTACAACCTTAAGTACGTTGCATGCACGTTTGCTGGATTTTCTACCTACCTATGGACACTGTCAGGTTGTGCTAGTCGACCTTTACACGAAGATCGACCGCCGGCGACAGCGAAAGGCTGCTTCTTTCCCGTACTGTGCAGTAGCCGGCGTATGTGGCAGTCCCGGGTGCTGTGAGCTCGTGTTTCAACTACAACGGGTAACAAGCAGTTTATCTTGGCTGGTCAGTCTTGTCACCAATGCGTCAGTAGCCTAAAACTGCAAGCCAGCGGTAATACATATTCACGTGCTTTGGCGCCCAGCCTCTATCTGCTGTGGTGTCTCCTTACACCCATTGGCTTTGTATAAAATACGAAACGTAAACTTTGAAATTGCAAAACGTTTCTTGAAATAATCCACATTGTATACTTATCAGCTCATATTTGATAATTAAATATAGCTAGGAGATATCATAAAAAGTATTTCGTTATAATTTGATGGATATATTGCCAAATTTGTAATTAAAAAAAAAATTTCATCGTCCACTAAAATACATTTCGATTTCTTTAGTAGTGTTACGTATTTTACAACAACTCGTGACGTTGCAAGAAAGCAGGTCAAAAGTTCGTAGGTTATTTCTAACCAATCAACGCAGAGAATCGCCTGTCAATCACAAGGTCACCCCGCCCCTTTCTGTCCTAAGGTCTCTTCTACCAAAAAGCCGGAAAATGGCGGGTGTTCTCACCAAGGTTTCCCGTATCGTGTCTGCTTCGCAGTCGACCCTGCGCCAAGCTCCTGCTGCCCTCGGCACTACAGCATCCCTCCAACACAGAAACTGTAAGTCTGACACAATAAGTGGAAGAAGTTAACGCGTATGTTAGGCACAAGGTGGCTCCACGTTGTTTGTTCAGCAGTGAGTATGATGGCCCACATCAGGGCCCATTTTTGTCTCCAGACGACCCCAGGGCGACTTTGTTACTATGGAGTACGTGGCTATATTTGTGGCGGATTCTACCGAAAAGGAACAGTATAGCTATGGCGGGAACTTTGGAGCCCACTGATAAAAATCCTCGTCAGCCTGCTGTCATGGAAACAGTCTACATAGTCCGACTAAATTTTTGCATGCCGTCCAAGAACGTGGCCTACGTGCTGCACTACTTCATAATCATATAAAATACACAAAGGAAAAGTCACCTTGATTATTTTGCATATAACAGTGCCAGAAAAAACTTTCGTAGCTTCAGACTTAGATGAAGCAAGGAGTTTTTATCAATAAAACCTTGACAAAACCTCATTGGACGAACTTTTAAATGTATTACCTCTGGCCTCACCTGTGTGCCCTTTGTCCCCCGGTTAGTATAAATCAGTTCAGGTGCTCTTAAGTTGTCCTAGTAACATTAGTAGTTTTAGAATTGTATTAAGGATGCAAAAGTTAGTATGTCAAAATAGGGCAAAGCTATGCAAAGTTTAAGAATAAAGAAAGGCACTGGGTTTTCATGGGTGCCAGTAAAGCGTCCTCAGCTGAAGAACAAAAGACACCGACTGGCCTCTGCTCATGTTACTCTTTATCAGTTCATTAGTGTGGGGGGACGCGTAACAGGATACTTAGACATTACTACTAGGGCTAGTCCTGAAAGATTTGAAGAGGGACAAGAGTCACAAGACCCCAGGTAAAAGAAACAAAAATGTGGTGTGCCAGCCGGTACATGTATATGAAATATAGGTGAAAGGTTATATTTGTCAAAGCAAGGTCAAAGAATGCAGTCTTGCCTCTTCTCCAAGCAGATGTAGAAAGGCAAAATTCTACTGTTTCTCAAGCGCCTGGTTCCACAGAGCAGAAAGGCTGCTCCCATGCATAAGTAACAACTGATGTTGACCCTGAATGGGGACAAGCGGAAGAAGTCGCATATCCAAGGTTATCTTCAAGGATGATCCAACATTGATAGAACTTCCTGTCCTAATCAAATTCAAACTTAGTTGCATTGCTGATTTGCATTAAAACAAAAAAGATGCTGAGCATACTACAGCTTGAGGTCTACATTCAGCCTTCATTCACTTGTGTCTTCATCTGTAGCCCTGCTGTAAGGGAGCAAGTTATAGTTGGATTCGACCACTTAGAATGGAGAATGTCAACAAGGCTGAATTGAAGTATATGTTGTTTCTTTTGTAAACATGCAAATCCAGCAAAAGCGTGAGGGCAAGAGCCAAAGAGAATTGTTAACGTTTCAATCCCTCTGTTTTTTAAATAAATCCTTCAAGTAGTCACAGGCTCGAAATGAGACTTGAACACCTTCTTATGGAGGAAAACATTTCAAGTGTGTCCTATGTTTACATTCACCACACTTAACATACAGCGGAGGTACACATTATGGTTGAGGAGTGACCTTTGCCTCCCTTTCCTTACTTGAGAGCAACTGAGATGGATCAAACTGTGTTATGGGCAATTTCAGTTTGCAATTTATCTCTAAGTAGATTTTTTCTGTGGCAAAATTGTGATTGCTAGCGAAGACTGTGTCCATGTGCCACCTTCAGCCTTCATTGGCTTGTCCATGGGCCACAGTCTTGGGACTCTTGGCAGGCAGTTACAGTTTTGCCACCGAAAGATCTGCTTGGAGATACATTGTAAGTTGCAATGGGGGGCTACATTATTGGCAGTATTGGATATCTGCATTTTAATTCTAGAGCAGATTTTGACTGACAAAAACTCATCGTCTTGCCATCGTCTCTTCAGTGGTACAGCTCTTATCATCATTATCTGTCTTAGCCCTTCTTTGAAGGAATTTGAAGTTTTACTGTATGTGGACAACAGCATTACCTTCATTGTTATTTGATAAAGACTCGTGTGCACATATTAGAGTTAATACAGTAACTTAGTAATTTGTGAGGATCCGTGCCCTATGCTGCTGTTGCCAGCTGTGAGGAGTGTTTCCGGTGATAGAACAGTTATAAATGTCACAGTAAAATAGCAGTCCAGAAATAGTGCAAAGGACACATCAACATCCAAGCAAGGTTATCATGGTTCTGTGCAAATTTGAGGGACAAAAGAACATATGGAAATTCATCTACATCTACATTGCTGATACCCCCAAATTCATCAGCCTTTGAGCATTTCTTTTGTTATGATAAGCATCTATTCAGGATTAATGTCCAGGGATGTTTTATAGAGAAGGGGGCAAATGAATTATCATTTGAAAATAATACAATTGACATGGAACATATGTTCCCTTTCTACTCCATCAAAGGTGAACAACGGGTGTTAACAAGTGCACTGATTTTGATTGGCATGATGCTTTTATTACCCACGAGACCATATGATATTCACTTTCAGAATTATATATAGATTTATAATGGCTTTCACTTGTCACAGTACTGACTGACAGGGTCTCTCGATAAATAGAACTCACTCTGAATTGCTCTGACAGTAACACTGTATTAACCGGCATGCTGAGACATTAAAATCATTTACATCACCATTACAGCTTAGGAACACATTAAATCCAATATAAAACAAATTTTAATCACATAGAAATGACCTGTGATGCAGTAGATATTCTAGACTGGTTTCCGCAAGACCTGTCAGATTGCCAGTACATTAAGTCTTGCAATCTTAGCTGCTAACTGTATTACTGTGAATTGACGTCATTGCTAGGCTCGTGCAGGGCTCGTGGGCATCAACACTCCCTTCTGCTGTCAAAGAGAAATAGCTTTGTAACACAACTGCTGTAGGATGTTCAAGGGCAAAGCCATAATGTAATATGTCCCATGACTAATTTACAGCTACCATTTGCTCAGCATGTTCATGTCGCAGCAAGAAAATGACATGTTTTGTTTTTGAAAATAGATCTCACATTTGTGTGCTGGTGATTGATTTGATAAATGTATGTAACCTGCCTCTTTCATTGATTGAGGAAAAAAACATGATTCAGATGTCTCAATATATGATTCTGGATGAATGATATTTTTAGATCACAGATTCCACATCATATGAGTTGCCAAATGTGGGATTACTTACAAGATCATGTACCGGTATGAAGTATTTTTTTTTTCCCTCAGCCTGGTGGATGCTTCAGGTTTCGTCTTAGCGATTTCCACTCTACATTATATTCATTTCATGTACTGTTGACGTTGTTATTCTTTTTTTAACAGTATTACATGTAGGTCATTTGTCTCGACGTGTGTATGCATGTTTTTGAAGAGAATAGAAGTTGGTTTGTGAATGAACCCTAGAAGGGGTCTACCCTAAATCTCTTAATTTTTTCATCTATGGGATGTACAGAAAATGCAAGCACAAAGCTGAAAAAAACTGAATGGCTAATCCTGAACGGAGGTAGCTTGGCTCTTTGTATTGAACATTTGTTAATATCTGTTGCTGCCTTCCCTGCCCAGATGCCTCAGGAAAGCGTATCGAGGTGGCCAACCCTGTGGTGGAGCTGGATGGAGATGAGATGACCAGGATCATCTGGGACATGATCAAACAAAAGGTAAATTCTCTGGGAAAGTTATAGGAAAAACAGTCAACACGCATCCCCATCTCTCCCCATTTCGTTCTGACACTGACCCTACACAAGTTTTATCACAATGCAATTAAGCTTAGATATAACCCTATTGGGACTATAGTGTAATTTCTGGCTAAGCCAATAAGCCTACAGGTGAAGTACTGTAGATGCATTTAAGTTTGCGGTGGTTTAATGTTCACGGTTGCCATGGTAACCTCTTCACTGTCAACTTAAAATCACCGCAAAAAAAATGCTCATTATTGTCTTCTGTCATGAAATTGAATCACTGCGAACCTAAAATGCATCTACTGTACAAAGCTGGCACTGCCAACATCTAGCACATAAGCTAGGAAACATCTGGTTTGTCACATGAAGTGCAATGGTTTCTGACTTTTTTCATGGTAGCGTGCGTAGTCCAGTGGTTAGCGATCTTGCCTCTGTAACTAGAAGCTGCGGGTTCGATCCCGGCTGTGTCGCTCACCCGACATGCACGCTACCGGAAAGGGTCGCAGTCCTTAGGACGGGACGTTAAGCCGTGGTCCGCTGTTAACTGTGCTTATCGAAAAGAGCTAGGGGAATTTCCCCGGTACAATGAACCTGTAAATACTGTACATAGCGTCTGTCTTCTCTGTCATGACCAGTGGAAGATTAGCTCATCTGTTCATTGAGTTCATTTGAGCTAAACTGGTTTGAGATCACTTTCCTTTTCAAACACACTTTGTTGACCAATGTACCTTACTGTGTTGAGACTGACAGTTGTGTTTGTGACTTCTCCTCCAGTTGATCTTCCCCTACGTCAATGTGGACTGTAAATACTACGACCTGGGTCTGCCCTACCGTGACCAGACCAACGACCAGGTCACCGTTGACTCTGCCGAGGCCATCAGGAAGTACAACGTGGGCATCAAGTGTGCAACCATCACCCCTGACGAGGAAAGGGTTGTGGGTCCGTGTTTTGTTGTATTGATTTGAATGACTGATTTATTTCGATAAGATTGCAGACAATACCATAGTGGCCATAATACAGCTGAATTTAGGTATCACTCAGAATATCAGATTCAGTCCCTGAGACTAATACAGTCAGGGATATAGCATTAATAATAATAATAGTCTTTATTGCAAATTCCTGCCCAAATGGGCAAAATGCACAGATGACCACATGTGGTCTATACGAAGCATAGTGCAAAATATGAATTGATAAGATGCTACATTCTAACATTAAAAAAACTATCAACAGACAAACTTTGGACTATTGCTAAACTAATGTTGATCACCTAGTACTTTCTTCTCTCTTTTTGAAATTTTTGGAAACATGACTACATACTTTGTCTATTATATGTTCGTTCTTACATGACATCAGGTATATAAAAATGTCCTGCTTTGACATTTTTGCACATTAATGATAGTTAGAACACACCAGAAGTCTCAACAACAGTAAAAATGAATTGCATGAACAAATTGTTATAACAGTTAGATTGGAAACACAATCGAAGATTAAGTGAAGATATACACCAAAGCATTGGGATGTAAAGATACAGAAGTATTTTAGCAGACTGATACAGATTATCAAAATCAGCTATCATTCTGCATTTCAATGATTTAACTAGAAATGGTGTAGTTAGTATGTTTCTGCCATGCAGTGTATATTTTTGTGTGTGTACACAACAAACACTTTCCCAGATATTTCACAGCCAGTATACATTTCATTTTGATGCCCCAACAGAATTCGACTTGAAGCAGATGTGGAGATCCCCCAATGGGACGATCCGTAATATCTTGGGTGGAACAGTGTTCCGCGAGCCTATCCTCTGCAAGACCGTACCCCGCCTTGTTCCCGGCTGGACGCAGGCCATCGTCATTGGCCGTCACGCTCACGGTGACCAGGTAAATCTTTCAGAATCTTTTACAAAATTCTCACTCAAGCCTACTCAATATTATTAACAAGGGCCGTCTCCAGCTTTGAATTTCTTTTCGTCCCACTAGTTATTTGGAAGCTGATGTTATTGATTTTCATTGTCATATCTTTAAGCGTACGTTTCTGTCAAGGATTTTCCTTTAATAGATTGTTGAATTTTTGTCCATCATAACATTCAAGATTCCTTTCTCAGGATTGAGGGATGGATCCTGGAAACAGTCTACCCTTGTACCAGTAGATAGTAGATGACTGTTTATTGCAGTCAAATGAGGTTAAGGATAAGCTCAGGAGAGGAGAACTCCGAGAAGGTCCCTCTTTTTATTCAAAAGAATTTTTACGAATCTAACTTCTGTTTTCCCTGTGCAGTACAAGGCCACTGACTTTGTAGCTGAGAAGGATGGCAAATTTGAGATGGTGTTCACCCCTACGGACGGCAGCGAACCAACCAGATATGAGGTGTTTGACTTCAAAAACGGAGGTGGATGTGGCATGGGCATGTACAACACTGATGAGGTAGGTTCTCCTGGCGTCTAATAGAAGTACTTGAGACAGATCTAGATAGTGTATTCTAAGATGAGTTCAGGTATTTGATTTAAACAAGGGAGCAAGTTGTACATTAGAACAAAGCCTTTGTACTCGGTAATGACAGTTTGAGGAATGTTCAGGCTATGGCTTACATTGTCCAATGGCAACCATATAGCTGGTCCATATTGACCATAGTAAAATCCTACTTCACATCTACCCTACAGCATTGCCTATGGTTAAACAGTCCTATACAAGAATGACAGTCTCTGTCACAAAAAGACTCACATGAGGCACGTCTGTAAGCTGATTCAGTTCTGTCTGTTCGGGTTTTTGTTCGGCTCTGCAGTCTAGGCTTTCCTGACTTTAGTTGCCTGGACAATGTGAATCTCTATCTGGATCAGTAATTAGGACAGGTACAGTACAAGTACCTAAACATTCCTCTGTATCTCTCCAGTCCATCACAGGATTCGCCCACAGCTGCATGCAGTACGCCATCAACAAGGGCTGGCCTCTGTACATGTCAACCAAGAACACCATCCTGAAGAGATACGATGGCAGGTTCAAGGACATCTTCGAGGAAGTCTACCAAAAGTAAGCTTATACTACTACTACTACTGTCAGTCAGGAAGACTTAAGGACATTTTACTGTGCATTGGAAAATAGCAAGACAGTTGCATTGTTTTTTGATCGATAGTTGTGTATGCGTTACACTTCTGTACGTTTGGGACCGCATGGTGATGTCATCCCCTGTGATTGTACATAATGTAAATACTTTGCGTTTGGGAATGCATCTCCTTACTAGTATTATGTACTAAACTACGCACAAAAAGTTCGGAAACTTAACTTTGGTCGATCATATTTTCTTTAGTTTTTTTACCGATTTCAATGTATTACATATCATTTAAAAGCTTATTCGATTTCCTTTCCCATGATACCAAACTTATTGTGATTGCAAGTTCATGAAACGAGCATCAGGCCTGCTAAAGTGAGTGGGTCAAAGAAATAAAGTGCCCAGATTACCTTACTATAGTCAAACATGCTATTCCGTACATATTCTTCTGTTGATATTGACTTCTGTACGAGGGTATTGTGAAAAATCAACAGGAATAAACAAGACATATTCATGAAAGCTTAGTTTATTCTTTATCAAAACCAACAATCTGTGTCTTAGTAACGGGTTAGCAAGGAGTCTTAGTAACGGGTGGTCCAGCCACGCGCTGTCACTACAGCACGGCACCTCCTCCTCATACTCGTCACCAGTCGCGCAATGCGATGCTGTGGGATAGCGTCCCATTCCTCCACCAGCAGTCGTCCTAGGTCAGCCAGCGTTGTTCTCTCGGTCACTCTTGCTCGGACAGCTCGCCCAAGCTGATCCCATAGAGGTCCGGGCTCTTAGAGGGCCACTCCATCCTCTCTACACCTGCATGCTGGAGATGGTCGGCGATGATCCCTGCCCGGTGTGGGCGGGCGTTATCATCTTGCAGCAAGGCATTCGGTCCCATGTTATGGAGGAAAGGGATGGCCACCGGATCAAGTATTGTGTCACGATATCTTTTTGCATTGAGGGTTCCTGGTACAAGTCTTGTCTTTCCCCTGGAGGTCATGCCTCCCCATACCCCAATGTTTGTTGTGAAACAATAACAAAAAATAACACCTGTGGATGACGATACTGTTGCAGGACGCAGGTGTTTATGTGGTGTAAACAATTGGATCTTCGATGTGCTAAAAATAACCTTGGATGTTCTGTGTGCTAGAAATAACCTTGGATGGTCTGTGTTCTAAAAATAACCTTAGAACCTGAGGAAACAATGTATTGAATCATCATCCGCGCCCATACCGATAGGATGTCACAGCGCGCGTATGACACCAACAGGGAATTTTGGGCACTTTTTCTCCGTGACCCACTCACGTTATTAGTCCTGGTACTTGTTCCGTGGGGTTTCAATCACAATAAGTTTGGTATCATAGAACAGGGAATCACACAAGCTTTATAATGATATATAATTCATCAAAATCGGTAAAAAAAAACAACGGAGATATAATCAACCAAAGTTAAGTTTCCGAACTTTTTGTGCGTAGTTTAGTATTAGCAGCGACACCTGTGCTGCATTACTACATGTATGTGAACCAGTCAGAATTGCCTTGAAGAAGGTGATAGATGGTCACCAAAACGTCGGTGGAATAAATCTCTTGGTTGTGTAAAAAGTCTTTTTATTCAGTGACTTACCAACCTGATGAAACTATTCATGGAGAAAGACAGTAAGTTCAAAATATCCAGAAAATAGTTTGACAGTTCAGAGAGCAGTACTATGTTCAAGATTGCATATACATGTATATGTAGAGGAAAACAATTCACGAAAGAGTTACAAAAATAAAATAGTTATTTTGTAAGATTGAATCTCAACACAATGTGAAAGCCATGTGTGTGTAAGACTTTGAAATACCAGATACTAGTATTTGCCTTCAAATACATTTCTTTTACCAGGGTGCATTTGTAGCTCTCTCAGTGACTGAACACTGCTTTTCCGAGATGCCCTGGGTACATACATACAATATATGCACAATGTACAAGGCAGAAGCATATTTGTACATCAAATCCTAAAGTTGTTACCCATTATAAATAAGTCATTATCCATGCCAGGTTGTAAGGTTTGGAGGTCAGGTCAAACCACTGTCTTGCACAGTATTTGTAGAACTTCATTGCTTCCCTCAGAAATTACAAGAACGAGTTCGAGTCCAGGAAGATCTGGTACGAGCACCGTCTGATCGACGACATGGTCGCCCAGGTGCTGAAGTCGTCTGGAGGGTTTGTGTGGGCCTGCAAGAACTACGACGGAGACGTGCAGTCTGATGTCGTCGCACAAGGTGGGTTTCACCTCGCTGTTCAATATTTTGTGTTGAAGTTTGATATTTGCAGACCAAGCATGATATTGTGAAATGTTTCAAGAGGTCTTTGTCATTGCCTTTGTGTTGTCTTTGTAACTTATCGTGAAATAATGTGTTTTGTATTTCTACTATACCACAGAAAATTGTTTCTACTGCCAACTTGAAACACTGCTAAATTAAGTCCTTGTAAAAATACATTGTAAATGAAATGATACAGCACATTGTTCTTTCTGATTTATTTATTCTAACCAGCATACTCTGGTAGAAAGTTTTTCCAAGAAAATTCCTCATCACAAGAAACAATTCTGCAACTCTTTGTAAATTGAAACTGATTTGATTTTGTTTCCACAGGCTACGGTTCCCTCGGTCTGATGACCAGTGTCCTGGTGTGTCCTGACGGAAAGACCGTCGAGGCCGAGGCTGCCCACGGCACAGTGACCAGACATTACCGGGAACACCAGAAGGTAAGAGACAACTCCTGCGTCCACACAGGTCACCCTCCTTAAAGCAGGACCCCTATTGCTTGATTCGTTGGGTGTCTCACGTAGGGGCCCTGCTCGTCAGCGACGGTAGACACGGTTCTGGCACCGTTACGGACAGTTGCTCATGAATAATTAATGAACTATCCTTATTTGGCGGTTAATTTGTTCTGAACCTAAAGTAATGGATGTGAGACGTAACTTGATTGGTTGATAGCTTCCCAGCGTCCTTTGCGCTTTTGCTTGAGATGAGGTTTAGCAAACCCTCTGATTGGCTGAAGCTGTTTTGGTGGCGATGGTGCCAGAACCGTGTCTACCGTCGCTGAAGAGCAGGGCCCCTATGCTAGCGAGCCAACGAATCGAGCGATAGGGGTCCTGCTTTAAGGAGGGTGACACAGGTCTATTTCTGTTGTTACTGAGGGCAGTTCCATATTACACCCCCTTTCCACCAGAGGCTGCAACTGCTTAGTGACCAAAGATTTTACATATTGCTCAACAAATGTATTTTTTTGTCACTTAAATTTTTTTCAACGTTTTGTTGTCTTGCATCACATTCCAGTCATGAAATCAAGGATTACAGAAATTCAATTTTGGTCGCTGGATGATCGCTCCGCAATCACTGTCTAGTGCAAAGGGGGCCTTAGGCCACACCAATTTAATTTCTTGGTTAACAGATTTTTGAAAATAAATTTTAGCACGAGGAAATTATTAAAACCAAAGGCTGGAGTGAAAAAACTTGCACCTGACCCTGTTTACTCCCTGAAATTGTATGCACCAAAGTAAAAGTTCCTCTGAGATGCTGTTTTCATGTTGATTTTCCAATCTAGCATTTTTTTTTAAATTCTGTTAACCAAGAAATTCAATCGGTGTGGCCTTACAAGTAAAAGATTATAAATTATGTCCAGCAGTAGAGTGGATGCAGTGGCTTGTGTGTTGATCATTTGATGTGTTAACCACAGGGAAACCCCACGAGTACCAACCCCATCGCCAGTATCTTTGCCTGGACGAGAGGTCTGGAGCACCGTGGGAAACTGGATGGGAACCAGGATCTAGTCAAGTATGAGGAAACATAGCACTTCTTTCTTGTCACCTTGTGCATATCATAACAATGAAGATAGAGTAAGATCACAACCATCTTAGTCTAGCATTATTTGTGTTACATATGTTGTATATATACATAATTGTTGAGGTGTGTTATATAATTGTTACTTGTAAGTGATAGGAGCTAGTCAGCAGGTCTATGTAAAATATCACATTCTTGTTCTGAGCTTGCTCAGTAATTTCTCTAATCAGAGCACAAGATTCTGAAGTATAATACGATGTGAATACTGTTGGCAGTTCCATCATCCTTCCAGTATTTTAATGACTGTAGGGTCAAAGTGTTTCATTTTGCTTTGTGCATTTGATTTGTGAAATGTTTAAAGTAGGTTCTACTGAGTACTATACATGTAGGTCTGCCAGTTTTTTTAAAACATACATGTACTTGTATTTTGTGCTGTAGGTTCTGCCAGACCCTTGAGCAGGCCTGTGTCGACACCGTGGATTCCGGGAAGATGACCAAGGACTTGGCAGGATGTGTCTATGGAGGCATGGCCAAGTGAGTCAAAAAGCACACTTATTGATGACCTCATGTAGTACTGCAAATTTTCAAAATAGAGCTGTGTACCTAAACAAATTTCAGGTACAGGTACAGGTACACGGGTTTACGTACAGGTCCGGACCTGAACCTGTACCTTAACTACTTGTGCAGAAAATGGTAGATTTTCGATAAGGACAAAAGCATGTTCGAACTGGTAACAACATAATATTTAATTGTGCTAGGTATTATTTTTATGAAAACACAGATGAAAATTTGACTCCAGCCTTGCAAATGTGTTTTATGTGCTGGAGTATAGCATAGATGTGGCTTTAATGCACTGCCACGGTAATTTCATAGTAATTTTATCTGTCAAAGTCGCCATCCCCTGAGTCAGGCTTGACCTGATTAGTACCAGTCCAGTACTGGTCCACCAGGGTTCAGGTGTTTTAGACCTGTACCTACAATGTAATTGATTGTACCCGGTACTGTATCGTTGGTACACAGCTCTACTTCAAAATGTTCGCAGTAGGTCTATTTTCGCGTTGAACTCTCCACAGTGAAATTGTGATGCCGTGAATGTGTTTCCATTGTATTACTACTGTTCTACAGGATTGTGTCAATGGCAAAATTTCACAGTGAAAACTTCCTATCCTATCCTGTCCTATTGCAAAAGGAAGTCCCTGCAAATATAAACCAATTTACAGTAGATAGAGAATCTAATGTCCTTGTACTGTTGAAGCCAAGTACCAACCTTTTAATGAAAACAATCAAAACTCACATGTTTGTAGCTGAACACCAAACTGCTGAATGAAAAATAATTTTTTTTACTTCGGTTTTTGACCGACAAAGACGACGTGGCACTGTACTCAAGTTTTTATAACTTATATTTAACAGTGCCACGTACAGATAACAGCATGCCAATGTTTATATCTATACACCTTGGCAAAGTGAGGAAAGTCGTGTAAAGTGCCTTTCCCAAGGGCACAACATCGGTGGTGTCAGGGGGAGTCAAAACTCGAAACCTCTTGGTTCTGAGTCGAACACCCTGCCTTTACGCCACACGAAAAATGATTGAAACTGACCCATTTGTGTTTCACCCCTTCCCTGCAGTGTGAAGCCAGGCCAGTACCTGTACACCATGGACTTCCTGGAGGCTATAGAGGAAGAACTGAAGAGAAAGATGGGCAACTAGACTGAACCAGCCAGCTTCATGTGGAACAGTTCATGTCACAAGGGACTGTAGTGCAGAGCCATGTGTGTTGTATGCAGTGTACACGATAGTGGGGGGAGTTCAACTGAAACTAAAGTTCTGTATTGTATACTGCCTAAACTAAATTAGCTTAACCCTGTAATCTACCTGAAAATGAAGCAGTATAAAAGAAAATTGGTGTTGATACTAAATTATTGCCTTGCTTCTATATCACCGAAGTTGCCATGTTAAAGTGTAGGACAAGAAATTGTGGAGATTAAAAGTAGTAGTGATGAACATACAAGTGCTAAAAAGATTGCTGTGAAAATTTAAAATATGTGGTTTGTTGACTGTGTGGATGTTATACATGTGCCAGTGTTAAAACTGCCTCGACAGTAAAACTTCTCTAGGTTCCCAACCGACTGAATACTGATACGTGTCAAGCCTTCTTTGATTAACCTGTCTATGGTGCCCTAATCCTAAGCATCCACTACAATGGCTTTGCAAGCTATAAGTTACTCAATGAGCATGCTTATAACTGGTCTGCATGGTAGTTTCAGTGAAATTGTCTCCTTCAAAATTTTGGCCAACTTGCCGTCCATACCAGATGAGTCAGATCTTGGAGGTTCAATGTAGTAGCAAATGTCATTTACAAGTTACATCAACCCCCCATAATTTGAGTGTGAGACTAGACCTCTTGTGTCAAACCCCACCAACGTAACCCCACCAGGCACTGTGCCCTCGTTGTGGTTCCCTGCATGTACAGATCTAGAGCATAAGCTGTCATCATGAGAATGAAATACGTCCACTCTCTTGGTGTGAAGCTTGTCCCTTGCATGGTTTGTTCTGATGTGGAAAGTGAGGAATGAAATGCCTGACTACCTCCAAACCTGTTATTTTGTGTCATGACTTGTTTGCCCAATAAAGGAGTCTTGAGTGTGCATGTTTTCAAGCCATCATTCTTGTTAAATAGACAGTTTGCTTGCAACCCATTTTTGACACTGCAATTTGTACTACAGTATTACACTTGGTCTTTTTTAAATATTAGGGGATTAATTGTACATAGGAACAAGCTGTGGTTCCACAAGTGTCTGTGTCAACTCATAAGGTACACTGGCCTGGTATCCAAGCCTATTATAGCTGCCCAGTCTTTTCTGACCTCTTTACTACTACTTCCCAAAAAAAACACAGTAAGGACTTGACAGCTACATCTATAATAGGCTCTTCAGTGAAACACCCAGGAAACTCAGGCAAGCAATGCAACAAAGCATCTGAAGGCAGAAATTGCATACATCTTTATTCAAAGTGCTTACGGAATGACTATTCTTGGAAACCTTTAGACATCCAGCTGCCCCCTCACAAAAGTGCACTCAAAAACAACATTTTCTTGGTCCACCAAACAGAGCATTTGAATCAATCTGCCTGCCTCTGACTACTATCTACAACTTCATTCCGGAGGGTGTGAATAGCACCATGATAGATTGTGTGAATGTTTAAGGCGAGCCTACAAAGACTTCTTTCCACTTCATGATTAAAGCATCTTTCTATGAGTGTCATAGAATGGTCAAGTGAATGTCGATATGACAAGGGAAAGTTGACTTGTAAAGACTATATAATAACATTCAAAAAGGTTTTCATTCAACTTATACAGTTGGTTATAGTTTGTAAGCTCCCTTCTTTGCGTACATACAAATAGCATCTATAGAGGATTGTTACAAACTTTGAAAAGGAACGTTTTCAAACATTTGTTAGGTTTTATACCTCAAAAGCCAGATGTGCAAATAAATGTAACATAATTGCGTGATTCAAGGCCCTACCATCCTACTGACAACACTTAGCAGCGTATTTAAACATATATCATAGACAAGCTACGTGATTGTATATTCAGTAAAAAAACTGGCCAGTTAAATCTTGTTGGAACACTGGCCTTAAATGGTGGAATTAAACAGGATAATGATCATAGCTTTGTACACAATGGTATGATGCACAATGTTCTTTATCATGTAGGCTACATGTACATGAATCACCAAAGAAGGTATATCATTATGATAGTTCTTTCCTCTTAATTCCCTCAAAACTCATTGCTATTAGCTAGGTCAACAATACAAGAATAACTAATTCACCTGGTAGTACAAACTCAGTTTGTTGGCTTATAAAATACGTTAACATTTTATGCCTTTAAGAGAGTACAAAAAATTGCATATTTTTGTCTTTTTTTTAAAATCTTTTTTTAGCAGTGTACAAAAGGACTGGAATAAAGTAAAGTAAATATATCAAAGGTTTAGTCCAGGAATTTTGTATGACTGGTACTGCATTTCTTCTGGACACATCTGACACCAGCCAATACAGCCCAGCATTCTCAGTAAAAAAAAACATATACATTGTATATTTTGGACGTTGAACACTTTGTTCTCATATCAATGCTTTATTTCAAAATTACAAACCCCCATGATGAGAATGATAGGCTTTGGCAAGATAGGGTAGAAAAAGATGTTCATTTTCTAGTCCGCCAACCAAAAGGATTTACATGTGGCCCAGAAATAGATGCCCTACTATGTGAACATGTACATTATTGCAGGATGAGTACTGTGACCCTCATGAACAAAGGTTTTTCACGTTCCAACTCCTCTACAGCTTCGTTCTCCTCTTTCGTTTGGCCCTCGATGTACTCTGCGATCTGTAGGTTGTAAACCCCTGACGTATCCACCTCCCTGGCAAACTGCAAGGAGCTGACTTTGCGACCCTCCACTATCGTGAACAGCCCTTCATTGTTCCCATCCACAATCTTGTAATGGGCCCGTCCTACCAGGTAGTCTAAAGCAGGCTGGATCTTCAACAATCTCCTCTTCGGGTGGGCGTTGTGCAGCTTGACACGGAGTGCGATGGGAGTATGGACGCCATCCACAACCTTTTTGGTCTCGGCCTCTTCCAGCAGAGCATCTTTGTTGGTGTCCACATTGTTCACGTCCATGGCAGGCTGAGATTCGATGATCATGTTCTTGTCGGGCTCCTCAGTGTCGGGGGAATCTGTAGCTTCCTCACTATCATCTCCATCATCAACAAAAATCTCTTCCGAGCCGTTGACGGCTCTCTTTCTTCTCTGACGCTCCACGTTGTTGAGGTTGCACTCATAGCAATTCTCGGAGTTTGAGTTTGAATTGCTGCCTATGCTCTTTCCAGGCCCACCAACAGGCCCGATCCCAAGAGTGGACACGCAATGCCTGAAAAACAGGGTTTGACCAGTAAATCTAAGGCATAACATTACAAGGTTGCCTGGGCAGGTTTGACTGTATTTTCATTTTTTCACACATGACAATATCCAATGCTGGTAAATATACATGCATGCAATGTAATGAACTTCCATGAAAATGGGAGGTATAGTTTTTACTCTGTGTACAGGCGTGTCCGGTGCAGTAACTTAAGAACCTCTAGCAGGATTGCAAAGGTATTTGGTAAGTGGTCAGGTGTTGTGGACCCAATGGTCAATGTCGATTTTGGGCATAAATTCCAGTTTTCAAATCGTTGGTCCTTGACATGCTGTGGTCTTCTGATTTTTCGGTGGAAGGTAGATCTCGTTATAACTTGCATGCTATTTACAGCCAATTTCTTAGACCATATTGAAGTAAACCTCACCCCTGTCCGATGCGGAAGTACCCCTGTGGACAGGCACAGCTGTACCCTCCATCAGTGTTGGAGCAGCCAAAGGAGCAGGGGTTGCTGGGAGAACCACACTCGTTCACATCTACAGTGTGCAAGGCAAAAGAAAACAAGTATCAACAAAGAGGATTCCCGAAAGCTACTGAAACAACTGCTTTAATTGGAGTTGTATTCTTGTACATACGAAACTTAGAAATACCAACCATCATGTTAACCGGTGATGGTATCATTACAGCAAACCTCCACACAATGTATTAAAGGTAAAGCGGTCGAACGCTACTAGTAATTGTGCAATGTGGCTTCCCTACGGCTCGCGCTGATTGTATACAAAAGAAGCCTTATTGAGCTTGACTACCAAAATAAACACATGTTGCTGCATGCAAGTTATGGTGACTGCAAATTCAGTATAAAAAGTCTTGCTTGTGCATACATATATATGGTGTTTTAAGTCTATGGCACAAGAATTTGTCTTATGGATGGCCTGCCACTGACCTCTACAGCCTCCTGACGACTGGTCAAAGTTGTAGCCAGATGGACAGGCACACTTGAAGCTGCCCACAGTGTTGTAACAGGTGGCTCCTCCGCAGGTGTTCCCATTCACACACTCGTTGTCATCTGGAATAAAACAATTTCACAGGATGTTATTACAGTTGAATGACACAGGCAGAGACTGTAGATGCTGCTATACTTTGTATTCAACTGTTTGGTTAGTATTGTACATAGAGAGGCAGGTGGTGTTCATGTTGCTCTACTCCAAGTCTAGAAGAAAAAGAGAGTCTCAGAGTGTCTTTGTTCTCCTTGTACTAAGGACTATGGACTAGTGCTGCGTACTTGAATGTTACATCAGGTACCGGTAAAAGGTTTAGGTACAGGTCCGGACCTACAGTACCTGTACCTGAACAATTTGAAAAACTAACATGTGTTCTTCTGAACTTCTTCACTAATGTCAGAAACACAAATAAACTGTTTTCAATTTGTCAGTATCTAAAGACCATAACTAGGTTTCCTACTGCCAAACTCCCTTGGCCTTGCTATCAAAACTCCTGGGCCGGCCTGAATGATCTGTTGCATATTAGTTACATTGTATGCTGTTCCAAGGTATCACTTTGGTCACGTTTGGTGACGCATATGAGATCAGGAGATCAGTCAAAATAAGCATATACATGTACTTGGTGTAAATCTATATCGGTACAGTACCGGTACTTCATGATCTGGTATTTTGGACCTGTACCTAATCAATTTTTACGGTACAGTAATGGTCCGCAGTACTACTATGGACTATTCCATTTTGGATGTGTTCCTTTATCTAAAAGCTCTTGTGACATTTTCAGTACAGATTTATATCTAAAAACAGTTTTGTAAAGCTAGGGCTTCCTGGCATTCAGTATGAGCACCTAGAGACCAAAATGGAGGAATGGTATTCCCAAACTAATCAGAAAGGTAAACATTCTTACCAACACACTGGTTCCAGTAGTAGTGCTGAACAAATCCAGGAGGACAGCCGCAGCGGAAACCGCCCACAGTGTTCTGGCACCCAGACTGGCACCTGTGGTTGCCGCCACACTCGTTCACATCTGAAACAGACAGGTTTACGGTCATCCACGATATTCCAAGGGAAGAGAAGGCCAAAAGGATGTAGTACTACATATTAACACCCCGTGGACCTTCTGTCCTCCCCTTGTTGGAGTGTTGGAGCAGTTGTTATTTACACCACCTGATATGTTATGTAACAAACGCACAATGGGTGTTGCTCTGAACAGATGTAAAGACCAATGTTGGAACACAAGGATTGGAATTCTGCCCAATGTCAGTGCAACAAAATACATGTAGTTGCAGGGTTCATTACAAGTTAGACATTTAACACAACACATTAATAGGCTTCTGTTTATCCAGGAAGCAGATACACATACTGAAAACATGATTGTACAAATGTTATAACATGACATTGTAAAACAGTCACTGTGCACATGTGGGACAGGAATGTTTTCGAAATTTTGAACTGAAAGTCTAAAATGCCTGTCAGTGAGTCATAATGTTCCACAAATTAATTTTTCCACAGGCCATAGCAAGTGTATTGTACTCTTATTGACAAGTGTTGTTTGCATCTTGCACAAAGCCTCATACTGATAGAATTAAGTTGTCCCAAAAAGTTTTTCACTGTTCTTATAGGACACAAAACATGACACAGCAACAATATTTAGTACTTTTCCCTTGTGCATCATTAACATACACTCAGCGGGGTTGAAATAAAAAGGAAACACAAAAACGTAAGGAAAGTATATTCTCAGTAACAAAAACAACCAAGACATGTGTGTGTGTGCATGTGGGTGTTATGCAAAACGGGAAAGCACTGCGACTCATGCAGTTAGTCTTACTCACTTGCTGGCACGGACATACCCTGACATTGTTGTGTGTCTGGGTCGATACTGAAGCCCTGTGAACACTGGCACTCGTACGAGCCCTCCATGTTCTGGCACTGCCCGTTTACTCCACACAGACCTGCCTGGGAGTTACACTCGTTCACATCTGCAGGTGGGATAAAGCAGAGTATCAAATATAGGTATGGCATTTAGTTACAATGTGTCCCGATGGTGGGATAGAGGTGAAATACACTCTGGGTTTCTTCTTCTTCCATTTCACATCTGTGTCTCACTTTAATCAACTCCTACTGGTAATGGAAAAAAAACAGTATAGCCGCTCATTAGATGGCAATATCCATTTCACATATTAATCATTAAGATTACGTGTTTAACTGGATCAGCCAGCACCATTCAGTTGATCCAACATCTATTGTCAATGCTCAAATGTTATCTTTTTTCTTGTCACCGTCACGGTGGTAAAAGTCTTAAGTAGCACCTTACATTGTGTTACATTTCACTGGATCTTGCAATTATTGTACTTGAACATCACTGGCAGCCAGCACCTTTTAGTTAATCCAACTTCCAATGTGAATGCTTAACTGTAATGATGCTATTTTTGTCCACCCTCCTTAATAAGCAGGACCCCTATCGCTCGATTCGTCGTTGGTTCGCTCACGTAGGGGCCGTGCTCTTCAGCGACGCCACAACCGTGTCTACCGTTGCTGAAGAGCAGGGCCCCTACGCGAGCAATCCAACGACGAATCGAGCGATAGGCGTCCAGTGCTTTAAGGAGGGTGTTTTTTTCTTGACTTCAGTAGAATGTAGGAAAGTTAGAAGTTGCCCCTTACCCACACAGGTGAGATGAATCTGGTTGAAGCCAGGTGGGCACTGGCAGGTGAACCCTCCCACCAGGTTCACACAGATGTACTGACAGTTATCTCCCTTGGCGTCACACTCATCAAGATCTGTGGATATTACACAAACACAGCCAAGGTATGGGCATTCAGATGCAAACAGGGCTCGAAATTCTTTTTTGGAAATAGGTGCACTGGTGCACCCAACCCAAAAAATTAGGTGCACAGAATAAAATCCGGGTGCACCACATAGAACAAAGTTGAATGTCAGCAAAACATAAGTTTGACGCTACTGCCTCTCTTAAGAACTTAAATCTGTAATTCTATCCAGATTTCAAATTTCAACCAAGCAATACATCACATAAAGTACAACAAAAGGTTATACGCTCGTTCTCATTTGAATGTACAAATTGCTGTCGCCAGCCTTTACGACTTGATGTGAGCCAAATTAAGGGCACCATCGATGCTTTATTCACTTTCCCACAACACATATCATGTTTCACGAAAAATGTACCTCAAAATTACTTATGGATTTTGACTTCGAAAACGTTATGGCAATGAGTGGCCTAAAGAGTCACAAAAAACGGCTGTCGCCTGCGGAGACATGCAAAATTTAAAAAGCAGCCGAGAATGTAACAATTCAGTCCAGAGTTTGACCGGTTAACTGGTGAATCCAGCTACTGAGGCCCTCCGACAAATCACGTCAGATCGCTCCCGTCACTGTTCTTGTACGCTGTGCAAGGCGGTTTATGCCCGTCGCCCAAAACGGTAAGCTCCGTTACCGTTTGAAGTAAGACGTTCCTAACATTAAGATATGCCACATATAAGGTGCCAACCTGTCGTTTTTATGACGACTTAAAGCTTTTGTGGCTTTTAAAAGGAACAAATAAGAACTGTTTGCTATCAGTTGTGGACCACCTCCTCGAACAAATGACAGTACAGTAATGGATGTAATCTCCGTTACCATTGTTTGATGCTCTATGTGTTGTTAACAAGGCATGGTGTAGGAACGCTGCCCATTTTCTAAATGCCCGTACATACGTACTTTTAATAATAAAAGATGGAACGCAAAAACGGAAATCCCTTTGAAGGAAAAGCAGCAGTTTTACTGTAGTAAGCTCCGTTACCAGTAACGGAGATTACATCTGTTGCGGAAAATACATAACCTGGCGCAGAACTTTTTTGTAGTTGTGCACCATAAGGCAAAAGCGTTTGAACTAGAATAGAAAAGTATAGATTCAACTGAGAGAAACCCCCTGTAGGGTTATCATATTCCAATTTTCTACTCTTTCTTCCAGATTTTGTTTCCAAAGTTGAATTCTTTTGAAACCTCAAGACAATAAGTAATCTATAGCCTTTGATATGTTTGAAGAAGAAAAGAAATCAGAAGTCGATCAATTACAACTTGGCGACTTACGTCTGGTCAAGGACATTATATGTCCTTGGTCTGGTCAATAATGTGCTTGGTCTGGTGAACACGCCTTTTGGCGAAAGTATGTAATCTCCGTTACCGTTTTTCCGCGATTCCCTCTCCGTTCCAAATGCTTTACTGCTCCTAAGCAGTATTTGTTCGCAACATTGAATATTTTATAGATGTTGTAAGAGTTAAATTATTCGGATCAACGGAGGATCGAACGTTTTGCAAGAACTATCTGATTCCGTCTCTGTTAGATATCTCAAACAAGTCGAAATGGAAAGACAAATCCAGACAATATTAATCCTGAATGAAACAGTCATACAGCAATCGTCAGCACGCCGGCACTAAATTTGACAGACGTTTTACCAGAGATACTGACTCCTCAACTATAGGTTTTGAAGGCAATGTCACGACATGGAAGCTCCAAAATTGAAGTATCTTGTTACTGATGTTCAACATTTTTTCCGCAAAAATATTGGTGAACTCCAAGGACATCTAATCAAAGCTTAGAAATTTTCGTCAACTTCCCGTGATAAATTAGCTGTAATATTTTGGGGATCATGAAAGGAGATGTTCAGCTAAAAAATGAGGTAGGTTTGCTTGGAAAATGAGCTGATCAATTTTTAGACCCTAAAAATCGCTATTTTGCACATTTCATTGAGAACGAGCGTATACTGCTTTTCCTGATACTGACATTTCAGAAATATTCTGTCTGCTACTGTACAAAAGAACCGTTACCCTATAGAGTACAAAAATATCTAGGTGCACCAATGCACCCACAATCAATAATTAGGTGCACAGCTTCAATTTTGGGTGCACACAGTTGCACATGCACCCACTATTTCGAGGCCTGGATGCAAATTGAAGAACTGCAGACACACATCACAACAGATTAACACATCAACTGATTACACTACCTGCATTTCAAGAGGTAATGAAACTGATGTTAAAAATAAGTGGTTCTGGGTTCAATGTACCCTAAAAGATACCTATTGAAGGTATTAAGTGTGTGACTACAGTTTCACCTTTAACGTAAACTTTCCCATTTCCACATGACATTCATTTTGCCCAACTGACTTTTCTTAAGGGAACGGATCAACAGAGAGACGACTACCCAGTCATAGTGTAAAAAAAAACAATGTCATGGAATAGGTAGGCCAACATTAAATGACAAAGGGCACACTTGGGAAGTAGGTCATACATGTTGGCCCAAGAAAGTCATTTGCTAACCTTGACAAGTCTTGCCATCTGCATTCAGGATGTAGCCCTTGGGACAGGTGCACAGATAGCTGCCCTCTGTGTTCTTACAGGTGAAGGAACAAGGCTTCTCCTCCTCACATTCATCAATATCTGTGTGGAGAATGCACAATGTTACAGACTCTGCATGTAAAAGAACCCAACACACTTATTGAGAAGAGCAGGGGTGACCCGGTGTGCTTGGCCAAAAACGCAATAGCCACATTGCACTTAGTCTACCACTAGCTACTTGAAAAGGCATCATGCTTCATCTCAAATGGGGATGCCTTCAAACGAACGAACAGACTATGATTAAGACTCAGCAATATGAATCAAATACAACATTTTCTTGATCAATCAATCAATCAATCAATCAATCATTCGTGAGCATCAGGAACTGATGCATAGCGGCTACAGACATGCGTAGCTAGGTCACGTCAGGTTTGTCTGCTCTCGGCGTAGACCCTCCAGTCTTGATATTTCTAATTCTATCTGTACAACTGAACAAGTTTATGAGAAATAACAGACATTTCAAATACCATCTTTCTTCAACGATCAAAAATGATTAACAAGCATCTTTCTTTGGTGATAAAAAACATTGATTCATTTTCGATCACTGAAAAAAGACGCTGGATGGCAAATGAAATGTCTGTTACTTTTTAAAAAACTTGTTCAGTTGTATATAAAGATGACAAATGCATTTGCATGAGGGATACAATGAAAGTCAAAACACCTTGTGCACTTAACAACAACTATTGTTTATCTTAAAGGCACCCAGAGCATTTTATGAGGCTTGAAAACTGGAAATATTCTAGTTGCTGTAATCTTTATGAAATTGATGCCACTGTTTACCACTGTTACATTAGCGAGCGGATTTCTTATCAAAAGTGCTCAAAGGCGGCACAAAAAAAAGCTACATGGTGATCTTTTAGTTTCACGTGCCTAGTTTAAATAGACCGATACCATAGCCCCACCCACCTCCGTCAAAACGTAGAAATGCAAATAATCAAAACATAAAGACGCAAATATTTGACGGACATGCAGTCACTCTCTCATTCGTCGAACCGCTAATTGTAATGGACAGTCAGGATCAGTCCATTAGGGCTTGAATTTTCTATCAGTTCTTACCACACAACGACATCGTATCTTTGCTCCTTTAATGTCGATGTGTAATGGTATAGTGTTATTGAAACTTACTATGTGTAGGAGTGACTAGAAATTGGAGTTTTTTATTCAAGTTTCAAGCCTCATAAAATGCTCTGGATGCCTTTAATGTAGTACTAGAAGACCACCTTAACTACATGGATCTGCTTGCAGAAAATAATCACTACATAGTTGTGAAACAAACTAAGGGAATTGTGACAGTAAATTCAATTATTGGTAAGAATGATTTGTTGACACTCAAAGGATCTGATCATGATGCAGGACATAATTCATTTTGACACCAAAAAACTGACACCAGTGATGAACCGAGACGAGGGGGGATACAAGCTCCATTTGGGATTACCTTCTCGCCGCAAAAGCGCAACCTAGATCGGCTTCTTATAGCGGAGAGAAGCAGAACTCCAGTCAGAAGCTCTGAAGAAGGTGTCTGACAGACACTGAAACGTCAGCAGGTGAGATTCCTGGTTGTGTAAAAAGCAACTCCAAATATCCAACCAAAAAACTGTCTGACAATATTTTATTTCGAGAAGTTGACAGATGAGTAAGTTACTAACCTATACATTTTTGACCGCTGTAGTCCTCTACGTAGCCCTCTTCACACATGCACTTGTAGGACCCCAGGGTGTTGACACATTCACCATTCTCACACAGGTTTGGTCGGACCTTACACTCATTAATGTCTGAAATGAGGAAAGAGAAGTGTTAAGAAAGTGCTACTGGTATCTCAATTATGACACGAAACGGCTATAGTTCCTGTCATACATATCTGTTCTTTTATATCTACTATAACCGAAAAGCGAGGAGAAGTAGAATTTATCTAAAGATAGTCATATTCTTTTTGTATCTGTGAATTGTACTTGTTCTTTAAAATTTGTTTTGTTGTGACCTGTACTTAGCCAAGTTGGCAGAAATGTGCAATTAAGGTCTTCATTCATTCATTACAACCTCAATGTGTACTAACTTATAATTAAATGAGTCATTTTTGTTGTAGAATGAGGCTGACTGTGCATCTTTAATCCAGTACAACATTATAATACATTACAAACTGTCTCTTTATTCTATTTCAACAATATTTAGCATACACAACTGTACAAGTGTTGTAGAAACAATGTAAACTTCACCTTGACCATCGGGGGTGAAGCCAGGACCATGTGGGCAGGTGTTGCTGAAGTCAACTGAAACAGCATGGAGAAAAACAAAAATGGTCTGCTGTTTGATTTAGAAATACATGTAGTAGAGTAACAAATGAACAGGCTCATACAGTACTGCAAAAAATTCACATAACAAGAACATACAAATGTATACATGTATATCATGTACACCTTGGTTGTACAGAATAATATTATGAGAAATGGCATTGGTGAATATGCATCCGTCAGATTCTACAATACTAAATACATGTAACGTTACATGTGTGAAGTATCTAAATCTACTTCACAAGATTCTAGATCTGTGGTAAATGCATTTTTGTACCAAGTTCACAGTCAATAATTGACAGAAGGAATCCACGGACCTGACCCCTTGCGTGGGCAAGGTTCACAGTCGCTGCCCCAGGCACCGCCTCCATCACAGCAGCACTCCGCCTTGGTGACGGTATCCGGGCCCTGGAACTCCCTGATACACAGTCGGCTGTGGCTGGTGTAGCAGTAGCCCTGCCGACGGTCTGGGATAAAGAAAGGCAATTATTACTATAGTTAGCAGTAGTTTCAAATACATTTGTATTATACTTCTTTTTGGTGTTTTTTTGTTTGCAGTTTTTGCCGAGACCGTATCACTGTGGTGTTTCGATCACTGTACAGTATGTGACTACAGCACTACTGCAAACTTACACTTACTGCAAACACGGACCATTTTCTCCTTACCGCGAAATCAAATCACCATGACTTAAAGGCATTTACAGCACACTGTATACTATAGCTTAATACATAATGTACATACAGTCAGAAATGTCTGCGGAGGTTTTATCTTTGCAGTTTTCACAGTGAACTCTTTACCACGAACTTCAAACCACTGCGAAAAGCCATTCCATTGTGTGACTGTAGCGCTAACTATTGTTTCAAATGCAAACTCAAAAACACCATGTACACTCCATTTTCTCCCTACCACGAATTTTAAACCCGCAAACATTTCTGCATTTACAGTAATGGAAAGGGGAAAGATACAATACAGTTACTGTTACAGTAGTATCTCGGTATCGTGTTATAAAAATAGGAGCGTATGGCAACCTTGCTCAACACACCCATTGTTAGCGATAAAAAAAGGGATGTTTGTCTCACCGTAGCACTGTTTCCCATCAAGAGAAACTTCGTAGCCATCGAAGCAGTCGCACCTGAACCCACCCCTGGTGTTGACACAGATGCCGTTCTCACACCTTCCGCCAAGTGTGCACTCATCAATATCTGAGGAGATCATTAAACAGGATATCAGATATCAGGGTTTGAAATAACCCTATCAAAAACTCATACCATCACTGTCGCTAACAGACAACATCTAAGGTTCATTTGCATTAATTTCATGTCAGGAAATTCAGATTTTTGGGTCGAAAAGGTTGAAATATTTTTGCATCTCAACAAGTGATTTTCCATCCCAAGATGGAGGGACAGGTCCTGGTGACAACCCTGACTTAAGAATAACAGTAACTTTTTAAAGTTTTTAAAATCGTTTTAAAGCTTGATAAAATCTTGGGTAGAAGTAATGCAGCCATTTTAAATGTTGGCAGCCTACAATGTAGTCCAAATCTTTGTCTTGTCTAATAGATAATATGTGGTCTTACAAGCAGGTACTTACCCACGCAGACATCTGATGTGATGCCCACTTTGGTATATCCTTCTGGACACAGACACTGGTACGTCCCCACAAAGTTCTTGCACCTCAGAGTGGGCGGACAGTCATTCAGAGCTGGGCTTGAGCACTCATCAAGATCTGTACAACAAGTTAGGAACAATAGGATGCAACAAACCTATTAATAGTAAATACATGCAACAGATAATACTATCTGTCAAGTGTTTCTCATTGGCAAAAATTGATCACAGTACTCACTCACTCACTCACTCACTCACTCACTCACTCACTCACTCACTCACTCACTCACTCACTCACTCACTCACTCACTCACTCACCAGCACCTACAAAAATTGATTACAGTACTCATAAAAACTCAGTCAGTCAGTCAGTCAGTCAGTCAGTCAGTCAGTCAGTCAGTCAGTCAGTCAGTCACGGTACTCATAAAAACTCAAAAAAGGGTCAAACCTCTGCAGTGCTTGCCATCAGCAGTCAGCGTGAATCCCCTCGGACAGGTGCACTTGTAAGACCCTGGTACGTTCAGACAACGGAAGGCACACAGAGTCCCATCGTAGGCACACTCATCCACATCTGAGTATTTAAAAAAGAGACAAGAAAAGTTTTAATCAAAGCCTCCACTCGAGACATTGGCAACATTTTCTATCAGGCCACAGGCAACATACAATAAAAAAAATTTTTTTAAAATTTAACGGTTCTCAGTGGCAAATGTGCTAGATGTTGGCACATTGGCAACCAAATCCGCAGTGTGTTTTTTGGCACAGAGTTTGACACATTAACCGATTAGGCTCGGTGGGTGTCACTCCACTGTCCGGGAAGGTAGACTGTAAAGTGCCTTTCCCAAGGGCACAACGTCGGGGCATGGTGAGTATCGAACTCGGGACCTATTGATTCAGAGTTCAACGCTCTAACCGTTACGCCACGCCGACTAACATACAATAAAGCTAAATACAATGTTAGTGATCTTTTTGTTCAGCCTCTCCTGATATACATTCTTTCAGAGACAAGACATTTTCGAATATGAAATAAAAACCCAAACACTCACCTACACACATCATCATAGGACCTGGCTCAAAGCCACCAAAGCAGTCACACTCAAAGCCACCGATAACATTGGTGCAGGTTCCGTTCCCACAGGGGTTTCCAACTGCACACTCATCCGCATCTGGAATACAATAACAAATCATGCTGACTGTTATTAATAACACTCTCAATTTAGTTTTTTAAAGCAGCTTTCTTTCGGTGGGAATTCAATACAAATACTAGAGTTCCACGACCTCATACCTTCGCCGACTGATGTTAGCCTTTTCGAGTGAATGCTTATCCTAAGGTCCTCGATTGCATGAATTTCAAGTGATCCTTTTCTCTACACAAAACACAGCATTAAAGTAAAATCTTAGAAAAGAGGGCAATTGTAGCATTTCCTCATATATCATGTAAATGAGGCCATCATGATTTATGTCTGATAACGTCCACATTTGATTATCTCCCAAACGCCACAAGAATGAAATCCCATCATTCACCACTCTGGAATTATAGTATTTTGTCATAAATTATGCAAATTAGGTATTCGTTTGCATAATTGATATCTATCAATATTCCTCTCTTTCTCGGTTACATGTCACGTGTTTGACTACAATGGAATGCAAGGGTTTGTATACTTTTTCACATCACAGATCCTGATTTGCATGATTCTTATACGATCATGTAAATCATCACTCAAACTATGTACATCCCTACAAATCATGACGATCCGTCATCACCTTCTTGAGTTACTAGTATTCTCTTTCAAAGTTTAAAACAAACCCATACCTATACCTACACGAGTTCTCCCAAGAGTTATAAAAATAATCACTGTAAGAATATTTTTGCTTAATTGGTATCATAACTTTTATCTTTACTACAGAAAATAAGGCAATTTGTTGGCAATGTATTTGCTTCAATTATGCCCATATTTTCATAGTCGACATATCAATCAGTTTTTATCAAACCTATACCTTCCAACAGGGAGAGCGTTAGATCGTAAGCCCGTGTGACCTCCCTGACCCCAAAACAGAGCCCTGCACCAGGCAAGTAAAGTATCACATGTGTCCTCCAGGGACGTCTCACAGGGAGCCTGCTCTGGTAAACTAGGTCACCTGTCAGTGCAATTTAACCTGAATAAATAGACTTAAAAATAGCAAATTAAAAGGGAATTGTAGACATTTCCTTATAAATTATGTTAATGAGGCCTTGTCATGCATGATTTTTGTCTGATATTGTTCACCTTTACTTAGCTTCCTAATGATACAAGAATGAAATTCCAATCATTTACTATTGTGGTATTTTCAATTAGTATTTTCTCATTAATCATGCAACATTGGTAGCTATTAGCATTATTGGTATCTATCGATACCTCTCTCTTTTTCAGCTATATATGTCACATGTTTGAGAGTCCTATTTTGAAAGGCAGCAGATGTATAAACTTTCCTTGCTAATTATGCAAATTAGTTCCTGGTTTGCATAATGAATATTCAATTATGTAAATCATTAATCAAGCTATCTACATACCATAAATCAAGACGATCCGTTGACCATAAGTCTAGTTATTCATGTCCAAAGGTCAAAACAAATAAATTAAAAACACCCGCTGCAGCTCCAAACAAGCCGCTAGAGGGCCCAAACGTGCACAACTTACTTCATGTGGCATGGACTATCTACCACACAAAAATCATGATCGTAGCACTTGCAGAAAATTCGACCTCAAACTTTGAAGCTACACTGCAGTACCCAAAGTACCCGCTAGGAGGCCCATCATCGAACTTGACCTTCCCCTTTGATAAATCTACCTATTCACTAAATATCATGCACAACCATCAACAGCTTCTCGAGTTATCCTGTCAACGAACAAGCACGCATACATAAACAGCCCACTACAGTACCGCAGGAAAATGCCAGGTGACCCATTTTTGAACTTGAGCTTCGTTTTCACAATCTCTACGTACCCACCAAAAATCATGCAGATCCATCATCAATACGTCAAGTTATGTTGTCTACATACAAACACACTAACAAAAAAAGTCCACTGGAGCACTTTAGGAAAACGCAAAGTTAACCATTTTCGAACTTGACCTTTGTTCCCACAACCGCCACTTACCTACCAAAAATCAGCAAGATCCGTCAAAGTTCTCTCGACTTATGATCTCGACATACATACGGACCCACTTTACAGCTGGCGTAACCGATAACATAACCTTACCGCGAATGCATACATTCCCGGCGAAGGTAACTAGTACTACGTGAAAACAGGCCTCTCAAATCATGCACTTCTAATGTCTAGTATCACCATAAAAAACTCAGTTAAGTCACATCAACATAATTTTAATCAGCATTCTCCTATGCAAAGACTCACAGGCGGCCTATGAAATATACCTTGGGAGGCTCTCTTAAATTGGACTGAGGTTTCCACTTTTGTGGGTGTGGCCTCTAACCAGCTGTCGGCTAATCATCTAAATGATTTCAGCCATGCCCTCAAAAGTGGGATTCTCTACCTGGTTTAGCAGAGCCTCCGCAAGGTATATTGCATAGGTTGCAGACGAGGCTCTGAATAGGAGAATGCATAATCAGATGTCATATGTATGATTATGCATGCATCTTGTTTATTTCTTACTGAACATACAATTACTTTGGGATGACCGTCTGGTTGTCGGAGGTGTCAGTTTGTGGACGGCCAAATTTTGTCGGGACGGGCGGGGATGTGCGGGACGGCCCTTACACATTTTGGACGAGCTCGGGCGGGCAGGGACGGCTTCCTAGCCGTCCGTGACGCTTTCATTTTCACAGACTGAGGTAGCTTTTATGTATATGTACTTATAATATTGTTATACCTCGTTATGCTGTCCATGTCAAAATTCCATTGTAATGTCCTGTCTTTGTCAGCAGGGCTCTAAGCCCTTTTTAATAGCAACAGGCTAGTTGGGCAGCCCTGGCTGAGTGTGCTGAACAGCCAAACCAATAAATAAAAAGAAATAAACGTAAATGTATGTGAATGTATGTGAGTGCAGTACTCACCAATACAGTTGAGTCCTGTATCGTCCAGCAGGTAGCCTGGTGTACACTGACACCTGAAGGACCCGTCAGTGTTCACACACGTCCCACCGTTACAGATGAGTGGGTCGATGCCACATTCGTTGATGTCCACAAGAAGGTTTCCTCCATTCACTTCAAAGCCGGCTCCACCAGGACACAACGCATTGAAGCCTTCAGGATCTACATGTAGAGGGAATATAATAAAACACATCATCTAAAATAATAAGTCTAAATTTTTTTGACTTAGTAGTCTGTTTGTTCTGCATGAGTTGATACCTTTCTCTGATATAAATGAATAAATGACAGTATGACCTTTATTGCACGCCAAAAATAGTTACTCTGACAAGCAACTTGATAAAATTTTGAAACAGTCAGACATTTCAGACAGCATTCGCTGTCTTTCGTCAGTGCCTGGAAACTGGAAAACCAGATCTATTATTATTATAATACCAAAACTCTGAATATAAGAAAATAAATTGGTGTGGCTTGATCATGATGTTGTATATGGTTGAAAAATACATTTCTACCATTGTTGTGCATGAATGACATTGGTAAAAAAAGAGCCCTACCATCCTCCTTGTCAGGACAGACCTCACATGGATCCCCCCAGCCTGCGCCCATGGTGCAGCAGCACTTCATCTTGGTGGTGTTCATGGCACGGGGGGTTCTGCACTGGCTGGCTTCAAACACGTTGAAGCAGTAGCTTTCCCTCATATCTGAGCAGAACAAACAAAACATCATTTGTCACATATTCCTGGGCCTGATACGGGTGTTCCGGACCGTGTGATAACTATCCGTATCACACAGGGTTCGGGAGTTGTATTACACGGGCTTCCATAGAATATTTCGAATACATTTCGACGCGCCGGTTGCACTGCCGTTGAAAATTCAAATACCGGATTCTGAGGTTGGAATCAATGTTGTTACAGTTTTTTGTTTGAGGACATAAAACTCTCTCAACTTTTGGCTCATTACGCATTGAAATGTGTGTTTTCACTGGTGGGCATGACATAAATAAAATACAACATGGTGTATTCCGCATCACCCTCGGTCCCAGCCCTCCCGCGGGTCGGACTTGTGTCACATACAAGAACCTGGTCTTTTTTCTAGTGTTGGAACAACACCAAACTAGTGTTTATCAACCATGGCAGGCCGACGCACATGTACGCTGTGTACACATCTAAACTAAACCAAAACACCACAAAGGCTCTAAGACTTGTAAGATAGTCCAGGATAGGACAGCTGACCCTTTATCTAATGGTAATTGTTATATCTTTTCATCATGTAACAGAACATTTCGATATTGCACCCTTTTTGGCTTACTTGGAAGAATAAAGGGTGCCCATGCAATGGCCCATAAAAGACTCTCCAAGCAGAGTTTAGACTCTGGTTTGTTTTGGACTACTTTTTAGGCGCTTTCATCAGGCTTTCTATTTTGTCATGATTTCTTTTTGCCTGGCAACTTGACAACATAGAAAGCCTTATAAAAATGCCTAAAAAGATGTCCAATAAAGCCAGAGCCTAACCTCTGCTTGGAGAGTACTATAAAAGTAAAAGATGAAAATACAAACCCATGCACTCGTTGCCAGCATCAGTGAGCGCGAAGCCGTCCGGACAGACGCACTGGAAGCTTCCCTCCGTGTTTATGCACTCTCCATTCTGACATTTTCCAGGCAGCTCACATTCGTTAATGTCTGGGGAGATACATCACACAGTTACTAAATACAAATTGATTTCACATATCTTATTTACTCAGGCCAGCATGTTGCCACCAGGGTGGTTTTGAATTAGCACTGCAGGCGTGCATTAACAAAACATAGCATGATGAAGTGACAAAATATAAAACAAAGGTTCAAATTACATTAAGTACAATTTTCCTTGTAAGTACAATAATTTTAAGTACAATTTTCCTCAAGCACAATTTCCCTTTTAAGTACAATATCCTTGATATGATAACTTTCAACATAGTATGTTGCAATAAATACCAGAGATAAAGAGGCATTAGACTTTAAAGCTTGATAAGGAAATAAACACCTCCCTTCTTATACAAATGTACTTAACTTAACGAAATATAAATTACACATACATATTTGTACATTGTACTTGTACCTGAATTAATTCATAAGACATTTGTGTTAAGTTCTTTTTCCAGAAAGGGATATAAAAAGATTTTCAGACTGTCTATAGGTATGTTAACATCCATCACATTCAGTGAATGTTGAAACTTTTGTGGCGGACTTGTTTCCAATGTATTAGTAACTGTACCGCAAAACACTGCAAAAAGTTCCAATTTCCTCCTACCACAAAATAAAAACACCTCAATAGAGCTGTGTACCTAAACAAATTTTAAGTACAGGTACAGGTACACGGGTTTAGGTACAGGTCCGGACCTGAACCTGTACCTAAACTACTTGTGCAGAAAATGGTAGATTTTCAATAAGGACAAAAGCATGTTTGAACTGGTAACAACATAATATCTAATTGTGCTAGGTATTATTTTTATGAAAACACAGATGAAAATTTGACTCCAGTCTTGCAAATGTGTTTTATGTGCTGGAGTATAGTATAGATCATGCACTGCCATGGTAATTTCATAGTAATTTTATCTGTCAAAGTGGCCATTCTCTGAGTCAGGCTTGACCTGATTAGAACCGGTCCAGTACCAGTACAGCAGGGTTCAGGCACTTTGGACCTGAACCTAATTGATTGTACCCAGTACTGTATCAGTACAGTGTACAGTACACAGCTCTACACCTCAATAGTAAATGAATTTACAGTACCTTCACAGAAGTCTCCCCTTGGGTTGATCCTGTATCCATCGTAGCACTCGCAGAAGAAGGACCCATCTGTGTTCTTGCATGACCCTGATCCACATGTACCTGGGGCTCTGCATTCATCAATATCTGTAGGCAGTGTAAGAGAACATTATGTCAGCCTGGTAAAGGTTACCCGTAGTCTTTTTGAAGCCATAGGGACAGTGACTTGTCATCCACTGCGTAAAGGTATTGCACAGTATTGTAAGGCGGAGCCCAATACTCTCCTTCCACCGCCTTTTACCTCTCTGTCAGGTACCTATTTTTACACCTGGGTGGAGTAAGGAGAGTCATATTAAGTGCCTTTCCCAAGGACACTACATCTAGCCAGGATTCGAATTCGTGTCTTTTTGATTTCCCATCAGCCTGGAGACTGCAGTATTGCATTTACAGCTGGTATGGTGCATGTATATGCTACATGTAAATACATCAAGTTAGTCAATATATTTTATCAGAAGTCTGATTAAACTGGTACTAAATTATGAGGAATTCAAAAGCAAAAGAAAGTACCTTTGGGATCTTAAGAGGCTACAAGGAAAATCCTGGATATTAGTTATTTAATCTTACCAATACAGTTCCTGCCATCCTGAGTTTGCTCGAATCCCAGGTCACAGATGCAGTTAAAACCACCAGGAACATTCTGGCAGAATCCCTGCATGCAGATAGAGCTCAGGACTGAGCATTCATCAATATCTGCAAAGGAAGAGCAGGCAATTGTTGTTGAATGATGCCTATGGAGCAGACTCTTTTACAATGTGCATACACAGAGTGAATGTCCTTCAGCACCAAGGACAGCATTGTCAGTGTGAATACCATCCCCTTATTTATTTATTTAGATTTACCACATTTGTAGAAGGATTGACATTATTACAGGTGACCATCACCTTTTCAAGATGTCAACCCGGCCCAGACTGTAAGGTTTGGACCATCGCACATTGGGGCATGCCCCTACTGTTTTTTGAAAGGTGTGGTGGGTTCTTTAATGTGCGCTGGGTGTGGCTCTCCCCAAACATGGGACCTCCATTTAACGTCCTATCCGAGGGACATCCTTAACCGACTTATGTACACTACTTGCAACAGTGTTGATAAGCATTCAATTTCTTTCTAAAGGAAGCCATCAGATACAAAATTAAGCTTTTGTCTGTCTGTTCACATACAGAATGAATGTCATTCAGCACCAAGGACAGCAGTGTCAGTGTGGATACCTCTTATGTACATTCTCTTGCCCACTCTCTTCAAGATATTGTGACAGTGGTGATCAGCATTCAATTTGTTACTTTTAAGGGTGATACTGTCTTACAATACCTACAAAGCAGTCTGTAACAGCTGCTAGCCAAGGGTATTTAAAGGGACCTATTGTAAAATCTGAAGGGCGAAAACTAAAAATATTCAGAATTTGAAAAATCTACATTCAGATTCACATTAATTTTGTAACTTATTAGTAACTTATTTCCAACATATTCCTGTCATTTTGTGACATTTCCATCATCAATAAACGACGATAAACGCACAAAATCTGCGTATTATTTAGCGGACCCTGTTTTATAATATGCAAATAAGCCAGCGTAGAACGCTAAGAAATAACCGAATCGACCATTGTGGTCGTAGTTCAAGCATCACAGGAAAATCACCACAAGTTAACAAACTT
Organism: Branchiostoma lanceolatum; assembly: GCF_035083965.1. Classification (NCBI taxonomy): domain Eukaryota; kingdom Metazoa; phylum Chordata; class Leptocardii; order Amphioxiformes; family Branchiostomatidae; genus Branchiostoma; species Branchiostoma lanceolatum. The sequence goes on along the minus strand of NC_089723.1, from coordinate 9,944,491 downwards.
CAGAACATCGCGCGATCGATCGGGTGTTCGGTGGTTCATCGGAATGTTGGACAAAATGGCAGACAAGTCAAGTGGCAGTGGGGATTGCATACATAATTTTTTTTTCAAGACGATCGCACGACACTACAAAGTCGCATCCATACATGATGAATATTGCTGTGCAGTGTAATATGTTAGATCCAACTAATGATGTAGAAAAGTAACCAAAAACTGTGAATTTTGTTTTATGTTCCGGTTACAATATGTCCCTTTAATACACTATCAAGTGTTAAATACAAACGAACACACTATAATGTCATATCATACAGTCATGAGGTTTGGTTTATGATTCTTATGAGTAAGGTCCATCAACTTTTCAGCATTGCAATGTCTCAACAAATCCAAAACTGACTGTCCCCTGTTCACAAACCATTAATTTTCATGTTGTCCACTTACCAATGCAGTCATTGTTATCCGTCAGCTTGAAGCCATCATAGCAGAAGCAGTTGTAGGACCCAAGAGTATTCTGGCAGGTTCCATTCCCACACATGCCTGGGAAGCGTCCACACTCGTCCACATCTGAAACAACATCAGATTCTGCCTTTTAGAGAGGTGTTTACATTTGTGGGGCTTTCTTTTACAATGTGGTACATTTCTATAAAGTTAAATCTTAGGTTTTCAAGGAGGAACAAGATCATTACAAGAACTTACGATAAAATGATAATGATCACGTTAACTAGTGTCGGTCATATTGTAGGTCCCTTTTCGCAGTGTCGGTCAAAATGCATTTATAAGTTAGAGCACCCACACCTTGAAACCACTTCAAACTGATTTGCAAAGAGCCTACCTATACAGTATGTTGTATGTCTAGCCTAAAGCTACACTCCAAAAAAAATTTTTCTTATCTTTCTTGTTTTTCCTTCTACAAAGAAAATGTTTCTGTCTGTAAGGGTCAGCCAGAATGTTATTCTGTATACAAGAAACCCTGTATTAAGCACAAACAAGAATCCCTGTTTTAAGCACAAACAAGAATTGCATCTAAGAATTTTTTTCTTAAGTTAACTTAAACCGGGAAAGTTCAAGAAAATAATTCTAGCAGAATCAAATTTTCTAGAAAAAATAACTTAAGGGAAGAAGCTGTAAGAATAAAAATTTAAGGAAACAAAAAACAAATCTTATATTAAGCCAGAGAAAGCAATTTTTTCTTATTTTTCTAGAAAATTCTTATTGGAAAACAGCATGCTAGAAATACTTTATTGAACTTTCTTGATATAAGTTAACTTTACAAAAAAAATTCTTTGCGTAAGAATTGACATAGACCAGACTTCCCAGAAGGTTTCTTGAATTTTCTTGTTTTTTCTTTGTATAAGAAAATCTTTCTCAACATAAGAAAACAACAAAAATAAGAAAGAATAAGAAAAAAGATTTTTGGTTGTGTATTAATAATTGCATCAACTTCATGACATTGTAAATACTTCAGTTAGTCTCAAAATACTTGACTCAGGTGGTCTGGAAAATCTGAGTTCTGAGTGAAAAATAGTAAGGTCAACAGAAGCTTTACACTGAGAGCATATTCTGTACATACCTTCACATGTGGTCCTGTCTTCTGACAGCCTGAACCCGTTGTCACAGAAACAATTGTAGCTGCCCAGTAAGTTCGTACAGCGTCCCTGGCCGCAAATTCCTGGTCGCTCTGTACACTCATCCACATCTGGAGAGAGAAGAGTTACTACATGTTAAAAAAAGTAAAAAGGTAAAGGTCCCAATATAGTCTTTTTGAGGGGCAGTGGGTTGTTATCCAATATGTCTTAGGGCACGGAATTGGAAGGCAGAGTCCATCCCTCTCATTCCCCTACCAAAGTCAGGTATCCCTTTTACACCTGGGTGGAGTGAGGAAAGTTGTGTTAAGGCCGCAGAACACAGTATTAATGGGCGACCCCCGTCCCCAATAGTAGTTCGGGTACGAAGTAGTGCGTCACATTGCTTGAAAAAAGGCCGTAGTTTTTCTTCTGTGCACGTTAGTGAGGCTGAAACTGTGGTGAATAGCAGAGGAATACGTCAGTTTTGAGACTGTACGAGTTTGATTACGATGTTTGTTCGGTCGGGTTGGATTCGCGCCTGAATATTGTTATCGCCCGACTACTGTAAGTCGCCTGCAGTACGGTGACCTCCGCTAGGGGTCATATCAAAGTGGCTTTTAAAAAAGAATGAGCCGGTAAATTTAACCTCATTTTGCACATATTTTGCAGATTGAACCTTGAAGTCAAACATATTAAAATCTGGCACCCAAATTGTGCACCTTTCTATAAATTTTCAAGCGTCGAAGCTTCTCACTTTGGGATCCTTAACTATGTAAACCCCTATAGGGGCAATACTATTTTCTGTAACCTTAAGTGCCTTACTTAAAGACACAACGTCTAGCCAGTAATGGCAAAAATCAAACCTGTGACATCTTGATCTTGTGACCTGACTAGCCAGGCCACTTGGCCATTCAATGCCACTTCTATATGTTACCGAGTACAAAACAAATCACACTTTCTGACACACCCAGCTCTTACATTCTCTATAGTATCCAAAGGCCATACTTGAATGAAACGTTTATTGCTAAAAAAAGTACATAGTAGCCAACTGGCTGAATTGCGTACTTGTTGTATACTAGTCTGGTACTTAAAAACTAGCTCTTTACTGGTTATAGAAATAATAACTTTCCACTGGTAAAAGCTTACATTAGATACACATATTATGACTATGAAAGACAATTACGTACACTTAAGACAACAGGTCAGATCAGCATAGGTCTACAGTAATATGTAAAGGCACAACTTACTTCTTACAGTAATGTGTAAAGGCACGACTTACTTCAGGGCATTCAGTGTTTGGAACCCAGACAAAACTTCTCATGATACAAAAATCTTTCTGCCTGTTAGCAAGGAGGTTACATGTAGAAACCCTGGGGCAACAATTATATAACTCACCTCTGCAACTGATCTGGTTGGGCTGGAGTTTGTAGCCTGGGTCACAGCCACACTTGACGCTTCCAGGGATGTTTACACAAACTGCACTTGGATCACACGGGTTCTGCCCCAGGAAGCATTCGTTTAGGTCTACGCAAAATACAGGCATTTACAGTAAATAAAAGATGTCGAATTTGCATTTGCATGTTTTTTTTATACACCCAGCTGAAGTAGGTCTATGCAAAATACAGGCATTATTAAACTGTAAAAAAGAAATTCTACAGGGATATATACGTAGAAATTACAGTTTATTTAGTTAATACATGTTTCTTGATCAATATAGCTAAAGTATTGTCATACAGTCATTGATTGACTTTGTTGTCCTTCATAGACTAGCAATATAGTATGATCTTGTATCACATGTATGCCTTATGCTTTACTTTATGTTTGTACCTCGACATTGTTGTCAACATGCAATTAGCCTACGGGCATGAATTTGCAATAAACTTCTTCTATTCATATAACTTACTGTATGCTACAATGTAGCAACAAGTTTACGTTAAAGAACTTCTTGCACTAGATGGTGCAGAGGGCAGCCCCCATCTCTATTTCAACAGCCCTCGGGCCACACAACTTTGTGCAATCACTACAGCAGGGGGCTAATCCACTGGTAGTGGTGTGTGCTGAACTACCATACTCAGAATCCCAAATGCTGCATGAGGGCTAAGCAGAGAAAGCAGTGCCATTTCTAAAGTCTTCGGTAAGACTCGGACGGAGATCAAACTCACGACCTATCATAAGAGGCAAACACTCTACTCACTAGGCCATTGCATCGGTTCCAGTAGCAAAAAAAGACAGAAATGTAAACCTTAATCATCATTATCATTCAAATGTTCATGTTTTCAAACACAGTTCACAAATATTCAGTAACACTTGTATGTAAAAATCTAGCAATCAAAGAGACTATGAAATATAAAATAAACTTGTCCCTACCTTCACATATGAGTAAGTCTGAGCTGAACTGGAATCCAGTCGGACATTCACAACGATAGCTGCCCTCGCCGTTGATACAGATGCCGTTCTGGCACAAGTCTGGGATAGTCTGACATTCATCTATGTCTGTGTAGTAGAAAACGTAGACATAGTTAGCAGAAGTCTTGGATATACACAGCAAGAAGCAGACAAGTACAGCAGTCCAACTCCACCCAAACAAACCCTGCATGATGTCTGTTTAAGCTCAACATTCTGATAGAAAACCTTTCCCCCAGACAATACACCCACTTCTAACATTAACTTTCGCCCACACGACAAGCAAGCAGTGTTTGGGTTTCCTACCTTGCTGTCATGTTTAGATTAAGAGAACTGCAAGATGACAGGAAAACCAGATAAATACCTCTATTTACGAGCAAACATGAAGGACAGCTATAATACAAAAAAGACATGATTAGCTTCATTAAATTCTACCCACTGTTATATTGGCAGTGGGCTTTAATTGACGAGTCAATATTGTTCGACAGTCAGCTACCACCTACCCTTCAAAGCAGACAACATACTCATTTTGTTAAACTTGTGGCCACCCGACATATTTGAACAGTAGTGTGAATGCCCTTGAGTAAATTTGCTAGACATGTCGATCCACACCATTCCCCCATGTTCCACACGTACATCTTCAACAAGGTTTTCTCTTTGAGATTTGTTTTTCAAGTACGTAATTAGGAAATGAGGTTGTGCCCTTCGGCAAATACTTACCGATGGGAAGTCCCGTTTCAGGATCAATCACTACGCCCTTCTCATCCGAACCACACAGTTCTCTGAAGGCCTCTGAAAACATAATCAGACGCATGAAATTCTGCAAAAATGTTTTTGATTAATATCCAACATATGTACAGGACAAAAATAAGAGGCCTACAGTACTGGTTTAGCAAGCAAATACAGTCTGGTGTATTGTTCAACAAAGATAATAATTCAAATCTATATTAGAACAAGCAAGTCAGGATATGCTTTGATGTACTGTGTTATAGGAACATCAATCCTTTTTTGTGAATGTCTCTTTGACCCAGTGTTCACACTCAAAAAGTTTAATCGCGATTAAAGTATAATCGCAATTGAATCGATCCAATTGCGATTGATTTTTGCAGTGTGAACGCTCCCGACGCAATTGGAATCGATCCGATCGCGATTGTTTGTATCCACCTCCGGAGGTAGTTTGGAGAGGATTAATCCTATCCAATCCAATCTAATTGGATCCAATTGGATTGATTTAATCGCGATTATACTTAATCGCGATTAAACTTTTTGAGTGTGAACGGGGTCTTTATCTACTAGCATCTACATGTAGGTTATTTACCAGTTCTCTCCACAGGGCAGGTTATGCAGGGTTCCCCCCAGCCGGCCCCCACTGAGCAGCAGCAGCTTCGCTCCGTCAGGTTAAAGCTGGTGGGGTTCTGGCACTGTCCTCCCCTCACCATGGCAAAGCAGAAACTCTTCCTCATGTCTGTACAGGGCAGGAATGTCATAAAACCAGCGATTAATTTTATGTTCCACTAATGACCCACAAATGGGCAGTTTTCAGTTACGTGGTCCTGGTTGTTACCTAAATGGCAGCTTGCCATCAATCTCAAAGTTATGATGTGTCTCTCATATAATAATAGTCTTTATTGCATATTCCTGCCCAGATGGGCTAAATCCACATATGACCACACCTGGTCTATAGGAAGCATAATGCAAAACATGAATTGATTTATAAGTATGTAGCTACATTCTAACATTGAAAAACTAAAAGATAGACAAACTGAGAACTATTGCTAAAGTAATGTTGATCACCTAGTAGTTTCTTCTCTCTTTTTGAAACATTTGGAAACATGACTACATATTTTGTCTATTAATATGTTCGTTCTTACATGACATCAGGTATATAAAAGTGTCCTTCTTTGACAATTTTGTACATTTCTTGTCTACTCCTATTGTCTTAAACAGCGATTGGCGCTCATCTTCATATAAAGAACAATCGAACAATAGAGAATTGAACCTACTGCTGGTTGTTGGGCTGAGTTACGACATTTGAATACTCATTACATTCACAGACTTATCCAGTAAACCTCAACAGGTAACCAGAAATTAATGAATACATTGAGTACATGGATCTAAAGTTTATGCCCAAAATACAGCCATAATAATTAACTTCACTTTCACTTAAAAAAGACTTTCTGAAGCATGACCTCAACAGCCACCTGAAATTATTGAATATATGATTACATGGATACAGAGTTTACATTGTATGCCCCCAGAATACAGCCATAATAAACTTGTATTTAAAAAAGACTTTGCAATACATTAAATTAGGTAAGACAACAAGTTCCGCATTGATGATTATACTAGACATTGTGAGCAACAACCAGCATGGCACAGTTTTACAAAAGTACCGGACTTACCCATACAGCTGCGCCCACCGTTGATAGCCATGTGGCCATTAGGACAGACGCAGGTGTAGTTGCCTATTGTGTTCAGACAGGTGCCTGCTCCGCAGATGGTTGGGTCAATCAGGCACTCATCGATGTCTGCAATGGTACCAAATACAAGCATCAATCTCATTGTACTGGTCTTTGTATCTTAACATGGTCAAATGCAGAGGATCACAATCACTTTCAGGACCCTGAAACACTCACAAACAACGATATCATTCAATTATCTGACGTGTACATTTCAACCTCTTGGACATCCATACTACATGTAGTCTTGTGAATTTCATTTTTTAAGTCTTTGTATCTGAACATGGTCAAATGCAGAGAATCACAGTGACCGCTAGCAATCACTTTCAGAACCATACAATGTATGTATAACACTCACTGACTACGATATCATTATCGGATTTCGTACATTTTAACGTCTTGTATTGTTAAACATCCATATTAATTTTGTAAAGTGTAACATCTACATGTACTACCATAATTCCAACAGGGTTTAAATTCTGCCACCCTGAAAAGATATGTTCAAACAGATCTGCAACCCAACGTCCACCAGTATAATTCACTCCAGGACCTGTATATCTAAACTGTGCATACCTGGGGGGTGCTGCACTAGAGATCTCTCAAACACACTAAATTTTCAAAGTGGCAGATTTATGTAACCTAGGCGGATTAATGTTGATGGAAGTTTTACGTGTACTCAGATATTGTTTATTATTTATTGTTTATTGTTTATCTTACATGCTAACTAAGATGCACAACAACTGTACGTGACTTGAAAGTTCATCTGTCACGTGTCTCATCTGTTCACTCCTTGACAAAGAGTTTAGACTGTAGCTGATCAGTCGAAAATTTATTGTGTTGGCATTTACAGTTTAAACTCCTTTCAGAACTGTACATGACGTATTACTGATCAGAATAAATATGATATACCATTGCATGTGCGGGAGTCTCTGTCCAATGTGAAGCCACGTGGACACTCGCAGGTGAAGCTGCCAAAAGTGTTGACACACATGCCACCCTGACACAGGCCCACCAGCTCCATACACTCATCAATATCTGTGGAGTCAAGGACATACAGACAAAGTTCATGCATGCTTCAATGTTTTTAGAAAAATGTATTGCCTTGATACTATTACAGATTAATATTTAATCTATGAGCCATGAGACCAGGGACGTCTCCACAGTACCAAAATGTTTTTTTTTATTTTTCTTGTCTTTCCTTCTGCAAAGAATTTTTTCTGTCAGCAAGAATATTATTCTGTATAACGTTACAAGAATCCCTGTTCTAAGCACAAACAAGAATCCCTGTTTTAAGCACAAATTATTTTTTTCTTAAGTTAACTTAAACCAAGAAAGTTCAAGAAAGTAATCCTAGTAGAATCAAATTTTCAAGAAAAAATAACTTATTGGAAGAATCTGCAAGAATACAAATTTGACGAAACAAAAAGTAAATCTTACATTAAACCAGAGAAAGCACATTTTTCTTATTTTTCTGGAAAATTCTTATTGAAAAACAGCATGCTAGAAGTATTTTCTAAGTTAATATGTTAAATTCAGAACAAAAAAGAATAGAATTCTTTGTGTAAGAATTGACAAAGGCAAGACTTCCCAGAAGGTTTCTTGAATTTTCTTGTTTTTCCTTTGTATAAGAAAATCTTTCTCAACATAAGAAAAATAAGAAAGAATAAGAAAAAAGATTTTTAGAAGTGCAGGACCCATCCCTTCATCCTGAGATGGAAATTTGCCTGTTCAAAAGAAAAAAATTACCTCATCCGTCCAAAAAATCTGTACTTCATGACATGACATTTATGTATTTTCGTTAACTTAAAGTGACAAATTCATCAAAAATGAACAACAAAGGCTAAAAAATATGAAAAAAAATGAGTTGGACAGATAAAAATCTAAAGCTGGAGACAGCCCTGCATGAGACACATTGAATATTGAATTCATAAATAATATGCTAAATTTTAAACCTGTCTAAGGTTAATGATCTAAACAATGAAGAGTAAGCCCAATCAAATCTTACCTTCCAAAATGACAGTGACGTCATTGGGTTTGAAGCCAGGACCACCAGGACACAGAGTATTGTGTTCAGCTGCAAAAGAAACACAGTGACATACATGAGGCACAGTCTATAACAGTTGATAAGAATTACATTTGTACATTAACGATAGATCTAGAGCTGTTGTTTGCTTAAGGGCATTGCAACTTACCCTTACCGTTCAGTCTAATTTGGCAAGCTTGAACAAGTTAAGACTGGTGTGCAAGGAATAGTTTTCTCACAATATATCTTTTAGCTTTTCCATACAATCTGCTAGCCTCCACCAGGCCCTCTTACGGGCGTATGAATCGTAGAATTCGGCAGAAAAGGGAATGATTAGACGGTAGAGTCAGTCCACAGTGAAGATCACATTTCGCCCGTTTAGGAGCCAGCAAGTGAAACCCTGGAGTAGTTAGTCTGGTATAGACTAACAATCTGCTATAATGGACAACATGGCAATTATAGCTAACACCCCCTATAAGTGCAACACAAACACTATTTTGATTTCTTAGAATTCTACTTGATATGTTTGAAGATTTTTGGACTTACTTGAGTTGACCGGAGGACAGGGCTCACACGGGTCTCCCCAGGCTTGTCCCAGACTGCAGCAGCAGGCGGCCCGGGACATGTCTGTCCCCACGTCCTGAGTACACACCTCCACATCTCCGCGCTCCTGGTAATCAAAGAAGCAAAACCCTCTCCTGGGGTCTAGCAACGAAGGGGCAAGAAATATATTTACAATTTCAATTGGAATGCTAGAGAAAAAAGTTAGCAATAACGAAGAAGTCCTTAAAGGCAACCTAAGCAATATTAGCTACATGTATAGGGCGTTGAAAGTCGTATTTTCAAAATTATTTTTTCAGTGATTTCTATCCATAGGAAGTTTGAATAACACTATCCCATTGCATATCGACCATCATTGAGCAAAGATGCGATGTTGTCTGGTAGGAATGCATTGAAAATCTGAGCACTTGGAGGCCAACCATCATTTCAAATCTTCCGAACATGCGCGATTCTGACCGATAAATCCCAAATGCTTCCGGAGAAATAATCACATGGCCAAACTCAATGTGCTTGGGTATTGTGACGTTACGCGGCTGGAAGTTACCGAAAATTGTTGATAGAAAACGGTTATGGCCGGATTGTGGGCTGATTATTGGGTGGTACCAATAAACAGAATACTCCTTTGCGGATTGTTTCTGTGCTCTTTTTAAATGCCCAAAGTATGAAATGATGATGAAAATGTGCTAATATGGGGATGTAAATGTTAATTTCATATAGGCAAGCTTTATCTAGAATATTTCAAGTTTTAACCCCTGTAACCGCTTAGGGCACCTTTAAGTTCATGTCTTGGCACATCAGAATTAAATCATACATCCAGAAAAGGCAGGTGTGAAAAGTGCCTTTCCCAAGGACACAACATTTAGCCAGGAATGCTGGGAATCAAACCTGTGATCATTCTCAATCTCTAGTCCTCTAGCCTGGCCACTCAGCCATTTGACACCAGCATTTATCACAACAAGGCCACACCAATTTAATTTCTTGGTTAACAGAATTTTTGAAAAAAATGCTAGATTGAAAGACATGAAAACAGAATCTCAGAGGAAAGTTTGTACTTTGGTGCACACAGTTTCAGGGAGTGAACAGGGTCAGGTGCAAGTTTTCACACCAGCCTTCTATTTTAATGATGTCCTTGTGCTAAAATTAAAATAAAAAAATCTGTTAACCATATAATTGTCAAATATGACCAAGAGTAGGCTGGTTAAGTTTTGAAACAAAGATCAGTTGACTCACCAACACAGCCGGTCCCAGCATTGTTGGAGATGAAGTTGGGAGGACAGTCGCAGGCGTAGCCCCCGGGGAAGTTGGTACACATTCCATTCAGACACTTTTCCTTCAGACTACACTCGTCCTGATCTGGGGTGTGGGGGGGCAACAATAAGCACAGCAGTGTCAGTCAACTAGAACTAAAGCTGCTATAAGCTGTCGAATCCTGATGATAATTATTGACCTGCCATTCTGTAACACAATACAGATACACAACACAATGATATTGACAAAGTCATGATTGATTTGAAATGTACAGCAATATTTCTTATTGAAAAACTGTAGCCATGAAAATTACTGCTTTAAAAATATGACATAACATTTAGGAAAGAGGGCTAAATGGTAAAAGTTTTCACAGGAGAAATGTGCCCTTCATCATCATCATATCGGGCAGCTTGCCCGGACTTAGGCTGCTCTCTCCCTCCAGGTGTCACAGTCCGCCATTAGTTGGTCTAGATCTTCAGACCTCACCTCTACATCCCCAACAAGTTGGTCTATGTAGGTCCGTCGGGGTCGCCTGACACAGGAGTGCCCATGAGTTGATGCCAAGAGCAGGAGTTCGCTTACAAGCTCTTCTTTGTTTCTGTAGCTATGTCCTGCAATGTGCCCTTACGTCTCTCATGAAGAAATTACAAAACAAACGAATGTCAGGCAAGTTGATTTGATAGAACAGTTTAATATAATATGTACTAGAAACATTTTAATAACACCTCTACAACAACATACGTCCTACGAAAAGGTGAAACGAACCTGTACAGTTCCCTCCACTCTTGTCCAACTCGTATCCCATGTCACACATGCACTTGAAAGTTCCCAGCAAGTTCATGCACTCTCCGTTGACACAGATGTTGCCATCAAAAGATGCACACTCGTTAATGTCTGAAATACGGATTGAAACAATAACAATAATCAGTGCATAGCTATTAACACTATTTTTAATTAGTATGGTTGTAAATAGGGCTTGAGGAAAAGACTCAGTGCAAATGAACTGATCTTTAATTTCATTGTAAAACAGTATGACTTCAAATATACATATAATTTTGTACTCTCAGTGATATCAGTCAGGGCAGTCTTGTCTGAGGCATCTTTCATCTCTAAGGTTGTACAGTCAAACCTGTACAAGTGACCACCTCTACATAAGGACCACCTGGCCAATGTGAATGCTATAGGAGGTCCCTCAGATGATTTTGCCACTGTCAACACAAGTATCAAGAATCCTGTCTATCATAGTAATAATAAAAATAAAATATGGTTTATTGGTCCGAAATTACCAATGCAATGGCAGCCAGTGCTGAATTGCTGCAGGGTTTACAATCACATAACACAATAATACACAAGATTAATATTTGCTCCACACTTGCACTTTGTGGAACTGTCGCAAGGGTTTGGGCGGCTGCCATTTGGCGCCACCAGGTGACCTCAATACGACCTTCCCCAACCGAAGTCAGGTACCCATTCACACCTGGGTGAAGTGAGGAAATTCGTGTAAAGTGCCTTCCCCAAGGGCACAACATCGGGGCATACCAGTGGTTTCGAACCCGGGACCTCTTGGTTCTGGGCAAAACACCCTACCGATTGCGCCACACGATGCCACATATAAGTGACCACCTGTCTAGGACTCCACATAGACCACATTTTATCTGTCCCCTTAGTGGTCTTCTGGAAAGTCTTAATTGTATCCACACAAAAAAGGTACAGTTTAATATCCAAACATTGTCTTACCGATACACTCCCTGTCTCTGTTGTGTGGTACAAAGCCCATGTCACAGTCGCAGGAGTAACTGCCCGGTATGTTGAGGCACTGCCCATTCTCACACAGGCGGCCGTTGACGGCACACTCATCCATATCTGTACAGTGGGAACAAAGATTTAGTTCAACATTTTCTTTCATAATGTTCATGTGATATTAAAGACAACTTTCTCAAGAGATAATGGATCTTTCTGAATCTACCACATCTCATTTAATATTACTGTAACAGAAGATCAGACGGTTTACACTTCAGTAAGTCTTATTCACTGACCAGGGGATGTTACGTAACAGACATTTTAAAATCAACATTGCATTCAAATCAAGTCTGGTGCATATGATTTCTTGACAAACTAATCTGTTGGCAAACTATTGCAAATGATATATATGATATTTATGTGAGTACTGTGACATAGCCTGGGTGCCATCCTCCATAGTAACCGCTGGTTAAAGTCTGTGGTTAGCAAGCAAAAAGATTGAGTTGGCAGTTACTATGGAGGATGGCCCCCAGGCTAACTGTGACAGTCTTACTTACACTAATCAATGAAGAATGACAGACATAACTACTGTTAATTAATCAACACTACTATAATTGTATTTGTCTATTTTTACTATCCTCCTTACATGGAAAAAAAATCTGATTCCAGCAGAATTTTTGTTGCTGTTGTCATTGTTGCCCACTATACAATATTTACCTGTTATATTTATTAGACGTGTTAGCTACATGCATTTATCACAAATATGAACTTAATATTAGCAACAAAAGAACAGTGTGCACAAGGGCCAACTAAATGGTAAAATTCTAGGACATATCAAACAGCCATGGACCGGGCATACAATGAAACCAGTGCCGGAAGTCTCAGCCTTACCTCTGCAGTAGAACCCATCGCCCTGGAATCCTGGCTTACACTCGCAGGTGTAGGACCCAGGGATGTTCATGCAGTTCCCATTAGGATCACATGTGCTGGTTCCCTCCACACACTCATCCAGGTCTGAAAAATCATACAACATTTTCCTCACAACAGTTCCTTTACAACTTGAACGATGTCTTTGTTATTGGCCTCGATGGACATTAACTGTTAGATAAAATGTCTTTAAAAAAGCAATAGCTAGAAAAAAACACTGAGTTGTTCTCACATTAAGTCAGCAGCACAATTTTCGCTTTAGTTAGGTTACGGACGTCCAGAACAAGATGTAAGTCCGGTGATGGTTGAGCAGCAAGTGAAGCGGACACTGGGAAAGGAGCTACCTCGTGTCTGCCGTGAGTCGGATCGAATTACGTTATTAGCATGTATTTCCGTGTTCCATCCGTGGGCAGAATCAAATCTATAATGTCCCTGCATCATCCGGAATAAAATCTGTATTTATCATCCCCATTTAGTCAGGGAAGGGTAGCCATCCTAAACGGACAGGCATCCAAAGTGGGCGTTTTAAACAGCTTTTCGCTGTTGGGCAAGCTTTCATTTTCACAGAGGTTCAACAGTCACAGCTTAAAAATTTTGATTCATAAACAAACTTTGACTAACCATTGCAGATGACACCATCTCCGATGTAGCCCTTCCTACAGATACAGATATAGGACCCATCTGTGTTGGAACAGTCTGCATGGATGTCACACTGCGCTAGGCCCAGCTCACACTCATCATCATCTGTGGAAAAGGAGGAAAATTAACATCCAAATCTCTGCATTTGTTATCAAATATATCGTCAACATTGAACATGTGGCCATGTCAAATTATTAATCTAATAGCTGAGCTATGACAAACAAAATATGTCATGTATATCTATTGGCAAAATGTTTATCCTGGCATGCAAAGGAGGGTATTACAACCTCCTAAATCCATATATTATGAGCATACATAAAAGATAGAAAAGAAACTAAAAACCACGATAAGTCCTACCTGATTGTAATATGATATCACAGACTGACGTATTCATACTAGCTTGCAATGCTAAGCTAGTATTTTAAGACTTATTCTGTTGTTCTGAATAAAAATACTCTTTTTCACACAACCAAGAGATGGTCACCGAAACGTCGGTGGAATAAATCTCTTTGTGAAAAAGAGTCTTTTAATTCAGTGACCTACCAACCTGATGAAACTATTCACGGATTCTATTGTTCTGTTCTGTAGTTTGTAGACGACTGTACAAAAGTCACAGTACTTTTTGTTGTGTCAACAAATCTTCATTGTGCATTACATTTACTAATGGTCTCTACTTTGTCCTAAGATAAAAACTCTTCACCTGTGCATCCCTATCCCCCTCCCCCCTTCACAGAATATACAGGATCACAAAATAGGGATTTAAGCTTGAACACAGACAGTTGAAGCACCCACAAGTTCTAGTCTTGGTATATAGTCCTTGTTTTCAGTTACATTTGAAAAAAGTACGGTTTGACAGCCTTACTCTCACTGGTAGCGAGAGAAAAATTTTGTCACATAACAAACTGCTCACCTGTGCACCCCTCTCCCTCTCCCTTAACGGAATATCCGGGATCACACAGACAGGTGAAGGACCCCCTGGTGTTTTCGCACTGCCCGTTCTGACAGATGTTGGGGTTGAGGTCACATTCATCCACGTCCATGCACATCTTGCCAGAAGGCTCCGTGATGAAGCCGTCGATGCAGGTGCAGCTGTAGGTGCCAGGCTCGTTGGTGCACATTCCACCCCCGCACAGGTCAGGGGTGTCTGCACACTCATCCACATCTGAAGGTTTCACAAAATGTGAACAAATCGTATTATTTTCATTTGAAGGTTCATCTGTGACGGTGATCAACATATTGATAAATTCACATTGCAGATACAGGTGCAGCTGTACATGTACAGCCTCGTTGGTGCACATTCCATCCCCGCACAGGTCAGGGGTGTCTGCACACTCATCCACGTCTGAGGGTTTTATAAGATGTGAACAAATCGTATTATTTTCATTTGAAGGTTCATCTGTGACGGTGATCAACATATTAATAAATTCACATTGCAGATACAGGTGCAGCTGTACAATTATGTAGGTGCCAGTCTCGTTGGTGCACATTCCATCCCCGAACAGGTCAGGGGTGTCCGTGCACTAATCCACATCTGTCCGCAGAGGGTTTGATCAAATGTGAACAAATCACCTGTTTTCTAATCTTCATATCATTCATCATTTATAAAGACAAAAAAGTACAACTTTCTGACAACAAAGTTTTTTGATACTCCAAAACATTGTACCTATCCTACCACATCTGTCCGCAGAGGGTTTCATCAAATGTCAACAAATGACCTGTTTTTTAATCTTCATATCAACACAATTCATACCGACAAAAAAGTGGTAGTTCTCGTTTTGACAATTAAGTTTTTTTATACTCCAAAATACCGGTCCCCCGAAAGTGCGAAATGGAACGAAATGGAACGAAATGGAACGAAATGGAACGAAATGGAACGAAATGGAACGAAATGGAACGAAATGGAACGAAATGGAACGAAATGGAACGAAATGGAACGAAATGGAAGAACGAAAACAACATATGTAACATTATGAAATGAAATACCAGTAGATAGCGAATTAAAAGGAGTAGACCGGAACAGGAAGCATTTTAAATACAGAAGTGAGTGGTATATACATAATATAACGTGTTTTATTTCTTGAATCTATGTGATAAGATTAAATACAACGTTTTTGTCGCGTTTGTGTGGCTAAATTCTTTCCTGAAAATGGAGGCGCCGCGTGCAAAGAGATCCGCCGCTCTTCCTTGTGTACCAACGATCTGCAACTGAACTGCTGCAAATAGCAGGGAAAACAAGCTAACGGAACTGAGTATCGAAGTTAGGACTAGATTATACAGTTGGTGGTAACATTGCATCTCATTATTATTTTATTATTCATACAGCGTGTTCGGAGCTATTCTCCCCCAAATGGGGCCCCGCATACAAATAAACCGCCATTGTTGCCAGCGCGACGGAACTGTGGGCGTGCGCTACCGACAGGTTGAATCAAACTCCGACTGTCCAGTTATTTACATACGGTTTTAGTCCATAACTAGTATGTAGTAGCATATGCCTATCTCCGCAACAACGATGTTTATACAACCAATTGTTCGGCTCAAAGTCAGACCCC
This sequence comes from Branchiostoma lanceolatum, assembly GCF_035083965.1. Classification (NCBI taxonomy): domain Eukaryota; kingdom Metazoa; phylum Chordata; class Leptocardii; order Amphioxiformes; family Branchiostomatidae; genus Branchiostoma; species Branchiostoma lanceolatum. Next base: position 9,928,383 of record NC_089723.1, on the reverse strand, counting down.
TGTCGGAGAATGGACCCCTCCGTTAATGACATGCAAATGAAGCTCTGCGCTGCGTCACCAATATCACACAATTCACACTCCATTCAAACACGGACGTGGAGCCCTCTGGAGACATTTCTGCTTCCTTGTTCACGACAAAACAAAGGGAGGGTGTGAACGAGCAGCACATGTATTTCACGGTTCACACAACACGCCAACACGCTAGCTGTATAAATAATAAGATTACGCTTGCCTCATGCCCTCTTGGAGATGCAATGATGCCACCAACTTCTGTATAATCTGGTCCTAACCTCGATACTCATTTCCGTTAGCTTGTTGTCCTTGCTATTTGCAAAAGTTCAATTGCAGATCGTTGGTACACAAGGAAGAGCGGCGGATCTCTTTGCACGCGGCGCCTCCATTTTCAGGAAAGAATCTAGCCACACAAACGCGACAAAAACGTTGTATTTAATCTTATCACATAGATTCAAGAAATAAAACACGTTATATTATGTTTTTACCACTCACTTCTGTATTTAAAATGCTTCCTGTCCCGGTCTACTCCTTTTAATTTGCTATCTACTGGATTTTCATTTCATAATGTTACATATGTTGTTTTCGTTCTTCCATTTCGTTCCATTTCGTTCCATTTCGTTCCATTTCGTTCCATTTCGTTCCATTTCGTTCCATTTCGTTCCATTTCGTTCCATTTCGTTCCATTTCGTTCCATTTCGTTCCATTTCGTTCCATTTCGTTCCATTTCGTTCCATTTCGCACTTTCGGGGGACCCCAAAATACTGTAGTTTTTCTACCACATCTGTCTGCAGAAGGTTTGATCAAATGTGAAAAAATCATATCATTTTCACATGAATGTTAGTCTGTGAATGTGACGATTATCAACAATTTTGTTAACAAATTTACATGCTATTTCCGTACACAAAGTACAGGTCAAGTGATGTACTAGGCATTAGGTCAAATCAACTTGAGAAGGACCAGAGGACTGGTCAAAGGACCAGAGGACTGGTCAAAGGACCAGAGGACTGGTCAAAGGACCAGAGGACTGGTCAAAGGACCGGAGGACTGGTCAAAGGACCGGAGGACTGGTCAAAGGACCGGAGGACTGGTCAAAGGACCGGAGGACTGGTCAAAGGACCGGAGGACTGGTCAAAGGACCAGAGGACTGGTCAAAGGACCAGAGGACTCGTCAAAAGCTTGCTGTGTACGGAAATAGTGTGTGAATTTAGTTGAATCATTTATTTCAAATTTTCATATCAACACCATTCATACAGAACAGACAGAAAAGATGACATTAATATTCAAGAAGCTCTTCACTTTATACAATCATTACGTATATAGGAATGCAAACATTTTTACTCACCCATGCATCGCCTCTTGTCTGGTCCAAGTACATAGCCCTGCTCACAGCTACACTCGAAGCTACCCACAATGTTGGTACAAGAGGTCTGACATCCTCCATTGTTTACAGAGCATTCATCAAAATCTGCAAGAAGTAAAGAATACGTGAGAGAGAGTTCAAGGACACATCAGAATGTTGATCTAACCCTGTTTGGAAAAAGTCCAATTATACTCAGAAATAACGTCAGCTCAGATGTTTGAAGGATTATTAATAGGACAAGCAGTACCATGTGATATCTAGCAAGACCTTTGAACATAGTGTTCTAACATTAATGGTTAACACCCTTTGGATGGGGCTCCACTGAGGAGGTTTTGCAGTATTTCTAAGATAGTCTAGTCTGGAAGCAAACAAACCCATCAGTAATGGTACTATCAGTTAGCTATAATACAACGTATGTACATTGTGCATGTCCTTAATCAAACTCTATGCTTGACATACGGTCCCAGAATAAACTTGTCACATGATCCATTCAAGTACTAGTCAAAGTCTAATGAGAGACACAGATAACAGATGAAATTTTACATCCATGCCTGTTCACCTAAAGAGGCCAACCTGGCAAAGTTACAAGAATCTAGACTCAGTGAGATAAACTGCCTACAATTGTGACCTTGCCTGCGGGCCCTGGGTGTCATCTGCGACAGTAACGCAACCAAGGTGTTCAGCACAGAGAGGGTGTTATTGAATATCATCCCACCTGCCCTCTACCCACCATCACCTCACACAGCAACTGACTTCAACACGGCTTCACAGTCGTCCAATTAACACACAACAACTTCCACATTTGTTGTTTGACTTGTGCCCCTTATGGAGTCGTTGCAATTCCTACTAGGCTACGGCGAGGCTGCCAAGTATTCGTAAGATTTGCCAGCTTGTTGTAACCTCAAGACTAATATCAAGGGCGTCGCCAAGGTCATGAAAGGAGCTTCTCCTTTTGATAAATCGTAACCATCCATTAGTAGAGTTTGGGGCCGTGGGGAGTAGAGCAAAGACTGTTAATAGCAAGAGTTGAGACATCATCAGAGTCTGTTGGCTGGACAGCTACTCAGTTGCCCCCCTCTGTGCATCAATCCAGATGTGGAAATTTTATTAATGCCGTTGTTTGACCTCCCCATGAAAGAAACCCCTCAGCCTGCAGTATTTGCTGCAGTGCAATGCCAATAGGGTATGTACTACATGTATGCATACAAGACTTCATTTAGTAAAACATTACAATAAAAGACCCTGGAATTTAACAACTACCACAATATGGGATTCTCATTGTAAAACGTCACTCTTTTTCATCTTAGACATGCATTTGAAACAACTCGAGGTGGTAAGGCAGTTTGAACTGCATACCTTTAACATCCTTGGTCTTGAAAAAGATAGTTGTTCAAGCATAAATTCGAGCCTTCTTTCACTTAATGTCACCAGACTATCTTCAAGTTTTGTCTTCATATGTTATCTGTGAGCCCAAGGTTAATGGAAGAAACTGTGTGAAAAGATGAGCAGGTGGTTTGAGTTTGATAGACACTGAGTTTGACCAGGCTGTTAAACGGGAAGTCAGAACCTTAGAGGCAAACTCTTCCTCAGGTCAGAGATACTTGACATTCACTCTGACTTACTAACATCAGTACCAGATGCAGGGGAAAAGATTTGTGGTTCTAAGGAGCCATTTTGCCTGCTTCATTTGCCTTATTCTGGGCTGATTTTTGGGTGGTACCAATAAATAAAATACTCCTTTTGCGGCTTGTTTCTGTGCTCAAAGTATGAAATAATGATGCAAATGTGCTAATATGGGGAAGTAAATGTCAATTTCAATTTCACCAAACAGAATTGCTTTCCCCAGAATATTTCCAGTTTTATCCCCTGAAATTGCTTAGGCCACCTTTAAGACTACTGTCATTTAGGAATAGACATATACTGTCTATAAAGTCTATACTGTAACCTTGCCTACAAACAGTTACATTCCATTTCTTTTTTTACAAAGTTTGTGTTGACCTCATCATCAAAGTCTCCTAGCAGCCATTATCGTTTTTTGTGTAATGATATAAGCAATCATTTCAACTGTGTGTTTAAAACAATAAGCCTCCACCAACTCAGTCTGATAGAAGGAAAACATGTAATGCAGGCAACTTCAGCTTTTGGAACAAACATGATGTTGGCATCATTGGAGTTTAACTGGCATTACACTGGGGTCAACTACTATACCAGAGTTCTTATTCCAGGTGGTATTTGATGACCCTATTGAGGAATACACAGCAGTGTACTTCAAAGCATGCACCTTGGAGACTGCTCTCTCTCACCACCTTTTTTAATGCAGCTGCTGCATGGCCTGGCAGGTTTCTGTATGTTGGAAACTCACAGTGCCAAAACCACAGAACCTAATAGCTTGGGTAGCACCCAGATGTTGTTTCTTACTATTTTCACATGGATGAGTGCTTAAGATTACATGCTGGGTTAGCCAAAGAAGAACAAAGGCCTTGACCTCACATTGCTGTTCTTGGCTTCCGAGCAGAATGTTCTTCAACACCAGGATTAGTCTAGAATCTAACATGATGATAGTAGTTATCATAGTTTAAAAGTACTTTCTTTGCGGGAAAACGTCGGATTTGAATTGGAAATGACGTAGAACGGCCTATAGATACTATGTGAAAGATCTTTTATAAAGGCATAACATTACATACCTTCTAAGATTTAGGGGGATCTTAGTGAATTACTAGTAAAATGTATATTCACCAGATGGATACAAAAATCTGGCAGGTGGGAATTAACAACGAAGCAAAATCGGTTTGTGGGGAAATGTGTGTGCTGCCTTCAGGACAAGATTCCCTGTATACTTCTTTCTGCAGGATATATATTATGTATTGTCTGTTCCAATCATGGTTAACACATCCCAGTCACTGGTGGTTGCTATAGGAAGAGAATTGGGGGAGTTCAGACACAGGATGGAGCATTGTCTGGGATAAATCAGGGGGTATTGCATGTGGCATATTCAGGTCACAATAGCCTGAAAGAGGACAACACAAAAGTACAAATTGAGAGGGTCAAAGGCACTAATGTCTGCAAGAAATACAAATTCATGTACATGCACATGTATTCTTCTTGGCTTATCTTCCCTGTACATAACATGTATCTATAAATGACATAATGAGCTTATTAAACACTTTAGACTTAAGAATATTTCAAAAAGAGTTGTACCTGCATAGCTCGTCCTGTTATCGGTCTCTGAGTAGCCCTTGCTACACATCTCCGAATCTTATCCAGTTGTAGAGATTGAATTGTCTTAAAAAACAATCTTACATTTAGTGCTGCGTACCTAAATGCCGGACCTGAACTGGACTTGTAAAAATGTTTAGGTTCAAGTCCAAAAATACCTAAGCGTCATGACCAGGATCCAAGTCCGGACTTGAAAAAAAAATCTCTCGCTTATATTCTACTTTTTGTTCTACCATCTAAAACCTTCCATAGATTGTGAAATTTGTGCTACATGTATATAAAGACAAAAACTTTTGCTGTTTTGAGTTTTGAGTGTGAATGTGAATTTTTTTAAAATTAATTACACGTAAAATTTATGCCAACATGCAATTTATGCTATGGCTTCAGGTTTGGACTTATAAGTCCGGACCTAAACCTCCAGACTTGAATCCGGACCTGAACATGAACATGAGCTTAGGTACACAGCACTACTTACATACACTCTTATGCACAGAAAGAGTTCAGGTGTACCTTCACAACTCCTCCTGTTATCAGTCTCTGAGTAGCCCTTGCTACACAGGCACTGGAAGCTGCCCATCACATTGATACATCTGCCGTTGGAGCACACATCACTGTTCAAATCACACTCGTCAATATCTGCAAAGGGAAACAATAACAGGCACCTGTAAACATTATTGTTTATGCCAGTAAAAATGGTCCCACACTATGGATAAATATAATATGTACAATAGTTATAGTTTCATTCATTCTATAGATTAAGATACCAGTAACCAAAGTGGCACAACTCTTCATCAGTGGCTTAAAACAACACACATTTTATTAATTTAAAGTAAAGAAATTAGTTTACTGTATATGTTAATGCAGTAGTATACTTAAATGCAATCATTTATTCTTAATGACTTAGAAGTTGAATGTTCAGTGATTATTGTTGATGTCCTCATACACTGATAATACAGGTCTTTTTGTTAAGGGTGCTTATAAATGTAAGAAAAAAAAAACACTGTATAAGAATGTCAGGATGTAAGCTTCCCCATCCATGTGCAAGCACGTCAAACCCCCAGATGTTGGGAAAAGAAGACGTTAAACCAGATAGTCAGTGAGTGAGTGAGTGAGTGAGTGAGTGAGTGAGTGAGTGAGTGAGTGAGTGAGTGAGTGTAACACTTTTCCAAGGTCATCATTCATTACAATGGTGGACTAACCCTTGCAAGCAGTTCCCGCAGAGTTGAGTTCGTGGCCAGCGGGGCAGTTACACTTATAGCTGCCGGGTGTGTTGATACAGACGCCTCCTCTGCACAGGTGTCGGTTCCTCTCACACTCATTGATATCTGCAAAAAGAAGAAGGAAGACCATCACACCTAAAACATAAATATCATCCTTAGCAAGTGTTTTTTCAAGTCAATCATCTGCAGGTAACTTTTTGAAAAATATATTTTTATTTGAAGTCCCTACTTCCACTTGTCCAAACCTAATTTGCATATTCTGTTTCCTGAATATCATATCTTTGTGACTCTAGCTGCCATCCATGCCATAAAATGGCTGAAGGTTACTGACAGGATGTTCCTGTCGATAAGAATTGTTTTGCACTATTAACAGGGTATTTCTGTCTTTAAGAGTTTGTTTGCACTATTGACAGGATGTTCCTGTCTAGAATTTTTGTGCACTGTTTATTCATTTATTGGTTTGGCTGACACACAGCCAGGGCTGCCCAACTGTTGACAGGACATTCTTGTCTTTACAATTTTTTGGCACTTTTTACAGACTGTTCCTGTGCAAAATTTTTACCAAAAGTGTCAAAGGCATTTAACAAAGGAGACCATCAGCACATGGTTGCTCACCCATGCAAGTTCTCATGCCCATGAAGCCACTCTCGTACCCGGGGTTACAGTTGCACATGAAGTTACCCTCCAGGTTCACACAGGTGCCGTTGCCACAGATGCCGAAGGCAATGCCACATTCATCAATATCTGAAATATAGAAACGGTAGGTTTCAATGAAAATCATATTGTGCATGGCATTTTGTATACTGCAAATGCAGAAATGTTCGTGGTGGCTTTATGTTTGTGGTTTTCACGGCAACCGTTTCAGCGTGAACTTAAAACCACCGCAAACATTTTTGTCTAATACTGTTGCATTATGTAACTATAGCACTGGTGCGAATTCAAAACCACCACGAACACTCCATTTTCCCCTTAGCGCGAAATTAAAACCACACGCACTTAAATGCATTTACAGTATACTTACAAATCTGACTGTAATGGGGAGATGCTATAATGTTCTAAATTGAATAATTGGACTGAGTTCACCAAAATAATTAAGGGCAAAAATACTTTCAATGAAGAAAAGTTGAACTGAAGTTTCAAACACAAAAATTTGAGTTACCAGTACCCAAATTTTTGACAATCCAACTCCAGTCTTTGTCAGGACTATTTCTACTAACAAATCTGAATTTTCAAGCTAAGAAGTCTTTCTCAACAATGCTCCTCACAGAACTAAATGGAGACACATTCGTTTGATACACGTGCACTTCAGATAGTATTGAAATGCCTTGTAACACACAAAGATATTTTGTAACTCCCCAATACCTTATCTCACAAAATCGTATCTGACCAGTATGGTTACTAGTATTCTGTGCCATAGATGTGAATCTTAAGAACATAATATGTTGTGTAATGATATTGTATATTGTTCATATATCTATTGATTTTTAAATAAGTATTGGATGCTTTGTATGTCGACTGGACTGTCAGGCTCAAACTTGATTGTACATTAGTTTTTAATCCAGTTTGTTGAACTGCGACAAACCAATAAAAGACATCTTGAATCATCTTGAAAAAGGTGATAAAAATGTCATTGGATGACAAAACATGAAGACAGACTCACCTGTGCAATTCCTGCCAGCGTGGTCCAAGTCATACCCCTCCTCACACTCACAGCGGAAGCTGCCGATGGTGTTGCGGCAGCGCCCATGGTGACACAGGGACGGGAACATCACACACTCGTTGATATCTACAATGTATTATCAGCAACAAAGCATTGTCAACATCACACTCATGATAAACCATCAAAGCTGTTCAATCTTCTTCCCGCTTGTTCAACAGAATTTGATACATTCCAGTCTATAGATAAATTCAGATGCATTCTAGAAGGAGACAACCCTTACTGTGTACAAATAGGTAAATATATCAAAGAATGTTTAGATCTTACAACTAGTAGTGTAAGTGATACGTTAAACTCGAGTATTCATATACTTGTACTTAGGTTAATCATTTTGTATACCATTGTTTGTTGTTTGCATGTATAGTTGTAGAAGACCTTACGAAAGTCGCTGTACTTTTGTCGTGTCAATAAAGATTTCTTATCTCTATTTAGCAACACAGCATTGTCAACTCTACCATACTCATACTGCACTGGGTATCATCAAAATGCTTGTATTGCACACTGGAGGCACCATTTCTACAAGACTAAAATCAATGTTTGTACCTTTTCTGAGGACGAGATTGCACATTTGAAGGATATCAAATGATATCTACATGTAGTCATCTTAAACTACAGTGTAGATCTGGAACCACCTGTTAAAGTAATGCTTCTCGGATGACTCCTACATTCTAAGATTACAATAAGCTGACTTAGAAGTAAAAGCTCAGATCTAATGTTACCTTGGAAGAATAAGCCTCCATCCAGAATGTCTCCTCCTTTTGGTGGCTGCTGAGCAAACCCAGGTCCCTTGGGACACAATTCATTGAACTTATCTACAGAAAAGAAGGAGACAACATTAGTCGATAACATTCTTTCTTCCTGATGTTTAACACAAAATATTCATACTATACAATGTCATGTACTAGATTTCATTAACTCAAGAATCACTTATGATGACATATACTTCACACTGTTTGAGTTTCCAGTAGTAGTGACCCTGCCTCTGGACCTAGAGGTTGGGAGTTTGAATCCAGGCTGCTGTCACCCACACAACATGCAAGATTGTGTAAAGAGTTGCAGCCCTTAGAATGGGACGTTAAGCCCTGGTCCACTGTTCATTGTACTTTTCGTTGTCGAAAAGAGATGGCCCTTGTAAGTATAGCATCAGTATCTATGTTCTCTGTCACGACCAGTGGAAGAGTATAGGTCTCTAAAGGAAAGCTACACAAAAAATTGAAAATCCATCTATGCTATGCTTGATATATTCCAAAGCCAAATTTTTAGTTCAAGTCGTTTCACATAAGTCCGTCATAGTTCTGGGATTTTCCACAATTTGCAACTTATGCCGTGCTGACGCCTTCTCACCTAATAATTGAATTATATGACGTCAGTGTTTCAAATTTTTCACATGATGATTGTATTATATGACGTCAGTGTTCTAAAATTCAATCATCAGGTGAAAAATGTGAAACACTGACGTCATATAATTCAATTATCAGGCGAGAAGGCGTCAGCACGGCATAAGTTGCAACAACTTGAAGTAAGAATTTGACTTTGGAATATATTAAGCATAGCATAGAATGATTTTCAATTCTTTGTGTAGCTTTCCTTTAATGAGTTTAACTGGTTCGAGATCATTTTCACTTTTCTTAGAACTTTTTTTGCTGAGATTACCTGTTCCTGGTCGAGGACAAGAGATGCAGTCGTCGCTCCAGCCTGAGCCAATGGAGCAGCAGCAGATGGAGGTGCGTACGGGGATGGGCAGCTCACGCTGACACTGCCCGTATCGGTACTCCAGGTAACAGAACTCCTGACGGGCATCTGTCAGGACAAGACAAGAAATTATCCCACATTCTTATGAATCTTTTAAGAGTTGACTTCATAGTATTACTGTGCACTTCAAATGGCATCAGGATAACTAGTAATTTGCATTTAACAATCAACAAGAGTCTAAATATAAGTATGTAGTTATTACACAACAGAACAAAAAAAATATTTTAATACATTGGTTTATTTGCTGTCAAAACTAAAATCTTGTATACTGTAAAACGTTGACTTTCTGAAAGCTTGTGTGCATGTGACTGATAAAAGACAGAGGGTGCTATCTGAAACGTCTGACACATTTGAAGACTTTGTCCAGTTGCTTGAATCAGATTTATTTTGTATCATTCTACTTGGATGTCAAACCTTCATCAACGTTTGTTTGGCATAAAATCATGCATAACCAGTCTAAAGATACGTTGATGAAGGTTAGACATCCAGGTAATAAGATACGCCAAAAATAGTTACATGTACATGTACTCAAGCAACTGGATAAAATTTTGAGACAGTCAGACGTTTCAGACAGCATTCGCTGTCTTTCGTCAGTGACTGATGTGGATGCTGTCTGAAACGTCTGACTGTTTAAAAATTTTATCCAGTTGCAATTGCTTGAGTAACTATTTTTGGCAGTCTAAAGGTAGACCTACCAATACACCTCCGTCCTGTGTTGTCCAGTGTCAGGCCTGGTGAACACTCACAACGGTAGGAACCAGGAGTGTTGACACATCTGGCATTGTTACAAACTCCTGGGAAGACTTCACACTCATTCACATCTACAGGAACAAAATACACACAGAAAGTTCAACATCTTTATGAAGTAGGATATAATTGTCTGCTTCAGTCCTATATTAAAAAGAAAAATAAGGAGCCCTGGGTGCTGGCAGTTCAACGTTTAATATAATTTCTTTGTCTGTTTGTAACAATCAATAATTTAGGTCCCCGCAGGTAGAGCATGAAGAGAAATGCAAGAGTTAAGGACTATGGCGGTTTTGAATAATCAAGGAAGCGTGACGTCAAGTGAATGGACGAAACCATTTAAGTCAGGGTCCTTCAGTAAACATTGCCCACTGTTTATAGAATATATCATAATAATAAGGACCAATTCCTGATTGAAATGCAATAGAATCTTGACTGGGGTAACGTTATGAATCTTAAGTCTGTCTTTCTCTAAGTGGTTATGAGAGATAATCTCATACCCATAGAAAGTATAATACTTTGTTATGCAGTAAACCACTAGCAAAAACTCATTGTTTAAAACCCTAGAGTACCATACTATTTACTGCTCTCATCTTGGTAGAAATGGACAAGAAAAGTTTGTTGTTTTCAAGCATATATACCTACCTTCGCAAGACACACCATTCTGGTAAGTGTATCCAAGTGCACACTTCCGTTCTGTCATATGAAAGGAACAAAAATTACAAGTAAGTATTTGAATCACCTTCAAGTTGACTATAATCAATTTAAGTAGGTGGTTTTTGGCTAAGATTCTATAAGAATTAAATTTAAACAAAGAGAAAAACAGCAAATTGAAACCATTCACAAATTAAATCATGCTTTTAAAGGGAGGCTAAAGCTGTCTTCTATATTTTGCTACATATACCATCTGAAGTCAAGTTCTTAGAGCGGCACAAGTTGCAAATGGTGGGAAAGCCCTGAACTATGACAGACTTGTGTTTAAGTGTTCTAAAGACTTGACTTTGGGGAATATTTAGTGTAGTATAGAAGATTTTTCAAAAAGTTTAACTGGTCCACATAGTTAATAATTCTAGGACACAGAACTGCAGGTCCTGGATAACATCGCAGAGTGGACGTCCCTTAGCCTGGCTGAAAGGCTGACTGCCGCAAGAAACAGACGAGCCTTGAGACAGATCTCCATTTTCACTGCTACCTTGTCCCCCCAATGACCCGGAGGTCAAGGGACTAGGTAGGTAGGTATTACCTACTAGGTAATAGTTGAAGGTCAGTTCCAACATGCATGAAATCCTTAACCTGATCTCCACTGACACTTACTTGATGAATCTTTCTCACACGGCTCACAGGGGCTGCCCCAGGCTGACCCCAGGGAGGCACAGCAGTCCTCCTTCAGGGTTTCTCCGTTGATGTTCTCCTCACAGCGCCCGTCGAGGATATTCAACCAACAGGTGCCACGCCGCTCATCTGGAACAATTCAAGCAAAATTGTTAGATAATAACGTTGATCTTCTATAATCATTTCTATAATTGTTTCTTTTTTAACAGACACTACCAATTTTGCAGATCTCAACTCAAAGACCAACAGTGACAGAAGGCACCTACTGCCAGCACCATCACATTTACCAGTAGTGAATGTCCCTCAAAGAAGACGTCTGGACCAATCATGGCCAAACCCATTGTCTTTTGATAATGAATTATTTCTATTGCCTGAGCAAGGGTAGAGAGCCCAGTTGAAGTTGGTTGTTGTGATTTAGCTGAGTGATGTTCTTCACAAACACTTAAACTTCTCAGAGTAAGAGGTGCATAATGCCTTAAAAAGGCCATCAAAAATATTCTGAAGGTAACAGAGAAAGCATTTTGTTGGTTATGGTTCTGTAAGGGGGGTTGTTTTATTACTCCAGGAAGATTAGCTTCTTACTTGTTGTAGCTTGTTTGAAGCTAGTGGAGCGAATAAAGTATCCAAGTATCAAAGGACTGTGGAAGTGAGCCACAAGTTTGGATTGATTAACCTCGGCTTAATCAACGGAGGGTGTATGGTGATTAAAGACCAAAACCAGTAACCCAGTTAATCACTGATGATGTGTCTAGATCTGTAGCAGTAGAGTGTGTTCTAGAATCATTAAAAACAGTGTCTCATTCTTCTTTTGAATGCAAAATATTAATGTCTATTGTCAATTTTTAACGTTACATATACTCACAAAGTCAAACCTACACAAAGATTAAGCCAAGCCAACCAGGATAGGTTATCAAGCTGCTGTTGATGATATGCTCCAGTATGCACTTCTTCACTAAGCTGCCTGGGGGCAGTTCTACAAGACTGCAAAAGCATTACACATTGCCACATCAGAACTCACCCAAGCATGTTCTTCCAGTTGGGTCCAGAGTCAGGTAGTACTGGTCGCACTCGCATCTGAAGCTGCCAACCAAGTTCTGACATCTTGCGTTCACACAAGGTGATTCAACACACTCGTCAATATCTGTGGAGAGAAGGTAACCATTTCAAAGGCTATATACCACAACCTGTATTTTGAATATGACTCTTGTACCAGTTGAGGTACATGTATGTATTATAGCTTGATTGCACAGACACAGTCTTCTTCATTGGCCTGATGAAGCCAACATTGACCTGTCAATGAATCTGCTATACACTGTACTTACTAAATAACAGTTACATTAATTTTCAATCATGTCAAGCACAAAAAAGTGTACAAATTGTTGTTTCATGGAGTCCGTCAGAAAATGACATAATACTAGACTAAGTACACATTGGTCATTATTGATCCTGATAAAAATTATATCCGTGTATACCCTAGTGTTGGAAGAAAGTTTAGCATTGTACTATATGATTACTACCAACACAGATGAGCTTCCATGATGACATAATACACACTTTACAATTCTGAAAACGCTGAGAATATTTGGAATGACATTTCTCTCACCTTCACACCTCATTAAGCGGGTGTTGAGCTGATAGCCCACGTTACACTCACACATGAAGCTACCAGGGGTGTTGCGGCAGATGCCATATTGGCAGTTCAGATTGTCCACAACACACTCATCAATATCTGTAAATAAAAAATAAATAAATAAATGAATGGATGAAAGAGGTAATGGCCATCTTTGATGTGGCTTGAGCACAATTTTTAAGGCATCATATAACTCGCAGTGACATGGAAAAATTTACTTGAAAGAAGGTCTGCACATTAACTTTCTCTGAAAAGAAAATTACTTTTAAGAAGGTCTGCATATTAATTTTCTATAAATGAGAGTTACCAAATTTCTGGCCTTTTGCCTTTCCCGGATAAATGATAATCATTTCAGGCCACTTCAAGTATGTGATCTTAAGAATACATGAGCTGGACTTCAAAGCAACACAAAAGAGTTTTCGTGCTAATGTAAGTAAACTTCATTGATAAGTGAAGCCCCTGAAGTCAAATATAGCTGACCATGGTCTCCCAACCTTTACAAGACCATGGTTCAGGGAATTAGTAGTCAGCAAGTTCATCTGTGGCTTAGAGTTGGTCGTCGAGGTTGCCTACAAGTATATAAGCCTGCGCCAACCATGATTTTCGGAAAATCAAACATGGGAAAGTCGTATTCTACTAGGATGTGATCAGAGGAGTGAACTGGAGCTAGAATAGGATGGATTCCAGGCTTCTCCAAACCCAGCACTGACCTTGGTTGGGGAGTGTTCGGGTAGCCTGAGTACGGTGAGCCTTTTTAGCTTCTGTACGCTACCCAAGCTCTGCTACCAGCAGTGGAGCTTGGGTAGCGCAGCGGAGCTTGGGTAGCGGACGGAAGCTAAAAAGGCTGGCACTCAGGCTAGTGTTTGGGAGCAAAGTCATGGGAAGGTCCTGAATGTGTGACAGGGGCTTATGTAAGCTTACCTGTGCAGATGTGCCCAGTTGGATCAGCCTCAAAGCCCAAGTTACATTTACATGTGTATCCTCCATTCTCATTCAGACAGGCTCCATTTTCACACAGGTAGGGGTCCATCAAGCACTCATCAATGTCTGGGAGGGGAAACAGCAACATCAGTGCAATCGTACTAGCAGTACAAGGAGATATGTGATCAACCAGGAGTAAAGTATCTGTAATGTTATACGTATATGTCCTTATGTCATGCCTGGGCCTGATATGGGTGTTCCGGACCGTGTGATAACTATCCGTATCACATGAGGTTCTAAAGTTGTATCACACAGGCTTCCATAGAATATTTAGAATGCATTTCAAGCGCGCCGGTTGCGCAGCCGTCAAAGATTTGAATACCGGATTCGGAGGTTAGAATCAATGTTGTTACAGTTTTGTGTTCGAGGACACAAAACTCCCTTTTGGCGCTTTCCGCAATGAAATGTGTTGTTTTTTTTGGGTGGGCATGACATAAATAAAATACAACACGTTGTATTCCGTATCACCCTCGGTCCCAGCCCTCCCGCGGGTCGGATTGCCCTCCGGCCTATGGCCGTCGGGCGATACTACCCTCGGTCCGCTGGTACAAAATGTACCTCGGGTGATACGGAATACTCTGTGTTGTATTCTATATGTAGACTGACCAGGCAACAAGGCACACTCGCTATAAAAATGTGTCAGAGGGCATATCTACATCCAAATTTCCTGAAAAGCCTCACATTTGAATATTATATATATAGTCTTCAGCATGCACCATTTGATAACTTTTTAGAGTTTCTTATGAGGAGGGTTATACAGTCCTTTCAGAACATATTAGACATCCCATCCAAACAAATTCAACCTTGAGAACAGTACTGAAAACAAAAATTTGCTTGTTGACAGATGAACAAATGCTGCTATTTTGTCAAACTGTGCTAAAATTGTGGACAATTTAATGCAGATTGAAGCTATAGTTGAAGATACTGTTGCACAGTAAATATCCTAATCCTAAAGACAGACTCTCTGTGTGTCTTGAAGATATATGGCAGGCTAAGTCAGAACATCAGTTTTGAATTAAGAGTCAAGTTCAATAAGGTCCATATGTGAGAGATCACCTGCTCAAGCATGCCTACCTTGACATTCTACTTGTACCTTTAAGTAATTTGTTTTACATGTATACATGTAAGAAATTCAACTAACCTCTTCCGTCGTGGTCCTTTCCATTTCCATGCATGCATAGCGTCTTGTACTCAGCTGTAATAAAAAGTGAAAGGGAAGTCCTGAGCCTTGTGGGTAACAATGCAAGCCGTGGCAATACTTTATAACGCTGTATAACATTATTGAGCAAGACTTTTACACTTTTACAGATTCATGGATTTGTGTTGATTAGGCCACACCAATTTAATATCTTGGTTAACAGATTTTTTTTTAAATTTTAGCAACAAAAAATATCATGAAAACAGAAGGCTGGGGTGAAAACTTGCACCTGACCCTGTTCACCCCCTGAAATTGTGTGCACCAAAGTACAAACTTTCCTCTGAGATTCTGTTTTCCTGTTGACTTTCCAAACTAGCATTTTTTTTAAAATTCCATTAACCAAGATATTCAAATGGTGTGGCCTTATCTTGATAATCAAATGTCACACACCATTTTGCTGCATACCACATACAAAGCATGAAACATTCGGATGTGCAAAAATATTTGAACTAGAAAACTGCATCTTTGAATGAAATACATAACTGAAGTGACATGGAGGTTGATAACAAGGACATCACATTGCAAGTAAAAAATTCACAAGAATTTAAATTATTAAAAGGCAATACATGTAATAACTATATTTCATGACATCAAAATGGAGAAACATAGACGCTGCAAATATTGCTGTAAATCTTTCGTGGTGGTTTTATTTTAGTTTGTCTCCCTTGCATGACTACTGTAATACAGAATCGCTTCAAGTGCGAATCTAAAACGTTGCGAAAACCTCCTTTTCCCTGCTACTGCAAAATGAAACCACAGCAAAAGTAAATGAAATTTTGTAGTAATTGTTCCAACTTACGACTTGCGACTTGTGGACATGATTCGCAGGGTTCTCCCCAGCCTAGCCCTTTGCCCTTTGACATCATGGCGGTGGCACAGCAACAGGTGGACTTGGTAACTCGCATGTCGATGGGACTAACACACTGGCCACTGCCTAATATGTCCTGATAACAAACTCCTGGCAGGGTATCTGGAAAAAAAGGAGACATCTTTATTTCAAATTTCTTTGATTTAGAAATGATAATAATAATAAAAATAGTCTTTATTGCATATTCCTGCCCAGAAGGGCTAAATGCACAGATGACCACACGTGGTCTGTAAGAAGCATATTGCAAAACATAACATGCTACATTCTAACATTGAAAACTAAAAACCAGACAAACAGTGGACTATCAGGAGGGGTACGGTTTTGCCTGCCAGATTCTATGTGTAATGTCGCATTGGCTTTTTAGCGAATGCCCACAAACGCCCACTCTGGCGAAGTCCACGCTGCACGAATCTAATTTTTTTGCTTGGAATATGTTCAGGTTATGCTCCCATTAATTAATCCTGAGTTTCAAGTCAATCCATCGATCCGAAGTTGAATAAAGCGAACTTGAAGATTCTTACCTGGCTTTTTAGCGAATGCCCAGCAAAAAAGGCTTTTTAGCGAATGCCCACTATATCAGCCAAAATATCGGCCATCGTGACACGGGCCCTAAATCTAACACCATAAACATGTTCAACAAGTTGTCCCCTGAATGTGTACTCAGTTTCCGTGCTGTACACGCCTGTAAAGTCACTTTATTTTACGAAATACACGGCTCGGCCCGCGGGGTAGAGGCCGCTGGTAACCTGTTCCAAATATGCAAATGGCCGCCATATTGGATTTTACGTCCGTCCGGGGCCGTGGATTCCCACGCCGTGTATTTCGTAAAATAAAGTGACTTTTCAGGCGTGTAAAGCACGGAAACTGGGTACACATTCAGGGGACAACTTGTTGAACATGTTTATGGTGTTAGATTTAGGGCCCGTGTCACGATGGCCGATATTTTGGCTGATATATTGGGCATTCGCTAAAAAGCCATTTTTTGCTGGGCATTCGCTAAAAAGCCAGGTAAGACTCTTCAAGTTCGCTTTATTTAACTTCGGATCGATGGATTGACTTGAAACTCAGGATTAATTAATGGGAGCATAACCTGAACATATTCCGAGCAAAACAAATTAGATTCGTGCAGCACGGACTTCGTCAGAGTGGGTGTTTGTGGGCATTCGCTAAAAAGCCTGTCCCGTGTAATGTTGGTGAAGGTAAAAAGTAGTCTCATAGCCATTTTGAGACCGTATAGGCAGTGGGTTGTTATCCACTGTGTCTAAGGCACAGAATTGGAAGGTGGACCCCATCCCTCTTCTTCGACCACCTTTTACCTCACCAATTGAAGTCAGGTACCAATTTTTACACTTAGGTGGGATGAGGAAAGTAGGGTTTAGTTCCAAGGACACAATGTCTACCCAGGAAGGGCAGGAATTAAACCTGTGACCTTTTGATCTTGTGTCCGCTAGCCTAGTCACTCCTCCATTTGTCGCTAAACAGAATGCTGACTGACAAATTTGAATGTTGACTTATAAATGTTAACTGCTAAGTTAGCGATATAACATTTGGACATTTAATCAGAGGTTGAAAACCTTTCTAGTTTGTTTACACATCACAAATGATAAATATATGTATATATATGGGAAAACTTGAAAATACACTGTAAGTTTGAGCACCTTGACATATTCTGCCTGTGATGTCGATGGTCAGCCCGGCCGGACACTCGCAGCGGAAGGAGCCCTGATTGTTGATGCACGTTCCCATCTTGCACATGTTGGGTCTCTCATCACATTCATCAATATCTGATTTAAAAAGTATAACATTGATTTGAAGAGCATGTATCATTGCCATATCACCACCAGAAAGGAAAATCATGCATCTGATACCCATACATTTCAATCTCTTGTATTTTCAAAAACTTGTCTTGTTTGATTTGAATTTATCTTATTTCCTCAAGTCTTCAATAAGCATGGATTTAGTGTGACTATGTAGTGATGTTTACAAGAGATACATTTTCAAAAATTGTCTGTTCTCATCTAATACATGTATTTATGTCATACCTGGGCCTGATACGGGTATTAGACCGTGTGATAACTATCCCTATCACATAGGGTTCGAGAGTTGTATCACACAGGCTTCGAGAGTTGTATCACACAGGCTTCCATAGAATATTTCGAATGCATTTTGAGCGCGCCGGTTGCGCCCCCTTCGAAAATTTGAATACCGGATTCGGAGGTTGGAATCAATGTTGTTACAGTTTTGTGTTCGAGGACACAAAACTCCCTCAACTTTTGGTGCATTCCGGATTGAAATGTGTGTTTTCTCGGGTGTGTATGACATAAATAAAATACAATACGTTGTATTCCGCATCACCCTCGGTCCCAGCCCTCCCACGGGTCGTATCGCCCTCCGGCCTACGGAGTGATACCTCGGGTGATACGGAATACCCCGTGTTGTATTCTATATAATATTATATATTTCCTCAAGTCTAAAATAAGCATGGCTTCAGTGTTATGGTTACCCAAGCAGAGTTTTCCTGATGGTGCCAGCTTGTAGCCTGGGTTGCAGACACACTTGAAGCTGCCATCCATGTTGATACAGACACCATTAGAACACATCCCAGTGGTGTCACACTCATCCATGTCTGCAACATAACAAAAGGGCTGGAGATTGGCAGGTACTCAACAATGAAAACCCATATGGTAGACATGTGTATATGAATGAATGAATGAAAACTTAATTACCGTGTCTTGCGCCACTTTGCGCCCAGCTCATGCGGGCTTATAAGACACCGTATACGTTACATTAATTGCATAAACAAAAGATCGGGAGTACAGAGATAAACATAAACGACTAAAAGCAGAATATGCACAGGGTGGAATAAATATTTGTAAACACTTTGATGTAGATACTTTGATGTAAACTGTACTTAGATCAGATGGGGGGGGGGAATGTACAATAAAGGTCTTAATTCATTTGTTTCTTTGTATGTTGCTTCCTTTCTTCCTTCCTTCATTCGTTCGTTCATTCATTCTTTCATTCAAAAATTCATGCATTCATTCACTCATTTCTAAATAAGTAGTGCATTGGGTAGGAATTCACACTCACTATACAATACCATCTATCAAACATGAAAGATCAGACAGAATACACCCTGTCCTTGGTACTGAAACAAGGGTGTTATGAAAGCTGTGCACTTCCAGTGGCTGCGACATTGTGTTGAACAATACTGTTTAGTGGTGATGCCTTCCAGCTCAAATATGTTGATGTATTGTAGTTTGACTTGTAAATTGTATACAGTCTTACATTGTTAGATCAGAACAGAATAAAACTAAAAAACTGAAAAATAGAATATTTCTTGACCATCAATAACAATAACAAGTCAAAACATTTGTTTTGACTAGCTCATTCACTGTTTTGAACCACCCCTTAAGTTGTCCATTTCAATTCATTTATTACTTGAGAAGGGCTATGTGTAGTATCTCCACAGAGAAAACTCTTTCTTTAGTAACTGACCTCTTTAAAGTTCTACAAAGATGTCTATGCACAAATACATATAGAGAAAACTGAAATGTCCCTGTGAGTATTCACTCTTTCATTCCTCTGGACTGGTTTCATTCCTGTACATCCTGTTGTGTGCGAGAAGTGTGTCCTTACCGATACAGAAGGCACCATCAGGAGCCAACTTGTAGCCCATGTCGCACAGACACCGGAAGCTTCCCTGCGTGTTGATGCAGCGACCGTTGGAACATACACGGCCGTTCTCAAAACACTCGTCAACATCTGTAAGAAAGGCCCATTACATCAATCATCTCAAAATAGATTTTAATTGTGACCCAAACCTTTGCATCGTGAAATCTGCACATCACTGTAAAAGTTGTAGAGAAATCTAAAATATCAAGCAATTTGAGAAACGAAAGTCTAAGATTTTTGATATGATTGAAGATATTTATTAACCAACAGTAGTTCCATCGGAACTGACATACATGAAAACAGATAATATCATTCTGTTTACTGTAAATCACTTGAATATAACGGCAGGAAAATATAGCGGTTGGGGGGAAATGGAGTAGGCACTTAATTTTAAGGATGGGAACAAACATTACTATCTCAAATACCATTGATGAAATATTTGTGATGATGAAATTTTAGCTGTTGACTAGTGACAGTTAAATCAGCTAAAATTAAGTTCCAGTTAACAAATCACAGAATTACAGTATTCTAAACACTTCTTCAAAACAGGCAAACAGGTGTCAAAGTGTCATCTTCCCCCCTTCAGGAAGTGGATACAGCAAAGGAAGAATGGAACAGTGGTGGATTGTCTGGAAAGCATCCTGTCAAAGACTGATGTCTCCCAGAGGCAGATTGTTTATGCAACCCTGCAGAAGAACTTTTAACCTCACAGAAGCCACACCCTTTGTGGAATTCTTCCCTTGATCCCGGATCTTTAACCTGCCTGGAGTCTCACATATTTTCTGTCTTCTCATACATGAATCTTGGCTCTTTGATGGTGCATACTTTGGATATCTTATCCTAACTGATATAACAGAGGTTTGCCTGTAAATGGTTCGACCTACACCACAATTCTTGTGCAGCGGTTTAGTTTATTTCCTATGACAGGTTTCAGGTCAAACAGTATTTGGACATTCCAGTAAATCTTAGGAGTCCACAGAACTGACTGGAGAGCTCTGGCCGAAAATAGAACATCCTGGAGGGAGATGTCTGTAGCCGCCATGCATCTGCCCTGATGCCTACGGTTGATTGGTTGATTGATTGATTGATTGATTGGTTGATTGATTGATTGAATTAAATCTTGTCTAGGATAATGGAATTTACTGCCAGTGCCATTGTAGTTATTTTATCACCGAGGCCAAGAAACATAGTGTAAACATACCACCACTCATCTACTGGCTTTTGGATATTTTCAACCAGATATTTTGATTATTGCTCCTCTATCTGTTTGCAGATTTGTTGTTAGTCAATTTTAGGAAATCTACAAATATTTTTGCTTTCCTGAAATAAGCATTGTCTCTGACATCAGTGCATTAAGTTTAATCCTGATGAAATACTGAAACTATTGGGTTGACAAGGTTATTCAATCTTCAACTGTAAATTACACATAAGCACAGGCAAAGTTGGCAAGACCATCTGCCTTCTGTCTCTACTGAACAACTATCACCTCCATTGAAAGCCTCAAGGAAAAGGGTTATGTCAAAGCCTGATCCCAGGTCCTGTTGCGCCTATAACGTGCCTCAGCTGCCATGGAGGGGTTCTAAATCTTTTGCTACCCTATCTCCTGTTTATTTATTGGAAGCGACACCTTGCTACATTTCTTGGCAGTTAAGTCTCCAACAAGCTACAGGCAGAAAAGGAACTCTTTCACCTCTAACCACAATGACAAGTTGCCAGACACACAGTACAGCTACCAGTGACCCTCAACACAGGGAGGGAATAACACTGTTCAATCAGTACTGCTGTCTGAATCTAGACTAAAGACAGAAAACTCAGGAGATTAACTCTCCTTGTGACGAGAAAATGATGTTTGTCCCCATTGTCTTCAGAAGCCTGGCAGCAGAAGCCTATAGCCAATGTCCTGTTTTATAAAACTTCTTTACTTATTTATTCATTCATTTCATATCTTTTCTTTGAGTCTTTGGAGCGTGTTATCACACAACAGATTTTGCTTTTCCTTGTGACACACATTTGATTTTCCTCAACATTTGATAACCAGGGTTGGTTGGATCTGTATCTGTATCTGTATCTGTATCTATATAGCCGGTATAACCGCCATTAGGCGTAACACACCAGCTTCGCAGGCACGCGGCGCGGCAGCAGCTGGTCATATTACACCGAACGGTCTGTTACACCTAGTCTTTGCATATCTGACTGCAACCGTTCTTTAAAGCTACTTAGTGAGGAAGCTCCTACAGTACTTGATGACAACGAGTTCCATTCTACTATGGTTCTCGGGAAATACGAATTTTTGAACACATCAATCCTTGGCTGATAACTCTGGTACTTAAAAGCATGACTATTTCTGGTCCTCTTCTGAGCTGACATTAGATACTTATCAGTCGGTACGTCCACAAGTTTATTAGTCATTTTGTACATCATGCAAAGTCTGGACATTGTTCTCCTGTCCTCAAGTGACATCCATTGCAGATCTGCTTTCATTTTTGTTACACTAGCGCCCCTTTTATAGTTGTTCGTGCAGAATCTGGCAGCTTGGTTCTGCACCCTCTCCAGTTTATCTATATCCTTCTTTGTGTATGGATCCCAAACTGTTGCAGCATATTCAAGGTTTACCAATTCAAGACAGCCAATGTCTAACATGGAGATGAAAATGAGAAGTAATAATCTTTACAATGGGTTGAGAAAAGCATTAGATTCCACCTGACTGAGGAAAGTATCAGACTCACCAAGGCAAGACAGTTGGTTGGGAGCTGGTTTCCACCCCTTGTCACAGGTGCACTGGTACGAGCCGAGAGTGTTGGTGCATGAGCCGTGGGCACACATGTTGTTGCGAGTACACTCATTGATATCTGAAGCACAAAGAAAAGCATAAAAGTGATGTCATACATTTGTACCTAGCACCAGCATCTGTAAATATTCTCATCAGGTAAAAGGTAAATCAATTCAACATCTATCAATTTTCTCAGGAATTCCTTATTTTTCTTCACTACAGACGTTTCGACAACCTGTCTGCTGTCTTCATCTCCATACGGCTCTGAAGAAAAAAATAAGGTTGCATTCCTAAGGAAACTATGTTGACCTAGCGACATTATGTATCAATTGCACTGCACAATCTTTTCTCTATGATCTATCAATTTAACAAACTAAATTCCCATGCAACAAATATATGTGACATAGATTTGATGCCATATTTGTTATCACAAAACAAACAAACAAACAAACAAAAAGGATCATCAAGTTATTCTTGATCCTAGCTGTATTGAGGAATCAAACATTTTAGGCTTGCTGGATGGTTGCCTGTATAGGGATATCCATACAGCTCAACAGTTGAACTCCTGGTTCCAATTACCTAGTTGCTAACTGGGAGACACCTGGCATTCAATCCTGGGTCAGGGCATCTTGGTTGGGACTGCACCTGTCTTTCAGAAGGGACGTAAAATGCGAGTCCTGTGCTCAAGACGGCGCCTCAAGCATGTTAAAGAGGATGGGCTAGCAACCCCTCCCTGTAAAAATATACCCTGCTACCGAAACAGCAAGATTTGCTGCCGTATGTGCCACTAGGTACGACAAAGGAAGGAATGAACGGTAGTTACCTGTACATGAGGTGCCAGCAGAAGTCAGACTGTAGCCAGAGTTACACATGCAGAGGAAGCTGCCCTGAGAGTTGACACAGCGACCATTTGCACAGATGGAGCCTTTCTGTTCTTCACACTCGTCCATATCTACAGCAAAGGTAGATCGAGATTCAGATCGAGTCTCAGTGATTTTAGGGGTAACAATTATAATGAACCAACATTGCATAATGTATATATGTAACAAAACGTCAAATGTGCCTTGTTCTGATACTTTGAGACGGTTAAAGGATTAGCTCCCCGAATCAATACCCTAGCATCAGGTTCTAAAACCTTAAGATTCTGCTTCTATAAAAACGGTGCAATAGGATGGATGAAAATAGTACATAATAGCCATACTGATTGCTGGTATGAGACACGAAAATGTCCTGGGTGAAATCTCATTAAGACATGCTGTAATTCTTGAAATTTTTGAGGTGGTTTTATGTTTGCAGTTATCATGATGACCGCTTCACTGTTGACTTAAAACCAGTGTTTCGATTACTGCCCATTGTCATAACTACACGACCGCAAACTAAAAACCAACGTAAATGCTCCAATATTATTTCTCCAAACTGCCAAATGAAATCACCACAAACTTAAAAGGTATTTACAGTACTGGATATCAACTCACCCACACAAGCTGGGCTGACAGCATCGTCCAGTCTGTAGCCGTCATCACAGGCGCAGGTGTAGGAGCCGTCGGTGTCCACACACCTGCCATGGAGGCACAGGTTGTTGTACTGCTGGCAGAAGTTCTCCTCAAAAGGACCTGTCCCACCTGGGAATGTTCCACCGGGTCCACCAGGTCCACCTGGGATCTGGGAGAGAGTGGTTGTAGAGCTAGTTTGATGTCTTCAGAAATTTGTATTTTACTACTGTCCAGTTTAAGTTTGGAATTCCACTTTCCCCATTTTGACAAGTGCTAATATTTTCAATATGAAAGCATTTAAGTGAAAAGTGTCTACATATAATTGACAAGCATGATGTACAGTTATGGCTGATAACGATAACTTTCATGAATATTCATTTTGAAAATTTCTTCCTGCAGGAATTCCTGCAGAATTTGCAGGAGTCCCTGCAGGAAGAATTTGTCCTGCAGGAATTTCTGCAGGAAGATATTTTTCCTGCAGGCATCCCTACAGGAGTCCCTGCAGGACGAAGGTAAATTCCTGCCGGAAAAAATCTTTCCTGCAGGAATTCCTGCAGAAATTACCTCATATCTACAGCAATGTCAGTAGAATATGAGTCCTCTTTGCTATACTGTAAATGAAGAAATGTTCGCGGTGGTTTTATGTTTGGGGGTTTTGCGGTGAACTCTCCAGTTAAACCCCACCGCGAAACTTTGGTCATCAGAAAGTGCGAAATGGAATGAAATGGAAAGAAATGGAACAAACTAAAACAGTCCGTTCGTACTTGTGCCCCTCTCCCCACATCTACGAGTGAGCTCAAGTTCAGGGAAAAGCGACACAACAATGCACGCGATTGTGTAAAACATGCGACCAACTGAGCTACATCCACACAGAAATGTTGTGCTTTTTTGGCAAACAATGTCCTAAGCCCTACAGTAGGGTTTGGGCTGGCGTTAGGAAGGGCATCCAGCCATAAAAACTCTTGCTACAAAAAAAAGACTTGATGAGGAGTCCACCATCCATATGCAAGCACGTTCAACCCCCATGTGATGGGGAATAAGAGACGTTAGATTGAATATAGAGAGAGAGTAAGGTCTCGTACCTGTATTACATCGAGTGTACAGTCTCAAAGAATCCGCGGTCTAAAAATATGAATAGGCCCCAACAGGGTGTGTTCATGTGGATGATAAATTGTCTTTAATCGACCCCACCTGATATATAAAGGATTTGGGATGAAAGCTTGTGTATTACTGCCAGGATTAGGTAGGAAAGTTTCAGCATCCGAGTGATTGTCGGACGTGTACAGCTTTTTCGTTCTGAGTGATGCGGCCAGGCCTTGCGAACATAGTGGACAGTGCAGTTATGAATTCCATAAATATCGTTTGCCGGGTCAGATTTTTGTGACATTTTTTTCAGTGCCTCACGAAGAAGTGTGCTCACAGTAGAAAGCAAAATATCTCCACAAAAACTGTTTCTTTTCGGCCATATTAAAAAGTTGCGCAATATAACATGTAAACCAATGGTACGACCTAATTGGGGTAGGAGACCAGAATGCTACATACTTGTCCTCCAGGGATGGGTCTGGTTCCGGTCCCATCAGGGCCATCAGGAAACTGGGGACCGCCAGGGGTCCCTGGAAGTAAGTTTCCTCCTGGGATGACTGGTCCTCCTGGTCCTCCTGGTCCTCCTGGTCCTCCTGGTCCTCCTGGTCCTCCGGGTCCACCGGGCCACCCTGGTCCCGGAAACTCACCCCCGTCTGGATTGCAGTTACATTTTTTGTTACCGTAAAATCCCTGTTTACGTACACACTTTTTAAACTTTTCAAGTCGCAAGCAGGTGCTCCAGGCCGACGCCAAAGTCGGGGTGCTTACGTTAGGAGGGGTTCTTCCTCGTAAAAATCGCATATCAGCTTGAGAGTACGGTACATCTTCATGCAAATGAAGTGTGGAATGCTACCACACAATCAATCAGTAATAAAGAATAAATAATACATTTTCTATCCAGAAACATTTTCTCAGTAACCCTTTAAGTCGGCAAACATCATCAGAAGGATAATCATGTCAACCTCTAACTATCCACCGAAATGCTGGAGAGGGGGTGCATACGTTAGGAGGGTTTTTCTCCTGAACGTTTCAACTCACTGAGTCAGGCCCGCAATTGTCCCCAAATCAGGGGTGCGTACGTTAGGAGGGGTGCGTATGTAAATAGGAAGTTTACGGTATACCGTGATAACGGGGTTCCGGACTGGTCGGTATTTTATGGTATCCCACAAGCTTCTACTTGTACCACACCTGGCTTCCATTGAATAATTTTGATGCACTTCACGTGTAGGAACTGTCAAAATCAATCTGACCAGTATTTTCACCTGTCCATCTACTCAGATACACTTCCACATTTGTCCTTATCTATTTTCATTACTGGAGAAAAGGTGTTTGGTATTGACAACCACAATATTGGAATATAGTAATTACGTAGATTATGAAAGCTAAATGAGCTACAGAATGATGTAAAAGATGAGTACCTGGGAAGCCAGGGCCTGGTCCGGGAAACTGTCCTGTTTAAATTGTTAAACATAAAAATGTCAGAACCTTCACAAGCAGTCACTTCTTATCTACCTACAGTCTTATCATTAGACATTGGTCCGATTTACACACAGGTTTTTGAGTCGAATTTGGGTCAAATCAGCAGCTCCAATTTGACTCAGCAACTTGGAGTAGACTCAGAAAATCAGGCCATAATCCTTTCTGTTACATGATTATTCAAATGCATTACAACCAATCAATCAACCAATCAATCAAATGAATAACTCAATCAATAAGAAAGAGGGTAGAGCTATAGGTGTTCAGATACACATGTACATGTACATGAATCTAGTAGGTATCTGTGATATACTAAAGACAACAGTAAAATACTTAAGACGACAGAAAATGTATTGCTAAGTTTTACAGGCAGGGGACATTAACACTTACCACCAGGACCCCCGGGAAAAGGTCCAACAACAGGTCCACCAGTAAAGCAAAGTTGAGGATAATCGTCTGCAGATGAGATATAAAATATTTTATGAGACATTGTATTCAGCCATAGGCTGAGGTTGTTTGATTTAACTAGAGGGTCACATTGGAATTTTAGAAGAATATTGAATGCTTTTTTATGCGCACGAGACTATAGTGGGTTCCTTTATCGTATACTGTGAATAGTATGCATTTTTTACCTCCTATATCATCTATTGGAAAATAACACCCCCCCTCTGGAGTTAAAGCCCTCGTCACAAATAAGAAATTCAGCTCGGTCGACGTGTTGGCGAGCTTCAAACGTGCATTTTCGGCCAAAGTATGGCCGACGTCCTGTCGATTACGCGGGCTTCGGGCGATTTTTAGAAATAAAAGTTGATCCAAATATTGGCCTTTGACCAGGTTAGTTGATACTGACTTCGTCCATGTCCAAGAGATGGTACCATCTCATGCAGGATTTTTAGTTTTTAGTGTTCGACGGACGTCGCCCGAGATTTTCATTGGAAAATACGGTCGACGCTCGGCGATTTTGAAATTCGGCGAGCTTCGAGCGATCTACAAAGTCGGCCTGCGCTCGCATGAATTGTGACGCCGGCTTAAGGACTCCTTTCAGCTTATCAACATGTACCGTCTGCAGCCTCTGGACAGAGCTGACATGTTTGGGATCCCCAGCCTCTCCCACGTTGCTCACAGCAACAGTCTCGGTAGGTGGTGCGGACAGGTATAGCATTGGCACACCTTCCTGGCGTGGTGAACTCTCGGTAGCAAACGTCCTGACGTTGATCTGAAGGTAAAGTTGTTGGTAGATGTAAACGTATAATATACTGATAAATATACTATCAAATTTTCTTGTAAATTTGTGTTTCCTTATTCAGTTACTGTAGGATTTTTCATGATTGGGCATTTGACTAGCCTGGTAGGTCTCCTCTCCATAAATTGCTATAATAGGAACTAATTAGATACCAGGTTAGCATTTGACGAGGGGAGTTGGGTCAAATGACTGATGCCTGTTATTCAAGGGATACAGAGCAAAGTCTACTACATGTAAAACACAACACAACTCCCCCCCACCCAAAGTTTGTCACTGCAATGTTTGCTAAAACCTTACAAGGGCAAGGAGTAGGAGTTAGGAGTAACATTAAAACCAAAAGTCCCGTAACGTGACATGAAACGAAGAAATCAGGACTACTATAATGTGAGTGGGATTGGAAAAATGCTTACCTATACATTTAGTACCATCAGCATTTATGACAAACCCATTTGGACATGTGCACATGTAGCCTCCCTTTGTGTTGGTGCACTCTCCTCCTGCACATAAGTTTGGGATGGTGTCACACTCATTGACATCTGAAAAATTAAGTAATGATGATACTTTAATCATTTTGGCATGTCTACTGTGGTATCTGACCAATGCATTTTGAGCTTTAAAAAGGGGGTCCCCCGAAAGTACGAAATGGAACGAAATGGAACGAAATGGAACGAAATGGAACGAAATGGAACGAAATGGAACGAAATGGAACGAAATGGAACGAAATGGAACGAAATGGAACGAAATGGAACGAAATAAAACATATGTAACATTATGAAATGAAATACCAGTAGATAGCGAAATATAAGGAACGTTGTAACATTCACAGTAGACGGGAACAGGAAGCAAATATACATATAGAATACAACACGGGGTATTCCGTATCACCCGAGGTTCCAGCCCGACCGCGGGTCGGATCGCCCGACGGCCGTAGGCCGGAGGGCGATCCGACCCGCGGGAGGGCTGGGACCGAGGGTGATGCGGAATACAACGTGTTGTATTTTATTTATGTCATACCTTGGCCATACCCACCCGAGAAAACACACATTTCAATGCGGAATGCGCCAGAAGTTGAGGGAGTTGTGTGTGTCCTCGAACAAGAAACTGTAGCAACATTGATTCCAATCTTCGAATCCGGTATTCGAATTTCCGACGGCCGCGCAACCGACGCGTTCGAAATGCGTTCGAAATATTCTATGGAAGCCTGTGTGATAACCCTCCCGAACCCTATGTGATCCGGATAGTTATCACACGGTCCGGAACACCCGTATCAGGCCCAGGCATGACATAAAGTATAATATAACGTGTTCTATCTCTTGAATCTGTTTGATGATAGTAAATACAATGTTTTTGCCGCGTTTGTGTGGCTTGATTCTTCCCTGAAAATGGGAGCGCCGCGTGCAAAGAGATCCACCGCTCTTTCTTTTGTGTTTACCAACGATCTGCAAATGAACTGCTGCAAATAGCAGGGAGAACCAGCAAACGGAACTGAGTATCGAAGTAAGGACTAGATTAAACAGAAGTCGGTGGTAACATTGCATCTCATAATTCACCAAGAGGGCATGAGACAAGCGTAATTTTATTATTTATACAGCGTGTTTGCGTGTTGCAAATGGAGCCCCGCATGCGGATGAACCGCCAATGTTGCCAGCGCATCGGAACTGTGCACGTGGGCCGGCGTGCTACCGTCAGGTTGAATCAAACTCCGACTTCCAAGTTTTATTTACATACGGTTTTAGTCCGTAACTAGTACGTAGCATATGCATATCTCTGCCACAACGATTTTTATACAACCCATTGTTCGGCTGGTCAGCTGTAGGAGAATGGACCCCTCCGTTAATGATATGCAAATGCGGCTCTGCGCTGCGTCACCAATGTGACATTTCACACTCCATTCAAGCACGGACGTGGACTGAGAACTACCTCTGGAGACCTTTCTGCTTCCTTGTTGACGACAAAACAAAGGGGGTGTGTGTGAACGAGCAGGACATGTATTTCACAGTTCACACAACACGCAAACACGCTGTATAAATAATGAAATTACGCTTGCCTCATGCCCTCTTGGTGAATTATGAGATGCAATGTTACCACCAACTTCTGTATGATCTAGTCCTTACTTCGATACTCAGTTCCGTTTGCTTGTTTTCCCTGCTATTTGCAGCAGGTCATATGCAGATAGTTGGTAAAATCAAGGAAGAGCGGCCGAGCTCTTTCCACGCGGCGCTCCTATTTTCAGGGAAGAATCTAGCCACACAAACGCGGCAAAAACGTTGTATTTACTATTATCAAACAGATTCAAGAGATAGAACACGTTATATTATATATTTGCTTCCTGTTCCCGTCTACTGTGAATGTTACAACGTTCCTTATATTTACTAGTATTTCATTTCATAATGTTTCATATGTTTTAGTTCGTTCCATTTCGTTCCATTTCGTTCCATTTCGTTCCATTTCGTTCCATTTCGTTCCATTTCGTTCCCTTTCGTTCCATTTCGTTCCATTTCGTTCCATTTCGTACTTTCGGGGGACCGTAAAAAGGCACCCAGAGCATTTTATGAGGCTTGAAAACTGAAATTATTCTAGTTGCTGTAATTTTTATGAAATTGACATTTAATGCCACTGTTAACCACATTTGCGTGCGAATTTCCTATCAAAAGAGCTCAAAAGCGACACAAAAATAAGCTACATGGTGATCTTTTAGTTTCACGCGCCTAGTGTTAATAGACCGATATCATAGCCCCACCCACCTCTGTCAAAACGTAGAAATGCAAAATTAAAACATAAAGGTTCAAATATTTGACGGACATGCAGTCACTCTCTCATTGGTCGAACCGCTAATTGTGATGAACAGTCAGGATCAGTCTATTAGGGCTTTGGATTTTCTATCAGTTCTCATCATGTATCTTTGCTCCTTTATGTCGATGTATAATGGTATTGTGTTATTGAAACTTGAATGACTAGAAATTTGAGTTTTTTATTCAAGTTTCAAGCCTCATAAAATGCTCTGGATGCCTTTAAGGTATGATCAGTTTCAAAGTGATTGTTGTGGCACTAAATACAATCTTTGTGCCTGAGATGTAATGAAGTTATCATTACAACATCAGATGTTGGATGATAGAGAAATAAAAGCATAATTTCAAACATTATTGTATGCTTCTTCTATTAGATATCACCCTTGATAATGCAAAATATCATGAAGAGAAATATGATTTTCCATGGCTCAGTTCAGGCATTGTAGCTGTTTATCATCTAAATTTGCAATAGTCCAGAACATAGTGGTTATCAAGAGCACCTGCAAACCACATATCCTGCCCCCTCTCTAGAAAATAGTTGAATGTATGATTTGCACCCTATCCATTTGATACTTTTGTTAATTGTCAAACCCTCCAGACAAAACTGATGTTCAAGTGGCCAAGCAGGCCACAAGGACATACTCACAAGCTAATCAGTGTATCAATACCATATCCATCAAGGGGGAGACCAGGGGGTAAAACCAATGTTTGACATCCTTGTCTGAAATACCTCAGTCATGTTAGGGGACTGAAAGGTCAACATTCCACATTCCTGAGGTTTACAATATCAAGTTTGTTTGAGCTGGGGGAAGTGACTACCCTAACAGCAGTCCGTGCACAGGAAATAATTAGCAAGAAAAATCATTAAGAGTGTGTACAAAGTTTGCAGTACAGCCTTTGATCAGGAAAGGAATAATTCCAAATGTTCCTATCTTGAAAAATACACAAGTTATGTACCAGACAAAGCGTGCATGGAAGGAACCTGCCTGAGCATTTAAAATAATTTTCGAAAACGTCAGTATACATAGGACATAGTAAATCTATATCTGTTATCTATATAGCTGGTATAACTACCTTTGCTTAGTTTATTGCTTAGAAAAGTTACCTTTAAAAATGATTCTGATTGAGAAGATAGACCCAAATTCTTGAAACCATTTCATGACACAATGCTGCTTTGATTCCACCCCCCTATTATTAATCCCTGCTGACAAAGGGATTAATATATACTTTTCTGGCAAAAGTCCAGGTGTTTGAGAGCAGGGCATTCTTTACTTGGGTTACTGATTAAGACAAACTATAATCCAAAGAATTCAGACATGTTGAAGTTGAAAAATGTCTCCATTGCTGCTTACTGATGTGCAGCTAATCATGATACACTGGCAAAGGTGAACAACACTTAAACCTTTAGGCTTACTGAATTTTGTCCTAAATAGCTTGGAAACAAAGGATGGTGATACACAAATGAAGCAAGGAAAGCTGATAGGAGGTTGATAATTGACATTGACCTTGATCTTCCCCAAACCTACCCATAAACCAAATATCATTACAATCCATCTAGACCTTCTAGAAGTTATGCTGACCATACATGTAAGTATACACCCCCACACACACATGCACACAGACAGACACACATGCGCGCACGCACGCACACACACACACACACACACACACACACACACACACACACACACAGATACACATTTAGACACATACATACTAGACACACCAAAAACAATACCTATATGTTTCACGGAGGTAATAACATGTAGGAAACTCAGGAGAACTCACCCACACACTTCCCATCCTGGGGGTCCCTCCGGTATCCCTCCCCACACTGACAAACAAAGGAGCCGGGATTGTTGATACACAGGCCTCCCTGACACAGGTTGGGTATGGCCTGGCACTCATCGATGTCTGGAAGGAAACGGAAACCAAAACAATTAGACTAGGATGATTGAAGACACAACATTAAAGTCTCTGTGCTTTATTATATCATGGATGTTCACAAAGATGGCAGAATAACAAGGTCCTTTTTTCTTGAGTTAATATCGTGTAATGGAGTCATGCAACGTGAACAAAGTAGCGTAGAGTTATGTTGAGCTGTGTTATGATTCAAATATAGCTTTTAATGGTTTTGGACGATGCTTGCAAGGAATAAGATAATGTTACAGAGGCACTGACAGACTGATGGCAGCTGTGGGATGATTTAGTCTTTACTGAGCACAGTGTATCATCATCATCGTTAACATCATTATCCTGGTTTAAGAACAGTATACTACCCTTCTACATTGTATGTGAAGTTGTGGAAAAGAGGTATGCAACAATATGTGCAGTTAAATGAATGTCAGTTGCTAATGTCACAGCATTTTCATTTAATATTCACATGCTTTAAAGAATTAGGTTTAAATTAATCAATGTCATGTCACCTTAAGTTAATGCTTTTAATGTGTCAGTTAATTTTTGAAATATGGCTTTTTACCTATTGTTAAAACCACAATTCAGCCTTGTGCTGTTATCAATTTTTTTTTACCAATAAACCACTAACATTACGCCCCCTCTCTAATTAATATATTTAGGGTATCATAGAATATGTGCCATTAAGATATTGCTTATGTTCCAATACGCAAATTACAACCCCTTCCTTATATCAACTTTGAGAAACTTCTGAAGGCTTGAAAAGGCCAATCGGGTACTACTCTATAGTGTCACTTCAGATCCTAAGTACATGCAACAATTCTTGTGTTTGTGCACAAGCCATTAGTATGTTGTGACAATTACTCTCTACCAACACAAAACAGAGCCTGTGTGTTTACTTTATCAACTCTCCACTTTTGTATGCTACAAAGCAAGCCTTTCCCCCTTTCATGTTTTGTGACCTTATCGGAACTTTAACAGAGGCTCCAACGAATGGGACTTGCAGTACTTGGTGCGGGTTTCTTTCAAGGTTGACCAAACAACGTTAGGGATTCTGATTCCAAGGCCTTTCCAAGCACAGACTGCCCATTGTACGGTAGAGGGAGACATTGTGAGTCTTTAACCATGGGTTCAAGGTAAGACTCCCAGTGAATTACTCCCAGATGACAAACAATGTCTCCTCTGTCAGGAAGAAAAGTGGATCTTAGTGGGGAACACTGAGCAGTGTCACCGGGCAATCTTTGACAAGGTCACAAACAAATCAACTTGGGTCTACTCTCCTTTTATCACAATGTCTGAAATATCAAAAAAAGATCAAGCTTGTAAAGATTATTGTAAAGATTGATGTTTCACTGAAGAAATATTTCAAACCAACAAATATCGTGGATTGTAATTTCAAGAAATGATTAGAATTGGGGTGAGAGGTACGTAATGACGTACCAGTTTGTAGGAACTGTCAGATGGATAGGAGCTTTGTTGGTGGATATCTGTGCTATAAATTACTCTAAAAGCTTGTCCCTACGTGCAGGGGCAAACTAAGGGTGTTCCCGCCATTAGACCTGCATCAGACCTTTGGTATGCCCTAAGAGCAAAGTTCAACAAACAGTTGGACTTCTTAAGTGGTTTTACCTGTCTGTGTCTCTATAAGTTAGTGGAGACATTGCACTGATACAATCCACAATCAAAAAGACTCAGTTTTTATTTCTTGTCCAGTCCTACAAAACTCCATTATCACGTAATTAACATGTAAGATTAGAGTAACTAGAATACTAAATTTAAGTTTCAGTTGCTTTCCCTTTTGGTAGCTAGCATTATATTTGATTCTCAATGCAAGTAAAATGTTTGTCATTTTCATTTACTTATTTATTGTTTCTTTTTCTGCAGACAAGCAACATAACGTTACCTTTGACCATGAACTTTTTTGTTGTAATTGATTCTAGTAATTGAACAGATAGATGAGAAAACAACACGATGATTGTTTGCAGATGAGGAAGACCTGGCTTAAGGCCAAAGTTTACCCTAAATCAAGAACCCTGATTAAAAATCAGACAGGTTTCCCAAAATAGACAGAGCGATCCACAACTGTGATATCAACTTCAATTAGACTCTAATGCCTCTTGATTCCGCCTTTATAAGGTCACAGGAAAAGGCCTGCTGCGGTCATCAAGGTCGCAACAATAGAACACACTTGTTTTACATGTTTCTTACAGGAGCTTAATTTTGTTGGTATCTTTATCAAAGAGTTACAAGTGCACAGTAAACCTGGTAAAGCACATTTTTAATGTATCTGATGGTTTTATGACTGACAGTTCACAGTCAGGCAAGTTTTGTTACCCACTTTTACATTACTGTAATAATGAAATAATGTTATTAAAGGCAAGCAATTTTAAAGCAATATTTGTGCCCCAAAATTGGAAATATAATAATAGTGAAATCTTTATGGTAGTGACATTTACTAACACTGTTTAGCACATTTGTGTAGTAACTTCAAACTTGGAGCATTTTAAGACCGCGGAAAAACGTGCCGTACGATGAACCCCTTAGTTTCGCGAGCCTACAAAAACCCCAGCGACGACTTTCAGTGAGTTCTGACATCACAACAACGTCATATTTTTGCATCATGGACTTCTCTATACATTGTGATAATGTTGTAATCATGATTGTATAGAAATGACTAGATTGATACAATTTCAAAATATTGCTTGGGTTTCCTTTAAATGAAAAGATAAAATTGTTGCACCATACATTGTAATTAACCCTCAAACCACCGTATGGGGTCAAAACTGACCCCAGGCGTATATCAACATGTGCCATTTTGACATTTCGAGTCGAAAACAAAATTCCTTCTATGAGTTTGTTTGTATAACGTTATATGTCTTATAGCTTCTCACAAATTTTTACCGAGATTGGCTCATTGTTGATAAAGTTATCCTAGAAAGTTTACGCATGGTCCGGTGGGGTCAAAACTGACCCCAGCAAAATCTGCACTCATATTCCCTCTTGTTTGATACTTGTAATCTAGTAACATGTATGATAAGGGTTATTATGATCATAGTTACAAAATATAGTTTTTTAGAAACGTGAAAACAACATTTTTTTAAATGAACGTAAAGATTAATGACGTTGCGATGTATTATGACGTCATTTATGTGATTTTATCGACGAAAACCAACAAATTGGGTATTTTCATATAACTTGAATAGAAATTATGTATGATAAATCAAAATATATCCAAATACGTTATTTGTACATGGCAACAGGAACAACGTCAAAATGATGTCATAAAAATCATATTCATATCAGGTTACACTAGCGAATTCCGTCATCTTGGTTCCGCCATCTTGAATTATTTTAAATGCATTTTTTCATCATATAACCTAATGACACAATAAAAAAATGGACCAAAACGTTATATCAAGATTGTTTCTGTTTGAATAAACATGGCAACGATGAAATTTGAGGTTGAAATAGCCGGTTAAAGCTTATCTAATTATATCGTCTGCCATTTTAGATTTTGACCGATGACGTAATCAAATATGCATAAATTATGAATATTAAATCATAAAAGCGATAGTGAATTACATTGGTTGGTATTGATATAAGAAAATAAGTGCAGTTTAAAAAGACAGCTCTAGAATTACATTGTAAAATCCAAAATTAGCGACTTTTTCCAAATATGGCTCTCAGAAACCGGTTGCCATAGCAACATGAAAGCATTGATTAGTTATTTCATTAATTTCAAATTGTTGCCAACGAAATTTAGCAAAGGTGACCAAGTTTGGTTGTTCTAGCATAATACATTCAGATGCTATATGACATCAAGTGTAAGCGCAGGCCTCAATAGAGCCCGCTTGTCTGAATAGCGTAAGTTGCAAAAGACGATGTTCCCTATTTTTGCATAAATTATGTTGATAAGCAGAAATTATTCACACCTAAGCATGTCAAACTGTCCCTTATAGATTGCTTAAACTATACATATATACAAACCACAAAAATAGTCACCAATAAAGCTGTATTTGTAGAAAACATTGTGGGGTCAGTTTTGACCCCGTACGGTAAGATTAGTCGTAAAAAAGCTACGGTGGTTTGTGGGTTAAGCTGATACATCGGATTGAACTAAAAACATTTGAGTGGGGCATGTACACATGATGAACCTATGAGTATGACATTGCCCCTGTATGGTCCACAAATTTTGTTCCTATCTTTAGTCCATGACAAAGACTTTGTCCAGTACTTAATTTAGAACAGCCTCTAAAACAAAGGTCTTTTCTGACACACTCTGCCAGCCTATCAACAACGCAATGTTGTGTGCAATTAAAGTCAGACACTCCTCCTATCCTGACCTTGGCATTCAGACTGTGGAGTGTCCTTCAAAATAAGAAATGAATATTGGAAACGGTGTCAATATTTCACATAAGGTAAGAGAATGAGCTCTGCTTTGCTAACAACTGTTATTTACTGGACAAGGTAACAAACAGCAGAGAAGCAGATCAGTTACGTTATATCTGCTTTTGGCAAGGTCATTATAAAACGGAAATGTGTCCTCTTTTTTCCGGGTCAAATACGAAAAACAAGCTTTCTGTTGAAAAGTAAGATTAAGAGATTGACCAGCTGTCAGATAACTGTGTCCTGCAACCCTTGGTGCCAACTTACAATGTATGACAAATTTCCTCTAGTAGATGGCTACTAGCTTTAGTACTGAAGAATGGTTAAAGTCACCATAAGCAAATATTTTCACCAACTTTAAGTCATACTTTGCTGAGAGACTACACATGTGTCCCTTCTCCATGAAGGAAAAAACATCACACTTGTCTTGCAGCCTGGACAATTAACACTTGTACTGTGACCAACAGGTGCTGAAAACACAAGCTCTAGGAGGAAAGGGTGGGGGGACCTCTGACATGCCCCTCTGCCCTTGGACCTCACTAGGGGCCTGGGTACAACAAGCCTACATATGTGACCCAAAAATGTAAATTTAAAGGATTTCAAGGCCTTGAAGAACTTCGTAACAGGCAGTAACCGAGTAAATATGATAAATTATGGTTATCAAAAATTATGAAAAAATTCTTCAGTTTTAACTTTTGAACATCAACCATAGCACAGCATCGTTGTATGGCATGGGTATTGGCAGGACAATATAGCTGCAGTCTTATCCTTGGTTCTAGAAGTACATCTTTTAGCTTGGCCAATTGGTTGCGATTGCATATCAAATGTGTATAAACTTTGACATCTCTAATGTTAATTCATGGATCATTGTAACTTAAAGTTGGAATTCCATTTTGTTGACGACAACCTTAAGTATAACGTTATATGAATTCAAGGTAAAATTAACTACTCAAGGTTTTTACTGTGTTTACATAACACATCTATTAGATATACTGTAAATGCAGAAATATTTGCGGTGGTTTTATGTTTGCGGTTTTCGCAGCGACCTTTCACCGTGAACTAAAAACCACCGCAAACATTTTTGTCCAATACTGTAGTTTAACTGTAGTATGTGACTATAGCGCTGCCGCAAACTTAAAACCACTGCAAACACTCCATTTTCGCCTTAGCGCGAAATAAAAACCCTGCAAACTTAAATGCATTTACAGTAATTTGCTTAAACCATCACTGACCTACACAGTCCCCAGACTTCTGGTGCATGAGGAAGCCTCTGCGGCAGGGCTGAGGCTGTGCAGGGCACTGCTCGCAGGGATGTCCCCAGGCCCGGCCAATGGTGGCACAGCACAGGGTCTTGGTACACACCACACCAGAGAGTTGTCCTTGACACATCTGGTTTTCCACTTTGGTGAAGCATGGTCCAGTCCTGTAGTCTGGGAAAGCACAAAAGGAGATGATAAGTCTTGTTCCCAGGCTCATTAAAAATCAGTAGACTCCATTGTCTCATGCACTTGGTCATGTACTTTGTGCTTATCGCAAATTTTGATGCTTTTCACCATTGCTGTGAGGCAGAAGGGTACATTTTTGGTCAGGATTTGTGGAGTGATGGTGTTGGCAGTATAAATCTCGAAGACAAGGTCGGATGTTGGTGATTTTTGGTAGGTAAGTTTCTGTTGGGGAGACGAAGGTCAAGTTTGAAGATGGGTATTCTGCTGTGTTCCTTTGGCGCTGTAGTGGACCTTTTGTGTTTGTCAATTTTGTTGACTCTGCACAATGTGTGACTTAGTGTTTGCTGACAATTGATGAATTGAAAATAAAAACAGTCAAACCTGGATCCAGCAACCACTCAAGGGACTGAGGAAAATGTGTTGGTTGCCCAGGACAGGGTATAAAAATGAACAGGACTGTTTTAATGTGGCTTGTGACTGAAGGTGGTTGCCTGTGACAGGTCAGAGGTGGCTGCTCAACCAGGTTTCACTGTATACAGATGAAGTAACAATAGAAGCTCATCTCATTTATAACTACCTGTAAAATAGTATCTATCTATAATATAAAACTTAACCTAAACTGAACACCTGTGCAGAGTCAAGAGCTGTCAAAGCATCAACACACACAAGCCATTTACTAAGTTCTTATCTGCCAAAACTGGAGGAGTAAATTTGTATGGTACAGATTGGTTTACAGGCTTCCTGTTGAAAACATTCTTACCTGGCTGTCCTTGCACAGTTCAACTAGACCTGGCATGTCCATTAATAGTCCTGAGAGTATGCTTAATGTACCGTTGAAGGGTGGCTGAGGAGTTTTGGGATGTTATTGAAAAAACCCTTTCTTAAGCTTTATAAACCTTCCTCAACGTTAACCTTGATAACAACAAAAATCGCCAAAAATCGTCATTTCAAAATATACTCGTTGACATGCACAAATCTTGATGTTATTACTATCTTGTACATTCCTGCTAAGTTATATTGTTAAATATCTAAGTACAAGCCAAGGAGAGCCTTTTCTCTAAAAATGGGCGTGGCCTTATACATCTTGATGACATAATCATGACATCATACTAATTTGCATAAATTATCACCTTACTATAAGGTACTACCTGAAAAAAAATTAAGGTTGAGGAAGGTTTATAAAGCTTAAAAAAGGTTTTTTTTTTTTCAATAACATCCCAAAACTCCTCAGCCACCCTTCAACGGTACCTTAAGAAATCCCTGTCAAGGATGCTAAAACCTTCATGGCAAAGACTGTGCACACCAGGATGTACTTACTAAGCCAAAATAGCATTTCCCAGCTTTCTTCAAGAGGTACATTGCCCTTCTTAAGACTAGCTTCTGACAGTGAATGATGGTACCAAGAGACAGATAAGTCTAGCAGTCTTAACTAGACAAACTGTTGGTACAGCTATGCTTTCTTCTGATACCGGAAACTGAGCCAGTTTGACACTGTAAGCTTCTCTCCTCCAATAAGCAAGGCCTGGAGTCACAGATCACACAAATAGTGGACCATGTCAGTCAGCTACAGGGAAATGGTACTTTTCCTCTGAGTGGTGTCAGTTTCCTGCAGGAACAATCACTCACTGTTTTCATCCTTGCACAAGGAGTGCAATAGTATTGAGAAACTGTTTTCAAGCATTCCTCTGTTGTGAAAAAAAAACTGAAAGGTGAAAACTCAATGAACAAAGGTTTCAGAGTGCACTGGCACACAAAATGATAACAGAACTAGAGTTCCACGACCTCATACCTTTGCCAAATGATTTTAACCTTTATGACTGACATACTAAGAGTGTTTCTCATCAATCATAAATCATACCAGTTGATTGTCTTCTCCACCCAAATAACAGAGGTTGTCCAAAGTATGAGCTTAGCAAAGAAGGTTATGCTCACATTTATCATCAATTATGCAAATTAGGTCTTTATTAGCATAATTTGATTCAACGATGTTGACATTCACATAACTTCCAAATGCCACACGTATGAAATTGCTGTCATTTACCAGTATTGTATAATAGTTGTGTCTCATTAATTATGCAAATTAGGTCTTCAATTGCATATTTTCTATCTATCAACATTCCTCTCTTTCTCAG
Source organism: Branchiostoma lanceolatum (assembly GCF_035083965.1). Taxonomy (NCBI): domain Eukaryota; kingdom Metazoa; phylum Chordata; class Leptocardii; order Amphioxiformes; family Branchiostomatidae; genus Branchiostoma; species Branchiostoma lanceolatum. The sequence continues at coordinate 9,887,944 of NC_089723.1, read as the reverse complement.
TTACAAATGTCACATATACTAATAGTCATATCATGGATTACAGCAAGTTTTTTAGAATCTCCTAATTAATCATGCAAATTAGAATTTGATTTAATAATCCTCCAATCATACAAAGTATCACGTAAGCTATCTACATACCAAGAATCATGAACAGCCATCAAGCCCATCTTGAGTAATAGTATTTTCTCATTAATTATGCAAATGAGGTCTTGATTTGCATAGTTAATATCTATTAATATTTCTCTCTTCCTCAGTTACATGTGTCACATGTTTGAGAGTCCTATCATGGAAGTTGGCGGCTGTATTAATTTTCCTCATTAATTATGCAAATTAGCTACTGATTTGCATAATAAGTATCTAATCATGTACATCATCACTCAAGCTATCTACTTACCAATAATCATGGCCATTCATCATGTCCTTCTTGAGTTATTCCCGTTCAAAGTCTGAAGCAAAACCTGCTCCTGCAGTTCCAAAAAAGCCACCAAGGGGCCCAAACCTACTTACTCTCTGTCCAAAGAGCTATCTACCACTCAAAAATCAGTTCCATAGCATGTCCAGAACACGAAATATCCAAACAGGAAGTTCCGCTGCAGTACCGTGATAAGCCGCTAGGGTACCCAAAATCTAATCATTTTCAGGTCAAGATCTACCTACCTACCAAATATCAAGGCAATCCATCCAGACCTTCTCCAGCTATTCTGCTTCTTTACAAACACACACACACACACACACACACACATACAAACGCTACCCTCTGCATAACCTTCTCGGCGAAGGTATGATGGTAAAGACTGGATAAAGAGGATGTGATTAAATCCAAAGCCAAGGCTACAATTCAATTAAACGTTACCATGTGCCCTCAATGGGAAAGAGATGATCACTGTCATCTTTATGTGTGACATTTCCATTGACCTTTGTTACTGAAAGCTTACTGCCCATAGATGACTGGCCTCTTTCTGTCCTCATTTCATGGCCATTTACTCTCCAAAAAACAGCGGTACATTTTGTACATGTGCCAAACTAAAACACTTCAAAGTGAAGTCTGTGTTGTCTTATCTTTAAAAATGTGAAAAAGTAACATTACATGCTGTTATATTCAACCTGAAAAGAGTGCAGTCAAAATTGCTGTGTAAAATTCTAACTGCATCTGGTTCAATAAAAAATATGCAATTTTTCTACTGGAAATTTACATGACCTTTAATATCCCTATCACAGCTGTTGCAATTGCTGTGTATTGGCCAAGCCATACTTAATCTAATAAAGGTGTCCCATGTGTCCTGCATTTGAGAACATAACATTTAATGTAGTTTCTTTCAACCATCGGAAGTTCTGTCCCCCAATTTTCCAAAAATGCGACTCAGCATTATCTGAAGCCTGGAAAAAATTGGTAAGTAAAGACATTCCACCCACCTTTCTCACATCTTGGCCCAGAAAATCCGTAGACACAGGCACACCTGTTTGGTCCCACACACCGCCCACCATTCAGGCACCCTTCCGAACACACAGCTGGTGTGAGGAAGAAAAGGAAACAGTAAGCTCATGTCTGTCACGCAAAAAGAGCCTCAAAACCTTTCAACAAAACAGTAGCCAGGTAGTGAATAATCATTCATCAATTCTAACTATGCTCTTAACAAGGGAAACAGTAAGTACATGTCTGTCACGCAAAAAAGTCTAAAAACCTTTCAACAATTTGAAAACGATAGCCAGGTGGTAAATAAGCCTCCCCCCACCTAGAAATGCAATTATTACACACAAATTGTCTATCATCTGAGGTACAAGTACTGAAGATTGTTTTTCATAGCAACACTGTGACAGCTAAAATGTTTCAGACAATATATTTCAACAACAGCAAAAATGTATCCAATTTGACCTTCTGGCAGCTTATTTGGTCCCCTGGAAAGCAGACAGTAAAGTTAGGATCATTAAGAGGATGTGATTACATGTAATTAGGGAGAACTGGATGCAGACATGAGTAATTTACTCAAGCTGGGATTCTTAGCGATGTCTTTGCCTGGTCCAAACATGGAGGAACAGGTCTAAGTGAAGACTTCACAAAACTGTGTAGTCATCAGCTACTGAATAAAAGTATTGATAATCATTGAAGAAATTAATTTAAGAATTGATAATAGAAGAAATCAAAATAGTCAAACCTGTACAAGTGACCACCCACCTCTAAATAAGGACCTCCTGACCAATGTGTCACTTTTTGGTGGTCCCTTAGATATACTTTATTTTTCCATTGACACAAGCACTAAGAAATGTGACCACCTGTCCACGTAGACCAGATTTTATTGGTCCCCTGCATGGTCTTCTTGCGCAGTTTTAACTGCAAGACTATTTTTGCATACTTGCCTTATTCGTGCCAAGAAGGCGTTATTCAACTGATGATAGTGTCATGACCTCCCACAGTCTGCAGTCATCTAAAACTGCCAGCAAAGTTGGCTTACCATGTTCCAGTTAACGTTAACTTCACCGGCTGGAAACAGACGTACCGTCCGCACGTATGCATATCAGTGGGAGACACTGTGTGCGACTGTTTAAGGCAACCCAAGCAATATTAGGGCCGGAAAATTGGATTTTGAAAGTCAATTTATTTTGTCATTTCTATATATGATTAGTTGAAACAACACTATCACAATGTATAGCGACGTCCATCATGCACAAATGCGACGCCGTTGTCATGTGAGAACGCACGGAAAATCGTCGCCATCTGTTATTTTTATTTCCATATTTTGGGCCCTTATGTTGCTTTGGTTGCCTTTAACGTTCAATGGGAGTCATAAGTGGTATCTGTGGCAGGTTATGCTGTTCACGTTGTATGGAATCTACTTATACTGCCGACGATGTTTAACCGATGCTATCCATATTGAGTGCTCTACTTACGTTGTCCAGATTATTCTAACGCACGTTAACGTTACTTCATGCTCTGTCCACATAACGTTGTCCTACTTACGCTGTCCACAGTGGGGCCCGACGAAACCTCCCGGACAGCTACACTGCGACCCGCCACATGTCCCTCCGTTAAAGCATCTTCTGGTACAAAAGCTTATACCAACACCACCAATACCTGAACCACCTGCATTGGAAGGAAGCGCACGAACATCTTTCTAACGGTAGGAATCTGGAATGTGAGTGACTTGTGACAACTTACACTGTCCACAAGATCTCTTCTCCCGCGGCACAGGTTGCTTTCCACTCAGAACTACTGTCTGGAGTATAATTACCAGGGCTCGAAATACTGGGTGCACTTTTTTTTACTGTGGGGGCACCGGTTCACCTAGATATTTGCATTGAGTTGTGGACCTTAGCGGGTTTTTTTGCACTAGTGTGCCGCATATTCCAGGGGGGGGGGGGGGGGTCCAGGCATAAAAGTGTTAGAAAAAAACTTTGCTGTATTACCTTTATTTAAAAATTCAAGTTCGCTATAGAATTTCAGATTCAAGTTTTAGAGAGAATTTAATTATAACGTTTGTAATTAGTTTTTTTACTTAATCTTATCACCCAAACTGCACATCTTCCCAAAAAATGAATTTCGAGCCCTGAATTATAGACCGACCACTGCCCTCCTCTGTAATACAAGTAAGTGTGTGTGACCTCCCTCGAGCTGTGATGTCACTCGAGAAAGGTCCGACAACTTACGTTGTCCACAGTGAGCTCCGGTATAGCCAGATGGACATCTGCACCGGTTTCCAAAACATGTGGCACCATTTAAACACCGCAATGTACAAACAGAGGTGATACTCCAACCTGCTTCAACTGAAATCAGTAAAAGTGACATATTTTACAATTTTAGATAATCATGCTTTGTGTTACCCTGGATGCCAGACCCCCAAACTCTAAAATATCTAGTGTAGCCATACGATAGATATTTTAGAGTTTGTGGGTCTGGCATCCAGGCTAGCTTTGTGTATGCTGGCTTTGGAATGTAGTCAATTTACATGTAGCAAAGCTTGCTTGCCATTAAATTACAGTATCACATTGTGGACGTACATTTACAAGGACTGTGCATACACATATTCACACACGAAATAAAACAATATCAATGCAAACATAACATCATCAATGCTATAATGGCAGTAATTTGCAGGCGGATTAGACCATGCATAAAGGAAAGCATTAAGATCACCGTTTTCTATAGAAAAAAAACAAACATGTTGATATCGGTGCAAATTAGGTGCTGGACATGTTAACATGTTACAGCAATGATATTTGTTAAGTAGTTACCTACAAACATCTCATTGATTTTTTGTTTTGTTTTCTTGTTTGTCGTTGTTACTACTCCATTCTGGCCACAGGTGGCATTCGTATAGGAGCCATCTGAAACAATTTGAGTGATATCCGTCGGAAACATACAAGCTATAGTAGTCTTCTTTCAGATCAATGCTCCGTTTACCTCTCGATGTAAACACAAGACTCTTGATAAAACACAGTCTTCTATGACATCTCATGGTGTTGTGTTTGTGCATTTTTCTGACAGCTCACCGCCATCTGAACCAGGCTGCTACAGATTTATAGCGGTCTGCTTTCTTTTCTTCAGTCGGCTCTTGTCCGTAATAGTCCGGTAGGATGAGGGCGATGATTGCCACATAAGTACAGCTACGTAATCTGACCAATGATTAACTCATCCGACAGATTTTCCATGCAGAATTCAAGGACAGTAAAGCTAAACTGTTGGACGTACACGGTGATGTACAGGGCCTGAATTCCCCTGTACTGGGCACAGCTGGGTCGTACCAGCTTTAACCAGAACGGTCCGTCAGCTGACGAAGATCAACAAGTCCAGTTGATCCAACAAATTGGCCATTACGGAGGTCATCCATCAGCCAAACTGTACGTGATATCGACATCAGCAGGAGTCTGATGGAAATGTCAGATGGAGACAACCCTGGTGCAGTGGACGCACTGATAAAGAAGGCTATTAGCATCATTTCTTTCTCACTGAGTTGCCAATTGCCAGTTGGTTCCTTGCTAACCTGCTGCGTTGTACTTGTAATTGTGGCCTTACTATTCACCTATTAAGGCATTTCTGTGATTTAAGCCTACCGCGAGACTTGGCAGAAAAATACGTCTGGTCCATCCCAGAAAAGGACCGGAAAGACGTTCTAAACCAGTTGATTTGTATAATACCTTAACATCATTATTGCTATAGTCGAGAGCCAAGTTTCCATGCATTAAAGTGTTAGAAAAAAAGTGTTGGAAAAAAAAAAAACTCTGCTGTATTACTTCTACACAGTCAGGCATTCAAGAACGTTCATTGGCTGAGAGTTAATAACATTTCGTTTCTTCTATTGGTCGGAATTTGGTCCCGAAATTGCCTGTCTGCACTGACTTGGGTCGATCTGATTGATACTAGATATTTTCTAACAGAAGACATTGAGACATGGACTACAGGCTTGGATGAGTTACCGGCATAGTGACTGGTAAAGTCAGCCACCCTCACCCCGAGGATGAGATAACGCAGATGTTGGCGACCATGCGAGATCCCAGGTGTTATTTTCTCTCAGGGGCTGGTACATGCAGTGAATGTTTTACGGGCCCAGACCCACTAAACATCGGCATTTTGCATAGACTGCCTTTTCTGACTAGCAGGTCCTGGAGCGGCGACATGATAGTGCGAGGCTTATAACGGAGCGAAAACAACCAAACAGCTTTTATAAACGATGGTAGTTTACAAACGTAGGCCAACAAGGATCCGGAGTTCGACATGAACAAATTACTGCCAGCAAAGGTCACACAAGAGGTCAAGAGGTCAGGTAACGGATGATGGACAGGCAGAAAGGTATAATACCACAAAACGTTTGTTACACTGTTGAATTTGCGCTACTCTTGTCCAAGTAGTTCATCTGCCAAATTTTTAATTAGATGCAGACACCCAGAAATCTTGGGGTAATACCTTTGGAGGTGGCCCAAAGCAACTCATACTCATAGATCTATGATAACCATACCAACATAATGATAATCATCTAATATTCTCTCTTCCTTTAAGAAATCCTTAAGAATATACGTTGGATAAATCGATTAGGTTTATAGCTTTCTTCTATTGATCAAGCTGTCTCTTTTCTTTCACTAGTCTGTCACGAATGTCAATCACCACATGGCAAAGAACGTGCAGTCCAACGCACTTGACTTAGAGACGGTCAAATTAGCAGGGACAAGGAAGCCCGTCTGGGTCAGGGCCCCGGGCGCACGGCGGGTGGCTGCCCGTAGCGCCTTTGATCGTGCACGGTGGTTCTATATTTTAGTAAACGTGGACAGAAAGAGGTCAGCAGTCCGGTGATGGTATTATCCGCGATCCTGGACGACTTCAGCCGAAGACAAGTTTCCTCCAGCCAGAGGGCTTACCGCAGCGGTGTTTATTTTTGTACGACCTTCAACAGTGTCAGCTGGTAATCTCCGGGACATACTGCGGAGAAAAGGCTAATTTAAACTTAAGACAGGTCAACAGTGTAGTTCTCAGGAAGACTTTGTGAAGAGAACAAGCCCTATCAACCGTGACGGAGGAGGAGACAGGATTCCTGGTGGGGTGACCTTCGATGACCTCTCGTGTGTAAATACATCTGTCTGCTATATCACAGGGTACGTCAGTTGATTGTGTCCTGCTTTCAGACGTGGAAGTACTTGGGATTTCTGGGAATCTGAATCTGAGATCATCGGAGTCAGATAGGGACCAAGTGTAGACAACTGATACCAGATAGCACAGTAGAGTCGAGATGCTTGCCAACGTTTTTGAAACTAGATAATCGAGAAATCACAATGATCAAGGCCTATCTAATTTCTCGCAAGGCGGACAAGGTGCAGCGGACCAGGGCTAAGCCTTTGTAATAGCCTTCGGCTTGTAGGGCCAGAGTAGCCCTGGCAGTATTTCTTTATGCCGCCGAACAAATAAAGCAAAGCAAAGCAAAGCAAAGGAGGTTGAGAAATTGAAGTGAAGTGAAGGGAAAATGAGAATCCAGGCACATACGCCGTCTTCCAGTTTGTTTAGTTGATTGACAGGTCCTGTTTTGTGGAGCGGACCACATCAGAGGGCATTCCAAGGAAGGTGTTACAAAGGCTCATGGGTGATTCGGTCCAGATCACCCGTGGAAAAGTTAGCCCATCCCATCCACAGTCCTGACCCTAGCCTCACATAGCAGGCTCTACGAGTCTGTCTCTTTTAGCTTATGATGTTTTTTTTCCTGATGGCATGTCCTAGTATAGTACCACTTTTACTCGCAAGGTAACAGTTACTCAAACAACTGGATAGATTTTGGAAACGGTCAGACATTTTACCCAGTCCGTACCCTATTAGAGAATGCTATGTAGTGGATGCTATCTGAAACGTCTGACCGTTTCCACAATCTATCCAGTTGATTGAGTAACTGTTACCTTACGTATCTTATCAATAATAATAAGTTTATTGCAAGTTCTTGTCCGTAGGCTAATTGAAAGTACATGAAACATAGGAGGACGGACAGACAATTGGTAACAATATAGCACGTGACCATTCTAGTTCAAATACTAAAACTAAATTCTATCTTATTTGGGTTTGACTTCTGTTTTCGAGACAGTGGAAGACGAATGTTCCCACTTTTTCTGTAATGTGTGGGTTTTGTGATGTCAACAGGAGAGAAGTTTTCTTTTGGTCTGTAAACATGGAGAAGTTTGGATGGAATTAGGTGGTCACTTTAAACAGCGTCTTTCTTTCTTGATCGTAGAAGGGGCAACTTGAAATAAAATGTGTTTCGTCTTCCACCGTGTTACATGCAGTATTTGCAAGTTCTGGACGTCTAACCTTCATCGGCGTAGTACCGGGATGCTCGTTTGACTTTCTTTGTACTAGCCGGCCTCTGTAAAAAGCAACTTATAACCCCCAAAATAGCCCTCCCCGTAGGGCCTGCTAAGGAGGCTAGCCCGGCCATATGATGGACAGGCCTCACAGCTGCTGCAGGGCAGCCATCAACTGGAACTAATGATGTCCATCACGTTAATGTTACGGTACAGTTGACGGGTACTTTACGATTTATCTACCGTCTGAGGTAACTGCTGGAGGCGAGTGAGACTGAGAGTGACCTACTCCATTTTTACCGCGATAAGAAATGGACGCCACGCACGTGTCAAGAAATCCATAGATCCTAAGTATTTCCTAATAGAGTATTATATAACATGTTGGCGGCAATCCATTGGACGGAATTCCTTGCCCATTCAGCACTGGCACCAGACGCTTCAGCTTTTACGTCTGGTATTCCATCATGGTATTCCATGAAAAATAGCAACTATGGCCTTGTATCAGTCAACGTCATTTACTTTTGCGTTTTCCAAGGAAGTTTAGTAGCATCGAACTTGATGAGGATAGTGATTGTTGGAATTGGGGGAATGCCGAAAAGATCTGGCACATGGAAAAATAGTTTTTACCCAAGCATCAAGAGAACATATGTCGATAGCATAAAGATATACCCTTTCACTCAGCTCACTGGAATCTACTCCAAAACTATTGTGTTGTTTTGAAATAATGTCATAGACAATATAAAGAAAGTTATTTACAGACGCCCTTGACTTTCTTCTTTCGTTCCTTGGGGCAAGGTATCCGAGGTACGAATTTTTTCCACGCGAGGCCAAAGACCCTCGACGTAACAGATGGAAATATCTAGAGTTCTCCGAGGTTGACACGGAAAGGTTACAAAACGTCATCCTAAATGAAAGTAGTTCAAGGAAAAATTAGACAAGCGAAAGTCACGTTCACCTACAGGAAATGGCCGAGCTGTCAATCATGATAACGTTAACACACACACACACACACACACACACACACACACACACACACACACACACACACACACACACACACACACACACGCACACATATATACATACACATACACGCACGCACACACACATACATACATACACACACATACACATACACACACACATACGCACACATACACACACACACACACACACACACACACACACACACATGTCACCGTGACACACATACGCACACACACAGTGAGAAGAAAACGAACATCGTGCGCCACATTTAGCAGTGCTGTTCTATGGATCCAATAGTTGACTAACCTCCGGAACTGCAGGCTGGTCCAGCCTTGCCGCCAGGACAGGTACAAGAGTTGGGTCTAGAACAGTAGCCTTCCCCACATGTGTTCTTACAGATAGCTGAGACGAAAGACAGAAAACAATCCAATGGTTTAAGTTACACAACAAACACGTGGAACGTGACGTAGAGAAGGGTCAACGGACACGTCACACTCATAAAGCTATGCGATAGGAAACTGGTCGCCGCGATGGTCATGTATAAATAAACATGTGTCACTACGCTCACTGACAGCTCTGAAACGTTTCGTACGAGCGTATGTATAACTGCACCTCTTCAATACAGTATTTATTTACTTGTCAGTTCGTACAAACACAAGATGCACATACGAATCACAGTTTTGACACTTTCCATCAATTGGCACAATATTGATATATGGTCTGGCCCCTTTGTCTTTTAAATTTACTGTCTCCCGCCAATGTCTTCACTCTCTGCTGCTGACACCAAAATAAATGTTTTCTTTGAGCGGGGTAAAACGGAAAACCAAAATGGAAAGTTCATCCTACACTTCTATCACCAGCTGTGGGTAGATATACCGCGTTTCCACTATGCCGATTGTGGACAGAATACCAGCTGAAATGTCTTGCGGTAGAAAGCTGGTGAGGGGGCGAGGGAACAGACCAAACATAATGAACTCAGACAACTCAGTTGCCGCCTGGGAGCTCGACTCGGTCACACTCAAAATCGCCTGCTATGTTTTCTACAGGAAGTGGCTGGCACTGGTTCTGCACGCCATCCGAAATGTGAGCCTATCTCGCTTCCTCTACACATTGAAGTGATTTCTTGAGACATGTTCAGCAATGGCGAATCGTTCTCATCAGACAGGAATACCAGAACAGAACAATGAGAATTGTTTTAGAAACGAAAATTACTAGGACAACGAATGATCACAATCTGCCTGTTTTATCCAAGTTGATACAAACACTTTAAGTTAACAAATTAAGGTAACTATACACACTGCTTCGTAACTTCAAGTTTCATCATTTTGCTACTTGTTTTATTTGAATCAGTGGGGTGGAGGTATTGCGCATGTATGTCATGTCAAGATGCATTGGGATGCGAAAATAATTTCATCAGGTTGGTAGAACATAGAGTATTTGAGATTCCTTTTACACAACCGGTAATTCTCACCTGCTGACGTTTCGACTACTTATAGCAGTGAGAAGCAGTAGTCCAGTCAGAAGCTCTGAAGAAGGTGTCTGACAGACACCGAAACGTCAGCAGGTGAGAATTACCGGTTGTGTAAAAAGAATCTCAAATACTCTATGCATTGGGATGCTTTTTATATAAGACTGCATGTGAGAGTCAGCATTCATTAAGACATTCGGGAAACATATAAAGACGATATCCAGCAACTCTGTAAGCCGTACTATTGAAGGAACGATTGCATCATGTGACAAGAGAGGTGGATACCAAGAAATACTCTCCAAGCAGAGGTTCGGGTTTTGACGTGTTTTAGGCGTTTTTGTCGCAAAGTTGACGACATAAAGAAAAAAAAAAGGAAACGGAGCAAAATAGAAAGCCCGACTAAAACGCTTCAAACACGTCGAAAAACAGCCAGAGTCGAACCTCTGCTTTGAGAGTAACCAAGAAGGAATAGACTCAAGAAGGATACTCACGGACTATGCACTGGTTACCGCTGGGCAGTGTTCTCCATCCAGGGCAACAGTAGGACTGGAACCGCGAGCCGCACACATTGGGTCTGTCAAGAAAAGAACAGCAAATTAAAATACTTGGAACTAATTCAAACTTTTTTCGACCTGATATTTCAATGTCTCCGACCGTCACGTTGGTTTGTGAGTTGATACAGGTGGAGATTGTGTCTCTTTGGTTTGAGAAACACAGATATGTGGACACCATTTACAGAGAGTGCAAAGGCACTTCTACATTATGTTTGAACACATTTCTTCTTAGTTGTATTTCCTTTCATGGATGAGTCGCAATGTCAGAAGTGGGTTAGGTATACCGATATTAGTTAATAAAAGGGTAGGTAGTCTGTCCACAGAAGGTAATAGCAGTCTACTACATCTTGATAGCCTATAGAATTCTTCAAATGTAAAATTACATTACAAAACCATAACAAACATTACAAAATCAAACCCGAACTAGAGTTAGGTATTTGTGCTACATATACTTCAGGTTTGCTATGTTAGTTTAGCGATTACGGGGTCTTTTTATAAATATGATTTGGTATTGAATTTTTTTTTAGTTGAATGTGTGATAGTTGTGTGCCGATTTGTTAAAAACAGAGAGAACGCTAGCGACCCCCAAAACACTCCTCCCAATGAAATGGTATGGCTACCCTGCGACGTCACAAAATCAAGATGGCGGCCACCACACATGCCAACGGTTCCAACAAAGGTTTTGCTACGCAAACCTGTAACTGTTTGTGTGTACACAGTAGAGCACTTTTCGCCTTAAAGAATCCTTAAAGACATTGCACCCCAATCTAGCCTAAACCGAATCTGACGGACAGGCCCGGTGGGATATCGCTCTCACACCAGACCGGATGACAGCCACCCCTAACCCTAACACTTGAGTCCGTCCAGCCCATTTGATACACACTAACAAAGAGATTAGAGAGCAATATTTAGTCTGACCCCCTCTTGTTGACCTTCCTGGTTCAAGGATTCCTTGTCTATGTTATGGCTGAGAGGAAATTTCATTACCCTCCTCCCCCCAAATCTGGACGTGAAGGAATAAAAGTTCCTTGATCTCTGGTTGAACAAGGCGCCTGGGGCACATCGTGTCCATGTGTCGTATAAAAGGGCCTGACAGGGTGAAAACTAGCTCATCTTTGGTCCTATCGTAGGTCTTACCCCAGACTCAATGTCACCTGGATGGATGAAGAGCGTGTGCTAGCAAGTTTCGAAGGAAGATTCAAAAAGTAGAGTCTATCCAACAAACGTATCTTGCTCAGAAGCTAATTTTTTTCAAAGAGAGTTAGAAGAGAGATTACAGTTTCGCCTGAACTAAAGCGTACAGTGGTTGACCTTAATATGATTTGTTCTGATCTTGTAAGTAAAGGCTTCCTTAGAAATCAGTTAACTGAATGGGCCACCCGAAAGGTTAATAAATGATAAATAGATAAATGACTACAGCAAAAGTGTACACACACACACACACACACACACACACACACACACACACACACACACACACACACACACACACACATTTTAAACCTCCTTGGGTTGATATATATCTATATATCTATATATCTATATATCTATATATCTATGTATCTCTCTCTCTCTCTCTCTCTCTCTCTCTCTCTCTCTCTCTCTCTCTATATATATATATATATATATATATATATACATACATACATACATACATACATACATACATACACATACATACATACATACATACATACATACATACATACACATACATACATACATACATACATACATACATACATACATGTATGTATGTATGTATGTATGTATGTATGTATGTATGTATATATATATATATATATATATATATATATATATATATATATATATATATATATATATATATATATATATATATATATATATATATATCAACCCAAGGAGGTTTCATTTAAACCATATGAACCCCCTTGATTAATGTATCATAATTCATAATCTAGTATTTCCTCTCATATTTATAACCATGACGTATACACAGATTATGTTCATCAGCCGCCCCAGAGAGACAGCTACATCTCTGGAATGTGACACGTGAAGCAAATGCCTTTCAGTGCGTCACTTGTAGGCATGGTGATACTGTACGCACCAATCATCAGGTGACTGGCACAACTGACCATTGACTGCTAGTTAGGCAATATTTACTGTCTTGTTTTTAGATTGTAACACTATTCCTTTGTTTGAAGTGTTTTATAGAACATGTAACGCGTGGTGCACGGCGACAGTACCTACTGCCCCACGTTGTATTGTCAAGTGAAAGGCATAACTGCATGTAGACTAGTGCTGCGTACCTAAACGTAACATCAGGTACAGGTACAGGTACCGGTACAGTGGTTTAGGTTCAGGTCCGGACCTGTACCTGTACCTGAACAATTTGAAAAATTAACATGTGTTCTTCTTCACTAATGACAGTGAACTTCTTCACTAATGACAGAAACACAAATAAACTGTCTTCAATTTGTCAATATCTTTATCTAAAGAACATAACTAGGTTTCCTACTACCAATCTCCCTAGGCCTTGCTATCAAAACTCCCGGCCTGCTTGAATGATCTGTTGCATATTAGTTACATTGTACGCTGTTCCAAGGTATCACTTTGGTCACGTTTGGTGTTGCATATTAGATCAGGAGATCAGTCACAAAATAAGCACATACTTGGTGTAAATTTATATCGGTACAGTACCGGTACTTCATGATCCGGTATTTTGGAGCTGTACCTAATCAATTTTTACGTTACAGTACCGATCCGCAGTACCGGTCCGCAGCACTAATGTAGACTATAGCCTCGTATCCAAACAAATTATAGCTCCCGAGTCTCTTCTATCCTCTCCGCAAATAGGAGAGCTATAAAAGGTTTGGATACCAGGCTATGTAGACTACCGACCGTAGACAAGGCTATCGAGTTGGGTTAAACGCTCGACTACTACATTACCCAGACACTAACAAACAGCCATGCTGGCACGCAGGGATGCAATCGTAGATATTCCCAAATGAAAAGGTGTGACGTGACATTAGCCGGCTCCTCGTCAGCAGTGGGAATTCAATCATCATCTTTCCCTCCCAAAAATCCCGTCATAAGACCATGTTGATTTGATTATATGGATCAAATCCGCGTGCGCATCAATTTTCATCCGTTTCAACAAGCTTCTGTAAAGTTAGAGGATATATGCTGTAACTTGCACCAAAAAAATCCGGACATCCTAATGTCGTAGAATGCCAAAATCTATTCCAATGTCAAAGAAGAAAATGTGAAAGAGCAAAAATGAAGAATCTATTTTTCTGCACACCATACTATGTGTGCTAAGTCCTTCCTGACCACGTAGATTCTATATTAAAAAAGACTGCAACTTTTTCTGCCATTTTTTTCTTTATTCGCACGCTTGCATCAGGTTTGGGATTCCCAAAGGATGTCACCCATATAATCAAATCAACATGGCCTAAGATATGGAGCGTAGACAAGAGTCGCAAAAGGCAAGAGTAAGCAGGAAACGGATCAAATGGTATACATGGTATTTTGAGTAGGATACCTGCAGTAGCTGCTCTATCAACCACCATACTACATAATAATCAATACCATCTTGCGTACTTCTAGTATCAGGTAACATTGGCAAGACACAAACATGATGTAAGAATCAGCAGCAATGTCAAACAGATAGTTTTCCTTTTCTTGATTTCCTTATTCTTCAAACAAATAGACATGCAGTCATGAACTTGACAGCTGTTGGCCGACTCCCCAACGGGTTGGGGTTTTGTGCGCGTCAGAAATTTGCGCGCTTGTGAAAAAATAAAGTTCATGAAATGTGTCGGAAAATGTGTGCTACAAAATCCTTAGTCAGAAAAATATTACCCTATGATATAATTTGATATAAAAATCTGTTTCCTTAATTTCGGGTTTAAATTTATAGTCCCTTGGGAATATATAAGCTGACTCCCAAGGGATTTAGAACATTTGGGGGAGTTTTCAGCTTTAAAGTTAAATTAAGATGATGATTTTCAAATGTTTAGTTTTCACGCGCAAGAAAGTTTGAAATTGGCACGTGAAAGAATCTGCTTGAGAAAAGATGGTTAGGGGTTTAGCTAATAGAATAGAGAAAAGCCTCAATTATTACATTCTATAATACAAAGCATTATATAAGTAAGTTAACCATCTATTAATGAAACATCTTGTGATTTTCAAATGTTTAGGTTTCAAGCCTAACAATTTCAACTATTTCCAAGAGACCTATTCCCAAGGGACCTAGAAATCAGGTGTTTTCAGACATGAAATACGGGTTACAAATAAAAATTGTATCACAGGGACAGATTTTTCTGCCTAAGGATTTTGTACTACACATTTTCTGACATATTGTAAGAATTTTTTCACGCGCAAATTTTTCACGCGCGCGCGCGCGCGCAAATTCTTCACGCGCAGAAAACCCGTTCCCCTCCCCTACGTGGGATCTGCCCAGGTCATAATAATAATAACTTTATTGCACAACAATTGTACAAGGTACAAAGTATGGCATTCACTGGTACATAGATAACATATGCGCGTCGTTATGTGCAATGTGACATCTAATCAGTGTTATGTAATGGAAGTCACGGAAGGTATGACTTTCAGGTTCACTTCAATATCGGGACTAATACTTTTCAGATGGGTCGTTCTTATGACTATTTGCCTCTCCATAACAAAAAGTGTATTTCTTTAATCTTCATCTACAACAGCGGTGCAGTCCTCTAATTTCAAAGAGCCTCCCTTCTTTTACAACTACCCATTAGGCCAGAAAGCTAGGTTGTCACTGCGGTACCAACAATGACAACAACAACTATTCTGATACAGTGATAGTTGTACAACGCTGGTGTAAAGAAAGACAAATGCCGACAGCTGCCTTTGTCACTTCAGATCTCATTCTTCAGTTACCTGCACTGATTGATGATGTGTTTTCTTCCACGTAAGAGGCTTATTTTTACTACGTTGCCCCACCGGTATTTTATGACTTTTAGGTCTTCGTGAGTAGTGGGGGTGCGCCGCGGTGGCCTTCGCGGCGAGCATGGCTTACATTGCAGGGTCATCGCCTAGGTAGTCATGACAGATTTGCCAGGCGTCGAGGACAGACATATACAAGGCCTTGTGTCAAAATATGACCATTTTGTTTATCTTTCCGAGTAAAATTCGACTCTTCTCTGACAGGTTATACCCAGTCCGCAGGTGGTATTGATTCTGAGAAAAAGAAAAAGAAAGTGCACTGTTACAACGCCATCCAACAGGAATGACTAAAGGTCAGCAAGTCGAGGATACAGCACACTCTCTCTGCTCTTTGATGAAAAATTCGAGACTTGTGTTGTGATTAGGTAGTCGCGACTTGGCACGAAGTCGAAAACTATTGTGGTAGGCAGAAGTCACACGACGGGAGTTAGGGCTATAGTGGCGGATTTTTCGTGCGTAACGGTTTATATGAACGTACGGTCATCGATAAGTACCGTCACACGGATTTGGCGCTTCTAAGACGCCCACAAACCATCTTGAGCAAAAATCAAGAAAGCTCCAAGGACGATGGTTTCACATGAATGACGATTTTGGTTAATGCAAGCAATGCACATTGCCTGTAACCTTGACAGTGACCGTCCTGTCTAGAATTAGATCGGCAATCTCACCAATGTTACAGGGTGTTTGCAAAGGTTAACCAAACGACGCGGGCGTTCGACGCACATACCAACCTACTCCGTGACATGGTCGCCTGCTCATGGTCATGGGCAGCAGAAATATCACGGGAGTGATAGGAACACATTCGGCAATGTAGACCTTTGGCACAACCTTGCCCGTCAGCAAATCTGTCACAGTTACACCGCCCACACATCCGTCACACGATGTTTCGCAAAGGGAGTGAAAGTGATATAGCCTGAGTACCAGCCTTTTTTACTCTCCAAGCAGACGAGTGGGTCCGGCAGGTTTTTGATGTGTTTTTAGGCGTTTTTGTCGGGCTTTCATGTTTTTTTTTGTCTAGACACAAAACACGTCAAAAACCTGCCGAACCCACTCCTCTGCTTGGAGAGTAGCCATTTTAGCTTCCGTACGCTACCCAAGCTCCGTTGCGCTACCCAAGCTCCGCTGCCGAGCTTGGGTAGCGGACGGAAGCTAAAAAGGCTGGCACTCAGGCTAAAAGTGATATCGATTCAGTTTGGCTCACTGAAGAGCTATTCTTCCACTGGTCGTGACAGAGAAGACAGACGCTATGCACAGTTCTTTACAGGTTATTGTACCAGGGAAATTCCCCTAGCTCTTTTCGACAAGCACAATGAACAGTGGGCCACGGCTTAACGTCCCGTCCTAAAGCCGGCGTCACAATTCATGCGAGCATCGGCCGATTTTGTAGATCGCCGGAAGCTCGCCGAATTTCAAATTCGTCCGAGCGTCGACCGTATTTTTCACTGAAAACCTGCCCCGTCACAAATTGAACAGAGCTCGGGCGACGTCCGTCGAACACTAATGATTATAAATCCCACATAAGACGGTACCATCTCTTGGACACGGACGAAGTCAGAATCAAATGGCCTGGTAACAATCTCAAATTTGGACCAACTTTACTTTCTGAGTTGTGGCAAATCTGTAGGGCACAAGTGAAGTAGGCGGGCACACTGAAAATAATCACATAGAGAGGAATTTTGTTATAGACCAATAAAAATACAAGTGCAGGAGCCACAAAGTCAACAGATCAGTCGTTTAACCCCGATCCAAAAATTTTCACCAAATAGAAATCGACCGAAGCTCGGGCGAACGCCGTCCGAGCTTCGACCGACCGTTGACAAGCCTATCGACGCCCTGCCGACGCCTGGGCGTGCCTCGGCAGACAAACATAGATCTATAATGACTCAGTGGACTTTCAACTAGTCATTTTGTGGAGAAAAAACTCAGGAAGTGAAGTCAAAGCTCAAAAGTCAAGCCCCAGTTCATTAATATACAAATTGAAACATCCAAACCAATACCAAAATAGAAACAAGAAGCATTGTCTTCGATGTCAACATTTTATTTATAATTTTTTTTTGTTTGAATGAAAATTTAACTTTGCATTGAATTGTCTTTCATTAGAAAAGTTTGGCAGCATTCTTCGACAAGTTGAAATTAGTATTAGTTAATATTACAGTATCATTTATCATCTTATGGTATAAACCAAACTGTCGTTTCCTTTTATCTATAAACAAGAAGGAATTCGGCCGAGGCCCGTCCAAGCTCCCATCAACACCTGCACAACGCTCGCCCGAAGCACGCCTTACTTTTCATGAGTCGGCCGGAACACTGACGACGGTCGTCCGATTATTGTTCAAGGCCCGTGCGAGGCTCGCACGAGGCCGAAGAGTTCGGGCGACCTCCGACCGACCAAAAATCGGGTCTAAAATCCTCGGATGCCCGCCCGAATATTGGCCGAGCGCTGGGCGTTACTCGGGCGAGCTACGGGCAAACTGTTGACGAGCTGTGCGAGTTAAAAAATCGTCGCCGAGGCCTCGCTGAATTTAAGCGCAGCTTCCAGTGACACGCGAACGTCGGCCGAGCTCCGAAAATTCGCCCGAAGCCCGTAGAATCGACAGGACGTCGGCCGTACTTCGCCCGAAAATCGCCATTTGGAGCTCGCCGACAAGTCGGCCGAGCTAATTTCTTGATTTGTGACGGGGGCTTTAGGACTGCGACCCTTTCCGGTAGCGTGCACGTCGGGTGAGCCTGAGCGACACAGCCGGACTCGAACTCACGGCTTCTAGTTCCAGCACCACTGGACTACGCAAGCTACCTCACATATTATTACTATAACGCATCGTGTACCATCTGGAAAATGAAGGCAGACATGACATTTAAGATATCTATTTTTATATCATTTACAATATCTAAAGGAAGTGGTCTCATCAGCCTCCCACCAAAGTTACCACCATGTGAAACCCATTGCCACGTGCAACGTCAGTAGACACTAGACAGGCTAAGGTCGTGTACAAAACACAGGCTAAGGTCGTGTACAAAACAAGGAGGTTCAAAAATAGTCTTAAATTGATTTCAAGATCGTGTTCCCTTCCTGGTTAAACCGTAACGTTAGAATTTGACAGCCATGTTTTGTACGTTTTCACACAATATATCTTTTAAATTCCCCATCATAAGTGAAGCCCAGGTAGTACTGGCAAATAGCATACTAAAAATTCGCTTTAAGGCCACTGACAAGGGTCGGTAATAGCCTCTACCAGGACCAGTCCGCTATGACCTTCCCTGCATAGCGGACTACCCTTGGCATACTATTCACTCTATTTGGTCGATTTCTACAATTTTCCCAGCGATCCGCGGAGCCTGGTAGAGGCTAGGTCGGTAAGCCTATAACAGCAGTTCCGGATCTTTCAAGAACCCAACCGACAAATCACTACGACAGGTACGTTCTGACATGTCTGGATTGCTGTATCGCCGTTACCGACCTGTCCGATCTGACACCTGGACCTCCGTGTCCTTTATCACAAACAGCAGATCCGTGGGGGTCAGTCACTTCTGTAAAGGGTTTATCCTGCTTGTAATGAACGGTTGCGTTAGGTGTCCAAACATTCCCATTCCACTAGGGCGGGGACCATCGCTGCGACCGCGCTGCGACCGAGCGATTTGAAAGAACGCTCAACGAATTTAAAAAAAAAGAAAATAATCTTTTTAACGCTTTGTGTGTTTTGTTGTCTTTCCATGCATACTTTTACACTTCGTATGATACTCCCATTATGAAGTCCAGGGTCATGCTAGGGTCACAATTCCAAGTCGGGGCCCGGCCGGGCTGTTTGCGAAAACGAAAAAATAAAAAAGGCATATCAAGAAAATACACAATTTATGGTTAGGAGTAATTTTTCTCGTTTTGTGTCTTTTGGTGTCTTCTATATCCAATTTTTTCGTTCCCGCAAGTTGCCCGACCGGGCCCCGCTTTGGAAATGTGACCTAAGCATAACGGAGATTCGATTCAGGTCGGAGCGAGGTCGTAGCGCGATCGCTATCTAACTCTATGTCTAACGGAGGAGGTTTAGATATGTTACCTATTTATAAAGTAGCACAATATTGGCTCCACTAAATCCACTAAACGTAGTTGTTATCTTTAACACGAGTTTTATCTATATGTCCCCGCCATTACCTCTTCCCTTTCATCTAAATCCATCATCTGGTGGTTACTTGTTCTTTTCTGGGATACGCCCACTCACAATCAGGCCATGTTGATTTGATTATATGGATAACATCATCTGAGAACCCCAAAACTGATGCGAGCGTGCGAACAAACAAAAAAAGTTTGGCAAAAAAAAGAGTTGCCTTTAGTATGAAATCTAAGTTGAAAAAATGATTTAGCACACCGAGTATTGTACACCGGCTATAGATTCAGCAATTTTGTTCTTTCACATCTTCTTTGACTTTGGCATTCAACGAGATTAGATCTTGTACCCGTTTCCGGATGTTTTTTGTTTTTTTAATTTACGGACTACATTTTTCATTTTGCATCTGCTTTGTACAATTTACGGTATGGTCGAAAAATTATATATTTCTAAACGGACCATAATTGATGCGCGCGCGGATGTTATCCATATAATCGAATCAACATGATATACAGATATACATTTACTTCCAGTCAAATGTCAATTTGTCTTTCAGTGGATTTGACAATTCAAAAAGTTAATGTCCGTTGGCTTTTATGGCGAAGAAATTAAATGATGATCACGTGGTTGCTGAAACCGTTCCAATAACTGGAAAGCGAGATCATGTGTGAGCTAAAATTTCCACTATGAATAATTGTGCACACATGTCAACTTATCGTACTCAGAGAAGATCGGGTGGGGGTTGGTGAAGCCTGTATTCTCAATTTTACACCAACAGATCGTGGGACTAGACCATCATGCGTCGTTTCCGCGTCTCGGCACCTGGGGAAAGTGGACCCAAAGCCGGCGTATTCGTAGAGCCCCCCTCTGCCTGGACATGCGGCACGCTGGCGGCGTCGCTGCGGCCGATCGAATCGACAAAGCACCCAACGAATTTCATCAACAAAAAACGAATATTTTTAAGCTTTGTGTGTTTTATTGTCTTTTTGGTCATACTTGTACGTTTTGATGATATTCCCATTATTAAATCAAGGGTAACTCAAATCCAGTTTAGGACGCAGCGACGCCACCAGCGTGCCGCGGGTCCGGTGAGGGGGGGGGGGCTTAAGTACAACCAAGAGTTGATGATTAAAACCAGACTGGGAGTTCTTTACTAGGTATGTTCACTCCTTGATCTTACACAGCAACTTTCTCCCATACAGCTAACTACACAATCACAAGTGTGCAAATAACTGCATCCAGAATATAGAGTGAATAAACAAATGAAAACCCATGTATGTCCCCAGGTCAACTTCTTTCCAGTGACGGGATACAATGGGCTTTAATCAGTACTTGTAATTGATATTGTGTACTAGAACTTCAAACTCGTACACGTGGACACGACACCCTGCGTTCTATTGCGAATCTCCCCTTGTATAGAGTCAGATTCGGTCCAGAGGGGCTTAACAACCGACCATGTACCGCAACATGTGCCGTCTGGGCTTCCCATATTTAGCACGAGGTCACCATAACCCGGCTCCTAAATGAACGACCAGAAAACATTTATTTTCTTGGCTTTGAGGCTTTTACTTTGAGGGGGTGGTCTTTGAAGTTCAAAGGTGACCTTCTGTTGAGTGGGAGAGGGGACCAAGTGCTTCCCCCAGAAAGGGAGACTTGCAGCCTGCAAGAAAACCGCGAATCGCCCCCTTCAACATTTGGAAATACTTAAGATGGTCGATCCTGCACTTTCTGCCTGTTTTCCACTGCCGAATGTTTTTCTCTGGTGTCTGAGCGACTTGCTATCTAAACAATGAGCAATGGTACAAAAACATGTCATCTAAATTTGATACGTCTTAACTTCAGTGTGTTTCTTTTTCCTATGTATAATGCGATTCACATTCAAATTTATCATTACACGGGCAGTTATAACTGTGGAAAAGAATCCGACTTGCGTCAGACATCAAACAAACAAGGCATAATAATAACAATAATATTAAATGACAATGAAGTTTATTTCATATTCATGCCCAACAGAGGGCTAAATGCATTACAATATCAAGAGAATACTAAGAAAACTATGCTATGCTTAAACTATGATTTACACGCTTCTTCTCTCTTCTTGAAACATTTTTAGACAAATTTACAGAGTTTTTTTCATTACATCGTAATTAGCTGTGGACATTACATGTGCGAACATTTCCTCCTTTGTTAAATGTACATGTCTTCGGTATATAGCCTTGTTAGCTTATACCGACAAGGAAAAGAACATGATCTGTTCCAAGTAAAGGCCTATAAGCGATCAGATGTGGAGAACCCTTTGTCTTTTGTTCTTGGGGGTATCGTGCCCTCCCCCTCTCCCCAGAGCGTTCAAGGGCATAAAAATGGACGAACGGAAGGCAACACAGGTGCAAGTTCGATGACATGATGCCTCCCGTGGTGCACTATATAGACGTGGGACATACAAACCCTTCTAGTACTACACTTGAGTTTGAACATGTTCCTTCACAGTTCACATGTAGGCCAACCGTCAAGGTCAAGATCACGTGATTATTGCTTGGAGAGTCGTAATGAAAACCACAATTCTGCCCACACTTGTGCGATCTGAGGACAGTCTCATGGGAAAAGGAAAATCAGAGACCAGTTTGGCGAGTTGCCGACCACTAAGAAATCTGACCGTCGGTTATCAGAGGTGCTGTGTAGTCTCCAAGCAGACCAAACGGTTGCAAAGACCGTATGCAACTGGCAGAAGGAGTTTTTTTATTGCAACCCGACGGTGCCTGACAACTTCTCTGGCTGACTGGAGCTTCCCAGGCTAGCTTGTACGATTTTGGCACCGTGGAGATCTGCTTGGAGATTAATCTGACCGTCGGTTATCAGAGGTGATGTGGTCTACGTGGTCTACTGACTGTACACACTGATAAGTGAAGTAACAATAGTACGCACCTAAAAATTTGATATATTGTTTTAATCAATGGCGCGGTAACGGTGGGTCTCCTGCCATAATTCTACTTGACAAAATCATTTTGACACAAGCCTTTTTTCAAAGACCGATAACTAACGTTACATGTCGCGAAGACCAATCACGACGAGTCGTTAAAATTGTTGTTAATAAACATTGTTTATGAAAGTCTGTCAATAGACGGGGTCTAGTATCAGTGATTTGGTCTGATTGCAACGACTGCAGCCATTGAAACAAATCTTTTCACTCTGACTGTTCTACATTCTTAACCTTGCACGTGAAGGGCTGAACGCATTGTGGAGCCCTGGCTACCATCAGAATGCCATTATTGACCCAAGGCAAACACCGGCGACGTGACACGTCCTTCCAAATTCCCCTAGTCTTGTTTATTGGCTTCTTGTATCCACTGAACCTGTGTGTGCAAGAATGTGATTCTTCGCCTTTGTAGACGACAAGGTTAAGGCGACCGAGGGAAAGACTAGCAGCTGCATATATGACATAAAAAGGCCCCAAGGGAACGGCCATTTTAGATGTCGAGTATGTGTAAATACCAAACCCATCACGACGTATCTGTCTGACAAAATACACTCACTGGTTTTAGCTTGGAGAAAAGCCTAGCCATAACTTTGAAGAATACAAGGTTGTAATTATTCTTCAAGTGACATTAATTTATTGACACTGAAATCTACTACTACGGAAAAAGGCCCCAAGGGAACGGCCATTTTAGATGTCGAGTGTGTGTAAATGCCAAACCCATCACCACGTATCTGTCTGACAAAATACACTCACTGTTTTTAGCTTGGAGAAACGCCTAGCCTTAACTTTGAAGAATATAAGGTTGTAATTATTCTTCAAGTGATATTAATTTATTGAGACTGAAATCTACTATTAAACAATGCTTTGATTCCGATGTCACACAGAATAGTTCACAGGAAACGATGTGTTTGCGTTTTGGCGTACATGCTGTTTAGTCAACAGTTGCACTTGAAACAGTTTAGTTTACCGTGTCAAGTGCAGACGGCACGTGGTCTCCATTGTGCCAACATCACACCGAGCCCGCGCCTGACGCCAGACAATACTCTCCAAGCAGAGGAGGGGTTCCGGCATGCGCAGCTTTTTGACGAGTTTTTAGGCGTTTTTGTCGGGCTTTCTACCTTTTTTGTCTCTTCAAACCCCAAAAGAGACCACAAAAATGACAAAGTAGAAAGTCCAAAACGCCTAAAAACACGTCAAAAACCTGTCGGAACTCCTCCTCTACTTGGGGAGTAGTCAGACACTGGCAGCTTCCATCATGCCAACATCGACAATGGCACGTCCCTAGAAAGAAGACTTTGCTCCCTCCTTGTTGGTTGGTAGGAAGTGGCGAGTGTGTGTTTCCCCTTGGTACGGTGCAGCCTGACACAATGGCAGGATGTTTTTGCGACATGAGTGAAAAGAGCACCAAAGTTACTGACACGTGAAGGCCCCGTGCTAGAGCCATGCAGCTTCTGGTGGAAAATCACATGGAAGGGTGGTGGACAGATAACCATCACCACCGTGAAAACTGTGCATCATCTGACGTCGTACTTGCACTGCAATATCATCACACGACATCTTACCCCAACCTGTGCAAAGTGTCTTGTTTCTGTCATCATTTCCTCCAATGAGAGATAACGTTACTCTGGGGACAGTTGTAGTTTAGCCCTAAATTACTTTTAAAAGATGAATGAATGAATGAATGAATGAATGAAACGAATGAATAGATAGCTAGGATCATTGTTGTCATTTTGTAATGTATGTAGCTAAAGTTATGAGAGGTTCTGTGCTTTTGTTGTAACGATACGTTTGCTGGATCGTTTTCGTTTTTCGTCTACTTCTTTAATATCTGTACTGCATATTAAGTGGTTCCTCTTGTCAATCTACCTCTATATTTAACTTTTTACCTGTCAATAACATACATACAGGGAAGGTCAACAACCCGGCGTTATTTACACTTTCACCAGTCCGACAATGACTGACCCCCTGCCGGGTGACAATGGCATGACCGATGCGGTGTCCGGTGTCCGGCCCTACAATGCCAACAGAAGGTGTCCAGTCAAGCCGAACACCGCAAGGTATTTTCCAAACACACCGAGACAACATCGGTCTCTTCCTGTTCTTTCAGGCTGTTCATTGTCAGTCATCTCACCTCGCCTTACAGATATTTCCTCCCGCCTGTTTCGGCAACTAACGCACCTGTTGACGCGATATCTCTACCACAGATGAGTGACGCTTCGGGCAGACATGTTTCACCCTTCCGTTTTGACATTTTTACCCAATGTCAACCGTTCGAAACACTGCTTGCGGCGAAAGGCGGTTGTTTTGATTACAATACCGCTGAAAATTGTTCATAGACGGCTCTTATACTGTTGATATTGGATCAGGATATGGCCAGGGGTTCTTTCACAAAGAAAAATGCTAGTACAGGTTCACGCCTTTGGAGCGGTGACGGACGAGTTCACGCCCTGCCACTGGGCGCTAGCACCGTTTAGGGCTCTTCCATTTTTTTCTTGGGAGGAGTTTCAGTGGGAGAAACACTGCATCCAAAACGAACAAACCCTTTAAACTACTCTCCAAGCAGAGGTTCGGCTCCGACTGGTTTTTGACGTGATTTTAGGCGTTTAGTGCGTGGGGCTTCTTATTTTGTTCTAAAACCAGCCGGGGCCGAACCTCTGCTTGGAGAGTCGTCATTATGATCATCATCATATTCGCTACTCTCCAAGCAGAGGAGTGGGTCCGGCATACTCTCCAAGCAGAGGAGTGGGTCCGGCAGGTTTTAGACGTGTTTTTAGGCGTTTTTGTCGGGCTTTCTACTTTGTCATGTTTTTTTTGTCTACTCATCTGCTTGGAGAGTAGCTTTTCACCAGTAAAGATGGTTGCGCACTTTGCACAGTGGATAAGAGCCGGCCAGGATTGACGATGTTGGCAAACGCTGTCCCGACGCCCTGCTATCTCAGATCTATGTTTTTGTTACTCTCCATCAGAGCTCTGGCTGGTTTTTAACGTGTATTTAGGTGTTTTTGTCGGTCTTTCTATTTTGTCATGTTTACTTTATGTCGCCAGAAGAAAACAAAATAGAAACTTTGGAAAGCCCGACAAAAACGCCTAAAACGGGTCAAAAACCAGCCGACCTCTGCTTGGAGAGTATGTTTTTGTATCAGCCCAACGCTTGGCAGCTGTGACCTTTTCTGTGTTTTTTTTTCGGGTGTGATGAGATGTTGGTCAGGGGACAGACGCAGATACCAACCACGTCTTTGGTGTTTGCTATGTTTACGTGACGAGAAACACAACAATACTGAGAAAATATATTTTAACGTTCGAGTGTTCGACGTTTTTCCCGACTAAAGCCGAGATTTATACAAAGGGACATGGCATGAAAGTGTGCAAAACATGTCGTCTGCAAGATATACAGTACTGTGACCAGCGCCTTCCTGTTGTTACTTTGTTAGTTTAAGAAATGTTTGGCCTTGGCAGTGAGTGAGGAAAGGCCGGCCTTCGACCGCAGCAGCGCAACCATGTCCGTCGCGTTCATTTTTTACGCGGGAATTCCTGACCTTCTAAGTGTCGTCTGATGGTTCAGAGGGTAAGACAGAATGCAAATTACATACGTTATAATTAGGGTACATGCCCCCCCCCCCCCGGAAGGAAAAAAATAATGATTGACGTTTTATGTCGCCCGTCTGTACGGATTGCTGTCAGGTTCGTTCTATACGGAGATTCTTGACCGAACTGTCGTCTGATGATGCAGAGTGCAAGACGGTCAAACTCTCACAGAATGCAACTTCTAACAAACGGAAAGTTATATGCATGTTTGTAATGTCCCCCCCCCCCCCAAGGATGACGTTTCATGTCGGCCATCTGTATATCCTGATGTTACTATCGTTATCAATGCACGTAATTGAATAACTTCACAGAGGAGGATGTTTTGATGTAATTGGACGGCCAGGAGTCCCTGAGGGAAACCATACAACCCTTCTAACACGTTTGTCTGTTTACATTACGAGATTTGATCATTACCAAGAATTTCCCAACACATAAACTACGCAGCATTGCCTCTCGTCAGGAGGTTGGTTTAGTAACTTGTGGCCATCTTGCACAGATTTGCCGTGACCCGCGGTCAACGGGATATTTTTCAATTGACTGGGAGCAATTAGCCAGCCAATCAGGGTCAATCAGACGTTCCGTTGAAACAGCGAAAGAGTTGCTGTTCTTGGACCAAGGACGAAGAGTTAACTTTACAAGTACATGTACAAAGAAACCAACGAACCAATTTTAGGAATCATTATTCTAGTTCGTGACCTTGTGTTGGCTTCCTTTCTTGTCCTATTTCTTTCTTCTCTTCACCATTGTGAACGTATACATGTCTGTTCAATTGTTGATATGTAATATCAATCTGACTTGACCATGTCTATTCTATTTTCTAACAACTATGTCTCACATAAAGAACCGTCATACTTAGATTTTATGCAGAATATAGTGATTTTGTGATTGGATTTTGGACTATATTTCCTTCAACAGATATCTCTGACCGGAGGACGGTCTTCTTTCTCAGTCATGCACCGTCCGACCACCCATCACCATGAGAACGTGTAAATCTTTGCGCAGTCAGAGTGTGTACATCTACCGCCGTCCAGCCATCTAAACATTTGTGTTTGCCACCCACTCAGACCCTGGCGCGTACAAATTGTGGCAAACAAAGGCAGTTTGTGTGCACGGTCACTCCAACGGAATTGGTAAACAAAATCGCGAGAGCCAACAAGTTTACACAGACTCTGCAAACCGTCGAACTTTAATGGGATTCTCTTCCTCCTCCCTTCTAAATTGAAGCGTAGCCAGCTAAGAGCCCTGGCATCCAGATAAGAGAGAAGGATATCTCCTTGTTTATAATCGACAGTGGCAGAAGTCGACGATTTGCGAGGAATGCTGTGATTAGTTTAGTAAACAAAGGCCGTGTGTTGGAAGTTGAGAAACGACCAATGATGAAATGTAACGCAGAAATGTTCGCTTGGATGGTAGATAGGACCAGCCTGGTTTTCTAGTGTTGTGGTAAAGTTGTAGTCTCTACTCTGGCTATATGGTACCCTGGATGCCAGACCTCCAATCTCTAAAATATCTATCGTAGCTATTTTAGAGATTGGAGGTCTGGCATCAGGCTAGCTATATGGAGAATCATTTGCTAGGAGAGTTTGGCCACCATAGGCTGCCTTAGACCTTCCCGCGGACTAACTTTCCTCTTTTTATCGAATCCTACGATCCAAACCCCCATAGGAAGGCTTGGCGGAGGCTAGTACAGTCGTGAATTGCAACACATATGGATAAAATCTACGACCGGGTTGTTGCTACAGCTTTCTCACCGTCGTCAGCGAGTTATAGCCGGCTAGCCACGTCTGACAAGTGGGGCAAGCTTTTACAGCTGCGGCTTGCCAGGCGCCGACACAATGCACTGCCTTCTCCTGACAAGCGAAAGGGGCGAAGACACCCGATCACGTCCTTTTAATTTGGGTCTCCGCCCTATCCTGTGCTGACATAAATAAAATGTACTTCAGTCCGACCTGCCTACAACAATAGAAAATTTCCGTTCTCATAATATATACTGTCCATGTATACCAAACGAAGACTTGGTTAGAGAGAGACTTGTGTTATCTATAGTTGCCATGGCAACAGGTCACCTATTCCCATGACAACTGGTGTGCCCCAGGCCCACCGCGGAGATTAGCTAATGTCACGCTATACCATCCGGTAAACACACGATAACAAGGCAAGGGCAGGGGGCAGTTTGGCACCATTATACAGTTAATTAAAAAGTCATAACCTACTTCGGACTCCGCACGCACAGAGCCTTCTCGCTTTCTCCAGTCACGGGAAAAGCAAACTTCTAGGTAACCAATACTGTTATTTATGACTATCGAGATATAACCCGCCGCCCTTCATTGTTTAGGTTCCCGGTTTTGTGTGTGTTTGTCCAGGCCGGGGTGTCTGGGGATTTGGCCTATCCGGTTGGGAGTTCCCCGCGACTCACTACAAATAACCATTCCTGTCACGTACTGACACCCAACTTCAAACAAACTTGGTGCTTGCTCGATATACCAAATGTGCTTTCCAGAGTTCTACCTGTCCCGAAGAAAAACACAACGCTAGCACATGCTGGCTCTCTGTGCTTCCCTCATTCTACTAAAACAATATCTGACTAGAACCCATTGGTTGAACATACGCTTGGCCATGTATAAAAACACATACATCTAGCGAAGGTTGCGAACTTTTAACATGAGTAGTTTTACATGCAATGTAAAACTTATGATGCAGTCTGGAAGAATACAAAGCTTCTCACATGATACAACAACTATATGTTGTCGAGTACTCACCCTGTCAATACTGAAGCACTTTTTCCAGTTCTTTTTACTCTCCCAGCGTCTAGCCCTTCCAAAAGCTCTTGTTCACCCATCACGAGTCCATATCCGACGAAAGTTATCAAACAACAATAGCACCATCTGAAGACCGTGTTTATCTCCATGTTTCCCGGCCAGGGGGTGTCCCGAGTCCCGCCGCTCCAGGGCAGCTGTGAGAAAAGCCGGGAGGACAGGAAATTAGTACGAGAGCGAGGCAAGTCGGCACGTCATGAGCAGACGAACAATAAAAAACGTACAGGGCTCATGAAGGGTTCATTGTTCTTGTCAGTTTGGATCGCACCCTTGGATCGCACCCAATGCATAGGTCACCTCTAGGACACGCTTACTCTGAAAAAGGCAAGGGGAATGGACATTTGAAGCAAGGAGGTTTTCTTTAATCTCCTTGTTTGAAATAATAGATGAGTGTGTCCATGGAGCGCGGTGTGCCAAGGTATGCGTTAGGAATTTTTAGAAGCTGGCACGAGGCGGTTTTGGTCCACGGATAATGCTTGTAGCGTAACTGAAGAAGACAGAATGTCAACAGCAGGTGAAACGTTATTCCAAATTATGGGTAGATGAAGGAGTCGATTCGATTGGAAACAGGCGATGGTCCCGTTGTGTGCCCAACTATGCCCCCCTTTCCCGACGCCTGTGCAACGTTAGCACGGAACACCTGTTCTTGTGGCACACTGCTGTCGGAACTCTGGCACCAGAGGAAGCCAGACTAGTAAGCAACGTCAAGAAGTGAGCGTGATTGGCAACAGCAGTGCACGTTCAGCATACAGACGCATTGTTCCTTTGAAAACCTGCCATCACGCTTCCCCGGAAACTCCTTGCGAGCCTCGCGCTGTGCACTTGAGGGCGCGGAGGGAGGCCGGTGTCACAGCTGGGGTTACCTAAAACCCACCCACAAAAGCACTCCCGCCGGACTCATACAAACCACTTTCTGACAGCCCGGCGAAAACCATGTTTGTTCGGCTAGGACTTGCGACCAGAAAATCTTTAATAAAACCAAACGAGAAGTCGTGGTCGCGTTAAACCTACGTTTTAAAGATGGTTTCAGCTATTTCGGGAACTTGAGTCCCCTACGATACTAAGAAAGAAAATTTGACATACCTTTACAGACCTGTGTCAAGCGTCAGGCTATCAGCCCAAGGCGGCTAATATCCGGTAGAAGGGCACGGTCGCTATCCGAAATCTGAAACACGTGATGTAAGTAGACTTCCAACAAGGGCTGCGATCTCTTCTTCAGCTCGGAAAGGTTCCCTCTACCCCAGGTCGAAAATCAGAACAATCCCCGTCTGGCAGCGGGGCTGGCTAACGTTTAGACGGAAAAGAGAAATTTGCTTGTCGGGCACAAGCTTCTTGGGGATAACTCCAGCCTTCAGATTTTCTTCTCTGGTTTATATCTTGGCCTCTGCTCTGCGAAAGCGTCTAGACAAGACAATGGTTCCAGAATGCCGGGTTTGTGCAGCAGATCCTCGACCCCACACTCCACGAGGGCTATGGGGTCCAAACCGGAGCGAAGCTGGTCTGTAACTACACAGGTCCGTGCTGAACCAAACGTCCCTGCCTCCTGTGCGCGCGGTAGACTCCGTCTGACTCCGGGGCTGGAAAGCGGGAGCACCCCAAGCGTGCTGCAAGGAGGGCTCTCCAATTTCACATCAACAAAAGCACCTTTTCCACGGCGCGTCCGCGACTGGCGCGACACTCCTCACCCAAACCTGCCCTGCTCGGTTGTGTCAGCGCCCCCTGCAAGCGCAGACTGCGAACAGGCCGCTAAAGATCAGCTAAGCGTGTCCCTGCTGCCACAGCTCTAGCGTGGAGAAAAGCTTGTCTACGTACGTTACAACAACAGATGTGGATGGGAAGAGACATTTGTGCTCTAGCTTGGAGGTGAAGGAAGGGTTATAAGTTTATCCTACAGTGTAGGAACTTCAGCAAAATCATATCACATGTCTAATTTTCGTACAAACTTTTAATCACAACCGCCAGTTTTCGGCGCCCCTCCCCTTTTCCATGATAAATATCATTGTATTTGTAGGCGATCATCATCATTTGTATATTGCATCATCATTTGTAGGTCGCTAGCCAATAAGTAAGTAACCAATTTTCATTCAAACAAACAAACAAACAAACAAACAAACAAACAAACAAACAAAGAAAAACGAACAATCCATCAATTAATTGATCGATCGATCAATCAGTCAGTCAAACAAAACTGTACACATTCTATATGCCAACAGTTGAATACAACGCTACTGATCCTTATATACTGGCCAGTTGTCATTCAAGTTCAGATATAAAGTGTCGCATACACATGGGGTCACTCCTGCGCTGAAATAGATTCGCCCATACTGAATGCCAGGGTACAGCCCAGTGAGGGTTTTCTCTAGTCCAAGTGCGACAAGTATTTCTGGGTTACGTTCAATGTTACGTCATGGAATGCGGGGGACGCATTTCTAAAGTGGAAGAATGAACTGCTTAGCTAGCGACGTTCCCGACTAACCCAACGAAAAAGGAAAGATTGTCCTGATAACATTTTCAAACATAGATTATCAAAAGTGATGAAAACTGATGATGCAAGTGCTTAAAATGAGTCCAGTGAGTAAAGGGCGACAGACAGACAGACAGCTAGACAGACAGAGACAGACAACAGACGGATAGACGGACAGAGAAACAGACAGGCAGAACACACACACGCACAAACACGCGCGCTCGCATACGCACACGCACACACACTGGCCACACACACAAACAAACAGAGAGGAAGAGAGAGAGGGAGAGAAATAAACAGACGGACAAGCCGAGAACAATGCTTGACTCGCTTTGGATGAACAAGGAGGTAAAATACATTTAACTTGCCTAGCCTCTATCAGGCTCCACAGGTCACTGGAAAGACAGTAGAAATTTGCTAAATAGACAGATAACATGCCAGAGGAGTTAGCTGGCCAGGGAGTACTTTATACACATTTCTACTATCTTTCCAGCGCGCCCGTGGAGCCTGGTAGAGGCTAACATTTAACCTCCTTGGGATAAAGCCTCCAGTCATGTCAACTGCACAAGCTCTGGAATAGAGAAAGGTATTTGATTTCAATCATAGACGTCACCAGTCATCAAGGAACCACTATAAATCTCTTTGTACTGCAGGAAAGTAGGCAGCTTGTCCAATCAGATGGCCCGTTATAACCCAGGTGTTCCCCCCCCTCATGACGTCACCGCCGGGGCGGTCATACAGAAGTTAATCCACCTATAAACGCACTCCTTGTAGTTAATGCTTTGTTGCTAGTCACTCCTCTGATGATGGTCGTTCTTTATCTTTGGCAGCAGCAAATGCAACAACTTGAAGGATCGTTTCAGTGCGTGTATGATGGGGGGTTGGGGGTAGCCAAATTTGTGACTTTGGGTGCAGTTTGACAGGTCAACTTCTTTAAAACATTTTTCCTGTATATTTTTTACCATCTTTCTGACAATTTTCCTGTACAAATTATCCACTCATGAAAGTATTATTTTGTACGCTCCCTCTGCTTGCTCTATCAGACATGTACAATGCCCCCTTCCCTGTGTAAGTGAGACCACAACGGCAGACATGAACTTGTGAAGATAAATAACATCCACTTTCACCTCGGACGATAAAGGGTCGGTAGTTATCTCTGTTTATTCAACACGACCTGTTATAACCAACAATGGATGCCTACCATTCCAAGCTCCTGGTGTGCACCATAAGGCTTGCCTCACGATATCATGCTGTACACTGAAACTGTTGTATAGCCTTCCCTGCCTTTTGATTTGCCCTGGAACATTCCCCTTGCTTTAATCCAACGTCTTTGGGACACGAGCAGAAGTTTGAACCATGAAATTATTAGCAGAATGTGTCCTGGCGCAGATAATGTCTGTGCTACTTTTGTCTTCCGATATTTAACTGATTAGGCTCCAAATAAAGTCTGAATATGACAGCCAAACATTGCAAAGTTCTAATACTTCCCAATTGCTGGATATTGGCAACAGTTCATTCTAATTGGCGTAGCACCTATTTAAACTGTGTCGCCGGACTTTGGACAGTTGAAGTACCTGTTGCTACTGTATATTTCCAAGTTGGCTGGTCAGCTGTTGAAAAAGGGACGTACAGGTACTAGGTAACGTTATACCACCGAAGTTTTGAAATAGATTTGTCCTTGTTTGTTGCATTACGTCTCTCCGCCCCTCCCCCTGCCTTCATTAGCTCCAGACTGTCACTCCCTGACCACTTATTTTCGTGATCTCAAAATACCTCGCCTCCTCAAATGGGTTAACCGAGATAAAAACGTCTGTGCGGTGCTGACGTCACAAGGATCAGCTGTTTCCGGCTGATATCGATGTGCAGACCAGACCGGGGTGTTCCCAAAGTTCCTGAACTCCACCTAGAAACCACCAGCGTGCACAAGCTATATAAAGCAGTTGTTGGGAGGGAAGATCGAATTTTTTTTTCTGACACTCAATCGCAACATTTACATGTGTATACATCAAAGAATGTTTGGACATTAGAACAAGCAATGTACATGTATACGGCACGTGAAATGACGATATGTTGCTCTATCCCATGTGTGTAATCAAACTCATTTGTATGCACCTATTCGTTAGTATGTATGTATAGATATAGCAGACCTTACGAAAGTCGCTGTGCTTTTGTTATGTCAATAAATATCTTCTTTGTGTCAGAAAAACGGACCGGCACAAGTTTGAACATGACAGACAAAAGTGTTAGTGGGAAGGGACCACCAAATGAACTTTCCAATGCAACACATGGTTAAGCCATGCAGAAACAATCACTAAAAACATATTTACCCATATATCAAACACCATCTTTACCCACACTGGAAAGCTGGATTTCTCAGGTTTGTTTGGGTTCAAGTGGGAGGTCCGCTCAAGCGTTTTTAAGAGCTCCAGCCAGAAGATTGAAATGATACCTAAATTTTTCCCCGTCCTATTGGGTCAACCCAGTTAATGAGAACGCAAAACATGGCAAAGGGCACAAATTTTGGAAAGATGTGGAAGAAAACTGGACCTTTCTGAGCAAAAGTTTCTGTACAAAATAAGTAAAAAATGTACGCTCTACTGCGCACTTTTAAGAGTGGTCCATCCCCTACTGTTCCCTCATAGTATATAAACGTTCACCTTCTCACATCTGCTTGAAGGTGTAAGACGTGCTACTGCAGAATGCAAACTGTACAACGGATTGGCAGTCGTAGTTTAGAACTGAATTTGCCATTTAAAGGCATCCAGAGCATTTTATGAGGCTTGAAACTTAAATTAAAAAGACTCCGATTTCTGGTCATTCCTACACATAGTAAGTTTCAATAACACGATACCATTCCATATCGACACTAAGAAGCAAAAATACGATGTCGCTGTGTGGTGAGAGCTGATAGAAAGTCCAAGCCCTAACAGACTGATCCTGACTGTCCATCACAGTTAGCGGTTCGACCAATGAGAGAATAACTGCATGTCCGTCAAATATTTGCATTTTCATGTTTTAATTTTGCATTTCTACGTTTTAACGGAGGTGGGAGGGGCTATGGTATCAGTCTATTAACACTAGGTGCGTGAAACTAAAAGATCATCATGTAGCTTATTTTTGTGCCGCTTTTGAGCACTTTTGATAAGAAATCCGCACGCAAATGTGGTAAACAGTGGCATTAAATGTCAATTTCATAAAAATTACAGCAACAAGAATATTTTCAGTTTTCAAGCCTCATAAAATGCTCTGGGTGCCTTTAAAGGGTCTTTCTGGAGGTTTCTGGGTAATTACTTTATGCCCAAAAGTCTATAGATACATGTAGAACGCCTGAACGGCTTCCAACTGCAGTAGCACTCTGAGGATGCTAGGGTACGTTCATCGTAAAGCTACAATTTCTCTTTATCTGGCCATCAATATGAATGGCAAGGTACTCTTGTTGTCAGGGTTGTTGACTTCCAGGGTCGAATCCCAGGCAGGCCGTAGTGTTGTGCCCACGGAAAAGACACATTTCGTCGCTTTACTCAGATGGAAATGAGTACCTATAGCTTCGGCTAACGTAACATTACCAGTTTACGTCCGATTTATTCAAAACGTTATTTATTCTAAAACCGCGTGGACAGAGCCAAATGTTTAACCCATGGGTAGAAATATCAGCTCTTCTAAAAAGAAAATGCATGGTCTGTAAGTTTTTCTCCGCCTGTTTAACGCCGTGCGAGCATGTATTCATACTGGGGTATATGGTGAAGAATTGTGCTAGGCTTACCCTTTATCGTCCACCTCCGTATTTTCCCTTCTAGCGCTATGCTTGAAGAACATAGACCGGAAAAAAATGCACAGTAACTGTCGAAAGTAGGCTACAGACAAATGACAGTAAAGTCACTATGTTTGTCCTTCCGCTTGCCCGACGCGATGGAACAAAACGAATTTTGTATTATGAATTTCCCCGAAATCAGCAGCACGTGGCGTTCACGTGATAAACGCATGGCTATGATGTTATGCCGTACAAAAATGTATCATCTGAGCGGGGGTCGCTAGGTTGTATCAAACCTTCCTAAAACTGGCAAGAGTTTCAAACCTCGAATCACCATGGATAGTCTGCATATCAAAGAGAGGTTTAACGTCAGCTACGTTTAAAAGATACTAGCTATCAGGAGTTTATTCTGTTATGTCGCTGGCCGTAAACCCTTTGAAATGTTTTGTATAAAAGAGAGAGATGGCTGAGGATCATACTTATGAGGTTCTTTGTTTCTCATGAGAACAGGCTTTGGCATAATACACCGCGACATGTGCACATGACCCAATCTGGACGTTAACTACTCCTGCACGTAAATAGGTCATGTTACGTTAGTATGACACTATATGGTGATTTGATTACTGACACTGTAAATAGCCTGTGTTTAAGGAACATTGATTGATCTTTGTGTACTTATCTCGCTGAAAGCAGCTTGCAAAGCGGTCTTGGCAAAAGACAGCACTGTACATTTTTCAGCATTAATGTTCGTTCCTATCAGTTAACTTTGCACCTTGATATGTTCATAGTGTAGTATGATTTGTTCTTATCAACGTTAATCTGTAGCTTGTGTGTGTAGTTTTATCCATTAAAATCAGGAAATTCTGAACACATATCTGTGAATCTAATATATATATATAATTAGATGCACTTGTGAATAAATTATCTGATAATTAAGGGTTAATGACCCACCCCGAGGTGTATATGGAGTCATAACGCCTGGCCATGTGCTTAACCACCGAATAAAACGGTTCTATGAGGTGGTTACAACGCATGGCCAAGCGTTATGACACCATATACACCGAGAAAGAGGCGGGTCATTAACGTTATTATCATATAGCCCATCCAAGCTGACCCATATAAGAGTAGACAATGCCTGTATGACACATAGATCCCTAATACTATCAAGAATGCATTTCAGAATTTACATTTGTCATTTTTGAGCAGAAGATGATAGATTTCATTTTGAAAATCAACATTTCCACAGATGATATTTGATAATATTGCAATATTGGCATGTCAAATCTTTTTCAAATCTATTATCTATTATTTATCTTCATTCCTCCCTGCTGGGTGTCCTTCTGACAATGGTGTGGGCGGCTCCACTTACAGTTCCGCCCGTTTATATTTGTATTGAAATGGTTTATTCTATGTTGTCATATGCTTACAAAAGATTTGATTTATTCTTAGATAGTAAACATTTTGGGAAACAAATAAACATTATACGATTGTTAACAAAATGATAACCTCCCCTCCACATAATGGGAGGAATGATGAGCACGGGTGTGTTATGGCGTCATAACACATGGGCAATGGAGGCTTCTGATTGGTCGACGCCACCTGGCCATGTGATAATGTCAAATAACTGCGTGTAAGAGTTCTCTGTGTTATATTAATGGGTGAATGAAGACCTTTATTGCACATGTTTGCCACAATAAGCTAGTCTCTACCAGACTAACTACGCCAGGGTTTCACTTGCAGGCTCCGTTAACGGGCGAAATGTGATCTTCACTGTGGACTGACTCTACTGGCTAATTATTCCTTTTTCTGCCAAACTCTACGATTCATACGCCCTCAAGCCTGGTGGAGGCTAAAACCTGTCTGCATTTGCCGCTAAAGCACAAATGCTTGTTAATTTAACATGATGAGTGCATGCCCATTATTTTGAAATACGCCGACGGTCTCACAGCGCTCCCTATCTGCTTTTGATAGTGTTGCAGTACCATTGTTCATGACGGCAGTTTAGACAGGAATCGATAGAGGTAACTAGCAGATCGTCTGTGACACGGTGTCCCACTCGGAGTAATACAGGAATGAGACCTCAAATCAAGTGCACAGAAGCCATTGAAGTTCGAAGGAAGTCAAACTTTATTGGGCGAACCTAGTGCCTAAAGACAAGTGCAATGATAGCGTTGTCTCCTCGGGAATATTGCTCGACTCTTTGAGCAAACCTGTCTGCATTTGCCGCTAAAGAGCAAATGCTTGTTAATTTAGCATGACGTATGCATGCCCATTATTATATTTCGAAATACGCCGACGGTCTCACAGCGCCCCCTATCTGCTTCTGCCAGTACTGCAGAACCATTGTTCATGACGGCATTTCAAGAATCGATAGAGGTCACTAGCAGACCGTCTGTGACACGGTGTCCCACTCGGAGTAATACAGGAATGAGTCCTCAAATCAAGTGCACACGAGCCATTCAAGTTCAAAGGAAGCCAAACTTTATTGAACGAACCTAGTGCCTAAAGACAAGTGCAATGATAGTGTTGTCTCCTCGGGAATATTGCTCGACTCTTTAAGCATACTTGTCTGCATTTGCCGTTAAAGCGCAAATGCTTGTTTATCTAACATGATGTGTGCATGCCCATTATTTTGAAATACGCCGACGGTCTCACAGCGCCCCCTATCTCCTTTTGTCAGTACTGCAGTACAACTGTTCATGACGGCAGTTTTGACAACAATCGATAGAGGTCGCTAGCAGACCGTCTGTGACACCGTGTCCCACTCGGAGTAATGCAGAAATGAAACCTCAAATCAAGTGCACACGTGCCATTCAAGTTCAAAGGAAGCCAAACTTTATTGAAAGAATCTAGTGCCTAAAGACACGTGCAATGCTATTGTTGTTTCCTTGAGAACATTGCTCGACTCTTTGAGCAAACCTGTCTGCATTTGCCGTTAAAGCGCAAATGCTTGTTAATTTTACATGTTGTGTGCATTCACATCATTTTGAAATACGTCCACGGTCTCCCAGCGACCCCTATCAGCTGCTGTCAATACTGCAGTACCACTATTCATGAGATGGCAGTTTTGACAAAAATCGATAGAGATCGCTAGCAGACCGTCTATGTCACGGTGTCCCACTCGGAATAATACAGGAATGAGTCCTCAAAGCAAGTGCACAGGAGCCATTCAAGTTCAAAAGAAGCCAAACTTTATTGAACGAATCTAGTGCCTAAAGACAAGTGCAACGATAGTGTTGTCTCCTCGGGAATATCGCTAGACTCTTTAAGCATACTTGTCTGCATTTGCCGCTAAAGCGCAAATGCTTGTTAATTTACATGATGTGTGCATGCCCATTATTTTGAAATACGCCGACGGTCTCACAGTGCCCCCTATCTGCTTCTGTCAGTACTGCAGTACAACTGTTCATGACGGCAGTTTTGACAACAATCGATAGAGGTCACTAGCAGACCGTCTATGTCACGGTGTCCCACTCGGAGTAATACAGAAATGAAACCTCAAATCAACTGCACACGAGCCATTCAAGTTCAAAGGAAGCCAAACTTTATTGAAAGAATCTAGTGCCTAAAGACACGTGCAATGCTATTGTTGTGTCCTTGAGAACATTGCTCGACTCTTTGAGCAAACCTGTCAAAACTTGAATGGCTCCTTGTTAATTTTACATGTTGTGTGCATTCAGATCATTTTGAAATACGTCGACAGTCTCATTAAGAGAGGTAGAATGAAGAGGAACTACATGTGTACGAAGTTGTTTTTCCTAGTTGACAGACCTCCAATTCACCGTTGTTTTAGATCTAGATGTTGTGATCCATATAAATAGACAGCACAGTATTGTACAAGTGTTATGCTTTGCAGCCTTTGCTGTTGTTTCTTTCTGCGGGGGAGTTTATAAAAAAAGTTGCACAGTTCTCAGTATCTGTTAACGAAAGGTTATGAATCAAACCATTAACTTAGAAATATCTGACAGCTTCGTTAATGTGACAGTTGTAACAACATGGCGAAGCTGTGGCACTTCAAAAGCATGTGAGTTAGAGAAAGTTTGAGCTAGCTAGGTGCACTCGACACACAGACAAACAGACATGCTTTCCAGGCAGATAGACACACCAAAAATATCTCTCATCCTTGGGGTAAAGTAAAAGTGATATTTTTAAACATATAGCGTTAACACACGTGCAACGACTAGTGCGACGTCGACTTGAACGATGATTTATCATTTTTTACATGGTATGAACGGTGGTGACTCAACCACACAATTTGTCTTTCTGGCAAGAGGGATGGGCATAGTTAAAGTTATAATCAGAATTGACAAGAACTAAATAACTTTTTTTTCTTAAATTTCTCAATTACACAATCAAAAAAACTGCATATGATATGGTCTGTTACAGAGTCAGACGTTTCGAATTGCATCCGACGTTTTGATCAGTGAACAAAACGAGTCTGAAGAAAGTTGGAACAATGTATGCAGTGTATGAAAATGAGGTCTCGTGAAACATACTCCATACAACTTCAAAATGTTTTCAGATTCCTTCAGATCTTAGACAGCTAGTTTGTATAACGCAAACTCCAGCTGTCTGGGACTTTTATGGCCCCTACCCACGGACCGGTTACGGACGGCCGCTATAAGCGCTAATAGACCACGGAGACTATCTGAAACATCTGAATATGTTAGGGACCATTTTGTATAGAGCATTATGTATCTGTTTGTCTACGTCTGGTTGTCTTCTCTTTCATGTGTTGTCTGATCTCTCCCTATGCAAATCATCGCATTGTATACTTTGTTATGTTTCATAATCAAGTGCAAACCTACCGAACCGGTTTAACCACCTTAGTAGCTGCATAAAAGAGTTGTCCACTCTGGTTTTGTCTTTGTCGTCCCTACAGACGCAAGAATCGCTGTTGCCATTGAGATATCCTGCAGTCCCTTGGTTTAAAGCGTTATCTTTCAGTGAGTATAGTTCAATGGTACATTTCCCTTCTGTGACTGATGAAGTAATGCTTCATAGAAATGTTAGCTTTCTTTTTTTGTCACAAGTTCAAACTGTGCCAAACTTTTTTCTGTTCTAATCCAGTCTTTTATGTGACGTTTGACGAATTGTTTTGACTTAAATATGTAACTTCTCTTTCTTTACCTAGGCCATCATGGAAAACAGAGCTAAGATCAGCCAGCACTCAGAACTGGAAGAATGTTTCAACTACAGCAGCCAACAGTACGGAAGTGATGAGACAAAGACGGCGACTCTTACCTGTGACAAATCCCTCAAGGAGTCTAGCAGTCTACAAACGGGAAATGAAACAATGGAGAAGCTACACCAATGCGAGGGCTGCAACCTTCACTTCAGTCGGCTGAGTGACCTGATGAATCACATGCAGGTTGCTCACAGCAGGAAACCATACCAGTGTGAGAAATGCAGGAAACGCTACAGTCTGCTGACAAATCTGAAGAAACACATGAAAGCCCACACTCATGACACACCGTACGAATGTGAAGAGTGCGGTAAACAGTTCAGTCGGCAGAAGAATCTGTGGAGACACATGAAGACTCATACTGAGGAGAAACCTTACGGATGTGATGAGTGTGGCAAACGTTTCAGTCAGTCGTTTGATCTTAAGAAACACATCCAAACTCATACTGGTGAAAAACCTTACAAATGTGGGGAGTGTGGCAAACGGTTCAGTCAGATGGGTATTCTGAAGACTCACATGCGGACTCACACTGGTGAGAAACCATACAGATGTGAGGAGTGTGGCAAACAGTTCAGTCAGCTGGGTCATCTGAAGGTTCACATAAAGACACACACTGGTAAGAAACCTTATAGATGTGAAGAATGTTGTAGACATTTCATCACTCTGGATCTTCTGAAGGAACACGTGCGCACCCACACTGGTGAGAAACCGTACGGATGTGAGGAGTGCGGCAAACATTTCAGTCAGCTTGGTCACCTGAAGAGACACATGCGGACTCACACTGGCGAGAAACCGTACAGATGTGAACAATGCCACAAAAGCTTCAGTCAGTCAGGTAATCTGCGGGCACACATGCACACACACCGGTAAATGCACACCTGTAAACAGGCATGCACACGACTGGGACAGTTACGAAAAGTTTAAGTCTTTGGGAGGAGAGAGAGGAGGTGGACTAAGGACCAACCGCAAATCTAACTTTTATATTATTTTTCATTGAGACTCTAAATCAATTCACTGTTTGTTAGTTAATTAAGGGGGTGTTTGTCAATAATGTACATTCTAGTTTATATTTTTTAAAGTTAATGTATTTGTTACTTTGACATAACTGTAGATACAGTAACTTAGAACGAACCACTTGAAGTTAAGTATTGTGATAAAATGTTGTTTACTTACCTCTTGCGTTGTTTTTAGATTTGGATCAACCTTGTTTTCTGCATAATATTTGTTCATTCCTTGTATTAGTGTGTTATCTCCAATAAAAAAGAAATCTCGCGACTTACACCTGTAATGTTTAATTGCTTTTCAATTCATACTTCTTTTCCTTTTGTCTTTATCTTTTAAGTAATGGTTTGTGATTTTGTGGCTTCTAGTAGTTCTTGACTTTTAGATGTGATTCTAGAAAGACGTAGTTCATATTGCAATAAGCATAGAACATTGAAGATATCGATGGGTTGGGTCCTTGACAAATTCTTGGAGGACACGTAGCGTAACACAGCGGGAATACGTCTGGTAATGGATATTGGTAAATGTATATTTAATACATATCCGGATCCAAGGTCACACTCGGTGTACCCCCATGCCCACAATTCCTTACAGTTTCCGGGTTCACTTCGACTCCAAAGTCGTTGGAATCGGTGTTGCCGTTGAGATATCGTT
Organism: Branchiostoma lanceolatum; assembly: GCF_035083965.1. NCBI lineage: Eukaryota > Metazoa > Chordata > Leptocardii > Amphioxiformes > Branchiostomatidae > Branchiostoma > Branchiostoma lanceolatum. Next base: position 9,845,672 of record NC_089723.1, on the reverse strand, counting down.
TGATCTCTTCGTTTTTTGTAAGTACACTTGTTAATGTGCTTATATTGCTTATTGCTAACGTTCTACGATCCTAAAGAGTTTCAAATAAGTAAAACTACGTTGTCTGAAGATTATCGATATGCGATGAATCAAGATGGCCACCGACATACTGAAATACGCTAGATACGCGCAACATGATAAGATTGTGCTAGTATAAGACAGTATTTCGGCTTCTGGTGCTTTCTATAGTTTGGGGGATCACAATGTGACCGGCTTTGTCTAATTTCTTTGAGATGATGGAGATGTAGGAGGACACAGCTTAACCGGTTAACCTAAAACTGGTTTTTAAAATCGCAAGAAATTAGACTTGTCTGTACTACTCATACATCATTGATATATTGAGCACAATAATATCTTCCTGTGTATCACATCACATCACACAAAATAAATCAAACAGTTTTAAGGTCGTTAAAGTTCCGCGCCGAAGGTGAAGGCCCTTGACTGTAAACAGTATTCGTCTTGACCATTGTTTCGATTTGCATGACACTGTCCAGACGGGTTTTATTTATCTTCTCATGGGCCTTTACCTTTGGAACTGTAAACAACCTTACTAGATAAGGTATCCAGCAGACACACGCTTTAGATATCATTTGCTGTCTTTTATCGGTGAATTAAATGTGAGTCTAAAGAGTTAGACTAGTTTCAGTTGTCTTGATACTCGTTTTCAGTTCACTGATAAAAGACGGCGGGTGCTTTTTGCAACCTCTGACTGTTAGAGACCATCGCGGCTGTTTTGCCGCTAAAGCGAAAATGCTTGTTAATTTAACATAGTGAGTGCATGCAGATTATTTTGAAATACGCCGATGTTTTATTGTGTATTTTCATAATAAGTATAATGTGTTGTTATGTGTCTGTTATCTAACATTCATCAATATGATTTCCCTGTTTAGTTGCCAGGCTTTCGTGTCTTTCATATATGTTGTCTGATCTCTCTCCATGCAAATTAGCGCATCAAGCATAATTGAAGCATTGTACTTTCTTTTGTTCCATTTTTTCAAGTGTGAACCTACCAAACCGGTTTTACTGTCGCCTGTCCACACAGTAGCTGCATAAAAGACTAGTCCACCGTGATTTTGTCATACCCGACTCTGAAGACGCAAGAATCGGTGTTGTCGTTGAAAAAGTGTTGCAGTCTCTTGGTTTGGGGCTTGACATTTTGGTGAGTACATTTGGTATTGTTTTATTTCAAGTATAGTACATAGTAACACATAAAAGAGCGATTCACCCGAGCTGGTTTGTATACTAATGCCCAATCCAAGTGCCCACATCTCACATATGTCCATCTTCATTTGACAATCATGCAGGCTACACTTCTGTTTTTTATTTATTTTTAGTCTGACCTCTTCTTATGTAAATTATGGCCGACATGCAGCCAAGTGTTTTACAATCAAGGGCAACCGACTAAACCGACTAAAGTGTACACATAACATGAAGCAGAATGTAAACTCGTCGTTCCATATATATTTAGCTTGTGCCCGTTCAAACATCCTCTTCGCCAGGGGGCGCTACATTACCAATCCTGCCAATTTTGACTGTAGAGACTCGTCATAGAAAAGATATCGTAATGTTAGTCCTCCAGTTATGCATGTGATTAATCTTATTGTAAGTTAATATGCTTTCATGTGATTTGTGACGAATCATTCTGACCTGATAAGTAACTTCTCTTTTGTACACAGTCACTCGACCATCATGGAACACAGAGTAGAAGTAGTTCAGCACTCGGTTGAGAATGCGGACGAACGCGGACAAGGTTCCACCTTCAACATGGCGATGCAGTCTGACACCGAAGATAGACCATGGGAGGAGTCCCACCGTCCCCAAATGGGAAATGAAACTTATAAGAAGGCAGAGCAAAAATGTGAGGAGTGTAACAAATGGTTCAGTCGACTGAGTGACCTGATAAGGCATAAGCGTACTCACACGGGGGAGAAACCGTATCAATGTGACGAGTGCGGCAAACAGTTCAGTCGGCTGGTTAATCTAAAGCAACACATGCGGACTCACACTGGTGAGAAACCATACAAATGTGAGGAGTGCGGTTAAAAGTTCAGTCATCTGAAGAGTTTGAAGAAACACATGCGAACTCACACTGGTGAGAAACCGTACAGGTGTGAGGAGTGCGGCAAACAGTTCAGTGAGCTGGGTAGTCTGAAGAAACACATACGGTTCCATACAGGAGAGAAACCTTACGGATGTGAGGTGTGTGGGAACAATTTCAGTCGACTTTGTCATTTGAGGCAACACATGCGGACTCACACTGGTGAGAAACCATACAAATGTCAGGAGTGCGGCAAACAGTTCAGTCATCTGAACAGTTTGAAGAAACACATGCGAACTCACACTGGTGAGAAACCGTACAGGTGTGAGGAGTGCAACAAACAGTTCAGTGAGCTGGGTAGTCTGAAGAATTACATACGGTTCCATACAGGAGACAAACCTTACGGATATGAGGAGTGTGGGGACAATTTCAGTCGACTTGGTCATTTGAAGGAACACATGCGGACTCACACTGGTGAGAAACCGTACAGGTGTGAGGAGTGCAACAAACAGTTCAGTGAGCTGGGTAGTCTGAAGAAACACATACGGATCCATACAGGAGAGAAACCTTACGGATGTGAGGAATGTGGGGACAATTTCAGTCGACTTTGTCATTTGAAGGAACACACGCGGACTCACACAGGTGAGAAACCGTACAGGTGTGAGGAGTGCAACAAACAGTTCAGTGAGCTGGGTACTCTGAAGAAACACATACGGATCCATACAGGAGACAAACCTTACGGATGTGAGGAGTGTGGGAAAAATTTCAGTCGACTTTGTCATTTGAAGGAACACATGCGGACTCACACTGGTGAGAAACCGTGTCAGTGCGAGAAATGCAAGAGATACTTCAGTCAATCACAGCATCTCAAGAAGCACATGTGGACCCATACTGGTGAGAAACCATACAAATGTGAGGAGTGCGGCAAACAGTTCAGCCGGCTAGGCATTTTGAAGGAACACATGCGGACACACACTGGCGAGAAAAGTGTGTAAAGAGTGCGGCAAACGTTTCTGTTAGCTAAGGAAATTGAATGGACACACTGGTGAGAAACCGCACAACAAAGCCACAAAAGCTTCAGTCAGTCAGGTAATCTGCGGACACACATGCACACGCACCGGTAGATGCACACCGGTAAACAGGCATGCTCACGACTGTGACAGTTACGTGAAGTGTAAGCCTTTGGGTGGAGAGAGAGAGAGGAGGTAGAATAAGGAGTAACCGCAAATCGAACTTTCACATTAGTTCTCATAGGCACTCTAAATCTACAATTCACTGTTAGTTAAGGGATGTATTTGTCAATAATGTACATTCTAGTTACTCCGGGAAGGAGGATGACCTCCTTCTGGGAGTATTGGGAATGCATTTGTTTGCGCGTTCGCAGCTATAACTCACGATCCCGTCGTCGCACTGGTGTGTAACTTGGCATATCGTTTGCCTGGTTCGGCGTGGGGATGCACAATAGCTTTGTTACACCATAACTACTTTAAACGTCAATCCAATATCGTAATTGCACCCCTATAATTAATGCTATGTCCCACTGCCCTGCCGTAGGGACCATGTTATAATCCGTTATGCATGACTGGAATACTTCAGGCAGATACGGGGTATAAATCTTCCTTACTTGCTGTGATCGTATAGTCACTGTTACATTGAAAAATAGACAACGTGCATCACCACACGCAACCTAGGAAACGATATACCAAGTTACATACCAATGCGGCAACGGGAATTGTGAGTTTTAGCTGCGAACATGTGCCGAGTGAGCTCCAGTCTGTGTATTAAGTATGCCGTGTCCCTCGCAACTCGCATACAGTATGTGCGCACGGGACGGACGATGTATTTTTACGCAGAGTGTGAAAATGGCAAATCTCTGGACCTTCAAACTTACCACACTTGTAGTTTATAATACGGAGGCTGTGACAATGTAAAAAGTTTACACAGGGGATGAAAGATTGTTGAGAAATATCTCTCAGAATAGTGCGCGCGCCAGTGTCACTTCCGGGTGGTTAGATCCGGTGACCTTTGACCTTCGTGAAATGTTACGATAATATAGATTCGCCTTTTTTATTGCAAATAGCTTGTTGTTTTTTAAGTTTAATATATTTGGCACTTTGACATACATGTATTTACAAGACCATTTCAAAACCCACAATTGTTACATAATTGTATTAATGACTACAATGCCACGAGTTCAGTACATATAATTCGTTGAAGTTACATATATAATGTGCTTACTAACCTATTTTAAGTCATCGGTTTTAGATTAATCTTGTTTTCTGCTTAAACCTTTGTCCGTTTTTTTCTTGCATGGTATTAGTTCCAATAAACACGAACGATTACAACTTACAAGTGTTATACTTTTGTGTGTTTAATTTTGCGCGGGATTTAAAAACGTTTTTTTCAAGTAGTATTCAGAAATGTCCAGTATCTTTTCGCCTTCTTTCTTACTTTGTTTACTAGTATCAAGTAGTAGCTTGTGATACAGTAGCTTTTAGAAACTTGTCAAATTAAAGGTGAATCAAACCATTGACCGATAAAAACATCTGACTGCTTCGTGTATGTGATAGTTTTACACAAATGCCGAAGTTGAAGCACTTCAAAACCATGTGAGTTTGAGATTTGCGTGTTCTCGACCCACAGGCAGACTCTCCAGACATCCAGCCACACAAACAACACCACTTTTTATTGCATCCTTGGGGTAAAGTAACGGTGAGATAACACAAGTGCGACGATTAGAGCGATGATTTATCAGTTTCTTACATTGCGTAATTTTCGATAAATATGAAGGATGATGACCATTCTTTTTTAACGGGGTTGGCAGTCAAAGTTATAATCAGAAATGACAGAAACAAAATGAAACCTTTTCTCTTTGCTCATTAATTTCTTTATACCTATTTATCATAAATTCTACAAGCTCAGGATTTCTTCTCGTATTTTTTGGATTAAATCAAACAACTGCATATGGTCTTTTACAGAGTCAATGGTTAAAAGAACATCCGCCGTCAAATTTGAAGACGGGCGTAACAATTATGTAGTGTATGTTAATGAGGTCTCTCGAAGCATACTCCATACTAGTTCAAAATGTCTTCAGATTTCTTCAGATCAGTAGACATCAGAGGCTATCTGAAACGTCTGAATCTGTTAGGGACCATAATTATGCAGATATTTGGTATAAAGAATTATGTACCTGGTTGTCTTCGTCTAATCTTTATGTCTATTTGACAGGCTATCCGCTCTTTCAACAAGTGTTCCAGTGTTCGAGTGTTGTCTGGCCTCCCCATCAGTGTGTCGCGCACTGTACTTTGTTTTGATAAATAATCAAGTGCAAACGTTCGAAACCGGTTTTACTGCCTCTCAGTATCTGCATAAAAGACTTGTCCACTCTGATGATTTCATTTCGGACTTTGAAGACCCAAGAATCGGTCTTGCCGCAGAGATATCTAGGTTTGGTAAGTACAGTTGGTATTGTTTTATTATAAGTATCTTATGTGCCTTGTGTGTGTGCCACAGCGACAGAATAGCAAGTCACCCTTCCTTTTTCTGAGATAAAGAATGTTAAGTCAGAATATTTGTCCATATATGGTTTTGGCCAGTGAACACCAGCTAGTGCCACCCACCTCCCCAATGTTTCAACGAAACAGACAAACTCCTAGGTCCATTCATGTTTAGCGCCATGTTTTAACCGTTCAAAGTAAACTTTAACATCCTGTCTGTCAAGGGGCATTGGATATGGATGACGTTACCTATCTTGTGACTGTAGTCTGAAATGCTTGATAAAAATGATTTACCGAAATCTTAGCCTGCCAATTGTAAACCTCGCTATTCATATTGTAAGTTATGATATCAGATGACTTGTAACGAATTATCCCGACGTTACATGTACCTCTTCCCTTCTTTCATACACAGTCACTCGACCAATATGGAAAACAGAGTATAAGTAGATCAACACTCGGTTGAGAATGCGGACGGACGAGGACAAGGTTCCACCTTCAACATGACGATACAGCCTGACATCGAAGATAAACCACGGGAGGAGTCCAATATTCCACAAACGGGAAATGAACAGAAAAAGAAACAGCACAACTGTGAGGAGTGTGACAAGCAGTTCAGTCGGCTGGGTCATCTGAAGGAACACATGCGGACTCACACTGGTGAGAAACCTTTCAAATGTGAGGAATGCGGCAGACAGTTCAGTCAGCTGGGTACTCTAAATACTCACATGCGGATTCATACAGGAGAGAAACCATACGGATGTGAGGATTGTGGAAAACGTTTCAGTAGCCTGAGTCATCTGAAGGGACACATGCGGACGCACACTGGTGAGAAACCATACGGATGTGAGGAGTGTGGAAAACATTTCAGTGGCCTGAGTCGCCTGAAGGGACACATGCGGACGCACACTGGTGAGAAACCGTACGGGTGTGAGGAATGTGGCAAACAGGTCAGTCAGCTGCGTCATCTGAAGGAACACATGCGGACTCATACTGGTGAGAAACCATACAGATGTGAGGAGTGTGGCAAGCAGTTCAGTCAGATGGGTCATCTGAAGACCCACATGCGGACTCATACTGGTGAGAAACCGTACAGATGTGAGGAGTGTGGAAAACAGTTCAGTCGACTAGATCATATGAAGACTCACATGCGGACTCACACCGGTGAGAAACGGTACGGATGTGAAGAATGTGGCAAACAGTTCCGTCGGTTGGATGATCTGAAAAAACACATGCGGACTCACACCGGTGAACGTCCATACATCCCGTTTCAACGCTACAGGAAGTATATGTCCTTATCTTGATAAGATAAGAGAGGTTTAATAAAAAAACTACACGTGTACAAATTGTTTCCTTGCAGACCTGGTGACCACCGATTCAACGTTTGTTTTAGATCTAGATGCTGTTGCCCTGTCAAGAGACAGCACATGCATGGTAGGAAGGCGTACTCTTTCACATTGTACGCTTCTATTCGTCATATCTTTAGTCGTTTTAGTTGTATCAGTCAATTCTGTAAATTCTACAATGTACTTGAAACTTTGACAGATCTGTAGATCTACTATTTAAGTTCGATCCAATTGAAGTTCAAAGATATGATACATCGTTGTTTACCCACCAACTCTGTTGTTGTTAGTGTTAGACTAACCTTGTTTTCTGCAAAAGTATTTGTCTATTCCTTGCACTAGTGTATTAGCTGCAATAAAAAAGAACGATCACAAGTTATGCTTCTTTTTCTTTTTTTTATCTATTTAGTAATGTTAGTGATTACATAATTTCTAGTAGGTCTTACTTTTTGGTTCATTCTCATTATTTTCCATAATGTACAAGTAGCGGCGATAATATAAGTTCTGCACAACTTGAGTAGGCCGCCACTTTCTCTTTGTTCATTTATTTGATTATTCTTTGAATAAAAATAAAAAAATACAGTGAGCAAGACCTATTGATCGGAAGCTTCTTCATTTCTCTCATGCCTATGATTCCTTTTCGTTTCCAAATTTCTTTAACACGTTTCCATCTCTTACGCGTGTAGTCTGATCTCGCATTATGCAGATAAGTGTATCAAGCATTGTATTCGTTTTGTTCCCTAATCAGTTTTACTGTCGCTCGTCCACTCAGTAGCTGTATGAAAATACTTTGACATTCTGATTCTGTCATTGCCGTCCCTGAAAATACAAGAGTCGGTGTTGCCGTTGAGATATCCTGCAGTCTCTTGGTTTTAAACGTTACATTTCGGTAAGTACACCTGGCCTTATTTCATTCTTAGTACACAACACATCACTGACTCTCCCACAGCATATTGTTGGCTAATTAGAGGTATACAGGTAGGGATTGATAGTCAAACCATGAAAAGTCGGAATGTATGTCCAGAACTGACATGATTTGGCCGGTCTCTCTCTACATCTCTACATAGTTTGGTGGTAGGAAACTTCTTGAAAACGCTATAACAATGCGGTTTCTCACTATAGAGGTTGAAGTACAACCAGTAGGGATACTTTTGATGCTTTTGATCCATTTCAATGCTGTTCTTATCAAGCATGTCGCCTCATTCTTGTCCCGTTATAATTATGCCAGTGCTGTACTGTGCACATATGGATCTTTGTCTGTACAAGTTTCACGTCTTCCTATTATCCGCACCCGCTTGTCTGTTTCTTTGATTCGACAACTTTTACCTGTAATTCTAAAGATGCATAGCTGTAACGACATGTAACTCAATGCCATGTAACTCACGTTACGTGTACCCATCACGTTAAGCAGGATGATGACGTCAGTGTGCGTTTGCCAGTTGGTAGTCAGTTTTGTTATTAGCTGTTTCGACACGTCCATGTCTAGTTTTTCCCTTTCAAACTCTCATCACTCCGGCATCATCTCTACCAGGGGGCGCTGCGTCTGGATGGCGTAAACAATTCCCCGCCAATTTTGACCGCAGAGGCGGTTCATATCAATAATATATCTTATTTATTTATTTATTTATTTGTTCAGCTGCGTACAATGTACAGCAGCCAAGGCTGCCCGACTAGCTACTGCTGTTACAAGGGGCCAGCCTTGCTGCAAAAGTACAATCATGATAAAATACAATACATTAGTTAAAAATACAAGTTACATTAGTTAAAGATAAATCATACACACGTACAATCATACAACTCTTACCGTGAATCAATATACATAAACATTCTATGAATGCCACTATAAAATCTAAAAGGGAGAAAATACAGATAAGGATTGTACATTGGAATAATAGTTACTTACTAGACCGGGGGGATTTAAACAGAGAAGGGGTCCCCCAGTGACTTCCATGCCATAGTTTTAAAAGTAGAGAGTGAGGGGACAGTCCGTGTGTCGGATGGAATGATATATCTTATTAGTCCTCCAATTGTACACGTGATTATTCCTATTGTAAGTTATGCTACGAGGTGATTTCTCGACCTAACTTGACTTTTTTACATAGTCACTCGACCATCATGGAACAAGTGATTCTTGTTGTTGGGAGGGAAGATCGCAAATTGTCCCGTTTTTTTCGGACACTCAATAGCAACACTTACATCATACATGTGTCAGAAAAACGGACCGGCACAAGTTAGAACATGACAGATAATAACATTAGTGGGGAGGGACCACCAAATGAACTTTCCAATACAACACATGCACATGGTTAAGCCAAGCAAAAACAATCACTTTTCAACATTTCAAACACCATCTCTTTACCCACAATGGAAAGCTGGATTTCTCAGATTTGTTTGGGTTCAAGTGGGAGGTCAAATCCAGCGTTTTTACGAGCTACAGCCAGAAGATTGAAATGATACCTGGATTTCACCCCTAATGAGAACGCAAAACATGGCAAAGGTCACAAATTGTGGCAGAAAACTGGACCTTTCTGAGCAAAAGTTTCTGTACAAAATAAGTAAAAAATGTACGCTCTACATGCAACTTTAAGAGTGGTCCATCCACTACTATTCCCTCATAGTATATAAACGTTCACCTTCTCACATCTGCTTGAAGGTGTCAGACATGTGCTACTGCAGAACGCAAACTGTACAACAGATTGGCGTCCGTGGTTTAGAACTGAATTTGCCATTTAAAGGGTCTTTCTGGAAGTTTGTGGGTAATTATTTATGCCCGAAAATCTATAAAAACGTGTAATACGCCTGAACGGCTTCCAACTTCAGTAGCACTCTGGGGATGCTAGGGTACGTTCATCGTAAAGTTACAATTTCTCTTTACCTGGCAATCAATATGAATGGCAAGGTATTCTTGTTGTCAGGGTTGTTGACTTCCAGGGTCGAATCCCTGGCAGGCCGCAGTGTTGTGCCCACGGAAAAGACACATTTCGTCGCTTTACTCAGGTGGAAATGAGTACATAGCTTCGGCTGGGGACGTCCTGGTGGTCCCGGTGTTTGAGGCAAGCCACACCGTACCGTGAGCACGCAGAACCCAACACACATATCGATAAGAGTAGGGGTCCATCCTGGTGTGAGTCAATCAAAGTAGTCTGATCACCGGGTCGACATATTGAAAATGTGATAGTCACCTGTTATGTGAAATAAATGTGAAATAGATAAATGTTAGGCGCAGTGAGATAATGAAGAATGGAAAATAGAATTGATGTATCGTTCCTTTTTTTAAAAACTTCGGTTTTTGACAGACAAGGACGACGTGGCACTGAACTCAAATTTTCTAACTTATATTGGCAGTGCCACGTACAGAACAACATACCCAGTTTTTTTTATACACCTGGGCGAAGTGAGGAAAGTCGTGTAAAGTGCCTCTCCCAAGGGCACAACATCGGTGGCGTCAGGGGGATTCTAACTCGGGACCTCTTGGTACTGGGTCGAACACCCTGCCGTAACGCCACACGACCCGACACATCGTTCCTTTTCAGAGCAAGTTTGATAAGCAGTTGTTTTTCTTGGTTTTCCCTTGTTTTGGTACGTCGACAATGAATAATGCATGGTGCCATTCACACAAAGACGCCAACCATGTTGTTCCATTCGTTCTGATATCGCTAAATGTACCGTTACATGATTGAGTTGACGGTCCTGTGCTGATCGACTCGAGAGTGGCAGTGTATATGTACACACACGTTTTGTCATAGTCTGATATTGCATAGCGATAAATTATGTATGGTATCGCGTAGGCTAAGCGCCATCACGCACTATTGCTCATTTTCATCGCGATACTGTAAATGCAGAAATGTTCGCGGTAGTTTATGTTCGCGGTTTTCGTGGTAAGCTTTTCGCCGCAAACTTAATACCACCGCTCTCCTACTCCCTCGTCTTCTATTGTCGCAAACGCGAACTTAAACCACTGCGAAGACTCCATTTTCTCCCTACTGCGAAATTAAAACCACGCGAACTTTAATGAATTTACAGTATGGCTGATGAACCTTCTCATAATTGTGAGGCCTACAGTAGCTACCCCCAGACATTGCCAGGTCTGGAATAGCAGTACACGATATTTGGTGACTGTCGAACAAAGAAGCCATTTTCGGAGAAGACACCTGCCGTAGACCACAGCCGATATGTGTCGCCTGTTGCTGGCGGCGCTGTTGAGTACGGGATTTGTGTTGTGGAGTTTGGCCTCTGTGAGCGGCTGTAAGTCATCACTTTTTACTATAAACGTTCGCGCATGAACTAGAATTGTTTAGTCTATTTCACCAGGGGAAAAATATCGACTACTGGCGTTTTTCAATGTGTGTTTGAGTGTAACAGTGGGGTTCAAGCGCCTCAAACTGACCAGTCTAACTTGTCTAGACCTTTTAGCCTAGTGGTTAAGGCGTGTGGCCTGTGACCTGGCTGCCCGGTTACGGCACGGGTTCCAGGGGGCCAGGAGACTGTTATACTAGCTTCTTTATTTCATGTGTGTGGATGGTAGTTGTGGAGGGGGGTAGGGGTCAAATATAAGCAATCGACATCAAATGAAATCTACGCGGATACATGTTGTCATGGAATATATGTACTAACAGGTACAGAGTAGCATTCAGATTGTCAGATCTCCTATTCTCTTATGCAGTTAACTGTATGTAGCCTGGGTGCCATTCTGCAAAGAAGGCCTGCAAAGGAAACTAGATGGGACCTAGATTAAGATTAATCTATCTTTTGTCATGATTTACTCGGATTGCCAGTGTGATTTGTTATTTGTGCTTTACACGCGCGTAGTAAGTTGTATCTTCAGTTTTAGTACATTATATTTATGTTTCGCCAACGAAACATATTGTTTTTGTAAGGTTTCTTCTTCTCCTTCTTCTTCTTCTCCTTCTTCTCCTGTCAAACCTTCAAATCGCTTCTTCTCGGTCGTCCGTCGACCAAATTAGCTGAAATTTGGTATGCAGGTAGAGTACGTGTATACCCCTAGACCCTTTTAAAATTTTTTTGATATAAGTTTTTAAAATGATTGTATGGAGGTTTTTTGGTCATTTTCAGACAAAAGTCGCACATGATGGCCTCCAGTGCCGTGGTGTTGAAACATGAGGACCTGAAATTTGGTTTACTTGTGCATTGGATATTTACCCAAAGGACCCCATTATTTTTTTTGGCATACACTACTTCAAAATGATTTATTTTGCAATTTTTTGATGCAATTTTTGGTTATTTTCTGTCGGGGCCAGCAAGAACTAGGTCATACTGTAACATAAGCCCTCCTACATGTCTGGGACTTAAAACCAAGCAGATGTCAGGGGGTACCTCTACTAATGGTACTACAGAAAGTTATATGTACCTTATGTTTCATGGTACGGATGTTATATTTCAGATGTAGGTACCTATAGGAAAGGTGACTACACCTGACAATTACTTATGCTAATGAGGACCTCATTCGCATAATGTATGCATAAAGTTGTATGTCCCTTACCGTAAATGCTGCGGATGTCATCTTTGAGATGTAGGTACCTTTAGGAAAGGCGAACACACCAGGCCATAAATTATGCTAATGAGGACCCAATTTGCATAATCGATGCATGAAATTGTATGTCCCTTACCGTAAAAGCTGCGGATGTCATCTTTGAGATGTAGGTACCTTTAGGAAAGGCGAACACACCTGGCCATAAATTATGCTAATGAGGACCTCATTTGCATGATTTATGCTTAAACTTGTAATTCCCTTACCGGAAAAGCTGCAGATGTCAGATTTGACATGTACGTACCGTTAGCAAAGGTGATCACACCTGGCCATGAATTATGCTAATGAGGACCTCATTTGCTTAATTCATGCATAAACTTGTATTTCCCTTACCGTGACAGCTGCGGATGTCATCTTTAAGATGTAGGTACCATTAGGAAAGGTGAATGCACCTGGCCAAAAATTATGCTAATGAGGACCTAATTTACATAATTTATGCTGAAACTTGTATTTCCCTTACCGTACAAGCTGCAGATGTCATATTTGAGATGTAGGTAGCTTTAGGAAAGGTGCACACGCCTGGCCATGACATATGCTAATGGGGACCTCACTTGCATAATTTATGCATTATGTTGTATTCCCCTTACTGTAAAAGCTGTGGATGTCATCTTCTACATGTAGGTACATGTAGGAAAGGTGAAAGCACCTGGACATAACTTATGCTCATGAGGACCTCATTTGCATAAATTATGCAGAAACTTGGATTTGCCCAGGAGTTATTTTGGGACAGCCCACTTCTTGCATGAGGAGTATGGGCGAAACATCCTGAATTTGCTCTTAAAGCAAATGACGGCCAGTCTAGTTGATATGCTCGTTACTTGGGTTTTTCTGTGGCGTATCATACTTTACCTTATAAATGAACTCGTTGAGTTGGAATTTCTTAAAGTACGGTAAAGGTAAAGGTACGTTAACGCTGCTCCAGTGTGTGTTCTTAGATATGCTAGACGATAAAGATGTCGCTCTCCGTTGGTGTTACAGTTTGATATCATCGAACACCAACTCAGTCCTGATCATATCGCGTATGTGCGAAAACAAAAGGCAGGGTGCGCCCTGTCCACACCCAGCATAATATCTACTCTCCAAGCAGAGGAGGGGGTTCCGGCTGGTTTTTGAGGTGTTTTAGGCGTTATTGTCGGGCTTTCTACTTTGTCTTTTTTTGTCTCTAGAGTTTGTAGAGACAAAAAAATGACAAAGTAGTAAGCCCGACAAAAACGCCTAAAACACATTAATAACCAGCCGGAACCCCTCCTCTGCTTAGAGAGTACGTCCTGGCCACACCCAGCATAATATCTACATTCTACTTGTTATTCAATGTCAGACCAGGAAAAAAAAGAATGAAAGAACAAAAGTAGCATAGTGTTACCGCTTCAATTTCCCCTGCCTCGTAATTCAACGATTGAAATTAGATAAAAGCTAGATACCGTTGTCTTTTTTACAGTAACGTTACGGTGTATTTGTTTCCTTTATACAAAAAATGGTGACGCAGTCTCATGGGACACCATTAGCTTTCCCTCCAATGCCGATGCCTGCAATGCCTAGCCTCTGCCAGGCTCCGCGGATCGCTGGGAAAATAGTAGAAATTGGCCAAATAGAGTGACTAGTATGCCAAGGGTAGTCAGCTATGTAGAGAAGGTCAATAGGTGACCCTTGGCATACTATTCACTCTATTTGGCAAATTTCTACTAAATTCCCAGCGATCCGCGGAGCCATGGTAGAGGCTATGCAATACCTGCAATGGACAACTTTGACACACTTGCCACCGAGCAATATTCCTAAGAAAGTTTATTCAAACATTACAACTGGTCTGGTGGAATAGATTTTATTGACAGTATGTAGATAAAAAAAGAAGAACTTTCTTGCACGACAATTGTACATGGTACAAAGTATGGCAAGAATTCATAAACATACATAACAATCGACTATTACTAATATTCAACATTTTCAGAGAACTCATCTACAACGTGAGTAACAATCGATCTAATAATGTGCATTCTAATGGCTAAAACAGTATACAATGTAATGGTGACGATGATAGTATTATGTGTCAGGAATGTAAAATAATGTCTCGTTTTTGCATGGAGTTGTAACGTTATATAAATTGGCCTACATAGGTGGATATATGAATAGGGCATATGATGTTTTTTTTTTACCGCGGCGCCACGAACATTTTAAGAGTCAGTGACCGGGCACACCCAGTGTACACGTATGTAGTAATCTACAGCACAATGCGTGGCTACTGAGCCGGTAACATTGGTGCAATCGATGTTTCATGACAATTTTAATCTGCATAAAAGCTAAAAGCACCCTGCTTTGTTTTGAAACGTTGTTATGAAATGCTGTGTGTTGTGTCTATATACTAGCATTACAACCTTCTAGTGGAATCAAAGTCCTGGTTTGACGTTTTTACTGATATTTTTCAGTACTGACCGAAGACGCCTTCCTCGGGGGTTACTCCAGAGTGGAGTCTTACACCTGCGAAGTACATGACGTCATTGACACGGTTAATAACACCACACCAGGAGCATGCGCAATGGCGTGCACAGCCCACGGAAGCTGCGAGGCTTTCGTTTACATCCGGGCACTGGGGAGCTGTAGCCTCCTCCCTATGTGTGTGCTGCACCAGAATGACGACCACGTCGCGTATTTGAAAATGCGTAAGAGCGTTAACATTTAATTCCATATTAATGAAACAAACCAGACTAGTTTGGCCCCAACCAAAACAGTGCATGTCTCGCCAGTTACAAGTGTGCACCGATCTTATATTACAATATTTCCTCGTTATGTTTGTAATATAAGATAATAGAAGAAAACTGAACGTTCGGTTCGATTCACATCAGCGGATCTCTATGCCTGATTACCATGAAAACAAGTTACGCATTGGGTTACACAAAGGAAGAATATGACACATTACAGAAATATAAAATTGTCCAAGGGTTAGAGTCCTCGCTCTTTTACGCAAGCATTTCGATGAACTTTTGTTGGCCGATGATTGGAGATGAACCTCCCCTAATGGCTCACCAAACAATACACACTTAGTCTAATAGCTCATGGGAAATTGGGATGGACGCTCATACATACATTTGTTAAGGCCAAGTAAGGCCCCATTCCAATAGACGACAATCGCACTGTGACCTAGATTGGATTTGTGTAATCATAATCGAGATAATGCAAATGTTAAAGTTTGACTGAAAAGACAACAAAACACAGAAAACGTAAAATGGTCGTTTTTTTATCTATGGAATTCGTTGAGCGCTCTGCCAAATCGCTTGGTCGTAGCAAGGATGACGCCCTTGTGGAATGGGGTGTATTGTTAACAGACCGAAAGGATGATGACTTCTCTCTTTGTGCATTATTAGCCGTCCAATGGCCATGGTGGACACAAAGGCATAAGTGCGGGCCAGCATTCCCGAATGCAGCAGGAAACGCCAGTCAATGTAACCCGGCGTCCGATTTTCCATGTTGCTCGAGTTATAATTGGTGTGGGAAAACCTGGGGTCACTGCAACTGTCCAACCTGTATCGACTACAGGACCATCAGCGGCAGTTTTAGAACAATGGCAAACCCAGGAGATAGTAAGTCTTCATTAATAAAACTAAATAGTGGCTACACTTTGGAGAGACCTAATGTATGCTGATCTCGTTATCACCTGAAAAGGGAAATTCTACATCGCCGTTGTTGATTTTGTTCGCAATCTCATAGCATGACGTCCAATGGCAACGAGGAACGAAACGTGATAAAAAGGTATTTGTAGCTACATAAGTTCTTTGCTAACTTTGCAACAAGGGGAAAATAATATAAGTAAATGATTAAAACGCTGAACATGGGCATAGATATTTTTCAAAACTAAATTCATTAAATAATACTAACCTGGTCATTTCTTTGTTTAGCGTGTTCTGTAACTGCGTGTACCCGAACAGAGAAAGTCTGGACGTAAGAAATTCTTCACTGTGGATTTGCAAGCCTCTTTGCTTGCTAACTTGGTTGTTTGTTATCTGCCAATGTTTGCATGTTTAAAGATATATGGACTTCTAGTAAGGCACTAGATCAGAAATTGCATGTTGCATGGTCTTCGCACGTTGGAGTCTGACCCCAGAACCTTATCTTACAGCTTCATGAGCCATTTATTGTACGCTATTAACTAGAGTTAATTATTTTAATTTTGCTACATATACTTCAGGTTTACTTTGTTAGTTTAGCGATTACGGGGTCTTTTTATAAACATGAATTGGTATTGATTTTTTTTATCTTTTTATGTGAGTTGAATGTGTGATAGTTGTGTGCCGATTTGTTAAAAATAGAGAGAACGCTGGCGGCCCCAAAAAACACCCCTCCCAATAAAATAGTATGGCGACCCTGTGACGTCAAAATTCAAGATGGCGGCCACCACACATGCCAACGGATCCAACAAAGGTTTTGCTACGCAAACCTGTAATTAGGTAGATGCCCGATGAATGTAATGGGAAGCAGATAAAGTTCTACTAGTACTTTGCAGAATCAAGCACTACCGCCAGATGTCCTCGATGAGAAGGACATTGCAGGGGAACGGCTTCGCTGGTGTGGAAATGTAACGTTTCCCTGCATTAATAGCTAGGAAGCAGCTTTTGCAACGACGTCAAAGCAGCTGTATCGCAGAAGGCAAATTACAGAGCAGTCAAGTAGAATGGGCGCATGGCTTATCTATGTTCTGTCTGCTAACATGATATCAATGTTAACATTTGTGTGTCGAGATTCATAAATGTATGTTAAATCACACCGCTGAATGTTGAGATGTGGGTACATGTGTTCTCTACAGAATAAACTGCCCTCCCGGTTGCGCGTCGGCTGGTGACATATATGGAGATGGGATCTACTCCTGCGTAAGTACATTTCAGGATTCTAAGATTTGACAAAAAAGAACACTTTGCAGAAATATTAAAGCTTTATTTCGGTTTTACACATCAATGTAGATAAAAATGATATGCGTCGGTTTCGTTCGCGCCTGTACAATATACGTAGACTACTGTTCTGTTTAATGATAATCTTATACAATCCACTGCAGTACTCTCCGATCTGCAAGGCGGCGATCCATGACGGTTGGATCACTGATGAGAATGGCGGACCCGTTACCGTAAGGATGATAGCCAGCAGGGCAAACTATTGGGGCAGTTCCGCACGCAACGGAATCACTTCACAGAAGTAAGTAGTACCTGCATTATCAAATAGCAGACCAACTTAACAAATGATTTGACCCTCGATCCTGAAAGCTGAAATGAAATTGACTAGAATTTGTTAGATATTTCATAAGCTATATCCATATACAAATTAATAAAACTGTACAATGTTAATTACCGTCACGGATGAAATTTCATTCGAATTAATTTGAATTGACTAGAATCTTTTGGTTTTGCCTTACAGCTACGATGGAACGGCCATAAAGACATACCACTTCGCTCCTGGTATGTTTCAAAATTTAATAAGTAATCAAAGTTCTTTCTGTCGCTTTACTTACCTGCTTCTCTTTCTCTTTCTCACTTCTATTCATTAGTTTAGTCAGGTATTCAAAATGTCTTTTGCTGTTGACATCTGAAACAAGAAATGCTTTTAAAAAAAGCTGGCCACGCAACCAGGGAAGATAATGGTGAGATTGAAATGGTTGTTGTACGTGTTATGACTTGTGTAGACTTCGTTACGCCCTGCCCTCCCCATCGATCGTCATATATGTATACAGTACTGTATCTTGCATGAAAACCGTCACAATTTTTGCCGCCCTATCCTTTGCTGCATTAGCACTAACGGCCACACTATTGTCCTGTGTATTCTATCAGTCGAAGTAAAAATCAAACCTTCTCGGATGCCGTTTTAGATTGCTGATAGGAATCGGATTATCAGCAGTTTGCGCATACACATTTGCCAACTATCTATAGTCAGCTATGACTGAGCATGGCGAAATGCAATCATCTACATGGCCTTGCTCGAAGCGCCCCCTGGCGAGGTGCAGGTTGTCTGCAGCTCGGACGAAAAGGAAGGGTGGACGGAAGGAAGGACATCTGAGACCCAACACAATGCCATGCAACCGCCATATATATATATTGAGTATGATGATGATGTTTCCAGTCCATATATTGTTTTTCATAAGGTTTCTTCTTACACTGTGCTTCTTAACAATCCTCAGCTATGCAATAGAAAACTGAATGATTCTCTTTTCTGTTTCAGTTTGTGGATCAACGCTAACGGTGTTGTCCCGCGACCGGACGGTCTACTCCAACAACCCTTACGAGAATTTTGAGAACTGCAGCCTCGTTCTGAAGGCGCCCGATGGCTATGTGCTGACGATAACCGTTAGCGATGTTCACATTGTTGACGGGGATTACTTCGAGGTTGATATAGCTGTAATTTTGGACCATCTTTATGGAATATGCATTGTATAGTTCTGCTCTGCGTGTGGGCTAACAGTTACTGTACTGATGTGGCGTATTGAACACCATGTAACTACTAGTAGGTATTCCGAATGAGTTAGTCAGTTGCAATAAAATACTATTCTATTCTTATCAGATCTATGATGGTCCGAGCAAGGATGCGCCACTGCTCCAGCGTCTGGAAGGAACAACCCAAGGAACGACCTTGTCAACCACCTCCAACGTGGCCTACCTGATATTCATTAGTGATACGGAGCTCTACAAGAAAAGCGGCTTTGTGCTGTCCTATGACAAAAGTCCTGTCACTCGCAGTGGGAAAGGTGCTTGTTTGTGTTTGTTTTGTTTGTGTGTGTGTGTGTGTGTGTGTGTGTGTGTGTGGTGTGTATGAGTGTGTATGTGTGTTTATGTATGTGTGTATGGGTATGTGTGTGTGTGTGTGTGAACATATGTGTGTGTATGCATGTATGGGTGTGTCTGTATGTATGTATGTGTGGGTGTATGCGTGGGCGTGTAAGTATGCGTATGTGCACGTGTGTGTGTGTGCGTGCGCGTATGTAGGTATGTATGTGTGTGTGTGTGTGTGTGTGTGTGTGTGCGTGTTTTTGTACATGTGTATGTACGTGTGGGTGTTTGTGTGTATGTAGGCGCCCAGTGGCTACATACACCATGTGCCTGCGCGTGTTTGTGTTTGTGTATGTGTGTGTGTGTGTGTGTGTATGTGTGTGTGTGTGTGTGTGTATGTGTATGTGTATGTGTATGTGTATGTGCATGTGTATGTGTATGTGTATGTGTATACTATATGTCCCCCAAACTAGCCGGGAAGGGATTCAGCGACATCATGTGTGACTTTATGCCCAGCAAATCAGAGGTCAGCTACAACAGAGAAGAAAACCACTCAGAAGGGTACATTAGTCATGTACCACAGTCTCTCGAACAAGTCACCCTCCTTTATCAGGAAATGTTCGGCAAACCCTCCCGGTCTCAGCCCTGATCTTTTGAACGGAGATTTTGGGTTCTGCGGACGTCACTGACAGTTGCTCATAAATAAATAATGAGCTAGCCTTATTTGGCACAAACAGTCGTTGGTTGCTAATGAATGATTAAGTAGCGATGTAAGACGTAAGCTGATTGGCTGATAGCTTACCAGCGTCCTTTGCAGCTTTGCTCAAAATGAGCTTTAGCAAACCCTCTGATTGGCTGAAAGCTATTTGGTGGTGACGTCGCCAGAACCGTGTTCAGGGGCTCGGAAGGGCAGGGCCGCTATTGGAGGTAACGAACTTATCGGGTCTGCTGGGAGGATGATACTGGTAAAACGCCTGAAAACTAAGTTATGTAAGAAGGCATTCAGAGACGACGGAACACCTGAGGATCGGATGGCATTCCGTGACCCAATCAAAACCGATACTGCTTCATGACGCGACAGCAAAAACGAAAGGAAACTGCAAAATCGGCAGCACAAGAAGAAAAAAGAATACTATAAAGTTGTTTGGAAATTTGCAGCCAAGTGTGCTATAGGACAGCTTGACATCCCCCCGATTAAAACGGCATTCTCTGTAGATTATGCAAATCAGTCTTTGTTTACCTAGCGGCAGACTTGAGAGCTGCAGGCACCACAGCCACACTTACCTGCTTCGAGATTGGATCAAGGGGACTCATCACACCCGACAACAAAATCAGACTTTGGACAATGTTTAAAGTAGTTAAAGGCAAAAGTACCCGATAACCTTTTCAGAGACATTAGCCGCATAGCAATTCTGTCATCATATGCTATATGGAATGCAGGCCACGAGCCGCAAGCAGACACTCTATTGTAAAAACAGACAGACGTACTCTATCTATTTGTAATTTATTTGTAATCTTTCTAAAAGTAAATTTGCATTTGTATTTTATCTGTAAATTTGTGCCTCCTTGCACGTTTGGTCTCACGACCATTGTGACTTGGGCTTTGGACCTACTTTCTTTCTTATTTCCGAATAAAGAATGATTTTGTGTGTGTATCTGTATTTGTGTACGTATGTATGTACGTACGTACGTATGTACGTACGTATGTATGTATGTATGTATGTATGTATGAATGTGTGTGTACGTACATGCAGTATGTGTGTGTTTGTCTTTATTTGTGCATGTATGTATGTATGTATGTATGTATGTATGTATGTGTATTTCTGTATGTATTGTGCGCGCGCGCGCGCGCGTGTGTGTGTGTATGTGCGTGTGTGCGTACATGCGTGCCTGTGTGTATGTGTGTGACAGTGTAAAGTCTTAGGCAATTTTTTTTTCACAGAGTTCTGCCCTTACGGCTGGTGGGAATTTGGGGAGTCTTGCTACTACTTCAGTCAGGTTCCGACTACTTACGAGACAGCCCAGTCGTCCTGTCGCAACATGGCGGCCCACCTTGCTGACGTCAGCTCAACAGACGAGCACACGTTCATATCCCGTCATGCAACTGTGAGACCAGGAGATGCATACTGGATCGGGCTCAAATATCAACAGGTGCAGCCTCTCTCTTTGACAACATTTTGGTTTGGCTTGCGTGAACTCAAGATCAAACAGTAAACGGAACTATGTCTGAAAGGATGGTAGCAAATGATTCCGAAAATGAGATAACATGTAACACTATGAGCAAATGATTTTTGCCCTTTCTGTGTTTGGTTTACGACTAGTACAAAGTCAAGTGGAATCGTTACGAAAGAAGTTATATTTTCTCATATTTCAGAACATTAAGCTATTGTGAAGGTATCACAGCAATATCAATTGACCAATAGGACTGCATGTAACATCTCTGATAGCACGAGATTTATTTTTCACAGGAAACCTACTATTGGTGGGACCAAAAGCCGCTGATGCTGCAGACATCGTTGTGGGCTGCAGGAGCTAGTTCATCAGCTGAGCATGGGAACGAGACTTGTGTTGTCATGGACAGGCAGTTCAACTTCAAATGGGCGTCTCGTCCCTGTTCATCGGCCTTTCATTTTATCTGTGAATTGGAAGGTCAGCGAATATGAGTTTGGTCTCTAACCGCCATTAACATTTATCCGCCAGGGTACATAAATCCACCACACAGATCTATAGTAGTGCAGCACAGTTTATATTATACAGGAGTGCATCATAATGGGAGACGTTGGGTTGGAGATCTGTTTGGACACCATATGGGCAGTGCATTTCGTGATCGATGTGGCTTCAATACCTATGACCTGAGAACTGTGACTTAGAGAGGAACGCCGATTGATATATCAATTATGCAAATGAGGACATAATTTGCTTGATTAATGAGAAAATGCATAGTGGCAAATGACGGTAATTTAATACCTACATTTGGAAGTTAGGTGAAGGGGAACACCATCAAACATTAGATATGCAAATCAGGGCCTCATTTGCATAACTGGTAAGAAAATACTAAAATAGTCTTCTTTGCCAATATAGTACTTCTATACTTTCACCTGACCAACTTGCGTTATTTGGATAAAGATCATCACCTCATACAATACATGCAACCTTTTATAATACATCATTGATTTTGTAAAAGTTAATATCATTTGGCGAAGGTATGGGGTCGTGGAACTAGTTTTAAAGTGAATATAACGGTAACCGCATACACTGTGTGCCCATTGCAGGTGTGACGTGCAACAAGCTGTTGCCGCTGCCGTCCAATCCCGGCATCTTTGCCGACTCTCGGCCATGGATAGAGATGGACTTCAACGACATTGTGACGGTGGCTGCTATCGACTCCACCGGTGACGGAAACTCCGGGTCCTACACCAGAGCTTATTCTCTAGAGTACAGTGACGATGGATCTGAATATTTCATATACAGTGAGGAAACTGATGCTGATAGCTGTCCTCGGACGAAGGTATGTTACCAGAATATCTACGATATGTTCTCGACATAATGATACTTTGATATTAACTCAAGGAGAATCAAAAACCATGTGACTTTTGAGCAAAATAAGAATAGCTAGTCTAAATAGCCTGGAGTCCAGCCTTCTTAGCTTTAGTCCGCTACCCGAGGTTCCTCCTCCTCCTTCTTGGCGAGGAGCAGAGCTTGGGTAGCGAACTAAAGCTAAGAAGGCTGGACTCCAGGCTATAGTCTACCATGAAAGGGATCAACTCTCGTGATTGATAACACCAAGAGACCCACTGGCAGTCATTTGTGTAAAGCTGCCATGTATAGTTATAGTTTCACGCCCTTGTTTTCCATTTATTCGTCAATAGATCTTTAGGGTGGTATCTTTAGTTACCATGGTAAATGATTTCCAAAGGAGCCCTTATATAATCATTAATGTCCAGAAATGTCTTTTCTGCATATCGTTCCTCAGACCATTCACGCAAACGACGACGCGGCTACGACAGTCCGTAACTTTCTCCGTCCCACCTTGAATGCCCGTTATCTGCGGATCATTCCTGTCGCTTGGCACATGCGTCCTGCCATCAACCCGGCAGCCTTGGGCTGTGAAGGTGCCATAATGACAGGACCCGGTAGGTGCTCATGCCCATGCCCTTCATTGTCCTCGGTTGCTCGCTTGATCTGAATGTCGAAGGTAAATTGCACAGAAAGGTGTTTAGAGAATGATGTCGTCATTGGGAAATTAGAAAGGACTGCACTTTGGGTCTTTGCGTTGAAGATTTTTTGTTCAGCTTTGCATATGGTGTATCAGTTCAACTAATTACATTGCCTGTATAAATCAGAGTAGAGTACTTAACTGTTCTATACTTGACTAAATGATCGAAGACATATTGGGTTCTGCTGTTCCGATGTCTTTGTTAGTGATGTCAAAGCGTTTTAAATCCCCAGGTGATGAACTGGATGGTCTTATCTACATCAGAGGGAGTGGTCGTTATTCCTTGTCCTTCTCTGACGCTGAGCGCCACTGCGCCTCACTACGGAGTGAGCTGGCTACCCCAGACCAGCTGAGAGCGGCCTTTGACTCTGGGTACGAGAGGGCTGAGATGGGCTGGTTACGAGATGGAAGTGTTCGCTATCCCGTGCAACTCCCTGGTCCTGGGAAGGCTAACAGCAGGCAACTGGTCAACATGGGGTATCCGGACAAACTCACAACGACATTCGCCGGATTTTGCTACCAGAAGCGATCAGAGAGTGAGTTATTTCATCTTTGATTGCCACCATCTTTTTAGAATATCCACGACGAAATTGCTTTTATAATTGCTTCATAATCTATATGAAAAAGGGTCGTTATGGTTATAAATTCATAGATGCCTGATACGTTGGCGTAGGAAATTGCAAGAAACAGGAGAGGTTGTACTCATCTACTGTTACACGAACTTGATTAGAATAACCCCCAGATTGAACTTTGTGGTCACCAACTTTAAATTTTAGTCCAATGTCCAGCAGTGAAGAAAAAGACAAGTCATGTTAAATAAAGATCTACTACACAACAATTGTAAAAGGTACAACGTATTACTAATAGTAAGTAAAAGAGTTGTATAAAACTACTGGCCGGTTGAATCAATCTAGTAAATGTACATGCAGGTTCTACGCTATACAATACTGATGCCCCTTGTAGTTCAATTGGTAGCAGATTCATAGTTGAGTAGTTGGTAACTAAGAGACCCCGGTTCGAATTCAGAGAAGGGTATCCTTGCTGGAGCTGCACTGTCTTTCGGAAGGGACTTAAAATGGGGTCCCGTGTGCCTCGAGCACGTTACAACAGCCTCATTACCCAGATGGGTACCTACTGGTTGTGTTAATACAATAGGGTGAAAACATGACCTGATAATGTCATATCGACCACGTCCTCACGCTCCCACAGGACGCGGCTGTGCGGTGCCTTTGGGCAGCAGGAGACACTGCGGACCGCCAGGCGGGGATCTCACACAGTGTGAGGCTATGGGATGTTGCTACGACGACTCTGTGTCTGACTCAACACGATGTTTTCACACAAGAGGTAATATGGGTATTTTTTGCGACGCCTGAGTGGCGACGCCTAATGGTATAGTATTGTGTTTAGTTTGCAACAATTCTAGAAATTGCACAGGCATATGCATGTGTCCACATGCATCTTTGGAATGTTAGTGGCTAGCCTGACGGTATGGTATTGTGTGCAGTCGGAAAGAATCCTACAAATTCTACAGGAATGTGGGTAGAAAGTGGGTCATGCAGCTATTTCTAGTCTATGGAATGTTTTGGATGTTAGACAGGAAACTATCCACTGGGGGTACCACAGGAATGCAAAGGATAGACAGTGGGTCATGTAGCTTTTGTGGGTAGAATAAATAAAGATAGATAAAGGATGTTCCTGATTTTGGTTTGTAGGTAGATTGTGGTTACCGTTACTGAGGTTGAGATTTTCGGCCTCCAAGCGTCGCTTAATCCTATTCAGACCGGGATTTTTTGTCATCCTGTGACAGGAGTGCTTTTGGGGCCCGGTCCCCGTAACTTCTAAACCACATATCTTATCGCCCCCAAATTTTCAGAGGATGATGTATTAATGAAATAAATGTAATATGACAACATTGGCGTCATAATGACGTAATATGTAATGAATTTACGTGATTTTATGGCTGGAATCGTATAGATAGGGTATTCCCATAAAAGGTATGCAAGAAAATTTCAACGAAAAACGGTGAATGACCTCATTCTTAATCTATACGCTGTCTCGAATTTTCTGAAATACAATTTTCTCAGCGATTAACCCCAAAACACAATGAAAAAACCCCGCGTATTTGAGGTAGTGACTATTTTGAAGGAAAGGGTAATGATATGGTCTGCCATCTTGAATTTTGATCAATGATGTTATCAAATTAGCATAATCAATTGACATTGAATCATAAAAGTTACATTGAATCACACAATATGTAGTCAACGTAAGAGGATAGGTGTGGTTTAGCAAGAAAACCTGAAAACTACACTGTTAAAACCGAAATTTGTGAATTTTGTAAAATATGTCAGAAACCCAATGCCATGGCAATACAAAAGTCATTAACCTAGACATAGATATAATGAAATCTTTGCCAACTAAATGTTAGGAAAAGCCACAAATTCGGCGGCTTTAGCATAAACCGTTCAGGGGTTATGTGACATGAAAGTTATCGCGGGCCTCAAAAGACCCCCTGTCTGAATAGGGTTAACATATATATAAGAAGGGATCCATTACACACGCGATATAGTATGGTATACCTGTCTCAAAACTGTCTCATCAAGTGTTCCTTTGTTTATTTTTTTGGCTACTCAGCAAAAGAGTTACTTAGTCTATTACTCAAAATGCATGATATCGCGTAAACTCTTCCCAACTTTTTTTCTACAGCTGGAAGAAACATCGCTTTAGGCAAGCCCACGACACAGTCTACAGTGCGCCATCCCCACATCCAGCCTTATCAGGGAAATGATGGCAGGCGTGACACCGATATAGTCACCATTCCAGGTATGTACCAGATGAAACCAATATTCCATACTGCCAATCGTCCTTTCTTTCTTAGGGAGCTTCGTATACTTTATTCCTGTGCTCATGATAAAAGATAAAAGACGTTTAAATCGAAGAGTTACTCAAGAACATTTTCATCAAGGAAATTTTCATTGCCGCCAATCGACAAATCGACATCACTGATCTTCCCAATCTCTATAACGTGGAAATGACCATTTGAAAGGTAAAGATTCATAAGGAAGACTGACAATGTTCAGTATGTTACACTTTTAAATGTTCATCCCAAATATGTTAAAGACAGCATTACCCTCTGTGATCCTTTCTTTTCCCCAAACATGGTTATGTGCCTTAAAGCAACGTGAATACGTATACGATATCGTAATCAAAGCATAAAAACGATCCTGCACTGTGTACACGGCGACACTTTTATACCTTTGCGCAAAACTGTATTCTCTTCGTCGAGGTGTAGTATTAAATATGCACCATAATTAACTTCATTCGGCTGATGTGTGCGATCATGCATACATGATTCATGTATCCTAAACCGGTCGAATATCGATAAAGCGTAAACAAGATGTTCAGAAATTGACATATTTTCGGCCCCTGAAAAAACAAACATCTTTAAAAATCGGAAAAAATAATTGTCCTGGGAATAGAAATATATTTGTTATCCCCATAAAAAATGGAGATATAGTTTTGAACGTATCTCTGTGTGTGTGTTTGTGTCAGTCAAGAACATCTAGATGGATTGTGATGATATTTGGTATGTGGGTAGGTGGGAAAACAACGATCAAGGTCGATTTTAAGCCCCCTGGTACTGCAGTAGAACTTCCAATATTTCACCTTTTGACCTGAACATGCTATGGTCTTTATTTTCAAATGGCAGATAGCTTGTGATGTAACGAAGAAGTGCTGTAGGTTTGGGTCCCCTAGTAGCTTGTTATGGAACTGCATTTGCGGTTTTGTCAAAATCTTCCAAGGAGAATAACTGAACAAAGGTACGATGAATTTCCATGATATTCAGTATGCAGGTAGCTTAGACAGAGATGTACATAATGAAGTGCAAAATATGCAAATTGGGACTTAATTTGCATAACTAATTAGGAAAATCTATATTGCCAGTGTTTTCCATTCTAGGCATGTTATGGCAGCTAACACCTGTTAGTTTCGAAACTGGGTCAAATATTCCCCAGGGGCCCGACAGCTAGTGGTCATACGGGATATACTGTATACTTGTTTTTACTATGTGGATAGCTTAATGAGGAAATTTTATAGACCCACTCCATTTAATGGGAAGACAGTTGTAACTGAGTAATAAAGGGACATTGATAGATAAAAGTTATGCAAATGAAGACTCAAGTTACATGATTAATGAGAAAATACTGGAATTCCATATTGGTAGATAACTGGAATTCCATACTTGCAGCATTTGGAAGTTATGTTACGATGAACGTGGTTGAATATAAATTATGCAAATGAGGGCCTAATTTGTATAATATATATTTAATGGAGATACGAGGCCTCCGAACTCTTTTTCAACTCGAGTAATCCATGTTGATATGACACTGCTAATGACCTCCCTCTCGATTTGGATAGGTGTCAATATCGCCCTAGGGAAGACAGCGTTCCAATCAAGCACCCATTCGAATGATTTTGCTAGTCATGCCGTAGATGGAAACACCGATACCGACTACCGCTCTGGTTCCTGTTCTCACACAAATATTCCGCCAGAGGATAATCCCAGCTGGTGGGTGGATCTTGGCCAACCGTCTATGGTTGTAAGGTACGTGTACAGAATGTATAGTGCATCAGTTAGTACAACACGTTCTTTATGTCAAATGATTCATTACCTGCGTTGGGGTGAAAAGAAATACGCCAAAATTATTTAAAAAAACGCTTCTTTAAAATCACTTGTTAAAGCCTTTTTACAAACTATCCATCCGTAGGGTAGTAAAATGTAAACTTTATTGCACACAAGTAGCAGGCTGACGCACAGGCCCAACAACACAGTGGTCCAGAAGCTATATTGTCCCAGTATTTAAAGCAGGGAGAAAAGATGACCCAAACAACTATCGAGGCATCTCCATATCAAGCTGTCTCGGAAAACTATTTACCTCGATTCTAAAGAAGAGACTATCAAACTTTCTCGACGAAAACGATATTCTAAAACCAAACCAGACAGGATTCCGGAAGAACTACAGAACTTCAGACAACATATTTTTACTAAAAACCTTAATCTCTAAATATACTCAATCAAGAAAACAGCTGTTCGCTTGCTTTGTAGACCTCTCAAAGGCTTTTGACTCCATTTGGCACGGAGGTCTGCTATACAAACTTTTATCAACAGGTATATCTGGAAGATTCTTTGATGTAATGAAAAACCTATACAGCCAATCCAAAGCCAGTGTCAAAACAAATCGAGGTCTGAGTGAAACTTTCCCCGTCGAAATCGGAGTCAGACAAGGCTGTGTCCTTAGTCCTTCACTATTCAATCTGTACATCAGCGATCTAGAAAACGAACTAAATACAGGAGATCTAGATTCCCCCCTACTAAACACAACCAAAGTATCTAGCCTTTTCTATGCAGACGACCTTGTCCTGTTATCAACAAGCCAACAAGGTCTTCAAAAAGCAATAAACACTTTAAGCCTTTACTGTAAAAAATGGAAGTTATCAATAAACCTAAACAAAACTAAAATAATGATATTTAATAAAAGAGGACACTTGTTCTCAAACTTTAAATTCCAATTGTTTAACCAAAACATAGAGATTGTATCGTCTTATAGTTATCTAGGAGTGATGTTTACAACGGGTTGTACTTTCAGCACCGCTATGAAAACCCTGCAAAAGAAGGCTTTACGAGCCCTCTTCAGTATTAAATCAACTCTTGGAAACAGCAATCCCCCTATATCAGTGTACACTAAGCTATTCGATGCATGTGTAGTTCCAATATTAACTTATGGTGCGGAGGTATGGGGCAAGATTGGACTAAACGACAACTCTCCAATTGAACAAGTACATCTCAAATTCTGTAAAGCAATCCTGGGCGTAAGAAAAAATGCCAGCAACCTTGCCACAAGAGCAGAGCTCGGTAGATATCCCCTCTGGATTGAAGTGTATACTAGAATCTATTCATACTATAAAAGATTAGTTAGAGAAATGCCGAAAGATAGCTTACAATATGAAGCTTTTTTAGTACAGCAGGACCTACATAGGAGAAAGATACCATGCTGGCTTTCAAATATTAGTAAAATCTTGGAGGAGTCAGGCTTTGCCTACCTTTTACTTAACAAAGACCGAAACACGCTATCCGCTCAATCTGAACTAAAACAGAGGCTGAAAGACAACTTTCTTCAACATTTCTACTCACAACTTAATTCTTCTGGTGAAAAAGGGAAGAATGGAAACAAATTGAGAACTTACAAAAAATTCAAGATTACGTATGAAAAAGAAAAATATCTAGATATACAAAATTCTAACTATCGCCGAGCCATGACTAAACTAAGGATCAGCGATCATCCATTGCAAATTGAAGTTGGAAGGTACAACCAGATTCCACCAAATAACAGAATGTGTACTTTCTGTGACAATGATTGTATAGAAGATGAAATACATTTTATCTTAGAATGCTCACTATACGCAGACATGCGCAGATCCCTTGTAAGTCCCATACAACTAGACAAAAAATATACGCATCTTAAAAATAACGAGCTATTCACATGTATCATGTCATCTAAAAACGACGATATAATTGGAAAACTATGTGAATTTGTATACAAATGTTTCAAGAAGAGAGAAGAGACTCTGTAGATTTAGATGGAATATATAACAATGTTCCATTTCTTTTACTTTATGTTACCTAATGCATTTAGCCCATGCTGGGCATGAATATGCAATAAAGTTCATTGTCATTGTCATTGTCATTGTCATTATAATTGAATCAATGATTTGCTTCGAGTGGCTGTGTCAATCAATACTTAGCATGCTTGCAAAGGAAAGTCTCAATATACAAATCCCAGTGTCATTAGCGATGATGGTGTTTAAGAGCACTCATCGGAATGTATATAAAACTCAAGTACCATTGTTGTGTCTTCAAAATCTTCAGTGTGGTCATCTTCAACCGTCGGGAATGTTGTTCGGGACGACTCAATCCTTTCAACATCCACATCGGGGATTCCGACCAGGTCTCCTCAAACCCAAAGTGCGGAGGTGATCATCAAATAGACCTGAGCCAGCCGTCCATTTCAGTCTCATGCCATGGAATGAAAGGACGCTATGTGGGCGTCCGTCTTCCCGGACCCTCCAGAGTACTGGCACTGTGTGAGGTCCAAGTATTTTCGGGTAGGCCTTTGCAACATTCACTTTACATGGTCATGACATCATGTATGCTATGGTCTTTTGGCGTGAAGTAGAAGTGGTATACATACAGGTTGAGTTTGGAACTCCTGACAGTTAATTTTGGAACTGCATGTTTTTTAGGGGTAAAAACTTTTTAAGAGGACATCTCCAGAACGGAAGGATTGGTTGTTTTACATGATTGTGCGCATGCAGGTAGCATAGAGAGAGTAATGTATGAAACTAGATGAAATTGTGCAGGTTGTGACTTACTATGCATAACATTTGCGTACCTGACGTTATTGTGATGAGGAAATAATGTCATTCTCTCCCCCATCAAGTCCTAGTTGAGATTCAAAACAGCTCTCGTTAGAAAGAAGGTATAGACGACGATCACGTTATTTATATATTTCTCTACAGTTTGTCCAGCTGAGTATGAACCGTTCGGCGATAATTGCTACAAGGCGTTCACAACTGCTTTGAGCTGGCAGGACGCTCGGAGTACATGTATCTCCGACGGAGGCCAACTAGCGGAACCAGTCAGTGCCAGTATCAACCAGTTTTTGATTGACTTGGGTGACGTGAAGGACCCCTCACTGTTGTTTTACATCGGACTTCATGACCAGAACACTGACGGGGTTTACGAATGGCAAGATGGAACTCCATTAGGAAGTTTTAGTGCCTGGGGTCCTGGTCAGCCAAGTAACTCTGGTGGCAATGGGTACTGTGTTGGTTTTCACACGGGTAACGCCTGGAATGACTATCCCTGTTCAACTCTTAATCCATTCATTTGCGAAATCAGTGTGTTCAACTATGGTGAGAACAAGTTCAGTTTCCCTAATATCAATATTACTCACAAGTATGTATGGATTCTTGATACTATATTGTTGTAATTACGCAATTAGTTGTAAGAAAATAAGATAGCAACGGCTTTTGTTCGGTGTAAATTAACACATATCTTATCCTTAGCTAGGTATTGTTAACATGGACTTAAATAAGCTAAAACTTTCCTTTTGAATGACACAAGAACAACGCAGTTTTTTAGATCCCGGTATTGAAATGTTTTGATGTCTGCAGAGTAAAATGTTTTTAATCTTCTCGACGTCAATGATAAACGATACATGTGAAGTCATGACTAACTCATGTTCTTCCTTCAGCTGGTTGCCAGAAGCAGGACTACACCCATCATGACGAATATTGCTACAAGGCCGTCTCTACTAACTTGGATTTCCAGGCTGCCGAAGAGCACTGCGCAGCAGAAGACGCATGGCTAGCCTTCCCAAGAGATGCAGACACCAACCAGTTCCTCCTCGCTTACATCAACGCATCTTTTGCTCATAACAGCGTCTGGCTAGGACTAGATAGCCGAAGGCAAGAGTTAAAATGGATGACTAATGATGGACTGACTTTCACTGACAGTGACTTTACTGATTGGGATACAGGAGAACCGGACAGTGATCAGGGAAAATGTGCACGGATTAGCCACATCGATAGGCTTTGGGATGTTCGCGACTGCTCTTCCCAGTATAGATTTGTCTGTCAGCGAGGTATGTCTGATGTTAAAATTTTGAATCTACTATGATAAAGCTGTATCTACTGTTCATCTCCTTTGCATATCATTAGCATGAAAGGAACTGTGAAGTAGAAATACTTTTGGAGCATATGGGGCAAAATCCAAACAACATGTTCTCATGATGACCGTAGTTTGCCCATTAATATCTAAGCACCATCTTTTTCAGTCCACATGTCAAAGTACTGGACTAAAACCCTTGCTAGGTGTTTTAGCCGATATTAAATGGATGCAAACAATGGACACTATGATAACGATGTGGATCTTAAGAATGACGATTCTGATTATTTCAAATATAACAGTTAACGACGTTGCGCCTTGGTGGTTGGTGGATCTGGAGAGACAGTGGGGGATCGACCGGGTAACCGTTGTCAACAGCCTGGTCTTCAAACTAGAGAGGATCAACCCCTTCAACATACACATAGGAGACAGTAGGGACATCCTGGTGAACCCAAAGTGCGGAGAGAACCACGTCATTGCAAACCCGGACGCACAGGCTGAGCTGACTATCTCCTGTAACGGTATGCGTGGTCGCTACGTGGCCATCCGGCTTCAAGAATACCAAGTGCTGCGTTTGGCAGAAGTTGAAGTTTATCCTGTTTCTGATGAAGGTGAATATACACGAGGATAGAGATACGTGATTTATCCTTGTACCTCATCAGCTATTTGAAGGATAGAGAGATTCGAAAGCTGGGATTTTTTATTTCCACAAAAGATAGAAGAATAGGATAAAGTTTTGGGCCTGTCTGTCTGTGTGAGTGTGTTTGTCTGTGTTTCCGGATGTTTGTAGTCAATATAATTTAAGAACGTCTTGGTGGATTGTAATGATATTTTGTATGTGGGTAGGTGTTGGGAAACAAAGGCCAAGGTCAATTTTGGGCCCCCTGGTATGTGAACTGGTACTGCAACAGAACATTTGTTATATCTTTTGACCTGAGCTTGCTATGGTCTTTATTTTGTGGTGGCAGATAGTTTGTAATGTATGAAAGAAGTGCTGTAGGTTTGGGTCCCCTAGCAGATTGCTCTGGAACTGCAGGCGTGATTCTGTCAAAATCTTCCAAGGAGAATAACTGAACAAAGGAACGTCAAATTTCCATTATACTTTATACAGTATGCAGGTAGCTTAGAAAGAGATGTACTTAATGAAGTGCAAAGTATGGAAATTGGGACTTAATTTACATAAATAATGAGGAAAATCTATATTCATAGTGTTATAGGACTATGCGTGTTGTGGCACCTAACACCTGTTAGTTGCGAAACTGGGGCAACTATTCCTCTGCTGGACGGCCTGCCCCCAGGGACCTGACAGCAAGTGGTCAAATCACAAAAGGATATACAACAAAACTTTTAAACTTGTTTTTGATATGTGGATAGCTTGAGTGATGCTTGATATAATGAAATGGTAATAATGCAAATCAGACTCTTAGTTGCATAATTAATCGGGAAATTTTATAAACCCACTCTATTCAATGGTAAGACTATATGGTAAGTGCAATATATGTAACTGAGAAATAGAGGGACATTGATAGATGAAATCTATGCAAATCATGACCTAATTTGCATAATTGAACAAAATAAATAAAATGATATAATTCAATATGGTAGATAACTGGAATTTCACACTTTTTGGAAGCGGCATTGATGTGATGTGGACATGGTTAAATATGAATTATGCAAAAGAGAGCCTAATTTGCATAATATATATTTCATGGAGTTACGAGGTGTTCTGACTCTTGTTGATTATGTTGTGTTACGAATATTCATTCACAAGTCTTAATTCGGTTTAGTACTATGCAATATACTATTTCACACCCAGTGTTATATTTTTTCTGGTAAAAAGGTAAATGATTTTTTGTGATAAACACGATGAAATAATGTTGCTTACCTTGTTATCTCCATGCAAAATGGAGATAAAGTTTTGGGTGTGTCTGTGTGTGTGTGTCTGTCTGTCTGTCTGTTTGTCTGTTTGTGTTTCCGCACTACTGTAGTCAGCATAACTCAGGAACCTCTTGATGGATTACGATGATATTTGGTATGTGGGCAGGTGTTGTGAAGCGGAAGTTCAAGGTCGATTTTGGGCCCCCTGATATGTGACCTTGGCACTGCAGCAGAACTTCAATTTTTGTATCTTTTGACCTGGACGTGCTGTGGTCTTGATTTTTGGGTGGCAGATAGCTTGTGATGTAATAAAGAAGTGGTGTAGGTTTGGGCCCCCTAGCAGCTTCCTCTGGAACTGCAGGGGCGTTTTTGTGAAAATCTTCTAATAACTGAACAAAGGAACAACCGATTTCCATGATATTTAGTATGTAGGTAGCTTAGATAGAGATATACACAAAGAAGTGCAAATTATGCTAATTGGGACTTAATTTGCATAGCTAATGAGGAAAACCTATATTTGCAGTGTTTTCCATTATCAGACTCAAATACATGTAACGTATGTAGTTTATGGAAAGTGGATCATCAACAGATACCGATTATGCAAATAAATTCCTAATTTGCATAATTAATGCAAAACACCATATCTCATTTAATTGGAAAATTACAGCATTGTCAATATGATACTTAGTATGCAGGTAGCTTAGACAGAGATATACACAATGAAGTGCAAATTATGCTAATTGTGACTTTATTTGCATACCTAATGAGGAAAATCTATACTTGCAGTGTTTTCCATTATCAGACTCAAATACATGTAACATATGTAGGCAGTAGTAGTGGGCAACCTCAAACCAACCGTACACACTCACACCACATGTAACATATGTAGTTTATGGAAAGTGGAGCATCAACAGATACCAATCATGCAAATAAATTCCTAATTTGCATAATCAATGCAGAAACACCATGATTCATCTAATTGGAAAATTATAGGCCTGTCAATATTGCAACATATGTAAGTTAGATAAAGGTGTTTATGACCAAGTATATCTTATGCAAATGTGTAAGTTATTTGCATGAATAGAATTGTTCATGGAGATATGAGGTCGTGGAACTCTTGTTTGACTTGTGTCCAGCTCCTACTTGTGTCCAGCTGATTGTCCTAGAAAACTTCTAATTTGATCATCAACGATGTACTTGTTTCATGTCTCATCGGACACGTTTCACATTCCATGAACTCTACTGCATTTCAGTCAACATTGGAGGCATTAACGTCGCTGCTGAGGTGAACGGAGGGCAATGTACAGACGCATCTCACAATGTTGCAACTTGTGATACTGTACTTGACGGCTTCTTAACGCCGACCCAATACGAAGGAGGGTGGCACGCAGTCGGAGGCGGGGTTGGCATTTGGATCAAGATTCAACTTGACGGCACATACCTCATCAATCAAGCACGTCTGGCCCAAAGAACCAGTTACGTGGAACAATCCAGGGATGTCAGACTGTCATTCAGCGATGGAACGTATCAAGATGTACGTACTTGCGTTGTTGGCGTTAATTTTTTCTTCGATGTGTGATATTTTGGACATTCATTCCTAGTATTTGTCAAGACAAAATGTTGTATTGAATGTAAACTTGGTGATGGAAATCCTTACAAGTAAATGGCAATATTTCCAAATGTAGATCTATTCTTCCTACCACAAAACGCAATAACCAATCAGACATGTAGATTTAATAAAACACGTGCACTGAGTAATATATGGCATATGAAGACGTCAACAACAATTCAACTAAAGATCTAACACACGATTATTGAATGGCTGTTGATTGCGTAATAACCGAGGGACCAATAGTCGTTTTCCATCATTATCTCCATGAAAAATGGAGATTTTTTTCATGGAGATATTGTTTTGAGCGTGTTTGTGTATGTGTTTGTGTTTGTGTGTGTTTGTGTGTGTGTGTGTGTGTTTGTGTGTGTGTCCGGATGCTTATAGTCTGCATAACCCAAGAACGTCTTGATAGATTGTGAATATATTTGATATGTGGGTAGGTGTTGGGAGAACAAAGGTCACGGTCGATTTTGGGCCCCCTGTTATGCGACACTGGAACTGCATTGGCGTTTTTGTCATAATCTTCCAATGAGAATAACTGAACAAAGGAACGACAGATTTCCGTATTATTTAATATGCAGGTAGCTTGGACAGATATGTACACAACGAGGTGCAGATTATGCAGATTGGGACTTGATTTGCATAATTAATGAGGATAACAGCTGGCACCTGTTAGTTTTGAAACTTATATTCCCCAGGGGCCCCACAGTTAGAGGTCAAACCACAAAAGGATATACAACCAAACCTGTATACTTGTTTTATTATGTGGATAGCTTAAGTGTTACTTGATATGATGAAATGGTAATCACACAAATCAGAACCTAATTTGCATAATTAATGGCGAAATGTTATAAACCCACTTCGTTCAATGGTACGGCAGTTCAGAAATGCAACATATGTAACAGGAATAAAGGGACATTGATAGATAAAAGTCATGCAAATGAAGACTCAATTTGCATAATGAATGAGAAAATACTGTAATTCCATATTGGTAGATAATAATTTCCATACTTGTGGCATTTAGAAGTTACGTGACAGTGACCATGATTGAATATGAATTATGCAAATGAGGGCCTTATTTGCATAATTTATATTTCATGGAGATATGAGGTCTCCGAACTTTTGTTTTGTAGGTTGAAATGACTGCTCGCAATGGAGCCAATCATATAGCAGCTGATCAGGCGTACTTAGACTCCTTCACACTGGTTCCTGTCGTGACTGACTTTGTAAAGATTACTGTACTGACAGTCTACACCCAATACAACAACGGCTTCCTGGAAGTGCAGTTCATTACCGCTTTTCCCGAAGGTAAAGCTTCACTCAATATCTTGTGTTAAGACATTTTGTAGCACGATGTGGGGGCTCAGTTATGCTTAATTTACGTTGAAAGCATCAGCGTGTTTCTCTCAGTTATTTCTATTTATTCATTTATTCTACAACGACCTCATAAGTTTCAAACGGAAGAGAAATTTTGTGAAAACGGTAGACACATACGTGATACCTGTTGGAAATCGATTATGCAAAGTACCCAGTCGATCAGTTATTGTTGTAACAGAATAAAAATTATCTCACCAATATACAACACACGTCTCCATGAGAACTATGTGGAACTAACATTCTGTTTCTCTACTGATTAGAGTCCGAGTTGAACTATGCACTTGGACGGTTCAGAGGGAAGAAGAACACTTCAACTCCGGTCGGTCACCGGACCCTTTCGCTGACTGCTTCCCTGGTCCAGTGCGCAACCGCCTGCCTTGACGGGATGCTGTCTCCGTGTTACTCCTTCAACTACTTTCATGGAGACCACACGTGTCAACTAACAGACCATCTGACTAATGGTGCCGACGCTGTGCTATCTGTTGACTCAGATTTTTACCACCTTAACGTTCAAAGTAAATAATTTTCATCTTTACACACAACATTCTTCACATTATATTTGTTTACGTGTAGGTGATACGAAAGTCAGCTATTTTACACGAACAACCATATCGAAGTCAAGCTTGCTTTGAATTATCATAAAGGCTTTACATGTGTGTCTACCCCATTTCTTAAATCACAAAGTTGATTGCATTCGCTAAAGATACTAAATGTTTACTCTTGCGCCTGACAGGTTACCGACTTACTATCTGGGTACCGGGAGAGCGATGCTTGTGCGTCCGACATCAACTTGGCTCTCCACCGTTGGTGACTGTGAACTGTGGATCCACTATGTCGGACCAGACGTGGCTTCATACGCCGAACGGTACATTCATGAACGTGCAAACCAGGCAGTGTTTGGAGATTCTTTCTACAAACGCCGTCGTCATGTCGCCTTGCAGTCCGCTAACAGCCAGCAAACACTTTACATTCAAGGACCTCGCTGTGTGGCAAGTTGACGAGCGAGACGTCTGCCTGGGAGAATATTCGGGAAGAGTTAAGGTGGTTGAGTGCAACGTGGATCCCGTGATGACGGCAGTCGTGACACGAAGAGAATTTGAGGACTTCGTCGAGTCTGACCCCACACAATCGTCGATGTGTGAAAGCAGATTAAGTGAGTCTACTCCAAATTACAATCTTGCAATATATTTTGCATGGAAAATAGATACGCATAACGACACAGGTTTCACATGCATTTTCACGCCGTCTTTTATTACCTTTGTCAAGAAAGTTATATCTATATAGATTCTAGATGGTAACGTTATATCAACTTACGTCTAATGTTCATGTTCCCAAGCTGAATGCTTAATATTGTTAGTTATCATTTTGTTCATCTACCAGAATTATGCCAAGTGGGAGATGGGGTCTCCTACCGTGGAACAGTCTCATTGACTGAAACAGGCAAGACGTGTCAACGCTGGGACAGTCAGACACCACATGGACACGACAGAACACCCGCTAATTATCCCTCAGGCGGACTGGAGCAGAACTACTGCCGGAATGCTGGCAACAGGACCGGAGTTTGGTGCTACACCACGGATCCCAGCACGAGATGGGAGTTGTGTGACGTACCAGTGTGTCATGCACGTAAGAGCTGATGCTTGTTACCTCCGTAGGGTATTGTTTTTAGTTGCGTGTTTGTGAATTCTCACCTGTAAATCAAGATCATGGCGGTTATGGTCACCTGACAGATATTTCAGGTACTGCAGTACTTACAGACTGACACCCCCTTGCTGTAATAGTAGAGGATCCGGAGTATAGTCCATTTGCAAATTGTAATGTAGTAGAAACGGACGTATGGTCAGCCTACATAAAGACCGTGTTGTGCACCCAGAGCGTCATTTTTATATTATATTTGCAACATATTTTCAGCGTATAGACGTATGTACGTTTATTCAAGGTACATTTTAAGACGAGATTTTGAAATGATGCCATAGTTATGTTATTAGGCACAATTCATGACTTGGAATCCTCTTTCTGACAGAAACGTTGGAGCAGCTTCGAGTTTGCGGACGCGATGAAACATTGTCCATTCAGTGCCCTGCTAGACAACAGATCAACATCGTGTCCGCCCTGTATGGCCGGACCACCCGAGATCATTGCTCCAACGGTCCCATCTACACCACCAGCTGCCGCAGCCTCAACAGCCTGGCTCTGGTCAGGAGCGGCTGCCAGGGGATGTCCAGCTGCTCGGTCGTGGCCTCGCACAGCGTGTTCGGGGATCCTTGTTATGGCACGACAAAGTACCTGGAAGTCGAGTTCACATGCACAGGTAAATATATGTGTTGTAATTGGTACTAAGGTCAACTTTTGTGCGGTGAGAAACAAGATAGACCTACGGCCTTTGCAGTTGATTAAAAACTTTCCGACGTTAGGAGAAACTATGGAATCTATATTTAACATAGCACATCTTAT
Organism: Branchiostoma lanceolatum; assembly: GCF_035083965.1. Classification (NCBI taxonomy): domain Eukaryota; kingdom Metazoa; phylum Chordata; class Leptocardii; order Amphioxiformes; family Branchiostomatidae; genus Branchiostoma; species Branchiostoma lanceolatum. Next base: position 9,806,211 of record NC_089723.1, on the reverse strand, counting down.
ATTCACCCGACATTTCCCCCAAATTAGTGTTTCAGTCTGCCTGTTGATCTATGAAGCCGCTAATACTGACATTTACTAACAAAATGCATAATAACGACACCGAACTGCCACATACTGAACAAACGTTAACGAGGGATGTCTTTGTTAAACTGTATTGTTTTCGTCAATGTATCGTGTGAACAACGCACCATGACTAACTTCATTATCTCCATAAAAAATGGATACTAAGTATTGTTTTGAGCGTGTCTGTGTGAATGTTTGCGTGTGTTTGTGTGTGTGTCCGGCCGGATGCATCTAGTCAGCATAACTCAAGAACGTCTGGATGGATTGTAAACATATTTAGTATGTGGGTAGGTGTTGGAAGAACGAAGGTCAAGGTCGATTTTGGGCCCCCTGGTATGTGACACTGGAACTGCATTGGCGTTTTTGTCAAAATCTTCCGAGGAGAATAACTGAACAAAGAAACAACAGTTTTCCGTGTTATTTATTTTGCAGGTAGCTTGGACAGAGATGTACACAATGAAGTGCAAATTATGCAAATTGGGACTTAATTTGCATAAGTAATGAGGAAAATCTATATTTCCATTTTAGGCATGTTGTAGCAGCTTTTACCTGTTAGTTCCGAAACTAGGGCAAGTATTCCCCAGAGACCCAACAGCTAGTGGTCCAACCACAAAGGGATGTAAAACCCAACCTGTATACTTGTTTCTATTATGTGGATAGTTTAAGTGTTACTTGATATAATGAAATGGTGATAATCAGAATCTAATTTGCATAATTAATCAGGAATTTTATAAACCCACTCCGTTCAATGGTACGGCAGTTCAAAAATGCAACATTCTAAGCACAGAGTGATATGAAGTAAAGGGCAAATGTCAGAGTTGCGATAGTTGCAGCGAGTGGAGTTGGCAGAATTAGAAAGTTACCAACCTTGTGTGACAAATGCAAATGACAGACATTCCAGGTAAATGAAGGAGTAAATAAAAGAGCCTACTTATTCACGTGGAGCTATTGTTTTTGGCCTGTCTGTTTGTGTTTTTGTTGTTGTATATTTTCCATATGGTAGTCACGTTAATCGTAGAGTGACAGGAAATAATCAATGGACACAAATTAACCAAAACCTTATTTGCATAATTAACGACATACAATTAAACAAGACAAAGAAATAATCCACGGAGGCATGCGATCTTCAAACTCTTATGGGGGATTATATTTGGAAGATACCTTTTTTTATACCTGAACACATGATAACAAATTTAATACTCAACATCGGTACAATAATCAAAAGGCCGGAAAAATTGATAATATGTAGAAATGTGCAATATTTCAGTCATTGTTAAAATTTGTTTCCCTCTTACTATTGTGCGAAATGACCACGACACAAAGGGGTTCAAAAGGTTTTAATGGTCTGTCGCAACCACCAATATACAAGAATAGAAATGACAATGATACACACATGCATTTCAAAGTGCTTTAATTTGTAACTCTACCACATAGCTGGCGCGGCATGTGGGTGTCCCACCTCGCGTTGGTCTATCAGTATATATCATGCTTCACTACTTCATAAATGATTAAATGTTTCCTGTCGTGACCGTATAGTTTTGCTACTATGCACATTAGGTATTTCACAAGTTATTGAATGATTTCATTTTACATTTTACAGACGATACAGGATTTGAAATGAACATCACAGAGACTACCACTTCTTCTATCGCCGTCCAATGGCAGATACATCGGCAAACGTGTGCCAACAGCACTGTTTTTGTAAAGCATAAAAACCTTTTCAATCATCAGTATCAAATCGAATCGACGACGTGGGACACAGACAATTTCAACTTTACTGACCTCGCACCAGGAACTTCATATCTACTTAAGGTCTACATTCGACATCGAAATGGTCAGGTCTTCTTCTTTTCAGTGACAGAAACAACAGGTAGGATACTAGTTTTCCATTGTTTGTTAATCACTCACTGAGATCTCTTTAAACGTAGCTTTGTGGTTTCGGTTTTATCATATGGGCATCCATGCTCATGCAATGGAAAACTATTTTTCTAGACCGCAAATGTTGCCTCATCAAACGTATATTTCAATATTTAATAAAAAAACAACTGATTACATTAATACCTTGTTTCGCAGGTATACCAGACGTCGGCCCAGTCGGCCCAGTTGCCAACCTTACCACTTCCAAGGTATCGTCTTCTGGATTCATGGTGTCGTGGGTGCCTCCCCCATTCACAAATTTCCTGGGATACAGAGTTGATTTCAGGATGGTCGACAGTGAGGAGAGGAGATCTGTTTATTCGGGACAGCCAAACGTCACTTTGGAAGGGCTTGTCCCAGGTGTTGAGTACAGCGTCAATGTGACAGGAGTAGCAGTTGACAGTGAGACGCCACCGGCTGGAATAAACCAATATACGAGTGAGTTGACGTGTTATTTTAATCAGGGTATTTCTGTCTTAAGATAAGGCTGCAAGATGAGAACAAATAGTAAGGTTCTGTCAATTTTAACGACTTAAAGTTTGCTGGCTAACATAAGATATAAAGACGAGTCTTTCGATAAGATTAACACGTCAAAGTATGCTCAATTCTGATATCTTATGGTTTTCGTTTGTTTTGTTTGGAGCAGTTGTGGACCATGCCCATTATCTACACACCGAAGAGGTCCGGGAAGACTCGGCCACGTTGGCCTGGGACGCTCCGACCGCGCCTCTGCTCGGATACCGACTCGTGGTCTACCCTTCCTATGACCCTCTCCTGGCGACTAATGTCACACTGCATGGTGGCAGTGTGACCGAGGCGGTGGACGACCTGGTACCTGAAACCATCTACATAGCCAAGCTGTTCCCCTTTGGTCATGAAGGCGAAGGGGCCAGCTCGGTTATCATCTTCCTTACAGGTGTGTGTGTGAATCCAGTCTTATCGACAAAATGATGACTTCAAAGTACGGATCATACATTAAGGGATACTGAATGAAAGAATAGTAGGAAAATAGTGTACGAAACAATACCTTCAGTTATAGCTATCTGCTACTCTTGTTCCCCCAAGTACTTATCATTAGATTTTCTATTTTTCTTTAACAACATGCAGCAGCTGCCAAGGCAACAACGGAGCCAACCTCGTTGCCGGAGTCAACTTCATCTGGTGAGTGCCCCATTCGAGGTTTCTGGCTGAATGATACTACTTTTAAAAACATATTTCTACTGGCATATTTCTACTGGCATATTTCTACTGGCAAAAGTAGTATCATTCTGGCTGAATGATACTACTTTTGACAGCATATTTCTGTTGCATATAATCTGAAACTGTAGTGTCTTTCTGTCAGTTACTGTGTTTTCCAAGGTTGCCATTGACCAGAAAATGTAATTAGATAACATATACATGCTCCTATATAGGTAAATCTTGAACCAGTTATCAGTTATGCAAAACGTGACCATTTTATGTGCTTTTATTATGGAATACATGTATATGAAATATCTAAATGATATAATTAATTCCTCCCCTAGGATATTGGACGACATTGTCTACCAGCGTTAAGCCTCACACGTCATCGCTACAGCCAGACCTGTCTACATACACTACGCCAAGTGGTAAGTTAAATATTCTATTTCCAAGCATGCATGGGTGTTAGAACTTTAGAAGAACTTTATTGCACGACTATTGTTGCAGGTACAAAGTATGGCAACAACAATAAACATAAAACAAGACATAAGTATTGAATAAAACTATTCACTACAACAAAATGACTATCTTAGCTTTTACATGATTCAAGTTGGGATAATTTTGAGTATCATTATTTTTTTCTAATAACAAAAAAGCATTTTATATATTTGTCTATTTTAACACTGTATGAGCTGTTGCATCTGAATATATAGTCAAATCTATCTGTGGCATTGAGTGTCTTAAAATCTGAAGTACTTGAATTGAGAGAGGTGAATAACTCATCGCATAGAGGATCATACTTAGTGCATTCAGATACGGTACCAAGTTGATGGGGGGGGGGGGGCACACAGCCCTTGGGCCACACAGTTGTGCAAGGGCAGATGATAGTGCAGCAGGGGCTGGGCCACTGCTATCTGTGGTTTCAACTTTCATTCTCCCATAAGTGCTTACTGCGAAGGCTGATTTCAAAGTAGACGAGCATTATGAGCCATTGTTGAAGTCTTTAACATCACTATGTTGGGGAATGGCTGTGATACATGCTGTCAGACAATACCCCCTAAATTTACACAATGAGTACTGCTATTCGGTTGTATTCAATTTGGTAATTTTCAATCCTTGTGTCAGTAGATTCAGATTCCATTGAAGGGGCGATCAACGAAGATACTGAGTCCGCCCAAAGTGAATCGTCTGACAGTGGCTACAACGAAGATACCGGGTCGTCTGCAAGTGATTGGTCCGACAATGAGTATAGCCATGGATTTAGCGACCCTGACTTCTCCTCTGCTCATTTTGAAATGGGTGACTCCCTGTTGCAAAATACGGACGGTAAGATCCTTTATTTTATTACGTTACGTAGTACTGTTAGTACTGGAAACATACTGGCAAATATGAGTGGCAATCGATTAAACGATGTGAGGAAAATAGCCAATGTGGAGTATACCATTAAAGCCCCCCCCCTCCTCTAACTGGACCCGCGGCACGCTAGAGGCGTCGCTGCGGCCGATCGAATTAACAAAGCACCAAGCGAATTTCATCGACAAAAAAGAATCTTTTTAAACTTTGTGTGTTTTGTTGTCTTTTTGGTCATACTTGTACGTTTTGAATAATATTCCCATTATAACGTCAAGGGTAACACACATTCAGTTTAGGACGCAGCGACGCCGCCAGCGTTCCGCGGCTCCAGTGAGAGGGGGGCCTAACGTCGTTTAAGTTTTTGGGAACATATCTATGTGCTTAAGCGATTCCATGTGTATTGGTTATTTCTACTTTAATGACCATGTTGTCATCTACAGAGGAAGAATCGTCCAGCGACACGTTGTTTGAGGTGAGTTGAATGACCAAGCAATGTCACCTTATGTTATCCTCGCATCCTAATGATATCCAAAAACACATAAGTGAATGGTATTGCATATATATCAGAACCCACCTACACCACCATGCGTAGTACACTGTATTTCATCACAAAATGGCTACCCTTGCAGACAAGTTTTGTACATCAAGTTCGGGAGTCTTGCCTAGCAGTTAACCTTATTTCTGTAAATGTAGAAAAGTTCGCGGTGGTTTTATTTTCGCGGTGAGCTCTTCATCGCGAACTTAAAACCACTGGGGAATTATTTGCCCTCCAAACCTTTTCTATTTAAAGCATTGTGTACTGTACATTCTACTATATTTCTAGTTCAATGATTGTGTGGGGTTGCCTAGGACACGATCTGCACACTACGTGCAGCACTGTACATGTACTGTCCCGATTGACTATATGTACGGTGGAAAGGGATCCGGACCGCACGATATTCACGATCAGGATGTCTAAAGCACCCTTGTTGAGAAGATATGAGGCCGCGCACTTAGCTATCTTGGTTTCTGATTAGCTGTCCGTAAAGACGTCGATGTTTCCATTATATGACTGTAGCGCTACTATTGTTTCAAAAGCGACCTTAAAACCACCGCGACCACTCCATTTTCTCCCTACCGCGAAACTAAATCACTGCTTCGAATGTTACCAGCTAATGGTATCCAAATATCATAGTGATTGCGTACATCCTATTTGTTTATCCAATACTATATACCTATATCTATATCTATATCTATATCTATCTATATCTGTCTATATCTATCTATCTATCTATCTATCTATCTATCTATCTATCTATCTATCTATATATATATATGGAATGATACCAAATACTTGTGGATCTCTGTCTTACAATTTTACCACACACAGGACATACCACCACCCCCATTGGTTGAAGGTCTTTCCATTCCTGAGATTCCTGGAGTTGACCTCAGTGACATTTCAGCGGCTGACCCACCGGTAGTGATGTCGGCCCTTGTCCAGTCAACATTCCAACATGACAAGGTATCAGTTGCATTTCTTAAGATAAATAAGACAATTTATTTATCTTATCTTTAATAAAATAATCATAATATTTGACTGTGTATAGCTAAAATAACACGTAAAAATTCAACATGGCTGACGGGAAATAAAGACAGCAACGATGGAATCGACATGTAGGCTGTATTTGACGAAAGCAAGGTTAATCACTGAATGAAATGAATTCACTCATGACTATTTGCTAATAACATAACTCAAAGTCAGTCAACTTACTCCCTGGATAATTTTTGCAGGAAACAGACCATGCAGAAGACGAAGCCGACAACACCAAGTTGTGCGAAGAATCTATGAAAGCCTTTCATGCGGCCTCTTCATCAGTTAGAGGCCTCGATGGAATCAAGGTGCTGTCTCAGAGAGGCGCGCTTGTCGTGGCTGGCTGTCCGAACCTACCTCATGAAGCAAAGGTACTTTAAGCAACATTTTTTGGATCCAATTTAAAAAAAATCTGAGCACATTCGCGAAGTAGCTAGTTTGAAAAGGATTCATGTTGACAAGCTTAAAAAGGATTCATGATTGTTTGTAGTACTGCACAAGAATGGATGTTTACTTCGTTAGTTTTAGCCTTCGTCATTATTCGAATGACAATCGCCTAGATGCCTTCGCATAGCCGCTATTTGGACAGGTCAACCAGCGTTCAGGACAAACAATTCATTATCTTTCCCTGTCCCCAAACGCAGGAAGTTGCCATTGAAGCGATGAGATTGACGACGGAGGCAATGTCAGAAATGGAAGTACTCGAACCAGATGCTGTTTCTATCGTGGGGACAGGTAGGATAATATCGTGCGATTACTTACTACGAGATCCACTCAAAGATTATGCAACAGAGTCAAGTGGTAGAAAGAACATTTGTGATTTATACATTACGGGTACCAGAACGTAAGTTCTGTGGCTGTTAAAAAACCCCTCAGGCAATCTCTTGAAGGGTCGTTTCAAACTATATACCACTGTGAGGTTTACAACAAATGCAGATTTGGTATATCTATTTTGCATCTCGTTTCGTCGTGTCAGTTTTGTCGTGTTGTGATGATCAATTACATTATCTAATCTTTCATTGCCGGCATTGCCCATTAGAACTGAACAAGATAATGATGATGTATGAACGGACTGTCCACTGGTTGATGTAGGAATTTTTCCTTTTTCTTTAGCTTTGCTGGGCTCAATTGGTCACATCCTTGAGGAAGGGAATCCGGATCTGGATAACTCTGCTACTGATGGCATATCTGACGCTGAAGACGAATATCTCTCCCCGCAAGAGAAGGAAGAACTGGCAGCTGAAGCGAAGGCGGATAAACATGCAAAGGTATGAATTGCATAATAAGTGTCAATTTCTTTTCATGATCTTGCGTTAACCAATTTGACTATACAATTGACTTAAATGTTTTTAAATCTATTAAACACTTAGAAACGTTCAATGATTAAGAAAACACGCGGGGTCATTGATGGTCTGGTGAGCACGATGAGGAATGGGCTGACGTTAGGAGGACCCCCAACTGTGGTATCTGCGGGAGGCGTAACGGTCATGGTGCAACGGACAAGGGCTAACAAGCTCGAGGAGAGGACAGTTGAAGTGGAGGGTGCATCTGTGTTGTTCCCTTCTGGAAAGACCTTAATCCCCGCCAGACCTCCCTCTTTGGTGGATACAAAAGTAAGTTGACATATTCAATACAGTCCTGTCACCATTACATAATGTCGTTTCTGACCAATACTAATTACAGAACCACAAGAGGTGATTTCATTGAATACAGTATCTAAAGGAATTGATATGATAACTGAACAAAAAAAAAATGATGTACCAAAATGTCTTCCGACGTCTACGTCTTGTCTACGTTGTTATTTTCTAATCTGAGATGTATTTTGTCCTCTTCCTGTTCAGATTGTTGTGTATCGAAACAATCCGTTCACTTGGGGAGGTGGCGAGCGTGTGGTGCAGTCGGTTGTCTGTGACCTGTCTTTACTACCATTAAGGACACCATGGCTCACCTTTGACCATATGAAAGAGGACATTCTTCTGAAGTTCCAAACCGATCCAAGCAAAATTGAAACGCAGCTTTACGAGTTTTCCCCGTTGGGTACCTCAGGCATGACGTATCACCAAGTCAACATCACCGACGAGAACGACGTGGTCCTTGTGCGTGTTCAGGCGACCAACAAGAGCTCCGTATTAAGTGTATTTGGTAGTGCCGGTGGCTTCCCCAATGAAACCAAATATGACATCTTCAATAGAAGTTGGGAAGGCCAAGATTTCGATAGCTATCGGTTTGGCGTTCATCCCGTGGATCTGTTGGTATCTGGAAGGAACAGTACTGGAATATACAGAATTGGAGTGAAAATTGAAGGTAAGTCTATTTTCGACCCGTTATTGATGGCCTTTCTTGCAAGATGTGAAGACTGTGTTTTCCTACATAAATCATGATTAAGAGGTATAATTTGCAACGCATTCAAGAAACGCAATTGTTTGTTAAAGCTCTTGCTGATGTGCTAGAGGAGCCTACGAAGGACGGTGTGTTGTTGGTTGAAGACGAATCAAACAAGAACATTACACGGTACTACAGTTTTGGGGTACAGCGCATCGGATGTAGCTTTTGGGATGAAGAAAGGGAGATCTGGAGCAGTCATGGTTGTAAGGTACGACCATTGTTAACCTCTCATTACATTACTTTATCGTACTATTACAAACATCTATGCATGCACGTCCTTTACAATACACGTATTATTGCTTGCAATCTTCAATGTATTGTGGAAGGCAAGCTTTTTTTTCATTTTCAGCACAATAGAGGAAAATTACATCAGCATGTGCAATTAATGTCGATTGCTTGTTCAAGAAAAGCTGCATTTCACGAAACTGCTGCCCATTTTAGGTTCATCCTACAACATCCGTCACAGAGACTGTGTGTGCCTGCAATCACATGACGCCATTTGGTTCTGACTTCGCGACTGCACCTAACAGCATCGATTTCAACACGGTCTTCAGCAATTTCGCCGATCTTGACAAGAACTCGGCTGTTTTCTCAACAGTGCTCGTTGCTCTAGGGCTATACTTGATTGCTGCAGTGTTTGCTAGAAGGAAGGATATAGCGGACATGAAGAAAGTATGTGTGTTCTCCATCCCGACTTCCGTGCATTTTTGCCATATTTGCTTCCTTTTCGCTCGTCAAATTCTGCTTCACGTGGCAGTTTTAATGATGAACTGATGTTTTATTTACCAGTGGTATTACCGATTCCTACCGGACAACCGTGCCGCAGATCAGTATTACTACCACATCACAGTGCACACAGGACACGTTGTGAGAGCTGGTACGGAATCTAACGTGGCGTTCAATGTGATAGGAGACGAAGCAGAGACGGGGGTGCGGATCTTTGGAATGGATTCACAGGTAACGTTTCTTTAACCTACTAGCTCAAAAGGATGGTGCTGGGGATTACGTCTCTGTCATGGTCACATATCGTTACCTCTTTTTTAACGAGTTTCCCCTGTGCAATGCCAATAGTACCACTTTTGGACACTTAACTAACACTCAGGACTGGAGCAGCATATTTTCTCCCTCAGTCAGCAACATATTGATTGGGACAAGCTCAACTCACTAAGAGCGAGGACTCTATTGTAGAAGCAGGGATTAAGAGGCTGCTCGGGAATCTTCCGTACCCCATTTAGACCGGAATGATTTTGATCCACTAACATTTAATCTGCAATATGAAATGTGAAATTTTTCCAATATGCGTTGATTTCAAATCTCGCTCTTTTGCTGCAATCCTCAGGTATTCAAGAAAGGCAGTATCAACACATTTAGTATGGCGGTACGCGGTAGTCTCGGCGAGATCAGAAGGCTTCAGATCTGGCACGACAACAAGGGAGGCAGGAGCAGGTCCTGGTACCTGGAGAAAGTCATTCTGCAAGATCTACAAACGAGGGACAGGTGAGCACAATCGGCCAGGGTAATGACTTCTGTTACAAAAGCTGCGTAACAACGTCACCTCAGTTGCTAAATTAAATCAAGTCCGCAGAAGAGACTATATGATTCTATATCTCTGATGAGTTTTGTTAGCCATGCACTATGTCAGGTGCCAACATATATACATGTACTTTTTCAATACCTGGGAAATTCTTTTATATTGATTTCCGTGAAATCACTGATCAGGCCTAATATGTCTTATCTAGTAGCGACCACACAAACGAAAATACGAATCTGATATTGAGGTAACGTTACGTTAGGAAAGTAATGGCACGAAAGAAAAATCAGCTTTATGTAACATTTCATATGGTGTGGAGCATTTGATACGTTCAATACTATTCTTACCCTTGTAGAGAAAGTGGCCACATGAATGGACAGCTTCATTTCTAAAACTATTTCTTTCTGTTTCATCACAGATATGTTTTCATATGCAACGACTGGTTGTCTGTGGACCGCGGTGACGGCCAGGTCTACAGGAATCTTACTCCTGCGAAGGAGGAGGACCTGTCTTCTTTCTCCTTCCTCTTTTCGTCTTCGGTACGCACGGACCTGAAGAACGAACATCTCTGGTATTCTATCATCTCTCGTCCCACCAAGAGCTACTTCACAAGGGTCCAGCGTTTGTCTTGCGGCCTGTGCGTGCTCTACACAACAATGGTCTCCAACGCCATGTGGTATAAAACAGATGATAATCTTCAGACCACAACTCTGAAGCTCGGTCCCATTTCCTTCACGCTCCACGATCTATACGTCAGTGTGATGACGTCCGTCACCGTTGTACCAATCAACTTGTTGTTGATTCAACTCTTCAAACGGTGCAAGCCGAAAACTGAAGTAAACAAAGTCTCTGATACAAACGGACAGAAAGACAAAATCTCCACATCAGCCTCCAGACAGCTGATGCTGCCTCACTGGTGTGTCTATGTGGGTTGGCTACTGCTTTGTCTGGCGTGCTTGGTCTCAGCGTTTTTCACCATCCTTTACAGTTTGGAGTGGGGAAGTGTCAAGGCTAATAATTGGCTGAAGACGTTTCTCTTGTCATTTTTCCAGTCAACATTTGTCTTTGAGCCTGTCAAGGTGTGTCAAATGTACATTATACTTTCTTCGTGTGAATGTGAATTACATCGGATGGCATGGATCTTGAATGCATTAATCAATTAAATGTGCAGGTGTGGCCTGACGTGAAGGCTTGATAAAGATCTCAATTCGTCTATGCCCTTTATCTTATGATACCCATGATGGTATTGTTTCTGCATCCAGTAGTAACAGGAAGTACTCATATTTGTTCGGACAGATCGTCGTTCTGGCCGTCATCCTGTCTAAGTTGTTCAAAAGGATGACCCTTACAACAGTCCTCGGTGAAGACACGGCGTTCGATGCAACATCTTCCAGCGTCAAATATGATAAAAGCACTTTCGACTGCTTTCAGCTTGAAGGTAGGAAATTTGCCACTTCATAATCTGATAATTTCTATGTATGTCTCTTTTTCACGACGAAAATATTTGTTCTGCACCCATTGGCTTATCAAGTTGCACCGTAGCTTACCATATTGTTGTCCTTCTATCTCTCAGCAACTAAGACTCAGCTACAAAGAGCACTTCGTAAATTCAATGTCACCAATGAATCTACGCTAAAGGTTCAACAGAAAAGGAGGGAAATACGAGACAGAACTGACAGGACGTTGGGAGAAATTACCACATACCTCATCTACGTGCTGCTGTTGCTCGTTATAGCCAATGGAAGTATGGATTCCTCTTCTCACTACCTACACAAGGATTTGGAGGGGCTGTTAAGTGGCAAGTTTGACGAGGTAGTTTTTACAATGTACATATTCAACCCCAATTCTACATATTCTAACAGACGTATATTCCAATAACTTCAAAACAGAGGAACATTACCGAATGGCAGGCTCGTCGTTAAACTTTTTGTAATGATGTTTATGAAAAAAAAACGTTTCTGCTGAATAGAAAATATTGACTGAAATTGTTGTAAAAGAGATGGCAAAAGTTTTAAAATTGCCGCCTTTGCCGTCCATCATATCCAAAAACTCGATTGTTCCATTGTTGAACGTGATCTCTCATGCTGTGTTTGACATCTCACAAACGTTATACTATCTCCATGCAGGTTTCTACTGCAGAAAGCTTTTGGAAATGGGGACGAGAAAGCCTCCTTCCAGAACTCTTCAACAAGACTCAGTACAATACAGGGCGCCGAAAGTGGCGTGATAAGCCATTCATCAGTGACCTGCAATCCGTGATGGTTGGATCAGCAAGGATACGTCAGCTGAGGGTGTCTGCAGGTGGGTATCATTACACAATGAACATCGCAGTTGTGCCTAACAACAATTGTTTCAGTCGAATCGTTCAATTGCATGTTACAAGAACACGAGAAGACACGATGGGCATTGTTACGATGTCATCTCAAGTCACTGTGTCTCTTTACAGAGCTTAAATGGCCCGTGATAAAGATGGGCGGATCTTCAAAGATAGTGACCCAAGTGAATAGCACGGATGGCTTTTCGTAGATGGATGTTGTAATTGCCTGATGTGCATGTCCTTCCAATGTAACATTCATCATTTACTGAGTATCGATACCCAAACCATTCACAGGGCACTGTACGCTCCCCACGAAGTTTCGTTCCGCGATCCTTGAGTGCAACGTTGATTATACACCACGCAGCGAAGAAAAACGTTCCTTTGAATCAGGATGGCAGCCTGTTTCTACCATCAACCACACGCTCAACAACGGAAGTTTGGTCAAATCGCCGTGGGTTTACCAGAATCCCAGTAACGCCTTGAGTACGGCGGCAGAAATGTCTTCTTACGATTCAGGAGGGTACGTGGCAGAGTTGGGTGACAGTTATGAGGCCGCTTTGGAAACTATCGAAGGACAGGAGAAGTCGAATTGGATCGACCGCTACACACGGGCCATCTTAGTGGAATTCACTCTTTTCAACGCAAACGTGAACTTCTTCAGCACGCTAACATACGTAGTAGAGTTCCCCAACACTGGTGGCGGTGTGTCGTCCATGTCCATCAGCACCTACAGGCTGCATTACTTCATTGGCAGTCTGGGCTATATCGTAATGGCTTTTGACATCATCTACGTATTGTGGTTCCTCTATAAGTTGAAGAGGGAGGTGAAGATTATGGTACAAGAGGGGAAGGACTACCTCAAGCAACCGTGGAACCTTGTAGAAGTGCTGAACATAGTCCTGTCGTTGTTTGCCTTTGCTGTCTTTGCTGTGGCGAATGTTATGTCAAGGAATGTTCTGGACCATTTGAAAATCGCTAAAGGTAAAACATTCTCATTACAATGACAATGCCGGTACAATGACCAAGTCTGTCAACAATGTCCATCCCTTTAGACGGCTGTTATGACAACTAAAAGGAGTGTAAATTTCTTGTGTTGCTTTAGCACTTGTAAGACGGTTTTGCATCGAATCAATTGCATAGAAAGTGACTGTACTGTGGCATTTGTTTTCAGGGGAACTGCGCTATGTCGACTTCAGTGAAGCATCTTTCTGGAACCTTGTGTTCCTCTGGTCAATTTCCATACTCTCATTTCTCAACATCATGAAGTTCCTTCACCTGGTGCGTTTCAACCCAACCATCTCCATCCTGGCTGCATGCATACGTAAGATGTCAACTGAAGTCATGGGCTTCTTTGCGTACTTCTTCATCGTCTTCTGCGCCTTTGCACAGCTAGGTCGTCTACTGCTTGGCACCCAGCTGTCGGTATGTACACATTTGAGTACAGTGTTCATCTATACATGTGTGTATTAAAATGTGCATTACATTTTGCAATTGTGCAGCACAATTTGAGCTATTAGTATAAAGTCACCAATTCGGATCACAATATTTGTCTCACGGCGTCAACTACCGTTTGTAAGGTGAAAAAGGTTTGATAGGAATTTTATTGGCATACTTGCAATCTCGTGAATCTCGGCATTTATTTTTGTATATTTTCCTTTCATATTTCGTTCTTACATTTTTGTATGAAAAATTTTTGCGATACAGGGATACCGCACCTTTGTTGAAACGGGAAAAAGCCTGTTTACATCAGTGCTGGGGGGTTTCGACTTCGACGAAGTCAGAGAAACGAGACTTGGACCCATCTTTCTCCTGGCGTTTTTGCTTTGCCTGCTGCTTGTTTTCACCAACATCCTTGTTGCTATCATCAACGATGCCTTGGTCCTCATGAACGAGCTGGAGGCACCGGAAGAACATCGCCAAATTCTCCAGGAACTCTGGGAACGATGTTCTAATCTGCTTGGGTTGAGTGCTGAGAAAAATGAAGGTAAGCATTTATCTAGCTTAACTTTAGAAGGTCCTTGCCTGGTTTTATTTCTGAATCCAACAGTGTCCTTGTCATAGTTAGGACCCTTTTCATAATATAATTTGCATTCCCTTAATTAGTAAACTGTTTGAATTACCACTGCGTGTCTTTTATAACCTGGATATTCCTGTGAATTACTCAACTGCAGAAACCCTGGATGTCTTTGACCACTTGGAGGACTCTCTGATGGATCTTGAGCTTTCTCTACGAAGGATGACAGAGAGAGCTGTATTGGAAAAAGTCACGTTTCAATGGACAATGCAAGTAAGAGCCCACCGCCGATCCGGCTGCACAGAACGCACTCCAGTGTTTCTCCAGCAGTAGCCAGACTCGTAATGGAAGGACGATGTCCTACTCGTAGTACTGACAACAGTAGGACACTATATGGTGATTTGATCAGTGAAACTGTAAATAGCCTGTGTTTTATGGACATTGATTAATCTTTGTGTACTTATCTCGCTGAAAGCAGCTTACAAAGCGGTCTTGGCAAAAGACAGCACTGTACGTTCTTGAGCATTAATGTTTGTTCCACTCAGTTAACTTGGCACCTTGATGCTTCATGGTGAAGTGTAATTTGTTCTTATCAACGTTTATCTGTAGCTTGTGTGTGTAGTTTTATCCATTAAGACTAGGAAATTCTGAACACATATCTGTGATATTGATGCATGTAATTAGATGCACATGTGAAGAAACTACCTGATCATGTCACATAGCTGCGTGTACGACTTTTCTGTGTCATATTAATGAATAAATGAAGACCTTTATTGCACATTTTTGCCACACTGAGGTAAGTACAGGTCAAAACAGGACAAAAGATGTTGAACAGATACAGTTTAGTCAATGTAGAATGGTGATATGGAAAAGAAGACTTCTGTGCTTATTGGATATGACTAATCTATGTGCACTTATCTCGCTGAAAGCAGCTTACAAAGCGGTCTTGGCAAAAACAGCACTGTCAATTGTTCATAGTGTAGAATAATTAGTTTTTGACAGCGTTCATCTGTAGTTTGTGTTTGTGTGTAGTTTTATCCATTATAATTAGGAAATTCTGAACACCTATCTGTGAATGTTATATATGTAATTAGATGCACATGTGAATAAACTACCTGATAATGTCAAATACCTGCGTGTACGAGTTTTCTGTGTCATATTAATGAATGAAGACCTTTATTGCACATTTTATATATATATATATATATATATATATATATATATATATATATATATATATATATATATATATATATATATATATATATATACAGGTCACAACAGGACAAAACATGTTGAACAGATATAGTTTCATCAATGTAAAATGGTAATATGAATTTAAAAACTTCTGGAGAAACATTTCTTTGTTTGTTTCATCCATGATGTCAAATCTGCTGCCAATTTGCACATGTATCACTTATGGATACTCACACCATCTGTGTATTACCACTGCTTGACTCAATCTCATATGATTAATAAGTTCGCTGTAAAATCGGTATAACAAGTACAGAAAAAGTTCTTGTACTATCTGTTGCATGAGTCATGCCCTGTCAGCATCTTTCTAGTCTGCTGTTCAAGTTCCGCTGCATATGTATTGTAATACGGGGGCTGGCTGAAATTTATGGCTGGCTGATATTACGATTTTGCCCCCGTGGAGATCTGCTTCGAGATTACGCTAGGGCAAGTCCACCGTAAAGCTGCAATTTCCTTTTATCTGACCATCGGTATGAATGGCAGGGTGGTCTTGTGATCAGGCTGTTGACATAGAATCTAAGGGTTCTGGGTTCAAATCCCTAGCAGGCCCAATATGCCTTGCCCTTGGAAAAGGCACTACACCTATTTCCTCACTCGATTCAGGAGGAAATGAGTACCTAGCTTCGGTTAGGAGCGTTTCTTGCCCAATTGAATGGGACATACAGCTGGTGGTCTCGTGTTTGACTGGAAAGCCTCGCCTCGAGCGCGCAGAATTAGATCCCACCACGCTTTTATCGAAATGAGTAGGAGTCCTTCCTGGTGACTCGATCAAACCAGTCTTGTCTCCGGGTCGACATATTGGAAAGGTGGATCTAGTCACCTGTTATGCCAATCCTTCCACTATAGATGTGAAATAAATAAATGTTAGGCACAGTGAGATAGTGATGAATTGAAAAAAATAGGATTGGGTTCATTTTCCTTTTCAGACAGAGTACATCGTAAACCTGATAACTTGAGCAGTTGTTTTCCCGAACATGTTTCGGTACGCTGACAATTAATGATGCATGATGCCATCCACTAGAGGATGCCACACAGTGTTGCTCAAT
This sequence comes from Branchiostoma lanceolatum, assembly GCF_035083965.1. Classification (NCBI taxonomy): domain Eukaryota; kingdom Metazoa; phylum Chordata; class Leptocardii; order Amphioxiformes; family Branchiostomatidae; genus Branchiostoma; species Branchiostoma lanceolatum. The sequence continues at coordinate 9,789,579 of NC_089723.1, read as the reverse complement.
TTTGTTGTGGTATCGCTAAATGTACCGTTACATGATTGAGTTGTCCAGTGCTCGAGAGTGGCCGTGTCTATTTATTTGTATATGTACACTCACGTTTGCCATAGTGATATGACATAGTGATGAATTATTCATGGTATTACCAAGGACGTTATGATAGCCTTGCTCCTTTTTATAATTGTGAGGTCAACCAACAGTAGTTCTCCTCAGGCATTGTCGGTTCGAAAATAGCGGTACACGATATTTGGTGACTGTCGAACAAAGAAGCCATTTTAGGAGAAGACACCTGCCGTAGACCACAGCCGATATGTGTCGCATGTTGCTTGCGGCGCTGTTGAGTACGGGATTCCTGTTGTGGAGTCTGGCCTCTGTTAGCGGCTGTAAGTCATCACTTTTTTCTATGAACGTTAAGCCTGAAGTACAATTGTTTAGTCTATTTCACCAGGGGAATAGTGTCGACTACTGTCGTTTTTCAATGTGCGGGGGGGAGGGGGGCTGCAGATAAAAGCAATCAACATGATGAATTCAGCGGGAAAAAAAAGGTTATGTTGTCATGGAATATGTACTAACAGATACAGGGTAGCGTACATATTAGTACATATCGTCAAATCTCCCCTGTGTTAGATGCAGCTAGGTGAATGTAGCCTGGGTACCATCCTTGTATTTTTCCATACTTTCCGTAATCAAGAAGACGCGGAAAACTCACTAGAATTTCACCTAGGTTAAGCTTCATGCGTTCTTTGTCATGATTCACGATTGCCAGTGTGATTAGTTAATTCATTTTGCTCTTTACACGTGCTTACCAAGTTGTAATGCCTTCAGTTTTGGTATATTGTATTTGATATGCTCGTTACTTGGGGTTTCATGAGACGTATCATACTGATAAAGGACGCGTTGAGTTTGAATTTGGAGGTAAAGGTATGTGATCCCGTGTGTGCTGAAATGTTTAATAAATATAATGCTAGACGACAAAGATGTCTCTCCCCATTGTTGTTACAGTTTGATATCATCGAACATCAACTCAGTCTTGATCATATCGCGTTTGTGTGAAAACAAAGAGCAGGGCGCGTCCTAGCCCACCCAGTATAACATGTACTTTCTACTTTTTATTCAATGTCAGACCATGATTGGAGGAAAAAACAACTAATAAGCAACAGAAGCAACACAATGATACCGCTTTGATCCCCCTTAAGTTTAGCTATTGAAGTGAAAGACGTTGTCTATTTTACAGTAACGGTGTATTTGTTTCCTTTATACAAAAGAATTGTAACGCAGTGGGAGGCCATTGTCTTTCCCTCCAATGTCTACAATAGAAAACGAGATAAATTTGACACATTCCCCGCACTAGTAATATTCGTATAGCCCCATTCCACTAAATGGCGCTCCCACTGCGCTCCCGCTGCGACCTATGGCTAAGCTGGATTTGTGTATCTTGATTTCATAATTGGAATATCGTGCAAAATGATAAAAAGTATGACTGAAAAACAACAAAACACACAGAGCGTACAAATATCGTTTTTATCTCAAATATTCTTTGAGCGCTCTGCTAGGTTTTAGGTGGCAGAGAACGCGCGTCGTAGTGGAATTAGTTTATTTCAACGTTACAACGAGTCTGATGGACAGATCTTATTGACTGCATGCACATATTCGTTCCACTTTCTCAACAGAATTTGATACATTCCGTCCATTTATAGATAAATTCAACTACACTCTAGAAGGAGACAACCCTTACTGTGTATAAAAAGCTTAACATATCAAAGCATGTTTAGACCTTAGAACTAGTAGCCTAAGTGTAAGTGACCAATAGGCAAATACATGTAACAAGTATATCAACGAATGTTTTGACCTAAGAACTAGTAGTAAAAGTGATACGTCAAACTCGACATGTTGAATAATCTATATACATGTACTTCTACTTGGGTTAATTCTTTTGTATCCACTTGTTTGTCTGTATGTATAGTTGTAGACATTGTGGAGGTCGGTGTATTTTTTGTGGTGTCAATAAAATTGTTGTTTTGTTTCTTTCCCAAACGGCGCCATGAATAATCTGTTTTTAATGTTGTCATAATGGGCGCGCCCACTGGTGACGTATGTACAGCACAATGCATGGCAACAGAAACATTGGTGCAATCGATCTTTCATGCATGACAATTTTAATCTTCTTAAAAGCTAAAAGCACACTCGTTAAATTTGTTTTCGAACGTTGTCGCGAAACTGTTGCGTGCTGTATGTGCGTACATTACACCCTACAAGTGGAATCAAAGACCTGGTTTGACGTTTTTTTTACCGTACTTCCAGTACTGACCGAAGACATCTTTCTCGGGGGTTACTCCAGAGTGGAGTCTTACACCTGCGAAGTACATGACGTCATTGACACGGTTGAGAACACCACACCAGGAGCATGCGCAATGGCGTGCACAGCCCACGGAAGCTGCGAGGCTTTCGTTTACATCCGGGCACTGGGAAGGTGTAGCCTCCTCCCTATGTGTGTTCTGCACCAGAATGACGACCACGTCGCGTATTTGAAAATGCGTAAGAGCGTTAACATTTAATTCCATATTGATAAAACAAACCTGACTAATCTGGCCCAAACCGAAACAGTACAAGTCTCGCCTACTACAAGTTGTGCACCGATCTTATATTACAATATTTCTTCGTTTTGTTTGTCATTTACGATGATAGCAGAAAACGAAAAAAAGTCGGTTTGATTCACATCAGTGGATCACAATGCCTGATTACCAAAAACAAGTTGCGCATTGGGTTACACAAAGGAAGAATATGACACAGTGCAGAAATGTAGACTTGTCCAGGGGTGTTTGTCAACGTTTGTGAATATTGGTCATCCAGGAAATTGAAGAATGAAAATTTGATTCAATCCATACCACTGGATCACAATATGAAAATATCAGACGTTTCAGATGCCATATTTCTTCATCGATTCAAAATAGATGGTAATAGAGTGAAAATAAACACACACTCATACATAGCCTTCATACATACTTTTTTATAACGCCCAAGTAAGGCCCCATTTCACTAGACGACAATTGCGCTGCGACCTTGTCCTCGCTGCGACCTGTAAATTGGATTTGTGTAATCTATCATGCAAAATGTAAACATATGACTGAAAAAAAACACACACACAAACACAACACCAAAAAGCGTAAAATTGTAAATTTTTTCTAAATCTTGCGCGTTATTTCATACGTTGAGCGGTCTGCCAATTCGCTCGGCCGCAGCGATGTCGCCACCCTAGCGGAGCGGGGTGTAACAGACTAAAAAGATGATGATTTATTTCTTTGTACATTATCAGCCGTCCAATGGCCTTGGTTGACACATAGCGATGAGTGCGGACCGGCATACCCGAATGCGGCAGGAAACGCCAGTCAATGTAACCCGGCGTCAGCGCATCCATGTTGCTCCGGTCCGAAAAGGTGTGGGGGAAGCAACACTGACTGCAACTGTCCAACCTGTATCGACTACAGGACCATCAACGGCAGTTTTAGAACAATGGCAAACCCAGTGGATGGTAAGTCTCATTTCGAAAAAAATAAATAAATTTGACTACACTTTGGCGAGGCCTGAAGTACAGGCTGAAAACGGACATCCCACATTGACGTTTTTTACGACTGACGCTGACAACGAAGAACAAGAACTGACAAATATTTATTTCACTTGATAAGTATTTGTAGTTACATCATTTTTTTGTAAACTTTGCAAGAAATGGCAAGTAATGCTGACTAGTAAAACACAGAACGTGTGCATAGATATAGCAAATGCATACTAACTTGGTCGTTTCTTTGTTTAGCGTGTTCTATAACTGCGTGTACCCGAACAGAGAAAGTCTGGACGTAAGATACTATGCATTGTTCTTATCTTGTAGATTTGCAAACTTCTTTGCTTGTTCACTTAGTTGTTTGTCATCTTCCAATGTTTGCGTGTAGGAAGCCACATGAACTTCTAGTAAGGCACGGGATCCAACATTGCACATAGCATGGCCTTTGTACGTGTGAATTGAAGGTCGACCCCGGCCTTTTATCTTAAAGCTTCATGAGCCATTGCACGCTACCTTTCTGGCTATACAAGATTTCTATGGACATTTACTCGGAATGAAATAAAGCCCTATCAAGATGATCAGCTCCTTGCAGTACCAAGCGCTACCGCTAAACGTCCTCGATTTGAGGGTCAGTGCAGAAGAATGGCTTCGCTCATGTGGAAATGTGACTGCAATGAAATTAAGCTTCGCTAGGAAGCAGCTTTTGCCACAACTTCATACCAGCTGTATCTTAGAAGGCAAATTACAGACCGGCGAGTAGAATGAGTGCATGGCTTATCTATGTTCAGTATGCTAGCATGATATCAATGTTAACATTTGTGTGTGAAGGTTCATGAATGTTATGTTAAATCAAACCGCTGAATGTTGAGATGTGGGTACATGTGTTCTCTTCCACAGAATGAATTGCCCTCCCGGTTGCGCGTCTGCTGGTGACATATATGGAGATGGGATCTACTCCTGCGTAAGTACATCTCAGGATTCTAAGATTTGATAGAACATTTTTTGCAGCAATATGAAAGCTTTTTGGCGACGCCTCAGGGGCGAGCCTAATAGTATACTTTACGCCCGATTTGTAAGAATTCCCAGAATTGTTCAGGCATGTTTGGAATGTGTTCGTTATTTCCTGGGGAATTTGTTTTGAAGTGGCCTGTCCCTCTGTTGAATTGGAAGTAACGGGGTTGGCAAATAGTTTGATGGAATGTTTTGTCAAATTGTATGTCTTTGATTTAATCGGGTAGTAATTACGGTTGTTTATTATAGCGTTTATTGTAATGATCTATACATGTATATATAAAGATGTTTTGTATGTAACAAGGGCGAATAATATGTTGCACATATTTTTGGTTGATTAGATGTAATTAGAATAAATGAAAATACGGATAGCTTGATGTTTTAAAAAACTTTTGTTGTTTGAATGAGTGACTCATTTGCAAGTAGCGTATATGTCATCAGTTTTGAGATAGTTGTAATGATCTAGGTTTCGAAAAAAAGGACAGCCATAGTGTGGTTATATTTTTATTCTATGAACATGATAAAAACATATCAATTTGTTTTGAAGCAATGTTGAATATTCCACCTCTTAAGACCCGGCACAGATACGGACATGTCAATGTTTTACGAGATAGAATCGATAACTGTACTATGGATGGAATAGGGGACTCTTATATTGATCTGTACATCGTTCCAAAGGCAGATAAATTACAAAATAACAGATAACTGGGTGAAACTTTACTACATTGTATTTGTTTTGGATTAACAAGTTAGTTGCCGTAGTGGGTCGGCATTGCACTTTAGGGAGACTTTGAGTATACACATGGAAACACTACAATGATATAGACAAAAGATATCATTGGGTACAGAGTTGAGAGGTGCTCAATTTTTTTTGCTAGTATCGTACTTACGTCATTCGTATCAAAGTGCATTCATGATCTTTTGATCAAACTGTAAGTTCTAAATATCATAATGTTATACAAGATAGAAACGTGAACAATAATACGAATACAATTGGGGCTCCTATATTGTCCTGCACATCGTTACAAAGTCAGATGGAATACAAAATATATAACACAAAGTTGGGTGAAACTTCACTATTTCTTTTGTATTACCAAGTTTGCTGTCTTAGTGGTTCGGCATTGTATTTCAGGGCGGTTTTGGGTATACACAAGGATACAACACAATGATATATACAAAAGATATAATTATGCACAGTGACAATGTTAGCAGGTGCACAGTTTTGAGGCACAACCAGACACAGAACGTCTTGAGGAGACACTTGCGTGGCTTGATATGGAATGAAGGGGTGGGGGTGTTGATTTGTGGTGTTAGGCATGGTTAGGGGAACTTGCTATTTGAGGCACAGAAAATGTCTGTCGATATTGATGTTTTACATGTAGATATGTTATCCTGTTTCTGATAAGAGAGAACAGTATGTTACATTCCCTTTTTGCTGATAAGACTAAACTTAAGTGTTTGAAAAGCCTCCATGTAACTTGTCCTCCTGGTACGTTGCCTGGTCTGGTTGCTCCAGCCTTCCTTCATCCTCCCATCCGTATCATCTCATAACTCCTGAAAAAAGCTGATGAATTACTCTCAACTTTGGTTGTACAGCAGTTTCATACATTACATGCAACTAACTATTGGTTGTCAGAACGTGTAAGGGATTAATATTCCTATGATATTCGGTGGAAAATGGAAGATGGCACATGTCTATCTGATACTCTCTACGGTTACGTTGTTCAACTCTACATTTGAAAGCATTCAAGTCCGATCCAAAGGCTAGCTAGAGACGTCCTTTATACTGGACATGTAGAGAATTCATTTGTCTGCTAGAAGTTTCTCATTATACGTGGTCTTATCGACTAACACAAATACATAAACATAATTTCTGCAACTTTGATTTAAAGTCAATGCACATTCATTCACTCACTCACTCACTCACTCACTCACTCACTCACTCACTCACTCACTCACTCACTTACTCACTCACATTGATGGGTAACTGAACTGTTGGGAAAATCTGTAACTCAGGGATATTTGTGTCGGCTGAGCTTAACAGGATATTTATGAATTTGTAACTTTGCAAGAAATATTGCAATGTCGAAAAGATTACGGTACTTATCATCTCTCCCCACACCTACTTACACCTAAAAATTAAACGACAGGCCACAAAACCATTTCTGGGTAAGTTAAATCTAACACGGTAAAATCTAAACGAAATCATGATCAGGTATATGGCTGGCCAGGGGTGCTACATTTCCAAATCAGTTTTCCATCAGACAGTGTGCATGACATATAGTATCCTATTTATCATGCGTAGCCCTAGGTCCTCCTGTGTGAGTGATGCGGAGAATCGTCGTCTGAAGCCTAAAGGCACCTATGTGCTGAGGCGACCGCCCTAAAGCGGGCGCATACCTCTAGCCAAGCAGAAACATGCCCGGGGAGGGCGGGTGGGTACGCTTCAGGCTCCAGACGTGGCCGGAGGACCCGGAGCTCACATGAAAGTGTACTATAGGGCACTATACCTTATTTACATAGGGGGTATGACGTCACACCGTCTGACCAATGGCTGTGCATGTTAAATAGTATCCTATTTATCATGCGTAGCCCTAGGTCCTCCTGTGTGAGTGATGCGGAGAATCGTCGTCTTTCGCTTTCGCCGTCTCTGGCTGTTGAGCCCATTCCTTCCGTTTTATTCTCCACATCAGAACATACTAAGATACTTGATGCCTTCTCACCTCCCCCTCTCTCATCTTGACTCTCCCAATCATCCCTTGCTCATCTCCCTTATTCTTATCTTTATCACCCCTCCCTTATCTTACCCCTCTCTCATAAGATGCCCACTCTCATGCCACTCTCACTTTTGTCCTACCCCTTCCTCATCGCGCATCCATCCTACCACCAGCCTTTCCTTACCTAAACCCCTCTCTTACCATCCCAAACCTAAGAAAAACTAATCTTCCCCCTCCGATGCCTTTCTAACAGTTTGTACCGCATAATTCTTAATACCTTATTCCGACAAAATCTCAGTCCCGGACGAGTGCAGTTATCGTTCAAATCCCTCAGACAAAACCGCCTTCTATAGCCGGAACCAGTCCGAACTCCCTATTAAACCTCTCTGTTAGGGTAAGTGGCGAAACAATTTCGCCTCACCAATTGGTGTTGTCTGACCCTACATCTCACATCGAAGCTCAACACTTTTCGCTGCCATAAAAGCAGAACGACCACACGCCGCCCCGTGGGCAGACAACAATGAGGCATTCAAGTCCACCGATAAACCTGGAATTCTACGTTCCCTTGTTACAATGACTTACCAAAAACAAAAAAAAAAGGTTTAACCGTGTCAGAGACTGCGCCGTATACCCAACGCCTGCTTGAACTTGAACCGCGCCCTTCATGACCAGATGGATCAAAGCCTTCCTTAGACCTTACCCACTCAAGCTGGACTGTCCGATACTATTACCATGGAACATATTCCGACTCCACCTATACCCCTGACTTTCCCAGCCAAAATTACCAGAGCCACGCGCTCTTAAGACTGAAAATTAGTGGATGACTTGACCTGACAAAACCCCCAAATTCAGTCCTCCCAACATTCAACAGTCCCTTAACAACATGAGACTACGCCCAAGGACAAACAAAATGTTGCATATCCCAATTCAGGAAGACTCGTGTCACACACCATCGGTTTGCTCCCAGAAAAAAGGGGAACATTCAACGAATGGACATTACGAGGGTGTTAGGCGTTATCCCCCAGGCTGAACTCTAAGAAAACTCTTACCAGGACTCAAAGCGTACCAAACAAAACAGCGCTTATACTTCCTCAGGAAGGTATAGCCCCTTCATCTCTGCAATAACGACCCTATTACGGTGTATACCTCCCACACTCATCACTTTCTCGAAAAATGCCGCTTCAGACAGCCAAAAACGTGGATAAGTGAAAAAGATCGAGGGGGTCGAACAACCGCCACCCTGCGTGTGGAATATACCTCCTACGCCACCGCCTACTCCCAACTGGAACTGCTACCCATCCGCTCACCGCGTAGAACTCTGAGACATTCACTGAGATACTCGTCCGATCAGGGCAACTTTTTAGCAACTACTGCTATCAACTAGAGGAAACAACAATGTTCCCGGTCGCGACCGTCAAACAAACCTGACCCTCACCATGACTGGACTGGATATTATACGAACAGTGTATACCTGGACGGACCAGCTCTCTGAACGCCCAATAGTAAACTGACGCCACTTAAGGCCCTTCTGGCCGCCCTGTTCCCTTTTCCCCCGAAATAAAACCATTCCCAAATGTACAAAACCCTACGGGCTCCAACTCCGACCTTTCACAGCCCAGCTGTATGTAGCTAATGGAGCAAAATAAAGTATCCAAGTATCCAAGTATCCAAGCTCGCTACGAGTGTATTTTACCGACATCTGGACGTCGTCGAAACCAAAACTTCCATAAAAACTTGCCAACCATGCCATACTCTCTCAGAAGGCTTCCCAAAGATTTCACGAGTAAGCCTTCCCCTTGTAGAGAAAACAAATTTGCTACCCCTGGTTTACCCACTCCGCCTAAAACACACAATGCCAGCTGCAGGAGTACTCGTTACACTGACTTACAAGTGGTGGGACTAACACTTTCAAGTTTGCGGATAATCTTGCCCTTTAACACACCATACCAACCCAGCGTCCGGAGCATTGCACTGAGACGCGACCTCGCGAGTCTGTACCTTCAGCAGCCTCAAACTGGCTTTCCCTAAACTCTAGACAAACTGCCGCCTTTACTTCACTTCCCTTCCACGATATCTTACCAGAGTTCTCTCCTGTGTCACCTGTCTCATCTGTGCTAGCCGTAGGTGTTGTACTTTCCTTTTCCCCGAAGTCATCCAGTAGTTAGCTCGTTCATGTGGAGATTGTCCTACGTCCTCTGCAAAAATCTTTCCCTCAACAGCAGCCAGGAGTGGAATCACCCCCTCTCAGCCACATGCAAATACCCACTCCAGCGTGAACAACAGACTCTGTTATCCCGCGCAAACTTAAGTTTTAGCGAACATCAAAATTGTGGTGTGTGCAGTGCCGACATTCCTTCTTACCAATCCACGATCTCTTGTCAACAAAACTGACGGATTCCAGGCCATTCTATCGAGCAATAACGTGGACATTGCTGCGATCTCTGGGCCCTGGTTTTCTCTTTCCACGCCACAAGAACGTCAGACGAGAGATACCCCGTGTACTCTAAATGTCGCACAGATCGCCGCGGCGGTGGGGCAGCAGTGTAGGTGCGCGACGGCATACCTTCCTGTGTCATATCTGAAATCACCGTCCCAGAACAGCTGGAATACCTGTGGGTGTACGTGCGACCACAACGCATGACTCGTCAGTTTTCGACGATCACCGTACACACCTCGTACTCACCGCCGCCGTCACCGCACGACGCTTAACTCATAGAACACCTCATTTCATTTCCGGATCAACTGCGTCATCATCATCACTGTCGCCGCTTTCATCTGTCGACGAAGCGGGCCACCACTGCTTTCCACGCACTTCTGTCCAAAGCCTGCCTTCTCACTCCTTCCCAAGTGAAGCCCAGCTCCTCCAAGTCTCTCATGACAGTTTTCTCCCATGCAATCTGTTGACCTCCCCTCCTTCTTCTCCCCTGTGGTACCCAGTTTAATGCCATCCGTGGGAGGCGTGTCCTTGGCATTCTTGCAACATGTCCAAGCCACCTTACTCTTGCTCTGCGCACCAAAGTAGACAAACAGGGTTGACCCGTTCTCCTGCGCACTTCCTCGTTGGAGATGTGCTGTTGCCATCTCACCCTCAGAATGGCTCGTAACCACCTCTGATCAGCAACATCAAGACGTTTTTCTTGTTTCACTGTCATTTGCCAGGTTTCTGAGCCATAGCATACTGTCGAAAGCACACATGAGTTGTATATTCGGATTTTGGTTCTGAGCTTTATGTGTCTGTCCTTCCATACTCTTTTCAGCTTTGCAAAGCTTGCGGCTCCAAGCCCAATTCTTTTCTTTATTTCCACACTGGCATTATTTCATTTGGTTGCTGTGCTGCCTAGGTAGGTAAACTGCGGCACTTCTTCCAAGTCTTCTCCATTCAGCTTCAGTGGAGCTACCCCATCCTGGTTTAATGTCATCACTTTTTTTTCTTGCTTATGCGTAGGCCTATTGATTCCCCAGTCACAGAGAGGGTATCTGTTTTTTCCTGTATGCTTTGTCTGATTTCGCCCAGTAAAGCCAGGTCGTCGGCAAAGTCCAGGTCTTCTAGTTGCCCACGTCGTGACCATGGTATGCCCTGGTTTCTACCTGAGACAGATCTCATGAGCTAGTCAATAGCAAGCCCGAAGAGTAAAGGGGACAGAATGCACCCCTGTCGTACTCAGGTAACGACACCAAACCATTCTGAGAGGTCACCACCGTCTAGCCTCACCGCACACTCACATCCGTTGTAGAGTCCCTTAATCACGCGTGTTAGTTTCTCGGGGATGCCATAGTACCGAAGTATTGACCACAATGTTGGTCTGTGGACGCTATCAAATGCCTTCTCAAAGTCTACGAAGTTGATAGTAAGGGGTTTCTCGCGGGCAGCATATTTTTCCAAGATTTGCCTTAGAACAAATATCTGGTCAATGTACGACCTCCCACTCCTAAACCCAGCTTGTTCTTCTCGCATAACTTTGTCTACTGTAGCTTTGATTCTATTGAGTAGAAGGCTAGACAGTACTTTTCCAGGCAGAGATAGCAGGGCTATTCCTCGCCAGTTGTCACACAAAGTCAAGTCTCCCTTTTTTGGCAGTTTGACAATAACAGCTCGTTTCCAGGCAGTTGGTACTTCCCCAGTTTCTAAGACTAGGTTACAGATCAGATGTAGCCATTCTACAGAAGCTGTGTCCCCTGCCTTCAACTGCTCCGCTGTTATATTGTCCTCCCCCGGGGACTTTCTTAGCTTCAGATTTCTAATAGCCTTTCACTTCTTCTGTGGTGAAGGGTTCCGCATCAATTAGCAGATCTGATTCAGCTGGTGGTATTTCAGGTGGGTTTTCAGGGATGGGTCTGTTGTACACAGAGGCAAAATGTTCCGCCCACCTCTTGCCCTGTCTGTGTTCATCCGTAAGCAGATGCCCATCTGTGTCTTTCACTGGCTGCAATTGTTTTTCCTTTGTTCCACCTGCTATTATCCTAATTTTCTCGTACACCACACGACTATTACCAAGTTCTGCTGCCCTTTCCGCTTCTTTTGCCTGTTCATCATACCAGTGTTGTTTGTCTCTGTTTGCCAGCCGTTTTACTTTCTTTGCTTGCACCACTAACCTCTGTCGGTTTCCACGAGTGTTCCTGTTGCAGGCAATTTGTTTCAGGGCCCCTCTCTCTTCTATGGTCTGCCAGGTGTCCTGTTGTATCCAGGGTTTTACTGCTGGCTGAAGCTTGTCTAGATTTTTTTCTGCAAAGCTGTTGACTACATTACTGAACTGTTGGTATGCCTCTTCCACATTTACAGCAGGATCTAATTTTGACAAACTATTTTGCAGTTCCACCTGGTAGGCTTTTTGTAGCTTGATGTCATTCTTAAGTTTGTCCAAATTGTAACGCTTGATGCCTTGTTTTCTTTTCTTCTGTTGCTTGAATTTCACTATCCAGTCTACTATGACTAGATGGTGGTCACTGTCTATGTCGGCTCCTCTGTACACCCGACAATTCATTACTGTTTGTCTTTGTCCTATGGAAATGCAAATGTGGTCGATTTGGGTGCGCGTTTGGCCATCTGGGGAATTCCAGGTCCACTTGTGGATATTAGGATGCTTAAACCATGTTCCTGTAATTCCATATCCTAATGTGCTACACATCCCGATAAGTCTCTCACCGTTGTCGTTACAAGTCCCAGTTCCTTCTGTCCCCATCACATTGGAAACACCGGCATTATCAGAACCGACCCGTGCATTGAAGTCTCCCATAAGGAATGTAGTGTCGTGTCCGGGCACCCGACTCACCAGACTCTCCCGCTGGTTACAAAATGCATCCTTGTCAGAGACCTCAGACACTTCAGTTGGTGCATACACCTGTATGATTGTAGTATTACCATGCACTGTTCTAAACCTGGCTCTGATTATCCGAGGACTTACCGGCTCCCATTCCACTAGTGAATTTGTTGCTCTTTTTGATAGGAGAAGTCCCACGCCTTGTCGATGGATTCCATCACTTCTGCCTGACAACAGTAAAGTCTTTCCTCCCCCTATTCTCTTCTTGTCGTCTACTGGGAGGTGTGTCTCACTTATGCCCAACACCTCTAACCTGTATTCCTCAAAAGACTCGCAGAGTTGTTCTATTTTTGTGGCTTGATTCAATGTTCTTACATTCCATGTTGCAATTCTTGCCGGAATTTTTGCTGATGGAAATCCTTGTGCTGAACTTTGTAATCTGGACATGTTTATAACAACTGCGTACAGCTTTTTAGAACATTGGTATCGGCCATCTAGGGGACTTCAATCAAATGTATACCCCCAACATCCTCTTAGATTGTGCTCTCTCAGGATCTCTCAAGTTGTTCGGAACAGCACCAGGGGAAGCGCCAACCTTAATCTTATCGTGACAAAACCATGAAAAAGTGCTAAAAAACTACCGACATCCTCCCACCGATTGAACTCAGTAACCACTGCCGTAACCTGGAAAGCTCAAGTGAAGCTGAAACAAAATGACTGTAGAAAGATGCCTACTCGTACCATTCACGAGCCTAATCTGAGCAACTTTGGCAGATGGACTACTACCCAACCTTGGAGAGAAGTTTTCACTGCAACCACGACTGACGAAAAGGCTGACGCCTTCTATAGCCCCCCTGACCTGTGCCATCGCCAAGTTCTGCCCCAACTAAAACTGTCAAACTACACCACAGTGACAAACCCTGCAAAACACCCAGAATCAATCACCTGATAAAGCAGAGACAGAGAACTTTCACGTCTGGAAGTCTCACCGTCACGTCTAAGTTCTACAGGGACAAGGCTCAAAGAGAGAGGGACGCAAGAAGGGCAAACCTAGGTCATGGTACAACGGTCTCAAGGTCATGTGAGACATGAACAAAAAGGCCAAACTTGATCCACGCCCCCGGTATCGATCAAACCGACCACACTGCCATAGCCCCCGCCCTCAATGCTTAATTCGCGGATGTGTCTCAGTCACTGCCACCCTTGGAACTGCCATCTCTCCCGTCACTCCTACCGGCCAAACCTTTACCTGACCTCCAAGTCCTGAATGTTTACTCAAACTTGCGGTCCACCAACAACTACAAGAGTCCCGGTCCCGACAACATGCCTGCCTGTATTCTACAGGATTTCACATGTGAACTGAGCACGCCTCTCTGTGACTTACACAACCCATTCAGTTAGGTAAGGCATCGTTTCTAGTCACTGAAGGGAAGCTAACGCAGTTCCCCTGTCAACGTCTAGTCAACCAAACATCGACGAACTCCGACCCATATCACTTATTCCAAAGTCGTCTAAACTCAGTGAACGCTTCGTGGCAGATTGGATAAGGACAAAATATATTTAAAAGACTAGATCCCCGCCAATTTTGCGGCAGGAAACAAAGATCGACGACACACGCCCTGGTCAACTTGGTTGACTTCCTGTGCAAACCCATGTCATTGCCAAAGTCAATCTGTACACTTGTTACCACCGACCTGTCTAAAGCATTTGACAAGGTTGACCACATAAATGCTATTCGGTCCTTGCTAGATATCGGTGTTCGCCCGGCCGTGATACCCTGGATCCGTAGCTTCAAGACTGAGCGGAGGCAGAGGGTGGTCTACCAGGCCGCGTTCTCAGAACAATTTACAAGGAACAATTCCCGGACCTGCCATCTTCACTTGTGTGTGACGCAAACCACTGCGTAGTCGTTCATCTTACCCAGCCCTCTTAAAGTCAACTGCAAGAGCAATTTCAACACACGTCGTCTTTAAATTGCCGATGGGCTTATGCCAGGCTTCTGTCACACGCGGTTTCCCTCAGTCTATGTCCTATCCCTGCCTGTGTAAAAAGCAGGGTGGGGTGTAACGAAGCCAACCCATGCTTCACTCTCCTTTCAAGACCTCTTCCCAAAAGAGTAAAATGAAGGCGCTATGACTGGACCGCCGGTAGCCTGTCAATTAAGTCACACACAAAAAAAATAGTGACTTGCAATTGAGCTTGTAGTCTGCCCGCGGGGCCCGACGGTGCATCGCCCGGGACTTTCTCAGTGAAGCCACCAAATGGTGACTCGAGCTCGTAGCTTTCCCGCGGCACCCCACGGTGCCCCGCCTGGGACCTTCACCATGAAGTCACAAGAATGGTGACTTGAGCTCGTAGCCTGTCCCCTCGGGATTCTCACCGGCTCTCGGTTAAACCACACATTTTTACTTGAGCTCGTAGCCTGTCCCTTCAGGACCCTCACTGACTCTCGGTTAAAACACACATTTTTCTTGAGCTCGTGGCCTGTCCCTCCAGGACTGTCTCTCGGTTAAAACACACATTTTATTTGAGCTCGTGGCCTGTCCCTCCAGGACCCTCACTGTCTCTCGGTTAAAACACACATTTTATTTGAGCTCGTGGCCTGTCCCTCCAGGACTGTCTCTCGGTTAAAACACACATTTTACTTGAGCTCGTGGCCTGTCCCTCCAGGACTGTCTCTCGGTTAAAACACACATTTTACTTGAGCTCGTAGCCTGTCCCTCCAGGACTGTCTCTCGGTTAAAACACACATTTCATTTGAGCTCGTGGCCTGTCCCTCCAGGACTGTCTCTCGGTTAAAACACACATTTTACTTGAGCTCGTGGCCTGTCCCTCCAGGACTGTCTCTCGGTTAAAACACACATTTTACTTGAGCTCGTGGCCTGTCCCTCCAGGACCCTCACTGTCTCTCACGGCCTTCCTCCAGCCCGTACCTCTCACACGGCACTTTCTCCCGCTGGAGGCACTCTCTCAGAACTCCCTGAGACGAGCACGAATGAAGAAATGGACGGCAAATGAAGCAAAAAAAAGGTAAGCAAACTGGAACCAAAAGCTCCGCAAGTAAAACAAACTCACGTTTACGTGGAGAGCGTCAGTCCCTAGGGTTTTCCGCGGATCCACGAGGGCAACAGAGGAGGTCGAACCAGGCCCGCGGGCTGTCCATGTGCTTCCGCATGCTGCATCTTGGTGGTAGGGTTCGTGCCAGTTGTAAAGAACGTCAAGATCCACCATTCCTGTACACACATAATGCAGATCATTAGAACATGGCCGGGATCAGGTCAAAACACGATCAACCAAACATACCCCCGACAACCGTTCACACAACTCGATTAAGCAACAACACATCTCCACCCGTACAAAGCCACATACGCTCTTTTTTCCCCCCTGCCTGGTCCCCAAAGGTGAGCAAGCCACGATAACATGGGCAGCCCAGGCCTTTCATGCCTCACAACCGTCACAAGCTGTCGCACCACTGACGGAAGACAAACCACTACAATCTTACACACGTACCGGTGACGGAAACAAGTAAGGCATGAGAATAATTTAAAAAAAAATGCACATGTCGGTATTAACCCTAGTCCTGCTACGCCCGGCAATTGCCGGGTTGCACCTTCTAGTACTGTATGCTAGCCCTGACAATTGCTGGGTTGAGAATATTTCTAGAATGCGTACGTTGCACCCGCGCGGTTGTTGTAAAGCGTGGTAACTGAAATTGAGCAATATCAAACGAGTACCCTTTCTTTCAAATTTTTCTGGGCACTTCAGCAATGGGGGTATATATTTGCTCTGGAACTCCAGCAGGACAAGGGTTAACCTGTAACCTGGGGAACTGCCGCCCGAATCCGCTTAAGCCCAAGGCAGGGGGATGCTGCAACACGACGATACAGGAAAAAATCCCGTCTTGGTGGACAGTCCCGGCACTGAGCTAGAGCAAACCCCACCACGAGGAGACAGACGAAAACCCTGCCTCGCAAAAATGGGGACAAAAATGTCATTTTTAGAGCAGAGTCAAAAAAAACACATGAAAACGTCAACACTCTCAAACTGCAACACTCAAAAACGTAAACTGCGTGCCTCCCTTGCTTTTAAAAGCGAAGGATGGCAACAGATTCTAACCCTCACAAAAAACAATCCCAAAATGGCCATCTTGCTGTTCTGAGATTTGGGCATCAAATCTAAACAGAAATCCCCGGCTCCAGCCTGCAACGGTCACCAAAAACGGAACAAAAAACATCAAAACAGCCGACCTCTAAATCTGCGTCGCTCATCCACGTTGGTTGTACGTATCCCTGGCCTTCCACCGCAAAGGATGTCACTGGATTCTATCCCTGAAAGAAAATTTCCTCGAGGTAGCCATCTTGCTACCCAGCGCCTCGGCCACCACTGCTGTCCGTCAATCCTCAAATCTGGCTCGAAGGGTCACCAAAACACACAAATACCATACAAAAAATACAAACGTACCAGCAAAACACACACCCAAACTGGAAAAAAGCGCCTCTCGCCCATCTCCGAAGAGGATTGAAGTGGATTCTACACGGCCACTGAAAATGAAAAACAACCACGCTCTACGGCGACCGAACGTAAAGCACGGCCTAAAACTTACCTCCAAATGACCACAACCACAACATAAAACGACCACAAAAACACATCCAGAAAAACGGAAACGGGGACAAAACACTAACCGTTCACAAGAATTACCCGGACAAAAGAATTCTCTCACAAAACGCAACCAGAACCACTTAAAACGAGAAACAACAAAGCATAGCGCCACGCCACAAAGCGCTACTATACGCCCAACCTTATGGGAAACATCAGAGTGCCACGTAGCCAAACAGACCGCCTCGGGCTTCATGATCAACTCGAACACCTCCCGCCGAAGACGTGGGCGACAATCGGCACATTTCTGCTTGGCTCACGGGGAGTGACGAGCGGAAGGGTCGACGTGTGGAGCACACGGAGCTCACATGAAAGTGTACTATAGGGCACTATACCTTATTTACATAGGGGGTATGACGTCACACCGTCTGACCAATGGCTGTGCATGTTAAATAGAGGACATGTCGTTAGTAACCACTGTGTTCGACAATAGAATAAATGAATTACTCCACGAAATATCGGGGTGATCAAACATAGAAACGGCAGAGTCTATGTGTACAGAAACATATGCGCCGTGCAACAGGTTCAGACCTTAAACTTTACTGACCTTCAGACCGCTATCTGAATCTCTGTCAGAGGGAAGGCGTGGTGTCGTTTCAACTTCCTGGCCTTTTCCTCGGCTCCGGACGGGCGGAGGTCCATGGGGCCGGCGGTGCCCGCTTTGTGGTCTATTCTTTGCTTTCTTGAGTACCGAACCTGCTAAGCCTTCCCCTTTCTGTTCTTCTGGGGCGCTCTAATATCCCTGAGTACAACCTTAACAAAGTCAGATCGAATATCATGACAATATTTGATTTGAAAACTTACCGAGGAGTGGATGCATTTATTACTAACAGTACTACAATCACTTTGATGGAATTTTAAAAGAAATCACGAATGCATTACCCCAGTGGATTGTTTTGGAGTAGCCCTAGAGTCAGACTGTGAAGTATTTGGACTGAAAAGGAGTGTGTGGTATTTGGACTGAAAAGGGCCGCCTTTGTTGCTTTGTATGTAAAATACATGGTTTGGAGAACTTGCTTATTTGAGACACAGAAAGTGGCTGTCGCTATTGATGTTTTACATGAAGATAATCATGCTTCTCTTTTTCTGACATAAGAGAGAACATAATGTTACATTCCCTTTTTGCTGATAAGACTACAAACTAAACTGTTTGAACAGCCCCCATATGCATGTAACTTGTCCTCCTGGTACGTTGTCCGGTCTGGTTGCTCAAGACTTCCTTCATCCTCCCATCCGTATTATCTCGTAACTCCTAGCTGGAAAAAAAAAAGCTGATGAATTTCTCTCTGTTTTGGTTGTACAGAAGTTTCATACATGACATGCAACTATTGGTTGCCAGAACATGCAAGGGATTAATATTCCTATAATATTCTTTGGAAAATGGAAGATGGCACATGTCTATTTGATACTCTCTACGGTTACGTTGTTCAACTGTACACTTGAAAGCATTTCCGATCCAAAGGCTAGAGACGTCCTTCATACTGGACATGTGGAGACTTTGTTTGCTAGAAGTTTGTCATTATACGTGGTCTTCTCCACTAACACAAATACATAAACAAAAAATTTCTGCAACTTTCATTTAAAATCAATGCACATAAATGGGTAACTGAACTGTTGGAAAAAATCTGTAACTCAAGGATATTTGTGACGACTGAGCTTAACAGGATATTTATGAATTTGTAAGTTTGCAAGAAATATTTGAATGTCGAAAAGATTAGGGTACTTATCACCTCTCTCTCAACCCGTGCAAAGAAGTTTGCACAAATTAAACGACAGGCCACAATGCCATTTCTGGGTAGGTAAGTAAAATCTAACAGGGTAAAATCTAAACGAAGTCATGATCAGGTATATGGCTGGCCAGCGATGCTACAATTCCAAAACAGTTTTCCATCAGGCAGTGTCCATGACATCTAGCGCTCGTTGTCATTTAAATGTACGCATTTTGTAACCTCCGTTACCGTTTGAAGTAAGGCGTTTCTGACATTCAGATTTGCACATATAGGGTGCCAACCTGTCATTCTTTTATGACGACTGAAAACTTTTTTTTGCTTTCAAAAATTACAGTTTCGCATATTATATGTGGCATATCTTAATGTCAGAAACGTCTTACTTCAAACTGCAACGGAAGTTACAAAATGTGTACATTCAAATGAGAACGAGCGATAGAAGACATGTCGTTTGTAACCACTGTATTCGACAATAGAATAAATTCAGACCGTAATTACTCCACGAAATATCGGGGTGTTCAAACATAGAAACGGTAGAGTCTATGTGTACAGAAACATATGCGCCGTGCAACAGGTTCAGACCTAAAACTTTACCAACCTTCAGTCAGACCGCTTTCTGAGTCTCCGGCCGTCAGGTGTGGGTCGTTTCAACTTCCTGGCCTTTTCCTCGGCTCCGGACGGACGGAGGTCGATGTTGAGTCCAAGGGGCCGCAGGTGCCCGCTTTGTGCCCGCTTTGTGGTCTGTTCTTTGCTTTCTTGAGTACCGAAGCTGCTAAGCACTCTGCTTTTTGTTCTTGATTGAAGATCGAAAGAATTGACGAGGAATTTTGAACAATGGATCCAACTTCTTTACACCGTCATCCTTATACATTACACAAATTGTCAAATGGCATCCTAAAAGCGTGCTTGACTGTCCGACTGTACATGTCTTTGTCCTGTTGCATACTGCTGGTTCCGCCTTGCAGCGCTCGGTTCGTTAGCGTTGCTATGGGTACGCCCTGAGTTGGCGATTGGTTGCGCCCTGTTGTCGATTACGCCCTGCTGTCGGTGATTGGTTACGGCCATCTCTCGGTTGCGCCCAGCTGTCGTTGGTTGGTTGCGCCCTGCTGTGGGCGGTCTAGAATTAGAAAGTCCCGCCCTGACATCCGAAGTGACACCCACCAGCTGGATGAAAAAAATAGTTATTGGCCATGGCCTGTCTGTCTGTTTGTGTTTCCGGATTTTTGTAATCAGCATAACTGAAGAACCTCTGGATGGATTATAATGATATCTGGCATGAAGGTAGGAGTTGGGAAGACGAATGTCAAGGTCGATTTAGGGCCGCCTGGTATGTGACCTTGGTACTGCAGCAGAACTTTCGTTTTTTGTATCATTTGACCTGGGCGTGCCATGATCTTGATTTTTTGGTGGCAAATAACTTGTAATGTAACGAGGAAGTGTTTTAGGTGTGGGCCTCCTAGCAGCTTGCTCTGGAGCTGCGTTCTTGTCAAAATCTTCCAAGGATGATACTAGGTAACTGATGAAAGGAACGACGGATTTCTATGATATTTAGTATCTAGTTTAAGCCCCGGTTACACATAACCGAACATGGCCTCCCGACTCTCCCCCGACCATGGTTAGAGTGATTCTGGAGTATTCGGCTGCGCCAGCCGAATGTTTTGAAAATTTCAAAACATTCCAGATTCGGCTCTGGACGGAGGGACTGGAATGGATTGGCTGGTGTTCGGCGCGGTTTGCTGGTGTTCGGGTGGTGTTCGGGAGTAAGTCAGCAGTAAAATTAGAACCTTAACCACGCCAGAACCACTGCTGACTTACTTCCAACTAGTTTCCAACCTACCCATGACTCACCATACGGCCGTAGACAAATCTCTGCTAACTCATTCCCAACCAAACTGACTACTACCAGAACAGGGCGAATCACCCAGACCTTCACACGACCAAAAACAGAGAAAAAAAGCTAAAAGCCGTATTTAAGCTAACTGTGATCCGAATTCGATCTATTGGTGATGTTAACAACATAGCAGAATGGATTATTTTGATTAAAAATGAGAATAACCCCTCTTTTGAAAGTGGCTGAATATGTTCCATTCGTGAGAGGGTTAGCAGCCGGTCGGGAATTAGTCAGGAGAGATTCGGCTAAAGGTAGGGATGGTTGGGAGTTGGTTAGAAAGCATTCGGGGTTTGGTTGGGGGTACACCGTGTATTGGTTAGGAGATGATTGGGACATGTTCGGGGCAGATTCGACGCATGCTCGGCGCCAAAGTGTGGCCTAATTCTGCTCTCGAACTACCGCCGAGCCGAGTTGGCTAGCGTTTGGGAGCCATGTTCGGCTATGTGTAACCGGGGCTTGTGGTGGATCCCCGGAATTTAACTGGGACACATGAAATAGGAAAGCGGTGTGCTCCTGATACACAACTTGGTTTAAGGTCACTCGAATGAACGCACATTCCATTTAATTGCACTGAATTCCAAAATCCCAAACCGGTTCCCATTCACTGTATTGTTAGTTACTCCGCATATCTGCACCGCGCATTGACACCAATGCCGGATAACTGCACCAATTTTTTTCAAAAATCTAACTAAAAAGGTGCGCTAAAAATCGACAAACGCGGTACACATGAGCCGATACCTGCCGGTGTAAAGGCACAATACCACCAATATATTTAAAACTGTTTTGAGTAACAAAAGAAGGCGGGCACCATTGACAGTTACGTTGATAGGAATCGTATGGGAGGTCCCTGGCGTGTAGGCACCATTAAGAGACGTACGCCTACCAAAGGCAGCATTACGCTTTGGACAGCATGCTGTACTCAAAAAAGATTGGTCTCTACCGGTAGGTCCTGTACACTGTCTTATTACTGTGAATGCATTTAAGTTCGCAGGGATTTGATTTCGCGTTAAGGATGACACGGGCTATCGGAGTTGTGTTTTCTTTGCTGTGCGAATCAAGGATATTTTCTCTGTCTACATGTGTGCCTAGCCATTGTTTTAAACATCTTTATTGGAATTATAAGCACATGTATAACAGTCATGTAAGGATATTAGTACATGTTCGTAAACCCTGCAACTGGATCAGTGAACTCAATATTTTCCTGGTTCTATGATTTATGGTAACGCAAGAACTGTTTCGCTAGCTACTAAGATCAAGAAAAAAACATGTTAAGTTTAATCTGTACAATATCTTGGTAAACTTTACAATATTATTGTACATGTCCTTGAATACTGTATATGTGAATGATGTTAATAACTGCATAATTTCGTCTGTTTTCTTTGTGCTAGTGTTTCTAACTTACAATACAAATGGTGGTGCGGTCCAGCTGGGCATTTCGCATAATTGCACCAGCCGGATAATTGCACCAAAAACGCTGACAAATGGGTGGTGCAGTTCGGATTCTACTGTACTAATTAAAGCATATTAGCCTGGGTGCCATCCTATTTCTACCGGGGCTCCTACACTCGCTACCCTAACTACTATTTTTTTTCTAAACGTTAAATCGCGGGCGGATTCAATCACTTCCAAAGTGCCAAAATTGTCAATCTGAAAACATCTTTTGGAAGCTGACACTTTCCACCATCTCACTGGCGAGTTTGTTTGGTCAGATGTAGTCGTTAACGCAAGTTAGAAAGCGATTTGTCGGGTCATGGCTGATACGAATCTGAGTTTCAATGCGATTCACGTGGTTTGATTGGTCGGGGTGATGTATATGTATTGTTGGGTGAGAGGGGGGGCAAGTACAGTGTATAGTAGGAAGAGATTCAATCATGTTAACTTTCGACAATTGCAGAACATCTTTATGACAAACAGAACATGGTAGTTGGTACAGTGGAGTCCGACCGTCGTCCTGGTAATTTTACGCGCATCTAGAAAATAGACAAATCAGGCAAGGCAATTGCAGGAGTTATGATGAATTTCGGATATGATATAGACTGGTGTAAACCAGAATACAACTATTTGTCATTAACGAACATCCATTAAAGGTAACCTTTCCACCGTCGCCATGGCAATGCTTTTTCATTGCCACTCTTGTTATAATTAAATTCATTTCGGTTTTACACACCATTGCTGATAATATGCATTAGTTTTATTCGTGCTTCTACAAAACAGGAACCTAGCAAAGTACGCCAAAAATAGTTACTCAAGCAACTGCATAAAATGTTATGCAGTTGCTTGAGTAACTGTTTTTGGCGTATCTTACTAACTGGATGTCTAACCTTCATCAACGAACCTGGCAAAGTGTTCTGTTCATTCCACATATACTGCAGTATTCTCCAATCTGCAAGGCGGCGATCCATGACGGCTGGATCACTGATGTGAATGGCTTACCCGTTACTGTAAGGATGATAGCCAGCGCCCCCTACTCTGGCAGTTCCGCACGGAATGGAATCACTTCACAAAAGTAAGTAGTACCTAAGTTATGACATACCATACCAGACCACACTTTGTTTGGCACCCCAAACTAAAATTTCCTGAAATGTAATCTTAGATATTTTATTCGCTATATCCGTACTGAAAGTAATAATACCTCTACAATGTTAATTACAGTTACAAATAAACTTTGGTTCAAATTTATTGTTTTTTTTTATTACAGCTACGATGGAACGGCCATAAAGACATACCACTTCGCTCCTGGTACGTGCACCTTTTTATAGTTCATAAGTGATAAACTGTTGATTTGTCCTTTCTTCACTTTTCTAACCTGCTCTTCTTCTCTTGATTACTTCCAGTCATTTTTAGTCAGGTCTCCAAAAAGAAGTATATTTTGCTGTTGACATAGGAAATATATCAGTTCCATTATAAAATTATGATGATTTGCGTCAGTGCTGCATTTTTCCCAAGTCACCAAGGCTTCTTTGCTGGGCTCTTTTTTTATTCATGGAGGGGGGGGGGGGTAGGTCTTATCATATTTCACTCCATACCGTAGATATGGGAGTGAAATATATTGTTTTTGGGACATTTCTTCTTAACAATCCTGAGCTATGAAATGGTTAATTAAGTACATTTTTTGTTCTTTTAATTGGGTATAATGCGCAGTTTTCTTATCATATTTCACTCCATACCGTAGATATGGGAGTAAAATATATTGCTCTTCGAGACGATTCTTCTTAACAATCCTCCGCTATGACATGGTTAACTAAATATGTTGTTTTTCTGTTTCAGTTTGCGGATCTACTCTGACCGTGATGTCCCGCGACCG
The DNA here is from genome assembly GCF_035083965.1 of Branchiostoma lanceolatum. Lineage (NCBI taxonomy): Eukaryota > Metazoa > Chordata > Leptocardii > Amphioxiformes > Branchiostomatidae > Branchiostoma > Branchiostoma lanceolatum. The sequence goes on along the minus strand of NC_089723.1, from coordinate 9,765,465 downwards.
GACGTTCTACTCCAACAACCCTTACGAGAATTTTGAGAACTGCAGCCTAGTTCTGAAGGCGCCCGATGGCTATGTGCTGAAGATGACCGTTAGCGATGTTCACATTGTTGACGGGGATCACTTGGAGGTACATATAGCTGTAATTTTGGATCATCTTTATGGAATATGTACTGTCTACTTCTCCTGCTATGGATAATCCATGTCGTGAGCGTGTGGGCTCACATTTACTATACTGTTGGATGTAGATTTGGGTTTGGTTTGGGGACCACCTAGCCGGATGGTAAGAAGTACAGTCAATCCTGGTCGGGCAACCACCTGGCACGGGCGACCACCTCCAGTCAAAAGCCACATTAAAAAGTTCATTGTCATTTAAGCCCTCCCGCCCATACCGTCCCGGAATATGCCTCATGTTCTACGCGCCTAATCATTATAATACTAAAGGAGGTGGTTGTGAGAAGTATTTATACATTAGCATAGTACGGTGGAATCTCGTGGGATGGGGTGTGTGTGCGGCGCATTTAACACCATGTAACTAGGTATTCCTAATCACCTAATCTAGCAGAACAAGTCAGCCGTAATGAAATAGAAAACTATTCTATTCTTATCAGATCTATGATGGTCCGAGCAAGGATGCGCCACTTCTCCAGCGTCTTGAAGGAACAACCCAAGGAACGACCTTGTCAACCACCTCCAACGTGGCCTACCTGCTCCAGTAAGTTAACCCTATCTAGACCGGGCTTTTTTGAGACTTCTTGGACCGGGGGGGGGCTCTTTCGACCCCCCCGTCATAACTTCCGAACGGTATGCTCTATCATCACCAAATTTGCAGGGAGTGATGTTCACGTAAAGGTTTATAATTTCTGTAATTTTGGTGACGATATGACGTAACATGACGTAATTATGACGTCATCGATGTGATTTTATTGCCGAAATAGGGAATTCCCATGATATCTAAAAGTTATAGACCAAATAGTGCGTATAAATGATTTAAAGGTATGCAAAGACATTTGACGTCAGTGGTGACTAAGTTGACGTCAAAATGACGTCGAAGAATGACGTCATGTGTTGTAAACGACCCCCTGGGATCCGCCATCTTGGATCGGCCATTTTGAATTTTTTCAAAATACATTTTTTCCATGTTTGATCCCAAATAACAATCAAAATAGACTAAAAACATTATTCTGAATGTTTCTGGTTAAGAAAATTCCAGTTTGTGACGAATTTAAAGGCGAAAAAGCCTGTTTATACCGAAAATAATTATTTTGTCCGCCATCTTGGATTTTGAGCGATGACGTCATCAAATTAGCATAATTTATGAACATTGAATCATGACAGTTACATTAAATCACATGTGATGTGATACATGTAGGAAACTAGTGTGGCTGAGCAAGAAAACATTGGAAACAACGATGTTTAAATCAAAATTAGTGAAATTTGCATAAAATGCCTCTTCAGAAACCCGTTGCCATGGCAACACGAAAAATGATAAACTTATACTTTTATCATAATATTGTTGCCAACTAAATTTTAGGAAAAGTCACCAAGTTTGGTTGTCCTACCATACGTCGTTTGGCAGTTATACGATGTCAAAGTTGGCGCGGGCACTTTTAGCCCCCCCCCGGTCTAGATAGGGTTAAGACCTGACCACGCCTGATTAAGACCTGAAATAGAGTGAACAGTAGGGTGGATACAAACCGCCATATCTCCAGTGCCGTAAGGCCAATGAGTTTGAAATTTTGGGGGAAACTTTGCCTTGGTACCACACCTTCCAACTATGAATAAAATACAGGAAATAGAGTTATGGTATTTTCATAATTCATAAACATAGGATCGATATCATTTTTACAATAATTGACCTAGCCAAGTTGCTGCGTAGATCCTGGAGTATAGAATTTTTTACAGGATGTAGTGATAGTCAGCTGCTACAAGGAAGTCTTTCCGGAAAATTAGAATACTGCTCAGGTTTAGAGAAATATTAATATTTTTGTTGATTTTGATTATTTTTGGGGGGTAACCATGACTTTATCAGCCAGTATCTAAAGATTGTAAGATGAAATGAATTTGTGGGAAAGACTTTGAAAGAAAGTAATTCCTTAGGCCATGCTTACGCCCACTTATAACTTTGTATGCCATAGCTACGAACTTGGCTGAGGCTTTTAAGTCTAGAAACCTACTTTTTTCAGAGTTTGGTCTTCCTAGCACATCCATCAATCTGACAGCCGCATATTTCTCAATAGATTAATTGTTTTCACACCCCTTCACGAACTCATTATCTGCAATTATCTTAATTTATGCATAGGGCAGACAGCACCACAGTGTCCATTCAAGTCCTGATGGAAAGACGTTGTCTGACCAGTCAAGGGGGATCTATATAGAATTAACTCGTTGCTATAGTAAAACCAAGAAGGCTGGTAAAACGTTTAAAAAGAAAATTGTTGAGAGTGGAAATGCCGTGACAAAAACATAATCGGAACATAAGAAGAGCACTTCCAATTAATGTACGTACAGTACAGGACTACCTGCACCAAATTTGGCATACGTTCTTATAGAATACACTAATGCACATCTATTGAAACAGGAAAGAATGTTAAACTTTGTACCCCTTCGAATTCAGAACAAAGAATCTACAGAACAATTGATTGAAACTGTAAGCGTCACTCGTACATAACTTGATAACAGTCCCAACTATACCGAAATGCAACCCCGGAAGGATGAAATCTACAGCTTTACAGGGAATACATAGCCTCCGATGCAGACTCCTCCCGGCTGTTTTCTTTTTCAAGTTACAGTTTTTATACTATTACATTTTTTTTTCTTATTGCTGGCCGGCCATCAATAAGAAAAAAGTATAATAGTATAAAAACTGTAACTTGAAAAAGAAAACAGCCGGGAGGAGTCTGCATCAGAGGCTAGGGAATACATTGCTTTTGTCTTTGTTTGATGAGTAACATCACAGATTGCTATATTTTGGTGTTAAGTTAAGTGTATGGGCCTAGGAATAAAAAGATCATAAGAAAATACTGGGCCATGGAGATACTTGCCCGTTGCCATTTTTGTTATCATCAGTGATTTCAGTGTTTGTTGGCAAAGTCTCAGAGTAATACTTACTAAGGAAGAGTGGTGGAAATCTAACAAATTCAGTATGTTTTAATCAGTATTTCTTCATATATTTCACCCTTCTTTACGCGCATAACAGTGTATTCCAGCGTGGCCCAGTAAATAGTCGGACCGCTGCTAAAACAACAAATTTGTCCGGATCAAGATCCGAATCATGGGGCTTGTGAAAGCTCTTAGCCTGAATTGACTAGATGATGCATATGAGTACCATTTAATTGTAGACGGTAGATAAAGTTTGTTTAGTAGATATAATCTATGCATTTTAAACAGATATGGGGGTCTAAGCTTTACTACCTGGAATCCAGAGCCTATGTACCGGCGCGCGCTCCAAGCTCCCCGGGCCTACCCTTCCGCTGACCCCGACGATCTACCCCGATCGTCGGGGTCAGTGGAAGGGTAGGCCCGGGGGAGCTTGGAGCGCGCGCCGGTACATAGGCTCTGGATTCCAGGGGAAAGCTTAACGTTTCACACAAAATATGCGGCATTCATAACACCTTCCTGATGGTACAACTTGTTTTCGTATTACTAGTACCTTTCCACACGAGAATTTCGAACGGAAATCTTTTTCTTAGAGTCAAAACAGACTATAGTCAGATGTGTATTGAATTGTCTAGCAATGTGTAGACTGAAAATATTTTGTATTTTCCTTCCGTACTACCCACTAAATAAGACGCACTACTCGTTGTACAAATGCATATTCCATTAAAGTTTCTGTAAGAAATAAAACAATCGAAGCTTGTATGACGAAGGACGGATAGTATAGTACATTTACAAAAAAAGGGAATAATTGTTTAATGTATCAAATGAAGAAATGACCCTCCTTCAAATCTAGATCTGTGCCAAAGAAGGCTGTCGTGTTTTTGATGATGGTCTTGACACCTTTTACTCTTGTCTATCACTAGAATTAGTTCATTACACGTAATTACTAAAAAAAACACAGAAAAATAAAGCCTTTTTCAGTTTTTGGCGCCAAACCTCTGTGCATTTATCGTTCAATCCATTTTGCTGAGGGACCAATGTCAACTGGCTGCTTTGTTTCTGTCTGGACAGGGTGCGTATAGAAATGCAAAATATAGGAGGAGCAGTGGGAAGTGAAACTAGAGCAATTATCACCCAATAGACCCCTTTCCAAATACCGCGGCCATTTTGAATCCAGGGCGCGCGCACGTGATTCGAGCGCGGGAAAAGTCAACACCCGGTAAGACCAAGCCAGCGGTAAGGCGTTCCCAATAGAAACCAGCGTTGAGTCATCTTCGGCGGCGAGATGTTCTCCTCCTCGGTGAAATCCATCGATTTATTTGCATGGCACAAGTAGATGATATTGTTGTGGACACTTGGACTAGATATCGGCCAGTAAAATTGTAAATTTCTGCTACTTTTCCACAGTTTCTGCCGGGATGTTGAACGCGCGCTACAGTGATAAAATGCTGATATGTTTACACCACGTGCTTGTAATTTCCCTAATAATGTTAGCTAAAGTCGAGAAAAATCCCACAAAACATACACTTTTCGGATCATTTTAGCTTCGTTTAGGTATGAATATAACTCTTGAGCCTTTTGGCTGTTGTGACAATGCCAACATCATCTTGAAATTACGTTAGTTTGAGGGAGGGTCGTGTTTTCTGTGCAGCGTTACATCGACTTCGCTCAGCAATATTTGACATTTCCGCTGAATGCAATCCCACACACAAAAAAAACGTGAAAATATAGGCCTAGGCTTGAGTTCAATGTCCTTAAATATGGCAGCATTCCGGCGGCTTTTTGACGATCTTTTCGGATGCCAAGTATTTAGGCTTGAGGACTCTAAGTATGTGAGTGAAGGTGTGTTTTCCATTCTATCTGACGTTTCTTTAAATCATTTTGCGCGGCAATATTTCAGATATCTGTTGGCCGGATGGAACCCAAAAAACGTTAAATAATATTGACTTGAGGACTGAAGGACCTCCGGCCGATATTTTTCCTTTTATTGTGGGGTTTCATCCTGTGGAAATCTAAAATATTTCCGCAAAAAGTAATGTAATGAAACGCTACAAAGAAAACACGCCCCCTGCTTCACTCACGAACTTCATCAAGCTAATCTTGGCACTGAAATATCGTCAAAGTCAAAGGAGCCACCGAAGTTCCGTCAAATTTTTATACTCGCAAAGCCCCCAAGCCTATATTTTCACGCTTCTGTAATATCATCCGACGGAAATTAAGATATTACGGCGCAAAGTGAAAACACTCCATCTTCACTCACGTACTTTAGGTTTTGATATTTCAGAAAACTCGTCAAAAGAAGCCGCCGAAATTCTGCTAAATTCCCCCAAAAAATTACCTTTAGCTCAAGCCTACATTTTCAGGTCTTTTTTTGTGGGATTGCATTCAGCGGAAATGTCAAATATCGCTTGCGGAGCGATGTAACAAGAGAGAAAGGAAAAGCTAGACAGAAAAGAAAGAAAGGCTAGACAGAAACACGACCCCCTCTCAACGCGCGTTTTCCCAGGGGAAGTCACAACCGGTAAAATTCTGTATATTTCTATCTAAGTAGCTATAAGGATCCCAGCCCGAAAAGTGTATGCTTTACGGGGTTTTTCTCGACTTGTGAGTGAAGCAGGGGGCGTGTTTTCTTTGGAGCGTTTTATTACATCACTTTTTGCGGAAATATCTTAGATTTCCACAGGATGAAACCCCACAACAAAAGGAAAAATATCGGCCGGAGGTCCTTCAGTCCTCAAGTCAATATTATTTAACGTTTTTTGGGTTCCATCCGGCCAACAGATATCTGAAATATTGCCGCGCAAAATGATTTAAAGAAACGTCAGATAGAATGGAAAACACAACTTCACTCGCGTACTTGGAGTCCTCAAGCCTAAATTCTTGGCATCCGAAAAGATCGTCAAAAAGCCGCCGGAATGCTGCCAAATTTATACCCAAAAGGACATTGAACTCAAGTCTATATTTTCACGTCTTGTTTTTTTGTGGGATTGCATTCAGGGGAAATGTCAAATATTGCTGAGCGAAGTCGATGTAACGCTGCACAGAAAACACGACCCTCCCTCAAACTAACGTAATTTCAAGATGATGTTGGCATTGTCACAACAGCCAAAAGGCTCAAGAGTTATATTCATACCTAAACGAAGCTAAAATGATCCGAAAAGTGTATGTTTTGTGGGATTTTTCTTGACTTTAGCTAACATTCTTAGGGAAATTACAAGCACGCGGTGTAAACATATCAGCATTTATCACTGTAGCGCGCGTTCAACATCCCGGCAGAAACTGTGGAAAAGTAGCAGAAATTTACAATTTTACTGGCCGATATCTAGTCCAAGTGTCCACAACAATATCATCTACTTGTGCCATGCAAATAAATCGATGGATTTCACCGAGAAGGAGAACATCTCGCCGCCGAAGATGACTCAACGCTGGTTTCTATTGGGAACGCCTTACCGCTGGCTTGGTCTTACCGGGTGTTGACTTTTCCCGCGCTCGAATCACGTGCGCGCGCCCTGGATTCAAAATGGCCGCGGTATTTGGAAAGGGGTCTATTATAGCCTCTCTACTCGCACCTTAGCTCATTTCAATACTGTTACAATATTTAAATGAGCCTTTTCGAAGGCAAGGCCCGCCGAGTCTTAACATGCTGGAGTGAAGTTCATTAGTGATACGGAGCTCCTCAAGAATAAGGGCTTTGTGCTGTCCTATGACAAAAGCCCTGTCGCTCGCAGTGGGAAAGGTATAGGTGTGTGAGTGCATGTGTGCGTGTGTATGTGTGCGCATGTGTGTGCGCGTGCATATGAATGTATGTATGTATGTATGTGTGTGCATGTGTGTGTGCGTGTGTGTGTGTGTGCATGTGTGTGTGTGCGTATACGTGTGCGTACGCATGTGTGCGTGCGCGCGTGTGCGTGTGCGTATGCGTGTTTGCGTGCGCCCGTCTACGTGTGTGTGTGTGTGTGTGTGTGTGCGTGCCTGTGTGTGTGTGTGTGTGTGTGTGCGTGCCTGTGTGTGTGTGTGTGTGTGTGTGTGTGTATGCGTGTGTGTGTAAAGTCTAATTGCAAAACCATCGTTTGATAGAGTTCTGCCCCTACGGCTGGTGGGAATTTGGGGAGTCTTGCTACTACTTCAGTCAAGGTCCGACTACATACGAGACAGCCCAGTCGTCCTGTCGCAACATGGCGGCCCATCTTGCTGACGTCAGCTCAACAGACGAGCACACGTTCATATCCCGTCATGCAATTGTGAAGGCAGGAGAGGCATACTGGATCGGGCTCAAATATCAACAGGTACAGACTCAGTGAAATATCTTCGTTATTGTGAGAATGGCAATGACAACATTTTGGTTTGGTTGTTGCAAACAAGTTTATGTTTGCGTAGAACACAAGAGCACTTTGTGAACGGAGCTGTTTTTGAAAGGATCGTTGCGAATGTTTCCGTATGTAAAATATTATGCGACATCATGTGATTCTTACGAATAAGCTTTTTTGTCTCGGATGATAATTTTCAAAACATCAAACCTATTGTGAAGGTATTACAACAATATAAATAGATCAGTTGGGCTGCATGTAACATCTCTGATAGTACAAAATGGGTTATTCATGTTTACAGGGAACCTACTATTGGTGGGACCAAAAGCCGCTGATGCTGCAGACATCGTTGTGGGCTCCATCAGCTGAGCATGGGAACGAGACTTGTGTCGTCATGGACAGGCAGTTCAACTTCAAATGGACGACTCGTCACTGTTCATCGGCCTTTCATTTCATCTGTGAATTGGAAGGTCAGCTATAGAGTTACATGTCTTTTAGATTATTGTTTGTGTACCCCTTCGATCCTTGGAACCCGTGTATTGAGCAGAAGAATATGAGCTTGGTCTGTGATAGAAAGGAAACATGTTTTTCATACATTAATGTATATATAAGTCAGCAACCAGTAGGCACTTTGCAAGAAACAGCTGTTAAGTACGTGTGTTCATGTAAATACTGTATGTTTTGTTGGACCATAGGAATAGGTTTATACGTGATTTGTCATCATTTGCACTGACCTTATTGTCCTGGTAAGAAAAGAGTGCTATGATGTTGTAGTATGTCTATTTTAAACGTTTAGATACATCGTGTAGATAACGAGTCTGGAAACGTTTCACGAAATCATGGCCGGTGTGATTTTAATCTGAATTCAACAGTAACCGTATACACCGTGTGCCCATTGCAGGGGTGACGTGCAACAAGCTGTTGCCGCTGCCGTCCAATCCCGGCATCTTTGCCGACTCTCGGCCATGGATAGAGATGGACTTCAACGACATTGTGACGGTGGCTGCTATCGACTCCACCGGTGACGGAAACTCCGGGTCCTTCACCAGAGCTTATTCTCTAGAGTACAGTGAGGATGGATCTGAATATTTCACATATAGTGAGGAAACTGATGCTGATAGCTGTCCTCGGACGAAGGTATGTTACCTGAATATACACGATAGGTTCTCGAAATGAAGATACTTTGATATTGACTCAAGGAGAAAAAGGAAGTGACTTTTGAACAAATTCAAAATACCACCAGGAAAGGAACCAGCTCTTGGCAGTTTCTAGCGTACCTGTGTAGTATGGTTAATAGTTTCGCACTTCCTTGTTTTATCTTTATTTATTTCATGAATATTTAGGATGGTCCTTACATGGCAACTGATTTGCAAGGGAGTCCTAACAAATTCATTGATGTCCAGATATGCAGAAACATTCGTTAACGTTGTCTTTTCTGCATATTGTTCCTCAGATCATTCACGCAAACGACGACGCAGCTACGACAGTCCGTAACTTTCTCCGTCCCGCCTTAAATGCCCGTTATCTGCGGATCGTTCCTGTCGCCTGGCACGTGCGTCCTGCCATCAACCCGTCAGCCTTGGGCTGTCAAGCTGCCGTAATGACAGGACCCGGTAGGTGCAGAACACAGTTGACCATGCCCCTCATTGTCCTCTGTTGCTCGCGCTCGATCAGAAAGAGGGTCAATTTGCCCAGAAAGGTGTTTAGCGAATGATGTCGACATTGGGAATTGAGACAGATTTTTGTTCAGCTTTGCATATGGTGCATCAGTTCATCTAATTCCAATTTAAATCAGTATATCAATCCAGTATAAATCAGAATAGAGTAGTAAACTGCTACATACTTGTCTAATTTAAATGATCGAAGATATATCGGGTTTTGCTGTTTCGATGTTTAGTCTTAGTGACGTCAAAACATATTTGATCTTTAATCCGCAGGTGATAAACTGGAAGGTCTTATCTACATCGAAGGGAGTGGTCATCATGCCTTGTCCTTCTCTGACGCTGAGCGCCACTGCGCCTCACTACGGGGTGAGCTGGCTACCCCAGACCAGCTGAAGGCGGCCTTTGACTCTGGGTACGAGAGGGCTGAGATGGGCTGGTTACGAGATGGAAGCGTTCGCTATCCTGTGCAAATCCCTGGTCCTGGGAAGGCTAACAGCAGGCAACTGGTCAACATGGGGTATCCGGACAAACTCACAACGACATTCGACGGGTTCTGCTACCAGAAGCGATCAGAGAGTGAGTTAATTCATCATTGATTATCACCATCTTATTTAGAATGACCACGACGAAAGATTATGTGTTAAAAAAAGGGCAGCGTTCTTAGGGTTATAGATTCATAAATACCCGACACACTGACATGTTGACACTGGCACTGATTATTTTGGTTTGTTGTGACTTAGCCAAGTGTTGCAGAACTGTGCAATAAAGGTCTACATTCTATTATTGATTGCATATATAATAAAAGAAGAAGTTGAAAAAAGAGAAGTCATGATTATCCTGTTAACGCAGTGTATATTTTCCACTGCTGACAAGGTGATCTTGCCAATAGCCTCTGCTTTATCAAAACATTTTCAGGCAACTAGAAATGGATAGCCGTGAGTTGGAGTGTATGAAAAAAGTCTAATGTTAGGGCCCTCCTGGTTATGTCTACTTTCATGGAGGTATTCGGTGATTACAGTACAATGTAATACCTTGAGCTCCTTCTTCACACAGCTGCAGAAAGCCGTTTGTACACTAGCCTGGGTTGCTGGAGGGACCATGCTATTGATATTTACCGCACCATTCCGTCAATCGAGGGAACAGATCCACACCTAGATGGTGATTACACGAGTCGAGTCAACGCTATTGACAAGTGTTATCAGGTCGCACTTTCTCGGGGTTTCACCGTGTTTGCTCTACAAGCTGGCGGCTGGTGTGCTGGATCTGCTGATGGCCATACTACCTACAACAAGTACGGACCTTCCACAGCCTGTGCAGCTGACGGCGAGGGCGGGGGTTGGGCAAATGAGGTTTATCAGATCCACATTTCAGGTCAGACTCCGATAAACGGTGTAGATAAGAAAAGGAAGTGAATAATGATGATTTTTATTCGGTAAGAAACTCGCGGGTTATGTTGCAACATAATCCGAATTCCATCCTTATTACAAGTGTGTTTCAACATTATATTACCCGTGTCAGAAAAATTGTTTGTGCAAATGACGTCCTTACAAAATCTATGCCGGGAAAAGTGCGGCATCATTTCCATGTCAAAATTTCGTACTGAAAAAGGTACCTTAAGTAAACGAAAATACGTCTTCGGTAAGGTCCCTTTCGTTCTTTTGAAACGACGCATTTTCATACTAAAATTGTAATGAACGATCGTAGTCTACGCCATACGTATTTTTTTTATTGTACGTTTTAAGATACGATAATTTGACACGCAAATGATGCAATATTATGCCATGGTGTGTTACCACATTGTTTATCGTAACGAAATAACGTTAAGTCTCTGCAATATACATATTCAGTTCAAAGTTTCTATGACTATGGCATCATTTCCATGTCAAAGATATGGAACCAGAATAGTACCTTTTTTCTTTTCTTAATTCATGTCAGGTGTCACATTACATACGTGACTTTCGACCTAACAGAAAATATACCAGGTGGTTATCTTCTGTGTATGTTTCGATAGAGCTGGTTTAACGATTCTGCGTTCTCTTTTCCAGGTGCATGGCTGTCACGGGATTCATCATGGGTTGTGGACTCCGCCGGCACACCGTGGGTCAACAACGGAGTGACATATAATGCCGCCAAAGCCTTGGATGGGGACACTGGGACCTGGTGGAACCCCCTTGGCTCAGTATACAACAACTGGTACATCATACTTGACTTGCGAGCGCCCCAAACTCTGACCCACATCGCAGTCAATAGCTTCGGAGACACCACCCATGACATTGTAGCCTTCACGTTGCAGAAGTCGCAGGTTGGGAGTCCATACAACTGGGAGGACGTCGTGTCCGTTACTAGCGTACAAGTAGGGACGGACCAGCGCCAGGAGTTCGGCGGTTTCCGGGGAACAGCGCGGTTTTGGAAGTTCGTGATCACGCGGACCCACTTGGGCTATCAGCCATATCTCACAGAATTAAACCTCTTCGGAATCTCACCAGGTAGGGGGAAATATCAGTCTTGTTTTCTTTTGTAACTTATAAAAATATCGACACTAGGAAGGTTCACAGCAAATAGTCACATGATATGGTGATTTCAAGCACTAGGTTAAATGCCGCATATTCTATATTACACCTGACGTGAATCAAACAAAGGGACATTTACGATATCTTAACGATGGTGTGCTATGGCATAATTTTCGCGAAAATACGTCTATGATATATATATATTTTCACTATTTCAATGTCCTTTTTATATACGATATTTTGACACGGAAATGATGCCATATGATGTATAGACCTAAACGACATCGTTTTGATTGTAAAACTACATATATCGTAGACGTTTTTTCGCTATTTTAAAGGACGTTTTTGAATACCATATTTGACACGGAAATGATGCCATAGCATGCCTGTCCCAAAACTGTGTATAGGATGCTGCTGACATGTTACTATTTGTTGGCCTGTCATCAAAACAGGTAGGGCACGGCCTCATGTCTGTTCGAACAGTATCTATGATTGACATCTATCATTACTCAACATTCATAATATCGCAAACTCTTCCCAAGTTTATTCTACAGCTGGGAGAAACATCGCTTTAGGCAAGCCAACGACACAGTCCACAGTGCGCCATCCCCACATCCAGCCTTATCAGGGAAATGATGGCAGGCGTGACAGCGATATAGTCACCATTCCAGGTATGTACCAAATGATACCAACATACATTCATACCAACATTCTATGCTGCCAATCTTCCTTCATGTCTTAGGGAGTCTTGTAAAATAATGCTCCTGATAAAAGACGTTTAAATCGAAGTTCTGAAGACAATGTCGTATTGAAAAGGTTACTTGAATAAACGTAAATACGTCTGCGATGCTGCAACTATAGCATTAAAACTTTTGGGTGTTCGACAGGGTGTTCATGTAGGCTTGTCATTCGTCCCTTTATACTGCATCACAATTTCCGTGATATCACAAATTCTATTAAAAGTTGTTCATATCTGCGCGATATCGTAATATGGATTTAAATGCAAAATATGATTCCCCGCCCCAAACATGGTTATGTACATCACAATCATTATCAAAAAAATTATCAACTACCCTTTCCAGCACAAGTTTGGAAGTGGTCTTTAGCTACAGGTTTGACTTGACCCCTGCTTAACATGGCAAGTTCACATTGACAATGTGTTATGTAATGTTGTCTCGTCATGAGTCATATACGGCGTCTTATTCCATGTCGGCCACAACGCACTGTTTAATTGTTGTTTAACTGTGTGGTTTTACCTAAAATGGACTACTGTGATATGCGACTGTGATATGGGCAATTGTGGAAAATGTCTGCCCTACAAGCTACAAAAACTCCAGAATCGGACAGCTACACTTATTCTTGGTTTACCGTGTACACATCATGTTGGGAACGTTCACTTCTACAATCAATGTACAAGGCAGTCAATAATGGACTTCTAGAGTACATCAATAGCTTACAGATGGCTTTTGATTCTCACAGCTATCCCAGCCGACACAGTTTGGATCTATCCCCGCCGCTTGAAAGATAAATAAATAAATGAATAAATACATGAATAATTGAAGTTATCGATTGAAGTGTGCGATCATACATGCATGATTAGTGTATCCTAAACTGATCGAATATCAATAGAGCGTAAACGGAAATCGACGCAATACCGGCACCTGGAAAAATCAAGACCCGGGTAATCAGCTGTCCTGGGGATATAAACATTTGTTCAACTTGAGTCATCCAAGTGGTATGACACTGCTAACACTGTGAGGGTCATACATGTGAACTTTATTCGAAATCTAAATTTCGAATGTGATTTGACCGAAAAAAAATGAGATATAATGTGATATCTTGTGATCTCGGTAAAAAATATGTGAAAGTGTAAAATGTGAGATTTGGAGAAAATGTGAATCAGGAAAGGTGTGACTAACTTATGTGAAATCATCTATATCTGATCCCAAATTTCTAGATTGAAAATGTGAAACGAAAATTTAAACCTATGTGAAAAATTGTAATTGACGTAACGACGAAATGGCGTGACGAAAAATGTTTGATTTACATCATTTTCACTAAAAGAAAATAATGACCGTCCTCTCGCCTTGGAAAGGTTTCAATATCGCACTGGGGAAGACAGCGTACGAAACAAGCATTTATTGGGGTGGTTATGCCAGCTATGCCGTAGACGGGAACACCAATACCAACTACTACGCTTTGTCCTGTACATCCACTGCATTTGAGAGTAATCCCACCTGGTGGGTGGATCTTGGCCAGTCGTCTATGGTTGTCAGGTACGTGTACAGAATGTATAGTCCATCAGTTAGTACAACATGTTTTTGATGTCAAAGGATTCATTGTCTGAGTTGGGGTGAAAAGAAATACGCCGAAATTTGAAGAAAACAATGCTCCTTTGAAATCACTTGTTAAAGCCTTTTTTAATATTTCTGTGCACAGAGCAGTCAAATGTAAACTTGATTGTCCAAAAAGTGCTTGCCCAACAAAACAGTTTCCGTTTCTAATTGAATCGATGATTTGCTTCTGGAGGTTGTGTCAATCAATACTTAGCATGTTAACAAAGGTGAGGCTCAATTACAACTCCCAGTGTCATTAACAATGATAGTGCTTAGAGAATCTATCAAGGATAACACGTATTCATCCGAATATATATAAAACTCAAGTGCCTTTGCTATGTCTTCATTGATTCAGTGTGGTCATCTTCAACCGTCGGGACTGTTGTCCGGAACGACTCAACCCTTTCAACATCCATATCGGGGATTCCGACCAGGTCAGCACAAATCCACAGTGTGGAGGTGATCATCAAATTGGACTCAGCGAGGATTCCATTTCCGTCTCGTGTCAGGGGATGAAGGGACGGTATGTGGCCGTCCGTCTTCCCGGACCCTACCGAGTACTGACCCTGTGTGAAGTCCAAGTACTTTCGGGTAGGCCTTCGCAACATTCACTTTACATGGTTATGCATCATGTATGCTATGGTCTTTATTTATGGATGGCAGATGGCTTTTTGTAGAGGTGGTATACATGCAGGTCAATTTTGAAACTCCCAGCAGTTCATTTTGGAACTGTATGAGCGTTTTTGTTAAAAGCTTTCAAAGAGGATATCTCCGGAAAGGAATGATGGACTGTCATGATGCGGGGCATGCAAATTGCGACTAACTTAAGATAACATTTACGTACTTTTTTTTGATTATGACAAATACCTCTCATCCGAAAATGGTAATTTCCTAGTTGAAATTCAAAGAAGCGTTATCTCTCTTTAAACAGCAAGGCGTAGACGAGGATCACGTTACCTAGATCTTTTCCTACAGTTTGTCCAGCTGAGTATGAACCGTTCGGCGATAATTGCTACAAGGCGTTCACAACTGCTTTGAGCTGGCAGGATGCTCGGAGCACATGTATCTCCGACGGAGGCCAACTAGCGGAACCAGTCGATCCCAGTATTAACCAGTTTTTAATTGACTTGGGTGACGCGAAGCACCCTTCACTACAGTTTCACATCGGTCTTCATGACCAGAACACTGAAGGGTTGTACGAATGGCAAGATGGAACCCCATTAGGAAGTTTTAGTGCCTGGGGTCCTGGTGAGCCAAGTAATTCTTGGAACCGTGAGGACTGTGTTGCTTTTTACCTGAATAACGCCTGGAATGACTATCCCTGTTCAGTACGTATTCCATTCATCTGCGAGATCAGTGTATTCAACTATGGTGAGTCCTTGATATCAATCACTACTATCTATAAATTCTTGATACTGCGATATTGTTTACGCAAGTAGTTGTAAGAAAATAAGGTAGCAACGGCAGTATCACACTTTACATGGCACCTTTTGTGCGGTGTCAATTTATAGAACATATCTTTCCCTTAACTAACTTAAAGCTTAAATAGTCTAAAATGTTTTCTTTTGAATGACACAAGAACAGGGCAGTAAAATACCCGGCATCGAAATGTTTCTGTTTCTGCAGAGTAAAATGATGTCAGTCTTCTCAATGCATGTTGTCAATGAAAAATGATACATGGCAAATCATGACTAACTCATGTTCTTCCTTCAGCTGGTTGCCTAAAGCAGGACTACACCTATCATGACGGATACTGCTACAAGGCCGTCTCCACTAACTTGGATTTCCAGGCTGCCGAAGAACACTGCGCAGCAGAAGACGCATGGCTAGCCTTCCCAAGAGATGCAGATACCAACAAGTTCCTCCTTGATTACACCAACGCATCTTTTGCTCATAACAACGTCTGGTTAGGACTAGATAGCCGAAAGCAAGAGTTAAAATGGATGACCAATGATGGACTGACTTTGACTGACAGTGACTTCACTGACTGGGATACAGAAGAACCGGACAGTGATCAGGGGAAATGCGCACGGATTAGCCACATCGATATGCTTTGGCATGTTCGCGACTGCTCTAACCAGTACAAATTTGTCTGTCAGCGAGGTACGATTCGATGTTTTATTTCTACAACTGATACAATAGATTTGCATTTACTATCCATTTACTTTGCATATTAGATTGAACGATACTGTGAAGTAGAGACACTTTGGGAGAATATCGCCCAAAATTCGAACATCATGTTCTCATGATGACCTTAGCTCGCCTAATAATATTTTTTTAAAATTCCGGGCAAGCTGAAAACACCATGATCTTTTTAGTCTACATGTCTTTGTACTGGAATAAACCCTTGCTAGGTGTTTTGATCAATAAAAGATGCAAACAACGGACACTAGATACCGATGTTGATGTTAAGAATGACGATTTTGATTATTTCAAATATAACAGTTAACGACGTTGCGCCTTGGTGGTTGGTGGATCTGGAGAGACAGTGGGGGATCGACCGGGTAACCGTTGTCAACAGCCTGGTCTTCAAACTAGAGAGGAACAACCCCTTCAACATACACATAGGAGACAGTAAGGACACACTGGTGAACCCAAAGTGCGGAGAGAATCACGTCTTTGTCAGCCAAGAGACACCAGCGGAGCTAACTATCTCCTGTCACGGGATGCGAGGTCGTTACGTGGCCATCAGGCTCCTAAAATACCAAGTGCTGCGTTTGGCAGAAGTTGAAGTTTATCCTGTTTCAGATGAAGGTGAATATACAAGAGAATAGAGATACGTAGTCTGTGCTTGTACCTCGTTACGTAGTCTGTGCTTGTACCTCGTCGGCTATTTGACGAATAGATGTTTTACAAGCTTGGACTTCTCATGATGTTGCGTTTCCATTATTCAGTTACAAGCCTAAATTTATGCCGTTTCAAATTCGGTTAAATCCTTCTATGAAACGTATCATTTCACACCAAGTGATATTTTTTCTGGTCAACAAGGTAAAATAGTATTGTTTACCTTATCTATTATAGACTTATCTAGTATTGCCCAGCTGATTGTCTTGAAACCAGAATACTTTGTTCAAATAGAAAATGTCTGATTTGATCAGCCATGATGACTTGTTTCAAGTTTTATCAGACGTCTTTCATTCCATGAGCTCTACTTCATTTCAGTCAACATTGGAGGCATTAACGTCGCTGCTGAGGTGAACGGAGGGCAATGTACAGGGGCATCTCACAATGTAGCAATGTGTGGTAATGTAATTGACGGCTTCTTAACGCCGACGCTATACGAATTAGGATGGTACGCACCCTATGGCGGGGTTGGCATTTGGATCAAGATTCAGTTTGACGGCTCGTACCTCATCAATCAAGCACGTCTGGCCCAAAGAACCGGCTACTTGGACTCATCCAGGGACGCCAGACTGTCATTCAGCGATGGGACATATCAAGACGTACGTGCATGCATACTGTAGTCAATATATTCTTAGATGTTTGATTTTCCTTTCAGTCATTAAACTTTCTAATGCTTGTCAAGAAAGTAAGCTAAGTTGTATGAAATGGAACTTGGTAATTCGGTGGAAATGTTACCAACTAAGTGATAGATATTTCTGAATTTATTAGATCAGTTCTACCACAAAACGCAAAAATGGAGAAAGTTAACATGTGCACAAACAACAACGTATGTATAAACATCAACAATAACAACCCAAAACAGCATCATTCGACCTAACCACACCACAGTGATTTTTTAATGACACAGATAGGTCAATTGCGTAATCACCGAGGGACAAACAATCGTTTCCTTTTTTATCTCCATGAAAAAAAAACTTCCATGGAGATATTGTTTCGAGTGTGTTTGTGTCCGGATGCTTAGAGTCAGTATAACTGAAGAACGTCTAGATGGATTGTAATGGTATTCGGTGCATGTATGTGAGTAGGTGTTAGGAGGAGAAAGGTCAAGGTCGATTTTGTCGAGTTTCTGTCACTGGAACTGCAATGTAATGGCGTATTTGTCAAAATCTTCTAAGGAGAATAACTTAAGAAAGGAGCAACAGTTTCTTATGTTCTATACTATGCGGGCAGCTTAGAGAGAGATGTATACAATGAATTGCAAATTATGCAAATTAGGACTGAATTTGCATAAGTAACGAGGATCATCTATTTTTCTAGGCATGTTATGACAGGTGTCACCTGTTGGTTTCGAAACTGTGTCATAAATTCCTAAGGGTCTCAACAGGTTGTGGTCATACCGCAGAGGGATATACAACCAAACCTGTATACTTTTTTTCTATCATGTGATTTAATGGTGATATTGAAAATCGGAATCTAATTTCCATAATTAATGGGGGTATTCTATAAACCCACTTCGTTCAATGGTACGACATTTCAAAAATGCAACATATGTAACTGAGTAAAAAAAATGACATTGATAGATACAGTACAAGTTGTGCAAATGAAGACCAAATTTGCATTATCTATGAGAAAATACTATAATTCCATATTGATAGATAACTGGGATTTCATACTTGTGGCAGTTGGAAGTTATGGGACAGTGAACATAATTGAATATAGTTATGCAAATGTGGGCCTGATTTGCATAATATATATTTCATGGAAATTTGAGGTCTCCGAACTCTTGTTTTCAGGTTGAAATGACTGCTCGCAGCGCAACAAGTGCTACAGCAGCTGATCAGGCGTACTTCGACTACTTCACACTGGTTCCTGTCGTGACTGACTTTGTCAAGATTACTGTACTGACCGTCTATTCTCAAAACAACAACGGCTTCCTGGAAGTGCAGTTCATTACCGCTTTCCCCGAAGGTAAAGCTTCACTTAATGTTATGACTTTTAATAGTACAGCTGAATGACAATAAAGACAGCCATTCTGTAACACGAGGTGGGGGATCAGTTATGCTTAATTTACGTGGAAAGGATCTGTGAGTTTCTCTCAGTCATTTCAAATTATTCATTTAGTCTACGACGACCTCGTTGGTTTCACATGTTAACTTTTGAGACAATTAAATCTTTGCAGCAAGATCTATTTATTCCTTGATCAATTTTTAACTTGTTGCATCTAAGAGCAAAATTACACTTCCCGATAGTTCTGTGTTGTGCAGCAAACCTTCCACGAAGACAACAGGCTTTTATCGACAAAAATCACTTAGTAGCAATAATAGATATTCTGATTATGTCACTCTGAGGTAATGCTTAAGATACATATACCTATGCCCTAATCTAATCGTCTGAACGTCGATTTATGGTGTGATGCTGTAATGTTGAAGGTAATGTTGGGTCATTCTAAAATTGTAATCGGCTAATTGCAGATTGTACATTGTTTTTCTCTTCTGATTAGATTCCGAGTTGAACTATGCACTTGGACGGTTCAGGGAGAAGAAGAACACTTCGTCTCCGGTTGGTCACCGGACCCTATCGCTGACTGCGTCCTTGGTCCAGTGCGCAACCGCCTGCCTTGAAGGGATACTGTCTCCGTGTTATTCTTTCAACTACTTTCATGAAAATCACACCTGTCAACTAACAGACCATCTGACTAATGGAGCCGATGCTGTGCCGTCTGTTGACTCAGATTTTTACCACCTTAACGTTCAAAGTAAAGAATTTTCATATCTACATACAGCATTCTCCACAATTCTTCTCAATCTATTTACAAGTAGGTAATACTGCGAGTTTACACGAACAACCATGTTTTTGGTGAAGTTGCGCTTGCTTTGAATTATAATAAAGGCTTACCATGTGTTTCTACCCTATTCTTAAATGACAAAGCTGTTTGTAGCTGCTAAAGATACTGAATGCATTTTCCTTGCGCCTAACAGGTTACCGACTTACTATCTGGGTGCCGGGAGAGAGATGCGAATGCGTCCAACATCAACTCGACTTTCCACCATTAGTAGCCGTCAGCTGTGACCCCAGTATATCGGTCCAGACGTGGCTTCATACGCCAAACGGTAACGTTGGGTAACCTAAATTCGTGGGGTACTTAAAGTCGGGATTTTTCGAAAACGGGGTATTTAGGGATATGTGCTAGATGCAAAATCAGTTATAACGCCAGCAATGCAAAGCAGATAGACTAACGTATTCAGAACACTGGCTGAAAAGCTTCGATAACCATGCATTAGAAGTTGGCGACGTCAAAAACTCTCCGTCCCTTATTGACAGAGTCTGGGGGCTTCGTGGGAGAATCACCCAGCACGGTTGTTCGCTGGTTTATAAGACAAATGTCACATCTCCTGCCTGCTAAACACAATTATTTATAAGACAACTTATTACAATCTCTTTTGCTAACCTGCAACTGGATTCTAAGTGTGATCAATCATCAAAACTCCTCTCTGTTGCTACAACCTACGGCACGTGTATTTTCCCGCCGCCATATTGTTAACCAGAATCCTGTTGTCAAGCAGACGACAAAGGTTTGTGAGGAACACTTTTTTGTCTAAATGCTGCGTGTGATAGTGGACTGAGGAAGATGTTTTCCTCAAAGTTTGCTCCTAACACAACAAGGAACACATGGACATAGTAGTATTACCATTGCTACGGCATCCAGCTAACTTCCCATGAATAATGTAACGTTACACGTTGCCCGATGATGACGATGGGCCGACTTTGAGTGAAGTTCTACCGACTCAACACACGGGTTGTTCCGGAACTGGCCTGATGTGTGCGGTACGGCCGTTTTTTCGTGTATTTTTTTTACTTGGACACGTCTATATCCATAGCACTCTCCTCAAGCCAAGGATAGAACGAATAGCTGCTGTATAAAATGTGATTAGCGGTAAGATATTCAAGACGAATCTTCTCTCCCGAATTAATGTGCCCCCCTGTCCGACAGCACCGTAATTGTGCGTGCGGCGGACGGTAGTTTCAAGTTGAAATATTATGGTGTCAGCACGACTAGAGACAAAATCTACCATATATATGATTAGTGCAAAGATAGTACATGATACTGACAGAATAATAGAAAAAAAGGATGGTTTATTGTTCTGCTAGATTGATTTCAGTCAACCATTATCGGAAAAATCCCGAATTTAGGTTACCCAACGTTACATTCATGAACGTGCAAACCAGGCAGTGTTTGGAGATTCTATCTACAAACGCCGTCGTCATGTCGCCTTGCAGTCCGCTAACAGCCAGCAAACACTTCACACTTAAGGACGTCTCTGTGTGGCAAGTTGACGGGCGAGACGTCTGCCTGGGAGAATATTCGGGAAGGGTTCAGGTGGTTGACTGTAACGTTGATCCTGTGATGACGGCAGTCGTGACACGAAGAGAATTTGAGGACTTCATCGAGTCTGACCCCACACAATCGTCGATGTGCGAAAGCAGATTAAGTGAGTCTACTCAAAATTATTTTTTTTAACAGTTTTGAGATATTATCAACTGAACTGCACTAGATACAGGTTCTTGCAGTTCAACGTGCATTTTCATGCTGTGTTTTATTTGTCAAGTGTACGTGTTTTGTTTATGTCAGCCGCATAGTTATTTTAGATTATAACATGTGGTATGTTCTCAAGCTGTATGCTTAATATGTTTTTTTAATCATTTTTTCATCTACCAGAATTATGCCAGGTGGGAGATGGGGTATCCTACCGTGGAACAGTCTCTGTGACCGAAACAGGCAAGACGTGTCAACGCTGGGACAGTCAGACACCACATGGACACGACACAACGCCCGCTAATTATCCCTCAAGCTGACTAGAAGAAAACTACTGCCGGAATACAGGCGACAGGACCGGAGTGTGGTGCTACACCACGGATCCCAGCGTGAGATTGGAGCTGTGTGACGTACCAGTGTGTCGTGCACGTGGTAAGTAATCTCCAAGCAGATCTAATGGTTGCGAAGACCGTATAATTATAAGGAATATACGTTGGATACGGTCTTCGCAACCATTAGATCTGCTTGGAGATTACGTGGTTAGGCCTTTGGTAAGAGCTGCTGCTTGTTACCTCCGTGGGATATTGCTTTCAGTTGCGTGTTTGTGTATCCACACCTATAAATCAAGATCTTGACGGTTTTGGGCCACCTGTTAGATTTTACAGGTATTACAGCATAACCGACTGACGCCCCCTTGATATTAGTAGAGGAGCATGGTCCACTTGCAACTACATAAGGACATTAGGCCCAGGCCTAATGGTTGCGGGGTGGTTGCACAAACGACCCAGTACAAAAATTTGTCATCAGCAAAAGCCCCCCTCCCCCAAAGGCCCAGAGAGCCGGCTACGGGGGCTACCTCGCATGCCTTTGGTTGGATTGAATTTATATTCATGCTTTCTGCAGCTGCGGTAGGTTTGTGGCCCTTGAACGCACGGTATGGAGCATCAGACGTAACAGGAAATGGAAACGGCGGAACGGCAACAGGAACCCAGTTAGCCCCAGGGCCGTATGGACACGTCAACGGAGCTTTCCAGTTCTCGGGAACTGCAAATTCCTACATCGACATTCCCAACAATGGCAGGCTGGATGTGCGCTACTCCTACACCATACTGGCCCACATATTTCCAACTGGCTATGGTGGACCGATCTTCGACTACGTCGGGAACAACAACTGGGCAGTGCACTTTTGGCAGAATAGCGGCCTGTTTTTGCGGTAAGTTTACTTAACGTTTACTAACGTTATTCCATCAGGGTACATAATTACACCACTTCGTAAAGATACGTCCAAACAGATTTCCAACCCAACGTCCCCCAGTATTTCACTTCTGTTTGAATATTATCTAAACTGTGCATACTTGGAGGGCGCTACACTAGAGATCTCTTAAACCTGCTGTGGCGGATTTCTGTAACCCGGTTGTTTAATGCTAATGGAGGTCACCAGACTGAATATTGATCCTTTTAAAGTCATATTTCTTAAAACATATTCATCTCTCTCACGCTTTTGGTGACGTCGGTCCTTAAAACATTTTTGTGCGAGAAAGAAAAAGAAAATACTGGCTTTTGTGTAAAAGCCCTACTAGCAAGAAAGTTTTTTCCTGAAAAATATATGTTGGTTTCTTCGTTTCATCGGCAATTGAATGGTATCATCACTATCTGCTGTAGGTCGATGAGAAGAGATGGATATTCGGTACCTCACGTTGTTGCGAATGTGCTGCAACAAAACGCATGGAACTACGTTGGTGGAAGATACGACAATGCCACAGGGATGGCATCTGTCTGGAACAACGGTGAACTTGTCCATGAAACATATATTGGAGTTGCCGAAGTTGCAAGTCAGTACCCTATCCGGGTGGCGGCGAGGAACGCAAACCCCCCGTACTACGCGGGTCGCATAGCCTGCCTGCAGCTGTACAACTACGCCATGACTGAGGCACAGATTGCTGCAGCCCGTGATGAGTGTGAAGGTGAGTTCAATGTCCACGTCACATGGCATCAGGATATTTTGCAGTTCCACTTACTAACCAGTCTAACTGGTTCGAACCGTTTAGCCAAGTGATAAGTGCGTTGGGTTTGTGAGCTGGCGGCCCGGGTTCGATTCCCGGGAGCCAAGAGACTGTACTACTCGCCTCGTCCGTTTCAGTGGTCCCATGCCGGCCCTGTGAGTAATGGCAAAAAGTGAAAGCCAAGTATTTTCGGATAGGCCTTCCAGGTCATGGAGTCAATGAAAGAGCCTACTAATTCACGTTGAGCTCTTGTTTTTTGGTCTGTCTGTTGTTGTTTTCACTGTTGCCAATTCTATATATGGTAGTCACGTCAGAGTGACAGGAAGTAATCAACGGACACAAGTTAATCAAAAGCTTATTTGCATAGGTAATGAAATACAATTAATCACGCCAAACAAGAAACTCTAGATAATTGACGGAGGTATGCGATGTTTCTTGTCATAACCGTATAGTTTTGCTACTATGCATATTAGATGTTTCGAAATTATTGAATTATTTTATTTTACATTTTACAGACGATACAGGATTTGAAATGAACATCACAGAGACTACCACTTCTTCAATCGCCGTCCAATGGCAGATACATCGGCAGACGTGTGCCAACAGCACTGTTTATCTAAAACAGAAAAACCTTTTCAATCATCAGTATCGAATCGAATCGACGACTTGGGACACAGACAATTTCAACTTTACTGACCTCGCACCAGGAACTTCATATCTACTCGAGGTCTACATTCGACAACCAAATGGCCATGTCTTTTTCTTTTCAGTGACGGAAACAACCGGTAAGACACTAGTTTTTATTTTTCCCAATCACTCACTGAGATCGCCATTAACGGAGCTGTATAATTTCGATTTTGTCTTACAGGTATCTAGTACATTCATGCCTTAAGCTTGGTAAGCTATTTCTTACAGAGCAAACGTTCCCTCATCACATGCATATAGCCATAGGCTAGTTTGGCAGCCCTGGTTATGTGTCCTGAACAGTCAAACAAATAAATAGATAAATTCCTGTCATATTGAAGCGAAAGCAACTGGCGACATAAATTAGTTCAGATACTTTGTTCGCAGGTATGCTACCCCCGAGTACCTGTCCAGATGTGGGCCCAGTCGCCAACCTTACGACTTCCAAGGTAACGACTTCTGGATTCTCGGTGTCCTGGGCGCCTCCGCCATGTACAACTTTCCTGGGATACAGAATTGATTTCGGCATGTTTGACAGTGAAAAAAGGAGATCTATTTATTCGGGACATCCAAACGTTACCCTGGAAGGGCTTCTCCCAGGAGTTGAGTACAGCGTCAATGTGACAGGCGTAGCAGCTGACAGTGAGACGCCACCGGCTGGAATAAACCAATATACGAGTGAGTATTCGTGTTAATGTTAATGTGTTACTCAGTCATTACATATACAGTCAGCGATGTAAAACAAAAAAAAAGCAAAAAAGCAAGGTAGTATCAATCTTAATCGCTTAAAGATTGATGGCTACGTAAACAAAGATATAAAGACTAGGCGTTTGGTAAGATATACACGTCAAAGTGAATTCTGATATGTCAATTCCGATATCTTACTGGCGTCTTTCGTTTTGTTTGGATCAGTTGTGGACCATGCCCATTATCTACACATCGAAGAGGTCCAGGAAGACTCGGTCACGTTGGCCTGGGACGCTCCGACTGCGCGTCTGCTCGGATACCGACTCGTGGTCTACCCTTCCTATGATCCTCGCCTGGCGATCAATGTTTCACTGAGTGGTGACAGTGTGACCGAGGCGGTGGGCGACCTGGAACCTGAAACCATCTACATAGCCAAGCTGTTCACCTTTGGTCATGAAGGCGAAGGGGCCAGCACGGATATCATCTTTCTTACAGGTGTGTGATCAAGAATGATGACAAGATAATGATTATAAAGTATGGTAATCTCTGCTTATGATAGATGGTCACAATTGGAAAACGTGGCCCCGTCGTGCACTTTCGGGCGTTACCCCTACATGGTCCCATGGGGTGGCTATCGGGCTATTTTGGGTACAGCCGGGCCCCTGGAAGTTTTTAACACGGAATTAAAATCAACGCGGGACCCAGTAACGAATAGGCACCGTGAGCTCATCGTGAGAACACCGAAGTGGACTCCTCCGGTGTCTGGCAGTCCACCGGGACAAATGTGTGTCTTCGAGTCCCGCCGGGAAAGACAAACCCCTACGGGCACCGGTGCAATTGTGACCTAAGCATAAAGTGATAATGAATATCCTAATGGTATAGGGGAATAGTGGAGGTGGAAATAGTTCCATTACGTATAGTTATTTACTATTCATGTGCTTGATCAAAAGAGGTATCTTTTTCTTTACTTCAACAACACGCAGCAGCAGCCAAGGCAACGACTGAGTCTCCCTCACTACCGGAATCATCTTCATCCGGTGAGTGCCCTGTTCGAGGTTTCTGGCTGAACGATGCTATTTTTGCTGCATATAATCTGGAATTGTGGTGTTTTTCTGACACAACGCTTGAAGCCATCATTTCCTTTGTTTTGCAAGATGTCTTGTCATTAATCTCGTAAATGTTATCATATAATGCATACACGCTATTGTGTCCAAAAAAGCCAAACCAATAAAATAAAATAAAATAAACTTGAACCAATATCATCAATGCAAATGTTATCGTTTTATATGCCTTAATTATGAAACATCTAAAGATGATATAATTCACTCCTTCCCTAGGACATTGGGCGACGTTGTCCACTAGCGTTAAGCCCTGTACTTCATCGCTACGGCCAGATCTGTCTGCATACACTACGCCAAGTGGTAACTAGATACTCTATTTCCAACCCTACATGGGTGTTAGAAATGATACCATGTTTGTCGACGGATAGTTAGAAGTTAAAATCCTTCCCGCACTACATGGTCTTGAAGACGGCGCCCATCTCTGTTTCCTTAGCCCTCGACCCTTACAGCTGTACACGCACAAATAATAGGGAAGTTAGGGCTATTCCATTGCTAGCACTGTGGTTTCAGCATCCTTGCTCCCGAAGTGCTAAGTGCATAATGAGTCATTTTCAAACGGTCTTTGGTATGATTAGTTAGGCAATGTTACCATATGCAAAGCGGGCAGTCTTTCGTTAGACCATCACTGCGATACATACTGACGGGCAATAACTCTTTTTGCCTATTGAGCGCTATCATTTAATCTTCTTCATTTTGTTAACTTTGAATCCTCTCATCAGCAGATTTAGATTCTATCGATTGGATGATCAACGAAGACATTGAATCCACCAAGAGTGAATTGTCTGACAGTGACTCTATCATTGATGAAGACGCCAGTGAATCTAGCTATGGATCTACCGACCAGGGTCTTGGTGCCGATGACTTCTCTTCTGATCATTTTGAAATGGGAGACGCCCTGCTTCAAAATATGGATGGTAAGAGCCTTTATTTTCTTACGTCTCGTAGTACAAGGAAACATATTGGCATATATAGCCTATTAATGGGTGGCAATCGATTAGAGGATGTGACCAAACTGACAATGTGGGGTCTACTATCAGCGTCGTTTAGAATGCTGGGAACACAGCTATTTGTTTAAGCAATTCCATATGGGGCTATTTCTGCTTAATTGACGATGTGCTTCAATGTTGTCATCCACAGATGAACAGTCGTCCAGTGCCGTGCTGTTTGAGGTGAGTTGAATGAACGAGCATAGTTTAAAAACCATTGTCATAATCATCATCATATTCATTCACCATGTGTTATTTTGTTATTGTTGTTTTTTCGTATGATGTATTTTATCTTATTACTTGTCATCGCATATTTCTCATAATTTGGAGGTGTCAGTGTTGTTAAGGATATACTGATCCTGTTGCCAAAACCTCTGGCAAATATATCATTCTATGAAATAGACAAACGTAATACTACCATACATATCCTAATGATATCCGCAACACACTAGTCAATGGCATGCCATAGATATATCAGAACACACATACACCATCATGCGGTGTACATCAGTATTACATAGTATTGGCAATATGGTTACCCTGTCAGAAATGTTCGGTGTCAAGTTCGAAAATCTAGTTAACGCCATCTTCGAATCTTACCAAATCCCAAACCGAGAGGGATGGTCAATTCAAACGCCTTCGTGATTGGTTACACCCTAGTTTTCACCCAAAGCTTTTATGTATTTATGTATGTTTGTATGTACATGTATATTTGTATTTATGTGTTGTATGTATGTATGTATGTATGTATGTATGTATGTATGTATGTATGTATGTATGTATGTATGTATGTACGTATGTATGTATGTACGTATGTATGTATGTATGGAATCAGATATGAATTTCTTATAATTAAATCACACACAGGACATACCACCACTACCATTGGTTGAAGGTCTTTCCATTCCTGAGATTCCTGGAGTTGACCTCAGTGACATTTCAGCGGCTGACCCAGCGGTAGTGATGGCGGCCCTTGTCCAGTCATCCTTCCAACATGACAAGGTATCTATCAGCAGCATTTCTAAGAATAAATAAGACAATTCATTTATTTCATTTTTAATAAAATAGTAATAATATTTGTCTGTGAAGCATAGCTAAAATAACACGTACAAATTCCACATGGCTGACGGGAAATATAGACAGCAATGATGGAATAGATCATGTAGGCTGTACTTGACGAAAGCAACTTTTTTTTCAAGGTTAATCACTGATGAATGAAATAAATTCACTCACGACTATTTGCTAATAACTCACAGTCAGTCAAGTAACTCCCTGGACCATTTTTTGTAGGAAACAGACCATGCAGAAGACGAAGCCGACAACACCAAGTTGTGCGAAGAGTCTGTGAAAGCTTTCCAGGCGGCCTCTTCATCAGTAAGAGGCATCGATGGAATCAAGGTGCTGTCCCAGATAGGCGCGCTTGTCGTGGCTGACTGTCCGAATCTATCTTATGAAGCAAAGGTACTTGTGTTGATTTTAGAAATATCTTTTGCGTTCAAAATGTACATGTACATACGTACAAGTTTAAAGCCTTCGTTATTACTTGAATGACACCTGCCTAAGAGAGCCGCTTCTGCTTTAGAGTCCAAGATACCTTGGCATAGACCATTTATTTACGGAGCCAAAAATGATCTATCTTTACTAACCCCAAACGCAGGAAAATGCCGTTGAAGCGATGAAAATGACGATGACGGCAATGTCAGAAGTCGACGTCCTCGAACCAGATACTGTTTCCATCGTAGGGACAGGTAGGGTAATATGGTTCCGTCAGTTTCTACGAGATCTACTCAAAGAGTATACTGTAGGGTCGAATGACATAACGGACGTTTGGGATTGATACATTACGGGAACCAGAACCTAAATCTATCGTGTAAGTGGGGAGACCTGATTCTGTCGTGTCAGTTTTGTTGTCTTGTACATGTCATGCGCAGTTGACGTTTTCTAATCCTACATTGTCGGCTTTGCTCATTAAAGAAGAGACGTACTTGATATTAAGGACTAACCACAGCCCCATGTGGAAATTTTTCTTTTCCTTTTAGCTTTACTGGGCTCAATTGGTATTATCATTGAAGAAGAGAATCCGGTAAAAGTTCTGGATAACTCTGCTACTGATGGCACATCTAACGAGGAAGACGAATATCTCTCTCCGCAAGAGAAGAAAGAACTGGCAGCTGAAGCGAAGGCGACAAAACATGCAAAGGTTTGAACTGTATTATAAGAACATCAACATTTTTTCTTTTTATTGTGTCAACCGTTTTGACTGTACATTTTGTTGTAATGGGTTTTTGTATCTATCCAACTCTTAGAGACGGTCAATAATTGAGAAAACCCGTGGGATTATTGATGGTCTGGTGAGCACGCTGAGGAATGGGCTGACGTTAGGAGGCCCCCCAGCTGTGGTATCGGCGGGAGGCGTAACGGTCATGGTGCAACGGACAAGGGCTCACAAGCTGGAGGAGAGAACAGTTGAAATGGATGGTGTAACCTTGCTGTACCCTCCTGGAAAGGCCTTGATCCCCGTCAGACCTACCTCGTTGGTGGATGCAAAGGTACATTTTTGATTTAATACAGTCCCGTTACGATTGCAGGATGTCGTCTTTCTCCAATTTCTCCAATACTAATCACAGAACCATAAGAACTGATTTCACTGATATAGTATCTAAAACAATTGAATTGATGAGCAAACAAAAATTGAAGTTCAAAATTGTTAAATACGCCTTGTCTACTTTTGTTCATTTTGTACTTTGAGATGTGCTTTGTTCTCTTCCTGTTCAGATTGTTGTGTATCGAAACAATCCGTTCACTTGGGGAGGCGGCGATCGTGCGGTGCAGTCGGTTGCCTGTGACCTCTCTTTACTACCATTAAGGACACCATGGCACACCTTCGACGATATGAACGAGGACATTCTACTGAAGTTCCAAACCGATCCAAGCAAAATTGAAACGCAGCTTTACGAGTTTTCCCCGCAGGGTACGTCAGGTATGACGTATCACCAAATCAACATCACCGACGAGGACATGATCATCGTCCGGGTGCAGGCAGCCAACAAGAGCTCCGTATCAAGTGTGTTTGGGAAGGCATCTGGCTTTCCCATTGAAACCGAATATGACATATTCAACAAAAGTTGGGAAGACCAAGATTTCAGTAGCTATAACTTCGACCATCCTTGGTTTGACGTCCATCCCGTGCATCTGTTGGTATCTGGAAAGGACAATTCCGGAATATACAGAATTGGAGTGAAGATAGAAGGTATTACTCAGCTTCAAGTCAATTCGTCTATGAAGACTTTTTCAAGATTAATATTAAGATGTTTTGTCTTTATCAATCATTCAAATTATGATTTGTAAATCATTCAAGAAACACAAATGTTTGTTACAGCCCTTGCTGATGTGCTAGATGAACCTACGAAGGACGGTGTGTTGTTGGTTGATGATCAAGTTAACAAGAACATTACACGGTACTACAGTTTTGGAGTACAGCGCATCAGATGTAGCTTTTGGGATGAAGAAAATGAGATCTGGAGCAGTCATGGCTGTAAGGTACGACCATGGTTAACCTCTCATCACTTTATCCTACTATTACAAACATATATGCATGCACGTCCTTTACAATACACGCATTCTTGCAAATGGCTTGCAATCTTCGATGTATTGTGGAAGGCAAGCTTTTTCTTCATTTTCAGCACAATAGAGGAAATTTACAACAGCATGTACAATTAAGGTCGATTGCTTGTTCAAGAAAAGCTGCATTTCACGAAACTGCTGCCCATTTTAGGTTCATCCTACAACATCCGTCACAGAGACTGTGTGTGCCTGCAATCACATGACGCCGTTTGGTTCTGACTTCGCGACTGCACCTAACAGCATCGATTTCAACACGGTCTTCAGCAAGTTCGCCGATCTTGACAAGAACTCAGCAGTCTTCTCAGCTGTCTTCGTGGTTCTAGGGCTATACTTGATTGCTGTAGTGTTTGCTAGAAGGAAGGACATAGCAGACATGAAGAAAGTATGTGTTTTCTCCATTCCTACTACCTTGCATTTTTGCTTCCTTGTCCCTCGTCAAATTCTGCTTCACGTGGCAGTATTAATGATGAACTAATGTTTTATTTGCCAGTGGTGTTACCGATTCCTACCGGACAACCGTGCCGCAGATCAGTATTACTACCACATCACAGTGCACACAGGACACGTTGTGAGAGCTGGTACGGAATCTAACGTGGCGTTCAATGTGATAGGAGACGAGGTAGAGACGGGGGTTCGGATCTTTGGACAGGACTCTCAGGTAAAGTTCATCTGACCTACTGTTAAACCTTTACAGCAAGAGAAAGCGCTGGTGCTACTAGTTACATCTCAGTCACATATCGTTACATTTAACGAGTTTGCGCAGTTTAATTCCAAGAGACCACTTTTTTGGACACTGAACTTCAGCAATAGCTGCCGTTGCTATTCCAATAAGATCAAATCAAGTTAAACTAAGACTCAGTACTGGAACAGCATCTGTTTTCCCTGGGTCAGAAACATCATGACTGGACATACTTGGCTCACTTTGAGCGAGGACTAAATTAACCAATGGCAGAAGCCGGGATTACGAGGCTACTCGGGAAATTCCGTAACCCATTTGGACCGGAAAGGTTTTGATCCACTCACACTTTACAGAATAAAGTCTAAACTTTTCCCACCATTGATTCAAACCTCACTCTTATCTTGCAATCCTCAGATATTCAAGAAAGGCAGTGTCAATACATTTAGTATGGCGGTACGCGGTAGTCTCGGCGAGATCAGAAGGCTTCAGATCTGGCACGACAACAAGGGAGGCAGGAGCAGGTCCTGGTACCTGGAGAAAGTCCTTCTGCAAGATCTACAAACGAGGGATAGGTGAGCACATTTTCCATATGGTGTTGTGCATTTGACATGTTCAGTACTATTTTGAACCGCCACATGAACAGATTCATTTTTTAAAAATATTTCCTATCGTTTCACAGATATGTTTTCATATGCAACGACTGGTTGTCTCTGGACCGCGGTGACGGCCAGGTCTACAGGAATCTTACTCCTGCGAAGGAGGAGGACCTGTCTTCTTTCTCCTTCCTCTTCTCGTCTTCGGTACGCACGGACCTGAAGAACGAACATCTCTGGTACTCCATCATCTCTCGTCCCACCAAGAGCTACTTCACAAGGGTTCAGCGTTTGTCTTGCGGCCTGTGCGTGCTCTACACAACAATGGTCTCCAACGCCATGTGGTATAAAGCAGATGCTAATCTTCAGACAACAACAATTGTGAACCTCGGTCCCATTTCCTTCACGCTCCACGATCTGTACGTCAGCGTGATGACGTCCGTCACCATTGTACCAGTCAACTTGTTGTTGATTCAACTCTTCAAACGGTGCAAGCCGAAAAGTGAAGTAAACAAAGTCTCTGATACAAACGGACGGAAAGACCAAATCTCCACATCAGCCTCCAGACAGCTGATGCTGCCTCACTGGTGTGTTTATGTGGGCTGGCTACTGCTTTGTCTGGCGTGCTTTGTCTCAGCGTTTTTCACCATCCTTTACAGTTTGGAGTGGGGAAGTGTCAAGGCTAACAATTGGTTGAAGACTTTTCTCTTGTCATTTTTCCAATCAACGTTTGTCTTTGAGCCCGTCAAGGTACGTCAAATGTACAAATGATTTCTTCGTGTAAGTTTGAATTACATGTTATATGAGTAGGTACGGCCTGACGCGAAGGATTGATAAGGATTTCCGGTCAGTCGTCTATATGCTTAATCTTGAGATACCCATGTCAATTATAGTATTGTTTCTGCATCCTATGGTAACAGTTTTTATTCATGTTTTTCTGACAGATCATCGTTCTGGCCATCATCCTGTCTAAGCTGTTCAAAAAGATGACTCTCACGACAGTCCTCGGCGAAGACACGGCTTTCGATGCAGCACCTACTGACGTAAAATATGCTAAAAGCCACTTTGACCGCTTTGAGCTTGAAGGTAGGAAATTTGCCAGATCGTCATCTGACTTTTATGCATGTCTCTTTTGAGCGATGAAACAACTTTCATGCACCATTAGGAATATATAGTTATACCGTAGCTTACAATAATATCAACCTTCTATCTCTCAGCAACTAAGGCTCAGCAACAGAGAGCACTTCGTAAATACAATGTCACCAATGAGTCTACGCTGAAGGTTCAACAGAAAAGGAAGGAAATACGAGACAGAACGGACAAGACGTTGGGAGAAATTACCACATTCCTTATCTACGTGCTGCTGTTGCTCGTTATAGCCAATGGAAGTATGGACAATTCTTCTTACTACCTACAAAAGGATTTGGAGGGAATCTTTAGTGGCGAATTTGAAGAGGTAGTTTTTATGTATATATACAACGCCAACATTACATTTTCTAACAAACGAGACCCATAATCCAATAACTTCCAAACAGTGTAACGTTACAAGTTCAGCTTGACTGAACGGCAGTCTCATCTTTCTACCTTTTGTAATGATGTTACAGAAAAAAGTTTCTGCTGAATAAATCGCGAAATGTTTTATTGAAATTGTTGTAAAAAAGACGGCAACGTTTTTACATTGGTGCTTTTGCCGTACTCAATTTTTCAATTGAACTGGATCCATTATGAGGTGTTTTACAACTCACAAGTGTTATACTATCTCCATGCAGGTTTCTACGGCAGAAAGCTTTTGGAGATGGGGACGAGAATCCCTCCTTCCAGAACTTTTCCAGAAGACCCAGTACAATACAGGGCGCCGAAAGTGGCGTGATAAGCCATTCATCAGTGACCTGCAATCCGTGATGGTTGGGTCAGCAAGGATACGTCAGCTGAGGGTGTCTGTAGGTGGGTACCATTACACAATGTTGTCCACGACACATGTTTAAGATGAATAGTGTAATTGTATGTCACAAAAAACATGAATACACGATAAATATTCTACGAGGTCATCGCAATTTACTGCTTCATTTGACACAATTAACAAAAATGGTAGACGTTTTCCAAAGGTAGATAGAATCAGGTATGAATAGTTCGGGTGGCTTATATTAACGCTGTAATTAGCTGCTGTACGTGTATAGTTTGTCCTCAATTCATCATAAATCATCACCAACCGATTTACAGGGCAGTGTATGGTCCCCACAAAGTTTCGTTTCAACATTCTTGAGTGCAACGTCGATTATACACAGCACAACGAAGAGAAGCGTTCCTTTCAACCAGGATGGCAGCTTGATTCTACCATCAACCATACGCTCATCAACGAAGATTTGGTCGAATCGCCGTGGGTTTACCAGAATCCCAACAACGGCTTGAGTACAGCGGCAGAAATGTCTTCTTATGATTCAGGAGGGTACGTGGCAGAGCTGAGCGACAGCCATGAGGCTGCTCTGGACGCTATCGAAGAACTAGAGAAGTCGAATTGGATCGACCGCTACACACGGGCCATCGTAGTGGAATTCACTCTTTTCAACGCAAACGTGAACTTCTTCAGCACGCTAACATACGTCGTGGAGTTTCCCAACACTGGTGGCGGTGTGTCGTCCATGTCCATCAGCACCTACAGGCTGCATTACTTCATTGGCAGTTTGGGCTATATCGTAATGGCTTTTGACATCATCTACGTATTGTGGTTCCTATATAAGTTGAAGAGGGAGGTCCAAATAATGATAGAGGAGGGGAGAGACTACCTCAAGCAACCGTGGAACCTTGTAGAAGTGCTGAACATAGTCCTGTCGTTGTTTGCCTTTGCTGTCTTTGCTGCGGCAAATGTTATGTCAAGGAATGTTCTGGACCAGTTGAAAATGACCAAAGGTAAAACAGTCTCTTTGCAATGACGATGTTGGTATAATTAGCATGTCTATCAACGATGTGCATCTCTGTCGGCAAAACACAATGAGTGTAAAATTGTATTGTTGCATTAGGGCTAGTAAATTGGATTTATATCAATCAAATGGTATGACAAATTGACTATACTGTGGGGTTTGTTTTCAGGGGAACTGCGCTATGTTGACTTCAGTGAAGCATCTTTCTGGAACCTTGTGTTCCTGTGGTCAATTTCCATACTCTCATTTCTCAACATCATGAAGTTCCTTCACCTGGTGCGTTTTAACCCAACCATCTCCATCCTGGCTGCATGCATACGTCAGATGTCAACTGAAGTCATGGGCTTCTTCGCGTACTTCTCCATCGTCTTCTGCGCCTTTGCACAGCTAGGTCGTCTACTGCTTGGCACCCAGCTGTCGGTATGTACACATTTGAGTACAGCGTGTATCTATGCATATGTGCATTACAATGTGCATTTCAAGTTGCAATTGTGCAACAACATATCAGCTATTATAGGTCATCGACTCAAATTACACTTTTTACCGCATGGCTTTTTGCAGGGTGAGAAACGGTTTGCTGATAGAAACTTGCCATGTGCATGCAGCCTCGGTTTTCTGGATTAATTTTCATTCATTTTCCCTTTATATTCCTTTTTTACATTCTATATGGCACCTTTTGAACCACTTTTGCAGGGTTACCGCACCTTTGTTGAAACTGGAAAGAGTCTCTTTGCATCAGTCCTTGGGGTTTTTGACTTCGAGGAAGTCAGAGAAACAAGACTTGGACCCATCTTTCTCCTGGCGTTTTTGCTTTGCCTGCTGCTTGTTTTCACCAACATCCTTGTTGCTATCATCAACGATGCCTTGGTCCTCATGAACGAGCTGGAGGCACCGGAAGAACATCGGCAAATTCTTCAGGAACTCTGGGAACGATGCTCGAATCTGCTTGGGTTAAGTGCTGAAGAAACAGAAGGTAAGCAATTACTTAACGTAAGTTGTCATGTTTCATCAAAAGCCAACAATGTCCGGTTGACCGCCATGTGGACATCATTATCTTTATTGAGACATGGGCCAATCATTTCTCAAATGCTCTCCTATGTAGCGAGTATCATCAGTTTACTTGGTTAAACCCATAGTGCTGACCATTTTCATAATCAAATTTAGATTCCGAAAAGATGTTCTAAGCCTAATTCTAAAACTATTTGAATGGCCCCTGAATGTTTTTGTATCATAATCTGGATATCGTATTCCTGTGATTCACTCAGAAACCCTGGATGTCTTTGACCACTTGGAGGACTCTTTGGTTGACCTTGAGCTTTCTCTGCGAAGGATGACAGAGAGAGTTGTATTGGAAAAAGCCATGTTTCAATGGGCAATGCAAATAAGAGCCCACCGCCGATCCGACTGCACAGAAGGCACTCCAGTGTTCGTCCAGCTGTAGCCACGTGTCTAAACTCACAATGGAGGGACGGTGTTGTATATTTGGCACTGACAACAGTAGCATATGTTATTGTGAATTGAATACCGATGCTGTAAATAGCTTGTGTTTAATGGACATAGATTGATCTTTGTGCACTTATCTCGCTTAAAGCAGCTTTCAACGTAGTATTGGTAAAAGACAGCCCTGTAGATTCTTTAGCATTGGTGTTCGTTCCTATCAGATATATAGCTTTGCACCTTGATATGTTTATAGTTACTTTGTTCATGACATCAATCTGTAGTTTGTATGTGCATTTTTATCCATTAGGAAATTATGAACACATATATGTGAATTTAATACATATAATTAGGTACACATGTGGATAGACCACATGAACTGTCTTGTGTTAGATTCTGCACATTTTTCTGTATTATATAGATGTAACATGATAATATGAAAATTAAAACTACTAGTCTAAGAGAAATATTCGTCAGTTTGGTTCATCCATGATGTCAAAGTTTCTGCCCATTTACACGTAACACTCAGGTGTAATGATAGTGAAGTGAACTTTATTGCTCAACAATCGTACATGGTACAATGTATGGCATGAAATCAACAATACTACAAGGCTAATCTATCCTACAATTCTAAGTACAAAATATTTTCGAAACCAGTGTATTTGTGACAATATATAATCATGTATGGGTAATTCTGTCTCGCTTTTCGAATGATTTATGGAGAAATTGACCTATGTACATGGATATAGGAGTCGGACATGACAACAGTACATAGAAAATATCGCTCTGTGTACCAGATAGGGTGAAGTTTGTTTTAGTAATAATAGTCTGTAAAAGCATATCTCTCTCTTTGCTATAAGTTGGACAATTCATTACAAAGTGGAATTCATCCTCAACACTTCCATTACATGTGGGACACAATCTCTGAGTGGCTGGTGTGTTGTGGTGTCGACCCTTTTCAACTTCTAAGCAATGTGCACTGATTCTCAGCTTTGTTATGCTATTTGCAAACAGTTTATTATGAATTGATGTGAGATATGTTTCCATGCCAAAGTGTTTTTGATTTTAGAATATGCGTGTAGTTTACTGGAATGTCTAAGTTGTTCCCTCCAGCCAGAAAGAAATGAGTCTTTCAGACGTTCTTTGAATATGATTCCAAAATAATTGGCATTAACTGCGGGGTTAAGCCAAACATAGCGACATTATCTGTCTTACCACCTGCTTTAATCAATCCCATATGGTCGATAAATTTGCTGTAGCATCGGTATAACACGGACAGAAAAAGTTCAAGTACTGTATCTGTTGCATGATTCACGCCCTGACTGTATCTTGATAATCTGTTAAGGTCCACGGCATGTATATTGTTATACGGGGGCTGGCTAAAGATTCTGGCTGGCTGATATTACGATTATGCCCCCGTGGAGATCTGCTTGGAAATTACGCTAAGGCACGTTCATATAGTAAAGCTACATTTTCTCTTTATCAGTCTGAATGGCAATGTGGTCTTGTGGCTAGGGTTGTAGACTTAGAAAAAAAGAGTTTGGGGGTCGAACCCCTAGAAGGCCCAATGTCGTACTCTTGGAAAATGCAGTTTACATCCATTTCCTCATTCGATTCAGGTGGAAATTAGTACCTAGCTTCGGTTAGAGCGGTCATCTTGTCCAGTAGGATAACACGTGAAGCTGGTGGTCCCGTGTTTGACTGGAAAGCCCCTCGAGCACGCAGAACGAAATGAGCAGGGGTCCTTCCTGGTGAGTGACTCGATCAAAATTGTCTGGTCTCCGGGTCGACATATTAATTTGGAAAGGTGGATCTAGTCACCTGTTATGACAATCCTTCCACTATAGATGTGAAAAATAAATAAATGTTAGGCACAGTGAGGTAGTGAAGAATAGGATTAGGTTCATTTTCCTTTTCAGACAGAGTACATCGCAAGTCTGATAAGTTATTAAGCAGTTGTCTGTCTGTCTCTTTGTCTGGCTCTCCCTCTGTCTGACTCTCTGGCTGACTCTCTCTCTCTGTCCGTCTCTCGGTCCATCTGCCTCTCTGCCAGTTTGACTTTCTATCTGCCTCTCTGTCTGTCTAGAGGCACACTGGCCAGAAGGTCGGTTCGAGTAGAAAAGAGGTTAGAGTGACTTTAAACACAGAAAGACGAAGCAGACGCAGCAGACGGGAGAAGGGTTTCCATGCGTGCGCGCACCAGTTTCCGTCAAATATGTTGCTACTACGTGGGTCATCAGGCGCGCTGAGGTGGGTCATCTGGCGCCGACCTTGACACGGCTGGACCCCTGCTAATCGCGTCAATCTGGCTGACCAATGGGCGCGCGCTACTACACCGCCCACCATTGACAGGCACGCGGAACCTTGCAATTGGCTACCAGTTTTAAAGCCGTGCCAAGCGCCAAGCCGGGCCAGCCCAGATGCATCAATTACGATAGTATGACCCCAAGGGTAAAAAAGAAGACAGTAATGCACTGATTACCCACATAAATTAGCCATATTGTTTCTACTATAAGAGTATGGATTTTGGTCAGGTAGCTATAGGATGTAATTCCAGTTTAGACCGCCCTTTTTTCACCATAAGATGTAAATATAAACCGACATCTGTAGCGAACGTTGTTTTACGTGCCATTAACTTGATTTTCTTTTTAAATTTAAAATATGAAACGTTATATAGTAATCAGATGTTGGGCCTGCTGATGGCTTACATTGGAACATTCTGTATCTTTGTTTGCAAAACAAATATGAAATCCAATTTATTATTTCGACTGTACGTTTTGGTCGTTCAGTAACTTTCATTGGAATAAACATTGACCCAGCAGTCAACTTAGGGCTTTACTTGCAGGATGAATTAGGAAAAATCGTAATCCTTTTTATCTGAAAATGTCACTTTGTGACATGAAGCCCTTAACATGCACGCTACCGGAAAGGGTCGCAGTCCTTATGACGGGACGTTAAGCCGTGGTCCACTGTTCATTGTGCTTGTCGAAAAGAGCTAGGGGGAGTTCCCCGGTACAATGAACCTGTAAATACTGTATATAGCGTCTGTCTTCTCTCTCACGACCAGTGGAATATTAGCTCTTGAGTGAGCTAAACTGGATCGAGATCACTTTCTTTTTCTTTGTGATTTTTCTATGTTAAGAGGGCCCCATGTGGTCTGAAACAAGTACCAGACATGTTGCCATCATACAAATCATGGTACGCTCCAACTACTAATTCCTTTAATTGGGCACTCAACTAAAAAGTAGTTGACAAAATGACGTCTCATTGCAATCATCAGCGAATTTATTGTTAGAAGAATGATACATAAACATATACATTCAAATCGGAAACAAGAACAATGATGTAATCTACCCGAATGTGAATAACGTTGCAACTGGCTTTCACCAACGTTCACAACAAATGCCATCAAATTTGTAAATATAAGGGCCAGTCAAATGTCATCACTGTAATCACTGTAAAGTGATCAACACATACAATGTTGATCACCACACGGTGAAAGGTATCAAACATACAATTCGAATTACATGTTCAATTAACTAGATCAGCTTCCAAGCTTATGATGTCTTGTAAT
Source organism: Branchiostoma lanceolatum (assembly GCF_035083965.1). Classification (NCBI taxonomy): domain Eukaryota; kingdom Metazoa; phylum Chordata; class Leptocardii; order Amphioxiformes; family Branchiostomatidae; genus Branchiostoma; species Branchiostoma lanceolatum. The sequence continues at coordinate 9,725,868 of NC_089723.1, read as the reverse complement.
TGCAGTAATTAGACTTTAAGACACAGATCATTCGCTCAGTCCTTTATAGAAAGATGGCCTTATCTATCCGAAAAAAAAAACGGATGGAAGCGTTACTGTAAAATTTCTACTATAGAATGAAATCTAGTACAAAATCCATCCCATTGTGGAGCCATTCAGCAAAATACGAGATATAAACAAGATGTCGTTAAACAGTCATGTCCTTCACTCCATGTGTCTTTATCCTGCACTTAAATGCTAAAAAGCATTAAAGTGTATTTTCATGCCCCCTTAAGATACTGTAGGTGCATACGTGCCACGCGGTGCTGACAACCATACACTATATAACTCCTATCATCAGGCAGGGTGACCTTCAAATCTCTCCAAGCATCAGCAGACCTGTCATACACATATACAACATATATGTCATCTTGCTTGAGGTCATCAGTATAGTTCATCAATATATGCAGCTGGTTCCCCAGTACGAAAAGACTGTGACAGAAATCACTCACAAGGCCTTGTGTGTCTAGTGGTAGTCTGTATCATACGCCATAGTCTGACGGAAATTCATACATCTGTGCAGTAGATCCCTGTTCCCATGGCAACGGCTGTGTGGATTTCACTAAAGTGGATCTTCGGTGCGGTCCGCTTGCACCACCTGTCCTGGCTCGGGTCGTAGCGATGCACTTCCTCATTTGCGAGAAAATAGATGTGTGAACCGCAGGACAAGGTCGCACTGTAGTATGTAGTGTCCTCAAGTTGCAGCTGTGAACACTACAGACACTGCCCTAGCTGTGTGCGGGTTGTACTTTCTCATTCGCACCAATGGACTGAGTCGATCAACAACACTGAGATATAGATTACCTTTAACTTCAACAAGGCAATCATAGAAGTCCTTTAGATCATCTACCGGTCCCCTAGATATTGAGGAAGTACCTGTATATTCCCACAAATGCCCTGCATGATTGTACTTAAACAGGGAGAACTGATTCTTGTCCTTTAACTCTTTAAATCCTAGCATGTAAATGTCGTTGTCACTGGTGACTGCCATGGTCGGGAAGTCAGGAAGGTCTTCAGTCTTGTAACTGCAGGACTGGTGTTGTACTTGCCTTCCTGGGGGTTCACGAAGAGGAGCTCTTTGGGACTGGAAAGAGATAAAATATATCGCAAACTGTCAATAAAACTTGACAGCAAATTCATATTTTTCTTTAGGGATGAGACCAGACTCATAGCATGCATTGTCAATGTCATCACATTTTTTTGCCTGATGGAAATGTGCTTCAGTATAAGTTACAAATTGATGAATGACTGGCACAAACGAAATGTGTATTGCAGGACCACACATTTAAAATGACGTTGTGCTAGGATCGTTCACAATATGGATAGTCTAACGAACAAAATGAAGTGTATACTAGTACCAACCCTAGATCCTTACTGGACAGCATAACCATATCCATGGTAACCCCAAGCCTCGGCTTCAGGTTGGGGTTCCCTTTCTGTACCACATTCCTGATGACCTGAGAACTCCCAGCAACCTCCCTGACAATGGGATGTTTAAAGATGGCCTCCATGTCGTCTGAGGTCAGCAGGTTGAAGCGGATGTGAGGGAGGATGCTGGCTAGGTAGTGCAGTCTGTAGGGTACAAGTAAGATGTTATTTTTTTTTTACAAAACTACAAATAATTTGGGAATATGGAATCTCATTGATAAATTGGAAAAAAAAGTCACTTGCCCATAGGACTAAGCTTCTTCAACCATACAAGAAATGAAGTAGACACAAGGTACACATCAATATTCTTAAATTTACAAAACCCACCTGTCCACCCTGCTGTGCTGCACCCATCTCACCACAGTCTCCCACACTGTTGTCTCCCCTTCAACACCCAGCTCATCGTGACTGATGATCTCAGTCAGCTGATTCACACTCAGGCTTCAGGATTCCTCAATGGAGACAACCTGTGGAGGTGCAGAGCACAGGTACATGTATGAACAATATAACTGTTAAGATCTACTTTCATATATTTTTAGTTTACTATTCACAAAAACCTTTTCTCATTTGATAATCATGTGAACGGTCATTTGGACATTATGAATACTCTAATATTATTTCAATGTTCTCAGTTCGTACCATGCTAGATATCTGAAAGGGCCATCTTTCTGAAATTCACTTTACTTGTATAATTGCCATTTTGAAAATAAAAGTTTTTATTCATACACTTTAGACAAGCTTTCAGAACACAGAGAAGGCATCAGCAAGCTTGAACAGGTCCACACAGGTGGAGCGTTCCACATTCATGGCCATGTAGCTGCTGCAGGTGTCTCTCACATAGTCCAGTTGGAGAAAGTTTGCTGCCTGGTACAGGGGCTGTACCTTGTCCATGGACACATGGAGGGTTCCTGAGTAGAGGTCTCCCCAAACATCCCTGCATCTAAACCCTGCAGAAGAATATGACATTTACAGATAAACAGTGTAGAAACTTTCTCCCTTTGTATGTATCAGTTCTTCTTCCTTTAACTTATTGAAGATTTTGTAGCCTACATACTGTGACGTTTTATCCATTCACTTTGGAAAGGAGCCCTACTTTTCAATAAGTGTGGTGGGACATCCACTGAACATTCTACCCGAAGTTAAGTACTCATTTCCACCTGTGTGAAGTGAGGAAACTGGTGTAAAGGGCCTTTCTAAAAAGCACAATATCGGTGGCTTGACAGAGATTCGAACCTAGGACATCTGTTCTGAAAGGTTACATTTACTTGCCGTGGCTGGGTAGAATGGATTGCTGTTGTTTTCAGCGTTTTCTTCACACACACACACACGCACACACACACAAATTCTCTCTCTCCCTCTCACTTACTCTCCCCCCCCAAATTAGATTGTAGATCTAGCAAAAGAAGACAGCTTAATGAAAGTTCACTTACCAATGTATGATTTACTGGTACTGCCATAATGGCAATTATTTTTACAATAGTTGTGGAGTAAACTTCATCCAAACTTGTCAAGAGTTAGACCACCTGTTGATAATCTATTCATTGTTGAAAATAGAGGCACGTTTGGCTAAATTAGCAATACGTTCAAGAACTGGGAAAAGAACAACTGTGTTCACAAGTGCCTCTATTAAGACGTGCTGAAGACATTCACGTGGTAAAACTCACAGAAAAGAATCATCTTCGTTTGTGAATATCATGAATATCTACTGTTATATAAGATACTAAAAGACAGGAAAATGCATATACGCAAACTCGAAAACATCTGAAATGTACAAAATACCGCAAAATATCAGTTAGACTTCAGTTAATGGTCTAAGCTTGCTATCTAGTTCATGCAAAACAAAGAACATATGATAGAAACATAATAACTAACAAAATAAGAAACTACTGATACTACACTGTACCGTTTTTAAATGGCAAATAGTATATACAAGACAGCCCCTATAGACATAAGAGAAGCTGGTCAGGACGTAGTCCTTGATGTACGCAATGGAAGCACACACATGTACATGTACTCCTCCATTCTGTCACAGAAAAGGCTGTCTTAGTCCAGATTATGCATTATCTCGTGTTTCCCAATAGAATTCTAAAAGGACAGGTCATGTCCGCAAACATCATTCTGCCAGTTCTTAATATCCAGCACCTAAGATGGTTCCAATGAAACGTCCCCAGGTATAATGCACTCCTACTTATCTAAACTGTGCATATCTGAGTGGGGTGCTGCACTTGAGATCTTTTTGAAAGTTTCGGATATATGAAACATGTGGATAACTTCTAATTGAGGTTACACTACTCAATATCAGCAAAATACTGTAATTCACTTTATATTCACGGTAGCAAAATTTCACGGTATTATGAAAATGGACATTTTAGGCTAGACTTAAACTAAAAGGTGGCAGCAAGAGAACGAACTATAAATAATAAAAACAGTTTTTATCACGGTGATGATAAGTTCACGGTACAGAGGTGACTGTGCACAGTGAACATAAAGTTACAGTGAAAGAAACAGGAATAGTAACAAATCCATCACTGTCTCATCTTTATCTTACATGTTAACAGCCCCTCATCTGCCCCTAATGTATAAGAAGAGTAATTACAAGTAATAGAGCAGAAATTCTTAATAAATGTTCACAAACGAGCAACACTTTTAACGTCATTCGGAACATCCGAAAAAATCTTAGAGAGCTGCAATGGTGATACTATACATCATGTCCACCCTCTGGATTCACTGTCCCAACATCATGGTTCAAATACGGTAGGTACATACGAGCCACAGGGATCATCAGTTCACATCTATTCAAATGCCCGTCAGGCAGGACAAACAACTCTCTCCAAACACTCTCACACCTGTCATACACAAACACCTGCCGAACTTCTATTCTGACTTCGTCTGTACTCGAGTCAGTTAAAGTCTCTATCAATGCATGCAGCTTGTTTTGGATCACAAAGAGTGTGACGTCTTCGATGACTTGATCTGCGTTCAGCAACCCTGGAGGCACACGCCAGGTGTCTAACTCTGTGTCGTACACGGATAACTTGTCTCTGTTATCTGTGAAGAAGATCTCTGTTCCCATGACAACGGCTGTGCAAACTACAGGAAATTCCATTTGGTAGGCTTTTCTGCACCACTGGTCTGTTCTTGGGTCGTAACGATGTATTTCCGTATGTGTGAACACATAGATATGCCGATTGCAGCACACTGCCACATTCGGATCGAACCACCCATCGTGTTGAGGTGTCGAACTTGTGTGCGGCACAGTGTGCCACTTGTTCGTGAACTGGTTGTACTTCCTCAACACCACGTTAGGTCCTGGCGATATCACAACAACGTAAAACAGATCTCCATCTATTTCCATAAGGAAGTCAGATGGTGGGTAGTCACAGTTTATGTCTAATCTCCGTACTGAAGACTTGCGTTTCCATTTGTTCCCGATATGGTTGTACTTAAACAGGGCATGCTTTCTATCGGAATCTTTAGCCAGGACGTAGATGTCATTATCACTAGTAACAGTCCCAACAATTGGAGCTATGTTGTAGTGACACCTGATGTACTTCCCCTTCTCTGGATTCATCCAAAGCATCTCACTTGTACTGTAAAGATAAATATGCATTCAATAATCAGGCCACACTAATTGAATTTAATGGTCCTAGGATTGATGAAGTTCATACTCAAGTGGAACACATCAAATTGAAAGAAGTCTGAAGTTTCAGGATACACAGTTTCAGGGAGTAAATATTGTCAGGTTTCAGTTTTCCTCTTAGCCTCTATTTTCATCTTGACCTCTTGCTAATTTTCTTAGACAATTTAAATTACCAAGAAAATGAATTAGTACAGCTTCGATCCAATTTATCACACATTTCCCCCCACAATGATTAAGAATTTCAAATGATTGAAGAAACAACAATGCACATGGTAAATAAAACACTGCTGTGCAATACACATGATCAAAAGAAGACTAAAAACTTAAGTCTGCTTATTGCACAATTATTTAAAATATTTGTAGCAATCTGTAGCAATTTTCAGACAAGACAAGCCTGGAGACAGATGTCCATCTTCAATGCTACCTTTCATGTATCGTTGTTCATATAAGGGACATATACGTAATACTGACACTGATTGTTATTACTGACACGGTGATTAAATGATTGTGACCCACACCTTGTGGAAAAAAGCAGAGCCATTTCCAGTGAGTCCATTCCAACCCTCCTCTTCTTGTTAACATTGGCAGTCTCCTTTATCACATTTCTGATGACAGAACTCCCAGGATCCTCCCTGACTAGTGGGTGTTGCAAGATGGCTGCCGTGTCGTCTGAGGTCAGCAGGTTGAAGCGGATGTGAGGGAGGATGCTGGGTAGGTGGTGCTGTCTGTAGGGTACAAGGTAAAGGTGGATTCAGCTGATTTCTTGGCAACACAGCAGCTTCTTAATACATCATACTTAGTTCAAGTACCGACTACAATATGAGAACTTAGCTGAAACAACAAAAAACTGATACCCACCTGTCCTCCCTGCTGTGCTGCACCCATCTCACCACAGCCTCCCACACTGTTGTCTCCTCTTTTACATCCAGCTGATCGTGGCTGACGATCTCAATGAGCTGATTCACACTAAGGCTGCAGAACTCCTCGCTGGAGGCAACCTGTGGAGTTACAGAGTAAATGTAAAGGTTCCATGTTGCAAAAATGGAGGCAACCTGCGAATGAACAGGGTACAGGTATATCTAACAAGGCAAGTTGCAAAAATGTTTGACTGAAATACAAGAAGCTTTATGTGTACATGTAGTATAGTATCCAGTATTATACTGCAACTGGGTTCCAGACGCAGGGGTGGGCAGCAGTTGGCTAGTCTTCATACTGCCCTTCCATGCACATCTATCCAGCTGATTAAAAATGACAAGCAAATGTATCTTCTAAGTCGGTGTATCCACCCTTTGGTGTACCACACCAGCTTCAAAGGCATGTGGCATGTCAGCAGTCCTCTCATCACCTTCCCTGTGTGTGCACTACAATTTCAACACTTTAAATATAATACGATTGCTCTTATAATGGACAATAGACAAAGCCATTATGAAGACGGACCTCAGTAAAGTGCTTAATGATCCATTGCTGACAACGATTGAGGACAGTGTCCACAGAGAAGACATCGGCAAACTTGTACAGGTCCACACAGTTAGAGCTCTCCACTTTCACGTTTTCCACCATGTAGCTGCTGCAGGTGTCTCTCACATAGTCCAGTTGGAGGAGGTCGGCTGCCTGGTACAGGGGCTGAACTTTGTCCAGGGACACATGGAGGGTTCCTGAGTAGATGTAACTCAGGATCTCCCCAAACATGCCTGCATCCAAACCCTGCAGCAGATTATGGTACGATAATGTACATGTATAAACTTTCTTCCACATATAATGTCATGAACTGACTACTATGTAGACTACATACTACTACAACAGAACTAATAATACTCCGAGGAGCGGTTGTCAACACGATACAGAAAACTATAAAGGTCAAATTTCATCCCATTCTTTTTTTATATCTACACTATTATTCTGAATTTTGATCTGTTTCTTATAACTGAAACAAGAGTTCGTAGGACACAATTCTCCGTGAAGTATTTATAGTGTGTACATTGTGGGTGAGGTGTTTGTTAAATTTCCTTTGCTAGTGACCTGCTCAGTTGTAAGATAAATGCATGAAATGGATCTTGATGTCATGTGTGAAATCACAGACAATTACTATCCTGGTTTATTTGGTTGTAGATAGGGATGGGCCATCATACTGGATAATTGTTAATGATGGCCGCAGACTTTAATGGTTTGGTCCATTTTATGTCCTATCTTTATCATGAAGCACTATTTCTCGATTAGAACCTTCAGTCCTATATCATTTTGTGATACTTAAGTATCTGTGCAGCAACGGAATCGTGGGTTGTATGTGGAGCCAGGTGTGAAAAGTGCATTTTTGATAAGCGGTAATTAAAGAATTAAAAGTATTGACCCACACAAATTGCATCTCTGCACAGTCCAAGTAGTGTTTTAGAGCAAGTAAAGAAAAAGTGTTTATTTATCTTTTTCTTTCAATACAGTAGTGGTCAACCTGTTAAAAGTACGTTTTAAAAGCATGGCACAGATGGGATCTAGAAATTCCGGGAAAAGTCACAAATTTAGATATAGATGGCCTCTTTTGAAGATTATTATCGACGAACCATTCAGCCTTACAACTAAGATGTTTCAGAAATCACCAATATGCAGTAAATTCTCTTTCCACAATTTATTGCAGGAATGTCTGATCTATAGCTATCAACCTGTTTGCAATAAAAAAAGGCAAATTTGTATTATCGTAACATTTCACGAAGGTCGAAGGTCACAATCCGGTGAACCGCCCGGAAGTGACACTGGCCCCGGCCCACGCGCACTATTCTGAGAGATTTATCTCAACAATCTTTCATCCCCTGGGTAAACTTTTTACATTGTCACAGCCTCCGTATTACAAACTACAAGTGTGGTAAGTTTGAAGGTCCAGAGATTTCCCATTTTCACACTATGCGTAAAAGTGCATCGTCCGTCCCGTGCGCCAAACTAGTATGCGACCTGCGACCTGCGACAGGACACGGCATACTTAATACACAGACTGGAGCTCACTCTGCACATGTTCGCAGTGAAAACTCACAATTCTCGTTGCCGCATTGGTACGTAACTTGGTATATCGCTAGCTAGGTTGCGTGTGGTGATGCACGTTGTCTATTTTACAATGTAACAGTGACTATACGATCATAGCAAGTAGGAAAGCTTCGTACCCCGTATCTGCCTGAAGTATTGCAGTCAAGCGTAACAGGTTATAACATGGTCGCTATGGCAGGACTGTTACGCGCCGATTTGAGGCACAAGACATGGTCACGTAAAAACTCAATAGTCCTCGAACGAAAGGCCAAATCATGCATATAAATGTGCCCTCGTAATGTCAAGACGTTCCTCAAGCCCCTGCAATAAAGCTGGGTATTTAAACTTCTCCAAGAAGCAAGATTTCTCGAGTTAAAGATGACCCATTTTCCAAGGTTTTTCCTATGGTTTACCCAATTACACTCCGGACCAAGAACGCACCATATGGGGGTTTCGCGGCATGTGGTTTGAGGGCGACACTCCACTGTTTCCGGGTCACACTCAGCGTGACGGCAGAATACTAAGGCTGGCAAGACAGAGCAAAAGAAATGTTTCGTATTGATTCTGATGACAGTTGACTGTGTTCGGGCAGGAAGCGCCCAAGGAGGCGGCCCAGTACACGTTTGAAAGTAATGATGGCATTGTATATAATGTTCTGTCACACTTTCTAGTTATACCGTTAAAAATCTTCGGCTTTTTAATATAACCTCCGAATTATAACTGAAAACCGTTCTTTGACAACGTTAAGATTGCATTATCAAACGGGTTATACCCGCCAACTTAACACAGACTTGATACTGTTCTTTAGCAAAACTTCGTAAGTTCTAACATACTTAAAATATTTTTCCGTTTCACGTCTGTGCCTAAATGGGTGTACACACGCCCTTCAGAAGACAAGGTTGAAATTGGGTCAATGGAATGACCCAATTCTAAAATGAAAACTTTTCGTTTGACACCTGTGCCTATATGGGTATACACACGCCCTTGAGAAAGCAAGGTTGAAATTGGGTCAATGAAATGACCCAATTCTAAAAGGAAAACTTTTCGTTTGACACCTGTGCCTATATGGGTATACACACGCCCTTGAGAAAGCAAGGTTGAAATTGGGTCAATGAAATGACCCAATTCTAAAAGGAAACATTTCCGTCCTACGTACGTACCTACATGGGTGTAACGTTACACACGCCCTTGAGAAGGCGAGGTTGACATTGGGTCAATGGAAAGACCCAATTCTAAAATGAACACTTTTCCGTCCTACGTCCGTGCCTATATGGGTGTACACACGCCCCTGAGAAGGCAAGGTAAAATTGAGTCAATGGAATGACCCAATTCTAAAATCAAAGACTTTTCATTTGACGTCCGTGTCTATATGGGTGTACACACGCCCTTGAGAAGCCAAGGTTGAAATTGGGTCTATGGAATGACCCAATTCTATAATGAAACCTTTTCCGTTTGACGCCCGTACCTATATGGGTGTACACACTTCCTTGAGAAGCCAAGGTTGAAATTAGGTCAATGGAATGACCCAATTCTATAATGAAAACTTTTCCGTTTGACGCCCGTACCTATATGGGTGTACACACGCCCTTTTGAAGGCAAGGTTGAAAATGGGTCAATGGAATGACCCATTTCTAAAATGAAAACTTTTCCGTTTGACGTCCGTGCCTATACGAGTGTACACACGCGCTTGAGAAGGCGAGGTTGAAATTGGGTCAATGGAATGACCCAATTCTAAAATGAAAACTTTTACTTTGACGCCCGTGCCTATATGGGTGTACACACGCCCTTAAGCCGGCGTCACAATTCATGCAAGCGTCGGCCGAATTTGTAGATCGCCCAAAGCTCGCCGAATTTCAAAATCGCCCAAGCATATTTGGATCAACTTTGATTTCCAAAAATCGACCGAAGTCGCGTAATCGACAGAACATCGGCCGTCTTTCGGCCTAAAATACCCATTTGGAGCTTGCCGACACGTCGGCCGAGCTGAATTCTTGATTTGTGACGGGGGCTTAAGAAGGCAAGGTTGACATTGCGTCAATACAACGAGGGCATTGTATATAATGTCCTGATACACTTTCTAGTTTACACTGTTTTCAGCTCTTATACCCTTAAAATCATAGCTAAGAGCGTTCCTTAAGAACGTTTAGAATTGCATTATTAAACGGGTTCTATCCGCTAACTTAAAACGGGAAACTCTTGTTTGGAAAAGTTCGTAAGTTCTTTTCCATACGTGTGAGTTTTCATTGTTAGGAACTTACGGTCGTACACTATAAGGACGGAATGTTTTCTGCACTCTTAGTGGCTTTTGTGTAATTTATACCCATATAACCTACTCTCCAAGCGGAGGTCGTGGGGGAAGATTGTGACTTTTTTATCATATGCCTCGTTGGTTATACACCCACTTAGGACGTACAATTCTTTTATGTCCGAACTGTGGCGATCCTTTGAAGCGGTTTCAACTTTGCACTCTTAAGGGATTGTTTATATATACTGGTCCAATTTCAACCTTGCATTCTAAAGGGCGTGTTCATACCCCTACAGGCACGGACGTAGGATGAAAAGTTTTCATTATAGAATTGGGTCATTCGATTGACCCAATGTCAACCTTGCCTTCAAAAGGGCGTGTGTACACCAACATAGGCACGGACGTAGGACGGAAAAGTTTTCATTATAGAAAATTGGGTCATTCCATTGACCCATTTTCAACCTTGCCTTCAAAAGGGCGTGTGTACACCAACATAGGCACGGACGTAGGACGGCAAAGTTTTCATTATAGAATTGGGTCATTCCATTGACCCAATGTCAACCTTGCCTTTTCAAGGGCGTGTGTACACCCATATAGGCACGGACTTAGGACGGAAAAGTTTTCATTATAGAAAATTGGGTCATTCCATTGACCCATTTTCAACCTTGCCTTCAAAAGGGCGTGTGTACACCAACATAGGCACGGACGTAGGACGGCAAAGTTTTCATTATAGAATTGGGTCATTCCATTGACCCAATGTCAACCTTGCCTTTTCAAGGGCGTGTGTACACCCATATAGGCACGGACGTAGGACGGAAAAGTTTTCATTATAGAATTGGGTCATTCCATTGACTTGATGTCAACCTTGCCTTTTCAAGGGCGTGTGTACACCCATATAGGCACGGACGTAGGACGGAAAAGTTTTCATTATAGAATTGGGTCATTCCATTGACCCAATTTCAACCTTGCCTTTTCAAGGGCGTGTGTACACCCATATAGGTACGGACGTCAAACGGAAAAGTTTTCATTTTTGAATTGGGTCATTCCATTGACTTGATGTCAACCTTGGCTTCTCAAGGGCGTGTGTACACCAACATAGGCACGGACGTAGGACGGAAAAGTTTTCATTATAGAATTTTGGGTCATTCCATTGACCCAATGTCAACCTTGGCTTCTCAAGGGCGTGTGTACACCCATATAGGCACGGACGTAGGACGGAAAAGTTTCCATAAAAGAAAGTTGCATTGGGTCATTCCATAGACCCATTATCAACCTTGCCTTCTCAAGGGCGTGTGTACACTCATATTGGCACGGACGTAGGACGGAAAAGTTTTAGTTGTAGAATTGGGTCATTCCATTGACTCAATTTCAAACTTGCCTTCTGAAGGGCGTGTGTACACCCATATAGGTCATATAGGCACGGACGTCAAATGGAAAAGTTTTCATTTTAGACTTGGGTCATTCTATTGACCCAATTTCAACCTTGGCTTCTCAAGGTCGTGTGTACACCCATATAGCCACGGGCGTCAAACGTAAAAGTTTTCATTTTAGAATTGGGTCATTCGATAGACCCAATTTCAACCTTGCTTTCTCAAGGGCGTGTGTACACCCATATAGGCACGGACGTCAAACGGAAAGGTCTTTCATTTTAGAATTGGGTCAGCTTTCATGAAGGTTGCCTCCAGAGTGCCGAAGCCACCGTCTTCTTTGGGCTTCTCCAACTTTTCCCGGAACTCAGCCCCCCTCCCCCCCCATGTCTCAACTGCTTCTGAGCATATACGTACAAGCTTACCGCAGCGAGCACGGACACTTTTGGTGACGTATGCCCGGTAGATGTCGTCTGTTCCGTACTGGGCGCCCAGTAAGGAGCCGGTTACATTTGTATATTTGCACTGCATGACAAATTCTAAAATAAGAAAAGTATTCTAGCATATCTTTGGATAGAACGTGAAGATAGACCACACTTCCGCGTTCTGCCGCAATTCCTTCTGCTACGACCCGGAAGTAAAGTACGCCTGATAATGCTGAAACGGTAGCACGGAAACCACCATGCAGTGCGAAATCTACGACAGAATTTAACACAAGAAGGCTCATTTTGGGCCAACTTTGAGTGTGCAAATCTCGTTCGAAAATTATATTTGGATCTCCAAGTGTATCGCAGGGGCTTGGACAGCTTCTTGACATTACGAGGACACATTTATATGCATGATTTGGCCTTTCTTGCGAGATCTATTGAGTTTTTACGCGACCATGTCTTGTGCCTCAAATCGGCGCGTAACAGGACAGTGGCCCTTGCCATTAATTATAGGGGTGCAATTACGATATTGTATTGACGATTAAAGTAGTTACAGTGTAAAATAGACATTGTGCATCACCACGCCGAATCAGGCAAACGATATGCCAAGTTACACACCAGTGCGACGACGGGATCGTGAGTTATAGCTGCGAACGCGCAAACAAAAGCACTTCCAATACTCCCAGAAGGAGGTATTCCTCCTTCCCGGAGTAAAAAAGGGTTGAAAGAAAATCCCTATTGTGACCCGCAAGGGCGACCTTTGACCCCTAAGTGGGGAGGGGGGCATGCAGGGCACAAACATTTACATTTTGTTGTTTTACACATTCTCTATATGATATATGTAGCATCTTCGAAAGTTCCTATTCTAACGCAAATATACAGATGTAACCGGCTCCTTACTGGGCGCCCAGTACGGAACCCATGGAGAAAATAGCGCCGATACTCGGCCCCCAGTACGGAAGGAAGTTCCGTACAATAATTCCAGTACGGGACGGTTTTATTCCAGTACCGAAGCTTCGTCAGCACTGGACGTCCAGAACTGAATTTGTTTCGTACTCGGGTTCCAGAGCCGAACTTCTCTCGGCATTCGGGTTCCAGTACGATTTGCGTTCCGGTTAGGTCAACGGTCATTCAGCACTGGATAACAGAGTGCCGATTTACGGATGTAACGGGTTCCGTACTGGATTTACCAGTAAATAGTGACTCTTCAGTACTGGAAGCCGAGACCTCAAATTATTTCGGAACTGGGCGTCCTGTACTCACGTTCTATTAGTACTGGCAAGGATGATCCATTGTTTGGACCGACTAGACAGTTTTGGATTTTATATATAGTTAATAGTTGTCTGTACATTTAAATAATAATGATAATAACTTTATTGCAAGTTCATGCCCGAAGGCTAATTGCAGACAAACAAGGTTTCATGGAAATACAATGTACATGGGAATCTAAAAAGTTATCTAGTCTACTCTGAAAGTTCTAAGTTTACTAAGGTTGACTAAGCTAGCCCTGAAGCACTCAGTTTCCAGTCCTGACAGGAGGGTTCCCAGTACTGAAGCTGCCCAGTGAAGGAAGTCCAGTACTGAGAAAGTCTCAGTACTGGAGCTCCTGTAATGACGACCACTTCCGTACTGGTTGTCCAGTACTGACAAAGGAGGCAGTTACATTTGTATATTTGCTATTCTAACCGCACGTCACGCCAACCCTACCTGCAAAACAACCGTCTTCTGCCGACTTTCCGCCATGTCACTTGTAAACATGGCCCTGAAGTAGGGGCTGGCCGCGGACAGAACAAGCCGATGGCAGGGAAACCGCCGGCCCTCAACTTCTAGGACGACATCCTGCAGTACCCCAGTCTTCTGTAAGTCTTCCACAGTTCCAAGAAACCCGTGCAGATAGCTCTTGTCTTGGTAGGAACGAGGACGGACTGCGCTGGCGTGAGGTTCTTGGTCTGGGGCGGCCATGTTGATGACGATTTCAGGCACGGAGAGTCAAAGGTCAGCTAGACATGCACTGATTACCCACATAATGTCGCAGAAAGGTTTCCTCCACAATATGTAAATAACCGATATCGATATCTGTACCCGGCTGGCCTTAAGGTTCCGTTTTACGGGTAAGTTGGGTAGTAAAAATATGCCCCACTAATTACAAGGAGTTTTCCTTTTTTTGTATGATGGTACGTCTTAATCAGATGCGAATGATAAAAGGCATATCTAACCTTTCACAGTTATCAGATGTTTGGCTTACTTGCGTTATGCAACAGACGTTAAAACTGCCTTTGTTAACGGGCCTTCACAAGTCAAAAGTACTTGTTCTAATAATCTCTCTGATGTACAATGTGTCGTCAAACAGCATATTGATAACACTGGACAAAAGGACGACTCTTTTTGTTCCTCAGTAAACATTTATTGTTTAAAAAAGTGAAAAATCGATACACATTGTAAATGGAAACATAAACTGGTCTAATCTATCTAAAGGGGTGTTACTTTCTAACTGACCTCTTCAGCAAACGTTAACAACAAATAACATATCAACAGTTCTATTCATAGTCTCACTGCCAAGGGCTCTAAAGAGTTCTACCATGAGAGGCCTGGCAGATGGGAGGGCTGCTAGAAACAAGATTAGTTAGGTTAACATATGCATGGAAGTGATCAACAAATACAAACTTAATCACACTACAGAAAAATAAAGATATGGAACACATGTACAGCAACTTTTATAGTTTTAGAAAGGAAATAACGTCTGTTATAATGTGACCTTCCAATTGTCTTCCTATGCAAAAGTTAACAGCACCAAATAACATGTCAATAGTCTGAGTGATACAAATTTTCACAGTCCAGGGCTCTATGGAGTCCCTCTTTGAGCGGCAGTGGGAGGGCTAGAAGCATGATTTAGTCAGGCTGACATGAAAGTGATCACTCACTCAATACAAAGTGATCAACTTAGGCAAAATAAATCGCACTAGAGGAAAAAATTAATGAACAATTCATATAATGACAGCTTTATAAAAGGTAAAATGTCTGGTACCACAATTGTTTAATCAAAGAGACAATATATCGGAATAGTAATGAGAAGGTGTCCCTTATCTACATACGCGTCCTTCCCTTGCCGTACAAGGTGCATATAGACATCTCTGTTTCGAAGCCACACAACTTTGTGGAATAGTTTCCGTCAAAGTTTAACCTCAGTATAAAAGGTAGCAAAAGATTTATCCAATTGTAGGGGCCTTTGGAAAAAAGCAGAGTTCTAAAGAAAAAGGTTGTTAAACAGCGATGCCCTGCACGCCTGCTGTGCTCAATGCGTCCTTACCCTGCACTTTAAGATATGGTAGATACATACGAGCCACCGGTAACTGGCGACCATACACAAAATATTCATCATCGGGCAGGATGGCCTTCAAGTCTCTCCAGTCCCCAGCAGACCTACCATACACACATACCAGACACTCAGCTTCATTCTCGTCACTAGGGCAGGTTAACAATATATGCAGCTGGTTCTCCAGTACCAAAAGATTGCGACGATAATTAGCACAATTAACATCAATGTCTTTTGGGTATGACCAATTGTCTGGCAGCTCCCGCCAGCACCCTGACTCAGTGTCGTACACCACAATGTCACCAGATGAACGATTTGCGCAGAAAATCTCTGTTCCCAAGGCAACGGCGCTGGAAACTTTATCAATGTTCATCGGTGGGGTCCGCTCGCACCACCGGTCCTGACTTGGGTTGTAGCAATACAATTCTATGCTTTCGTCTGTGCTTGTGAGTAAATAGATTTGTGAAGCGCAGGACAACACTGAAAAGTCGTCTATAGGTTCGTAAAGTTGAAGCCGTGAACACTCCTGCCACTGGTTCGTGCGCCGGTTGTACTTTCTCATCTCCAGCAATGGACGGTCTTCGTCAAGACCGACAGCAGTGTAGTACAAAATCCCATCAACTTCCAAAATGTTTTCCTCACAGCAATATTTCTGTATCTTAGATACTAATGACGTACATTCATGCTCCCACACATTCTTTGTATGGTCATACTTGAACAGGGACAGCTGATTATCCTGCTCTGATTCTTTAGTTTGCAGAATGTAAATGTCGTTATCACTGGTGACTGCCATGGCTGAGAAATTAGGAAGGTCTTCAGTCTTGTAACTGCAGCTGATGTACTTCCCTTCCCGATGGTTCATGAAGAGGAGCTCGTGGGAACTGAAGATTATAAGATACATAACAAATTGTCAACAAATCTAGACTGCAAACTTAAATCTTTCCTTAGGGATGAGGTAAAGACCACAGCATGCATTAATGTTATTCATCAAATGAAGTCTTTTAGCTTCAGACTCTGAATCAGAGAAAACACCAGTACATGTTGTAGCAAGGTGTTCATCTATTGCTGTGTTTGGCCCAAAATCCACTGAAGACGTGTATTGCAGGACCACAAGATGTGCCAGGACTGTTCACAACATACAAAGTAAAACAAATAAAAAGAAGTATATCCTGACCCCCAGGTATAAGCGTACAGCACAGCCATTTCGGTGGTCATCCCAAGCCTGGGCTTCAGGTTGGAGTTTCCTTTCTTTACCACTTTCCTGATGACCTCAGATCTCCCAGGATCCTCCCTGACCAGGGGGTCTTCCAATATGGCTGCCGTGTCGTCTGAGGTCAGCAGGTTGAAGCGGATGTGAGGCAGGATGCTGGGTAGGTGGTGCAGTCTGTAAGAGGTGGACATGCGGGCAATTTAAAATTGTTGACATTAGGCCACAGCAAGTAAATGTCATGCGTGACATCAGGGCGCATTGATTTTCGGCTAATTTTGAAATTAAAAACAAAATTACTTTTTACCCTTCGGCAATGGTCAACATACCGAAAATTGTACCATATGTCGCAAACAACAATAATCTAAATTCATAATTTAATGATTCTAGTGTTGACATCAGTGTTAGTTGATATTTTAGTCAAAACGGGGATAAGAGACCTGTTGTAATACAATGGTTTATCGCTTCAATTCTTATACATGCTTCATGGTATTCAAGTTTGAAAATGTGGATGTCTTGGTTTTTTTTGCCCGCCTTTTTTTCGTCCGCGCGCATTTAACTTAGAGTCTGCAGAGAATGCCATCCTTAAAATGTACTTGCTGTGGTCTTACTTCAAACAAGTCGGGGATCCTAAATGTCATGGACCAACTGGAAAAAATCACTTGCCAACTTTTTTGTAAGCTTTTGCAGTCATGCATGAAATGAAGTAGACACAAGGTAGATATCTATATCAATGATTGGACAACACCCACCGGTCCTCCCTGCTGTGCTGCACCCATCTCACCACAGCCTCCCACACTGCTGTCTCCTCTTTAACATCCAGCTCATCGTGGCTGATGATCTCAGTCAGCTGATTCACACCAAGGCTACAAAACTCGTTGCTGGTGGCAAACTGTGGAGGTGTGAAATGCTTTTAAATGAATCACAAGCAGTTGTAACGTCAGGTTAGAATAGAGTGATACTGGTTGCATGTGCATATTTTTTTGGTTGGGTGCACCAGTGCCTCTTTTCCCAAAAATGAATTACAAGCTCTGGCAATTCAAATAAATTTATATGAAGATGTTTAAGTCGTAGCTTGCGAGAAGGGAGACGCCACAGTGGAGTTGCACAGTGGCGGGCTCAAATGAGAATATGTTTATAGTCCCTACTTAAAATCCTTGAAAATCCTCCTTTTCCTTGAACATTCTGGCCAAATCTGGAACATTTTTGGGTGAGACAGCACATACAGGGTCCAAGCTGTCTCAATTTGGTCAAAATGTGTTTATTTCAGCAGTCTTGTTCTGTTGGCCTGAGTTGTTGGGCCCTACTGGCCCTGATCGAATGTATACAGGAGAAAATGTCGTCAAAGGTAGCTATAGGGTTTCTTCACTACTTTTGGCCTTTCTGTGAGTTCAGGCTGGACAAGACCCTTTTTCTTTCCATTTTTTTAAAACAAACCCTTCTGACCTTCTGGTGCAGCAGAATCGTTAAGATTGAAATTTGGGATAGTACTTTCATGGAGTCTTGATTTAGTGTATTTTGACATGCTTTCCTATAGGAAACAGTCACTGTAGCATCTACCCAAAGGTTTTATTCTGCTGACAAAAAAGCTTTTCGTAGTTGCTCACATCATGTGATTAAAGTCATTGATTATTTGAACCTAATTCTTACTTCTGAGCTAGCTTGATATCATCAGGTCTTCAAAGGCTGCCATGCATAATGAGTTTGTAATCACGATACAAAAGAAGACAAACCTTTCGAAATTGTCTACCTATGTACTGCAGACAACGGTTCCGGACATTGTCCAAGGAGAAGATATTAGCAAATTTATACAGGTCCACACAGGTGGAGCTCTCCACGTTCATGGCAATGTAGCTGCTGCAGGTGTCTCTCACATAGTCCAGTTGGAGGAGGTCGGCTGCCTGGTACAGAGGCTGCACTTTGTCCAGAGACACATGGAGGGTTCCCGAGTAGATGTAACTCAGGATCTCCCCAAACATGGCTGCATCTAAACTCTGTACATGAATACAACATACCAATTTTCATATGTTTATCAAATATATAAAACATCAAACTTTATAAATGCGTATGTAGCATGGAAATATATCACAAATCTACTCACTAATTGTTAAAATGTAAACACCACATAGTACGTACTATGAGGCATCAACGAATATATAGCAGTAAAATATAACACAATTCTATTTAATTGATATTTTATCAACATCAATTTTTCATATTTGATCCTGTTTTTTTAACGGATTTGTTTTTAGGCACGAAAATGCTCATTGTGACCACCAAAGTTAACCTTAGACCGTTTACTTTACAACAAAAATATCAGTGAGTGGGGAAGGGGGGCATGCAAGGGAGATACGTTTACTTACAAGAACGTTGTACAGTCTTTCGTGGTTTTACAAGTGCTCTATGATACGCAGCATCTTTGAAAGTTTATCGTTTCCCTCTATTAACACGTTACGCCAACCTTACCTGTAAAACAACCGTCTTCTGCCGACTTTCCGCCATGTCACCTGTAAACATGGCCCTGAAGTAGGGGCTGGCCGCGGACAGAACAAGCCGATGGCAGGGAAACTGCCGGCCCTCGACTTCAAGAACGACATCCTGCAGTGCCCCAGCCTTCTGTAAGTCGCCCACAGTTCCAAGAAACCCGTGCAGATAGCTCTCGTCTTTGTAGGAACGAGGACGAACTGCTCTGGCGTTGGGTTCTTGGTCTGCTTCGGCCATGTTGATGACGGAATTAGCATGACCCCTGGGTTTAAAGGTCAGATGGATGATCCACATAAGATCTCATTCCTGTGTTAGTCCGCGTGTAGTCACAAATAGTCCGACCTAAAAAAAAAAAAAAAAACTGGGCATAAGAGGCGTGTGTTTAGAATTAGAGACGAAAGCTTGTTTATTAATACACCTGATATTATAATACACCTGATATTATTACTGTCAGGATTAGGTAGGAAAGTTTCGTCATCCAAGCGAGAGGTCGGACGTGAACGCAACTTGCTATGAGCGATACGGTCAGGCGCTGGCGGTACAACAGCGGCCCCGTGCGGATAGTGGGTACCTGCAGTTTAAAATGCAATAAATATCGTGGTCACGGTTATATTTGGGTGAATCTTTTTTTTGCTGTATGACGAACTCGTTTGCTTCTAATAGAATTTAAAAAGTTGAGTATTTCAACGTTGATTCCAATGGGACGGCCTAACACAGGAATGAGACCATAATGTAGCAGTACGTTTGCTGCCATCATCTCTCGAGATGCTATTATGCCTACAACAAGATGTAAACAGCCGATATCGATATCTGAACCGCTCTCAGGAAGGTTCTATTTTACATGCTGTTAACTTGAGTGCTGGTTTGGTAGAAATGATCAGAAATATACGTCCTGACAAGTTGCAAGGAGCAGTTTCCACGATTTTTTGCATATTGGCACATCTTGGCCAGATGTCAATCTGTTTTACGTGAGATAGTAATGAGATGTCGGATCTGGTGATGACTTACATTCGAACTAACGTTATGCCGACTTTCCGCCATGTCGTTGGTAAACAGAGCCCTGAAGTAGGGGCTGGCCGCGGACAGAACAAGCCGATGGCAGGGAAATTTCCGGTCCTCAATATCAAGAATG
Source organism: Branchiostoma lanceolatum (assembly GCF_035083965.1). NCBI lineage: Eukaryota > Metazoa > Chordata > Leptocardii > Amphioxiformes > Branchiostomatidae > Branchiostoma > Branchiostoma lanceolatum. Next base: position 9,705,576 of record NC_089723.1, on the reverse strand, counting down.
ATATCCTGAAAGGCTCCGGCCTTCTGTAAGTCACCCATAGACCCAAAAAACCCGTGCAGATAGCTCTTGTCGGTAAAAGAGTCTTGGTAGGCAGGAACGACACAATCTGGGTCAAAGGGTAAACAGACAGACATATCCTGATTACCCGTAGCAAAAGAGTGGTACGGTGGTCGCTCGGTAGGTCAGATAGACATGCACTGATTACCCACATAATGTCGCAGTAAGGTTTCTACCACAAGATCTAAATAACCGATATCGATATCTGAACACAAAAAAAGCAGTTACTCAATCAACTGAATATGATTTTGGAAACGGTCAGACGTTTCAGGTAGCATCCACTACTTTTCGTCAGTGACTGTGAGCAAGATTAGTCGAACAGCAGGTTTATAACCACGAACTATGAATTGATATGCAAATAGAGAGAAGACAAGTGTATGCTACTTGAAACGTCTGACCGTTTCCAAAATCATATCCAGTTGCTTGAATAACTGTTTTTTGGCCTATCATATTACCTGGATGTCTAATCTTCATCGAGATATCGATATCTGTACCCGGCTGGCCCCAAGGTTAAGTTTTACTTGTTCTATGAATCTCTCAGATGTACAATGTGTCTTCAAACAGCATATTAATAACACTGGACAAAATGACTACTCTTTATTTTCCTCAGTAAATATTTATTGTTTAAAAAAGTGACAAAATCGATACACATTGCAAATGGAAATACATATAAGCTGGTCTAATCTATCTAAAGTGGTGTTACTTTCTAACTGACCTCTTCAGCAAACGTAAACAACAAATAACATATCAATAGTTCTATTCATAGTCTCACTGCCATGGGCTCTATAGAGTTCTACCATGAGAGGCCTAACAGATAGGAGGGCTGCTAGAAGCACGATTAGTTAGGTTAACATGGAAGTGATCAACAAATACAAACTTAATCACACTACAGAAAAATAAAGATATGGAACACATGTACAGCAACTGTTATACTTTCAGAAAGGAAATAACGTCTGTTATAATGTAACTTTCCAATTGTCTTCCTATGCAAAAGTTAACAGCACCAAATAACATGTCAATAGTATGAGTGATACAAATTTTCACAGTCCAGGGCTCAATGGAGTCCTTTATGAGCGGCAGTGGGAGGGTTAGAAGCATGATTTAGTCAGGCTGACATGAAAATTGATCAGCTGATGCAAAATAAATCGCACTAGAGGAAAAATAAATGTACAATTCATTTAATGAAAGTTTTATAAAAGGTAAAATGTCTGGTACCACAATTGTTTAATCAAAGAGACAATATATCGGAATAGTAATGAGAAGGTGTCCCTTATCTACATATACGTCCTTCTCTTGCTGTACAAGGTGCCTAAGGTATCTCTGTTTCGAAGCCACACAACTTTGTGGAATAGTTTCCGGTAAAGTTTAACCTCAGTATAAAAGGTAGCAAAAGATTTATCCAATTGTAGGGGCCTTTGCAAAAAGCAGAGTTCTAAAGAAAAAGGTTGTTAAACAGCGATGCCCTGCACGCCTGTTGTGCTCTATACGTCCTTACCCTGCACTTTAAGATATGGTAGATACATACGAGCCACCGGTAACTGGCGACCATACACAAAATATTCATCATCAGGCAGGATGGCCTTCAAGTCTCTCCAGTCCCCAGCAGACCTACCATACACACATACCAGACACTCGGCTTCATTCTCGTCATTAGTGCAGGTTAACAATATATGCAGCTGGTTCTCCAGAACCAAAAGATTGCGACTATAATTAGCACAATTAACATCAATGTCTTTTGGGTATGACCAATTGTCTGGCAGCTCCCGCCAGCGCTCTGACTCCGTGTCGTATACCACAATGTCACCGGATGAACGATCTGCGCAGAAAATCTCTGTTCCCAAGACAACGGCGCTGGAAACTTTATCAATGTTCATTGGTGGGCTCCGTTCGCACCACCGGTCCTGACTTGGGTTGTAGCAATACAATTCTATGCTTTCGTCTGTGCTTGTGAGTAAATAGATTTGTGAAGCGCAGGACAACACTGAAAAGTCGTCTATAGGTTCGTAAAGTTGAAGCCGTGAACACTCCTGCCACTGGTTCGTGCGCCGGTTGTACTTTCTCATCTCCAGCAATGGACGGTCTTCGTCAGGACCGACAGCAGTGTAGTACAAAATCCCATCAACTTCTAAAATGTGTTCCTCATAGCAATATTTCTGTATCTTAGATACTAATGACGTACATTCATGCTCCCACACATTCTTTGTATGGTCATACTTTAACAGGGACAGCTGATTATCATGCTCTGATTCTTTAGTTTGCAGAATGTAAATGTCGTTATCACTGGTGACTGCCATGGCTGAGAAATTAGGAAGGTGTTCAGTCTTGTAACTGCAGGTGATGTACTTCCCTTCCCGAGGGTTCATGAAGAGGAGCTCACGGGAACTGAAGATGATAGAATACATATTTTTTTTTTTTGTCAACAAAACTAGACTGCAAATTGAAATCTTTCCTTAGGGATAAGGCAAAGACCACAGCAAGAATAAATGTTATTCATCAAATGAAGTCTTGTAGCTTCAGACTCTGAATCAGAGAAAACACAAGTACATGTTGTAGCAAGGTGTTCATCTATTGCTGTGTTTGGCCCAAAATCTACTGAAAATGTGTATTGCAGGACCACAAGATGTGCCAGGACTGTTCACAACATACAAAGTAAAACAAATAAAAAGAAGTAAATCCTGACCCCCAGGTATAAGCGTACAACACAGCCATTTCGGTGGTCATCCCAAGCCTGGGCTTCAGGTTGGAGTTTCCTTTCTTTACCACTTTCCTGATGACCTCAGAACTCCCAGGATCCTCCCTGACCAGGGGGTCTTCCAATATGGCTACCGTGACGTCTGAGGTCAGCAGGTTGAAGCGGATGTGAGGCAGGATGCTGGGTAGGTGGTGCTGTCTGTAGGGTAACAGTAAGAGGGGGACATGCGGGCGATTTAAAATTGTTGACATTAGGCCACAGCAAGTAAATTTTATGCGTGACATCAGGGCGCATTGATTTTCGGCTAATTTTGAAATTAAAAACAAAATTACTTTTTACCCTTCGGCAATTGTCAACATACCGAATATTGTACCATATGTCGCAAACAACAATAATCTAAATTCATAATTTAATGATTTTAGTGTTGACATCAGTGTTAGCTGATATTTTAGTGAAAACAGGGATAAAAGACCTGTTGTAATACAAGTTTATCGCTTCAATTCTTCTTACATGCTTCATGGTATTCAAGTTTGAAAATGTCGATGTTTTTTTTTTGTCCGCCTTTTTTTCGTCCGCGGACACTAAACTTATTAGAGTCTGCAGAGTATGCCATCCTTAAAATGTACTTGCTGTGGTCTTACTTCAAACAAGTCGGGGATCCTAAATGTCATGGACCAACTAGAAAAAATCACTTGCCAAATTTTTTGTAAGCTTTTGCAGTCATGCATGAAATGAAGTAGACACAAGGTAGATATCTCTATCCATGATTGGACAACACCCACCGGTCCTCCCTGCTGTGCTGCACCCATCTCACCACAGCCTCCCACACTGCTGTCTCCTCTTTAACATCCAGTTCATCGTGGCTGATGATCTCAGTCAGCTGATTCACACCAAGGCTGCAAAACTCGTTGCTGGTGGCAAACTGTGGAGGTGTGAAATGCTTTTAATTGAATCACCATCAGTCGTAACGTCAAGTTAGAATAGAGTGATACTGGTTGCATGTGCATATGTTTTTGGTTGGGTGCACCAGTGCCTCGTTTCCCAAAAATGAATTACAAGCTCTGGCAATTCAAATATATGAAGATGTTTAAGTCGTAGCTTGCTAGAAGGGTCCTCGAAGGGAGACGCCACAGTGGAGTCACGCAGTGGCGGGCTCAAATGAGAATACGTTTATAGTCCCTACTTAAAATCCTTGAAAATCCTCCTTTTCCTTGAACGTTCTGGCCCAATCTGTACCTTTTTTGGGTGAGACAGCACATGTAGGGTCCAAGCTGTCTCAATTTGGTCAAAATGTGTTTATTTCAGCAGTCTTGTTCTGTTGGCCTGAGTTGTTGGGCCCTACTGGCCCTGATCGGATGTGTACAGGAGAAAATGTCGTCAAAGGCAGGGTTTCTTCACTACTTTCGGCCTTCCTGTGAGTTCAAGCTGGAAAAGAGCCTTTTTCTTTCCATTTTTCTAAAACAAACCCTTCTGAACTTCTGGTGCAGCAGAATCGTTAAGAATAAAATTTGGGATAGTACTTTCATGGAGTCTTGATTTAGTGTATTTTGACATGCTTTCCTATAGGAAACAGTCACTGCAGCATCTCTCCAAAGGTTTTATTCTGCTAACAAAAAGCTTTTCGTAGTTGCTCACATCATGTAATTAAAGCCATTGATTATTTTAACCTATTTCTCACTTTTGAGCTTTAAACTTTATACCATCAGGTCTTTAAAGGTTGTCATGCATAATGAGTTTGTAATCACGATACAAAAGAAGACAAACCTTTCGAAACTGTCTACCTATGTACGACAGACAACGGTTCCGGACCTTGTCCAAGGAGAAGATATTAGCAAATTTATACAGGTCCAAACAGGTGGAGCTCTCTACGTTCATGGCAATGTAGCTGCTGCAGGTGTCTCTCACATAGTCCAGTTGGAGGAGGTCGGCTGCCTGGTACAGGGGCTGCACTTTGTCCAGGGACACATGGAGGGTTCCCGAGTAGATGTAACTCAGGATCTCCCCAAACATACCGGCATCCAAGCCCTGTGGAACAGTACAACATAACAATGTTCAAACTTTTACCAAATATATACAGAATTAATGTGTATAATGCAGGAAGACATAATACATGAATAATCTATTCAGTTATGAAGGTAAAATTTCCATCCGATTATTTCATTCTATCTACATTCTAATTTCCCATTTGATCTGTTTCTCATAACTAAAAATTCTTTGTCAAGAAAATGCTTTGTGGCCCCCGAAGATGACGTTTGACCCATTAACATGGATATACAGTTGAATTCGCTTATTTGCATAACTGAGTATTTTATGCAATAATAAGGAGTAGGTCATTAACCCTAGGGGGCAAAATGAGCAGCACTGAGGAGGACGGGGTTGTTGTTGTGGTTACTAGGATGGCACTTGAAGGAAACACACACACTTTGTGTCAAATTTACTCACTCCCAGGTTATAAAAAATGTAACATATTGAATTCATAAGCATATCATCAGTTCATTTACACATGTTGAGTGCAAAGGATGGCAAATTTAGCGAAAAATTGGCAAGTCTATTCTTCTGTATCCTATCACGACAAATGACAATGGAGTCGAAACATCTTTTTCAAAACACAAAGGACAATAACAGTTCCTATGGTGTTGTCTTACCATAGAAACTTTCCATATTCGATTTACATTTGAATGATATTTGCATACGATCCATAAGAGTTAGTGACTTTGACATGTTCAGTCGGATTTTCCTGTTGCCATTGGCATTTTTTTATGCAAATAGCAAGAGTGTGCGAAAATGGCTAATGCAATTATGCCATTTCATTTTATCTGAAGTGGGTAAGGGGCGAGCTAGGCCACTCACTTATGATGACTTATTTGCATTGAAGATTAACAACATGTCGTCATTTGAAATGGTTTTACATGTTCTCTATGATACTTAGCATCTTGGAAAGTTCCCTGTTTCACTCATTACGCCAACCCTACCTGTAAAACAACCGTCTTCTGCCGACTTTCCGCCATGTCACTTGTAAACATGGCCCTGAAGTAGGGGCTGGCCGCGGACAGAACAAGCCGATGGCAGGGAAACCGCCGGTCCTCGACTTCTAGGACGACATCCTGCAGTACCCCAGCCTTCTGTAAGTCGCCCACAGTTCCAAGAAACCCGTGCAGATAGCTCTCGTCTTGGTAGGAACGAGGACGAACTGTGCTGGCGTGGGGTTCTTGGTCTGCGGCAGTCATGTTGATGACGTTGCATAACACTAAGGGTTAAAGGTTAGAAAGACCCTCACTGAATACTCACATAATGTCGCAGTAAGAGTGCCACCCCCCATCATCGGTCGAGACGGATGGAAATATCGATACCTGTACCGCTATCAGAAAGGTTGTTTTACTTGGAGTTAATTTGAGTGTATGTTTTGTTTTTGAAATACGCCCCGTTAGTTACAAATTGGAGTTTTCACGAGTTTTTTGCATGTATTTATTTGACCAGATGTTATGGTTGAGGGTTTCCGTATTCAATGTTGGCACGTGTTGGCCGAATGTGAATTTATGTAACGTTATTATCTACTTATCAGATGTTGGGCCTGCTGATGACTTACATTCAATTTGGTACTAATGTCTTGGCCAGTGTCTTGGCATAATGCCCAAGTAGCTTTGTTGGAACCTGCAGCTGAATCGATACATGTTTTGCAATAGAAGTTTTTATTACTTCTTCATGTCAAAAAGGACTCTGAGGGGCTGAAAAAAACAATACAAAACATCTAGGAATAGTTTTGCGTACCTAAAGATCCGGTATTTTGGACCTGTACCCAATCAATTTTTACGGTACAGTACCGGTACACAGTACCGGTACGCAGCACTATCTATGAACGTCTCAGAGGTAAAATCGGCCTTCAAATAGAATAACAATTGACAAGACGACGACTATGTCAGTAAATATTTATTGTTCAAAATTCATTTCAAAAAGATAAACATTGTACCTAAGAATATACACATATAAACTGGTTTGAATCTAATATGTGTAACTTTGCAATGCCTTGCTTCGTAAGCAAAAGTAAACAAAACCCACAACTAACTAGTGATACAAATATGCTAAGAACACAAATCTCAGAAAAATACAGGAAAAAAGTATCAAATATACCAGTTAATGTACAATAATGGTAAAAGTCCCATAAAGGGTATGTTGCCTGGGTGTCATTCTAGCTAATTTACTGGGCTATACCCCCTTACCGACTAGTTGACTGGGGTGGTACCGAGGCTGATTGATAGATTAGTAATTGCTGGTTAGACTTCAAGACTTAGAACATTAGTCAGTTCCTGATAAAAAAAGCCCCATATGTATAAAAATGATGGAAGTATTCCTGCAAAATTTCTTCTATAGTATGAAATCCAGTACAAAATCCATTCCATTGTGAAGGCATTCAGCAAGAGACGAGATCTAAACAAATGTCATTGATCAGTCCTGACCTGTACCATCTGTGTTCTTATCATACACTTGGAATGGAAGTGTTTTCATGTCCCCTTAAGATATGGTAGGTACATACGTGCCACTGGGATCTGAGAACCTAACACTGCATAATACTTATCATGCAGGGAAGCCTTCAAATCTCTCCAGGCATCAGCAGACCTGTCATACACGTATACGAGATATATGTATCCTCTCTGGGAGTCAGTATAACAGGTTAACAATATATGCAGCTGGTTCTCCAGTACAAAAAGCCTGGAAGTATTATTCATATAAAAGTGTCCTGGGTTCTGCCAACCTTGCAGTTTCTGCCAACGGTCTGCCTCTGTGTCGTACACCATGGTCTGAGTGAAGTCATAATCTGTGCAGAAAATCTCTGTTCCCATGGCAACAGCTGTCTTGACATTAGGGAGGATCGTTGGTGGGGACCGCTTGCACCAACGGTTCTGGCTTGTGTCGTAGCGATACACTTCACGGTTTGTGAGGAAATAGAGGTATGAACTGCAGGACAATGCTACATAGAAGTACACAGCTTCGCCATCAAAAATAAGTTGCAGCTGTGTACACTCCTGCCACTGGTTCGTAAGCCGGCTGTACTTTCTCACCTGTAGCAATAGACGGCCTTCATGATCATCTAGACCAACAGCCATGTAATACAAGCTCTGATTAACCTCATAAAGGTAATCCGTTGACTTATAGCAAGTATTCCTCCCTTTAGATACTGAGAACATACTTTCATGTTCCCACACATTCTTTACATGGTTATACTTAAATAGGGACAATTCAATCTCATGCTGCGATTCACTAGCATCCAGGATGTAAATGTTGTTATCGCTTGTGACTGTCATGGCATGGAAAGGAGGAAGGTCGTCGATCTTGTAACTGCAGGTGATGTACTTGCCTTCCTGGGGGTTCATGAGGAGGAGCTCATTGGAACTGGGGAGGAGAAAATACATCGCAAATTGTCAATACCACGGGAAACTGATACCTTTTTGAAAGCAATGAAGCCAAGCCCCTTGGAAAATGTATTATAAGCTGTAATTGGATAAAGGGTATATTTACATGAATGGCACACTGGGAATGTGTATTGCAGCAACACAAAAATGGAATGACATGCATTGTGCCTGGATTGTTTTCACACCTAGAGAGTGAAACAAAGAAGTACATACTGACCCCTGGGATTCACTGTACAGCAAAGCCATTTCCGTGGTCATACCAAGCCTTGGCTTCAGGATAGGTTCCAATTTCTGTACCATATTCCTGATAACCTTAGAACACCCAGGATCCTTCCTGACTAGGGGATGTTCCAAGATGGCTTCCCTGTTGTCTGGGGTCAGCAAGTTGAAGCGTATGTACGGGAGGATGCTGGGTAGGTGGGTCAGTCTGTAGGGTACAGGGTAGGGGTGGGTTTAAATAATTCCCTCGTATCATATTATCATTAGATTTTTAATGAAATGGAATCATTCTAAATATTTCATTATGACAATGAGCCTTAACCGTAGCTACTGGCTACATATAAGCTAAACTAATAGAACACTGATTCCCACCTGTCCTCCCTGCTGTGCTGCACCCATCTCACCACTGCCTCCCACACTGTTGTCTCCTCTTTAACATCCAGCTCATCGTGGCTGATGATCTCAGTCAGCTGATTCACACTCAGGCTGCAGAACTCCTCGCTGGAGGCAACCTGTGGAGGTGCAGAGTACAGGTAAATGTATGGCACATCACGTATCTAAAGTGACTGGCTATCTGGACCCGATGAAGGTCCTACTGTGCTAGATTCTTATCTGTATAGCCGGTATAACCTCCCTTCAACCCCAACATACCAGCTTCTGTATCTGTATCTGTATCTATATCAGTATCTATATAGCCGGTATAACCAACCTTTGGTAGGACTTTCTAGCTTTGCAGGCACACAGCACGGCAGCAGTTGGTTACATAACACTGAACGACCTGCCACAATTAGTCTTTGCACATCTGACTGCAAGGTTAACTGTTCTTTAAATATCGTTCTAAGGATCTGAAAAAGATATCATTCTTAAATTGTATCGTAAAGAGATAGATAAATAGAAATAAATAAAGAGCTTTACATCTATGACTAGCATGAAGAAAGAAGGACCAACCTCCACAAAGTACTTAGAGGAACACTCCAGACAAGCTTTTAGGACAATGTCGATAGAGAAGACATTAGCAAACTTGTACAGGTCCACACAGGTGGAGCGCTCCACGTTCATGGTCATGTAGCTGCTGCAGGTGTCTCTCACATAGTCCAGTTGGAGGAGGTCGGCTGCCTGGTACAGGGGCTGCACTTTGTCCAGGGACACATGGAGGATTCCCGAGTAGATGTAACTCAGGATCTCCCCAAACACGCCTGCATTCAAACCCTGAAGAACAATAAAACATAAGAATGTTCAAACTTTTACCACATACTATTAAAGCATTAAAGAATTATAAGAAAAGTATAGAAAATTGATTCAGTTATCATATAACGTCAATATCCTATTCTATCTACTAATTGCTTATTTGATCTGTTTCTTGTAACTGAAAAATTATTTTGTCAAGATAAAGCTCAGTGGCACAAAAGGTTGAACTTTGACCTTACAGTGAAAAGGTGTCAGTACTCTAAGTGGAGGAGGGGGCATTCAAGGGACAAACATGAATTTTATTTGCAGTAATGTTTTACAATAATTCGTGGTTTTACTCCTCTGTGATACGTAACATTTTCAAAAGTTCCATGTTTCACTCTACTCTAACCACACGTCACGCCTGCCCTACCTGTAAAACAACCGTCTTCTGCCGACTTTCCGCCATGTCACCTGTAAACATGGCCCTGAAGTAGGGGCTGGCCGCGGACAGAACAAGCCGATGACAGGGAAACCGCCTGCCCTCGACTTCAAGGACGACATCCTGCAGTACCCCAGCCTTCTGTAAGTCGCCCACAGTTCCAAGAAATCCGTGCAGATAGCTCTCGTCTTGGTAGGATTGGGGACGAACTGCGCTGGCGTGGGGTTCTTGGTCTGCGGCAGCCATCTTGACGATGATGATATGACCTCAGGGTCAAAGGGTACTGGAGCTAAATTGATTACCCACCTAATGTAGCAGTAAGAGTGGTACCATCACCTCTCCAGACGGAAGGATTAAGTTTTTTTATAAATATAATTTGCGAGCACGTCAAGCTATATTAAATCTATGTAACATTCTGTAGTAATCACGCGTTGGACTTGCTAAAGCTAATGCTATGCCAGTTTGCATCTTTCTTTGAAAACATGGAATCATTTTTTTTCTTTTCATTTTAACTTTGCGTCTTTTTTAGCGAAGCCTTAGGGGCGAGCTTAATAGTATATCTTACGCCCGATTTGCAAGAATTCCCAGAATTCCACAGGAATTTCAGGAATCCGTCCGGCCAACTCTGTGGATGCCCTCCTGTCACTTGATACCTCATTAGCATGTCTGGCATCCAGGCACTCTGCTGTCGATGACAGATGACCTACTTTTATACGTGGTGTCCCATTTCGTACTGTCCGGAGTGTGTCAGGGAGTTCACCGAATCTAGTATTCTAGCTTTGAAAAGGGTTTGCACATCCCAGTTGATCTATTAGCAAAAGAACGTGCTGAACATCATGCCTCCCACCAAAAAACCTGTGAAAACCAAAACTTGAGGAGATCCAGGCATATAAAGAAAGGCAAAGTTTTAAACGGAACGATAAATAAATTGGGTTACCACTTGGGCAGTCTACACTGAACGCCTTACGGGGAGGCGTGCGGTGTCAGAAAAACAACAGTAGCTCCTCGTTAACACATCCTACAGAGCTAGAATAACAACCAAAACGATCATAGGAGCCCCAGCAAACCGATTTTCTAAACTTTCGGTCTAGTTTCTCACTCCACCTATCCAACAATGCCAGAGAAAAAAAGACACTACAACGGGAGTGTACTCCGGCCTTTCCACATATGCTAGGAACTCCTCGAGTTACATGGTGCCTTTCTATATCTGCTCGGCGGATGCCTTTCTGATTTCTTAGTGCGTTTTGCACAATATTATGGCAGAACTAAGATCTAGAGTGCTACGTTGGTACTTTCCTTACAGTAAAGTAAGATCAATCCAGACACCTTCGCTATGGCAATAATTTTTAATTGCCACACTTATTTCGAATGTGCTGGCTTGGTGCAGGAAGTAGCTTTGTGGAAACTGAAGCTTGATTAATAGACACATGTCAATGGATCAAATATTATTGTGATTTTTGCCTCTAAAAGGCCTCTAAGTGGCTGAAAGAATAAGCAAACGGTTTATCATATAAGGTATCACAACACATATTATGTATGAACTTCTTAAAAGTTCAATTAATTATTGGCTTGCAAATAGGAAAGCATTTACATAAACGAGGACTATTTCTTTACAACAGTAAATACTTAGTGTTTGAAAATGATACTAAAAGATTTACATTGTATCTGGAAATAATAGTCATTAGTTGGTTTTATTCTGATGGTCTTGTAATCAAAAGGTAACAAATAACATACCTGTATAGTGACATACTGATTAACAAAAACAAGGCTAATGACACCAATGAAAAAATATATGTAACTCAGCAAGTAAAGTAAAGCTTTTGTAACAATTATGGTAAAGCTTTCACAAATGGTATGGTGCCTTAATAGGTACTGAGACTTACTAAGGCCCCCTTACAAAATGTCGGTAGGGTGGAGAATGGAAACCCCAGTAAAATATCTCAGGCTAAGAATATCTGGTAATTACTGCTGTTAGGTATGTTATCTTCATTGTCAGTCTATTGGGGCTCCCATATTAGCCCCCCCCCCCACACACACACAAAATGGTAGGGGAGGCGTAGAATGAAACCCCTGTAAAATATCAAGAAAGGCACTCAGGCTAAGGATATCCGGTCATTACTGCTGTTGATTTCAATTCAATCCCTTAAAGAAGGACGTCGCCATGTCTATAACAAAGAGAAAGCATTTCTCTAAATCCTTTACAAGACTTTCCCATCGTAGGCCGTCCGGCTAAACCTGAGACATTGTACAGCCCTGCCCTGTACCCTATGTGCCAAAAGGCGTAATTTTGTACATCTTTTATGTCCCGTTAAGATATGGTAAGTATATACGTGCCACTGGGCACTGCGAATTATAAGCTATATAAAACTTATTATGGGGCAGAGAGGCCTTCAAGTCTCTCCAGGCATCAGCAGACCTGTCATACACATATACGAGCTTTTCTATTTCTTCTTCACTCTCGTTAGTATTTTCTTCTTCTTTCCTGTCATTAGAACAGGTTAACAATATGTACAGCTGGTTTTCCAGTACGAAAAGACTGGGGCAATAATACATATCAAAGTCTCCTGGGTTCGGCAAGCCGTGCAGTTTCTGCCAGCGGTCTGACATTGTATTGTACACAAGAGTCTGAGTGAAGCCGGAATCTGTGCAGAAAATCTTTGTTCCCATGGCAACGGCTGTGCAGACTTCAGGAATAATCATCGGTAGGGTTCGCTTGCACCAGCGGTCCTGGCTAGGGTCGTAGCGATGCACTTTCGTGCTTGTGAGGAAATAGAGGTGTGAACCGCAGGATAATGCTGCATGGTAGTCTGTAGTTTCAAGTTGAAGCTGTGAACACTTCTGCCACTGTTTCGTGTCCCAGTGGTACTTTCTCATCACCAGCAATGGACTTTGTTCAAATCCATCAAAAGCAATGTGATACAAAATCTGATCAACTTCATAAAGGTGTTCTTCGTAGCCTTCCAAACCATGATCCGGTACCGGTCCCTTAGAAATTGAGGACAAACATTCATGTTCCCACACATTCTTCGCATGATTGTACTTAGACAGGGACAACTGATTCTCATCGTCTAAGTCTTTAGTTTCCAGGATGTAAATATTGTTATCATTGGTGACTATCATAGGTGACAAACGAGGAAGGTCTTCAGCATCATAACTGCAGCTGATGTACTTCCCTTCCCGAGGGTTCATGAAAAGGAGCTCTCTGAAACTGGAGAAAACAGAATACATCGCAAACTGTCAATAGAACTGGACTATGAACTCATACCTTTTAAATAGAGATGAGGCCAAAATCATTAATAGGGATGAGGCCAAATAAAGGGCATAAACAATTGTCATCTATCAAATATAATTTGTAGCTCCTTGAGAAACGAGAAGCGCATAAGTTGACATTAGATGAAGGGTACATTTACATGAATGACATACTGGAAATGTGAATTGCAGGACCTCAAAATGCGAAATGATACTGTAAAAGGATTGTGTATGATATGATCTAATAATCCCAAGAAACAAGAGGAAGTACATACTGACCCCCGCCCTGGACTGTACAGCAAAGCCATTTCCGTGGACAACAAAATGTGGAATGACATTTTTTCAGGACTGTTCACGACTTACAAAGAATTAAAATGAAAAAAGAAGAAGAAGAAGAATAAGTTTATAATGACCCCCGGGTAGCATTGTACACCAGAGCCATTTCCGTTGTCATCCCAAGCCTCGGCTTCGTATTGAAATTCCCTCTCTGTACCACATTCCTGATGACCTCAGCACTCGCAAAATTCTCCCTGACCAGGGGGTTTTCCAAGATGGCTGCAGTGTCGTCTGAGGTCAGCAGGTTGAAGCGGATGTGAGGGAGGATGCTGGGTAGGTGGTGCTGTCTGTAGGGTACAAGGTTAAGGTGGATTAAACTGATTTCTTGGCAACACAGCAGCTTCTTAATACATCATACTTAGTTCAAGTACCGACTACAATATGACAACTCAGCTGAACTAACAAAACACTGATACTTACCTGTCCTCCCTGCTGTGGTGCACCCATCTCACCACAGCCTCCCACACTGTTGTCTCCTCTTTAACATCCAGCTCATCGTGGATGATGATCTCAGTCAGCTGATGCACACTCAGGCTGCAAAACTCCTCGCTGGAGGCAACCTGTGGAGGTGCAGTATCCATGTAAATATTAAGTACTGTAGAAAAAAAAAAACTTTCTTTGCCTCTGGTTGTAAGGCGTGTTTAAACTGAGCAGTTTATAACAACTTAACATTTCAAAATATGACCTTTGAACCATTTTGTAGTAGCTACAGTGTAAATGTTACAGATTTGAAGCAACAGATTTCATTTAGAATTACGTTAGAAGAGCTTAAGACACAAATTCATTAGAATTTCTGAGAGAATCTAAGTACCCTTGCTTGAGAATATCAAAATGAAGCTTAAGTGACCTGCTGCTATCAAAACATCAGACCCACCTCAGCAAAGTTTTTATCCATCAACTGTAGACAACGTTTCAGGACAGTGTCAATGGAGAAGACATCAGCAAACTTGTACAGGTCCACACAGGTGGAGCGCTCCACGTTCATGGCCATGTAGCTGCTACAGGTGTCTATCACATAGTCCAGTTGGAAGAGGTCGGCTGCCTGGTACAGGGGCTGCACTTTGTCCAGGGACACATGGAGGGTTCCCGAGTAGATGTAACTCAGGATCTCCCCAAACACACCTGCCCCCAAACCCTGTGAAACAACACAACACAACAATGTTCAACTTTATCCACAAAGTAAAATATATCAAAATTCATCCAGTTTTAAAGGTAAAATATTTAACCTATTCTACTATTCCATCTGCTTTCTTATTACACATTCAATATGTTTCTTATAACTGGAAAATATTATTTGGTAGAGAAAATGCTAGTTGTGGGTAGCAAAGTTGACCTTTGACCCGTTAACATTAAAATATAAGTAAGTGGGGAGGGGGCATGTAAGGGCCGAACATCATTGTTGACGAGGACGTTTTACAATATTTCTTGGTTTTACACTATCTTTATGATACGCAGCATCTTCGTTAGTTCCCTGTTTCACTCTATTCTAACCACACGTCACGCTAAGCCTACCTGTAAAACAACCGTCTTCTGCCGACTTTCCGCCATGTCACTTGTAAACATGGCTCTGAAGTAGGGGCTGGCCGCGGACATAACAAGCCGATGGCAGGGAAACCGCCTGCCCTCGACTTCAAGGATGACATCCTGCAGTACGCCAGCCTTCTGTAAGTCGCACACAGTTCCAAGAAACCCGTGCAGATAGCTCTCGTCTCGGTAGGAGCGGGGACGAACTGTGCTGGCGTGGGGTTCTTGGTCTGCGGCTGCCATGTTGATGACGTTTCATGACAGTTCAAAGGTCAGATTGACAAACACTGATTATCCACATAATGTAGCAGTAAGAGTGCTACCTTCATCTTTCGAGATGTAAGGATGCCTACCATTATAAAATATTTAAATTACCCATATCGATAGCTGAACCACTGGCAGGAATGTTCAGGTTTAAGTGAAGTTAACTTGAGTGTAACGTCAGGCTTGGTAGTGAAAGTATGCCCCACAAGTTACAACGTACAAAGAGTACATAGGCGCATCTTGGTGGAATGTGAATCTGTGAGACTATGTAACTATATCTATTAATCAGATGTTGGACCTGATCATATCTTTCTTTGTAAACACAATATTGACCTAATCATTTTTAATGTGGCTAGGCCTTCGTCTTTTTATGCCCGAGAATATTTTTAGCAACTACAGCTGTTCGTTGGTCAGTTTATACAACAGCAATCACGCAAGAAGTTATAGATGGATTAATTGCAACGTTGGGTAAGTTATATAGGTTTGAACATTAACCCGGTTGTGATGCAACGTAGCTTAACTTGCACGATCAATGAGAAACTGCTGTTATGCACGTAGCTTTGTTTGAAAACGTCACTAGTGACATGCTACCCCTGTTGGATTTCACAGAAAGAAATGTTTGCAATCGATATGGTAACATTGTGATTTGTCATGTTAAAAGGGTTCTAGTGGAGTGGGGCTGCGAAAATGTACCAAACATGTTGGCATAAAAGGTAGGACAAATCATGAATACTTGTTCAAAGCACAACAGGCTTCGAACCAGAATGGCACTTAACAAAAGGACGACTCTTATTAGTAAACAGTTATACAAAAACATTTACGTTGTATATGGAGAGGTATACACTGCTGTAATGTACATGAATGTTTGTAACTTTCCAATTGCATGGCTTCGGCATTAAAATAAAGTATATATAGTTTGTGCAGCACACACTCCCACTGTCAATTGCTCTATTCACCCCGACCAATCGAATCACGTGAATCGCATTGAAACTCAGATTCGTATCAGCCATTTCCCGACAAATCGCTTTCTAACTTGCGTTAACGACTACATCTGACCAAACAAACTCGCCAGTGAGATGGTGGACGGTGTCAGCTTCCAAAAGACATTTTCAGATTGACATTTTTGGCACTTTGGAAGTGATTGAAAGTGACCGCGATTTAACGTCTAGTTTCTACTACTTTTCTCTAAACGTTAAATCGCGGGGGATTCAATCACTTACAAAGTGCCAAAATTGTCAATCTGAAAACGTCTTTTGGAAGCTGACACCTCCCACCATCTCCCTGGCGAGTTTGTTTTGTCAGACGTAGTCGTTAACGCAAGTTAGAAAGCGATTTGTCGGGTAATGGCTGGTACGAATCTTAGTTTCAATGCGATTCACGTGATTCGATTGGTCGGGGTGAGGAGGAGCCTGACTAGTGGAAGGGCTGATTGAAGTACGTTAATCAGGTTAACAGATAAAGAAAACCAACAAGTACAAAATTCATAACACTGCAGGAAAGATACACAGGATCTAAACACATGTACAATAACTGTTAATGTCATAAAGAGCATGATGTCTTGTTTCTGACTGCTGTTGTAGTTTAAGACACAGGGCACCAGGTCTGTTATGGAAATATGTCTCTCGGGAGCGGGGGGGGGGGGATGACACCATCCCGTGATTCATGGATGTCATAAGAAAGAATCGAGGGTTGTCAAAGACAAAAGTGCTACTTCAAAGCTGAAGTAAAAACTGTACTACAAAGCCTCTCCCATTGTAAGGGTATTCTGTAAAAGCTGATATCTAAGAAATAATGTCATTAAACAGTCCTGCGGGTTACATGGTCCGTGTGTCCTTTTCCTACACATTAACGCTGACAACCGTAAGAAGTGATGTGTATTTGTGCTCCCTGAAGATAAGGTAGGTACATACGTACAACAGGGCAAAGAGGACTACGTGCTAAATATTCGTATTTGGGTATCATGGCCTTCAAGTCTCTCCAGGCATCAGCAGACCTGTCATACACATATACCAGATAGCCTGTTGATGGCCCTCCTTTAACTTTGTCATAGACTTCTAACAATATGTGTAGTTGGTTCTCCAGTACAAAAAGACTCGGAGTGTGACTGGCCCTTAGGTTTCCTGGGTCCGGCCAGCCTTGCAGTTTCTGCCAGCAGTCTGATTCTGTATCGTAAACCGTAGTCTGACTGAAATCCCAATCTGTGCAGAAAATCTCTTTTCCCATGGCAACTGTTGTGAAAGTTGAGTAACGACCTTTCAGATTCGGTGGGGTCCGCTCGCACCAACAGTCCTTGCTCGGGTCATACCGATGCATTGCTGAGTCCATGATGAGATAGAGGTGCGAACTGCAGGACAATGCAGCACTGAAATGCCAAGTTCCATGAAGTTGAAGCTGTGAACACTCCTGCCACTGGTCCGTGTGCCGGTTGTACTTACTCATTCGTACTAATGCACTGTGTTCTCTTAGATCAGCAACACAGCAATATAAAATCTGATCAACTTCAACAAGGAAGTCTTTCCCGTCAGATACAGATACTAAGGACATACCAGCATGTTCCCACACATTCTCTGCATGGTTGTACTTAAACATGGACAACTTATTATAATCCTCTCGCTCATTCTCCAGTATGTACATCTGATTATAGCTGGTGACTGTCAAGGCTGTGGCATCAGGAAAGTCGTCACAACTGCAGCTGATGTACTTCCCTTCCTGAGGATTCATGTAGAGGACCTCATCTTCCCTGGATAAAGTAGACCACAAACTCTATAAAACTGAAAATTCATACTTTTTAAAATCTCTGCAGGCATTGTTGTCATGTATCAAATCTTATTTTGTAGCCCCTTAAAAAATGTGCTTCAGTTTAAGCTGGAATAAGGTTACGAGTATATATATAAAAAAAAATTAAGACTGTGGGTATGTGTTTTGCAAAAGGGGTAATAGATATTGTACAAGAATAGTTCCTGACTTTCAGCAAGTCAAAAAAGAAGTACTAGAATATACATACTCTGTAGTGAAAAGTAGAACCATCTCGATGGTCATCCCAAGCCTGGGCTTCAGGTTGGAGTTTCCTTTCTGTACCACATTCCTGATGACCTCAGAACTCCCAGGACCCTCCCTGACCAGGGGGTGTTCCAAGATGGCTGCCGTGTCGTCTGAGGTCATCAGGTTGAAGCGGATATGAGGGAGGATGCTGGGTAGGTGGTGCTGTCTGTAAGGTACAAGGTAAAGGTTGATTCAGCTGATTTCTTGGCAACACAGCAGCTTCTTAATACATCAAACTTAGTTCAAGTACCGACTACAATATGAGAATTTAGCTGAACCAACAAAACACTAATGCCCACCTGTCCTCCCTGCTGTGCTGCACCCATCTCACCACAGCCTCCCACACTGTTGTCTCCTCTTCAACATCCAGCTCATCGTGGCTGATAATCTCAGTCAGCTGATTCTCACTCAGGCTGCAGAACTCCTCGCTGGAGGCAACCTGTGAAGGTGAAGAGTACATGTACTTGTTCTAAGATACTGCATAAATGTGTTTAATCTTGTTTTGACATAGAAGATGGTAATGATTGCATACATGACCGTGTCTGTATATCTGGTGTAACTGCCCTTCAGCAAAAGCAGGGTTCAAAAATACTGAAAGCAGAAATGTTGGCGGTAGTTTTATGTTCGCGGCTTTTGCGGCAACTGTTTCACTACAAACTTAAAACCACTGCAAACATTTTTGTTCGATACTGCAGCCCTATGTGACTTAAGCACTGCCGCGAAATTAAAACCAGGCCTGAACACTTCATTTTCGCCTTAGCGCGAAATAAAGATCACACAAAAAATCCATTTACATTATTGTTGCCCAGCTTATCCCAGCTTAGCGAAATACAAAAAGTTTCGAGGCGGAGACAGTAGATGCCTGACAGTAGATCTCCATTGCAGTATGTGTAATATGAATGCAGTATCACATTCCTATTTGGCACAACTGCCTTACCCATAATGAACACTAACCTCAGTAAAGTTTCTGGTGATATGCGGCAGACAGACTGCCCTGACAATCTCCAGGGAGAAGATACCAGCAAACTTGTACAGGTCCATACAGGTGGAGCCCTCCACATTCATGGCCATGTAGCTGCTGCAGGTGTCTCTTACATAGTCCAGTTGGAGGAGGTCGGCTGCCTGGTACAGGGGCTGCACTTTGTCCAGGGACACATGGAGGGTTCCTGAGTAGATGTAACTCAGGATCGCCCCAAACATGTCTGTATCCAAACCCTGGAAAACAATACATAGTACATGTAGTATATTATGTTCAAACTTCTACTACAAAGCTGCTATCATGTATATCAAATGAAAATCAACTGTATAAATAAATACCTCGTCATATAATAATAGAGTAGTATTGTGACTTTAGCTATAGCTACATGGACTTAATTATCTCTTTCCACAGAAATCATTCTTTCAATGAAACGAAAAAGCTACACGACCCTGCAAAGTTGACATTTAACCCATCAGCACCCAAGACAGTAAGTGGGGAGGGGGGCATGACAGGAAAGTTTAGTAACATTTGTTGGTTGGGGTGAACATGAGATCTTCCCTGTTAAGAATGTTCTATGTGATTCGTTGTAGCTTTGGAAGTTTTCTGCTTTACTCTAATCTAACCACACGTCACACCAAGCCTACCTGTAAAGCAACCGTCTTCTGCCGGCTTTCCGCCATGTCACTTGTAAACATGGCCCTGAAGAAGGGGCTGGCCGCGGACAGAATAAGCCGATGGCAGGGAAACTGCCGGTCCTCGACTTCAATGACGACATCCTGCAGTACCCCAGCCTTCTGTAAGTCGCCCATAGTTCCAAGAAACCCGTGCAGATAGCTCTCGTCTTGGTAGGAACGAGGACGAACTGAGCTGGCATGGGGTTCTTGGTCTGCGGCAGCCATGTTGATGACGTCATAAGACACTGGGTCAAAGGGTAGATATTTTTTTCTGATCACACACATAAAGTAGCAGTAAGAGTTCTACAACCATCCCTCAAGACGGACGCATGCCTATGAGATATAAATAACTGATATTGATATCGGTACCGCTGGCAAGACTAGTGTTCTGCCGTTAACTTAAGTGTTAGTTTTGAAGTTAAAACATGCCCAACAAGTTGCAGGAAGGTTCATGTTTTTTTTGCATGTTGGAAATCTTGAAAAGATGTGAGTCTATGTTACGTTATACAGTATTATTTGTTGGACCCGCTAAAGGCAAACATTGTAACTAACCTTACGTTAGTGTCTTTCATTTTATATGTATATATTTATCATATCAACTTAAATTATTACTTCTATTCTACGTAAGACATATGATTTTATGTGCTTTGTTGGAAACTGCAGCTATTCCTTGGTCAGAATCACTCGAGAAGTTATAGATTAATTTATTTATTGGGTAACTAACTAACGCATAACATAAACCTGACATTTATGCAAATTAGAGCTTTACCTACATAATCAACGAGGAAATGCTGTTTTGTGCAAAAACATCGTCTGTAACTTAAACGTTTTTTCATTGTTCAATACAAAAAGATGTACGTGCTGGCAGGGAGTCGGAGTGGGGAATGTCTCCGAGTGGCGAGTATGGCCATGACAGGCGGGCCATGACAGGCGGGCCACGACAGACGGAATGTACCATTTCGTGTGGGTAGGGGTGTGCGGCCCCAATTGCAAACAGAACGGCGTGGAGGACAGTATGCAGAGCTGGAGGCGCCACTTGCCTTCCCAGAGTATGCGAGGATGAGTGAGTGGGGGTGTACAGCTCCAGAAAGTGCGAAATCGTACGAAATGGAACAAAATCGAACGAAATGGAATTAAGTGGATGGATGAACTTTATTCCTTGACAGTTGTACATGGTACAATGTATGGCAAGAATGACAAAGCAATCAATAAGATGATATTTATAAGCATAGTCTATTTGTGAAGGTTAGACATCCAGGTAAACAATATATAAGGAGAAATTCAAACTCTACAACTGGATAAAAATTCGGAGATATATTTATTTCCGGACGTTTCGAGTGACATCCATCACTCTTCTTCAGCGTCACTAAGCATAGTCTGTTCTAAAAACTATGACTATAGGGATATGGACGTAAAAGGCGTAATGACATATTGTGTGTTAAACGTTTCTGTCTGTTACAATACATTCGCTCTTTTGTAAAGCGCTACAAATGCATTGGCTTAAGTACGTAGATATATATAAGTAGCTTGAAAATGTCTGTGTTTGTCTTTGGCAACTTTTTTTAATACTAGATTTACAGGTGATCATATTCATTAATTTTCGCCTATCTACACATTCTGTAGTACTAGTATAGGCTGGACATTCGAAAATGATATTCATCTTCAACGCTATATTGACATAAGGGACATCGTCTCTGGTTGGCTGGTATAATTACATTATAATACCGACCTTTTTCTATTTCTAGGCTTGGCAGTGTGCACTGATTCTTAATTTTTCTATATCAACTAGAAAAGATTTATTATGAATTGATGAAAGATGATTTATTTTCCATTGTGAAATTGAACGAATTGGAATGAATTTGAACGAAATTACACGAAATGGAATTAAATAAAACGAAATGGATTAAAATTGACCGAAATCGAACGAAGTGGAATTAAATGGATCCTGAATGAAATTGAACGAATTGGAATTTCGGCGGGGAGACTGTCCAAATCACCTGGCCAAGTCGGACCACCGCGGGCGGCTTCGTGGCTCTGCCAGGCGACCGATCAGGGTGCGTGGGGTGTCAGGCGGTCCCGGTGGTAGCGGGGGTGGCGGCGTGACGGGCTCGGGCGGGGACCGGCTAGGGTATGGGCGGCCGGCGGGAGAGGTCGCCTCTGGCCTCCGATGTCAACCCTGTGACCAAGTTGCGGTGGTTTTACAAAAAAATGTAGGATGCTCAACCTACCTTGAGAGAGTGGTCATTTTTCTTACTGGGTCGGGAAATGACGCGGCGAGCAATCGCACACTCTCGCCAGTCGTTTTGTTACCCCGCCGACAAGGCTGCCACTGCCACTCCCCGCGAGGGCAGCAGATGTCGACAACCGGCTTGGAAGGCGGCAGCTCCCGGCCACTCTTGCGGGTGAAGACGACCGTGCCGAGGGCGACCGGAACGAGCGCCGGGGCAAGCCTCCATGGAGGTGAAGCCCGGGTGCGTCTTTCTCCTCGGAGAAGCGACCCGGCCCAACGGCAACGGCTTGCCCCTTCCGTCTGCGAGCGAGTACGCCTTGCGGACTCGGTGGTCGGAGACCCGGCCGTCCGCCTCCTCGGTGAACAGTCGGTTATGAGAGTGCAGGACCGTTCCTGCATGACTGGACGGCTCGGGCGTTGAAGGGAAGCAACGGTCAGGTGTGGCCGGGAATTGTGCGTTCAGGCTCCCGAGGGTTCGCGGCCACCTTTACGGCGCGTTCCCACCGTACGGCAGCGTCGGACTCGGCAGCAGCAGCGGCAGTTGCACCGGTCGACTAGACTCGGCGGTCTGCCGGTGTCTCTCTCGCGTGTCCTCTCCCCCTTGTGGGATTTAGAGTGCACGGCGTGAGCAGCGCGGCGTGGCGGGGCATACGGTGCCCGCCGGCTGTCCTCTCGATCGGTCCGGCAACGGTCTAGAGGAGCGCCACCGTCCCCGCATCAGTACATCCTACGGTCTACACGGGCCTGCCGCCCTTTAACTACACATCGGACCGCGGGTCGGCCACCGTCCCCGCACTTACACCGCATCGGTACGGCCTGCACGGGCCTGCCGCCCCTTAACTACAAATCGGACCGGGTCGGCCACCGTCCCCGTACTTACACCGCGCATCGGTACGGCCTGCACGGGCCTGCCGCCCCTTAACTGAACATCGGACCGGGTCGGCCACCGTCCCCGCACTTACACCGCATCGGTACGGCCTGCACGGGCCTGCCGCCCCTTAACTACAAATCGGACCGGGTCGGCCACCGTCCCCGTACTTACACCGCGCATCGGTACGGCCTGCACGGGCCTGCCGCCCCTTAACTGAACATCGAACCGGGTCGGCCACCGTCCCCGCACTTACACCGCATCGGTACGGCCTGCACGGGCCTGCCGCCCCTTAAAAATCGAGAATATGGACCCAGGGTTCAGAACCATAAACTAATTTAGGAAGTGCATCCCACTGTGGCCTTGCTGTGGTTTGAAAGGTGGATTGGCACCCATAACTACATAAACACATAAAAATCCCACACTGTCTCTGGCTTGAAACAATGGCAGGAGAAGATTAGCATAATACTGGTGAACAAGATTCAAATATTTTTTCTACTGGTTTTGAAAGTAACATTATGAAACAATACAGAATGACAAAGAATGATTGTAACAAAACTACATAGTCAAAACAACTTTCAGTTTTTAGAAAATCAACCTTGTGTTCAAAAATAAACTTTCAAATCGGCCTGTCAAAGCTGTTTCAAAATGTCTAGCTGTATATTTGCAACTTGGAAATGCCCTCCTCACAGTTGAATTCAAATGTCTGATACTTGTGTGTCCATAATATGACTTGTAGCTGTGTGTCTACATTGATTCTAAAAGCCAGTTATATAGACTGGCGCTTTGTAGAACTAATGTAAGGTAGAACTGCACATGAACTGTCCGCTAATGTCTTTACTTATACTACCAAACAGCATGATATTTTGGCCAGTGTTGTCATTTATATTCCGGGTTTCAAAAAGCTAACTTCTTCATGTATAATAATACATGAATTCCTTATCTGTTGTCTCTACATCTCAAAAGTTTTTTGAGAGTAACTCGTATTGGTGGTGACTGTCTTAGCCAGGCCTCCACCGATGTGAACACCACGACAGTCAGTAGCAGACTGACTCTGGTTGTTTACGTTACCCGAATTTATTGGGTGATTTTATAGTACAAGCATGGTCTACAAATCGGACCGGGTCGGCCACCGTCCCCGTACTTACACCGCGCATCGGTACGGCCTGCACGGGCCTGCCGCCCCTTAACTGAACATCGAACCGGGTCGGCCACCGTCCCCGCACTTACACCGCATCGGTACGACCTGCACGGGCCTGCCGCCCCTTAACTGCACATCGGAACGGGGTCGGCCACCGTCCACGCACCGATACTACTTCGGACGGGAGCGGACAGGGCAGCCCAGCGCACGCAGGCACGGACTCTGACATCGGGACGGCGTTCTTCTCTCAGGACAGGCCTGAGCACCAAGGACATGCATCGTCGGTGGACTAGACTTTTTTCCCCGCGGGAGAGCGGTATCGCCTCGGTAGCTATGATAGCGGTTTGAATACCAGGTTACTCCGAAGGAGGCGCCAAGCGTATCGTTGCTTTCTGAGCTGGATTCTGACTTAGAGGCGTTCAGTCATAATCCCTTAGATGGTAGCCTCGCACCACCGGCTCATCAACCGAGCGCCTGAACCAAATGACTGAACCTGCGGTTCCTTTCGTACTGAGCAGGATTGCCATCGCAACAACACTTCATCAATAGGTTCTGTCTTACGACGGTCTAAGCCAAGGCCAAGACCGACGTCTCCGGGTTCGCTTGTCTGGCCACACTGGACGACCCGGTGCGAGGCCGGGCGCCCATCTCCGCGTTCGCGAATTAGATGTGCCTTTCGATAAACCCGCGGGCGGCCCGCGCCCTAGGTTTCGGCGCTCACTGTGGCGGCCCTTCAATTCGTCGCGGCCTGGCTCGGCCGGAGCAGACTGCCGCGACGGCCGGGCATGGGCTCGACGCTCCGGCGCATCCATTTTCAGGGCTAGTTGATTGGGCAGGTGAGTTGTTCCAGCTGATTCTGACTTCCATGGCCACCGTCCTGCTGTCTGTATCGACCAATGCCTTTTCTGGGGCCTGATGAGCGTCCAGTCGGGCGCTCCCTTAACCCGGCGTTCGGTTCATCCCGCAACGCCAGTACTGCTTACCACTCGCATTCCAGGTCCGGCTCCACTCGAGCGGCGGCGGCAGGGATCCCACCTCGGACCGACGGACGCGCCTCCGATTTCGTTCCACATCCAATGACTCGCCTACGCGTTAGACTCCTTAGTCCGTGTCGGGTGGGAGACCGGACGTCGCCGCTGACTCCGGCCGCCCTGCGTGTCGTACCCGTTGCCGGTGACGTGCGGGCCGTTGTAACGCACTGGGAACAGTCCTTCGCGGCGGAAACAACACGCGAAGGGGAAAGTGCCCGGCCCCTGTCCCGAAAGGCGTGGGGCAGCGTGGCGGTCGATTGACTGCCCTCGGTCCGACAGCGGGCGCAGCGAGACCCGAAGGCACCAGGCACATTCCGCGGGGACGTGGCTGCCGTCGAACTGGTCACAGCGCTCCGCACGGAAGAAGTTTGGTGAGTCTTCACACCTCGACGCCGGCCGATCGGTCTTGCCATCCATGCTCGGCCGGCGGGGCGCGGACAGACATCCTGGACAGTGCAGGTCAGGATCGCCCATGCCGACCCGCTTGGCGTCCCTTGGAGCTTTGTCGGGCGCCTCGAGTTCCCGTCGTTCCCTACCCGGCTAAACCAGCGAGCCGCCCCGAGTAGCCTCGTCGAGGACGGAGTCAGGTCCTCCCGGTGAAAAGTTTGGGCGGGCGAGCGCAACTGAGGCGCCAACATCCTGGCGGAGGGGCGTCGCGTCGTGAGTCTGCGTGGTATGGTTGAGTCTCACGGCGGGGCCGAGGTAAGACGGCTTTTCTCTGGCACCCCGGCACGGCGTTGTGGTCTGTGCCTCGATGCAATCGGTTTAGCGGCCGAATGACCTATCCTTAAGCGTCGGACTTCGAGCGGGTGTCCCGCGGTCCAAGGCCTCCTTCGGGCATGCAGAGGGCGAGAAATGCTCTCGGTAGCCCAGCCACCGGCGACGACTGGTTGTCACCCTCACCGAGGTCTTCAAGAGAAGGGCGGGCGCAATCGAGTCCGTCATTCCTGGCCCGGCCCGGCCGGAGTCTAGGGGGCGCAGCGGTCTTCCCGACGGGTCCCGGTTCGCGGTGCGACTCCCAGCCCTTCCACTTGTTCGCCGTCCTTTACCTGGAAGGGCGACTTTCCTGTCTCTGAAACGACGGTGCCAGGAGGCTTTTGATGAAAAATCAAAGAAAAACGACAACATTTAGCGGTTGGTCACTTGGCTCTTGTGTCGATGAAGAACACAACCAGCTGCGAGAAGTAATGTGAATTGCAGGACTCTTCGAAGGCACTCTGCGGCCCAGGGTCCGTCCCGGGGCAACGTCTGGCTGAGGGTCGGTTTAACCTTCAATCGCGTCATGCCGCTCTCTCTCTCTCTCTCTCTCGAAAGTTTCAGTTCCGCTCTAATATGTGATTACTACTGTCTATGAAGCCCACATTTTATGGAGAGATGTCGAAGATATTTCCCAATAAGTACACAAAGTATACAATACTAAGACGACCACCCTGGGACCGAAGAAAAGCAGTATTCTTGGACAGGTGGTCTTCTTCACACTTCACTCCTCTTCATGACAGAGCTCGAGACATAACGCTTTCCAAATTAATGGTGAACTGTATACTGTATTTTTCATACATACATTACATGTAGTCAGTCTATAACTAGACTTTTAGACTCTACACTACCCATGTACTATTACATTATTCCCAGTATCATTCTATATTTACACCGATGTGCTTGTTTAGCCACGCCCCCAGGGCATGCTTAAGTCAGGCTGCCAGGATTAGATGAAATTGAACTTATCTCACAAAGAGCCACGCCCCCAGGGCATTGTTAGAGTGCCTGGAGAGGCTGAAATTCAAAGTGCTGACTCTTTACTGTGAAAGAGCATTTATAACTGGACTTTTCGGTCTCTGTCATTTTCATAACACTCATTCTATTTCAATATCCATCAGCAGGGTGCTGTAAATGTAATGGGTGTGAAAAATCCTTTTGAATTTCACCTATTACTAGTATCAGTATTATAAAATGTCATGTGCTTCACATGCATCAAGGGTGTAATCATAAAAAACAACTATAGTGATTGACATGCAGGGTGGAAAGGTCTTAGAACTTTATTTCAGGATAGGAACACAGACTTTCTTGCCTGTAGCTGACTTAAAAAAGGCACAATGATGCAATTAACAGTATACCTATACTTATTATAGAAAAGCAGACTGTGGAAAGTCATATCAAAGATGTTTTTCCGACCACAAAATAAAATAAACATACACACTGCATTTGGGTCACTTTCTCCAAAAGCATATACGACCGGCTACCATGCTCCTGATATCAATGATGCAATCAACTTTATACAAGAAAAGCAAACTGTGAAGATGTTTTCCATACATATGAAAGATATTCACATTGATTTGTTGTCACTTTCTCCGTATGCAACCAGCTACCATGCTCCTGATATCAATGATACATTAATCTCGATTAGAAAATGACATGGCATTGACAGCACACTGTCTGTAGCTTGTTCTGTAAAAATTTGTCACATTTACATAATGGTCACTAATATAAGTGGACTGCTGCTATTATAACAACTTGGTGTTCAGGATCTCCTATACCATGCTCCTTCTGAAGTAAGGCATGCGTGTCTGTAAGGAGAAATACAGTACTTGTTTGTCAATCATGGATGGGAGACAATGAAAAAACGCTGAAATGTACTCAAATTGAACTGTTATAATGGATTCACAGTGCTACAACTGGCCAAGAGTGGGAATATGGTATGAATCCAGCGTATTACCAAATTTTCCTCAAACCCTCAAACATGGATTGCAAACACTATTCTAGT
The DNA here is from genome assembly GCF_035083965.1 of Branchiostoma lanceolatum. Taxonomy (NCBI): domain Eukaryota; kingdom Metazoa; phylum Chordata; class Leptocardii; order Amphioxiformes; family Branchiostomatidae; genus Branchiostoma; species Branchiostoma lanceolatum. The sequence goes on along the minus strand of NC_089723.1, from coordinate 9,677,492 downwards.
AAGGTCTAGATACCAACTTACATAGCCCTTTTTATCATAAGCCAATGCGAACATATTCATAGAATCATAGAGCAGAATGATGCCTACCTGGTCAAAGCTTATGCTTGTGTCCCGACTGGCGTACTCAGCAAATTTACAGGCAAACACTCAACAGTCGCTAGCATTCATCTGCTGTGGGATGTTCTGCAGAAGAAACAGAGATCCAACAGTATCAGATAGACGAACAGACTCTTACCTAAAGAACATCCTAAAATAACAAGCAAACTGTCAGTTTTACCTCAGGATACTGTGATGTCCAATCAGACAAGTCCAAGTTGCTTTCCTTCTTGTCCTTGTGCTCTGCTTGTTGGTAATCGCTAGTGATAAAGTAAAAACAAAGCAAAGGTTTAGACAGCGGTACGTTAATGTTCTCAGTCCAAATGTTTTCTGGATAGTGAAGCTACATGTATGGTGAACAATACCATTGCATGGTAAAAGACAAAATAAATCAACCCATAACTAAACTGTTCTCACTCACCGAAGAGCATTGATGCCTTTGCTGTTCTTCCCACCCATGGAGTCATAATACTTGATGCATTTGCTTCTCATGTCCAATACCTGAACACAACACATAAATCACAAAGTAAACACAGAATACCAAAACATAGGGCTATGGAGACTTAACATCTGTTTACGAAGTAAAATACTAATTGTACCAAGGTATACACCCACCTGAATATTACCACTGTCCATAATCCTATTCATGTAAACATTGATAAGTGTTGAAGATAAAGAAAAACAATCTTTAAATAATGCAAATGGAAAACTTCATTGTACATTTATATGTTAAACAAATGAATTTAACTTCTGTTTTATGTTTGTGAGGAATTAATTTCAGGTTAGGAGGGTTCATGGTTGAAAGTCATGTCTCATGTGTACTGTAATACTATGACTAGTATGAGTTTGCAGTTAAAATGATGAACATAGCACTACCATATAGCACAAACACTGTGTATCATTCAAGTGTTGTTGGTATTTGAATGTCAACACAAATGGACTTCCACCCTAGTCTCTATATTTTCTTACTCACTGTGTGTAAAAAGATTTTCTACAAGGTACATGAACACATAAGCATGCTTACTTTATTGTTAAGCCAGTTGAGTTCAGCTAGAGTGTGCATGTCCTTGCAATTATGGGTGCACAAAAGTGCACATGCACCCAGTATTTCAAGCCCAGAAAGTACAAGTATAATAGTTGGTAAAGTACAAGTATAAAAGCAAGAGGCCTTTATTAAACTTTCTCAGTGAAAAGATTCTACAGGCAAAATTACCTCATTACACAGCTTGTTTTTCCAGCCAGCCGGATGTGTCTTGCAGAGCCATAGTTATACCCTAGGAGCACAAAAGTAAATAAAACACATTTAATTATCAGGAAATGCTCAATACTCTGTTACCTGGGACTAAGACCATAGGTACTTGGAGATCAGAGAAGTACAAAGAACATTTTTACAGTAAAACACATTGTGAACCATTGCTAAACCTTAAATAGTATAGTAATACAGTTACCAGTATACAATTTACGGTACATAATCTTGAAATTCCCAAACTTCTGTTTTGTGACTTAAACTCACCAAATCTTACGAAGCCGGAAGAGCAAATGAAACATGCATGTGATCTGTATACTTTATTACAAACTATTTTATAACTAATATGATAAAAGTTTTAATATACAATATAAGTTATAATAATTCATAGTAAATTATACAGATCACAACATGATCAGAATCATGATCAGAATCAGAATCAGAACCAAGGACGTCCGGATTGCTGTAGCCTCACGAAGCTTTCCACGAAATTGTCTTCCGGGAGGGACGTAAAACGGGGGTCCCGTGCTCGAGGAGGTGCCTCGAACACGTTAAACAGCCTCATTACCCTACACATTGGGTACCTGCCTGTGGCACTGGCTGCAAATACACCTGATATTATAGGACTAGAAAAATAAGTAGTTAATTAATGAATATGAATTGTGGATGGCTCCTAGATTAGTGCATTGCACACAATTATATAATCTTACCTTGGTGAACTGCAAGATGGATCTTTTACATTGCTGTTCATAGCTTTGTTGTTGTTGTTTCGCTATAGACGTGCTCTCTATGTGCTGGGTTACACTTGATCGTAGTACGATCTTCTGCTCCAAAATGAGTAATAGTACAGTCATATTATGGCAAACTAGGCCATGAAACATGCCATCGTAATGCTGAAGAATTATAAAACCTCACGTAGTACACAAAACGACATGGACTTCCAGCAGAATTAGGGTTATCACGTCAAATTCCGTCCTCGCCACTCTGTTCTCGCCATCCGAAGCCGCCATCTTGGTCTGTGAAGTTGCAGTGACGTAATATGGCCACCACAGGCGATTTGGCCGCCACAGACGATGTCCCGGATGTAGGGCCACGACAGACGAAATATAATATATACTCTTGCTCGGAGTAGATCTCAGATGGAGAGTCGAGGTAAAAGTGCAAAATATCCGTCAAATATGTTGCTACTACGTGGGTTATCAGGCGCGCTGATGTAGGTCATCAGGCGCGCTGATGTGGGTCATCAGGCGCGCTGATGTGGGTCATCAGGCGCGCTGATGTGGGTCATCAGGCGCGCTGATGTGGGTTATCAGGCGCGCTGATGTGGGTCATCAGGCGCGCTGATGTGGGTCATCAGGCGCGCTGATGTGGGTCATCAGGCGCGCTGATGTGGGTCATCAGGCGCCGACATTGACACGGGTTCACCCCGCCAATCGCATCAATCTGACTGACCAATGCGGAACCCTGCACTCCCGCCGGCTCTTGGTCCGTTGCTTTCCGTGATTTAAGTCGCTCTGACCTACGTCTCTGAGTGGAAGAGAAAAGAAAGATGCACAGCTACACCAGCCAATACGGAATTTAGCTATATAGTGGCAAGAATGTTGCTCCGGCGATCACCAAGGCTACGATACTTCTGATGATGGCGAGTTGACAACATGTGGGCTCCACACTTCTGTTTGAACAGAATGAAGAAAGCAACTTACTTCGAATTCATTTCCTTCTGATGGCTATTCCAGAGACGAGTAGTATATAGAACAAAGCTCTTTTTATACGTAGGTCCTGGATCTAGGAACATGCGTGTGTGCATCGTTCCGGCGTAGGCAGAGATTTAGCTGCCTTTGGCTGCTCTGTTAGTGGGAATTAACAGCTGGAGGTGGGATGGGACAGAACCGGATACTAGTTTGTACATTATCAGTAATCCGTCTCTTCTGGCTGCGAGACTATCATACTCTAGTTCTTTCAGGAGTTTACCTTGCGGCGTGCCTTCGCACCTGAGACAAGGCGACCTGCATGGTACTGCAATTGGTCAAGAGACTTGTTGGCAGTGGTACTAATTAGGGGTGAGTACTGACCGGTACAGAAAATTCAGGTCCGGTCCAGGGGATCAGGTCCAGGTCCGGACCTGTACCTGTGCCTGATCATAGTAGTGTCGCAGTACATCATATTTTGAAGAGCGAGACACAAGTAAAGGTATCTGTGAGTCCTACAAATTATGTTCAAATTGTATATTAGAATGATATGACTATTTTCGGTGCACACTAATGTGCAAAAAAGAAACGAATATGTAACGATGTAATTTTTATCTCACAAAAGAGATTCAGAGCGAAATTGTCTTTCTTAGAGCATAATGTAATAGCAGTTGACAACTAGACATTATGACTAACAAATAATCCTGCTTGAGACGCTTAACAGCTTTCAGTAGTTCTAAGTATTTGCTGGTTTATCAGAAAACTAAAACAAAAACCAAGTAAAATGTGCTGGCTATAGGCACACAAGAATGAAACAAATATCGGTTAACTGATTTGTAGTTTGTTTGGGTGTCCTTACTTCGGGTGTAAACTTACTTGAGTGCAAGTGCATGCATGTGTCGGATCACTAACGTCATGTCTGGAACAATATCATTTCTTAGGTTCGCACTTTGTCTCAAAATTAACTATACTCTCCGCGCCGTCTGTTGGCTCATCTAGATATGATTAACAGCTAACGAATAAGAGCAACCACGACTCGTTAAATCTACTGTTTTGTATATTCTTAGACAGGTTATGTGACAGTCTATTGGTAGCCTGGTACTGTGAATTTTCTAATCGGTCCATAGGTCGGTCCACTGATTTTCTGGACCGTTTTTTTTTTACCGGTCCATAAAAAAAAAACGGTTTTGTACCGGTACACAGTACCGGTACCCACCCCTAGTACTAATGTTTCCGAAAAGAAGAATATTTCAGCTTCGTGCGCACAAGGGTGCTGTAGGTAATTTCAAAGGCTTGACAAGGTAGCCTGCTTTGGAGTTTGTTTAGCAGCCCTACCTTCGACTTGCTGGAGACCGTTTCTACGTGTTCCTTCCAACGCAGAGTATAGTGAATTGTGACTCCTAGATGTGTATAGCAGGTCACTTTTTCACCAAGCTGTCCTGCTATGTAAATAGGGGGCAATTTGACTTTGCTCTGGAAAGCCTTGATACACACAACTTGTCAGGGTGTAACTGCAACACCCTGAGTCATTGAACCAGTTGGGAACGAGGCACAAGTCGCAGTCGTGTAGGAAACTTCGACGGCAGAGTTATACAATGAAGTGTCATCCGCAAAACAATTTATGTTGGCGTTGCTGAGTAGCTCATAAATCACGAACAGCAACGGTCCAAGGATGCTGCCCTGTGGTACACCAGCTGTTGTGTATCCCCATGAAGACGTTACGCCGTTGGTAACCACGCGTTGTTGGCGATCTGATAAGTAGTCGGAGAACCAGTCACTGAGTGGGCCGTGGACTCTGTATCGGGATAGTCTGTAGATGAAGCCGTCGTGCCATACAGTATCGAAGGCGCGTCTCACTTCCAAGAACACCGCGGCGGTACAAGCAATATAATTGGGTCGTTTATCAATTTTGCCCAGTCGTCAATTAGTCGGAGTAATAGTAGAACCGTCCCATCTCCTTTGTTGAAGCCAGACTGTTTAGGGTTCAATAAGTTGTTGTCTCGTGAGGTACGTGTTGAGCCTGTTGTGCACGAGTCTCTCGACGTAAGACGTTCGCGACATGAAGATATGCCACATATAAGGTGCCAAAGTGTCGTTATTAAGATGACTTAAAACTTTTCTGGCTTTTAAAAACGACAGCTTGACATCTTATATGTGGCACGTCTTAGTGTCAGGAACGTCTTACTTCGAACGTTAACGGAAGTTACAAAATGCGTACATTAAAATGAGAACGAGCGATATGTGAGTTTAATACATGCAATGTAGTTAGATACACACGTTTATTATATATACGTGATGATTGTATTTTAGATTCTGCGCGACTTTCCTGTATCATATTGATGTAAAATTATGACATGGAAATTACAACTTCTGGAGAAACATTCAATAGTTTGGTTGTTATTCTCTCACGTTGACCCAGACTTGACTCTTAGTCACCATTGCCTTGCTGATACATCCAATCGACCACTTAGGGCCTACTGATGTGACAGGGGAAGCATATTCTTGAATTCGGTCACGTTTCATAGTCACGACACAGTAGTTTTATGGGGCTGTGTAGTTACACTTTGATGAGTTACAGATAGATTGTCATTGTGTTGCAGGCTATGTTGGTCTGATACGTGCAGTGGATGCAGATTCTAGGCTTATAGTACACTGCTGTAAATCCTCTAGGCAGTTAAAGTTTGGACAATGTGATGATGAACATAAGTTGACATAACTTTGTTAAGTTTGCTTTGTTTCATCTGAATATCATTTGTTGACAACTGTTCATCCATATAAAAGACTGCACATTGAAGATTTCTACTTTCAGTACTTCAAAGCGCCGGAGATAAAAGCCATATCCGTTCCTGAGCCGGCCACTAAATCCACTGATGTGAAGAAGAGAATGATGAATGGATCTGCTTGGCTATTACGCTAAAATCTATCTTTGTTGCTTTTAGTACCATGTCACAGGGGCATAATGCTTGATCAAGTAAAGTTTGCGGGAATTTTTTTTGTTTTTGTTACTTTGACCCACCGCCGTGCAGCCTAGTATTCGAACCAACGAAATTTCTTCTTCGGCTGCAAACTTAACCTTAAACAATGTTAATACGCAACTCATGCGGACTTGTATATACGCGCAAGTGTGAGGTGGGCTTTAGTATTGATCGCATCAAGCGTGCTCTCCGTTAGGGTCCGTTTGCACTTGTGCGTATATTCAAGTCCGTATGAGTTGCGTATTAACATTATGGTTTAGGGGACAAAATTGTTTTAACTTTGGCCCACCGTTGTGCAGCCTGGTTTTCGCATGGTGGTTATCGAACCGAAAAAAAACACGATTTCTTTTTCGGCCGCAAACTTTACCTAAGACAAAAAATGTAAATGCGCAACTCATACGGACTTGAATATACGCACTAGCGATAATGAAGATTGGGCCTGAATGACCTTGCTACATTCAACGTTAGGCCATGTTGATTTGATTATATGGATGACATACTCTGGGAATCTCAAAACTGATGAGAACGTGCAAATTTAAAAAAAAAATAGCAAAAAAAGTTGCCTTCAATCTGAAATCTACGTGGTCAGAAAGGTTGAACGAAACTTACCACAGTGTATGGTATACCGAATAATAGATTTTTCTTATTTCACATCTTCTACATGACTTTGGCATTTTACGACATAAGTTTTCGTTTTCCTACATATTCACAGCATGGATTTTTTTATTTTGCAGCTGCTTTGTATAATTTACAGTATGGCCGAAAACTTTTTTAAACGGGCGAAAATTGATGCGCGCACGGATGTCATCCACATAATCAAATCAACATGGCCATACCAGCTTCACGTAAGAAAACATCTCGCGAAAAAATGTGTAAGTGGACTAAGATAGCAGCAGCACGGGAGATTTTATTGAATAGTGTTTCCGAGTAAAAAATGTTGTAGTATAAACAGACGGAACATTATTCATTGATGCTGCAAGAATTTGCCAGTCGTGCACGTAAACTGTCTAAAACACGCTCTCCTGGATCACTGACTCATCCAAAGACTGCCCAGAGTTAACTGTGACGACCACATCAGCCTCGCTTGTTCTTACAGCATCATCAAATGCAGAGGAGACGCTCTTCTTCCGTGCAGGTGCAGCTGAGGAAGTAACGAAAAAGAATGAAAAACTATACTGGACAGAGCGACTAGAAGCACATTGTGTGCATTCGGCCATGGTGCAAAATCTCTTCTTGATTAATTACAATTCTAGAAAATTCAGTCATTCCCCTTATCCTTTTCAGATACATTGTGTAATTGGTCCAATCAGCTCATAGGGATTTCTACAAAAAGGATTACTGTTAATCTGAAACGTATAATCCAATGACCAAAATAATGATTTGTATACAACATGATGAGAGAATTCATATTAACACAGTGTGCTGACAACTGTATGTGTTTGGGTCTGCATAAGATATAATATCATTACCGTCATGGTGTTCATGGTGTTCATGATGATGAAAAACGTCATGGAAAAAGCCATGGTGACTCTGTTTGGCCAGCTCTTCTTCGTGAATCCTCAAGGCTTCCGCGTGCTCAAACTTCTCCTGATGTGACCGGAGCAGTTTCAACTTGTCAAATACTGAAAAAGAAAATTCAGAAGGCTTCATTGGTAATGCCCGCATTCCACTGGGACGGCGCTCTAGCCGCGCTCTCTCTGCGACCAGAGCTCTCAACGAATTTCGCAGAAAAAGAACAAATATTTTTACGCTTTGTGTGTATCACTGTGCTTTCAGTCATACTTTTGCATTTTGCATGATGTTCCAATTATAGAATCAAAGGTAACACAAATCCACCTTAATCGCCTCAAGGTCGCAGTGGAAGCACCATCTAGTGAGAAAGGGGGTCTAATTTTGCAATAGGATGCGTTTCATGGCTAAGTTTGGAGGCATACGTTTTATAGCACGTTCAAAAGCAATCTCACCTTATTCTATACTTCATCTATATTAACCATTGCTTATCTAAGATCGGTGTGGGGAAAGTTTGGATTTCAAGTTCAGCAGGAGGGGACCAGAGGAACTTACTGGTGAAGATGATGAAAGTGGTCACAGCTGTGTATCCGATGATGCACACAAGCCCACCCACATGGACTCCCAGTTGACGCCAGGCAGCGTACTGTCCAGCATAGCCACAGTAGAAGATACCCTTGTTCTTGTCCACGAAGGGGCAAATAATTACACCCCAAATTCCAGGTGCCAGGTGCACTGTGGGAATAAACAGGGGTCATTTTATTAGACTGCTTTGCTATCTCTACTACCTGATACCACATGCCTGTAAAACTGGTGTTGATTTATGTATAGGACATGATCAATCAATCAATCAATCATTCGCGAAGTATGCATAGTGGCTACAGACATGCGTGGCTAGATCACGCCAGGTTTGTCTTCTCTCGGCGTAGATCCTCCAGTCAGATCTGGTGACCCCCAGCCCTTGGAGCGTGTATCTGTTTTCTTAATTTTTTCATCAGCAGGACTACATAGAAAATGTAACATGTATAGCGTAAGTGACAATGATAATCTATGATACCGATATGTAACAATAAGACTAGATGAGTCTGAGAATAAATGTTGCTACATCCATGCAATTGTCTAACCTGCAGTGGCATCCACGGGGTCCTCGATCGGAGTAAACTTGTGCAGGCTTATGGACCACAGGCAGTGAATAATGGCCCCGGAAGATCCAATGAATAAAGTGCTGTACGTTGTCGCAACGTTGACGGCAGCGCAGATTGAAACCTGGACGAAATATGGGGTCATTTTTGCTAACAGGCATGGTCTGAAAAAAACATGCTCTTGATTCAAACATATGCAGAATATACAGTCTTAAGGAACAAACTACATTAGTCGTGGGGTAGAGATCTTTTATTATTTCTTTGGTTTCTTTTGCCTTTACCGTCAAACGAAAAGTACACAGAAAATCTTTCCTGTGGCACAGCAACATGTAAAGCCCCTGTCACACTTGTGTGTACATGCAATTCCGTTGCGGATGAACATGTTTTTGGTTTAGGTTAAGTTTGCAGCCGAAGAAGTCATTTCTTTGGTTCGATACGGCAGGCTGCACAACGGTAGGTTAAAGTGAAAAACAACTTCTTCCCCTCAAACTTTACTTAAACCAAAGAAATGTTGATGCGCAACTCATACGCACTTGAATATACGCATGTGTGACAGGGCTCTTAGTGTGAGAATTCCTGCCGTGCAGTGCATTTAGGTACAAGCTGAGCTTACAGTTCCTGCAAGGCATCCATTCGCCACGATACACAGCACATAGAAATCGTTGATCTTCTTGTGAACCACGCGCTCAAACAGAAGGGTGGCTACACCACCAGATGCGCAGGCCAAGGCTGTGTTGATGACGGCTCGGGCCACGGCTTCAGGGTCACCTGGGCGAGATATGTGGGCCTCCGAGCTGCCATTGAAGGCGAAGAAGCCGACCATCAGGATGAAGAAACCTGTTCGTCAGCAGCAGACCATGGGTCAGTATTAGTCAACAATAGGGCTTTTGTACTTTTTACATAAATAAACGATTTTACCTGACAAATTCCATTTCAGAGAATAAGTATTTTATTTACAATTTTGGCCGAAGTCTAATTGCAACATGAAACAATGTATATAAATGGCAAACAGTACAGACAGCGGAGTTGACAATCTTGACAAGTGGAACAAATGGCTATTCAAAGAACTACTACGGAATACAATCGACGGTTTTTGTATTCTCCAAGCAGAGGTTTCAGTCGAGTAGGGTAGGAGTGTCCGGGAATCCCGGGAATCCCGGACACTCCTACCCTACTCGACCGGAACCTCTGCTTGGAGAAAATTTTTTGAGAGGTTAACAGTGTTCTTGTTTTCTTTTCGTCAGTAAACGTTTGGAAGTTGTGGTAAGTTTTGGTGGCTTCTATAAAAAGCTTTTTCTTTGCCTATCATTAAAGTGGCAGTTTGAGATAAAATGTATATTAATCAATGGTCGTAAAATGGCAGACAAAGGAGCAATTATACAGTTTCTACTTCTATTCACATCACTGGTATATTTCAAGTGGTCCCCTGAGCTCAAACCTAGCCATGCGCATTACAATATAAAGTAATGAGCAGAGGTCTGAAGCAGGTATGTAATACATAATCTATAAATCACGACTCAGCAACAGTCAATCATAACTACAGGAAATACAACATCATTTATGCGATTATTGTTTCTCTCACCTAAGGTGACCAGGGCTGGGGAGGACTCGGGGACGGCGTGCTCTGCAACCTCCTTGGTCAACTTTCTGCGGCCTAGTACAAGTGCCCCCATCAGTGCAGCTGTCCCTCCAGTGGTGTGCACCACACCGCTTCCCCCGAAGTCCTAAATAATACATGGTCACTGCAAAACTATTGTTTATAAAAGAACATGCAAATCCTGTGACCACTTATGTGTTGTAAATGAGACACACTTTTTATTCGATTGTTCCTTATATGAAGATGAGCGTCAATCGCTGTTGAAGACAATAAAATCAGACAAGAAATCTACAACAAAAAAGGCAATAAAACGTATTGCCATGGCGACGATTGAGTGGCTATATATAAGACGTGTCTATGATTAACATTTTAAAGCTATGTTTTGACACATTGCAACTAAGGTGCCAGGCCGCATGGCTAATGGTTAAAATGTGGCTACTTATTGTTGGACAGCCAAGAGACATTTGACATTTTGACTTTTCCACTAATTTATTGATGAATTCGAATCCTTGATTCAAACCATCCTTCAGACAGGAGTTGCCTGGAGTTCCATTCTGAGCATAGAGACAGTATTGGTGATTGGTCCAGAGAAGTAACACATCGGTGACGGTAATTTCTAAACAGAGCCATATGAGCGGTCAAGGAAACGGGCTGCCTCACACACGGAAATAACGTGGCGATCAGGAATACAAATCGATTTACTTTCCCAATGTACAAGAGGCATGACTTTCCCTAAATCCCGAAAAATTACTTTATTAAAGAGTTCTTTTCTTGTACTTCAGAGGTGGAATTTCTCGTCAATTTGCCAAACCCTGCGCAGCGGAGGAGAGAGAGGGAGGCTGATCCTCCCGGGAGATCTTATCTGACATCCCATGGAATCTTTGGCCGGTTTCTACTACGCGTGTGAGTAACATTCCGGCCATACCAACCCGGCATAGCTGGGATCTATGGAATTCTTGGAACCAAATACATAATATAACTGTGTGGTGCCTTCTTGAAGCGTCGCCAAAAAGGTCAAAGCAAGTCACATTTAATATATTTATATACCTGTTGTCACGTAAGAACGAACATTTAAATTATGATGGGCAAAGTATGTAGTTTTTTTAGTGTTTCCAAAAGAGAATAAACTATTAGGCGATCAACATTAGTTTAATAACGGTCCACAGTTTTGTCGTTTTTTTACTTTTCATTGTTAGAGTGTAGCATTTCATCAATACGTGTTTTGCATTTTGCTTCTTATATACCACATGTGGTCATTTGCGCATTTAGCCCATCGCGGCAATAATATGCAATAGAGACTATTACTATTATAAAGGCAAGTTCCTCATGGTATTGAGGGGTTAATTAGTGCACCCACAGTAAAAACAAAATAGGTGCACAGCTCCGATTTCGGGTGTACAAAAGACCACATGAACCCAGTAATTCGAGCCCTGGGTACCAATCATCGTCCGGTTATCTTCATACGTCATTTATCTTCTTAAGGTGCAATGCACGATCTGTAATCTTTTTTTTCCGCCTGACTAACGCCATGTGAGCATATATTCATACTTTACATGATTCACCTCTATATGTGGACATAACCCAAAGTGGACGATAATAGGTATCGCCACGTTTTTTAACATTTTTCTGAGGTACCTTTTATAGTTTTTGTTTGGACCTCAGCCCATCACTTTGTTTTCATAATGTTAACAATTTACTCTTCCTTGGGCCCCCATTCCACTAGACGGCGATCGTGTTGCGCTCTCGCTGCGACTTACATCGAATTTGTCTAATCCTTGATTTAATAGTTGGAATATCGTGCAAGCTGTAAAAGTATTGGCTGAAAAGACAGCAAAACAAACAAAGCGTAAAAAGATACGTTTTTATCTATGAAGTTCGTTGAGCGCTCTGTTAAATAATAAGTCGCAGAGAGCGTGCGGCGAGACCGCCGTCCTTGTGGAATGGGGGTATTACCTGGAAGGCGAGACCATACAAATCGGAGTTGAGCCAGCCATTGCCACTCCATATCCAGTGAACAACTGTCGGGTACACGAAGCCGGTGATGATGAAAGAGTAGATCATGTACGCGTGGTATGAAGTGCGACCAACCATAGCCCCGGACACGATAGCAGTGGCGGTGGCGGCAAATGAGTACTGGAAGAATACCCAGGTCAGCGCGTCATCGTTCGGGAGATGGCGAAGAGCCCAGTAGTCCGTCCCCATGAATCCGCTGGTCGTTGGGCCATACGACACAGCATATCCGAATAAGAAGTAGCCTAAAGTGCCAACACCTATGGAGACAAGGCAGCATGTTAACCACGTTGGTGCTAGCTGTAACAATCTTAGATGTTTGAGATAGGGATAAGATCCCAGAATACACAACACTATGTAAAGGGCGTAAAATATGCAGTATGACACTCCACACAAACCATGATTGCATTTGAAGTGTGCTTGTCTATGTAAAATAAGCTGACTCTATACAAGACAGGCGCTATTTCGAATTGGGCAGCGTATTATACTCTTCTTCAGTCGAACTGTACCGCATGTTGAGGGAAAATGGGCGGGATAGAATCTAGATTTAGAACATTTCAAAGAACTGACAGCTTGAGAGATCTAGTGCTTGCAATTTTGGTTTTGAATTTGACATCTCTGTACTGTCTTTACCCAAGGTTCCTTACACATAAGGTTCTTTCAAAGATTAGGTCTCCGAGAAACCCGTTTTCTCCCATAGCGCACTGCCATTAAAAATTAGGACGGAACAATGCTTGGGTATTTAAAAAATAAAATCAGCATGGCCAAGAAAACGGACCGGACTTTCCTATTACCTTTGAGAGCTCTGGTGGCGTATGAAAACAAATTTACACAAAATATTATGTTATTCCTGATTAACAAAACCAGATCGGGGAAAAAAAGAGATCGTTAAAAATCTTTCCAAGTTGGAGAGACAATGCAAGGAATGATGTATAAAAGATTGATTGAAAGCGAAAGATTCGTAACAATGATTTCAATGTATGCCTGTATAACAAAGAAAAATTCTTCTTTAAAAAGAATTTAAAAAAAAGACATGGTACTTTTCAAAAGCAGGGTATTGATAAATTGGGTTAGTAAAAATGTTTCACAGTGTTCCAAGATGTTGAAGGATGTGAAAGAGATTGAACAAAGTGTTAGATGTCCAGTAGTTGTATCTAATCCATTGCACTTTCACATCATTTTGCACTGTGGACAAAATGATTAAACAGTCTTTACTCTTGGCAGGTTTGTGCGGGTCTATAAATGATATGATTTGTCCTTTGTCCTGATGGAAATATTTTGCGAGGAACGCAACGAATGTTTTGTAATCTCAAACGGTGCGAACCTTGAGTCAACCACAAATGGTACGAATTTACGTTTTACGAACATGAGTAAGGAGTTAGAATACAAAAGATACTGCGAAGACCTGTTGCTTACAAACGTCCAGAACGTTGTTGAGCAGGATGGCGTAGGTGTTTGCGACCTTGACCGAGCCGACTTCCAACAGGGCGAAGCCTGCCTGCATGGTCATGATGAGGCAGGCGCACAGGATGAGCAGCAGTGTGTCCATACTCCGGCCGTACACTTCTAGCGTGAAGTTGATTTGGTCGATGGCCGCCTCTGTCGCGTTTAACCGCCCGAGAGTGTCGTCCGCCATCATGTGGAAAACCAGCCCTACGATCGTAAGAGTACGTTTTACATGAAGGATATTCCGACTGTATCGAGAACAATGTATTTTTGTATCTTTAACCGTCGGTTCTAGAATCTAACTGTTCGTTCTGTGAGCTCTGTGGCACCTGTTCCTGATCACGTGGGGTCGTTCTGACTCCCGAACGTCTCACAGTTTGCGCCCTAATTTGAGCCGCTTGAGGAGAAATTCGCGAAAAGTGAACAACGGAAAGGAAGAATACAGAAAAACGTAGTAGAAATTGTTACATCTCTCCGTCTCAATCCGAATCCTCCCTTTCTGACTGTCTAGACCGGTCCCGAGTTCCGTCGTTGCCAGACACAGGACATCACCCTCAGTCCTGATGCGATGTTCAGGATGTGGCTCGGCGTGGACGTGTTTCGTATTGGGTTAAGCTTCAGCACCACCAGCAACGCCTTTTTTGCATGCCTGTATGTCATCATTCCTACAAAGAAGACAACAAATAGTCGTTAAAATGTAGAATCAAAGTGCATTGGGGCTGTATACGTGTACATGATTCAAGGTTGTCTGACTTCCACCCAACTCTCCGACGCTTATCAGTAAAACGCCGCAATGAGAAAGACAGGGGTCTTTTTCTACAATCTAGTTAACAATCATATCAATATAAACACTGACAGTCTACTGAAACCAGCCCAGGGGTGCACCCGGGGAGCCACCATCTTAAATGTCAAACAATCAACGCCAGAACCGACACATACAAATATTCATATTTCCCTCGTATCATTCCCCAGTGGAATGCCATGCCTGGCACGGTTGTGATGGCTCACACTGTTGAGTCTTACCGTGCGAGGCTGGAGGCCTGCCCGCCTTAGCCTGGGACCCCCCCCCCCTACTTTGCCCCTCGGGGTCATCTGGGGATATTTCAAGTTGAAGTTGAAATAGATTTTAACGTTTTAAAGGTAAAAGGATTAATAGGTATAGCTGGGGGGGGTGTAGGTTTTTGTGTAATGCATGAACATGTACAGCAATTGTCTATTAACTATATGTACAAGGATGACGCAGGATGAATGATTATTGTGTTTCTCACCCAAGGTGACCAGGGCCGGAGAAGGCGTGATCTTCAACATCATTGCTCAACTTTCTGCAGCCCACTACTATGGCTCCATCACGACAGCTCTCCTCCGCAGGCGTGCATCACATCGCTTCCTACAATTCCTGAGGACGGATTTTATGAAAGTGTAATAGGTCCATATTAGTATGTGTAATGCAGATAATATAAAGAAGAAGATCTTTATTGACACAACAAAAGCACAGCGACTTTCGTAAGGTCCGCTATATCTATACATACATACAAACGAATAGGTGCATACAAATTAGTTTGATTACACACAATCATATGGGATAGAGCAACATATCGTAATTTCACGTGCCGTATACTTATACATTACTTATAATATATGTAATCTGTATGACAGACTCGCTGAGTTTAGGGACAAAACCCCTATACCTTAAGCACAATGAACTGCCGTTTGGCGCCCTATTCTCTATTGGCTACAGAGCAAGGCAGTAGGGAGACGATTAAATAAATGAAACCATTTTATGTACTACTAGCTATGGTATCAACAGTTTGGGAATCACTATGGAAACTCGCGCGAAACAATGGAATCTTGGCATAGCAACCTGACACATTCGAATGTCAACGTTGACGACGTTCTAAGAACGTGCTTCTGACGCACACCACATTCGAACACATCTAAAGTTAGCATGTTCGAACGCGGTCCAATGTTGACGGAAGTAACGTATCCCCCTGTTATGTAAGCAGTTTTTACCCCAGTAACGTTACAATGTAGTCGAGTCATCATCAATCGCCCAGGGGACTGCTAGGAGCTTATATCAAAGTATTACGTATGCCAATACGTATAGTAACCCAAACCATGCTTGAAGTGTTAAACCTTAAAGCTAAAGTAGCGTTTTTTGGCTCCAAATTTGTATTGCGTTTGTGAATATTTGACATCGATATAACGTGTTATCCAGGTCAGAAAAAGAAGAACAAGATTGCATCTTAACTACTGGATTAATACATTTTTATACTCAGACGTTTTAAGAGCCGATCCGGCAGCTTTTTTTCAATGAGTATTCTTTTTTCATCTCATTGAATAAAAGCTGCCGGATGGGCGCTTGAAACGCCTGAGTATACAAAAGTATTGATCCAGTATTAAACATTCAATTGCATTCCTCAAATTTGTATTGGTTTCAGGATTAGTCAGCAGGGAGAAGGTTTAACAAGGCTTGGTTAACCAAAGTACGAATCAATTTCTAATATTGACAACCAGGATGGTTCTATCACCAAAGGTAGCAAGTTTAGAACGTTAACGTTAGGCCTTGGATTGGTAAGCAGAATCGAGATAGGATTTTAAATCATTATATATATAAATCATAATGTCTGAAACAGTTTTCTTTCACTCTTTGTCAGAGTTGTCTTTCTCCTTTAGTGTGCCCGTCAGAACGATGCACCATCCACTACCCTGCTGTTACCATGGCAACAGTCCTTCCTTGCTTACCTGGTAGGAATATCGTACCCGTCAGAGTTGAGCCAACCATAGCCACTCCACATCCAGTGAACAATAGTCGGCGATCGGGTACAGAAAGCCAGTGATGATTCAAGATGAACTGGAAAAAAAAGGAGTTTTACGACAAAGAAGAATGAATGGGAACAGTTGAACCAGCCTTTCCATGGAATGATACAAAATGATACTCATACTAAGTTATAGATCATATATTTCTTATCATATCGGATTCTCTAATAAAATGATACGATTTTTGCTCTCTAAAATGTTTTCTAAGCTTTTCTATAATCTAAGTTCCAACAAATGACTATAAATTTATGTAGCAAAATCAAACTTAAGGACCGTTGTATGCCTGTCTTTTCACCCAGCTGTTGCTGGGATGAGATCGCCAAATATAAAACAAGAGACGCATTGAGACTCATCGCACATCCAGTATCGTCATAGAAATGACATGCTACTTACAAAAGAATGACGGTGGATGTTGGCGACTCTGAAATCACTGGTCCAACAGAGTGAATATATTTTACATAAAGGAAATTTAAGTTGCTTTGACAAAGGTACTGTTACTCAGAATCTACCAAAAGAGCTCTTGCTACAACGATTGTTTACGCTGTTGTTATGGGTACGCGGCTGTCTATGATTGGTTGGTGCTTTCAACGAGTGTGGCGTCTTTTGTCAACATGACCATATTTGGACGGAACTCAGTTGTCCTTAGTTGACCCTGACCGTACGCGGTCAGCTGTCGAACCTAAGGTCACAGTGGAACGTTTCTGTTACATTCTGTGTTGGGATATATCAAATCATATATGCAAAACATTCATGTGAAACGGCATGAGGAAGGCTATTTTTCATTGATAATAAAATATGACAAATGTTGATGTCAAAAAGAATTTGGATGCCTGTCTTTTCACCCAACTGCTACTGGGATGAGAACGCCAAATATGAAACAAGAGACATATCGAGCCCCATCGCACATCCGGTATCATCATAGAGGGACATGATACTTACAAAAGAATGACGATGTATGTTGGCGATGCTGAAATCACTTGTCAGGCAGGATGAATATATTTTACTTGAAGGAAATTTCAAGTTGTTAGAGGTACTCAGAATCTACGGAAAGAGCTCTTGCTACAACGGTTGTTTGCTGTTGCTATGGATACGCGGCTGTCAATGATCGTGGCGTCTTTTGTCAACATGACCATATTTGGATGGAACTCAGTTGTCCTTACTTGACCCTGACCGTAAGCGGTCAGCTGTTGAACCTAAGGTCACAGAACGTTTCTGTTACAATTTTCAGGAATGTATCAGAAAAAATATGCAAAACATTCGTGTGAAACGGCATGATGAATGCTATCACATCGATGATAAAATATGACAAATGCTGCCGTCAATAAGAATTTCACTGCCTGTCTTTTCCCCCGACTGTTAATGGGTTGAGAACGCTAAATATGAAACAAGAGACGTCATCGCGAAACCCATCGCACATCAAGAATCACCATAATACAGAAGTGGGTAAAATGACTGATGGCAGCGAGGACATGCTAACGTTACTTACAAACGACTGAGGATGGACGTTGGCGTCTTGAAATTACTGCCTTCCAGCAGAGAAAAGCCTGCCTCCATGGTCTTGGTTGTGGCCTCACAGGATAAGCGACCATGTGCCCAGTCTCACGGCGTACACGGCCACCTTCAAGAGTCTCCGCGAAGGAAAAGTAATCATCCGTCGCCTTACCACGTTTACATCAAGGAAATGCATTTCAAGTCGCTTTGACAAAGATGACCAAAATCTATGGAAGGAGTTCTTACTATAACGGTTGTTATGGAATCTTGGCTGTCGATGATTGGTTGATTCTTTCAACATCTGTGACGTCTTTTTGGATGGACAGAAACATGACCATATTTGGAAGAAAGGAAGAGTTGTCCTTAGTTGACCCTGACCGAACGCCGTCAGCTGTCGAACCTTAGGTCACCGTAGAACGTTTCTGATAGATTTTGTTACATTCTGTTCTGGATCATTTTATTCTTGTGAAAAGCCTATCAGATTGGGAATGCATGTGCATATCTATAAGAGCCCACATTGGTTTTCTTGTATAGCGTATATATAATCAGCCGTTTTGAATCTACGTTGTGTTTTTTTTTTCGATGTGTTTTTGTGTGTTTGTCTGTGAACAGCATAACTCGTGAAGTTATTGTGGATGAATCTAATACAAACATATGTAGTAAATCATATTTACTTTGTTGGTAGGTGTTCGCAAAATTAGATTGTGGGTCACCGGGCGGCCTTCCCTATCACTGCAGCAGGACTTCCGGTTTTATATCTCGGTTTTCATAGATATAGCGTATGTAAGTGATGATTGACGCATGTAGATACTAACTATGCAAATCAAGAGTTGATTTGGATAGTTGATGACGAAACATTATGAATCCGTTGCCCTCCATGATAGCGATATCAAAGATGTGCAAATTTAGAGTCATTAGCATAATTAATGTGACTACTATAATACCACAGTGATCAAGGTGGGAATGTCATGTGGCGTTTAGAAGCAAACTAGAGCTGGACACCATCATTCATATATCAAGCCCATGAGGGCCTCATTTGCATAGAGAAACTGCGATAATAGCATTCTTTGCTCAGATAAGACTATCGTACTTTGGTCAACTTATTTCATTTTGGCAGAGAAGATCATTATCTGATATAATCTATATGCAAATGAGGACCTACATTTTTTGCATGGTTAATGAAAAAACCTTTAAAATATGTCAGTTGTAACGGTTGACATCATTGCGAAGGTATGAGGTCACAAAACTTAAGTTGCCAAAGACACACCAAGCTTGCATTGGCTTTATAATAGAGGACGATGCACTTTGAATTGATAGCCACAGTGACTCCATCTCGACAAAAATCTGCAGGCTAATATATTTATGTATTCGTACTGTCACCGTTGAATGTACTTTCATGCTCCACAATCATTTTTCTTGTGCAGAGATACCACAGTCACAGCTATCCATCGTGGCTGGCTGATTGATGTGAATGGTTCTGGACTACGATAAGATGAAGGACGGCGGGACACGGGGGTGTGGCGGCGCATGGGAACACACAATGTATTCTTCGCCGGAGGCAACAAGGTTATACCGGAACAATTTGTCACAGCATTACCTCCGCAGGTTACAATGGTGCTAGTTTTCATACCTCAAGACGGGTGTGAAAGTTTTATGCCAGCTAGCCTGGAGATATAACTTTCATGACAAGCAAGGGGATGAATTTATTGCAGTTGTGTTTGCATTCTATTTTCTAGGGTCTATTATATAGTAACCTGGAGATATAACTTTTACGACAAACAAGGGGAGGAATGTATGGCAGTTTTGTATTCTACTTTCTAGGTTCTATTATGGTAACCAGGAGATATGACTTTTAGGACAAGCAAGGGGAGGAATATATTGTAGTTTTGTATTTTATTTTCTAGGGTCTATTATCGTGGTAACCATGCAGGGGATATAACTTTTAGGACAAGCAAGGGGAGGAATATATTGCAGTTTTGTATTCTACTTTCTAGGTTCTATTATGGTAGCCTGGCGAAATATCTTTAGGACAAGCAAGAGGAGGAATATATGTCAGTTTTGTATTCTATTTTATTTTCTAGGCTCTTTTATGGTAGCCTGGCGAAATATCTTTTAGGACAAGCAAGGGGAGGAATATATTCCCGTTTCGTATTCTGCTTTGTAGTTTCTATTATGGTAGCCAGGCTGCCTGGTGAAATAACATTGTGTTGGAAAAACATGGTGGTATTCTGTCAACTCAGAACAACACAAACAAGGTACAATGATCACAAACACAAGATACTCGTAAAATAACCTCCCTCTTTTATTTCTATGATGTGTCATAATTTTGTGATTTCATCTCTTAGGTTGACGAAATCCCTTAGATAGTTTTTCACTCGCTCGTCGGCCTCGACGTCTGAAATGTCTTCAGTCGTCTGCGAGCCAGTGCTGACTAGCCATGTTTGTGAGCCAGATAATATCGAATGTGCCCCAACGCTGTCCCTCAAGTGGGCATCTGATGATTTCATAACATGATCGTCTATCGAATGATATCGTATTCCGGTGCCGTTACGCAGCTCGACTTTTGGGCGGAAGAAGCGGCGACGAGCGTCTGAAACAGTTTGTGAACGCCATGTCCTCCTTGTCGTCAGGCAACTCGTCACGGCGAGCTCCTCGTAAGAGTCCGTGTTGGACGCCGCAGCGCAACTAAAGCACCCCGACGTTGACTTCTTCATCATAGACGCAGTTTCATCGTACACGGGTATCGACAATGAAGAACCAATCGAGTCGCCACAACTGTACTCCTCGGGCCTCGTCCGACTTCTAAAAAGCCTCTCGGTACTTTCTATCGTAAGGACGCTGTCGGTGTCACCGCCGGCCGCGTCACTGGGCCCGCCGCAGTCATTCCCGGAACACGTGTGCATCAGTCTGGTCCCGTGCAGAACGTAAGAGTGCGTGTCCTGCCGACATGTCTCGAGAGCCTCCTCGGACTCTATAAGTTGGCTAACACTGGAACAAAGGACAAGTATTTACATTTCCAAACCGGGGCCCGGCCGGGCAGTTTGCGGGAACAAACAGTATTATATAAAAGACAACCAAACACGTAAAATGTAAAATGTGAAAAAATATAACTATGAGCATGATTTGTGCATATTTTATGACATATATACACTTTCTTTTTGCGCTCCCGCAAATAGCCCAGCCGGAAAATGTTACCATAGCATGATTAACTGTGTTGAGATATGATGACAGGAGTCTGAAAAAACAGAATTCCAGCTTCATGTTAACCAACTCTTGTACTGCTCGAAATATCAACTTTTCAATATACACGTAGAGCTGCACATAAACAATGTCATGTTACGAGCGACTGTGCAGGAAGGCTATACTAAACACATCTTGCGAATAAAAAAAATGTATCGTATAACTAATACATATGCCCAGATTTACCTTGTACTTGAGGCGGTGACGGTACAGTCAGTTCGAATTGGCCCATTCCTCATAGTTACCAGTCGTATGGCTGTAGAATCACAGCGTCTGTCTAGTGTGCACGATTTGTGAGGCTGACCATCCCCTGTATTACTTTCCGCACCAACAGGCGAGTATCTACATTCGCCTCGTGTCCTAAGAGTCTGAGATTTTGTCTCCGCGCATGAAGCAGACTGCATTTTCCTCAGCTCGCTTGTATCGATGGTGTTATATTGGCGATGGCCACCTTCCCCGCCGTGAGAATGATAGCACAGCTGCGTATCTACGATAGCGGTTTCTCGTAAGTGCTGAAACTGAGGAGGACTGGACACTAGAATGTCGGGATATTCACACCTGGTCCTGCTCCTAGCACCTCCTGTGATGTCCGAGATGTGGCTGCAGTGGGCAGTTTGAATTTTGGGCTGGCCGTTCGGCCGGCCGCGGGTATCAAACAGCGACATGCTGTCTTCACGGCCTTTGAGAAGCTGTAACGACTTCATACGAGCCTCCTCCTGGTCTATCCTCGCGGTTATGTCGTCTATCTGCTCGATAATCACGCGAAGTTCGGCGGCAACTTTCTTTAGTTCCCGCAGCACTTCCTCCAAGTCTTCAATCACCACTTTTATTTGTGCCTTCACCACAGCCGAGTTCAGCACTTTCATGTTGTGGTAGCTTGGCTGAAATTCAGCCGGAACTCTGTTTCCATGAAGCTCGATTTGGATCAGTCGCCGCGTGATTGAACCCCAAAACTTCCTACTAGCTGCAATGAAGAGAGAGAAAAAACAGCTTTGCGGCAATGCATTCAATAGTCTTATCACGCGCCATTGGCAAAATATCAATAGGTGTAACAGTACTCCCGCTGCCTTGAGCAGCAATATGAATGGAATAATCGTGAGCATTTCGATTGGCCTTGACGAGGCCATACCATGGAATGGTTACTACAGCAGTGGGAATACACAATAAAGCTTTATCACGTTTCAGAATCACTGCTGAGTTCAACAGAGAGGAACGTCATTGGTGGGTATGGAAATGGCAACGTGCAGCCGAGCGCTCGGGTAATGGTCTGTGTCAAAATGTGATTCAGTCGGTCATGACCACGAATGAGGTGTTCGGTAGATGCAGTTTACATGAATCGAACTTCTGTAAGCTTAGGGTTTACCTGCGTCGGTGCACCCTGATCAAGCGCAGCATCAACATTGCATATCATAACTGCAACTCTACATGCGCCGGATGTTTGTGTACTGCAGAGACCAAAGTACACGGACAACCAGAAAAAGCACAAGCAGTCAGCTGGTTGTCCCCAAACCGGAGCGAGAGACCTTCAGAAGATCGGTAGCCTATAGCGCCTACCGCGGACCAAGTGTCTGGAACAGCCTACGTACCGCCAGACACACGTACGGCTCCGAATCTGACTTCCGTTAAGAGACTCTTGAAGTAACGGAAATGAACAAAACGAACGGACACGGACCATGAACCAGCCTTCGCCCTACTATATGTTGTATGTTGTAGCAATTGTATATTGTTGTACCATAAATATGTAAAGATATATGTTGATAGAGTTATTAGGACTCAAATGACCGTGTATCTCTGCTATATTGTATCATATGGACCCTTACCTCTTTCCTCATGACCTCAATGAAAAGCGGCCTGCGTGCCAATTTGAGCTTATCATGAATAAACAAAGGTTAAAAAATAATAATTATATACATGCACTGTTTGATCCAGACAATCATTAAACAAAAATAACGTCATCCCTATATGATCAAAATGATCTTGTTAATTCAACTTTTTAGTTTTGGACATGGGCCTTAGCAACGTACATAAGAAAGACAGTGGATAACTGACAAGATCATCAAACAATGAAAAACACCCAGCTGCACTGTATGGTACCATCTGTGGCTACAGGCAGATCACTCAGAAACTCCGGACACATCACCACAGCAAAACCCCATACAGACTCAAAAACTATTTTCTTCATACAGCTGTCCGCTTTTATAACCAGAATGTAAAGCAATTGTATATGTTGATAATTTTTGTGTTCTACGTCATCCTACAAGTTTTACTTGACTGAAAATTGACATAATTCAGGCATACGAATGTTTTAAAGCTTTGGTGTCAAGTAGAAATTAATTCATTGATTGAAAAATTGTATCCTTGCGCATTACGCGGGCTTCTCAGACCGGTCATTTCCTCCTGGCATTTCAGTCAGGATCACAAATCACGTCAAAAGATTGACGCCATTGCTTTTGAGGCAGGCTTGACCCAGAACACGTAATTACATGAGATTACCTCAATAAAAAGAATTCCCGGAAGGGTTTGCCATTAAAAATCATATAATCACGTTTCGTCGACGGCAATTTGGTCCTCAATCGAGGTAACTCCATTTGGGGGTATCCATCGATAGAAAAAAAAGTAAATGGAATGCTCAGCTCTTGACAGCGAAAGTTTCGGACATATTCAATAGCAACTCATTTCCCAACATGAAATCTGCCCCGATATCATTGCTGTAGAATAATTTATCATTATTTATCAGTTACAGATTTATCTATATCTCCGAAGAACAGTTAACAACATAAATCACATTCATTGTAAATCTCTATCGCCGTTCTCATCACCTTCAAATTCCACGATGGATCACATTCGTCCACTATGCATCAATAATGAGATAATTGGGACATGGGAAACCCTACAATTCAGTTCAACTGGGCCGGTTGTTAAAGCCAGGATTTTCATGTCAGTGGTAATCAGGAACGGAATAATCACTCACTCGGGACTGGCACTTACAGCCCTTCGTGTCCTCTTACGACATTTGTGTTGAAAGAGGCAAACTAAGATATTTTAAATTCAAATATCTAACTAACTTTCCCGACTTTACTTCCAATAGCTATATCAAACTGGTTGCCATCACGTCATTCAAGTTGTTCGTCATCAAATGTCTGTTACAATTCTATTGCTTTTTTCAGTTTCTCTGCTGTTCTTTATCCTTTATTCCCTGCTGCCGAGCGTCATGATATAGATTGTCATATATAAAAAACAATATGCTTGCAACCCCTTTGCTACGTTAATGTGGATGTATCGTGTCTACGTAGCTTAACCGTGGTTCTTGATAATGTAGTACGACCCAAGGAAAGAAATTGGATATTATGTATTTTCGTAAAGCATAATCCAGGGAACACCAAAAAAAGATACCTCCAATCCTCCATCATCTTACACTAAGTCTTTGCTTCTTCTTATCTTTCTGAACAGCTTACAAGAAACGGAATTGCCCGCCTTCTTGGGTCCCATTTCATCGATCTATCCCGGGGAATCAATATTCTAAGTAAGCTTTGATTCCTGAAGTTATAATTGTGGCCTTGAATGATCTACTTTTTCTGTAAAAGAGTATTATTTTGTCCCGGAAAATGATTGTTGCCAACATTATAACCATGCTTTGCTTCACTATGTTTAATTAAATATAAATACGTATTTGGTGATTGTTATCATGATATCACAGTGTATCCACCAGTGCTTTCCCTGATATTCTCTGGCCTTTATCAAAAGCCCAAAATGCCACTAGTCATCTTGATTGTATCAGTGATCCGAAGCTTACCTTAACGCCGTGGGGAATCGCTATTCATCTCAGACGGCTGGTTAGCGGATACAGCGCGAAGATGGCAGCATCTCCAGTAGGTCCGCTTCCTTCCATCGTGTTGGCCTTACTCGTTGTGAAGGCTTATTTCCTACTTGACTTGCACCTCTTGGCAGCTTTTCATGCTGAATTCAGCACAGCCCACCGGGGATCAGACGATATCACGTTACTAGTCCGGGTTCGGTAGCCATATCGATCTCCGCGCGGCAATGCATCTCTTCGAGAACACGTAACGGCTGAGGTGCCTTCTGTCATGCCCTCAGCTACCTCTCAAATATTGGTATTACAAGGCTGTATGGTATCGATGAAATACGGTCTCTAATCGAAAACACGTAACGGTTGAGGTGCCTTCTGTCATGCCCTCAGTTACCTCTCAAATATTGGTATAACAAGGCTGTACGGTATCGATGAACCACGGTCTCTAATTGTACCGGACAATTTCAAAGAGACGCTGCCACATGCATGAGAGATATCGCCGAAAAATCGGTATCCATAGAAATGTAAATCAAGCCAGTGGATGGAATTGAAAAACATCATCCGCCTCCATCAGTTGGGCGGCAATGCCTTATGACGTCCATAACCTTTCTTTACTGTCTGGAATGAGGTAATAAGTTTCTGCCCAAATGTGTTGCCCGGAAACAAGGTAAACGCCTCTTTCCCAGACTACAAAGTCTGGAAACTCATTCCGTCAGCCACTATACTCCACACGGCAGCAAATGTTTCGTGGAAGTTGTAATTCACGAGACGGTAGAAGTTCCACATCAGTAACATTTTCTGCTATCTCTTGTCTGCATGCCTATTCGGTGATATCTTTCATGTCTCCCTGGTGTTTGGAAACGTTCCCTGTGTGCGATATATTCCATCCGAGTACACAGTGAACAATAAAACGAAATGAGCTTTCCACCGACAGTCTCAATACCACCTGTCTTCCGTGCTCGTCGTTGAATGTCAGAGTAGGTTCGAGGTAGTCTCTGAAAGGTGGTTCGTTGACTCAACAGTGGATCGGAAATGCCACGCTCATCATGTACGGGCGAATCAATCTCCCCCCCACACACACGCCGGCATTCACAGCCACTTAGGAGCTGATTCAAATGTCACACCGGATAATGTTCTCTGAATACCAGTTCGCGCCATCAGTGCCCCTCCTCTTGATGTGAAGAACCTCCCAGGCTCGTCCCAGATGTGCAGACACGTCCAGAGCATTAACGTCTCATTGGGCACTTTGACTGCTTTCCCGAAGCACTTCGCCTTGATTTGAAGCGCCGGATAAGTGTGCTCTTTTACTGACGTCTTCTCTGAATGCAAATTCAGGGTTCCTGGGTGAACGGCAAAAACAAAGCATACGTTTTACCTAGGAGGTTAGCATGGCGCATATTGTCTACTATACGCAAAAGTTAGTAGTAAGATGGTATATTGTTTGGCTTACCTATTCCAGTATTACTTTGGTAGATTCTTCTTCTGATAAATTTTCAATCAAACTTAGGCTTAGATTGTCAGCTTTTGAAGGTCTCATTCGTAATTCTACCACATCAATGTCACCGTACTCTAACTGAAAACATGAAGTGCACATCGCAAAGCTAAAGTACAAGTGCTCATGTACCCCAATAAACGAGGAAGCGTGCAAATGAGATAGTCATGTGCTGAATACATTAATGTTTGTCGTGTGCGTAGAGAATTAAAAGGTAAATTCTAGGTCGTTGTGATAAACTGTCCTTTCTATACGTAACCATCCAGCTCTGACGGAGACAACATAAAATCATCCACCCGCAGCCGGAGTACAGGATGTGATAATTCAGATTTTCAACGGGGGGTGGGGGCACACCAGTGGTTTAAAGATGGAACACCTGAATCCCACGATTCCGTGCTTGTGACGCCCTCAATTCATATTTCAATACATCATGCGGAGTAAACGCCATCAGAGACATTGGAATTTAAGAGGGGCGTCGTGAAAGGTAAACCTTCAATGCGTGAAATTACCTGCTGTGGAAATGGTTAAGAAAATACAGTTTTACTGCTCAAGAAAATGTTACGACAAGGGGTCTGACGACATACATGTATGTAAAGATTTACGCTGCCTGACTGCTTTATATTCAACCTACTACCACGGTATAGATTAATAAGTCTCTTTCAGTTTTGTTGATTTAGTTTCAAATCATGACCAATATTCTATTTTGACGTTTTTGTTGTTCTGGTAAGAGGCCTAAAATGGTTGCACGAGACTTGCTTACTAATCAGGTGTGGTAAAATCGACTTGCATTCCCAGTCTGATAAACAGTCAAATTAGAATTCCATCAGGTGAAGTTAATCTTCATTTAGCAATTTCCCTATATGTACAGCGTACCGGAAAATGGAACGAGATAATGTGCAATGCTTACCGACTGGCAAGAAACAGTAAATGTTTTTCTCGTCGGAAATGCAGGCGGCAAGGTATGAAAGTTTTAAAGCCAATGACGGATAAGGTGTTCGTGACTTTTCAACCCAATACAGGCGCAAACCGACCAGTCAGGTGTGTAAAATCGTCGATCACCTTGTTTCCAATTACAGCTTTATTGCATAGAAGGTGTCAAAAAGGAAAATGTAGGGTAACCCGGTTGTTTAGCAACTACACTGAATTTCAGTACGATGATACGTCACGCCATTTAGCCCCCCTCTCACTGGACCCGCCGCACGCTAGCCGGCGTCGCTGCGGTCGATCGAATTTACAAAGCACTCAACGAATTTCATCGACAAAAAACGAATCATTTTAAGCTTTGTGTGTTTTGTTGTCTTTTTGGTCATACTTGTACGTTTTGAATGATATTCCCATTATTAAGTCGAAGGTAACACAAATCCAATTTAGGACGCAACGACGCCGCCAGTGTGCCACGGGTCCAGTGAGAGGGGGCTTTATAGTTCGACGTTCTGGCTTTCGATCGTACAGTGTACATGTAGCTGGGACCTGTGATCCCAGGATATTAAGAAATGCAGATGGGCCAGCTGAAGAAAAACAAAAACCTTCATTGATGTCGTCACATGCTCTTGATTGTCTTGTAGACTATAAAAAATTTCTTTCACGCAATACTGACTCTTTCACTATACGAGCCAAATTGATTCCATGGCCATTGTAACGAAAAGGCGTCATGCTCGTTTTCAGTCTGAGGTCACCTACTTAACCATAGGTGCTGACGACTACAGGATGGTTTTAACTCATTTTTACGTTGATTTACATAGATTTCTTCAGTGATCACATGCCTAGGACTAGTGTTTCTAACACACGGTACAACCAATTCAATTTGCAGACTAGGCTAATTAAGAAAGACGTCCATGATTCTTCTGATGATTTTAATTAAGTTTTATAGGGAGTTGGATTAAAGGCTTACTACGCCATCTAATTCTATTGATTCTTCTATCGCTCTGATTTCATTTGCACACGAGAGGAGCTCTATCAGATTAAAGTTCTTTCCAATTCTAACACGGATTGAAGGGAATAACGTACTGTTCTAGTGGTGATTAATCCTCCGATAGCGCTACCTGGCTTTCGTTGAATTCCTCTGTTCATTGTGTTTTCCTTTGTTTTATTTACTATCTGCTACTTGTATACATTTTGTTCTTGTATTTGATTCAGTTGTATTCAATGCAGATGGACTCCAGGAAGAAGATTGTATGATTTGTGAAAATTGTACACTTATGGAGAACTAAATGAAACAGACAAACAAACGAACAAACAAAGAAACAAACAAGACGGCCTGAATGTTAGGTCGGCATACGTTTCAAGCACGCACATACAAAAAAACAACTTTACGGCTTACAATTTGACCATGGTGACTGGAAAGATGACTAGAAACTATAAAAAAGTATGCAGCTAATGCACTACCATTTCAGTACCATTTCACCATTTGGTCCACGATATCACATCGCGTGCACGTCAAGCATGTCTCTTGGGTCAAGGATGGTCCGATGAGAGCGCATAAAAGCTAAATGGACCTTACGATGCTTTACTGCTTGTCTTTCCGGACCAACGGCCTCATGTGTCGGACGAAACGGGACCCCCTGAGTCTACGTAAGTTTCCGGACCAGAGGCACGGGCCAAATCCTAACAATTGATGGATGGCATGCTGTACGGCAATTTCTGTAATTTAATGCAGCCATAGATATATCATTTGACTTGAGATATATATTTTGGAGATTTGATACATACATATGCGTCAGTTGATACCCCACTACTTAGGAGTATTGAAGACAATGCATCGAACGATTCGAAGAAATATCAACAGAAATTTATTGTTGTAGAATTAGTATTAATCGACATCTCAGAAATTTTCGACCTCAGCACAAAAGAGTTACACACTAATAACCGATGATACACGTTGGCTCATCTTCAAATTCCCTATAACGTGTTGTAACTCTAGTGATAGACGGGCTGATCAGATTGCATAAATCTGAGTTGGCACGTGTGGCAGCCTCAGCACAGAAGAGGATCCAATATATGGTCGTGTTGTCAACCCAATATCTTTATGGGCTTTCATCATCTTCGGTTGTTGTAGCTTCAGCAAAAAAGTTATGTCCTTGTACTAACTGCCATAGCAAACGTAGTGTCCCTGTATTTTCAAGATCTCCCATCGAATAGCAACATGACCATAAAAAAATACTGCATAAACTAATCCTTCAGATAATTCCGGGGTCCGAATGTGAATAAAGATCTGTCTACTGAAGGTCATAACCAAAGAAATAAATAAAAAATCTCAAAAGCTGTCCGTAACTGTTGAAAGTTAGAGAGAAGCGAACCGACCAGGCCCGATAACATGTTATAAACATTCTCGGCGGAGACAAGTGTAAGAGGTATCACGGAAAATGTGCCCATGAAGAGGAAGAATTGCGGGGGATGAGAGATGGCAATGACTGGCAAGAGGAATGACGTTGATCAGAGAGGACCTTTGAGCAATATCTAAGGATTTGAAGCACTCTAAGTGTCAGGAATGTCATGCACACATGAGCACAAGAACCCCATATTCCCTTCCTCGGGGAAATCCTTGCATTTTCAAGTCCTTTGGGTCAGTCGTAATATTGCAATCCTAAAACCAGCCTGAGTATTACAGGATAATTTATCCTTTAGGGCAGATCACAATGTGTTGGATTGATAACGTCAGAAGCTTCACACGAGCGAAACAGAATATAGGCTGGTTGGGACAGTCTGAATTTTTTTTTCATCTAGAAAATTAATGTAGATGCTCCCAAGTGGTAGACATACATTTCACTTAACTTTCTTTAAATTCCTTTTTGATTTCTTGCGTACGAAATGGATGCACTGTAACTTACATGCAGTGATTTCATTGGTAGCATCTTTCTTCTGACTAATATCTTCTCAAAGTGTATATATATAGCTTGCCTTAGTTCTGATGGACATTGCTTGTATCTAACTTTAATTTTAAGTTAGGAAAATACACTAAAGGTTCTCCTATATCTCTTTCTCTCTCTTGCATTTGATTAACATCATATCCAAAATCCTCCTTACGACCATCCTGTAACGTTAGATACGGAGATAAAAGGTAGAATATCAGGCACAGAATCTTATCTTACCGGGTATTTGACTTCAACATCTATCGAGCCATGGAATGTTTTGGAAGATAGCAGAAAAGCTCTTCTCGCTGGTGAGTATAGTTTTGTGTGGCGGAATGTCGTGACATTTAGATCTAAGGGCTGTGGCGTTCCTTTTCGAAAGCAGGCTCTCAGACTTCTATCACGAGGAAACCGAAAGTGGCTTCCGGATCCACATATAATAAATTTGGGAATCCAATGAATGCATGAAGTAAATATTAGCACAGTTTTACTGACCTGAGGCGGGTGAACAATGATAAATGGTTAAGATGGCATCAAGGCAATGAACTGAGAAAAATACAGCTGGGAACCTGGTATAAAACACCGTGAAGGTTATTCCCCACCATTTATCATATCAATATCATAAATACCATTCACTGGTCAGGGATGTATGCTTATTATGGTATTTGGAAATGTAAACCAGATTTCGTCCACACTTTTTATTTCAGCCTTGTCTACGGCCATACATTGTCAATGCTCTCTTATCTAGACTTCATCCTTGTAGATCTTCAATTCTGGTGGGCAACAGTCAATCTTACATTCCCTGCTCAACTGCCGAAACTACAACTCTAGACTGCTTTCATCCTTAACTGTTGACGCTTCCCCATTTGCTGTTCAGAACCCTTAGTTAGGGACAGGGCAGTCCGTATTTGTCACCCTTCAATGGTTCCTCTGTACTTCCATACATCTTACGTGCCTATTTTCGTCTTTTGTACAGACCAAATCCCCGACCCGTCCCATGGAGATCCCGGGGTAACAAGATGCTGCATCGCAATGATTGCTTTGCCATCGTTTGATCTGAAGTTCGCCTTGCTTGCCTTGAACGAAAGCACTTCGTTTAAAAGTCTCATCGATGATCTTTGCCCATTCGTTGTCTTCTACTCATCTTTCCTAAATCATTGGTTGGAAGATTGCCATGTTTTGACGTCGTAAAACTGGTACATAATCTGGGAAAACTAGCAATTCCACTATTCTCCACATGATTAACCTTGCCCAAGACGCCAGAAAGTCCTCTAAGTTACACTGATGTCACAATACGTACATGAGAGGACACAAACTATCTAGAACCAAGTTACGTGTACAGAGAGGCTAAGAGGCATGATAGAGTGACCACAGCGTACACATGCCGAACAGAAACCTCCATGAACACACAAAAGCCGACACAAAATAACTTTTCAGCGCGGACCTTGGAAAAAGTTTATCTAGACCGTGGTTTGAGGACAGACATTAGCAGTCGTGTCTTGCATCTATCTTTGCCCCGGCGCGTCAAATTCGACAGCAAAGAACCACAGGTCTTCCTTCGGGAAGTCATTTCGAAATCATATGCAGACGTTAAAACGTTGATATACAAGAGATCACCAATGCTTTAGATAAAATCGCACTTAACGGCATGATGTACAAAGGTATAAAACTGTAAATTGGTTTGCCGGAGGCTAAATACACTTGTATCAGCCGTACAGCAAAGTTCATAACGCTAAATGCTCTCCGGGTCGTTTGGATGGAATGAAGTTCAGGGCATCAAACGTTCCCTTCTCACTTAACATTGATATGTAGTAGTCTCACTCTGAAGGAAAATAGATTACCTTGTAGCTAACCAGAGAACTGAAATAAAGCCAGAAGAACTGACTAGATTTACCACCTAGCTCATGGGAACAACCATATCGTATGCCATAGTGATTAGATAAGTTAACCAGAGAACTGAAATAAAGCCAGAGGAACTGACTAGATTTACCACCTAGCTCATGGGAACAACCATACCGGATGACATAGTGATTAGATTAGTTAACCAGAGAACTGAAATAAAGCCAGAAGACCTGACTAGATTTACCACCTAGCTCATGGGAACAACCATACCGGATGCCATAGTGATTAGGTTCAGGCACCGCCGGTGTTCGAGAGGACATGTTTAAATCAACATGGCATCGAGGGAGGATAACGAACGACTCATTGGATCAGGAAGGCGTTTAGTGTGGCCAGTATGGTAGGATAAGACAGTAACTGGCAATGTTATATGTGCATTCATTGTCAAGATAGGGAGGATCTAGGAAGCGTACCTCACTCATGAAATGCAAACTCAGACGTTCTCTACATTTGCTTTTGGCAGAGAAAACCCCAAAAAATCCAATGTGAGGCATCAATGCCATCTTCCATAACGCGTGACGATACATTTACAATGTGTAAAGATTATGGAGAATGCTTGAGGATGCTGGGGGTGAGTTCCATGCTCTCATGAAACATGGAGACGGCACTGACACAGACTACACAACCTTAGACAATGCCTGGATAACTTCAGCATGGTTTGAGTAACCCTACATGACATCTCTACATATTTAGTAGCATGTTCAGAGATTTGGAGCTTATTCCGTCTCCTCTGAGGATGTACACCTGGACTCTGCATCATCCCCTCCTGTCCTTGGGCATCCCTGAGAGAAAGCAGGTGTTAGAGTCCATGCATGCTGGCGGGAAATCATTTTTCAGGGTTACCAAGGCTAATGTCTCTCGTCATCGACCAAAAATAGATAACGTGTTTTCCACAAGGCTGAAATTTTAGTTTGAATGATTCCTATAAAAGGTGAAATCTTTGCTCACAAGGGAAGACAATGTTGGATTGCCGGATTACATCACCGAGTTACCTGAATCTGTTACTTTGAAAAGCAGTATGTTTTAGAGATACCGCAAGTTATGCACAGTTTAGATATACAGGAATGCATTATACTGGGGACGTTGGGTTGGAGATCTATTTTTTTCAATTGCAAGGACGACGTGGCACTGCACTAGAGTTTATAACTTCTATCAACAGTGCCAAGTACAGAGAACGACAACCCATTTTTACACCTGAGTGGAGTGAGGAAAGGCGGGTAAAGTGCCTTTCCTAAGGGCACAATATCGGTGGCGTCTGGGGATTCGAACCCGAGATCTATTTGGATATATCTTTTCAGGGTGACGGAATTATGTACCCTGGTGGAATTATGTCAGTAGATGTTACTGGTGTTTGTGATTTGGGTGTTCTATCTTACCAGCAACTTGTCCGTGACTTTTGTATCTGCCTCGCTGAGAATCCATGCTGTGTTATGGATGATTCATTTGCGGTAGGTTTGAACCATGGTACATGGACTCTCCTGGGATAGCTTCTGTATTCAGAAAAGCCTCGGATAATCCCGTGTTTAATTCGCCAGGGGCTTGTGTGTCGATGGGAGTAAAAATGAGGCGGCTAGGTCGGTCACTTAGCGAGGACAGCACCATGGATCATCCCGCTGATCGATTGGGGAGACCTTCTTACATGACGAGTGTGTCTGACTCCTGTCCAATATCATTACCTCAGAATCTGAGGGGAATCATTCTTCCATTTGGAAGGAATGTGCTGTAGCTAGAGTTTAAGATCGTTTTGACGGTATCGATGTACGTAGTTCTAGTCACTGACAGACACCATAGATTGCTTGGAATAGTCTAAATTGGCCAAACAGAATAGCATGCAAGAGGAGATAGCCAGCCATAGAGCACAGTTTGAAATCCTCTGGTCAAGTATTCACCCTATTTTTGCCGGTCTACTATCCATAACCCCTTAGAAAGGCCTTGTGGAGGCTACCTAGCTCGTCCAGCTTTAATTCAATTGTATGTTGTTCTTTATTATAATGTTCTACAGTACACGGTATGTAGGATTGTGATCATATTCATTGACTACACTGTACATTACACATGCTGCTGTAATCAATCCGTGGTAGATTGATTATCGAAACTTGACATGGTGATAGAGAGTTCTTCCAGCTTTGATTCTATGGCGTTCTTTGTCATAATGTTCTACAGTACATGGAGTCAGAATGGTGATCATATTTATTGACTACACTGCACATGCTGCCGTAATCCATCCGTGGTAAACTGATCACCAAAACTTGACATGGTGATACCTGATCATGTCGGGTCGGTGTAAATTTGCTTCTTTATCCATTCTTGTACCGTATCCGACAGTAAGTCTGTCTCTGCCTCACTGATGGATGCCCTGTGCAGTATTAGCACGGTCAACTTGCAATTGCACTTTCCAGTGCTGCTAATGTGGGCAGTCAACCTAAAACGTATTTCGTGTATAGGCCCTTTGGTGCAGAGCAGCGGAATACAGAACACCCCGCGAGTAAAATGGATGTTATACTAGAAAGGCAACATTTGCGAGCAAATACAGCATGTTTAGCCATACTCCTCGCCATGCAAAAAAATGGACTCTCCCAAAATAACAATGGACCATTCTAAAATACTTGCACTAAAAAAATGAATCACCCCAGTCCAAAATTGAGTCTTCCAGTAGCACCTCAACACAATATGGACCAGTCCACAACCATATCCACTAATTGATTAACAAATACACTTCTGCTAAAAAAATGGACTTTTTCATAATCATTCCAGCTCAAAATTGAAAGAAATAATTAAAGAATCCTCCCCTTGCAAGAATGGGATATTCCGTGCCATTTCCATGTAGAAACCAGTCGAAAAATATCCGCTGAAAATTACACTCTTGCGCATAATCAACCCAGTTCAAAATTGAATTAAAAAAGATCAACCCCAGGGAAGAATGAAGTTTTCCATAGTATACATATGAAGATTTGACAGGAGACGAAGGAAATGACCAAAAACAACATATTTGAGTCAATTCAAAGTCACCGAGAGGGTTTTAATATAATATTTGTAATACGTTTGAACTATTTTGATTAAAAGAATGTCTAAGTCACAATAGTTCTAAAGTGTTCAAACAATTAGAATTGAAACTTATAACATGTTTGAACTTATTTCACATACGTTGGAAACATTTCGAACGTAACTACACAAAAATCTCTTTATTTAGAACAGTTTCAAACCATCTATCCAAATGTTTCAATGTTCGAACAATTTGTAACAAAAGATTTTCACAATTCCCTCATAAACGAAGGTGCTAAGTCCTCCTGTGTGTTTCTGCCTATTTTCGGTGGCCGCGCTAGACCACCAGCGGATTTGTTTTGACGGAGCGTCACCCGCGCGCGACGATGTACACTGTTCGGCACCGCTAATATCCGGCATTTTCCCGCTCCAAAACACTCCACAAGACCCACGTTTTTAGTGTTTTGCCTCTTGTGCAACACGATTCGATTTGCATTACTAACGGGACGAAAATGTTATGATAGAAAAAATTCACCCCGTCCCGGCGTCCGTCCCAAAAACATGAACGACATGAAAATATATTTTCTTACAGATTCAATCACGAAAATCAACAGCATGGGATTCCAAATTTTCGCAACGGCCGACCATTTATCATGGTTGAACTTCCTTCCAAGGCGTGCGATAGATAAACATTCCCGGCACATAATATAGTCACTAGTACGCGCCAGTCTGAGGAGAAACGATCTCCCGTGTTGTGTTGAAGAATTTGGAGTTTGAAAATATCTGGAATAACTAATGCTAGAATAAACATTCACAAAATCATTGATTTAACTTGTTTTCTGTTATAAAATTTCCTAAACTGCAATTTAACCACTGAGTTTAAGGGAACATGGTGTTTTCCCGATAATCACGTTAAATGTTTATGTCCGGTCTTTCCTCCTCGTAAGCAAACTTCCAGCTTCGCCAGGTGCAAGGCACTCGGGGTCAACGACCTGTAGGTCACATGTAGTATTGAAAGTGACAGAAGTGGCAAATATTGTCAAGAAAGCCCAAAATAAATCGTTTTGAATATATGTATGCCAAAAATGGGAATGTAGTCCTTTAGATATTTGTTCAAGCCACATATACAGCAAATTTCAGGTCATTCGGTTGAAATACCAGGGCGCAGGAGGCCAAGATATGCTAAAAATAGCCTAAAAACCTCAATAAAATCACTTTCAAGGTCAATATCAAAAAAAGAAAAAGAACGTACTTTCGTTTTTGCCTACATTACCTCTGTACCAAATTTCAGGTCATTTGGTCAAAAAATGACAGAGATGAATCGATTTGAAGATTTGACAGGAGAAGAAACATGAGAGAAAACAATATGTTTAGCCATACTTATGGCTAAACATAATGAGACGAAAGGGGCATTCTTATTGTTGAAGAATCACTCCTCTTTGGGAACAATAAGCTTTGTATAATTCATCATTACTGTTCGTGTTGTATGACCTCAAAAAGTCCGCAGGACCCAAAGGAAGGGCAACGGTATGGTGGTTACCTACTTGGCGAAGCAGCACTACTCGTACGTCTGGGGAGTTCTTGAGTTGGGCCTTTTGCCAGTTGCTTTGATCAAAATCACAGGCCTATACTGAAAATCCGCCTTCTGTCGAAAGATCGTGTACCCCGCAATAAGTCTGAAAACCCTTACAGATCGTCTGCTCCTCTTCATAACTCTTTACTCTTTACACAATTGCTCTTTTGATATTGAAGTTGTCACAATGTGTTGGTGATAGATCTGGCAATGATGAGATGTCCATCCCTTTTCATAAATCCAAATCTTCTGTGGAGAAAAAAGTAGTTTCCTTGATCTATCCCATCTTATTTCGGTGAAGTTTTAGTCTGCATCCCATGAAGCATTCTGCTAGCGGGGTTTGTCGTGGCTAGGGCTGCGTACGTACTGGTAGTCTGCGCTGGTACTGTACCGTGAAAGTTGTTATCTATGTTTCTGTTATTATTGAAGAAGTTCAAAGGAACACATATTAATTTTTTTTTCAAATTGTTAAGGTACAAGTTCAGGTTCGGACCTGTTGGTTCAGGTTCGGATCTGTACCTAAACCTCTGTACCGCTTCCTGTACCTAAATCCCTGTACTGGTACCTGTACCTGATGTTACTTTTAGGTACGCAGTCCTAGTCGTGACGCATGCCTTATGCAGCCAGCAGGGTGTGTGCCTCCCGTGCTGCGTGCCTCCCGTGCAGCGGTTTGTCTCCTGCTTAGCTGCGCGAAATTGTCTTATCTTCAAGTGCAGATAAAGTGTTAATAAAGTGAAGCAGTTAAAGGTGTGATACTTAGCAGTTACCTAAGCACGTATTTAGCAACGGCATTAGTACTGACATATTGATACAGTCACCTATAAATGACAATATCTGTGTAACATTTTGCTATCATGTAATGGCTTTTTTTTAATACAACACATGCGCGCAATTAAAATTTGCCAGAATCTGAACTTACCTCAAACTTTCCTTGACGTTCATGTTCTTATGGCGGTTTAAGAATTCTTTATGTCTCTGACATAGTTATGGCTATATTTATAGTTATAGTTACAGTATATGATATCAGAAACGTGTACTTGCCACCCCGTGCTTGGAACATCGACAGCGAGCGCGCAGTCTGTTTAACGGTCTGGTCGTAACTTTTCCTGAAAGCTAATTGGACCGTTGCTTTTGACAAAAAAGGCAATTACTGCGAGATGTCAGACTGTACAACTTAAACGAGCTGTACAAGAGCATAAAGCTGCTAAACGTGAGAAACATCTCCCGACACAAACACCACATCACGCGCTGAGCTGCGCAGAGCCCCGGGGAGTTTCTGTGAACGATGATTTTCTTTTCCTTCAAATAACCTGCGGCGCCAGCCTGACACATGAATCTACATCTTCTTTTGTTACCAAAAGACGTTGCTGATGACTGCCTTACATATGACGTCATTTGGGACACCATTCTCGATCGATATTACATATTAAACTCATCACCATCACTCAGATCACTACCGTGGACGGTAATATGACTAACAAGGTAATAAAGAACTCTACTGTAGTCAACATACATCCATATGCACAGGGAGCTTCATATGCTGCATCCATA
Organism: Branchiostoma lanceolatum; assembly: GCF_035083965.1. Taxonomy (NCBI): domain Eukaryota; kingdom Metazoa; phylum Chordata; class Leptocardii; order Amphioxiformes; family Branchiostomatidae; genus Branchiostoma; species Branchiostoma lanceolatum. The sequence goes on along the minus strand of NC_089723.1, from coordinate 9,639,082 downwards.
CTACTTAAACATTATAACAGTCTCGAGATGTAATTCAATCTCATACCAATTGTGCTGTAGGAGGAGGATCGACCGTAAATTGGATCATATTTTGCTTTAACAGATGTCTTATAGACATAGAAGGCAACTATTGCATCTAAATGCAAGCTGTTATTCACTCGATGTATTATATGCACACTTGCATAACACTTCATCTGAGTCAGCAATTGTATGTAAGGTAGCAAATGATTGTTCTGCAAGGGAAGACTTACTACTCCTTTGTGCAAATGTAACGTTGATAAGAATCACCCTAAGGCTGGTGATCTCGCAAATTGTATTTTTGTCAGTGTGCGAATCTCTTTACGATCACAGGGGATTAGAAGAAATGGATCTATAGGATCTCGTAATCTTTCTTTTGGTGCTGAATAAGTCTAACAGAAACCGACATTGGCTTTGTGGTTATGTGGTTGGCATATATCGTCCGTTCATTTAGATTATTGTATTGCCTAGTGGCATATAGATCAACACGTTTCCTTGCTGTTTACGTAGCAGGGTATATTTTCGCAAGGAGGGGTTGCTAGCCCTTTTCCTTCAGCGCGCTCGAAACACCTCCTCGAACTTAGGACCCCTTTACGTCCTTTCCGAAAGACGGGTGCAGCCCCAATCGAGATGTCCCAACCCATGATTAAACCGGGGTCTCCAAGTTACCCACAAATTAGAATCAGGAGCTCAACTGTGAGGTCTCTAAAAGGTGAGCTACATGGACGTCCCTGGTAGGCATATAATAAAAAAAAATGAAAAGAAAATTGAATGAAAAGGGGATGGAAATCGATGACAGACGCTGCTTTCCAAAATCAGCGTCAAAGTTTACCACAATATTGTATCACACTGAATCAAGAAAGTACTTTATCACCTGGGTTCATACGATGTGGTCCTCACAGATAGGGTGTCTGATACTTTAGCTCCACATCAATAACCTCAACTATCAATATCCCCACAGTCACTTTCAGAGCTTTGCTCAGCCTTATACTGGGCCATTCGGAATCTCTGGGCCTGTCTTTGTAGATCGTGTCTATTTTCGCAGGGTACTGTGTTTGTTGAAATCTTTCTGTCCATCTGGTTGCCATGTAAGACTGGTAGTCAGTCACGTTGTTACATGTTCCATTGTTGCTTTCATGTCAGAAACAATTGAGAATATTCCTACGTAAATCTCTTGGATGGGCTGACAAATATCCAAGCACAAGTAGAATACAATATCCTTGAAGGCAACATGAGTGATAAGATCTGACCGTTTCACCCCCTTTTTTTTGTTGTTGTTCAAAAGCACCTCGCCGAAAATATCTGAGTGAATTCGTAGAACTATATTATCATACGTTAGAGGAAAACAACATATTTTGGGTGAAAAAAAGCAACAAAAGTGTTCAAAACATTATGATTGAAGGGAATGGATCCTCTAGGGCTTAATGGGAAGTAATTGTTGAGAAGACATACAAACAAACGGAAGTAATAGATATTCTATAATGAATATGCAGTACCAGGTAGTGATCACTCTTATTTTGTGTAATACAATCCAATTTTTAGAATGTTAGAAATAACCAGACTCAATAGTCAAAAAATAATTACTCAGGCAACTGGAAAAAATGTTGAAACAATCAGATGTTTCAGACAGCATCCGCTGCGCTGTCTTTCGTCAGTGACTTAGGACAGATCTTAAAAACCAGGTTTTATACCAAAACTCTAAATAGATATATCAATGAGGTTAAGACAATCATATCCAGTTGCTTGAGTAATCATTTTTAGCGTATCTTATTACCTGGATGTCTAACCTCCATAAACATACTCAATATTGCCTACCTTCCGTGTAGATGGCCCAATGTCAGTCCAAGGTGTTCTCAGACATGCAGCTTCTTTACCCAGCAGTAGATCGGAAATGCCACGGCGCATCGGTCTGTATAAATACATGAGAATCAGCGCTCGCTTGACTGCTACACTTGTGTTGGTTAACGAATCAAATGTCACCGGTAGGAAATCTTTATGAATGCCAGCATTGTACACCACACTGACGTAGAAGACACACCATTCTGTCTCAATTGTGCACTGCGCGTCTTGAGCGCTGATGTGTAGTCCCGTGGTTTGAATGCTACGGATATACGCTCTGCTTGGAAGTGATATATCAGAAAGCGCATGCCTTGTTAGACGGCGTCCTGAATACGTACACCATGTAGGCAGAGCAGAACACATATATAAACGATACACATATAGGATACATATGTTGATCTACTTTCTTCTTACTGTCACAATCATAGATAATCCTGACCATAAAACTATAAAATAAACATCTTGTCAGCTCTATTAAAAATGGAGGTATTGTTTTTGGTCTGTCTGTGTGAGTGTGTGTGTGTGTGTGTGTGTGTGTGTGTGTGTGTGTGTGTATGTGTGTATTTGAGTGTGTCTTTTGATTTGTGTTTCAGGATATCTGTAGTCAGAATAACTTAAAAACCTCTTGACGGATTGTGATGATATTCGGTATGAGGATAGATGTCGGGAAGACAAAAGTCAAAATAGGGTTTAGACCCCCTGGTGTGTGAATTTGGTACTTCAGCAAATATCAGTTTTTTTCCAAACCTTTTGTCCCGGACATGCCTTTTTTTCTGTACGCTGTTTTCCCATGTTTGTAGCATGAGCTATTGCGTCGCACCGTTTGTATTATAACTGCCGACGGGGCGTAGGTGGTGTAAAAACGCAGAACGTGTTTGACATACGCGCTATAATTATCTGCAAGGTGTCTGTCAGGGCGGAGATGTGCAATGGCTCGTGCACGCGTTCAAGTCAAAATGTGTCCCCGAAGAGACAAGATGATGAATTGGGTGTTCTCCGTCCCTTCAGACAATCATTCCGGCGTGCCCAACTTCACGGTCTCTGAGGAGAGAGGTTGATTGATTCAATTTGACGCAACCGCTAAGTAGTGTTTCAATACTGGCATCGGGTACAATGCATGCAGTTAGTGAACTTCGCGAAGGATTAATTCTAGGGTAACCGAAACTGTTAGATCGGCAGTCAACCACAGTAGCCTCCACCAGGCCTTCCTACGGGGGTACGGATCGTAGATTTCGGCAAAAAGTTCGATAATTGACCAGGAGAGTCAGTCCACGGCAAGGTTAACATCTCCTGTTAATAAAAACCTACAGTGGCGAAAGTCTCCTGGCAAATTTTCTCCCTATAACCGGCGTACTCAGTCCGGTAGAGACTACAACTACAGTACGGGGCTTGCTGAGGTAACCATATACATGTAACAAATTTACTCTTCATAGGACCGAGCAAGATAAGTGGTGAAGTCACGACGCTAGGACAATAAATGAGATAACCTCGAGGAAGTATTTATGACACCGCGTTTTCACTGATATCTGACGGCATAAGTGCATGCCTTTGACGTCTTCGTGCTTTATAAAAACCTTGTCCAAAAACTCTTTGACAGATAAGATAAAATCAAAGTTGTAACATTGCAATAACATCACCGAAGACAAATGTATGGAACCCTTCATGGACAAGATAGCTAACTTGGCGTGGTGATATGTACAGCCGAGAGATGGATCTCCTCAGCCTGCTTTATGGTGATGAGATAGAATCGCCAGGTCACGCTGTAAACATCACCCCAGCTCATTGCAGTCTTCACACCGACGCGGCACCTATAGGTCTAACCCAGCGGCAGCGCATCGTCTCCGTTATGGTTATAACTTTACTTTAAAGCCCTACAGACAGTACGAGTGAGGGAAGGATGAGTGCATAGAGGCCAGACGTACCATAGAATGCTTTATGGCCGCGCTTAACTCATAAGACTTGACTGTTATGTGAGTCAAAGGAATATGAGCTGGTAATTTTGTAAAGGTCAGAACTTACATAAACCCCCTGGAGATGGAACGGTTTTACGAACGGAGGACATCTTCAAATAAAATAAGGGGAGTTTTTATGGACAAGTTTTCACGAGTTATCTCTTCAGAACACTCTTTCAAGGACTACATTATTGATGTAATTATTGAAGTCAAATTGTACACCATGCAGTGCCGAGCGAGCTACCAACATCTGCGGAACGTTCACACCCCATTTCACTTGGACGGCGAACTCGCTGTGATCGCGCGGCGACGTAAAATCTGATGAGTCACTCAATGAATTTCATAGAAAAAACAAATATTTTTGAATTGCTTGTTTTTTGTTGTCTATTCAGTCATACTTTTACATTTTGTATGATATTCAAATTTTAAGTAAGTGGTTACAAAAATCCAATTTAGGTTGCAGCGAGGTCGCAGCACGATCGCGGTCTAGTGGAATAGGGTGCCCCTATGGAAGTGTCGAAATACGTACGAAATCGATTCTCTCAGGTGTACTCTCATAATATCGAGTGCGTGTGTACGGACGGGCGAAGTGTTATTGTTCCAGGAAAATCACTATGTACAGAGATTGGCAGCATGTTTGGGTTTACTAATGATCACAAAAGCATATCCTGAAGAACAGGCAATGAGACGTGTATAAGGGATTATTGGATTTCTGCAAACTTGTAAACACCATTTACCAGAGACAATGAGGCACTAAATATATCCCATAGTTCCGCATGTCTGGTGCGCTTCTGCCGGAATGCCTACTTTGATGACCCTTAAATGTCTTTCTTTAAGCCGTTCAGGTTAAAACGGGTCATTTACAGTGGCGCTATTGCAGGTCAGACGTCAATACCATCATTGTGTAAGAATAAGGGGTCGTCTTCTTCGAAACTGTTCCAGGTGCGAGGGTGAATCAAAAGTAATGCAAGTTGTATCATAGCATGTTTTATTTTGCTATGAAATGAGTTGGAATTTGGCACAAGGGTAATTCTTGAGACGCAAATATCTAATTTTTTTTGTTCAGATTTATATGAGCGAATGAGCTGATTTCAAGATGACCACCCCCTTAGAAGTCCATCAGAAGAAGGGACGTCAAATTTAACAAAATGAGATATTTCAGTCCCAAGACAATATGCGCCTTTACCTTTACGCAAAATTTTATCTAATTTCATTTTAAAAAAGAACCTGCTTTATATAATACAATTTGCATTATCTTCGGACCCACCCACGTATAAATGCCATGTGTCCTTGTTTACAACATTAGTATTCATAACGGCTTCTGTTTCCAGAGAGATAGTTGGTGGCTGACAACCGATTGAGTCTAAGAAATGCCGTGTTTTATTGTAATGAATGAATGGATGTGGAATGTGTAGGGAGAATTAAGTGATGTAAGTATGTAGTCACGCGCAATTCTCTTAAGTACATAATTTATTTCAATCCCTCTAGTTAATATAACAATAACACTGTCAACAAAACTATAGTTTAAGGGGGATTATGGTTCCGAAAAGCACGTCGTTAGCATCTAGACACATCTATCTTAAGAATAATTCATTTTGGTGTCAATTGTAGAAATGAAATGTAACGATACGTTGTTTACTAATTTGTTAAAGGAGACGATGTCGAAATGTTGACATTTAAGCCTTTCTTATTTCTCGTTAACTTTATCCAGCATAGATAAGTCTTGGATAATTAGTTCTAACATCATGGCTAGTATAGATGTCACACAGGATTAGTGGTTACAAGTTACACCTACATTCCACTAGGACGGCGACCTCGCTGGGATCATGCTGTGCTTTAACAGATCCCTTAACGAATTTCATAAATTAAGAAAAAAAAAAACTTTTTTATGTTTAATGCGTCTTGTTGTCTTTTCCGTCATATATTTTGCATGATATTCCAATTATGAGATGAAGGGTTACACAAATCCCATTTATGTCGCAGCGAGGTCGCAGCGTGATCTTCTAGTGAAAATCTGAGATTTGTTCCATTTACACACAGCGGAATACTTTAATACGTGAGCGAAGATATTACTTTCTAACATCTCAGTACTAATCTAACTGTCAGGAAGCTGTTTATTTTAATTACCAATGATAACCTGGAGCTCCTTACGCTGAGATAGTAGGAGGTATGACGTCATGAGGAGGGGTGATATCCTCTCATAATGTGAAGGTGTTCTTTGACTTTTGATGTTCCAAATCTCCTCCATCAGATATCTCTCTCAGGAGCTCTGCAATTTTCTATTTTGCCGCAAGGACATTTTGAGACGCAACCTGTATGCAAGTTGCTCGCCATCAGTTTGGGTCTTGCTGTGAACAGTGCTCAGCAAAACCTCACTAACAGCGAAGAAATGAATGAACTTCTGATTTCTTGATCATAGTGTATCCTTCTAAACATGTTATTGAATCATTTGCGAACAGGTATTAGGAACTTCATCAGCGTTGAAGATCAAATATCAACTAGGGCAGAAACTGCAATATACAAAGATGAAAGCAAACTAACTAGAAATGTAACGTTTGCAAGCTGATACATAATGTTCCCTTCACATGGTCTTGTATACTGCTTTGTTTATTTTTATTCCAACACATTCATATACTAGTATATGATGACCAGCCCCTCCAGCTCTGTCCTGACACTTGCTACGTAATGTAATCGAACACCACAGGGTGTCTGCTACTTTACCAGTGGTGACCTCCGTCTGCTCCAGGCCATTGACCTTATTCGTTTGTAACGGATGAAGAATAGGAAGAAACGGAGTCAAAATTCCCTTCCGTGAAGGTAAACCTGTTTATAACGTGCGACGCATTGTCTCTCAGTACACAGATATAGATCTAACATCCAGTAGTAGCGACATGGATGTCCTTCGTGTTTGCCCTATCATGACCTCACCATCCATCTCATAAACCCAGGAGGTCACAACTCTTACGCTGATTTCAGTTTCGCATAGCTTTTTTGACAAGATGTATCTCACAGAGTTTCTAAACCATATACATTGTGTGAACCATGACTTTTGAGTTTACTAAGCATTAGTGAACCATGACTTTCCCTAACATTCTTTGTTTCAGACAGAAGAAAATGCTTTGGTTCACTAATACACCACGAACAACGTGAAACAAAACGTTGCACGACATGTCTGACGTATCTGCTCCAGTGACAGGTACAGCAGCCTCATATATCAAAGGATTTAGGAGAAAGTTTTCCAGAAAATGAGATTCCGGGAATGAAAGGGCACACGGTACAGGATGAATGTATGGTACATGCCCGAGGCGGGAAGGTAGTATACAGACAGATAGCGTTCCCTCCGGGCAAAATTAAATTCAATTTTGGATGAACTGCACATCTATCATCCGATTTATCACCTGATTTAAGTTAAAATTACTCATTTCGTGGTTTTTGATAATTAACAACATTAGCTCCTAAAACAACAGGAGCTAATTGAGTCATTAGCATACAACCTTGTCTTGAATTACTATTCTATTGAACCATCTGAAATTGTCTTCACTTCATTAACATATCTATTCAGAGTTTTGGTAATAAAACATGGTTCTGCCAGATCTTTCCTTAGTCACTGGCGAAAGATGTTGTCTGAAACGTCTGGCTGTTTCAAAATTCTATCCAGTTGCTTGAGTAACTATTTTTGGCGTATATTATTAGCTGCATGTCTAACCTTTATCAACGGATGATGGACACGGTTCCCTTAACAATTGTCAAACTAAACATTCTTTTCTTTTTTTTGTTATTTTGGGTACCTGGATATCTACCTTCATCAATTATTTCCTGTCCTTGAAGTTGAGTTCCTTGAGTAAACTAAGAAAAGAAAAGATCAGACTGAAAAACTTTCCCTCACACTCTTGAAAAGACTACATATGTTTCTCATGAACAATGTATGAGGGAATATGTGAACTTCCGGACATTCGGTCGATTAATGATTGATATCTTCGTTAGCAAGAGTTTGATTGACTTTGATGCTTCCACCAGACAGACAGTAGCAGACCTGACGGCGTCACCATCCATCTCCTACTGATACACATGTAAGATCGCCGCCAATCCGATGGAATCTTCATTCACCGCAAATCGGCTGTGAAAAAAATTCTAATTGGTATTTTCCAGTCAATCACCTTTGACTTATCTCATTAATATTCAACAATATTCAGGATAAGATTTGATATCATTATTTCCTAAAGCACTAGACAACTAGCTTTAGTTACGGCGCTTTGAAATACATCAGTACAATGTTACTGATATTACGTTAACTATTGTAGAGCACATTTCATACGGTTTGCAATAGAGTCTACTATCAAATGTCCGAGACACTCTAGTGACAACTTCGTATGAAATATTTGGTCACACATCTCATGGCTAAGTAGGTTTCTATCAAGATACCGGTACTGCAGATGAAGAATGTCTGTACGGAATTGGGTCCACAGAGAAGTGTATACATATGCCCCATCAACAATAAGTTACCTGAATAATGTAGTTGTTACACGTACCCTTTACGACGAGACAAAATAGTGTAAGGTAGTGAAACGTATTAGATACACATTAATGAGATTCATTCCCCAAATATGTGTAGAGGTGGCTTGTATACGCAGGTCACGCAATCTCTCGTTTCCAGGGGCTAATTGGACGGTCTTTTGGTTGGGTCGCAAGGAGTGTGACTAGACGGCAATCACTGAGGGACCGTACAGTGACCAAAATTGATTTGTGAGACCTTTGATTTCATATTTGTATTATAATGCAAGCTGTACACGTATGACTTAAAAGACAACAAAGCATTCCAAACGTAATAAGGCGACCTTCACCCGTGAAATTCGTTAAGAGATCTGTCAAATCTTTGGTCGCTCATCAGTCGCAGCGCGGTCCCACCCTCTAGTAAAACGGGGTTGTTAGCCAGGCTATGTGTAACGTTAGTGGCAACGTGCCAAGCCAATAGGGTAAGGCTTCAAATGATCTAATCTTAGTTTATTGACGCGGCTGTGCCAACGTAGAACCAACGGAGCAACTGAAGATTAGCTTTACTCCTCTCTTTGGTCTACAGCGGTCGTTGAAGGCCAGCTGGATATCGCACCAAGGCCACAATAAAGAGACCACGGTGTACAAGCGAACCGTATTTTACTTTATGGCTGCTTCTATTTGACAAGTTCCAGGAGACAATTCCTAGTAGTCGACTTTTATGTGCCATAGACCAGTAGGGCATGAGCACCGTCCGCGCTTGACAGACGTAAACCCACGTAATGTAATTTTACGAAACGACGATATCGTTGCCTGGGGAAGTGTTCCGCCTTCATAACTAGGAGAACAAATAATAAAGAACAGTCAAAACTAATTGCAACTCGATTGAAGTCGTAGTGTTGTCATAAAAATACCCACGCACTTTCCCATTCGTGTGAAGCAAACTGCCATACCATGCAGTTTACAGTCGTATCATCTGTGCCAGAAAGAGCCCGCAGAAATTAGCCACGACGGATTTCCTAATACTACTAATAAATCATTGCGCTAGTGATAAAGTACGTGCCATGTGTAGTCTGACTTGTGCTGGATACTCTGACAGTCCCTATATCCAGGCATGAAGGTGAACCTTTGGATATCGTCCCTGGCGGAATCAGCACGCTTTGCAATTATCGGTTGTCTCCAAACGGAGCGTATTTCTTAAGTGACGTATTGTTCACAAAATTGGACATGTAAGTTTTGTCGTCACTTGTTTGCTTTGAATGATACCCACAATCTTTTGTGTAACTGTCATTAATAGAATTGAGTCAGATCCCTAGTTATTGAGGGCAGACGAAAATCAATTTGGTTTCGCTCTGATGTAGTATCACTCATTTCCTCTAGGGCAGGGTCTCGTGATTGGCATGCTATACCGACTTGAGATATTCTGGAAAAAAAATCTGCAGTTGTCGGAGCGACTCTTAATATGTCGTGAAAATCAGAACTACTCAATTGCAATTTTCAAAATTTATTCCTTCATTCAGATGTGATTTAGGTGCGTTTTAGCTCGGTAGAAAAAAAAATCAATTTTGCATTTTGAACCCTTTTTTATTGCCTTTGAATACAAAACCCAGACGGTGGAACATATCCCTGTTAGGTAAGAGTAATTGAGATAACATTGAGAAATTAATAGCCTTGGGCAGCCGGTCTTTTGACTTGTCGCAGGCTTAAAGCTTGGAGACTACCTATGGGGAAGAAGAATGAGATCCTCTTGCCGCGCTATCATCTCTGGCTTTCCCATTCCATCAGTGTATTGTTATTACTACAGAAGGGCAGTCATGAGATGTATCAAGAACAGAACCCACCTCCATGAATCATACACGGCGGTACTGTAGAAGTCAGGCTCACCACAAGGATAGCGGGGTGATGTTATAAATCTCCCTGTCTGTGCCGCACGGGATTGAATCCTGGCGTGATGGCACGTGGGTGGGAGCGTGTCTGAGTTTTCACACTTCTAATAGCATCTTATACCCCCGCTCCACAAGGACGGCGCTCTCGCCGCGCTATCTCTGCGACATAAGATTCAACAGTGTTCAACGAATTTCATAGATAAAAAAGTGAATCTTTTTTACGCTTTGTGTATTTTGTTTCTTTTCAGTCATGCTTTCACATTTTGCATGATATTCAAATTATTAAATCAAGGATTAAATCCGATTTAGGTCGCAGCGAGAGCGCAGAGCGATCGCCGTATATATATATAGTGAAATGGGGGCCTAAAGAATTGATGAATGATGGTGAAAGAATTGATAGAAATATATACGAATGGAAGTGGAATTGACTTGTATGATGTGCGTTGTCGTCAGTTTATTCGCCCCCCTTTCTACAGTATGTGACCTGCGGCATGTTGCAACAGCCTAAATGGTGTGCCGATTCCAGACCACTCATCACAGCTACACTCAAGCCCATGGTCACTGTTGATCTGAACCAATGCCATCATCTGTGGTGACCCAGAAGAAAGATTGAGTGATATACTCGTGATCCTGGATAACTACCCACACCCGCCGGTGCACTCGTTTACATCGATATCTATTTGCTATACACAATGTTTTGAAAGTAATATATCATTACAAATTAAAACCTCCAAAAAAATTAGGTTCTCACTATCTTGTATGTGAAGTATTCGAATATCATCCAGGAAAATGAAGAATAAAGTGTAATTCGATGTTTACCGCTGGATTTCAATATGAAAATATCAGACGTTTTAGATGTCCGTCCAACATATTTCTTTACTGTTTCAAAATCTTATACATCATCCTAACAGTTTACTGCACTAAAAAAAGATGTTGGAAGGAGATCTTAAAAAAGTTTGATATCTTCATATTGTAATCCAGTGATTTTATTCTGTGGAGTATTTTAGATAAATTTCATTAGCCTTACCTGAAGGTGGAATTTCGGGAGGACCATTTCAAACAGAATGCCTCTGGCGGATGAAAAATCGTTCCACCCCGATTTTCATGTGTTGTAGGGAACACCTGAGAGGCAAATATGTTTAATAATTTTCTCTACCTTTCGATAAGCACGCCTCCAGTTCACCTTTACTGAAGATCCTTAGGAGTGGCGCGACGCAGTCTGTTGGAGAATTCGATTGGGAACTATGGACTTTGTACGTGCTTTAGCCTAAAACTTCAGCGGCAATTTACACATCTCAACTTTGAAAGTTGATTACCTTATCTAATAAAGCTTTGATTTCCCTCAGGCTTTAATGAGTGGCTTACCTGTATAGTGAGGGGGCTGTGTCTTAATGGAGAATACAATCTTCTCCTTCTAGCCGTTTACAAGGATGTTGTTACCAGAAGGATTGCTTTGAACGCCCTTGGATGAATGTTATGTCCCGGGTGGATACGTCTCGTCTTACGTTTTAAATCTATCCATTAGTTCGGACGCAAGCTGACGTTTTCAATAGGGAGAGAAGATTCCATCTTACCATATGCCCACAATATGTCCTGGAATATCATGAACGATGATTCAATAATCTACGGGAGAAAAACGTCACTTGCACTAAATTGGTACAGTTAATGATGATGGCGCTTTGGTCCAAGAGTCTCGTTGTTTAAGATCAAGTAACAGCTTGCCAAGAAGGTCAGTTTGTACATATGGTTAGTTTAAATCTCCATACAAGAAAATGCCCGTTAAGAGAAAACCGAAAAACCAAAAGTTAGGATGATATCTATTAAAGTTTTTATTTTATTCTATTCTATTAAATTGCAACATGCAATACTAGACATCCCAGGCCGGCAGCAGTAGCTGATATCAGACGTCTAACACATAGCAAGATCTATTCAAGTCACGGAGCTACAATCTATCCGGTTGATCCAAAATGCCCGTAGAGTACACTGGCTATTACAGGATAGCTGAAACTGAGCCTAAACTTACAGCTGCTATGGTTTATTTGATTGCCTTTGGACGTCCAGAAACCATTAGATCATGTTTATTATTAAGTATCTATACCACCAAGGCTAAGTTGGTAGAGATATCGACCTAAGGTAGTTTGCAAAGTCTCTGAAGCATGATCTTTTTTTTTCAAAATTGCAGAACAGGTAAACCTCGTTTTTATGATAGCACAAATCGTAAGACAGTGATTGAAAGGGGACTATATATATCTAATGATTGATAACAGTTTTATCCATATCTTGTTTAAAAGTAGTGGCACCACGCCCAAGCCTATATCCATCCATCAACTAGGAAGACAATTTTTGCCGTGCCACTTCTTTCTTCTTTATCTAATATGCTCCCAAATTCAATTTGTTAAATCAATTCAGTTTGGCATTTAAGAAATAATTTTTTTGATTCAATTAGACAATAGAGAACGTAATCTCTTGCAGAATGAAACCCAAAGTAAGGCATAATGCAGGGTACTATCAGGAACGCTGCGTTAAAGCTTCCATTGAATGTTACAATGTGGATAATGAGTATGGCCATTTGTGAAATAAACAAAATAACATAACATACCTGCTGTTGAAGCTCAAGCGCCGTGGAATGCACCATAAAGTGATATTCGTCAAATGGACTAGAGTGGCGTTTATCTTCTTTAGCAAAGTCGAGAGCTGCAAGTCAAAAGTATCGCACAGCTACCAATGATGTCCTTCAGTTGCCTCTAAAAGCATCACCAGCAGTATTCACTCGGAGAGAGGCTGAGCGCAGCTCCTAATGATATGTTATGACGTTGGCTTTTATACCTCCAATCGCGTGTGTTCTCCTTGCGCATGCAGTGTGGCAAATCAAGTATTACCGCGGATGTGGCAGACGATCCATTATGTAAGAATAGACGGCAGCACGCTATAGGATAAAGAACTTGACCGCTCCATAATCCGCATCTTGTAATAGACGCCGTATTGGACTGTCTTCCTAGATCTTGATGGATGATGTTCTCCCGGCCGGATGTACCACAGCACGCTGTTAGATTCCCAGCTTGTCGGGTATACAGACGAGGAAGCTGTGGTCAATGAGGGATCGTCCGTGGAAGCCCTATGCGGCAGTGTCGTCTGATGAATCAGTCCGATTTGATAGTTCAACATATCTTATCTACGTATCCATCCGTTCCCAACGAGGCTGATGTCAGCCTACCGTACCGCCGGCGTTGTTACCTTCGTCGACGAAATGGTTTCGTCGACAAGGTTATTCGATGGTGCTTGTCTGTGTGTCTGTTAGTGAACAGAATAAGTCGAGAACGCCTGGATGGTTTGTTGTCGTAGTTGGTGTGTCGGTGTGTATGTGGGAAATCTCAAGATGATTAGATTTTGGGCGAAGTGTTTTGCATAATTAACGAGAAAAGTGTAAAAATGTGTTACATTGTATGCTAAAGTATGTGTACGTGTGGGCTCTGTTTTTCCAAGGCGTCATGCATAGGGCAAGGAGGTCCTGAGGGGTCATGTTGAGGGCAGGAAACGTCAGTTACACAAATTGGCTGTGAGCCAGCTGTAGGCATAATGGTAAGGTAGTCTCCAAGCAGACCTATGGGTTGGCTATAGCAGGGGCAGGTTTTGCTTCAGACTGTGAAAGGGAATTACTCAAGAAGGGCTTGGTGGGTGGTCATAAATTTCTGTAAGTACATAGCTTGAGTGCTGATGAACATGATTAGATACTTATTATGCAAATCAGTATCTAATTTGCATAATTAATGAGGAAAGTTTATACATCCATCAATTTCCATGATAGGACTCTTAAACATGTGACATATGTAACTGAGGAAGAGAGAAATATTAATAGATATCAGCTTTGTAAATGAGAACCTCATTGACATAATTAATGAGAAAAACTATAACTCGAGATGGTCTTGATGGATGGTCATGATTTTTGGTATGTAGATAGCTTACGTGATGCTTTGTATGATTGGATGATAATTATGCAAATCAAATTCTAACTCGCATAATTAATGAGGCAATTTTAAAAATCTGCTGTGTTCCATGATATGACTATTCAAATATGTGACATTTGTAACCAAGGAAGAGAGGAATGTTGATAGATAGGAAATATGCAAATGTGGGCCTAATTAGCATAATTAATGAGAAACTACTATAATTCCATACTAGTAAATGACGGCAATTTCATAATTGTGGCATTAGGAAGTTGTGTGAATGTGAACACCATTGAATCAAATTATGCTAATAAGGAGGGAGCTTATTTGCATAATTGATGATAAATGTTAGCATAACCTTCTTTGTTAAGCTCATAGTCATAACAAGGAGGTTTGGACAACTTATGTTATTTGGGTGAAGAGGGTCAACTGGTATGATTGATGATTGATGAAAAACACTCCTAATACGTCAGTCATAAAGGTCAAAATCATTTGACGAAGGTATGAGGTCGTAGAACTCTTGTTGTATAATGAAGTGGGAAGTAGGATATTCTCATCTGTCTGAGGTCAGACGCGGAGCAAGGCACTGGAAACGCACTATGTAGCCAAGAACGCGAGACAAGTATTCTCCAATTTTGTACAAATCCAAATCAGATACTTCAGGGATTGCTTTGTAAGATTCACCACAAATATCTTAAGGTAGCTGGCGCCAGCTAAGGCCGTTGTACATGATACATATTTCTCTGTAATCCACTAGGAGATAAATCATTCGATTTATCAACGGCTCTTAAAATGTAAAACACAAAATCTTTAACACTGAGAGGAAATCTAATGCTGTGTTACGTTTGGACAAATCAAAAGTAAAAGAATCATGTACAGTACTGTAGTCAGCACAAAAAGGTCATATATTGGCTTTATCAACCTGTCGGGAAAATTGTTTTGGTCGCACATTATATTTTGCGGCATAGTTGCGAGTTGTGTCAAACATAAAGTCATGAAGATACTGGTTTTGTGCCTACTGTTCTGACACTTGAGCTCCGGAGGCCAAATTTGCTTGACAGCATATAAAATCCGAAGATAAAGTGATCAATGTGGACCTATTCTTTACATGTTTTCGGCTGTTGTATCTTTCCACAGGAGGCTTGCGTTTGCAGACGACGTTATCAGATCATATGTATTCTGTACAGCGCTGATAGCTTTCAACCAGCAAACTCCAAATGGAGACCATTTTTCCTTTGAGATTATTCTTTGTCCAAAGCTTTACAGTGTACAAAGACATAAAAGCACGAAGTAGTTTACCCTCAGGGCGGTTTGTATTGAAGCACTTTACTTTATTGTTGTGAATTCTAGTTTGATGTACAACTGCCACGATAAGAGCATTGCAATATTTTTGAGTGAAGGGAATTTGTGACAATGATTTATAGAAGTAACCCTTTTATCAAGGAATTCATGCATAGGAGTCATGCTACTTATGAAGCTTATTTAAGTCAGGTAGGTGATATAGGTCATAAAAAATGTTCAATGATATAAAACACTTAGTATGTAGGGTCTACTAGGAGCTCAAGCTATTTATCCCATTTTTTTAGTTCAAAAATGTATTTCCATTGACAACTGTAAGTACTTTTACACGGGATAACGACTGTCCAAAAACGTATCCCATTATTCTAATACATAATATCACAATCTCTTACATCTTATAGTGAATTAATGGGATAATGGGGTGCTTTTCCATTATACTAGTAGGAGTTTTGTAGATGTTGATGAAATAACATTGCAAATAAAAGTTATCCCATCTTTTCAAACTATCACGTTTTTGACAAGAATTCTTTTTAGAACTTAATAGATCTACAAATGTAATAAATAAACCGGACTTGGTAGGTAGGTAAATGTTTAATGACAATTCATAAGATAGCAGTGCGACACCTAGCGACCCATGCACTTCACTCAATGTAAGTACAATAGCAACTGTAGTGTCACGTCAATCCATAATCGCGCGGCCAACATACATCTGGCCTGTTTTGTGGACCACTTTTATCATGATGTGGACCAGGGCCTTCAGGGATGTTTGTGTCAAGGTCCGACAGGTCATTGTCGGATATTGGCCTTTCTTTACCTTATCAAATGACCTCCCATAATCATCAACCGACCCAGGCGACTTCTTCGCAACTGTTACATGGTAATACGATAACCGTTGGCCCGTATACCCAACCTGCAGACCCTTTACTGACACCAAATATGAAGAAAATACGATTTGATGTAATAGCTGGCTATGACTCAGATGGCATTACGTAGGCGGCGCTCAAAGGATTGGTCGATGGTTGTAAAACAGAGGGCTAGGGTACACTAATGTTTGCTCTTTGTTGTCATCCCGTGACTATGCCTGTTCGTATCTGTTAGCTCCCATGTAGAGCAGGAAGCCAAGTATATATCATCGACTCTGAAGAGTTACCCGTTTAACCTATCATACGATCTGGAATCTATCGAATCTGGAATCTTTGCACGCTTAACGTCGCTTACATGCAGTTCAGTAAGCCTCGGAGTAGCGGAATAGTATATATATGGAACCTGAAGTTCACTGAGATCCTTTGAGATATTTCGCTCTTAACGTAGACATGCGTCATATTAGGCGCCCTTTCCACTAGACAAAGAGCCCTGAACGGTCGTTGATGAGTGACCAAAATAGGATTTATCTGACCCTGAATCAGAATAAGATTCAATATGTAAAAGTATGACTTAACAAAATGCAGACAACAAAACTTTGAAAAAAAATGTTCTCGATTTGTCATGCTGTTGGATGTACCGACAGAGTGTAGTAGCTAGAAAGGGTAAGGGTGTCCTTCAATAACACCGAACGCTAGAGTTGCTGTCGATTTTGCAGAACTTGATTGGTGCTCTTGAGTACAATGAGAAAGCATTTATTGCTTTTCAGGATCAAATGGCATTTCGGCCTTAGTCCAACTTAACCTATGATTCCGCTACATTCTTTCACATTCTGTCTGCGACATTACATGGCTTGCAGGATTTATTTTTCCAAGGTAGAGTGCCAACCGTATTCACCTGAAGTAAAACTGTCATTAGATCTATCGATAGTTTCAGAGCGGATCCGGCAACTTAGGCTTCAAAGGGCACAGTTCACAAATGTAGCGTTAGTTTTATTTCACTTTATAATCGATTGCTATCCGCCGTGCTATTCCATGTAACCGTATCGCAATCGGAATATAATTATAGGCTCTATTGTCACAATCGATGAGGACCGTGGGTTTAGAATGCTGCTGCCGATCGTGCGTATGGCTTTGACCGAGAGGGCCTCCACTGGCAGTAATGATAATGGTTAACAGAATTGCACAACAACTGTACAAGATACAATGCATGGCATCTTATGGTACTTAACAACAACCATTTGTTTTTACAAAAGACCATGGGATAAAAATGTGCTTTAACAATTATTGGTGGTATTTCTAATGTTCAGGCATGTTCTTGTATATTGTCCTTAATGTTCAATTTAGGGGTATGTCAATATGCACTTGAATTTGCTGTTTCTATCCATTGAGAAATCCTGGTATATGCGATGGTAGACTTATGGAGTGAATTACGCATATCAAAATAGTTGGGACATACAATGAAAAAGTCATATTCTTTTTCTATAAGTTATGGACAAATTAAATGAAGCTCGAAGATTAATAGTGGCGTGATACCTCCCTACACGGACGGGGTGACTTTGCGTACACTCGGGCTCACTGCATTATTTCCAGAAAAGCCACCGGAAATATACACGAGGTCATGGCAGCCGAAAGTAGCTGCGGGCTGAAACAATATTTAGTACGGAACCTTTGCTCTTCTCACACATAACTCGTTGTGAGAGGAATAGGAATCAATGATCTGGCTATTAATTTCATTTCCATCAAATGTATTGATGATATTCACTGTGGAACTGTCGACCTTATACTATCAATTAGTAATTCTATAAACAGCCTTTCGAAACCGCTAACACCAGCATTCTTCAAACTTTTAAACTGTACCATTGACATTGACACCGACCTTTTTTGAACGGCTACACACAAGATAATCGAATGCGAGTAGTATTTGGCGGTGCCCATGATGTATTATGTAGAAGATAACTAACACATGACACAGTATTACGGCTAATCTGCGTACCATTTGAGGCATCCTTACCTGTACGTCAGAAACCGAAGGTGAAGGTTGTACAACAGATAACGACACGTAGGGTCGCGACGCTGTTTTATATATACTGTCATCTATCAATATTGAGCCTTGTGTTTGGCGTGTCTTGTTATACCCCCATTCCAGATTCATTCTGACTGACTTGAGAATCGTATGTGATATGATTCCAAAATCTACCAGCAGAAAACCAATGCTGATGAACATAGATGCTACTACCATACGTGGCCTCTTCGTCAATTCAGTCCTGTTTATGAACCAAAAATAAACTCTTGCGAGTCGTCACATAAGAGGATTATAAAATTCCTTTAAGCTGCAGTGTGCCGGAAAATTGATGCATTGGGAAAGCTTTTATCGGCTCAGAAGATTCGTGGGTTGGCGGACTGAATCAATTAACCTCTATAAGGCAATTGATTGACCTCCTGGCCTCAGTGTCATTAACGCTGGCAGCAGGTCGGGAGAAGTCTGGAAAAGATGGCAGGCTGTCCCCCAGGAGCTCATTTACCGCAATTGGATTGTGGGCCCTACATGCCAACATACATATTGAACATACAGATTTTTCCGCACAAGTTTGAATTTAGTTCAATCTTCTCAGGAGATCCTGTGAATAACTGACATCGCTACTGCCGCAGAACGAGCTAAACGAGCAATTATCTACAGCTCATTTCAGGCTCATTCAAATGGTTTGCGATAGGCAATGTGTGTAATGCGCAGAATAGCGATCTTTGCAATTTGTTTGTATAAGACTTTTCATGGTTGCAACTGCGAATTCACAGGGAGATGCATTGTGAGCAATATGTCAAAACTGAAGGCATCTGTCTGGTAAACAGTTCTTGTCTGGACCATTATTAATAGATGCGCAGGAGTGTTTTGTCTCAGATGCATTCACATTTGGAACCTATGACTCAGAAAGCCTCTGGCTTTGCATTCGTAGTTGGAGCCATGAACAGTCTTATTACTTGCTCTCTTGGTGTAGATTGCTCTCTATGTTACATCTTTGTCTCCCATGTATGTCTGGATCTGATAGTTGTGTACCTGCCACCAGATATAGATAGGCACCGGAATCGTCCTTGTGGAACGCATGGTTTCGACAGATTACAATGGAAAGAAAATGTATTGCAAATTCTTTATCAAAAGAAATCAGAAGGTTGCGCCAGGTGCAGGGTTTGATTTAATGTGGGTGATGCCTTTGGCTGTTAGTGTTGCGTCAATGGCCCTGTTTATCACAATCTAACATGTCCTTACCCATTACATGTGGAGTCGCCCTTTCCAATATTTACTGTCTTTTATCGAGTTTCTAATATCAGAACAGCCAGGTTGATTAGCTTATTCGCTCACCCGGAAAATAAAGGAAATTAATAGGATAATCTCTTATAAATTCCAAGCGTCGAAAATGTAGAGCCATAGCATAGCTGCATGTAGGTATTGATATTCGCAGAATTTTCATGATCATTGCAATATAAGAAACCAGAAAGACATTATGTCTATTCTGATAGCAATCGCAACGACGTAATCATTTCTTGTGCAATATTCCATCAGTTAGATTTTGTTAACTCGTCGCCATCAAACCACAACATCATGGATACATTTGTTTAGATGGCGTTACGTCATATCAACATGTCAAAGCCCCAAAGCCATTTCACGACAAACTAAGGATGCTTTCGTTTTATATAGGAGTATGAATGAGCTCCCAAAGATAGTTTGTTCCTTTTGCAACAGATCCTAAGGCGACAGTATACATCTGGAGACTCTAGCTCTTCTATGGTCTTGAAATTAATCAGTAGTGAATCACTAGGCAGTGGTCTGATGCAAATGACAACCTTAAACCCTAACCTCTATTCCTTAAAACAGTTGCGAAGAGTGCATCTCGGAGAAGATCTTGGTTCGCAGTATGCTGGGCTGATTCCCCTGCCATATGCAATTCCCATGAGAATGTGTGGCTGTGATCTCTATGGAGAGCATTCTTGTGGAAACACTAAGGCTTGCTGAAGGAGCAGTCCTTCGAAGACATTCTCATCGACTTTGATTGCCTGCAGCTTCTTTGACTTCGGGGGAATGACGTCAGCCTATCTAAATTGACTGAGGCATTTCACAACTGGCACCTTTTATATCACTAGTGGCATTTGATAGTACATAGACATATGGGCAGAGCGCCCCAAGAATGACGTGCTGAGTAATCTGTACCCAATGGACACGTTGGTCATTTAATGGTACTCGTCGAAAGCATTATGCCTCAATGGTCAATCAGAAGTCACGTTACAACTGTGAAAGAGCCAATCAAACGTTTGGCTCATTCTTCTAAGTGTCAGGTAATCCATTGAAATGCAATAATGACGTAGTGGGCATTAGAGTCTTTGTGCACGATTCAACATTATTAAAGTTGACCCAATGTGTACCGAGGGCACCATAAAATGGTAGATTGATACCTGATACACCTAAATCTTCCCCGTAGGACTTAGGATCTGGCCATCTTACAACAGTAAGACCCCATTAGATGACGGCGGTTGCTCCATTTTATGTGTTTACCAAAGTCTCGTTATAAAGTTCCTACGTAGTCGAAGCTTGTAGTTAACAGATTTGAAATGTGCTCTGTCTATTCCCCGCTGCTTTTTGTGCTTAGTATGGTCGGTAAATCAAAAGGGTCAATCCTCACATTGCCGTGTGTATACTACATCATTAACTCGTGTCCCCAGAGGTTTTAAGTATGCACTTTTCCTGCTGTGATTGATTCCACTTGTTCCTGCAAGCACAAAAACTGCATAATTCTTCACAACACCTTTGGCCTTTCGTTACAATAATCACCTCCAGCTTGTGGCTAATATGTAGTGATATCTACTGGTTGTCCTCTACTATCATTTGTGACAAAGTAAGCTACGCACGAAATTGCCAGAAACGCAGAGCTTCATGACATTCCAAATCTGCAAAGAAATATGATCATCATTTCAGATCACTACCAGATGTTACCATATATCTATGAACCCATCTATTTTGCCAGTGAATGGCACTGCGGTGAATGCAATACGATAAAGTCTATAAATCAAAGGTGAAATAAAACATGTTTGGACGATATCTTACTCTTTAAGTGATGTGTGGTGTGACACACATTCCATGAAATATATTCCCAATCGTCACATATTTCCTGCCAAAGTACAGACATACGCGGCCCATCTCTTCAATCATGTTCCTGTGCTTATCTACATCAGTAGGCGCTATGCTGATACGGTATGGCGAAAACGGAGACATCGAGGCACATGCAATGGATACGGTCTATGTCCATAGGCTGGCGGTTTATACAAAATATGTACAATTTGGGAATGTACCTTAGCAACATGACCTAAGCCAGGTTCTCCGCTGCAGAGCCATGGACGCTCAGTACTATAACGATCAGCCATGGCAAGCTGTTGAATATTTGACATCATACAGCATATCACAGCTAGATATCGTCTGGTACTTTTGGGGCTGAGGTCGTCGAATAACTGCTACAATTTGACTACGTTTGTTGTAAACTAACTAACACACTGGTGATACAGGATAGAATAGAATTGATCAAAACAAATACCAACCTTAGGACTACATTCACTCGATTCCAGGTAGCTCATGGTCCCGTCATATTCATCGAGTGATGTCACTTTGCGTTCTTCAAGCATCGCAGATTTTGGATAGCGTCCAGCTAGTAGTATTCCCGTGTGATGCAGCTCTTTACCACTGAGCCGATTGCGAACGATGTAGAAGAGTCCTCTGGGCGGAAGTAGGAAAGCTAGAATACAGACGATCGACCTGGTGAGCTGATGCTGACGTTCAGAATCCCAATCAGAACAACATTACCAATCAAGTGCCCTTGAGTTTAATGAGATTTCAATTCCCGTCTGTCAAAGCAACCGTTCGCAAACACTCAATGGAGGTCCTCACGTGTTGGTCAGACAGGTCAGACGGCGATAACACTGGATGCAACCATTCGTGAATACTCTAGAGAAGCATGGCAGATGGTACTGGCTGTTGCCAAATATTTAAAATAAAGATTACCAATATTCCAAGGAAAAGCTTCCGGCCCACACAAACAATGTAGCAAGATTCAGATTTGAATCGTATATTTGAATCGATTTATTGATATGAAGAACACCAAAAATTGCTTTTTAGATGACATTGAACCCTAGTTTTAGATTGTATTGTGCATTAAAATTAGCTTAAGACTTACCTCGATATAACGTTAAGACAATGCTGATTTACATTGCAAAGCTGTACTCACATAGCAGTTAGATGGTCTACATCAGAGAGACAGAACTCAGACACAGCATTACATTATCACTGGTAAGAGTAGCACTTCTTTTACTCATCGTGTATTCAATTATTGCTGAGATGGCCCGCTTGTTCACAGACTCTCTAACCCATCACAAGAGGTGACTCGCGTTCAGCACGACTCGTACGACCAACTGTTGAATGATCATTAAGTACGCGATACGCCTCCACCCACCCTGTCTGCATTAAATTGCTTCTATCAAGAGCTAAATTGAAGTCGATTTAAAGTGATGACTTTAGCTGAACAGAATGTCAATTTTGTGATGAGTATGAGCTCAGTATATTAACGATCCTACTGCCGAATTGATTTAATGATTCAGCCTTGAACCAAGATAAAGAATAAAAAAGATATTCATAATTTTTTCATTTCTAATTTTAGTATGTGTATCGCATTGACAAAGAAAAATCATGGTACTGAATTGTCTGAAATGCCATGTTTTAAATAATAAAGTGTCACGGATTCAGTCGCCAAATTTGGAAGTACTACTATGCGAGATGACAAATCATTAAAGTCAAGTTACGCACTTACTGTACATGTCCTAACCTGCAAGCACCACTTAACAGAGTGACGTATTAAGAAACGATGATCGCTAATGACTCTAAAAGCCTCTTACACGGACCACTGCGTTCTCAACACGGCACGAAATCCGGTATTTAAGCATGCTTAAACGCAGCGTAAACGTGACGTTTATTCACTATTTCCGCAACTTAACGACCCCTATACGTCTGCTTAAAGATTGCATTTAAGGTGTCCTTTCCGGAAGTGCGTTAATGTACGTATTGGCACTCATTCACGTGTATTTACGTAACTATTCGACGCGTAAAGGCGTCGTTATGGACTATCTTTCCGTACCTGTACGGAAGATCCAACACGAAAAGTATGCGTTTCTTGGGACCTTTCCGTAACCTTTCGTCCATGTTTATAATCCGTTTTCGTCAAGATTTTCTCTACGTTTATGTGCCGTTCACGCAGCCTGAAAGGCAACTTAAAATCATACCTTTTCTCGGTATTTCCTTGAACTTTTAGCTACCTTAACGTGCTACAAACGTGGTATCTGCAAGGCGTTAAGGCGTCGTTATGGACAATCTTTCCGTACCTTTACGGAAGATCCAACACGGAAAGTGTAAGTTTCTTTAGACATTTCCGTAATCTTTCGTCCATCTTTATAAGTTATTTCCGTCACAATTTCCCTACGTTTATGTGCCGTTCACGCAGCCTGAAAGACTACCTAAAGCTATACCTTTCCTAGTGTTTTCCGTAGCCTTTTTATGAGCTTAACGTGCTAAAACACGAGCTAAACGTGCTAAAAACACGAGCTTAACGTGCTAAAACGTAGTCTCTACAATAAGTTTCCTTTTCATTATACAGTATCTAATTTGATCCTGTACTTAACTTGCTAAGGATGGCTTAACCATTCCGAACCCTTACATATACAGGTAAATATGAATATGAAAGGCAACAGGGCCGGTAAAAGTTTAGAACAATTTATTTGAAAGATAATAACACTGCACAAAAACGTGTTACGCCATTATAGCGAGACCCCTCCCCACCTTAACAAATATACACATACAAAATGGAATAAATGATTTCTTACATGGACAGCTAGTTTCATTTAAAAAGATAACTATTACAATGTGCTTCCAAGTTTTAACCCTAGCTAACTATTACATCGACACCAAAACGTAACCCCTAACACTAACTAACCCTACGTCTAACTTTTCTTCCCTCCCGTGTCTTATTAGCCTTTACCAGGCTCCGCGGATCGCTTTGAAGATAGTAGAAATTGGCCAAATAGAGTGAATTGTAACAGTACAATCATTCTGGGTTGAATAACACTTACTAGGTCCATGCGGTTTCGTCATAGGTCGTCAGATTCTAACTTTTACTTGACACGGTCAACGAGGGATCAATCTCACATTGTCGGTAAATTCTCCCTTCACCATTTTGCGACATTTCCAAGTCCACGATTCCGGTCCCAGTGTTGGGCGAGATGACAGGGATAGTTCCTATCAAGACAGGTAGACAGGTTCCGATTTCACTCACGCTAATCTCCAAGCAGATCTATAGGTTGCATCGTATCAAACTGGCAGAGAAAGTACTTGGATTGCTATACATACAAGCTCCTTCTTCCAGTTGGATACGGTCTTTGCAATCCATTGGGCCTGGTTGGAGGCTAACTCACGCCGTTGTTTAACCGTTGTCTCCACTGGTACCGGGTGGATTTGGAGATACAACAAAGTCCAGAGTCGCGTGCCCGCAGGCTCCGTTCAGCATCTCCACCCTCCTTGGTTTCACCCAGGAAGTATAATCCTATGAAACCTCCTTGGTTTCACCAAGTTGTACAGGCTGGTGTCCTTGTCCCAGCTTTACGTTTTCCGCCGGGGTTCCGGGTGGTAAGAACAACGTTGTGGCCATAACTTGTGGGTTGAAACGACTGAGTTCAAACTTCCTTCATGAGCTGTCTTCGCTGTAAAAAAATAACTGTCTCTGGGATATACAGTTAATTTGAAAAAGCCACCCTTTTCTCTGATTGGGTAATGCCCTGTCACATGGCATTCCACTAGTAAATATGGAGATGTTGCATTACCATCTCAACGTACCGCCGCAGCTTGTTTACGACTTCACACTGTATAAATTTGCAGTTGAAAAGCAGACGTCCTTGCGTTTCGCTTTTGCCCCGAACACAACAACTGACGCGAGCGACAATAGAAAATACTGTTAGCGGCGATCTCTCTAGAAGTTACTTGTAGATTATAAAAAGGAAAACTGCGTGAGAACACGCGTTGTTTGATGATTTTTGATACAAAAAAAGGAACAAATACACAAAGCTGCCAAAACGTGCCGGCGGCGCGGTCTCGATCCGCGGACTGAGCCAATTTGTGCGGCGGCCAAATACAGTATGCCCGCTTACCTCTAGACTAGCAATCCGGGGGAGTTGTTAGCTCAATGTTCCGCGTTGTTTTCTAAAACTGAGAGCACCGTCAACCCAGCCTAAAGGTAACAGAAGGATATCGGAAAGGTAAAAATAACGGCGAGGATAAACGCTCGCTTTCCGACAGCTTTTCTCTACCTAAACATATGAGTGGGTTATGTAAACTGAGCCTATATGTAACGGAAGAATATCGGAAAGGTAGAAATAACTGCGAGGGAAAACGACCGCTTTCCGACAGCTGTTCTCTACCTAAACATAAAAGGGGGGGGGGGTCCCCCCTTCTATGCAAACCGAACCTATATGTAACGGAAGGATATCGGAAAGGTAGAAATAACTGCGAGGGAAAACGCCCGCTTTCCGACAGCTGTTCTCTACCTAAACATAAAAGGGGGGAGGTCTCCCCTCTTCTATGTAAACCGACCCTATATGTAACGGAAGGATATCGGAAAGGTAGAAATAACTGCGAGGGAAAACGCCCGCTTTCCGACAGCTGTTCTCTACCTAAACATAAAAGGGGGGGGGGCCCTTCTATGCAAACCGAACCTATATGTAACGGAAGGATATCGGAAAGGTAGAAATAACTGCGAGGGAAAACGCCCGCTTTCCGGCAGCTTTTCTCTACCTAAACATAAAAGGAGGGAGGTCCCCCCCCCTTCTATGTAAACAGAGCCTAAAGGTAACGAGGTCTCCCCTCTTCTATGTAAACCGACCCTATATGTAACGGAAGGATATCGGAAAGGTAGAAATAACTGGAGGGAAAACGCCCGCTTTCCGACAGCTGTTCTCTACCTAAACATAAAAGGGGGGGGGGTCCCCCCTTCTATGCAAACCGAACCTATATGTAACGGAAGGATATCGGAAAGGTAGAAATAACTGCGAGGGAAAACGCCCGCTTTCCGACAGCTTTTCAGAACCTAAACATAAAAGGGGGGAGGTCTCCCCTCTTCTATGTAAACCGACCCTATATGTAACGGAAGGATATCGGAAAGGTAGAAATAACTGCGAGGGAAAACGCCCGCTTTCCGACAGCTTTTCTCTACCTAAACATAAAAGGGGGGAGGTCTCCCCTCTTCTATGTAAACCGACCCTATATGTAACGGAAGGATATCGGAA
This sequence comes from Branchiostoma lanceolatum, assembly GCF_035083965.1. Classification (NCBI taxonomy): domain Eukaryota; kingdom Metazoa; phylum Chordata; class Leptocardii; order Amphioxiformes; family Branchiostomatidae; genus Branchiostoma; species Branchiostoma lanceolatum. The sequence goes on along the minus strand of NC_089723.1, from coordinate 9,612,431 downwards.
AGGTAGAAATAACTGCGAGGGAAAACGCCCGCTTTCCGACAGCTGTTCTCTACCTAAACATAAAAGGGGGGGGGGTCCCCCCTTCTATGCAAACCGAACCTATATGTAACGGAAGGATATCGGAAAGGTAGAAATAACTGCGAGGGAAAACGCCCGCTTTCCGGCAGCTTTTCTCTACCTAAACATAAAAGGAGGGAGGTCCCCCCCCCTTCTATGTAAACAGAGCCTAAAGGTAACGGAAGGATGTAGGAAAGGTAGAAATAACTGCGAGGGAAAACGCCCGCTTTCCGGCAGCTTTTCTCTACCTAAACATAAAAGGGGGGAGGTCTCCCCCCTTCTAAGTAAACCGCGCCTAAAGGTAACGGAAGGATGTCAGAAAGGTAGAAATAACTGCGAGGGAAAACGCCCGCTTTCCGACAGCTTTTCTCAACCCATAGAGTGGGTTATGTAAACCGAGCCAATATGTAACGGAAGAATATCTGAAAGGTAGAAATAACTGCGAGGGAAAACGCCCGCTTTCCGACAGCTGTTCTCTACCTAAACATAAAAGGGGGGAAGTCTCCCCTCTTCTATGTAAACCGACCCTATATGTAACGGAAGGATATCGGAAAGGTAGAAATAACTGCGAGGGAAAACGCCCGCTTTCCGGCAGCTTTTCTCTACCTAAACATAAAAGGGGGGAGGTCTCCCCCCTTCTAAGTAAACCGCGCCTAAAGGTAACGGAAGGATGTCGGAAAGGTAGAAATAACTGCGAGGGAAAACGCCCGCTTTCCGACAGCTTTTCTCTACCTAAACATAGAGTGGGTTATGTAAACCGAGCCAATGTGTAACGGAAGAATATCGGAAAGGTAGAAATAACTGCGAGGGAAAACGCCCGCTTTCCGACAGCTGTTCTCTACCTAAACATAAAAGGGGGGAGGTTTCCCCCCTTCTATGCAAACCGAACCTATATGTAACGGAAGGATATCGGAAAGGTAGAAATAACTGCGAGGGAAAACGCCCGCTTTCCGACAGCTGTTCTCTACCTAAACATAAAAGGGGGGAGGTTTCCCCCCTTCTATGCAAACCGAACCTATATGTAACGGAAGGATATCGGAAAGGTAGAAATAACTGCGAGGGAAAACGCCCGCTTTCCGGCCGCTTTTCAGAACCTAAACATAAAAGGGGGGAGGTCTCCCCTCATCTATGTAAACCGACCCTATATGTAACGGAAGGATATCGGAAAGGTAGAAATAACTGCGAGGGAAAACGCCCGCTTTCCGGCAGCTTTTCAGAACCTAAACATAAAAGGGGGGAGGTCTCCCCTCTTCTATGTAAACCGACCCTATATGTAACGGAAGGATATCGGAAAGGTAGAAATAACTGCGAGGGAAAACGCCCGCTTTCCGACAGCTTTTCAGAACCTAAACATAAAAGGGGGGAGGTCTCCCCTCTTCTATGTAAACCGACCCTATATGTAACGGAAGGATATCGGAAAGGTAGAAATAACTGCGAGGGAAAACGCCCGCTTTCCGGCCGCTTTTCAGAACCTAAACATAAAAGGGGGGAGGTCTCCCCTCTTCTATGTAAACCGAACCTATATGTAACGGAAGGATATCGGAAAGGTAGAAATAACTGCGAGGGAAAACGCCCGCTTTCCGACAGCTTTTCAGAACCTAAACATAAAAGGGGGGAGGTCTCCCCTCTTCTATGTAAACCGAACCTATATGTAACGGAAGGATATCGGAAAGGTAGAAATAACTGCGAGGGAAAACGCCCGCTTTCCGACAGCTTTTCTCTACCTAAACATAAAAGGGGGGAGGTCTCCCCTCTTCTATGTAAACCGACCCTATATGTAACGGAAGGATATCGGAAAGGTAGAAATAACTGCGAGGGAAAACGCCCGCTTTCCGACAGCTGTTCTCTACCTAAACATAAAAGGGGGGGGGGGGTCCCCCCTTCTATGCAAACCGAACCTATATGTAACGGAAGGATATCGGAAAGGTAGAAATAACTGCGAGGGAAAACGCCCGCTTTCCGGCAGCTTTTCTCTACCTAAACATAAAAGGAGGGAGGTCCCCCTCCCTTCTATGTAAACAGAGCCTAAAGGTAACGAGGTCTCCCCTCTTCTATGTAAACCGACCCTATATGTAACGGAAGGATATCGGAAAGGTAGAAATAACTGCGAGGGAAAACGCCCGCTTTCCGACAGCTGTTCTCTACCTAAACATAAAAGGGGGGGGGGGTCCCCCCTTCTATGCAAACCGAACCTATATGTAACGGAAGGATATCGGAAAGGTAGAAATAACTGCGAGGGAAAACGCCCGCTTTCCGACAGCTTTTCAGAACCTAAACATAAAAGGGGGGAGGTCTCCCCTCTTCTATGTAAACCGACCCTATATGTAACGGAAGGATATCGGAAAGGTAGAAATAACTGCGAGGGAAAACGCCCGCTTTCCGACAGCTTTTCTCTACCTAAACATAAAAGGGGGGAGGTCTCCCCTCTTCTATGTAAACCGACCCTATATGTAACGGAAGGATATCGGAAAGGTAGAAATAACTGCGAGGGAAAACGCCCGCTTTCCGACAGCTGTTCTCTACCTAAACATAAAAGGGGGGGGGGGGTCCCCCCTTCTATGCAAACCGAACCTATATGTAACGGAAGGATATCGGAAAGGTAGAAATAACTGCGAGGGAAAACGCCCGCTTTCCGGCCGCTTTTCAGAACCTAAACATAAAAGGGGGGAGGTCTCCCCTCATCTATGTAAACCGACCCTATATGTAACGGAAGGATATCGGAAAGGTAGAAATAACTGCGAGGGAAAACGCCCGCTTTCCGGCAGCTTTTCTCTACCTAAACATAAAAGGGGGGAGGTCTCCCCCCTTCTAAGTAAACCGCGCCTAAAGGTAACGGAAGGATGTCGGAAAGGTAGAAATAACTGCGAGGGAAAACGCCCGCTTTCCGACAGCTTTTCTCTACCTAAACATAGAGTGGGTTATGTAAACCGAGCCAATATGTAACGGAAGAATATCGGAAAGGTAGAAATAACTGCGAGGGAAAACGCCCGCTTTCCGACAGCTTTTCACTACCTAAACATAAAAGGGGGGAGGTCTCCCCCTTCTAAGTAAACCGCGCCTAAAGGTAACGGAAGGATGTCGGAAAGGTAGAAATAACTGCGAGGGAAAACGCCCGCTTTCCGACAGCTTTTCTCTACCTAAATATAGAGTGGGTTATGTAAACCGAGCCTATATGCAACGGAAGATATCGGAAAGGTAGAAATAACTGCGAGGGAAAACGTTCGCTTTCAGACAGCTTTTCTCTACCTAAACATAAAAGGGGGAGGGGAAGATACCTTAGAATAGAACTGCTGTTTTTTGTAAGCTGGAGCATAAACACGGATAAAGGAAGATCAACTAGAAGATAGGTATGGACCTTTTGTCAAATTTTGCTACAAAGTAGACGTACATGCATGGTGCGTTGTTAAAAAAAAAACTTGAGAAATGGCTTAAGCGGGATCGGTGTTTACTGCAAATGGGTGTATCTTAAAGATCGAAGACTGTTTAGGGTATACCAGCTTTTCTCCGAGATTCTAAAAATTTAGGCACTATTAGTCCCCAGGAGAGAATATGTCTGCTTGGAGAATAGATTGGTTACTGATGTACCATAATGTTTCATCTATACGATGTATATAAGGATGCTTAAAGTCCATGGAAAGATATATAGCATGCATTTAATTCATGTTAACGAACGCGGAAAGGTTGCGGAAAGCTCAAATCTTACTTTCAGCGGCATTAACGGCCCCGTAAACTCTGCTGAAATATTTCCCGACCTTTAATTCTTGTTTCCGTCATTCGGGAAGTTTGCTTAAATATTCGATTTCGTGCTGTGCAAATGGACTAGTGAACCAGACGTAATGGAATTAATAGCTGAGAAGTGCTATTAGATCGGTTTATATTCCGGAAATGAGGAGTGCAGCAAATTTTCCAAAACTAGAAAAGTACCGATTTCTGGCAGAAAAACACTTGTTTAAACATTTGGTGTAGAATTTCTAAAATCGATCGGTAAAGACATCCTTTTTTCTCCACTTCTGAAAAATCGAAGATGATTAAGAAATCTGCAGTCTCAGGGGCCCGAACTAATGAAGATTGGGAACAGAAAATGTTAGGATCGATCTAGGAAACGGCTTGGTCTGGTGCAAACGCACCGAGATACAGAAATGCATGGTCATCTGAGAGTACCCGATTCTGTTCTAATTACAGTATCGTTGTCGTTAAAACCGGAAAATGATCAGGTGGTACGGTCGAGTATACTATCGGGTGCTGAAAGATGGTGAGTGCTGTCTCTGATAACTTTTTTCGCGATAGTCACCCTACATCGCTTTTTTTGCTTTAATGTCCTTTTAGCACCCCTACCTCTCCACTAGACGGCGATCACGCTGCGATCTTGCTGCAACCTTGCTGCAACCAAGTTGGATTTGTGTAACCGTTGATTTAATTGGAATATGATGCACGATGTAACAGTATGATTTAAAAGAAAGCAAAACACACAAAATAGTCTTCCTGTCTTTACGCAATTCGTTGAGTAATCTGTCAAATCTTTAATCACAGTGCCGTCGCAGCCACTGGTTGAATATGTGTGTAAGGGAATTAAACATAAGGTGGACAAGTTTTGAAAAGTTCTCATTGCCAGTTAACAGGATCAACTAGTAGGGTACCAAAACACCACCATAATATGCAGCTATCTCTTGTATTCTAATATTATGTGAACCAGCATGTAGTTTGCATCCCAAGCCATATCTGCCATAATCAGATATAAATTAAAAGATAATATGAGATTTTCAGGCGGTTGACAAATTCCCTGAAGAAGTGCAGTCTACGGTCGATTTGAAGTTTACTTTGCGTGTAATTGTCGACATGAATCAAGCTGTCAGACTTTGAATCGACCGAAACGTTACCTGACGCAGTTCGTTCGTTCAGACCCCTGTGGCACATAGGGCAGCGAGTTTCCTTGCTGTTTCAGCAGCAGGGTACATTTGGAGCGGTTGCTAGCCTTTTCCCTTTGACATGCTCGTGGCACATCCCTTAACACTGGGGCCCTATTTTACGTCCCTTCCAAAAGACGACTGCACCCCCAAACGAAATGTCTTGCCCAGCATTGAACCAGGGTCTCTCATTTAACAACTAATTGGAAACAAGAGCTCAATTTTCAGGCTGCTACCAGTTGTGCTATGGGAAGATGCCAAGTAGAGAAAAGCAAAGCCAAAGGCAATGGTGCCACTCTGTGAACAATCTGACCATTAGCAGCTTATTTTGTGTTCAAGACGAGAAGAATGATGAGCACAACGACGGACCCTCCAAACAGCAAGAATGTGAAAAGAGCACATACGACAGAAAATTGTGAATAACCGAAAACACGATCTATGACTTTTCCCTAGACTTAATGATGCAAACATTTTCAAAACTTTCAATTTCATGCACGTACTTTCCACGCTAGTCAAAGGTACGCGTTGCTAATGGTCGATTAGAGCGGTATGGAATTGCACTATAAGTGAGGTAAGTGAAGTGGAAGCACTCTCACGTCCCTGTTGGCGTCTGGCGCTATGCTCCCGTCGCTGGACCTTACAGACCACATGCAAGTTTCAAACACGAACACAGTCAATACAACTCATGGACACAGCCACGGTTGGCCAAGCACGCGCCGACTTCATTTTTTTCCCCACGACATTGCCTCCCGCAGACTTTAATCGCCGAAACGATTCAAGTACACCGCTTTGTAATATATCAATTTCTCGGTATGGTATGATTCATGACTTTGAACCGCCCTCCCTTTAACGACTCACCACATACTGGTTTCACGCCGGCAATACTTCCCGCTAGATACATGTACATCATGTGTGTGTATGTTACAAGGTCTGATTGTTCTTTACGACATCACCCTGTGAGCGGTCGAACATAGGCACAGAGAACAGATAAGAATCGTTCGACTGGAACAAGATACGTAAATAATGCAGGTTATCTCCCAGTATTGGACCACAGAGGTCGATAAGACTAATGCGCCAAGAGGCTAAGTAGTTTGCAGAGGAAACTTTCTGTCACAAAGGTACAAACAGTACATCAATGGGTGGCATAAGAGGGTTCATGTTAAAGTCGATGAGTGTTGACATTGATTAGCAAGTACATGTCCGTTCAATTTCACAAGTATAAAAATTCAGTTCTTGTGGCGCATCAAATACTATGGCATAGAAAAGGTTACGGTACATTTTCACACACGTAGGCGCGGAATTAATCCGTATGGTTCAGGCAGGCGTCTGCGTCATGGATGAGTGTATAACGAGCAACATTATTCCGAACTATTGGCCCCGTACTGGTGTACTGTAATCTATGTTAATATTTTTTACTTAAACTATGTCCTTACAAACGCATACCCTTACCCGGGGTGGTCTTTGGTGACATATATGCGTACCTCTCGCGGTGCTGACATGCCAGCCACAAAACAATCTTCATATGGTTAACCTGTCCTGAACCATACTCAGTTTAAATGTATTGTTTATTCATTCACACAAGTGCAGCAGTTTTAGAACCTACCTAAAAGACATGTTGTATTCACTGGCTGATATATGCCTTGGGATGTAGATTCCCTTCTCCTGCAATAATCAGCTGTTTAGTGTGCCAGTCTGCCAAGCAAGGCCGTCCAAACTACCTCATCGATTCCTGCCAAACTCCATACATTTGGGCACATTGTGGAAAATACAAGTTTATCGTGACTGCTTTATCCGTTTAGTGTCTTTTACAGCGGGCCCATTTTCTCATCCCGAAACCTCTTGAAGGGTTAAACCCTATCACGACTTTCCATTACATACCGATCGACTGGATGTTCAGAATTATTGCTCTGGAATTCCTGCCCTCGGAAAACTGACTCCTATTCATTATAACCACTTTATGAAACAGCTAACGTTAGGCAGACTGCTGTGTATTAGCCTATCCGTTAGACGTGTAATTTCCCGACGGATTCCGCACCCTTGGCGTTGCCGTCCCCGGCGTGGTGACATTTGGATAAGTAATGATGATGTTAGTTGAAAGCAGGGCCTTCAACATCGACCATTCATAGAATATGCCGACTTCGTGTTCAAGGAATTCGAGGTGAAGTCCCAGGTGAAAATGGGTTCCTCTTTGTAATTCTACCAAATTTTGTAGCCTTGTATTGCATTGTGATGTAGTGGGAAGGGATGTAGTTGAGGAAAGTGCTTACAGATTCCAAAAATTCATTTATAGAATATGCCCTCTTGGTGGTCACAGGTGAAAATTGGTTCCTCTTTTTGATTTTGTAGAAGTACATAGCTCTATTTTGCATCTTGGTTTAGTGGAAAAAGCTGACATTGAGGAAAGTGCTTACAAATTCCATTAATCCTGCTTAATTAAAAGTTAAGTAATTACAAGTGATGCTCAAAACAAATGTATTGAAGTGCAGCTCTTCATATATCATATCATAACACATATATGTTTCAGACACGTTCAAGAGGTACCCTGCGTGAAAAAAGTTCATTATAGATTATTTCTCCGCCTTTGATCCAAACAGAGACATCTAAGTAATGATACTGGCTAATAATCTATGGTGTTGTCACAGGGATCAAGCAAGGTTAAGAGCCTTAGTTGACCTTCGTCCCGTAAATGCACATGTAAATTAGTGAAGGAGGCGACGAAGGTCCCTTAGGTCAGAAGGGAGAAGTTAATCTCCAAAAAGGCTTGAAACATCATCAACCTCTTTGTGTAGGTTGAAAGACCCAGCTACTTGTTTTAACTACGTAACTTTAAAACTTGTGTGATGCTAGCACTTCGTTGGTATCCCCCTCCACATTTCTTCATAATGAGGTTCACTGATCTCTGACTTTTGTCATAAATCTACTAAGGCTAAAGGTCCCCTACTGCCGAAAACTACCCGACTTGATTGATGGCACTCCCCAGAGGCTATCTCAGCAGAGTACGGAGTGACTGATTTGGTAGATCATCGGGGCCCAAAACTCAGAGAGCTAGAAATGTGCTATGCTGCCATCTGATTTTCAGCATCAGCATCATAATCATTCATCAGAAATATCTGCAAATTCTTCTGACACTGTTAAGTAGCAAATGGTAACAAGCGATCGCACTTGTTCATGCAAATCGTCGGAAGTTGTACGCTTGGAGAGTCTACATTGATGACAGTTAGACAGTGATAACAATCATGTATGTAATAAATGTAACGAAGGTATCAAGCTAACTTTGATTCCACAGTCGATTAATGAGTGTGTGTCATAGAAAGAGCTGCTGATACGGCAAAGCTTAGAGTGCTGATATTGCGTTCTGAGATGCATGTCTCGCTGTTGAACATAACGTGACCTCATCATGGGTCCCCCTATAGAAGGCGTCACCTAAGAGTTTCCTTGAACTCTGGTCTAATCTATTGAGCTCCTGATAGACCCAAATCCTTCATCGCACAAGCTGATATTGCTTTCACGCCCTCTTATTGTATTTCCAATCAATACCAACCTAATACTCGTATTTTTCCGGTCTTGTAACCGCGTATTTTTATAGATTAAATCTTAGGATCTGTTTCATCAGGACCAAGTATTCCAATATCGGTAACAGACTTACATTTCTAATCAGTTGGGAGCACCGCCACCACATCCTTTGTTCACTTTTATCATAAGAGTGTGCGAATAAACAAATGCACAGAGGTATTTGAACATATTCTGAGAACTGCTAACTGTATATACGGTCATGTGCATCAACACCATCATGTGCATCAACATCGGCATCTAAAATAGGAACATTATCATCAACGCTGTATCAAAGAGTCACCACTACCACAATCTTTGGATCTTATCAGCATAAGAGTGTTTGCTTCTTATCAGCAAAAAGCAAATGCACACAGGTATTTGAACAATCATACTAACGGAAAACTGTCGGGTCATATGCATCAACACCACCATGAACATCGGCAAAAAAACAAAGGAAATCATCATCAACACAATATCAGAATCGACATAAACAATAAACAAAAGTATCAGCTGCTTCGCTATGTGTGCTACCTGTGACCCTAAGGAAAACAAGAAATCGAAAGTTATTAAGTGAGTAACAGGCTCGGATGTTCTAATCTATTAAGGTGGTAGACAGGAAATATCGTCATCGATTAGGAGAATAGATCGGTCTGGAGACTAATGACCAGGAAGCGAGGTGCTTATAACCCTGAACGGGTGTAGGAATGGTCGTGATATCCCAGCCCAGACGACATGAATGTGTCGCACCATACAATTCATACGGCAGCCGCAGTAAGCCAGCTGTTGAATTAGCTCTCAATGATTGTATGCATTGCATAATGCAATGGTAGAAATTAACACTTTAAGTGGTTTGAAGAAGCGATTTCTAGAAAGTTGATAACTCGGGAAATTACGTATGCTTTGCAATTGTAAATCCTGTCGTCTTCAAATTCTGGACACCCTGCAACCTGCTTTGTATGATCTTGAAAAGGATTCATTCAGAAAGATAAGGAGGTTTTGAAGGCTGAAGTTTAAGGAAATCTCCTGTCATCCTTCTTCTTCTGAACCTTCCAACTTTCTAAGTTACATTTATCGTTCATGACAAGTCTCCCAACGAAGATTGAAAGGACCACCGCACTGCGAACCTCCCTATCATTGCCCCCGTGATGCATCAACCTGGGTGGTGACATCATGAAGGGCCCGGCTAAGGTCAAATGTCTCGCAATGTCTCATCCCACTTCTTCTCACCGAGGCCTTCAACAAAGCAGTCACCATTCATTATAACCTTACGGTAATGCTGTATGTGGAGGTCATGATGTCGCCCTTTGCAGCATCCTCAAGAAATGGCCATTGCCAGGACCACCAAACTCTGGTCAGAACGCATTTGACCAAGCGTTTGATTAATCGTCTAGCTGTACGTAGAGGTCAATGAAGATCAGTGGGCAGTTCACCCACCAATTGTGATTTGAGATTTTAAAGATATTGATTAGCCATGGGCCACAGGGGGCTCCTGCGGCGATTGGAGTGGTGGGATTTATGGCGTTGGTATGGTGAACACAAAAGCGATTATTTACTCATTACCGTAGCAGAAACATTGTACACCACGGATCTATCATCGTTGCTTTCCAATGAAACAACTAATGCCAATCAAAACGTGATGATAACCCTTTAACCCTCGTGGTCAAGCCGTTGTATATCTTAGAATGGCTGTAACTTATCAACATCTTAAAGATAAATGATCCTCGAATCAAAAAGGTCTGGTGATTCTCTAAGCTGCTGATACATTCTGGAGAAAGAGAACTCCGTGGCTTTCGCAGGCTTATTATACTTATCTGAGTGACAGCGAAGCACAAAACATACAGAATACATGACACAACATTGCCACAGTGTACTATAAGGATATAAATGATCACTGCTGTCATGTCACAGATGCAAAGATGTGGTAGCGAAACTAGGCACAGAATAAAAACTGTATATATCAAGGCATACCTTTACATGACAGTTGATTGAATCCAGGTAGCTTCGGTATCTTTAAATCATCCTTTCGTCAAACTGTCAAAGACTGTCCATCATGGTGAGAGTATGTCAGTATGATGGTGCAACAATGAACGACAATACAGCCTTGACTGCATCCCGGCGGCTGTGCTCGCCCGTCTGGCTTGAGTGGCAGCAGCGTGCGGAATCCTAATCACCGGCGGGTTGGAGCTCACGCGTCCCGGTATGTCAGATGTCAAGGGATTGGGCTTTCCAAACCAATGAAGATCGTCCGTGTGTCAAATTGTTTGTCCTCTAGACGTCCAAACTCTCTCTTTATCAACCACGTAAAACGGCTTCTGAATGCAACAGAATTTGGTAGTTTCAACTTCAAATGCGTATGTTGGTCTTATAGTGCCCAGAACTGTTTTTGTTTAATAAGTGCAGTGAGCAATAAGAGAGTTGAAAAACGTGAGTAGAATACCTGGAGGATGTCATTTAGAAGTTGAGCACGAACCCCGTCATTTTCTGGGAAAGTCCACCTAATCGTTGAATGAATCACAGCATCAACCAATGGTTTACAGCATCACTATGACGTCCTAGCGATGATGAAATCAGCTTGTTAATGTCTACAAAGTACATCAGACTCTTACCGCAGGTAGCAATTAAGACGCTATCTTTCCAAATGTAAAATCAGAAATCTTCCAAAACCAACGAGCTTTTGGTACGAGAATAAAAAAAATAAGCAGAAAGCTATTGGAAATGGTTTCTGTCCAGAGTAATGATTAACATCTCCAAAACTACCTGTAATAGTATATCAACACTACATATTAGTTGTTAGAATTTGGAACTCTTAACGCGTTGAAGTACGATAACATGTTTTGTATTTTGCATTAAGATTTTGTCGGGCAAATTTTGGAAACTTTGTATCTAACTTGTTTCACAGTACGCATGCAAGAATTAAACGATTGGTTGGAAGACCATCGAGCAAGTAACATTTTACTACTCCTCGCGCACAGCGATATAAAAACCTGTATCGAGAAGGTTCTATACAAATAAAGAAGAAAGTAGTTAAAAGCGCTACAGTGCTTATTTCAAAGGCACTGTCTGAGATGTTAAAGAACAGTTTCTGCCATTTTGAGTAGCAATCGTTTGTATTCAAGTTGGGTACAAATGGACTGGAGTGTAACGTAACACACAAAAGTGCTGTGTGGCAAATAGACATCTAGAGATCGTTCCAAATTTCTGCAGGACTGCATTAACCTCTTGATAAGATTAGATAGGACGAAGATTAACACACTCTTCCGCAAGCGGGGATGCTCAAGGTCAATAGAGCTCTTCGTTCTGAGAGAGGAAAATGCGCGGGTGGCTCTGTTTAGTTGCTCGTAATTTGTCTTCATCAATTTTGGAGTAGACTTGAGTTACCTAGCTGAGGTTACGAGTGGGCTTCGGCTTAGTAGATGTACAATCGATACAGTCTTTCAGTACATGTAACATCTACATCATCAATATTTCAAAACTGTTCAGCCCCGCGCCATACAAATTAGAGTTTCCGCCACACATATTAAAACTGTGATTTGTCTTGTATCTAAGTGGGAAGCCGGCCAAGTACACTGATGTTGTGAATGCAAAAGTTGCAACATATACTTAGCGTGATAGGTGAAGGTACACGTAGGATCTCACTGTTATGGTATAACCAATGTGGCGTCGAATGACCGAAGGGCAAGGCTAGCGGACTCTAGATCGAGGGGTCACGAGTTCGATTCCTGGCGGCTAGACATTGTGTCATTTAACACGACTTTCCTGACTCCACCCAGGTGTAAACATGGGTACCTGACTTCGGTTGGGAAGGTGAAAGATGGTGGAAGGAGATGAAGAAAGGGATTTGCTCCACTTTCCAATTCAGTGAATTACAATCCACTGCCTTTACGGCCTTTCAAAGGCAATGGGACTACCTTTTTTCTCTCGCCAGAAGCAACTTGTAGATAAGTATGATCCTTTAGCACATCAGAGAGCCGTTACCTTGACATTGATACTCCAGCAGATTTAGATGAACTACAGTCAGCACGTTTCCGATTGAACTCACTAATGGTTCACGCCGCTCAACCAACAACCAATATCGATCCACAAAGGCCCGCGTTACTAATCATATCAACCCTCCAGACAGATCATACACACGGATCTCTCGGGAACTGCCGGCACTGAGACAGTCACCCGAGGTGGTCACCGCAGGCTTGTGGGTGGATGATAATGGTCAGTCGACTATAACAAGGTTCATAGAAACACACCGGCTTATTTCTCCTTTTTAACCACATATGCCGTTATGACTAGGGATGTCTGCAACATTAAAGATAAACAACCCTATAGCCATGATGTGAAGTGAGGCATGCCTTGATACAAAATGTTCAGAGGAACATAACCATGAGTGGTAATGGACGCGTTCTTGTGTAGACGAGGAAAATTCAATTACATATAAATGCCAGAGCAGTGCTAGCGCTTACTACCTGCTTTTATTACTGACATATAGAAGATCTACAAGCCACGGACAAGGCACAACGATGGCGATATGTTAATAATAGATTGAACATGTGCAGGCTCTTATATTATTGGACCATACTTCAGTGAAAATTGAATCATAACAAACCATACCGTAACATTACCTGGCTGCCATATGCCTATCTACCACCTAAAAATGAGGCAAATTGCTTCATCTAGTATGAATCTCTCCACCATTTTATCGAATTCCACTTAAGAAATCCAGAATATGTACACATGTGTTTTCACATAGAGCGACTGAATCCTTAGATGTAGCCGCGGTTACTTAATGAGTTATAGATTTCAAAGTAACGTCAAAGTTGTCCATACATGGTTTGATCCTAGATGATGAACTCTTTTCCCGAGACAAACATGCCTCGGGCTTAAGACGTTTTAAGGCTTTCTGAAGTAAATCGGAGTTGCTGAAACTCTGCAGAAATGAGATTAGAAACGAAAGTGTCTTTGACGTTGCGGGATACAGTAACCAGATGGGTTCAAGTTTAGAACGGCATAATTTCAGCTGCACGGAACAGATGGATTGCATATAAAACGTCTAACGTTCATATTACGGGGTTTCATTATTTGTTCGACAAATAATGGGTTATTTCTATAATGTATCAAGCGCAACAGTTATTCCCGTCACAGAAACAGTGTCGCACCGTGATCTAAGCGGAAGGTGTATTTTATCATCATTATATGAACAATTAGGGTCTGGTTAACTTCATTATAACAGTCAGGCAGAGGGATGATTTTAATAGTTTTCGCTGCTGGAAACGTGATGCAAGCTATTACATATACAGTTGAATCCAGCTTTTTGCATTACTGTTAGTAGCATATTTCGGGGATATGCATAAAATTCTGAAAACCAAAACCGTTTCCCATTCACTCCATTAGAAATAAAATGGCATAATTGCATTTGCCATGTTTACATACTCCTGCTATTTGCATAAAACAATGCCAATGGCAACTAGAAAACTGGTTGAACATGTCAAAGTCACTAACTCTTATAGATTGTATGCAAATGTCATTCAAGTCTAAATCGAGTATTGATAGTTCTATGGTAAGAAAACTCCATAGGAACTGTTGTTGTCCTTTGTATTTTGAAAAAGCTCTAGCCATTGTCATTTGCTGTGATAGGATACAGAAGAATAGAATTGCCATTTTTTGCTTAATTTGCCATCCTTTGCACTCAACATGTGTATATAAACTTATGATATGCTTATGAATTCCATATGTTACATTTTGTATAACTGGGAGTGAGTGAACTTGACACAAAGTGTCTATGTTTCCTTAAAGTGCCGTCCTAGTAACCACAGCAACCCCCTCCCCCCTCAGTGCTGCTCATTTTGTCCCCTAGGGTTAATGGACTACTCCTCATTATTGCATAAAATACACTGACAAATCAGTTATGCAAATAAGCGAATTCTACTGTAACTCAATTTTCATGAAACCTTTCATCGCTACTGTATTTCTATAATCCGAACTCACGAGAATCAATGGAAGATGGATACTGATGAAAGAAATTGTAATAATGCACGAGTTTCTTTCACTATGGCTAATCTGTAAGTGAGGCAATGTATTCCTGTATTAAATTTGTGTCATCAGTCGCAGTTCTTGCAAAAAATACTACTCTCCAAGCAAAGGTTAGACTCTGGCTTGTTTGCGACGATTTTTTGTGGGCCGGCATACAATGAGAGAAGCTGACAAAATAGAAAGCCCGAAAAAAACAGAAAAAAGCCTTAGAAACTATGTCAGAAACAAGCCGAAGCCTAACCTCTGCATGGAGAGTAAGGCAATACTATGTGATTGCCGAAAGTCTGTTGATATGCTGGAATGAAAATCAAAGCTGGTGTGTTACGCCGAAGGACGGTTATACCGGCTGTGTAGATACGTATACAGATACAGAATATGTGTGAACATGAGAAAATCACTCCCGACCAAACCCTACTGCTGGTAAATCCCGCACTTTTAGTGCTATTTTCCGCCTGGCTGAGTAAGTATTGAACCATCCTCTTTTCCGTTTTGAGTAGAGTACACGTTTATTGCCCCACATGGGAGGATCTGTAAAAGGTTTTTCCTCGTGGCTTTTAGACTCAAACAATTCCATAACCATTCCATGTTCAGCGATTCGGAAGACAAAAGAAAAGTTGTCCAGCTGACACCTAATACTTCATCAAATCCAGCAAATATGTCTACACAAAGGTATACCTCAGGAATAGAAATAGATCAATTACTTATTTCTTATCAAAGGTCTTAGACATAGCGCGTGTGTTTCTTGGTCTTATCAATTTACAATGGCGTCGCGACGCTTCAACATTGTACTGAAGAAACGAAGCCCAGATAGCACCTTGTCTGGATGCATGTTCCTGGTCCCACTAACTTGCATCCTTCCCAAACTAAGAAGCACTCTGCCGCCCCTACATTTCGTGTGAGACCGTTTCCTGGCAGAATGAAAAGCATCGATGTCTCTATACTTCTCGAACGTTTTTACAAATCCCCATTTAAAAATCCGCATCCTCCCGATTAAACAAAGCGATCTAATTAAATGTCGGTGGCCCCAGCGATGGTTAACTTTGACGTCTCCATCATGACGACGCAGTTAACGTTATTTCGGGGACTGTATACTGCATGATGAAGTTGTTGACGAATACGTGAAAAAAATCTTCAGATACTGAAAGTAGCCATAGCTATATAGGACTTCACAATGCAGGGGCAATTGCTGAAGAACCTTTTACTAGTTTGTAGTCACTTTGTACTAAATGGAAGGACGTAACCATGACCCAGGGAATGCATCCACCCTTAGTTAGTTCGCTCTTACCATTTAGGAACTCTGCCCAAGTCGATGACTTACGTAAGCCAGTATTGACCTTTCCTAGTAAACATGGCTCCAGTAACTATGAAACATTAACAAAATTCCAACTGTCAAAATCCACAAAATTGTGGAACCAAAACAGATATCGTGTTGCCAGCGTCTCACTTGTTCTGTCGACGTTGCGTTTAGTAATGGCCTTTCTAATAACAGACATTATGAGAGATTGAAGGTTACAACATGATGTTGCAGGCACAATTATTCATTGGTCTGCATCATGTCAAGAAATGTTTGCATTTTGACGTCACGCTGGGATGCCAAGGTGTCTCTGCAGAATTCGTTAGTGTGTTCGGTGAAAGAACGACCTTACTTACCATATTCAACGGAAGGTTTGAGCCTTAGCTGGGTTATACTGACAGAAACTGCAAAACTGCAACACGAATAGGTTCCAGTGAGCTAACAGCACAATTTTGTACAACCGCGAAACACCGGCCACCCACCGATCATTGATGACCTTCTTCCCACCGGAAATTTCCGCGGAAAATGTATTCGCCTATGAGGGAGGTTTAGAAAGTTTTTTTCCACTAAAATGTTTGGGATCAGAGTGTGTTTCCTCCGAGCGTCAATCCGGTCCTTTCAAATACTTTGGAGAGCCTTTGGGGAAAAGCAAGTCTTGCACAGTTATCGCGTTGGGGATAGCATTCGCCTCGCACGGCGTTATATTACCGTAACTGGCGCGGGCCACCCAGGTAAAGGAAAACTAAGAGGGCGGTTCGGAACGATATGAAGTGGATTTTCACTCAAATTGTACTGGGGGCACTGGAACTATTACCGCACAGACTATGCAGCGAAGTTACAAATAGGACTATTGGATTATATGATACAGGGGATAATTGCATCAGTGATCCAGGGTCCACCTTTCCCCTGCATCTGCACTGAACGATCAGCTGCAGCAAATGTAAAATTACAGGAAACTTGACTCGAAAGTGTACAATAACAATCACATTTAAGAAAGTAAAACAGTTCAGGTCTGGAATTATGACGGTTTTCTGTTCAATCCATCTCCGTGTGATCCCTGGAAGTCGTCAATCTGAGTAGCAATATCCCAGGGGCACATTGTACATCAAGATAAAAGAGATTATCTTTACGACTCTCCTTTTAAAATGGCAGTTTGATAATTATATAGTACAGGTTATCCCACTGAATAAGGTCACTGATGGAAAAACTAGTCCACTAGTCGCGATACGTTTCAAACATTTCTACTGTGTAATAAAAAAGACACATATTTCCATTGCTAAGAGTATTTGTTAGGTGTTTTAAACGCATTTTTCTAATCCTTGCGAAAAAAAAATTGGCATACAGGTTGTTGCTGCATGCACTACATACTTAATGTATTCTTTTTCAACGGCTTCAAAAGAGTGATTTATTCTTATCACCATTGTTCACGCAGGTGCAATGGCCATTGGCAATATCAGCGGGGAGGGGCACGTACGCCTCTGTCTGAGTTTAAGGTCTCATTCATGAGTTTTTTCGCCCCATAGGATTACATGTTATAATACGTGTTTTACATGGGCGCGGTCGTAATGAAGATATAAAAAATGTGCCAATGTTTTTCATTCCATGTTGAGAACATTAACCCTAGATTATGTAAAAAAATTGACAACATTTTCACTACATACAATCTCTTTTTATAGCAATTACAAACTGCACTTGGCTACACCCCCACAAAGCCACTTTCCAGCTGTAAGCGCCGGACCGATTCACACACAATGCCCGGCCTGTGTACGTCCGACCTCGCGCGCGGCTGCCGAACTTTGCCTGCTAATTTCTTCAGATACAAACAAGCTTTCATCATTTTGACGCTTGAGATAGGTTGGCCTAGCCAAAAGGGAATTTCCCACCGATATACACACACGTTCATGCAGCCGTTCATTTTTTGGGGCCACGTACTCTTTTAGCATACCCACTCGGAGTAATACAGAAATGAGACCTTAAGCAATACATTCTTTATTATCACCTCAAGCAATCTTATACATTAGTATCTCCAAATAAGCCTGGGTGTTTTGGGCACCTTAAGCGGTAAGCAGTTATTACTTCCTAAGGCCAATATGAAGTGTCGAGCAAAGCCTATAATCCATTATACTCACAGGGAGGTGGGGGGAAATATTGGCGAAGTAGCCTGATCGAAACCTTGGCACTACAAGCCGATGTCTACAGCGTATCGTCTTGGTTTTGGTAGGATTTAAAGCCTCTTATGTTTGCAAGGATTTGTATTTTCCAGTCTACAAATGCTCGGGTGTCCTCACCAGGGTCAATAAATGAGATAGACTTAGAAGGTAAAATGTTAACCTTGCTACGTCGCACTTCTATTGGCGCCCGTTCTCTTGTCCATAAAAATGAACATGGCATTTAATATTACTTATATATAACCATACTGTGTTTTATATATTGATTTGTAGCAGTTTATTCGTTCGTCCCAAACATTGTAGCTCGCAGCACCGTTTCTGAATTTCAGCCAAGGGAACAATTCTCTCGTCTGATATAGTTACATTATTATAACAGGCGAGGAAATAACTCATGCATCACATAGAAGGTAATGGTCCGGAAACATAGAATGCGCATAATTTCAAGAATAATTTCACACCACTTTTTGTTGGTAGTATCTTATACTTGCTCCGAGACCTGCATGAAATATCGGCTGTAGAATAATTGTACACGTGCCCTGTGAGTGTGTAATGTAAGTTAATGTGTATGTGCTGATAATCCTCTTTTGCAAGTTCATGTCAATGGCAATAATCATTCTTCCTTCACCCCAGATGAACTTGAACCATGTGTCCATTAATCTTTATCCTGTGGTCAGAAAAGTCTGGTAGTAAAAAGATAGTTCATTTGACCGCTGGTGTCAGAGTTTCCTTTGAATCGTCACGTGGGTAATAAAGAAACAAAGGGTAAAATCTGTCTTCCGGGAGGTACAATCGTTACTGGGACCTTGCCTGTCCAACATTGATTGGTTTTATTTAACCTTCGGCTGTTGCGGACCTCCAGGTGAGTTACCGAAAATCCATTACGGAGAAATGCCTACCGGTACTCTCAGTCCCTCCGATCCAATCCAACTTTCGGTCAAACAAAACCAATTAATTCTCCTGCGGCTCACCTGTTGGAGATTTAAGTGCCTTAACTCTCGGCGATTGTGCTGATAAAGTTACGGCAGCAGTAAGTCATGATCAAAGGGCCCCTTAACATCCCACCCACGGTGCAGAACGAAATATGTAAAGGTAGTCCCATAGACCTTTTAAGGCCGCAGGGGCAGTGGGTTGTTATCCAGCCTTCCAGCCGCCTCCCCAACCGAAGTCAGGTACCCTCCTTTATACCTGGGTGGAGTTAGGAAAGTCGTGTAAAGTGCCTTCCCAAGTGCACGGCATCGGTGGCATGTAACGGGATTCGAACCCGGTGTCTCTTGGTTCTGGGCCAAACATCCCAACCGTAACGCCAACATGACGCCACAGAAGCGAAAGATGTCGGCTGAACAAAATGTTTCACAATCAAGAGGTATTTACTTGAATCTTCTGCCTGTAGGGTGCAAAAGATTATTTGGTCAAACCGTCCGTACATCAAGACGGTACTTGACTTGCTTGACGACAAATTTTCCTATAAATTCGGTTCTAAACATTATCATCAATTTTACATTGTTGGCTGAGAAGGAAACACTTGATATGAAAACTCTTTTTCTCTAAATCGTGTCATTGATATTGAATTACTATAAAAGGCCAAGATACATTGTTCCTTTTACCCTCTCAAGTTCATACCTAAGCTTCTCTACCGTACCCAAGATCAAAACCCCTTCATCACTCTGTAGGGACGAAAGAATTACCCATGGTGATAATGCACGGAGCCTTAACAGATAGGAATGTATGGGGATCATTTGTATCGACTAAAGGACGGTAATAGCTTTTATTGATCAATTCTCCCAAGTGTAATTCCCTCCCCCATGGTGAATCATGTGCGGCCCCATGGGCAGACCGTGCGGGTACATGGTATTCATCTTGTGTAGAGACTGACTTCCATGGTAATCTAGACCATTATCTAAATGATTTAATGAACTACTACCTCCCAGTTCCACCACCCCACTGCTATTCACAGCCACCCTGTGTCTTCATCTGATGCAACTGGTGCGCCAAAGGGTAGCTTTAAAGAATGCTTGCAGCTAGATGTGCAAAGGGTAACGTAACATGACCAGTTTACGTCCGATTTTTTCAAAAAGTTATTTATTCTAAAACCGCGTGGACAGAGCTAAATGTTTAACCCATGGGTAGAAATATCAGCTCTTCTAACAAGAAAATGCATGGTCTGTAAGTTTTTCTCCGCCTGTTTAACGCCGTGCGAGCATGTATTTATACTGGGGTATATGGTGTACAATTGAGCTAGGCTTACCCTTTATCGTCCACCTCCGTATTTTCCCTTCTAGCGCTATGCTTGAAGAACATAGACCGGAAAAAATGCACAGTAACTGTCGAAAGTAGTCTACAGACAAATGACAGTAAAGTCACTATGTTTGTCCTTCCGCTTGCCCGTAGCGATGGAACAAAACGATTTTTGTATTGTGAATTTCCCCGAAATCAGCAGCACGTGGCGTTCACGTGATAAACGCATGGCTATGATGTTATGCCGTACAAAAATGTATCATCTGAGCGGGGGTCGCTAGGTTGTATCAAACCTTCCTAAAACTGGCAAGAGTTTCAAACCTCGAATCACCATGGATAGTCTGCATATCAAAGAAAGGTCTAACGTCAGCTACGTTTTAAAGATACTAGATATCGAGTAAGTTAGAAAAACATGATGGAATACGCGGTGTCGAATTACATATGAAATGCGTCATGCATGACGCTTCCGTGCAACTTGGTGTTACTGGTTCAGGAGTTTATTCTGTTATGTCGCTGGACGTAAACCCTTTTAAATGTTTTGTATAAAAGAGAGAGATGGCTGAGGATCATACTTATGAGGTTCTTTGTTTCTCATGGGAACAGGCTTTGGCATAATACACCGCGACATGTGCACATGACCAAATCTGGACGTTAACTACTCCTGCACGTAAATAGGGCATGTTACGTTAGGTGTGGCGGGTCGTTCAAGGTAATATAAACTGCTGTTGCTGAGCCGCGTGCCTACGAAGCTGGTGTGTTACACCGAAGGGCGATAATACCGGCTACAGAGGTTTTGTTACTTTACTCATATGTTGGACCTAACTGATTACCAATGTGCCAAAGCATGAAGCTAAGACATATGTATTCAAAGGTCCCACCCAGGCGTTCTCGTTATGCTGTGCATCTATATACAAACATACATATTACGTAAAAACATACATGCGTACAAATGCTGCCCAAAACATTACCTTATTCACCAAAGTAGCTAAACAATTCATTAAGGTCTTCCTCTGGTACTGTTCAAATGAAACAGCTGCTCTTGCCTTTGAAATGGTGGAAAATAATTTCATATACTCACAAAATGTGAAGAACATTTCCAAGGCACGTGTTTGAGTATAAATACTATCAAGTTGTATTGCTAGCTTTCTCCATAGTTTCGATGTGTCTGAAATTTGTTGCAATTTTCCTGTATCATCTAAAGACATGTGTCGTATCATACAGTCTTCTATGTAGCTTCCACATGAAGTTGCAAGTCAGCACTTTTGCGTAAAGGCAGCAATATATATGCTAATGTCTGAAGACTCATAACCAGTTACTAAAGGAGTTCTGTTTGGTTTCTGAGTTCGTTCTATGGGGAGGCAGCAGGAACATGGACAATCTATTTTGTTATATGAATATACAATATTATCAATACTCTGGCAAGATCTAGACATGAAGACTTTCCCGAATCAAAACAAATTACCATACTAAAATCTAGAATTCCTTGGTTTACATTGCAGAGAGGAGACTTTAAAAAGTTACAAGTTCCTTTGTTATCTCGACTTTTTTTTCATCCAGAGAAAACTCAGCTTAAAAGTGGTTCAAAACATTCTCCAAGCATGCAGAGCCGGTTTCGGTCGAGAGGGCTAGTTCTAAGTGGCCGCAATTTTTAACGTTTCATTAAAAGTCGCGGAAACGTAAAAAAAAACGCAGGAATTTCTACAGAAAACTTTTATTGGAGAATAGTTTCAAATAATCTTGCATGTGGCGGTGACCTAACTCAGGACAGCCCAAATAAGTTCGACAGATTCACCAGTATACAAAAGTTACTCTTCTAAAAGAAGTTGAATGTCTTGATGTTCTCCTGTTTAAGTATGTGGTTAAGGACATTCTCCAAGTGCATGGAATCATTGTCAAAGTTATGTGGTAATTGTGGTGACAATACTTTGATATTCTGGTGAAACAAATAGTACGATTATATCGAGGCCGTTTGATAGAGCAGAGCTTGGTGGACAAGATTGTGACTTTCTTACCATATGCCCGGTTTTCTGTCGGCATTCTCCACCAATGGTGGTTGGAGTTGGTTGAGAGTGGTGAGTTGAGAGTTGGTGGAGAGTGCTGACAGAAAACGGGGCATATGATAAAAGGTCACAATCTTCTCCACCAACCTTTGGTAATTGGAGAGTAACCTCAGACGAACTTCAGATCTATTGATATTGAGTGCACTATACAGCACAAAATGGTGACCGTTGCAAATTATTTGTCAAACTGACGTAGAAGTCAGGTGCTCAGTTATTTTTGTCAAAATATTTTCTCAAACTCATAATATGCATTGATTGAATTTTTCTATGAACAAAATCTGTCATTTATTCCTAACTCCATGTATGACAGCCATATTGAAAAAACATCTTGTCTTATTTCAGATTCAGTTTCTTTTGAATGGATGCAGAGACAGTGTTTTGCATACTCCGGTAGATACACTGTCATCATAGTTGGCTTTTCCAAAATTTTGCATGGAGTGTGCTTGATATAATAATGCACATTAGGTACCAAATGGTCGAAGGCGTCGCCAGACAGACGCGACGTTGTGGGGGTATCACCGGAAGCGTGCCATTAAAAGTTCTCACTGGAACAAAATGGCTTAAAAGATTTACCAAGCTGCGACAATGGTGCTAAACAGGGGATTATGTGGCTCATGTGCTCAATAGTGCTGAATAGAGGACGTGCAAAGATTGAGTCCAATAATCTCAACAAGTGCTGGTCCATTGCCTCCTTCTTTAGAATGTAATTCACTTAAATCTTATGATGGATCACTGCCATACTTAAATAGGAAGCGGAAAGTGAGGATCCTTAGGTAGGTAAGGATGGGAGTTGTAGTCAAAGAGGGTGACTAAAATATTCCAATTTAAGTTTACAGAAGGGAAGAAGGGAGGGACTAATGGGTTTATAGTAGGGAGGGGGAGTTAATACCAAATACCACTTTAGCCCCAATTTCCTGATGCAACAAGATGTTCTAAGCACTCCTATGTAATTATTTTGAAATTTTCATCCAAAAACCCCCTCCTACCCCGAAAATTACTTTTTGTACCCTGAAAATGTGTGTTTTTAGCCAACATACAAAGCTTATCAACTTATGATGTCGTATAACGTAGAAATATGTTCATGATGGTCCATTTAATGGTGTTTCATGTGGTATGCCATACCGTAAGAGTACTTTGTCAATATTATATTGGTCATATTATAGGTCAAAGGTCACCAAAACGGTAAGAAATGCCTATTTTGGCAAAATTTCACAATATTCTCACATTTTGTGAAGTTCAATGTAAAAAACAGATGTTTGTTATGGACCCTTTGACTTACCTGTGGCATCTCATGCCATAAAGGTACTCTGCATTATAAAGAAAATTGTATATCAAGGTCAAATTGTAGGTTAAAGGCCACTAAATGTTCCAGAATCACATGAACCGTCCGTTTCCGATATTTTCTCGCAAATAATATTCATGATGTTGGGGGTATTTTCGTCTATTCAGAATCATGTGGGAAGTTAGTAGGCACAACTTACTATGGTCACTATAAATACGAGAGTCAAGGTCACATTCGAATCAAGGTCATTCACAATACGAAAGGCCATAGCAACCCACTGAAGTTATCTCAACGCATCAAGCCATGGGATTGCATTGTTTCACTGTTCTGTGCCAAAATTTTACAGCTTCCCAACTTTTTGGTCTTGTACAATGTACAAATATATTCATGATAGATCATTCAAATTATTTTTGTATGTGTCATATCGTATGAGTTTGTTGAATCTTAAAATCTAACGTCAAAGCCATATTGTAGATCGTAGGTCATCAAAATGCCCATTACCTTTTTTTGTCAAAAAAATCCCACGTTTGGTATAATCTGTCCCAAGTGCTTTGCTATCTGGTTGCCTTGTGGGGTTTCCCGGGGCCTTTGCGACCGTCAAAGCCACATCACATTAGGGACAAAATATTTGCAACATAAGGGTCAGCCATTCCCGCCCAAATGTGTCATTCTAATTGGGGGCAAATTCTAATAACATATACAAATTGCAGTATTGTGTTTTTAATGTGATGTGGCTTTGACTAAGTGGCGAAACTTGCATTCACCATAGTTGAAGTTTGGCAGGCCCAGCACTAATAAGGTCAAAAGATAAGAAGAAACTTGAAGGGGGGCGACCACTGGTTGTTCTGCAACAAGAACAATTGGGGACGAACACATTGGCTGCAGAAATTAGGCCCTTCACATCAGCTTCCTCGCCAATATGAATCGGTCACAGTCCAAAAGAAGTGAGAAATGGAATTTAAACTGTCATTAATCTTCATTAATCTGTGGTGAAATGGAAAAACTGTTGGGCAATTTTCTATGAGAACAAATCGGGAAGGGAGTCCCAAGAAAACATCGGGGACTGAAAGGAAATGCAATTTTTGTATTGGGGGAAGAGGAAATGAAATTCTTGCATTCTATATGGAATGGCCCCAATGGTCACTGTAAGGAAAATGTCTATAGGAAGTGGGAGCGATCAATGAAACAAAAAATGTGAGGCAAAATGATTTTGCCAGACCATGCAGAAGAAGGAGACGGAACGGAACTGAATACTGATACAGGATTTGTTGGGTCAACATACAAAGAGGCTACGGAGGAGGGTAAGAAGTATCACACAGGTGATGACAATGTAATTGGCCTGGTCGGACACTGTACCCTATGATTCGCAGATACGCCAGGCAGGAAAGGCTACTAGTATTCTGGCCCTCACCTTTTCAGAAATTAAAGTTCATGGTGACAAGCGCAGATGCTATATCATGGCGATGGGAGCAATAAGAAGGGGTGCGGATCACGATTAGTGGTAAATATTGTGCTTCCCTACTCTCCAAATCTCTTCTGATACAAGAGAAAATTTTGTACTGCTGAGAGTAAGAGTCCTCAATATGCTGCCCATTGTCACCTCAACTGTTACATCATAGGAAGTTAAAATCAACCGGCTCTATCTAAATATCTTCAATGTAAAACATGGTAAAGTCACCAGGCTGTCTTTACCCAAAATGTCTCCAGTTTTCAAACATAGGAAGAATGATAGAAATCTGCTTAGGTAAAGGTGTAGTGGCATAAAATGTGGCTATGCTGATGGACACGAGATCAAGAGGTTGGATTCACGGCATTCCTGTCGGTTGTGTCCTTGTCCTTTACACGACTTTCTTCACCCCATCCAGGGGTAGAAATGGGTACCTGACATCAGTTATGAAGGTTAAAGACAGGGGAGGGATGGGCACCTTCTCCTATTACCGTGCCCCAGATAAAATGGATAACAAACCACTGCCAGAAAGGCTATGGAATGAACTCACAACTCGCTTTATCTTTATGAGGAAAGAACCTGAGCCAAAACATTTTAAAGTACCAACCTCACATTTTACTTCCGTGGCTTATGTGTTAAAATGATGTCAGTGGGTTCGTATCACCCTTCTTATGTTGAATAACCTTGATTCCATTGTGACAGTGACTCTCGTATTTATGGTGCACATAGTAAGTTGTGCCTACTAACTTCACAAATGAGTCTGAACAGACTAAAATACCCCCACAACATGAACATTTGCGAGAAAATGGTTGGCACAGGGTGATTCTGGAGCATTTGGGGGATCTTTAACCTTTTTTGACCTTGACACAGAACTTGTTTTATAATGCAGTATGTTGAGTCCATTTATAATGTCATTTATGACATGACAAACAACAGGAAAGTCAAAAGGCCGATAACAAACATCTTTTTCTACATCTAACATCACAAAATGTGGGAATATTGTGAAGTTTTACCACAAATAGGCATTTTTTACCATTTTGGTGACCTTTGACCTGTAATATGACCTTGACACTCCACCTTTTGAAGTGCAAAGTACATTTATGGTATGACATGCCACATGAAACACTATTAAAGGGACCATTATGAACATATTTCTACGTTATACTTAATCAAAAGTTGATAAACTTTGAATGTTGGCAAAAAACACCCGTTTTCGGGGTGCAAAAAGTAATTTTCGGGGTAGGAGGGGGTTTTCGGGCTTGATTTCAAACTTTTCCACATTAATGTATTCCCAACACATGGAGGCATTAGAAAATCAGGGCTAAAGTTGAATCGGAGCATTTTCGCGAAATAACACCCCTCCCTATTTATAGAAAAAGCCTAATGCAAAAACGTTTTGGCGTCCTTAAACAGAGAGGGCACCTCATACGCACGGACACATAAACACAAACAGTCGGGCACACACACACGCCCACACACGCACTAACACACACACACAACCACACACGTACATACATACATACATACATACAAACTCACAAACACACACCCTCAGGCACACACCAAGAGACACACACAGGGACACACACACACACATACACATGCCGCACACACACACACGCTAGTAGATACCCCTTACGTACAGACTTGTACAAATTTGATTTAGCCACTTGGAGACATGGACCTACTGTCATCACGGGGATTCCCATGACCCAAATGCCAGTCATCATAACTTTTCTGCAAGCCCATATATATCAATGTTATATGTGCATTCATTGTCAAGACGGGGAGGATCTAGGAAGCGTGCCTCATGAAATGCAAACTCAAACGTTCTCTACATTTGCTTTTGGAACAGAAAAACCCAACAAATCCAATGTGAAGCATCAAGGTCATCTTCCATAACGCGTGACGATACATTTACAATGTGTAAAGATTATGGAGAATGCCTGAGGATGTTTGGGGTGAGTTTCATGCCCTTATGAAACATGGAGATGGCACTGACACAGACTACACAACCTTAGACAATGCCTGGATAACTTCAGCATGGTTTGAGTAACCTCACATGACATCTCTACATATTCAGTAGCATGTTAAGAGATGTAGAGCTTATTCCGTCTCCTCTGAGGATGTACACCTGGGCTCTGCATCATCCCCTCCTGTCCTCGGGCGTCCCTCAGAGAAAGCAGGTGTTAGAGTCCTTGCATGCTGGCGGGAAATCGTTTTTCAGAGAGCAAAGTGTTACCAAGGACAATGCCTCTTCGTCTTCGACCAAAAATGTGTTTTGAAAAAAGTTTGAAATTTTAGTTTGAATGAATGCCATATTAGGTGAAATCTATGATCACCAGGGAAGACAGTGTTGGATTGCCCGCTTACACCACCGTTGTTGTTGCTCTTATAGTCCAGGGCTTAAGGTAACCTCCAGCAACATTAATCCGACGATCGATTTACATAAATCTGCCACTTTGAAAAGCAGTGAGAGATCTCTAGTGCAGCACACCCAAGGTATGCACAGTTAACATATACAGGAATGCATTATATTGGGGGACGTTGGGTTGGAGATCAATTTCTTTTTGACAGACAAGGACGACGTGGCACCGCACTCAATTGTGTATAACTTTTATTACCAATGCCACGTACAGATAGAGAACGACAACCCATTTTTACACCTAGGTCATGTTAAGTGCCTTTCCTAATTATAAGGGCACAACATCGGTGGCGTCAGGGGATTCGAACCCGAGATCTATCTGCACGTATCTTTTCAAGCTGGCAGAATTATTTCCCCTTTGGAATTATGTCAGTAGATGTTACTGGTGTTTGTGATTTGGTTGTTCTATTCAACCAGCAACTTGTCCGTGACTTTTGTATCTGCTTCGCTGAGAATTCATGCTGTGTAATGGATGATATATTTGAGGTCGGTTTGAACCATGGTACATGGACTCTCCTGGGATAGCTCCTGTATTCAGTAAATCCTCGGATAATCCCGTGTTTGATTCGCCAGGGGCTTCTGTGTCGATGGGAGTAAAATGAGGTGGCAAGGTCGGTCACTTAGCGAGGACAGCACCATGAATCATCCCGCTGATCGATTGGGGAGACCTTCTTACATGACGGGTGTGTCTGACTCCTGTCCAATATCATTACCTCAGAATCTGCCGGGAATCATTCTTCCATTTGGAAGGGAATGTGCTGTAGCTAGAGTTTTAGATCGTTTTGACAAGCATGACAGACGATAATATCGATGTACGTAGTTCTAGTCACTATCAGACCCCATAGATTGCTGGAAATAGTCTAAATTGGCCAAACAGAATAACATGGAAGAGGAGATAGCCAGCCATAGAACACAGTTTGCAATCCCCTGGTCAAGTATTCACCGTATTTTTGCTGAAGTCTACTATCCATAACCCCTTAAAGATGCCTAGCTCGTCCAGCTTTATTTCAATTCTATGTTGTTCTTCATCATAATGTTCTACACTACACGGGAGGTAGAATAGTGATCATATCCATTGACTACACTGTACAGTGTACATGCTGCTGTAATCCATCCATGGTAGACTGATCACAAAAACTTGACATGGTGATACCTAATCATGTCGGGTCGGTATAAATTTGCCTCTTATCCATTCTTGTACCGTATCCTACAGTGAGCCTGCCTATGCTTTACTAATGGATGCCCTGTGCAGTATTAGTACGGTCAACTTGCAATTGTACTTTCCAGTGCTGCTAATGTGGGCAGTCAACCTAAAACGTATTTCGTGTATAGGCCCTTTGGTGCAGAGCAGGGGAGAGCAACGGAATACAGAACACGCCGCAGGCAAAATTTATGTTTTATGTGATTTTTATTGTTGAAGAATCACTCCTCTTTGGGAACAATAAGCAGTGTATAATTCATCATTACTTCTGTATGACCTCGAAATGTCCGCAGGACCCAAAAGAAGGACCACGGCATGGTGGTTACCTACTTGGCGAAGCAGCACTACTCGTACGCCTGGGGGAGTTCTTGAGTTGGGCCTTTTGCCAGTTGCTTCGATCAAAATCACAGGCCTATACTGAAAATCCGCCTTCTGTCAAAGAGATCATGTACCTTGCAATAAGTCAGGAAAGCC
This sequence comes from Branchiostoma lanceolatum, assembly GCF_035083965.1. Lineage (NCBI taxonomy): Eukaryota > Metazoa > Chordata > Leptocardii > Amphioxiformes > Branchiostomatidae > Branchiostoma > Branchiostoma lanceolatum. The sequence continues at coordinate 9,583,311 of NC_089723.1, read as the reverse complement.
ATACAGATCGTCTGCTTCTCTATATAACTCTTAACTCTACATATAATTGCTTTTTTTTTTTACATTGAAGATGTCACAATATGTTGGAGATAGATCTGGCAATGGCGATGTGTCCGCCCCTTTTATTAAATCCAAATCTTTTGTGGAGAAAAACAAGTCGTTCTCTTAATCTATGCCATATCATTTCAAGGAAGTTTTAGTCTGTAGCCTATGAAGCATTCTGCTAGCCGAGTCTGTCATGACTAGGGCTGCGCATTGGTACTATGTACCGGTACTGTACCGTGAAAGTTGTTAATAGTTTATTTCATTTTATGTTTTGTCATTATTTAAGACGTTCAGAAGAGCACATGTTAATTTTTTTTTCAAATTGTTCAGGTACAGGTACAGGTCCGGACCTGGACCTAAACCACTGTACTAGCACCTGTACCTGATGTTACGTTTAGGTACGCAGCTCTAGTCGTGACGCATACATCATGCAGCCAGTAGAGCCTGCTACGTGCCTCCCATGTAGCGGTTTGGCTCGTGCTAATTAGCTGCGTGAAACTGTCTTATCTTCAAGTGCAGAGGTGGTGTTAATGAAGTGAAGCAATTGAAGGTGTGATACTTAGCAGCTACATAAGCACGTATATAGCAACGGCATTAGTACTGACATATTGATACAGTCACGTCTAAATGACAATATCTGTGTAACATTTTGCTATCATGTAATGGCCTTTTTTTTTTTTTTTTTAAATACAACACATGCCCACAATTGAAATTTGTCAAAATCTTAACTTAATTCAAACTCCTTGACGTTCATTTTCTTATGGCGGCCTAAGATTTGTTTATGTCTCTGACATAGTTATGGTTATTTTTATAGTTATAGTTACAGTATATGACATCAGTAACTTGCCAGTAGCAAACCCCGTTCTTGGAACATCGACACCGAGCGCGCAGTCTGTTTAACGGTCTGGTCGTAACTTTTCCTGAAAGCTAATTTGTCCGTTGCTTTTGACAAACAGAGGCAATTACTGCGAGATGTCAGACTGTACAAAAGCATAAAGCTGCTGAACGTGAGAAACATCTCCCGACACAAACACCACATCACGCGCTGAGCTGCGCATAGCCCCGGGGAGTTTCTGTGAACGATGACTTTCTTTTCCTTCAAATAGCCTGCGTCGCCAGCCTGACACATGAATCTACGTCTTCTTTTGTTACCAAAATACGTTGCTGACGACTGCCTTACAAATTACGTCAATTTGGAACACCAATTTCGATCGATATTAAATATTAAATTCATCACCATCACTCAGATCACTACTGTTGACGGTAATAGGACAAACAAGGTAATAAAGAACTCTACTGTAGTCAACATACATCCATATACACAGGGAGCTTCATATGCTGCATCCATACTACTTAAACATTATAACAGTCTCGAGATGTAATTCAATCTCATACCAATTGTGCTGTACAATGCATACTGGCAGGAACCACACAAGGAGGAGGATCGACCGTAAATGGAATCATATTTTGCTTTAATAGATGTCTTATAGACATAGAAGGCACCTATTGCATCTGAATGCAAGCTGTTATTCACTCGATGTATTATATGCACACTTGAATAACACTTCGTCTGAGTCAGCAATTGCATGTAAGGTAGCAAATGATTGTTCTGCAAGGGAAGACTTACTACTCCTTTGTGCAAATGTAACGTTGATAAAAATCACCCTAAGGCTGGTGATCTCGCAAATGGTGTTTTTGTCAGTGTGCGAATCTCTTTACGATCACAGGGGATTAGAAGAAATGGATCTATAGGATCTCGTAATCTTTCTTTTGGTGCTGAATAAGTCTAGCAGAAACCGACATTGGCTCTGTGGTAGGCATATATCGTTAGTTCAGTAGTTGCCTAGTAGCACATAAATCAGCACGTTCCCTTGCTGTGTCCGTAGCAGGGTATATTTTCACAAGGGGGGGTTACCAGCCCGGCCCTTCGCCGTTAACACGCTCGAAACACCTCCTCGAACTCTTGACCTCCAATGTACGTCCCTTCTGAAAGACGGGTGCAGCCCCAACCGAGATGTCCCCAACCCATGATTAAACCGGGGTCTCCAAGTTACCCACAAATTAGAATCAGGAGCTCAACTGTGACGTCTCTAAAAGGTGAGCTACATGGACATCCCTGGTAGGCATACATCAAAGAAATGAAAAGAAAAATGAATGAAAAGGGGATGGAAATCGATGACAGACGATGCTTTCCAAAAGCAGCGTCAAAGTTTACCACAATATTGTATTATACTAAATCAAGAAAGTACTATATCACCTGGGTTCACGATGGGGTCCTCACAGATAGGGTGTCTGATACCTTTACTCCACATCAATAACCTCAACTATCAATATCTCTACAGTCACTTTCAGAGCTTTGCTCAGCCTTATACTGGGCCATTCGGGATCTCTGGGCCTGCCTTTGTAGATCGTGTTCTTTTTCCACGAGGTTCTCTGTTTGTTGAAATCTTTTTGTCCATCTGGTTGCCATGTAAGACTGGTCGTCAGTCACGTTGTTAGATGTGCCATTGTTCCTTCTCTTTCATGTCAAAAATGATTGGGAATATTCCTACGTGCGTAAATCTCTTGGATGGGCTGGCAAATATTCGAGCACAAGTAGAATGCAGTATCCTTGAGGGCAACCTGAGCGATAAAATCTAACAGTTTCACCCTGTTTTTTGTTGTTGAAAAGCACCTCGCCGAAAACATCTGAACGAATTCGTAGAACTATGTTATTATACGGTAGAGGAAAGCAACATATCTTGGGCAAAATTTAGCAAAAAAAGGGTTGAAGACATTGAAGGTAATGGATCCTCTAGAGTTTGAATGTAAAATGCCTTAGTATTGCTGAGAACAAATACAAACAAACGGAAGAAATAGATATTCTATATTGAATATGCAGTACCAGGTAGTGATCACTCTTATTTTGTTTAATACACTCCAATTTTAGTGTGTTTGAAATAATCATACTCAATATTCCAAAAATGACTACTCAAGCAACTGGATAAAATTTTGAAACATCCGCTATCTTTCGTCAGTGACTAGGGACAGATCTGAGAAACCAGGTTTTATACCAATTGAAATTCTAAATAGATATATTAGTGAGGTTAAGATACTTTTATCCAGTTGCTTGAGTATTTTTATTTGGCGTATCTTATTACTTGAATGTCTAACCTTCATCAACACACTCAATATTGCCTACCTTCCGTGTAGATGGTCCAATGTCAGTCCAAGGTGTTCTCAGACATGCAGCTTCTTTACCCAGCAGTAGATCGGAAATGCCACGGCGCATTGGTCTGTATAAATACATGAGAATCAGCGCTCGCTTGACTGCTACACTTGTGTTGGTTAACGAATCAATTGTCACCGGTGGGAAATCTTTCTGAATGCCAGCATTGTACACCACACTGACGTATAAGACACACCATTCTGTCTCAATTGTGCGCTGCACGTCTTGAGCGCTGATGTGTAGTCCCGTGGTTTGAATGCTACGGATAAACGCACTGCTTGGAAGTGATATATCAGAAAGCGTATGCCTTGTTAGACGGCATCCTGAATACGTACACCAGGCAGAGCAGAACACATATATGAAGGATACACATGTAGGATACATTTGTTGATCTACTTTCTTCTTAGTGTCACAATGATAATCCTGACCATAAAACTATCAAATGAATGTCTTCTTGGTTCCATGAAAAATAGAAGTATTGTTTTTGGTCTGCATGTGTGTCCAGGTTTGTGTGTGTGTGTGTCCAGGTTTGTGTGTGTTTGTGTGTGTGTGTCTTTCGATTTGTGTTTCCAGATATCTGTAGTTAGAATAACTTAAGAACCTCTAGATTGATTGTAATGATATTTGGTACGGGATAGGTGTTGGCAAAAAAAAATTCCAAAATCAATTTTAGGCCCCTCTGGTGTGTGAATTTGGTACCACAGCAAAATATTTGAGTATGTTTTTCAAAACATTTGTCCCGGACATGCCTTTTTTCTGTACACCGTTTTCCCGTGTTTGTAGCATGAGCTATTGCGTCGTACCGTTTGCATTGTAACTGCCGACGTCGGGGCGGGGGTGTAAAAACCCAGAACGTGTTTGACATACGCGCTATAATTATCTGCAAGGTGTCTGTCAGGGCGGAGTTGTGCAATGGTTCGTGTACGCGTTCCAGTAGAAATGTGTCCCCGAAGAGACAAGATGATGAATTGGGTATTCTCCGTCCCTTCATACGATCATTCCGGCGTGTCCAACCTCACGGTCTCTGCGGAGAGAGGTTGATTGATTCAATTTGACGCAACCGCTAAGCATGAATGTAAGCGGTGTTTCAATGTTGGCATCGGGTACAATGCAGTTGGTGAACTTCGCGAAGGATTAATTCTAGGGTAACCGAAACTGTTAGATCGGCAGTCAACCACTGTAGCCTCCACCAGGCCTTCCTACGGGGGTACGGATCGTGAATTTGGCCAAAAAAAGTTCGATAATTGACCAGGAGAGTCAGTCAGAGCCTGCAAATGAAAAACCTATGGTGGCCAAACTCTCCTGGCGATTATTCTTCCTATAACCGACGTAGTCATGATCAGCCTGGTATAAAGGCTGTAGCTATACAACTACAGTACGGGTCTTGCTGAAGTAACCATATACATGTAACAAATTTACTCTTCACTGGACCGAGCAAGATAAGTGGTGAAGTCATGACGCCAGGACAATAAATGAGATAACATCGAGGAAGTATTTATGACACCACGTTTTCACTGACATCTGACGGTATAAATGCATGCCTTTGACGTCTTCGTGCTTTATACTTTGTCCAAATACTCTTGATATATAAGATAAAATCAAAGTTGTAATATTGCAAACACGACCGATAACATCACCGAAGACGTATGTATAGAGCAAAAGTAAAAGATAGCGAACGTGGCGTGGTGATATGTACAGTCGAGAGATGGATCTCTCCAGCCTGTTTTATGGTGATGAGATAGAATCGCCAGGTCACGCTGTAAACATCACCCCAGCTCATTGCAGTCTTCACACCGACGCGGCACCTATAGGTCTAACTCATTGGCAGCTCATCGTCTCCGTCATGCTTATAACTTTCCTTTAAAGCTATCCAGACAGTACGAGGGAGGGAAGGATGAGTGCATAGAGGACAGACGTACCATAGAATGCTTTATGGCCGCGCCCATCGAAAACGTACGAGTTAACACACCCTTTCTACTAGAGGCTGAGACCTCGCTGCGACCTTGCTGCGACGTACGATTTTACAAATTACTCGACGAATTCTATAGCTTAAAAACTAATCTTTTTACAATTTTTCTGTTTTGTTGTTTTTCAGTCTTACATTGACATTTTTCATGATATTCCAATTATGAAATCAAGCATTACATATATCAAATTTAGGTTGCAGGGAGACCGCAGCGTGACCGTCGTCTAGTGAATGGGGGTCTTATCGTCCCGCCCATTGACTACAAAAACGTCTGAGTTAACTCATAAGACTTGACTGTTATGTGAGTCAAAGGCATATGAGCTGGTAATTTTGTAAAGGTCAGAACTTAATAAACCCCCTGGAGATGGAACGGTTTTACGAATGGGGAATATAAGCGCCGGAGGACATCTTCAAATAAAATAAGGGAAGTTTTTATGGCCAAGTTTTCACGAGTAAACTCTTCATAACACTCTTTCAAGGACTATATTATTGATGTAATTATTGAAGCCAAATTGTACAACATGCAGTGCCGAGCGAGCTAACAACATCTGTGCCTGAGGAACGTTTACACCCCATTCCACATGGGCGGCAACCTCACTGCGACCACGCTGCGATCTAACATCTGATGGAGCGCTCAATGAATTCCATAGAAAAAGAAAAAGAAAACTTTTTGCATTGCGTGTGTTTTGTTGTCTCTTCAGTCATACTGTTACATTTTGTATGATATTCAAATTGTGAGGTCGGTGGTTACACAAATTCAATTTAGGTTGCAGTGAGGTCGCAGCACGATTGCGGGCTAGTTGAATAATGCCCGCCAATGGAAATGTCGAAATACGTACGAAATCTATTCTCTCAGGTGTACTCTCATAATGTTGAGTGCGTGTGTACGGACGGGTGAAGTGTTATTGTTCCTTGAAAATCACTATATTCAGAGATTGGCAGCGTGTTTGGGTTTACTAATGATCACAAAAGCATATCCTGAAGAATAGGCAATGAAACGTAACGGATTATTGGATTTCTGCGAACGTGGAAACACCATTTACCAGAGACAATGAGGCACTTAATATATCCTATAGTTCCGCATGTCTGGTGCGCTTCTGCCGGAATGCCTACTTTGATGACCCTTTAATGTCTTTCTTTAAGCCGTTCAGGTTAAAACGGGTCACTTACAGTGGCGCTATTGCAGGTCAGACGTCAATGCCATTATTGTGTAAGAATAAGGGGTCGTCTTTTTTGAAACTGTTCCAGGTGCGAGGGTGAGTCAAAGGTCATGCAAGTTGTATCATAGCATGTTTGATTTTGCTATGAAATGAGTTGGAATTTGGCACAAGTGTAAAGGCACATATCTTCTTAGGACGCAAATATCTAATCTGTTTGTTCAGATTTATATGAGCGACTGAGTTGACTTCAAGATGACCTCACCCTTAGAAGTCCATTAGACGAAGGGACGTCAAATGCAACATTTCCAATAACAAATGACATATTTTGGTCTCAAGAAAATATGCGCCTTTACCTTTAGCTTTAAGCCAAGTTTCAACAAATTTCAGTTAAAAAATTAAAAAGAACCTGCTTTGTATAATACAATTTGCATTATCTTTTGACCCACCCTCGTATAAATGCCATGTGTCCTTGTTAATAACATTAGTATTCATAACGGCTTCTGTTTCCAGAAAGATAGCTGGTGGCTGGCCACCGATAGAGTCTAACGAATGCCATGTTTTATTGTAATGAATGGATGTGGAATGTGTAGGGGGAATTAAGTGATGTAACTAAGTAGTGACACGCAATTCTCTTAAGTGCATAATTTATTTCAATCCCTCTAGTTAATATACCAATAACGCTGTCAACAGAAGTATAGTTTAGGGGGATCATTGTTGCGAAAAGCACATCGTTAGCATGTAGACACATCCATCTAAAGAATAATTGATTTTGGTGTCAATTGTAGATATGAAATGTAATGATTCATTGTTTACTGATTTGTTCAATGAGACGATGTCAAATTATTGACATTTAAGACTTTCTTGTTTCTCGTTAACTTTATCCAGAATAGATGAGTCTTGAATAATTAGATCTTTCATCATGGCTAGTATAGATGTCAAACAGGATTAGTGGTAACAAGTTACACCTACATCCCACTAGGGCGGCGACCTCGCTGCGATCGTATTGCGCTTTGACAGATCGCTTAAAGAATTGCATAAATTAAAAAAAAAGAATTTTTTTATGCTTAGTGCGTCTTGTTGTCTTTTTAATCATACATGTTGCATGATATTCCAATTATGAGATCAAGGGTTACACAAATTCCATTTAGGTCGCATCCAGGTCGCAGCGTGATCTTCTAGTGAAAATCTGAGATATGTTCCATCTACACACAGCTGAATACGCCAATAGGCGAGAGCAGATATTAGTTTCTGACATCTCGGTTCTAATCTTACTGTCGAAACGGATGCTGTTTCTTTTAATTACTAATGATATCCTGGAGCTCCTTACGCTGAGATAGCAGGAGGCATGACGTCATCATGAGGACGTGTGATATCCTCCTATAATTTGAAGGTGTTCTCTGACTTTTGATGTTCCAAATCCTCTACGTTAGACAATTCTCTCAGGAGCTCTGCAATTTTTCATTTTGCCGCAAGGATACGTTTGGGACGCAATCTGTGTACAAATTGCTCGCCATCAGTTTAGTTCTTGTTGTAAAAAGTACATCCCGTGAAGGTTAACATGTTTATAACGTGCGACGCATTTTCTCTCAGTACTCAGATATAAATCTAACATCCAGTAGTAGCGACATGGATGTCCTTTGTGTTTGCCCTATTATGACCTGCTCATTCATCTTATAATTAACCTCATGGGGTCACAACTCTTACGGTGATTGCAGTGTAGCAGGTAAAGACCGTTGCCATGAAAATGGTCTGTCGTTATAGTGGTTCGTCGTGGGACCGAAGTGAGTGATTCCATAGAAAACGAACCTTTCGACGGTGATAGCTATGGCTGCCCCATAGCCTAACATGTAATACTCATTATGTTGCACAACGTAATATACTCGCCATGTCCACATTTCGTACATCAAATGGTCGAATTCTTCCTGTACTGTAGCCATCCCCAGAAAACTCAACATGTTGCGTTGCCAGTAAGTTTGAGCTGAACCCTCAAACTGTACTGATTTCAGTTTCGCATAGCTTCTTTGACAAGATGCATCTCACAGAGTTACTAAACCATGTGTGAACCATGACTTTTGAGTTTACTAAGCATTCGTGAACCATAAATTTCCTACCATTCAGACAGAGGATAACGAGTTGATTCAGTAAATATAACGAACTAGAGTTCCACGACCTCATACCTTCGCCAAATGATTTTAACCTTTATGACTGACGTATTAGGAGTGTTTCTCATCAATCATAAATCATACCAGTTGATTGTCTTAAAATATAACATGTCCAAAGTATGAGCTTAACAAATTATGAGCTTAACAAAGAAGATTATGCTAATATTTATCATCAATTATGCAAAGGAGGCCCTTATTAGCATAATTTGATTCAACGATGCTCACATTCACATAACGTCCCGATGCCACAAAAAAGGATTAAATGTATGAAATTGCCGTCATTTGCCAGTGTGGAATAATAGAAGTTACTCATTAAGTATGCAAATAAGGCCCACATTTGCATATTTTCTATCTATTAACAGTCCTCTCTTCCTCAGTTACAATTTGAATGGTCATATCATGGAACAAAGCGGATTTTTAAAGTTGCCTCATTAATTATGCAAATTGGAATCTGATTTGCATAATTATCGTCCAATCATACTTAGCATCACACAAGCTATCCACATACCAAAAATCATGACCATTCATCAAGGCCATTATGTTATAGTATTTTCTCATTAATTATGCAAATGAGGTTTTCATTTGCATAGTTCATATCAATTAATATTTCTCTCTTCCTCAGTTACATATGTCACATGTTTCAGAGTCCTATCATGGAATTTGGCGGATGAATAAACTTTCCTCATTAATTATGCAAATTAGACACTGATTTGCATAAGAAGTGTGTAATCATGTACATCATCACTCAAGCTATTTACCTACCAAAAATCATTACCATCCATCAAGCCCTTCTTGAGTTATTCCCTTTCAAAGTCAGACGCAAAACCTGCTCCTGCAGTTAGGGGGCCCAAACCCACACCACTTACTCTCTGTCCAAAGATCTATCTACCACTCAAAAATCAGTTCCATAACATGTCCAGAACACGAGATATCAAAACAGGAAGTTCCGCTGCAGCACCATAAGAAGCCGCTAGGGGGCCCAAAATCTAATCGTTTTTAGGTCTCATCAAAACCTACCAACATATCAAATACCAAGACAATCCATCAAGGCATTCTCGAGTTATTCTGTGCCACTACAAACAAACAAACAAACAAACAAACAAACAAACAAACAAACAGCAGACAGACAAATGCTACCCTCTGCATAACCTTCTCGGCGAAGGTAACAACGTGAAACAAAACGTTTGCGACATGTCTGACGTATCTGCTCCAGTGACAGGTACAGTAGCCTCATGTATCAAAGGATTTAGGAGAAAGTTTTCCAGGAAATTAGATTCCGGGAATGAAAGGGCACATGACACAGGATGAATGTACGGTACATGCCCGAGGCGGGAAGGTAGTATACAGACAGATAGCGTTCCCTCCAGGCAAAATTAGATTCAATTTTGGATGAACAGCAAATCTATCATCCGATCTATCACCTGATTGAAGTTTAAACAACTCATTTCGTGGTTTTTGATGATGAACAACTTTAGCTCTTAAAACAACAGGAGCTAATTGAGTCATTAGCATACAACCTTGTCTTGACTTACTATTCTATTGGATCATTATGTTTAGCCATACCTAGTATGGCTAAACATATTGTTTTTGTCGACGCCTCAGGGGCGAGCCAATTTTTTACTATATTGTGTGCAGATTGCAAGAATTCTAGGAATTGTACAGGAATGTGAAAGTCCATGGGACGATAACTCAAGGATGCCTGGATGTATTGTCTTCATATTTTGTAGGTGGGTAGGTCTGTGGGAGACCTTGTAATGATTGGATTTTGGGCCCCCTAGCGACTTTCTATGGTACTGCAGGGGAACTTTCACTTTTCAAATCTCGTCGTCTGAACACGCTATAGTCATGATTTTTAAGTGGTGGATAGCTCTTTGTTAGGAAAATATGATTTGGACCCCCTAGCGGCTTTTTTTGGAACTGCAGGAGCTGATTTTGACTCAAACTTTGAAAGAGAATAACGCAAGAAGGGGATGACGGATCATCATAATTTTTGGTGTGTAGATAGCTTAAGTGATGATTTACATAATCATATGCCAATTATGCAAATCAATATCTGATTTGCATAATTAATGAGGACAGTTAATAAATCAGCTGCATTGAAATGTAGGACTCTCAAACACATGACATATGTAACTGAGAAAGAGATAAATATCGATAGATATCAATTATGCAAATTGATACTTAATTTGCATAATTAATGACAAAATACTATAAATCCATAGTGGTAAATGATCGGGATTTCATTTTTGCACCATTTGGAAGTTAAGTAAATGTGGCCACTATTAGACACAAATTTTGCACAGAGGGCCTCATTTACATAATTTATGAGGAAATGCTACGATATCTTTTTTGTGAAAACAAGATTTTCATACATTAGACAACTTGTGTTATTTTGGTAGAGAAGGTGATCGACTGATATGATTTATTCGATGTCATCATTTGCATGTGGGCTAAAAACGAAAACGTTAACAGAGACCACCGTCGCCATGGCAACATCTTTTTATGTTGCCAATCTTGTTATGTTTAGCCATACCTAGTATGGCTAAACATATTGTTATGTTTAGCCATACCTAGTATGGCTAAACATATTGTTTTTACTCATGTTTCTTCTTCTTCTTCTTCTCCTCCTCCTCCTCCTGTCAAATCTTCAATTCGATTCATCTCTGTCATTTTTTGACCAAATGACCTGAAATTTGGTACAGAGGTAATGTAGGCAAAAACCAATGTGCGCTTTTTTCCTTTTTTTGATATTGACCTTGAAAGTGATTTATTGAGGTTTTTAGGCTATTTTTAGCATATCTTGGCCTCCTGCGCCCTGGTATTTCAACCGAATGACCTGAAAGTTGCTGTATATGTGGCTTGAACAAATATTTAAAGGACTACATTCCCATTTTTGGCATACATATATTCAAAACGATTTATTTTGGGCTTTCTTGACAATATTTGCCACTTCTGTCACTTTCAATACTACATATGACCTACAGGTCATTGACCCCAAGTGCCTTGCACCTGGCCTTGCATGCCTGTGAGCCTTGCGACCACCTGATTGGTCAATTGGGTTAATCTAATTATCTTGTATTCCTGGCGCAGGTGTGCTAGTATTCATGCCAAATATGGTATGGGAATTCCTAGGACATGTGATTACATGGCTTTGTTCACTCTTTTTTTAACAAAGATACACATCTCCAGTTCCTATGTATTAAACCAAAATAATGTGAAATCTGGTATGTGTCTGCCTTGGTCATGTACACAGGCCCTCATTCAAATGTTTGGCATACAGCCTTTCAAAACGATTTTTTAAACAAAGATTTTTTTCGTTTCGTTATTTTCAACCCAAAGTACATTCAAACAAAGGGGTGTCACATTTTTATATTTCACCCATACTATCGCTGAAATATGTTTTTTTTTGTCATTTCCTTCTTTTCCTGTCAAATCTTCATATGTATACTATGGAAAACTTCATTCTTCCCTGGGGTTGATCTTTTTTAATTCAATTTTGAACTGGGTTGATTATGCGCAAGAGTGTAATTTTCAGCGGATATTTTTCGACTGGTTTACATGGAAATGGCACGGAATATCCCATTCTTGCAAGGGGAGGATTCTTTAATTATTTCTTTCAATTTTGAGCTGGAATGATTATGAAAAAGTCCATTTGTTAGCAGAAGTGTATTATGGTTGTGAACTGGTCCATATTGTGTTGAGGTGCTACTGGAAGACTCAATTTTGGACTGGGGTGATTCATTTTTTTAGTGCTTAGTGCAAGTATTTTAGAATGGTCCATTGTTATTTTGGGAGAGTCCATTTTTTGCATGGCGAGGAGTATGGCTAAACATGCTGTATTTGCTCGCAAATGTTGCCTTTCTAGTTTTTACTCAGGTTTCTTCTCCTCCTCCTCTTCCTCCTCCTCCTGTCAAATCTTCAAATGGATTCATCTCTGTCATTTTTATACCAAATGACCTGAAATTTGGTACAAAGGTAATGTAGGCAAAAACCAATGTGCGTTTTTTTCCTCTTTTTGATATTGACCTTGAAAGTGATTTTATTGAGGTTTTTATGACCAATGATGCATATCTTGGCCTCCTGCGCCCTGGTATTTCAACCGAATGACCTGAAATTTGCTGTATATGTGCCTTGAACAAATATTTAAAGGACTACATTCCCATTTCTGGCATACATATCTTCAAAACGATTTATTTTGGGCTTTCTTGACAATATTTGCCACTTCTGTCACTTTCAATACTACATATGACCTAAGGTCATTGACCCCAAGTGCCTTGCACCTGGCCTTGCATGCCTGTGAGCCTTGCGACCACCTGATTGGTCAATTAGGTAAATCTAATTATCTTGCATTCCTGGCGCAGGTGTGCTAGTATTCATGCCAAATATGGTATGGGAATTCCTAGGACATGTGATTACATGGCTTTGTTCACTCTTTTTTTTTAACAAAGATACAAATCTCCAGTTCCTATGTATTAAACCAAAATAATGTGAAATCTGGTATGTGTCTGCCTTGGTCATGTACACAGGCCCTCATTCAAATGTTTGGCATACAGCCTTTCAAAACGATTTTTTAAACAAAGAAATTTTTCGTTTCGTTATTTTCAACCCAAAGTGCATTCAAACAAAGGGGTGTCACATTTTTATATGTCACCCATACTATCGCTGAAATATGTTGTTTTTGGCAATTTCCTTCTTCTCCTGTCAAATCTTCATATGTATACTATGGAAAACTTCATTCTTCACTGGGGTTGATCTTTTTTAATTCAATTTTGATCTGGGTTGATTATGCGGAAGAGTGTTATTTTCAGCGGATATTTTTCGACTGGTTTACATGGAAATGGCACGGAATATCCCATTCTTGCAAGGGGAGGATTCTTTAATTATTTCTTTCAATTTTGAGCTGGAATGATTATGAAAAAGTCCATTTGTTAGCAGAAGTGTATTTGTTAATCAATAAGTGGATATGGTTGTGGACTGGTCCATATTGTGTTGAGGTGCTACTGGAAGACTCAATTTTGGACTGGGGTGATTCATTTTTTTAGTGCAAGTATTTTAGAATGGTCCATTGTTATTTTGGGAGAGTCCATTTTTTGCATGGCGAGGAGTATGGCTAAACATGCTGTATTTGCTCGCAAATGTTGCCTTTCTAGTTATGTTTAGCCATACCTAGTATGGCTAAACATATTGTTTTTATTTACTCAGGTTTCTTCTCCTCCTCCTCCTCCTCCTGTCAAATCTTCAAATGGATTCATCTCTGTCATTTTTATACCAAATGACCTGAAATTTGGTACAAAGGTAATGTAGGCAAAAACCAATGTGCGTTTTTTTCCTTTTTTTGATATTGACCTTGAAAGTGATTTTATTGAGGTTTTTATGACCAATAATGCATATCTTGGCCTCCTGCGCCCTGGTATTTCAACCGAATGACCTGAAATTTGCTGTATATGTGCCTTGAACAAATATTTAAAGGACTACATTCTCATTTTTGGCATACATATCTTCAAAACGATCTATTTGGGGCTTTCTTGACAATATTTGCCACTTCTGTCACTTTCAATACTACATATGACCTAAAGGTCAGTGACCCCAAGTGCCTTGCACCTGGCCTTGCATGCCTGTGAGCCTTGCGACCACCTGATTGGTCAATTGAATTAATCTAATTATCTTTCATTTCTGGCGCAGGTGTGCTAATATCCATGCCAAATATGGTATGGGAATTCCTAGGACATGTGATTACATGGCTTTGTTCACTCTTTTTTTGAACAAAGATACACATCTCAAGTTCCTATGTATTAAACCAAAATAATGTGAAATTTGACATGTGTCTGCCTTGGTTATGTACACAGGCCCTCATTCAAATGTTTGGCATACAGCCTTTCAAAACGATTTTTTAAACAAAGAATTGTATACTATTGAATCATGCATTCAAACAAAGGGGTGTCACATTCTTATATTTCACCCATACTATCGCTGAAATATGTTGTTTTTGGTCATTTCCTTCTTCTCCTGTCAAATCTTCATATATATCATTATGTTTAGCCATAAGTATGGCTAAACATATTGTTTTTATGTTTAGCCATACCTAGTATGGCTCAACATATTGTTTTTGTTCATGTTCTTCTTCTTCTTCTTTTCCTGCCAAATCTTCAAATCGATTCAACTCGGCCATTTTTTAATCAACCGACCTGAAATTTGGCATGGAGGTAAAGAAGGCAAATACCCTCAGGTGATTTTAAAATTGCTTTGAAACAGCCCTTAAAATCATTTTTATGGAGGTTTTTTGGGGCATTTTTAGGCAATTTTTATATTTTGGTCTCCTGTGCCCTGGTATTACAAGTAAATGACCTGAAATTCGGTACAATGTTGCCTTGAACATGTCCCTACAGGACTACAATCACATTTCTGGTGTACATCACTTCAAAATGCTTCGTTTTGGGGACTTTTGGACCCATTTTCAGACCAAAAATGGGTCAAAAGTGCTGTCCCCGTTCCATGTTCTATCTTAGAACCCATGTTCTATCTAAGGTTCCGGGCGTTCCATTTGCTGCTGGCCAAAGAACATGTGTTCTTTTCAGGTTACCTGAGGTCATGTTGCGGGTAAACACGCAAGCCTTTGCAGTAAGAAGCTCTTGGCGTCTTGCAGAACTTGTAGAGAGAATTTTTTTGCACGGGTGATTTTGGAACAGTCAATTTATGCATCGGGAGGGAGATTGGCAAAGTATGATGCTCTTGCAAATGTTGCCTTCCTACATGCAGTTAATATTTCGATTTGCCCAGGGGTTATTTTGGGACAGCCCACTTCTTGCATGGGGAGGAGTATGGCTAAACATGCTGTATTTGCTCAGGGGCAAATGACGGCCTTTCTAGTTTTTGTTCATGTTCTTCTCCTTCTTCTCCTACCAAATCTTCAAATGGATTCAACTCCGCCATTTTTTAATCAACCGACCTGAAATTTGGCATGGAGGTAAAGAAAGCAAATACCCTCAGGTGATTTTAAAATTGCTTTGAAACAGCCCTTAAAATCATTTTTATTGAGTTTTTTTTGGGCATTTTTAGGCAATTTTTATATTTTTGGCTCCTGT
This sequence comes from Branchiostoma lanceolatum, assembly GCF_035083965.1. Classification (NCBI taxonomy): domain Eukaryota; kingdom Metazoa; phylum Chordata; class Leptocardii; order Amphioxiformes; family Branchiostomatidae; genus Branchiostoma; species Branchiostoma lanceolatum. The sequence continues at coordinate 9,567,688 of NC_089723.1, read as the reverse complement.
GGCCTGGTATTACAAGCAAATGATCTGAAATTCGGCACAAGGGTGCCTTGAATATGTCCCTACAGGACTTCAATCACATTTCTGGTGTACATCACTTCAAAATGCTTCATTTGGCGGACTTTTGGACCAATTTTCAGACCAAAAATAGGCCAAAAGTGGTATCCCCGTTCCATGTTCTATTTGCTGCTGGCCAAGGAATCCATGTTCTATCTAAGGTTCCGGGCGTTCCATTTGCTACTGGCCAAAGAACATGTGTTCTATTTAGTTTACCTGAGGTCATATTGCAGGAACACACGCAAGCCTTTGCAGTAAGAAGCTCTTGGGGTCTCGCAGAACTCTTAGAAAGAATTTTTTCACGGGTGATTTTGGAACAGTCAATTTATACATCGGGAGGGAGATTGGCGAAGTATGATGCTCTCGCAAATGTTGCCTTTCTACATGCAGTTAATATTTTGATTTGCCCAGGTGTTATATTGGGACAGCCCACTTCTTGTATGGGGAGGAGTATGGCTAAACATGCTGTATTTGCTCAGGGGCAAATGACGACCTTTCTAGTCTCTCATGTTTCTTCTTCTTCTTCTTCTCCTCCTGTCAAATCTTCAAATCGATTCATCTCTGTCATTTTTTGACCAAATGACCTGAAATTTGGTACAGAGGTAATGTAGGCAAAAACCAATGTGCGTTCTTTTCCTTTTTTTTGATATTGACCTTGAAAGTGATTTTATTGAGGTTTTTAGGCTATTTTTAGCATATCTTGGCCTCCTGCGCCCTGGTATTTCAACCGAATGACCTGAAATTTGCTGTATATGTGGCTTGAACAAATATTTAAAGGACTACATTCCCATTTTTGGCATACATATATTCAAAACGATTTATTTTGGGCTTTCTTGACAATATTTGCCACTTCTGTCACTTTCAATACTACATATGACCTACAGGTTATTGACCCCTAGTGCCTTGCACCTGGCCAAGCTGGAAGTTTGCTTACGAGGAGGAAAGACCGGACATAAACATTTAACGTGATTATCGGGAAAACACCATGTTCCCTTAAACTTAGTGGTTAAATTGCAGTTTAGGAAATTTTATAACAGAAAACAAGTTAAATCAATGATTTTGTGAATGTTTATTCTAGCATTAGTTATTCCAGATATTTTCAAACTCCAAATTCTTCAACACAACACGGGAGATCGTTTCTCCTCAGACTGGCGCGACACTCCTGTCAAAATTGATTGATGATCTCTCTCTGCCGCCGACTTCATACATGATCAAAGGCGGGTGGTAGGCGGTGCGCGGGGAAACTTAAACATATAATGTAGCGAAGTGTTGCACAAGGAATTCTCACGCTGAGGGGTACATGAAATAATGCTTACAAAATAGACCTCTATGAATCGGGCTACATTCAGCAATGGTAGACGGATTCGGGGCATGCCGCGCAAAACACATGGTCTCACTGGGGACAGGCGTTTTGGTCCCGCACGTTGTCGCAGCGGTGCGTCGCCGCTACGCGATCGAAAGCACGCCGCTGTCTGTCTCGGACCAACACGCGTCTCCCGTGATGTGTAGCGTCCACCACCAGGCCTTCCTACATGTCCTACGTACGGGCGTATGGATCGTAGAATTCGGCAAAAAAGGAATGATTAGGCCAGTAGAGTCAGTCCCCGGTAAGGTCAATGATTCGCCCCTTTGCGCTAGCTTGTAACGTTAAATGAATGTACCCTCTGGTGGCCAAACTTCACTGACAAACTTTCTCCCTATTATCATCATGAGCTTGCGTTAGTCTGGTACTAGTGACTATTATGTGCCGGGAATGTTTATCTATCGCACGCCTTGGAAGGAAGTTCAACCATGATAAATGGTCGGCCGTTGCGAAAATTTGGAATCCCATGCTGTTGATTTTCGTGATTGAATCTGTAAGAAAATATATTCTCATGTCGTTCATGTTTTTGGGACGGACGCCGGGACGGGGTGAATTTTTTCTATCATTTTCGTCCCGTTAGTAATGCAAATCGAATCGTGTTGCACAAGAGGCAAAACAATAAAAACGTGGGTCTTGTGGAGTGTTTTGGAGCGGGAAAATGCCGGATATTAGCGGTGCCGAACAGTGTACATCGTCGCGCGCGGGTGACGCTCCGTCAAAACGAATCCGCTGGTGGTCTAGCGCGGCCACCGAAAATAGGCAGAAACACACAGGAGGACTTAGCACCTTCGTTTATGAGGGCAATTGTGAAAATCTTTTGTTACAAATTGTTCGAACATTGAAACATTTGGATAGATGGTTTGAAACTGTTCTAAATAAAGAGATTTTTGTGTAGTTACGTTCGAAATGTTTCCAACGTATGTGAAATAAGTTCAAACATGTTATAAGTTTCAATTCTAATTGTTTGAACACTTTATAACTATTGTGACTTAGACATTCTTTTAATCAAAATAGTTCAAACATATTACAAATATTATATTAAAACCCTCTCGGTGACTTGGAATTGACTCAAATATGTTGTTTTTGGTCATTTCCTTCGTCTCCTGTCAAATCTTCATATGTATACTATGGAAAACTTCATTCTCACCTGGGGTTGATCTTTTTTAATTCAATTTTGAACTGGGTTGATTATGCGCAAGAGTGTAATTTTCAGCGGATATTTTTCGACTGGTTTACATGGAAATGGCACGGAATATCCCATTCTTGCAAGGGGAGGATTCTTTAATTATTTCTTTCAATTTTGAGCTGGAATGATTATGAAAAAGTCCATTTTTTAGCAGAAGTGTATTTGTTAATCAATTAGTGGATATGGTTGTGGACTGGTCCATATTGTGTTGAGGTGCTACTGAAAGACTCAATTTTGGACTGGGGTGATTCATTTTTTTAGTGCAAGTATTTTAGAATGGTCCATTGTTATTTTGGGAGAGTCCATTTTTTGCATGGCGAGGAGTATGGCTAAACATGCTGTATTTGCTCGCAAATGTTGCCTTTCTAGTTATGTATGCTATGGAAAACTTGATCTTTTTAATTCAATTTTGAACTGGGTTGATTATGTGCAAGAGTGTAATTTTCAGTGGATATTTTTCGACTGGTCTAGTTTACATGGAGATGGCGCGGAATATCCCATTCTTGCAAGGGGAGGATTCTTTAATTATTTCTTTCAATTTTGAGCTGGAATGATTATGAAAAAGTCCATTTGTTAGCAGAAGTGTATTTGTTAATTAATAAGTGGATATGGTTTTGGACTGCTCCATGTTGTGTTGATGTGCTACTGGAAGACTCCATTCCTGTATGGAGAGACTGATAATTGTTTTTAAACTCAATTTTGGACTGTTGTGATCCAATCTTTTAGTGGAAGTATTTTAGAATGGTCCATTGTTATTTTGGGAGAGTCCATTTTTTCATGGCGAGGAGTATGGCTAAACATGCTGTATTTGCTCGCAAATGTTGCCTTTCTAGTTACTCATGTTTCTTCTTCTCCTCCTCCTCCTCCTCCTGTCAAATCTTCAAATCGATTCATCTCTGTCATTTTTTGACCAAATGACCTGAAATTTGGTACAGAGGTAATGTAGGCAAAAACCAATTTTCCTTTTTTTTCCTTTTTTTGATATTGACCTTGAAAGTGATTTTATCGAGGTTTTTAGGCTATTTTTAGCATATCTTGGCCTCCTGCGCCCTGGTATTTCAACCGAATGACCTGAAATTTGCTGTATATGTGGCTTGAACAAATATTTAAAGGACTACATTCCCATTTTCGGCATACATATCTTCAAAACGATTTATTTTGGGCTTTCTTGACAATATTTGCCACTTCTGTCATTTTCAATACTACATATGACCTAAAGATCAGTGACCCCAAGTGCCTTGCACCTGGCCTTGCATGCCTGTGAGCCTTGCGACCACCTGATTGGTCAATTGAGTTAATCTAATTATCTTGCATTTCTGGCGCAGGTGTAGGCTAGTATTCATGCCAAATATGGTATGGGAATCCCTAGGACACGTGATTACATGGCTTTGTTCACTCTCTTTTGAAAAAAGATACACATCTCCAGTTCCTACATGTATTAGACCAAAATAATGTGAAATTTGGCATGTACACAGGCCCTCATTCAAATGTTTGCCATACAGCCTTTCAAAACGATTTTTTAAACAAAGAATTTTTCGGTTTCGTTATTTTCCAACCGAAAGTGTATACTATTGAATCATGCATTCAAATAAAGGGGTGTCACATTTTTATATTTCACCCATACTATCGCTGAAATATGTTGTTTTTGGTCATTTCCTTCTTCTCCTGTCAAATCTTCATATATATCATTATGTATACTATGGAAAACTTCATTCTTCCCTGGGGTTGACCTTTTTTCATTCAATTTTGAACTGGGTTGATTATGCGCAAGAGTGTAATTTTCAGCGGATATTTTTCCACTGGTCTAGTTTACATGGAGATGGCACGGAATATCCCATTCTTGCAAGGGGAGGATTCTTTAATTATTTCTTTCAATTTTGAGCTGGAATGATTATGAAAAAGTCCATTTGTTAGCAGAAGTGTATTTGTTAATTAATAAGTGGATATGGTTTTGGACTGGTCCATATTGTGTTGATGTGCTACTGGAAGACTCCATTCCTGTATGGAGAGACTGATAATTGTTTTTAAACTCAATTTTGATCCATTTTTTTAGTGGAAGTATTTTAGAATGGTCCATTGTTACTTTGATAGAGTCCATTTTTGCATGGCGCGGAGTATTGCTAAACATGCTGTATTTGCTCGCAAATGTTGCCTTTCTAGTTTGAAATTGTCTTCACGTCACTAACATATCTATTCAGAGTTTTGGTATAAAACCTAGTTCTGTCAGATCTTTCTTTAGTCACTGACGAAAGATAGCGGATGCTGACTGAAACGTCTGGCTGTTTCAAAATTTTATGCAGTTGCTTGAGTAACTATTTTTTGGCGTATCTTATAACCTGGATGTCTAACCTCCATCGACGGATGATGAACATAGTTCCGCTAACAATTGCCATACTAAACATTCTTTCCTATTTTTGTTATTTGGCGTACCTGGATGTCTACCTTCATCAAAGCATTATTTCCTGTCCTTCAAGTTGAGTCCTTGAGTAAACTAAGAAAAGAAAAGATCAGACTGAAAAACTTTCCGTCACACTCTTGAAAATACTACATATGTTTCTCAGGAACAATGTTTGAGGGAATATGTGAACTTCCGGACATTCAGTCGATTAATGATTGATATCTTCTTTATCAAGCGTTTGATTGTCTTTGATGCTTCCACCAAACAGACAGTAGCAGACCTGACGGCGTCTCCATCCATCTCATACTGATACTTCCAGCTAATCCGATGGAATCTTAATTCACCGCAAATCGGCTGTGAAAATAATTCTAATTGGTATTTTCCAGTATATCACCTTTGATATATCTCATTAATATTCAACAATATTCAGGAGAAGATCTGATATCATTATTTCCTAAAGCACTAGAAAACTAGCTTTTGTTACGGTGCTGGTAAATGCATAGATATTATGTTGTTCATATCACGTCAACTCTGTACAGCACATTTCATATGGTTTGCAATGGAATCTCCATACTATCAAATGAAGACTACGAGAACGAAGACAGGGTGACATCCTTCTGGTGATATCCGAGACACTCTATCGGCAACTTCGTATGAAATATTTGGTCACACATCTCACGGTTAAGAAGGTCTTTATCATATCAAGATACTGGAACTACAGAGGAAGAATGTTTGTACGGAATTTGGGTCCATAGAGAAGTGTATACATATGCCCCATCAACAAGTTACCTGAATAATGTAGTTGTTACACGTACCCTCTACGAAGAGACAAGATAGTGTAATGTAGTGAAATGTATTAGATACACATTAATGAGATTAATTCCCCAAATATGTGTAGTGGTGGCTTGCGTACGCAGGTTACACAGTTTCATTTTACCACGGGCTAGTTGACTGGTCTTTCGGGCGGGTCGCAAAGAGAGCGACTAGACGGCAATCGCTGAAGGACGATAATTTTCTACTGATGTTTTTAGCTTATGTATAATCTAATATGTGCAATACTGTGTTCTTAATGTATGTGTACGTGTCCAGGGACACCTGAAAAACAGGCCGCAGGCCTGAGCTGTGATTTCCCTGGTAAAATAAAATAAAATGAAAAATGAAGGACCGTGCAGCGACCAAAATTTGTGGGACCCTTGATTTCATATTTGGATTATAATGCAAGCTGTACAAGTATGATTTAAAATGCAGCAAAGTATACCAAACGTAAAAAAAAGTTCTTCACTAATACGATTTGTTGAGAGATCTGTCAAATATTTGGTCGCTCATCACTCGCAGCGCGGTCCCACCCTCTAGTAAAAAGGGGTTGTTAGCCAGGCTATGTGTAACGTTAGTGGCAATGTGCCAAGCCATTAGGCTAAGGCGTTAAATGATCTAATCTTAGTTTATTGCCGCGGCTGTGCCATCGTAGAACCAACGGACAGCAGGAGATTAGCTTTACTCCTCTCTTTGGTCTACAGCGGTCGTTGAAGGCCAGCTGGATATAGCACCAAGGCAACAATAAAGAGTTAACGGTGTACAAGCGAACCGTATATTACTTTTTGGCTGCTTCTATTGGACAAGTTCCAGGAGACAATTCCTAGTCGACTTTTATGTGCCATAGAGCAGTAAGGTATGAGAACCGTCCGGGCTTGACAGACGTAAACCCACGTAATGTAATTTTACGAAACGACGATATCGTTGCCTGGGGAAGTGTTCCGCCTTCATAACTAGGAGAACAAATAATAAAGAACAGTCAAAACTAATTGCAACTCGTTAGAATTCGTAGTGTTGTCATAAAAATACCCACGCACTTTCCCATTCGTGTGAAGCAAACTGCCATACTATGCAGTTTACAGTCGTATCATCTGTGCCAGCAAGAGCCCGCAGAAATTAGCCACGACGGGTTTCCTAATACTACTAATAAATCATTGCGCTAGTGATAAAGTACGTGCCAAGTGTAGTCTGACTTATGCTGGATACTCTGTCAGTCCCTTCATCCAGGCATGAAGGTGAACCTTTGATATCGTCCCTGGCGGAATCAGCACGCTTTGCAATTATCGGTTGTCTCCAAACCGAGCGTAGTTCTTAAAGGAAAGCTACACAAAAAATTTAAAATCCTTCTATGCTATGCATAATATATTCCAAAGTCAAATTCTTACTTCAAGTTGTTTCACATAAGTCCGTCATAGCCGATGATTGTCTTATATGACGTCAGTGTTCTAAAATTCAATCATCATGTGAAAAATTTGAAACACTGACGTCATATAATTCAATTATCAGGCGAGAAGGCGTCAGCACGGCATAAGTTGCAAACTGTGGAAAATCCCAGAACTATGACGGACTTAATATGTGAATCAACTTGAAGTAAGAATTTGACTTTGGAATATATCAAGCATAGCATAGAAGGATTTTCAATTTTTTGTGCAGCTTTCCTTTAAGTGACGTATTGTTCACAAAATTGGGCATGTAAGTTTTGTCGTCACTTCTTTGCTTTGAATGATACTTACGGTCTGTGTAACTGTCATTAATAGAATTGAGTCAGATCTCTAGTTATTGAGGGCAGACGAAAATCAATTTAGTTTCTATCTGGTGTAGTATCACTCATTTCCTCTAGGCTGGTTGCATGCCCCCCAAGCTACTTGTACCGCTCAAAGCTCATTATAGACAGAAAGATCATCCCCAGAATTAGTTACAAATGACAAAACAGTCTATTAGAATACGAAGTTAGACTTGCGCAGACTTCAAACGAATGTGTCATAACAAAGACATACCAGGGCTCAAAATTCAATTCGAATAAAATTTAGATGCACATAAAGAATTTTGGGTGCACAACATAGAGCAAAGTAGAAAATCAGCAAAACGTATTCACAAACTTTACTGCCACTCTTAAGATCCTCAATCTCAAATTCTATAGCTAACTTCAGAATTAAGTAATACATCAAACAGAGTACACTGCAATAAAGGTTATAATTCTTCTGATATTTTCTGTATACTAGTATGAATATTCTGTATACTAGTGTGCTGTGGTACCTCTACCTCTATTTCGAGCCCTGCATATATGTACATTCCAACAGGAGGAGAAAAGTGGTAAATATAATGGTAGAGATTGGGTGAGCCATATGCTACGTGCAGATGCGGAATGATACGATTCTACCGCAGGTTGTATAATCTAATGGGAGGAATGTAGGACTGTTTCAAGCGGTCTCAGGTCTACATTGGACGATGTTCAAGACCTCACTCGTCTGGCAGAATCCCATTAACGTATGGAGTTGAAGGACCTTTTTGTTTCTGCTGAAATGACATGGAGTGCGCCTCTAGACTTATTTGGTAGGGCAGGGTCTCGTGATTGGCATGCTACACCGACTGTAAGATATTCTGGTAAAAAATCTGCAGTTGTAAGAACGACTCTTAATCTGTTGTGAAAATCAGAACTACTGAATTGCAATTTTACAAAATTTATTCCTTCACTCAAATGTGATTTCCCCTTGTTCCGCAACGAAACCCGAGTCTTGCCTTTGAATACAGAGCCTAGACGGTGGAACTTATCCCTGTTAGGTAAGAGTAATTGAGATAACATTGAGAAATTAATAGTCTTAGGCAGCCGGTCTTTTGACTTGTCGCAGGCTCAAAGCTTGGAGACTACATATGGGGAAGAAGAATGAGATTCTCTTGCCGCGCTATCAGCTCTGGTTTTCCCATTCCATCAGTGTATTGTTATTACTACAGAAGGGCAGTCATGAGATGTATCAAGAACAGACCCCACCTCCATGAATCATACACGGTGGTACTTATACTGTAGAAGTCAGGCTCACCACAAGGATAGCGGGGTGATGTCATAAATCTCCCTGTCTGTGCCTCATGAATCCTGGCGTAATGGCACGTGGGTGGGAGCGTGTTTGAGTTTTCTCACTTCTAAAAGCATCTTATACCCCCGTTCCAGTCGGACAGGGCTCTCGCCGTGCTATCTCTGCGACCTAAAATTTAACAGTGTTCAATGAATTTCATTGATAAAAAAACGAATCTTTTTTACACGTTGTGTATTCTATCGTCTTTTCTATCATACTTTTGCATGTTGTATGATCTTCCAATTATAAAGTCAATGGTTACACAATTCCTATTTATGTCGCAGTGAGAGCGCAGCACGATCGACGTCTGGTGGGATGGGGGCCTAAAGAATTGATGAATGCATCAGAATGGAAGTGGAATTCACATATATGATGTGATTTGTTGTCAGTCTATTCGCCACACTTCCTAAATTGTGTACTCTGCGGCATTAAAGGACATCTGAAAAGTCTAATATTTTCATATTGTAATCCAGTAGTAGATTGAATAATATTCTATTCTGTGGAGTATTTTAGATGAATTTCATTATCCTTACCTGAAGGTTGTATTTTGCAAGGACAATTCCAAACAGAATGCCTCTGGCATCGCTAAAAAAATCGTTCCACCCCCACTTTCATGTGTTGGAACGCCTGAGAGGCAAGTAGTTTCTCTACCTTTCGATAAGCCCGCCTCCAGTTCTCCTTTACTAAAGACCCTTAGGAGAGGCGCGACGCAGTCTGTTGGAGAATTCGATTGGGAACTATGGACTTTGTTCGTGCTTTAGCCTAAAACTTCAGCGGCAATTTATACACCTCGACTTTGAAAGTTGATTACCTTATCTAATAAAGCTATGATTTCCCTCAGGCTTTAATGGGTGACTTACCTGTATCGTCAGGGGACTGTGTCTTAATGGAGAATGCCATCTTCTCCTTCTAGCCTTTTACAAGGATGTTGTTACCAGAAGGATTGCTTTGAACGCCCTTGGATGAATGTTATGTCCCGGGTGGATACGTCTCTTCTTACGTTTTAAATCTATCCATTAATTTGGAAGCAAGCTCACGTTTTCAATAGGGAGAGAAGATTCCATTTCAGATACCATATGTCCGCAATATGTCTTGGAATATCATGAATGATAACTCAATAAACTACGGGAGAAAAACGTCACTTGCACTAAATTGGTACAGCTAATGATGATGGTGCTTTGGTCCAAGAGTCTCGTTGTTTAAGATCAAGTAACGGCTTGCCAAGAAGGTCAATATGTACATATGGCTAGTTTGAATCTCCATACCGGAAAATGCCCGTTAAGAGAAAATTAAAAGTTAGGATGATATCTATTCAAGTCTATTTCTATTTTATTAAATTGCAACAGGCAATACTAGACATCCCAGGCAGCAATAGCTGATATCGGGGGTCTAACACATAGCAAGATCTATTCAAGTCACCGAGCTACAGGCTATCCGGTTGATCCAAAGTGCCCGTAAAGTTCACTGGCTATTACAGATAAGACGAAGCTGAGCCTGAATTTACAGCTGCTATGGTTTATTTGATTGCCTTTGGACGACCAGAAACTATTAGATCGTGTTTAGAAGTATCTATACCGCAAAGGCTAAGTTGGTAGAGATATTGACCTAAGGTAGTTTGCAAAATCTCTGATGCATGATCTTTTTTTCAAAACAGGTAAACCTCGTCAAAGTTTCATGATAGCACAAATCGTAAGAAAGTGATTGAAAGGGACTCTATACGAGTATGTAATGATTGATGATAGTTTTATCCATATCTTGTTTAAATGCAGTGGCACCACGCCCATGCCTATGTCTACTTCTTTCATCTTTTTTTTAGTATACTCCCAAAATTCAACTTGTTTAATCAATTCAGTTTGGCATTTAAGAAATAATTTTGTTGATTCATGAGACAATAAAGAACGTAACCTCTTGCAGAATAAAGTCCAAAGTAAGGCACAAAGCAGGATATTATCAGGAACGCTGCGTTAAAGCTACCATAGGATTCTACAATGTGGATAATGAATATGACCATTTGTGAAATGCAAAATTTACATTACTTACCCAGCTGTTGAAGCTCAAACGCCCTGGAATGCACCATAAAGTGATATTCGTCAAATAGACTTAAGTGGCGTTTACCTTTTTTTAGCAAAGTGGAGAGCTGCAAGTCAAAAGTATCGCACAGCTACCAATGATGTCTTTCAGTTGCCTCAGAAAGCATCACCAGCAGTATTCACTCAGAGATTGGCTGAGCGCAGTTCCTACTTAAATGTTATGACGTTGGCTTCTATACCTCCAATCGCGTGTATTCTCCTTGCGCATGTAGTGTGGCAAATCAAGTATTACCGCGGATGTGGCAGACGATCCATTATGAAAGAATAGCCGGCAGCACGCTATAGGATAAAGAACTTGACCGCTCCATAATCCGCATCTTGTAATAGACGCCGTGTTGGACTGTATTCCTAGATCTTGATGGATGATGTTCTCCCGGCCGGATGTACCACAGCACGCTGTTAGATTCCCAGCTTGTCGGGTATACAGACGAGGAAGCTGTGGTCAATGAGGAATCGTCCGTGGAAGCCGTATCCGGCAGTGTCGTCTGATGAATCAGTACGATTCGTTAGTTCAACATATCTTATCTACGTATCCATCCGTTCCCAATAAGGCTAATGTCAGCCTACCGCCGGCGTTGTTGTATAATAGAGTGGCAATTAAGCAGGAGATTCTCATCTGCTAGGGTCAGACACGGAGCAAGGCACTGGAAAGGCACTAAGTAGCCAGGAACGCGAGACAAGTATTCTCCAATTTTGTCCAAATCCAAATCAGATACTTCAGGGATTGCTTTGCAAAATTCACTACAACTATCTTAAGGTAACTGGCGCCAACTAAGACCGTTGTAGATGATAGACATTTTTCTGTGATCTATTATGAGATAGATTATTCGATTTCTCAAGGGCTGGTAAAATATAAGACACAAAATCTTTAACAGCGAGAGGAAATCTAATGCTGTGTTACTGTTTAGACGAATTCAGAAAAATGGATCATGTAGTTACAGAACAGAAACGTCATGTATTGGCTTTATCAACCTATCGGGAAAATTGTTTTGGTCGCACGTAATATTTTGCAGCATGCCATCGAGTTGTGTCAAATAATAATTGATGAAGATACTGGTTTGTATTTACTGTTCTGACATTTGAGCGCCGGAGGCAAAATTTGCTTGACGGCATATAAAACCCGAATATATAAAGTGATCAATGGGGACCTATTCTTTACATGTTTTCGGCTGCTGTATCTTCCCACAGGAGGCTTGCGTCTGCAGACGACGTTATCAGATCATATGTATTCTGTACAGCGCTGATAGCTTTCAGCCAGCAAACTCCGAATGTAGACCATTTTTCCTTAGAGATTATGCTTTGTCCAAAGCTTTTCCGTGTACAAAGACATAAAAGCACGAAGTAGTTTACCCTCAGGGTTGGTTTGAAGCACTCTACTTAATTCTTGTGAATTCTAGTTTGATGTACAACTGCCATGATAAGAGCTTTGTAATATTTCTGAGTGAAGGGAATTTGTTACAATGATTTATAGAAGTAACCCTTTTATAATGGAATTCATACATGGGAGTGATGCTGTTTATGAAGCTTATTTAGGTCAGGTAGGTGATATAGGTCACGAAAAATGTTTAATAATACAAAACTTTCTATAGGGTATACTCGGAGCTCAAGCTATTTATCCCATTTTTAGTTAAAATATATCTCCATCGAAAACTGTGATAACTACTTTTACACGGGATAACGACTGTTACAAAACGTATCCCATTATTTCACTATATGACAATCTCTTAATCCTCTTACTTATCTTCTTGTAGTGAATTAATGGGATAAATGGGATGCTATCTTACTAATTTACTACTAGGAGTTTTGTAGGTGTTGATGAAATGACATTGCAAATAAAATTTATCCCATTTTTTCAAACTATCCTGTTTCTAACAAGAATTATTTTTTGAAACTAAATAAATGTAATAAATAATCAAGTCTGGACTAGGTAGGTAGGTATATGATTAATGACAGTTCAAAAGATAGCAGTGCGACGCCTAGCGACCCATGCACTTCACTCAATGTCAGTACAATAGCAACTGTAGTGTCACGTCAATCCATAATCGCGTAGCCAACATACATCTCGCCTGTTTTCTGGACCATTGTTATCATGATGTGGACCAGGGCCTTCAAGGATGTTTGTGTCAAGGTCCGACAGGTCATTGTTGGAAATTGGCCTTTCTGTACCTTATCAAATGACCTTTCATAATCATCAACCGACCAAAGCGACCTCTTCGCAACTTTTACATGGTAATACGATTACCGATAGCCCGTACATCCGACCTGTAGACCCCACGTTAATAAACTACTGACACTAAATATGAAGAAAATACGACTTGATGCTATATAGCTGGCTTTGATTCTGATGGCATTACGTAGGCGACGCTCAAAGGATTCGTCCATAGTTGTCAAATAGACGGCTAGGGTACACTAATGTTTGCTCTTTGATGTCATCCCGTGACTAGGCCTGTTCGTATCTGTTAGCTCCCATGTAGAGCAGAAAGCCGAGTATATATCATCGACTCAGAGGAGTTACCCGTTTAACCTATCATACGAGATGAAACCTGTCGAATCTGTAATCTTTGCACGCTTAACGTTTACATGCAGTTCAGTAAGCCTAGGAGTAACGGAATAGTACATAGAACCAGACGTTCACTTAGATCCTTTGAGATATTTCGCTTTGTACGTAGCCATGCGTCATATTAGGCACCCTTTCCACTAGACGCAGATCCCTGAGCGGTCGTTGATGAGCAACCAAAATCGGATTTATCTGACCCTGAATCAGAAAAAGATTCAATATGTAAAAGTATGACTTAAAAGACAACAAAATGCATAAACTTTAAAGAAATGTTCTCGATCTGTCAAATTGTTGGTCACTCAGTGGTCGCTTAGCTTCTAGTGGAAAGAGGGTGTTACTTAGCAATATTTCTTTCCTCCTAAGTTACAACATCGGGACAGTGATACGTTGCGAATTGTCAGCATATGAAATATTGTTCCACACTAAGCAAATAAATCACTGCCTATAACTATGACATCACTCGGTTGCAGTAATGGTAGATAAGGATAGCTTTTGAGCCTCCTACCGATAGCATCACCGTCTCAACAGACAAGCAGCCTGAAGAACAGGAGAGTATGATAACAGCAGGTTATAATTCATAAGGGATGCAGACGTTAGTCAGAAGCACAGACGCCATGCTATGGAACTCTGCATAATGACTCCATGTCCTAAAATTGTAGCGTTCATAGTCCCAAATTAACCGTTGCAATTTAAAAAGTCAGCATTCATGTGTTAGAGATATTTAGTTCTCCCGATGTTATATTTGTATCAGAACGTGATGACTTCACAGTTGCGAATGACTCTACGTTGACCCTTTCATGAAATGGACATGAAGACGGCAAGATTTATGCAAGGAGATTCCAGCATCATACTTTTGTGTGTACCGGCAGAGTGTGGTAAGGGTGTCCTTCAATATCACGCTGCACTAGTGTTGCTGTCGGTTTTGTAGTACTTAATTGGTGCTCTTGAGTACAATGAAAAAGTATTTATTGCTTTCTAGGATCAAATGGCATTTTGACTTAGCTCAACTTAACCAATAATTCCGCTACATGCTTTCAAATTCTGTCTGCGACATCACAGGGATCGCAGGGCTTAGTTGAACATGGAAACGTCATTACGCCTTGAATTAGGCATCTGGCGTATCCGAAAACATCGATTCCAATATATATGTGTGTATGTTTTCCAAAGGTAGATTGACAACCGTAATGAACTTAAGTAAAACTTCGATTATATCTATCGATAGTTTCAGAGAGTAAATCTAGGCTCCAAAGGGAATAGTTCACACACGTAGCGTTAGTTCTATTTCACTTCATCATCGATTGCTACCCACCTTACGATTCCATGTAACCGTATCGCAATCGGAATATAATTATGGGCTCTGTGGTCACAATCGACAAGGACCGTGGGTTTAGAATGCTGCTACCGATCGTGAGTATGATTTTGACCGAGAGGGCCTCCACTGGCGGTAATGATAATGTTAAACAGAATTGTACTACAATTGTACAAGGTACAACGTATGGCATATTCGGCTACATAACAATAACCATTTTTTTACAGAAGACTTTGTCATATGGGATAAAAATGTGCTTTTACAAGTATTGGTGGAATTTGTAGTGTTTAGGCATGTTCTTATATTGCCTAAGTTATACTGAGCGTCTCTTTGTGACCGTCCTCACAGGTAATGACATCCCCTAACAGAACATTAGCAAAGGAATGCCTTCGACAGCACAAACCGAAGGACTGTACCGATAACCCTCAGATCCAGTGATAGGTTGTCATGTGTCGGGATTCATCCCTTCATGACGTCGTTTTACAAAACGGAATCTGATTCAATCAGATCAGTTCCAGTGCTACTTTCAGAATGCATACATCTGTGATATGATCACAAAATCTACCAGCAGAAAACCAGAGCTGGTGAACATAGATGCTGCTGCCATTCGTGGCCTCTTCGTCAATTCAGTTCGTCACATAAGAGGATTATAAAATTCCTTTAAGCTGCAGTGTACGGGAAAATGGAGCATTGGAAAAGCTTTTATCGGCTCAGAAGATTCGTGGGTTGGCGGACTGAATCAATTAACCTCTATAAAGCAATTGATTGGCCTCCTGGCCTCAGTGTCATTAACGCTGGCAGCAGTCGGGAGAAGTCTGGAAAAGATGGCAGGCTGTCCCCAAGGAGCTCATTTACCGCAATTGGATTGTGTGCCCTACATGCCAACATACACATTGAACATATAGATTTTTTCGCACAAGTTTGAATTTACTTCAATCTACTCAGGAGATCCTGTGAATAACTGACATCGCTACTGCCGCAGAACAAGATTAACAAGCAATTATCTATAGCTCATTTCAGGCTCATTCAAATGGTTTGCGATAGGCAATGTGTATAATGTGCAGACTATCAATGTCTGCAGTTTATTTGTATAAACGATTTCATGGTTGCAACTGCGTATTCACAGCGAGATGCATACAGTTCTTTTCTAGACCATTATTAATACATGCTCAAACGTGTTTTGTAATATGTCTCAGAGGCATTCACATGTGACACCTATGACTCAAAAAGTCTCTTGCTTTGCATTCGTAGTTGGAGCCATGGACAGTGTTATTACCTGCTCTCTTGGTGTAGATTGCTCTCTATGTTACATCTTTGTCTCATACGCATGTCTGGATCTGATAGTTCTGTACCTGCCACCAAATAGGCACCGGAATCTTCCTTGTGGAAAGCATGGTTTTGACGGATTACAATTGGAAGAAAATGTATTGTAAATGCTTTATCAAAAGAAATCAGAAGGTTGCACCAGGTACAGGTTTTGATTTTATGTGGGTAATGACTTTGGCTGTTAGTGGTGCGCCAATGGTCCTGTTTATCACAATCTGACATGTCCTTATCCATTACATGTGGAGTCGCAGTCTCCAATATTTACTGTCTTTTATCGAGTTTCTAATATGAGAACAGCCAGGTTGATTAGCTTATTCGCCCACCCGGAAAATAGAGAAAATTAATAGGGTAATCTCTTATAAATTCCAAGCGTCGAAAATGTAGAGTCATAGCAAAGCTGCATGAAGGTATTGATAATCACAGCATATTCATGATCATTGCAATATAAGACACCAGAAAGACATTCTTTCTATTCTGATAGCAATCGCAACGACGTATCATTTCTTGTGCAATATTCCATCAGTTAGATTTTGTTCACTCGTTGCCTTCAAACAACAACATAATGGATACCTTTGTTTAGATGGCGTGACGTCATATCAAAATGTCAAAGCCCCAAAGCCATTTCACGACAAACTAAGGATGCTTTCGTTTTATATAGGGATATGAATGAGCTCCCAAAGATAGTTCGTTCCTTCTGCAACAGATCCTTCTGCAACAGATCCTAAGGTGATAGTATACTCTTCTATGGGCTTAAAATATATCAGTAGTGAATCATTAGGCTTGGCCTGATGCAAATGACAACCTTACCCTTAAAAGAGTTACGAAAAGTACAACTCGTAGAAGATCTTGATTCGCAGTATGCTTGGCTGATTCCCCAACCATATGCAATTCCCATGAGCATGTGTGGCTGTGATCTCTATGGAGAGCAGTCTTGTGGAAACACTAAGGCTTGCTGAAGGAGCAGCCCTTCGAAGACATTCTCATCGACTTTGATTCCCTGCAGCTTCTTCTTTGACTTCGGGGGAATGACGTCAGCCTAGTATCTAAATTGAATGAGGCATTCCACAACTGACACTTAACATATCACTAGTGGCATTTGATAGTACATAGACATATGGGTAGAGCGCTCCAAGTGTATGACGTGTTGAGTAATCTATGCCCAATGGGGACATTGACACGTTGGCCATTTAATGGTACTCACTGAAAGTATTATGCCTCAATGGTCAATCGGAAGTAATGTTACAACGGGGTAAGAGCCAATCAAACGTTTGGCTTATTCTTCTAAGTGTCAGGTAACCATTGGAATGCAATAATGACGTGGGCATTACCGTCCTTGTGCACGATTCAGCATTATCAATGTTGACCCAATGTGTACCGAGGGCACCATAACATGGTAGATTGATCCCTGATACACCTAAATCTTCCCCTTAGGAATTAGGATCTGGCCACCTGACCACAGATAAACCCCATTACATGACGGCGGCTGATCCATTTTATGTGTTTACCAAAATCTCGTTATAAAGTTCCTACGTTGTCGTAGCTTGTAGTTAACAGATTTAAAATGTGCTCTGCCTATCACCCGCAGCTTTTTGTGCTTTGTATGGTCGGTAAACCAGAAGGGTCAATCCTCACATTGCCGTGGGTATACTACATCATTAACTCAATGTACCTAGCACTTTTCCTGCAGTGATTAATTCCACTTGTTCCCCCAAGAAGAAAACCTGCATAATTCTTCACAACACCTTCGGCCTTTCGTTACAATAATCACCTCCAGCTTGTAGTTAATATGTAGGGATATCTACTGGCAGTCCTCTACTATCATTTGTAACAAAGCAAGCTACGCACGAAATTGCCAGAAACGTAGAGCTTCATGACATTCCAAATCTGCAAAGAAATATGATCATTATTTCATATCGCTACCAGATGTTACCGTCTATTTAATATGAACCCATCTATTTGGCCAGTGAATGGCACTGCGGTCTCATAAGTGAAGGTAATACCGATAAACTCTATCAATCAAAGGTGAAATAAAACATGTTTGAACGATACCTTACTCTTTTAGTGATGTGTGGTGTGACCCACATTCCATGAAATATATTCCTACTCGTCACATATGTCCAGCCAAAGTGCAGACATACGTGGCCCATCTCGTCCATCATGTTCCAATGCTTATCTACATCAGTAGGCGTTATGCTGATACGGTATGGCGAAAATCGAGACATCGAGGCACATGCAATGGATACGATCTGTGTCCATAGGCTGGCGGTTTATACAAAATGTGTACAATATTGGAATATTCCTTAGCCACATGACCTCAGACAGGTTTTCAGACTGCAGAGCCAAGGACGCTCAGAACTTTCACAATCAGCCATGGCAAGCTGTTGAATTTTGACATTATACAGCGTATCACAGCTAGCTATCGCCTGATGCTTTTTGGGTTGAGGTCGTCGAATACCTAGACTTATATGCTATAGGATTTGGCTACTTTGGTTGCAAATTAACTAACATACTGATGACACAAGATGGAATAGAATTGATTAAAACAAATTCCAACCTTAGGACTGCAGTCACTCGATTCCAGGTAGCTCATGGTCCCGTCATATTCATCGAGTGATGTTACTTCGCATTCTTGAAGCATCGCAGATTTTGGATAGCGTCCAGCTAGTAGTATTCCCGTGTGATGCAGCCCTCACCACTGAGCCGATTGCCAACGATGCAGCAGAGCCCTCTAGGAGGAAGCAGGGAAGCTAGAAAACAGACGAGCGACCTGGTAGGCTGATGCTGATGTTCAGAATCCCAATCAATTAGAATTACCAACCAGGTGCCGTTGACTATAATGAGATTTCAATTCCAGTCTGTCGTGCCATCGCTCCATGGGCATCAACACGTGTTGGTCAGACAGGTCAGACGGCGATAACACTGGATGCAGCCATTCGTGAATACTCAAGACAGGCAAGGCAGAAGGTATTGACTGTTGCCAAGTGCTTAACCTAAAACATCACCAATATTCCGAGGAAAAGCTTCCGGCCCACACAAACAATATATTAAGATTCAGATGTGAATGGCGTACCTGAATCGATTTATTGAGATGAAAAATACCGAAATTTGATTTTTCGATGACATTGAACCCTCGTTTTAAATTGCACTGTGCATAAAAATTAGCTTTATAGCATAACCTTGATATAACGTTAAGACGATGCTGCTTTGTATTGCAAAGCTGTCATGACATAGCAGTTAGATGGTCTACATCAGAGAGACAGAATGCAGACACTGGTAAGAGTAGCACTTCCTTTACCTTATAGAGCGCTCATCGTGTATTCAATTATTGCTAAGATGGCCCGCTTGTTCACAGACTCTCTAACCCATCACAGAACAGAGAGACAGAACACAGACACAGCATTATATTATCACTGGTAAGAGTAGCACATCTTTTACCTTATAGAGCGCTCATCGTGTATTCAATTATTGCTGAGATGGCCCGCTTGTTCACAGACTCTCTAACCCATCACAAGAGGTGACTCGCGTTCAGCACGGCGCGTACGACCAACTGTTGAATGATCATTAAGTACGCGATACGCCTCCACCCACCCCGTCGGCATTAAATTGCTTCTATCAAGAGCTAAATTGACTTCGATTTAAAGAGATGACTTTAGCTGAACAGAATGTCAATTTTGTGATGAGTATGAGCTCAGTATATTAACTATCCTCTTGCCAAATTCATTTAATGATTCCGCCTTGAACCGAGATAAAGAATAGAAAAGATATTCCAGATAAAGATTTCATTTCTAATTTTAGTATGTGTATCGCATTGACCAAGAAAAATCATGGTGCTGAATTGTCTAAAATGCCATGTTTTAAATAGGAAAATGTCACGGATTCAGTCGCCAAATTCAGAAGTATTACTACGTGAGATGACAGATCATTAAAGCCGAGTTACACACTTACCGTGCATGTCCTCACCTGCAAGCACTACTTAACAAAGTGACGTATTAAATAATGAGAATCTCCAATGGCTCTAAAAGCCTTTTACACGGATCACCGCGTTCTCCAATGGACAAGTGAACCAGAAGTGATGGAATTAATAGCTGAGATGTGCTATTAGATCAATTAATATCTGGAAATGTGGAGTGCACCAAATTTTCCAAAACTAGAAAAGTACCGATTTCTTACTTGACTTGAATGTTTAAACATTCGGCGTATAACGTCTTTGAAAATCGATCGGTAAAGACATACTTTTATCTCCACTTCTGAAAAAATCGAAGATGATTAAGAAATCTGCAGTCTCAGGGGCCCGAACTAATGAAGATCGGGAACGTTAGGATTGATCTAGGAAACGGCTTGGTCTTGTGCAAACGCACCAAGATACATAAATGTATGATCATCTGAGAGTACCCATACTGTTCTGATTACAGTATTCTTGTCGTTAAATTTGGAAACTTACATGTATCAGGTGATACGACCGAGTATACTATCGGGTGCTGAGAGATGATGAGTGATATTTCTGATAACTTTTTTCGCGATAGTCACCCTACATCACTTTTGTTTTTGCTTTAATGTGCTTTTGCCCCCCCCCCCTCCCCCCTCTGCACTAGACGGCGATCGCGCTGCGACCTTGCTGCAACCTTGCTGCAGCCGAAATTGAATTTCTGTAATCGTTGATTTAATAGGAATGTGATGCACGGTGTAACTGTATGATTTAAACGAAAGCCAAACACACAAAACATTCGTCCTATTCTCCGCATTTCGTTGAGTAATGTGTCAAATCTTTGATCACAGTGCGGTCGCAGCCACCAGTTGAATAGGGTCGTAAGTGAAACAACCATAAGATAAACAAGTTTTAAAACGTTCTCCTTGCCATGCCAGGTAACAGGATCAACTAGTAGGGTGCCAAAACACCACGTCCCTTACGTCCCTTCCAAAAGACTACTGCAGCCCCAAACGAGATGTCCTACCCAGGAATGAACCGGGGTCTCTCATTTAGCAACTAATTGGAAATAAGCTAGAGCTCAATTGTGAGGCTGCTACCAGTTGAATTCGTAAAGGGCGCATACGACAGAAAATTGTGAATAACCGAAAACATGATCTATGTCTTTTCCCTTGACTTATTTATTCAAATTCACAGATTGCGTACAATCTGAGGGGAGCCGGCAACAGGAATCTAGTTCCTCTACGAGGCCGACTCCCCCAGAAAATTTACAAAGTTGAGATAAAAACAATAAATGAAAGACATCAAATACTAAAAGAAATACATTAAAAAAATGAGAGTAATAAGGTCAAATGATAAGGAAAACAGGGTAAACGGTTAAGCTATGTCACTATGCAAGATGAGCAACGACAAGTGGTCGTCCAAGTACATAAGTTATCAACAGAAAATGTGTCACTTAATCGGGATCTATAATATGAAATCAAGAGTTTTTTAACGGACTGTAGAGTGAGGTTTGAGTACATATGTTGGCGAATGTCTAGTGGTAAATTGTTCCAGATGACGGCAATACGACTAAAGTAAGAGAATGAGAATGATTCAGTTTTACATGGCCGTGGTACAAGTTGGAATTGGTCTGTAGAGCGAAGTGATCTAGTAGGTCTGTATACATTGAGGACATGAGAAATGTTGGTACAGTACACGTTGCGGAAACATTTGAAAAGAAATAAGATATCAAAAAGTTCTCGTCTGTAACACAATGGTAGAAGGTTGGTATGGGTTAATCTGTCATTATAGTTAAGTTCGTAATCATTACAGATGTACTTGGTAGCACGTCTTTGAACACCTTCTACTTTGCGCTGATACAATCTTGTATGCGGTGCCCATACCTGAGAACAGTAGTCTAAATGTGGTATCACCAGTGATCGATACAAATTGAGTTTAACAGTAAATGGGGCATTAAAGCCTACTGATCTCTTGATCATTGCAAGTCTTGAGTTACATGTTGATATCTTCTTAAGTACATGAGAATTCCAGGATAAGTTATGTTGTACATGAACTCCTAAGTCATTATAACTATCTTGTCGACTGAGTACAGAATCTGACATGCTATAAGGGTATTCAACAGGTGAAGTTTTACGTGTCATACTAACAACTGAACACTTAGATGGATGAAATACCATCTCCCAGGTTTTCCCCCAGGCCACAAGACGATCTAAGTCGGACTGAAATTTAAAACAATCAAAAATCGAAGTAATTCTTCTAAAACATTTAGCGTCATCTGCAAACATGGCCATTTTACCAAATTCAACACAGTCAGGTAAATCATTAACGAATAATAGAAACAAGAATGGCCCTAATATGGACCCCTGGGGGACACCTGACAACACAGGTAAGTAATCAGACATTTCGCCTTCAATGACAGTTCTTTGAAAACGTTCTGAAAGATAGTCGTTAAATAAAGCAAGTAGTTGTCTGGAGAACCCAAAAGATTTCAATTTGTGTACTAGGAGTTTATGAGAGACACTATCAAATGCTTTGCAAAAATCCAAGAATATTACGTCAACTTGCCCAGATTTATCCAGTACTTCACCTATTTCCTCGTAAACTTCTAAAAGTTGGGTGGTAGTGGATTTACCATTGACGAAACAGAAAATGCATCACTTATACCCCCATTCCACTTGGATGGCGCTCTCACCGCGCTCTCACGGCGACCTCATTTTGGCCAGATCGCCGTGAGAGCGCCGACAGCGCGGCGAGAGCGCTATTGAGAACGCCGACAGCGCGGCGAGAGCTGGTTTTGAACATGCTCAAAACCTTCGCCGTGAGAGCGCCGAGGATGGCGATCAAAAAACGAGCGCCGAAAGAGCGCCGAAAGAGCGCGGAGCGAGCGCGGTGAGCGCCGTGAGAGAGCGGTGAGCGCCGTGAGAGCGCCCAAGGTGGGATCAAAGGGCCGCAGCGAGCGCTCTATGAGGATTGAATGGTCTTAACTGTAGTTCAAACGAATTTGATTCTTGAAGTGGTGTATCTTGAATTTCTGCGAATTTTGTGGTCAAATCATAATGTCGCTCGTGGGTAATACAAATTGACGAGTACTTGCTTCAATTAAAATTAAATTCCCTCCAAGTTTTATTGTCAGTGATTCAAAATGTGTTTCAAAATTCTGTGATTTACCTTTCTATTATAACGTAGAATGATAAAATATATTTATTGCAAACAGTCTACATGACAGACAACACAGAAAAAAACAAGTTTAACATACATATATTATTTAAGACACACACTGAGCGACCGTGCAGCGACTAAAATTGAATCTGTTTTCCCCTTGATTTTATCATTCAAATATGATGCAAGAGGTAAAGGTATGACCGAGAAGACAACAAAGCACAAAAAACGTAACAAAAATTCGTTCTTTATCTCTGCAATTCGTTGAGCGATCTGCGAAATCTTTAAAAAGTTGCTGACATTTGACATTTTGGTCGCGCTGAGAGCGCGCAAGGGTCGCCGTAGAGATTCCACTTGAGCACGTTTTCCAGGAGTTCGGCGCTCTCACGGCGCTCTGGACCATTTTAGGTCGCCGTGAGAGCGCGGTGAGAGCGCCGTCCAAGTGGAATGGGGGTCTTAATGATGCAAACATTTTTAAAACTTTCTATTTCATGCACGTACTTTCCACACCAGTCAAGGCTACGCGTTGCTAATGGTCGATTTGATTGGTATGGAATTGCACTATAAGTGAGGTAAGTGAAGTGAAAGCACTCTCCCGTTGGCGTCTGGCGCTATGCTCCCGCCGCTCGACCGTACAGACCACATGCAAGTTCCAAACACGAACACAGTCAATATAACTCATGCGCACAGCCACGGTTGGCCAAGAATGCGAAAAGGGCGCTTACGTCAGAAAATTGTGAATAACCGACAACACGATCTATGTCTTTTCCCTAGTCTAAATGATGCAACCTTTTTTTAAAACTTTCTATTTCGTTCACGTACTTTCCACACCAGTCAAGGCTACGCGTTGCTAATGGTCGATTTGAGCGGTATAGAATTGCACTATAAGTGAGGTAAGTGAAGTGAAAACACTCTCACGTCCCCGTTGGCGTCTGGCGGTATGCTCCCGTCGGTGGACCTAACAGACCACATGCAAGTTCCAAACACGAACACAGTCAATAGAACTCATGCGCACAGCCACGATTGGCCAAGCATGCGCCGACTTCCATTCTTTACAATGACATTGCCTCCCGCAGACTTTAATCGCCGACACGATTCAAGTACACCGCTTTGTAATGTATCGATTTCTCGGTATAATTCATGACATTGAACCGCCCTCCTTTTAACGACTCACCACATACTGGTTTCACGCCGACAATACTTCCCGCTAGATACATCATGTGTGCGTTTGTTACAAGGGCTAATTGTTCTTTACGACATCACCGTGTGAGCGGTCGAACGTAGGCGCAGAGAACAGATAAGAATCGTTCGACTGGAACAAGATACGCAAATAATGCAGGTTATCTCCTGATGTTGGACCACAGAGGTCGATAAGACTAATGCGCCAAGAGGCTAAGTGGTTTGCAGAGGAAACTTTCTGTCACAAAGGTACGAACAGTTTATCAATGGGTGGCATTAGAGGGTTCATGTTAAAGTCGACTCGTGTTGACAATGATTAGCAAGTATATGTCTGTCCAATTTTACAGTTATAGGTGTTTTGGCGCATCAAGCAAGTACTATGGCATAGAAAAGGTTACGGTACATTTTCACAGATGTAGGCGAGGAATTAAATCGTATAGTTCAGGCGGACGTCTGCGTCATGAATGAGTGTAGACCGGGAATCAGTATTGCGAACTATTGGCCCCGTACTGGTGTACTGAAGGCGACGTTAACATTGTTAGCTAAACTGTATCCCTACCAATGCATAACCTTACTCGGGGTGGCCATTGGTTGATATATGCGTGCTGAAATGCCAACCACAAAATAATCTTCGTATGGTTATCCTATCCTGAACCATACTCGGTTTAAAATGTGGTGTCTATTCATTCACACAAGTGCAGCAGTTTAAGAAGCTACCTAAAAGACATGTTTCCTTCACTGGCTGGTATATGCCTTGGGATTCCTTTCTCCTGCAATAATCAGTTGTTTACTGTGCCAGTTCCCGAGCAAGGCCGTCCAAACTACCTCATCGATTCATGCCAAACTCCATACATCTGGGCACATTGTGGAAAATACGAGGTTATATTCACTGCTTTATCCGTTTAGTGTCTTTTACAGCGGGCCCATTTTCTCATCCCGAAACCTCTTGAAAGGCTAAACCCTATCACGACTTTCTATTACATAACGATCGACGGAATGTTCAGAATTATTGCTCTGGAATTCCTGCCCTCGGAAAACTGACTCCTATTCATTATAACCACTTTATGAAACAGCTAACGTTAGACAGACTGCTGTGTATTAGCCTATCCGTTAGACATGTAATTTCCCGCCGGATTCCGCGCCCTTGGCGTTGACGTCCCCGACGTGGTGACATTTGGATAAGTAATGATGGTGATAGTTGAAAGCAGGGCCTTCATCATCGACCATTTATAGAATATGCCGGCTTCGTGTTGAAGGAATTCGAGGTGAAGTCCCAGGTGAAAATGGGTTCCTCTTTTTAATTTTGTCAAAGTTTGTAGCCTTGTTTTGCATCATGTTGTAGCGGGAATAGATGACATTGAGGAAAGTGCTTACAAATTCTATTAATCCTGCTTAATTAAAAGTTAAGTAATTACACGTGATGTTTGATACAAATTTATTGAAGTGCAGTGCTTCATACATCATATTCTAACACATATATGTTTCAGACATGTCCAAGGTACACTGCGGGAGAAAACAATGTTCATTATAGATTCTTTCTCCGCCTTTGATCCAAGCAGAGACATCTAAGTAATGATACTGGATGATAATCTATGGTGTTGTCACTGGGATCAAGGAAGGTTAAGAGGCTTAGTTGACCTTCGTTCCGTAAATGCACATGTAAATTAGTGAAGGAGGCGACGAAGGTCCCTTCGGTCAGAATGGAAAAGTTAATCTACAAAAAGGCTTGAAACATCATCGACCTCTTTGTGTAGGTTGAAAGACCCAGCTATTTGTTTTAACTACGTAACTTCAACAGTTGTGTGATGCTAGCACTTCATTTGTATCCCCCTCCACATTCCTTCATAATGAGGTTCACTGATCTCTGACTTATGTCATAAATCTATTTAGGCTAAAGGTCCCCAACTGCCGAAAACTACCCGACTTGATTGATGGTACTCCCCAGAGGCTATCTCAGCAGAGTACGGAGTGACTGATTTGGTAGATCATCGGGGCGCTAAGCTTAGAGATCTAGAAATTTCTGATGTTGCCATCTAATTTTCAGCATCATCATCATAATCATTGATCTGAAATATCTGCTGATTCTTCTGACACTGTTAAGTAGTGAACGGTAACAAGCGATCGCACTTGTTAATGCAAATCATCGGAAGATGTACCATTGTAGAGATAGGATTAGACAGTGATGGCAACGTATGTAATGAAGGTAAAACACGTATCAAGCAAATTTTGATTCCACAGTCGATTAATGAGTGTGTGTCATGAAAAGAGCTGCTGATACTGCAAACGCCCAGAGTGCTGACTGCTGATACTGCGTTCTGAGATGCATGTCTCGCTGTGAAACATAACGTGACCCCATCATGGGTCCCCCAATCGAACGCGTCCCCTAAGAGTTTCCTTGAACCCTGGTCTAATCTATTGAACTCCTGATAGACCCAAATCCTTCATCCCCAAGCTGATATTGCTTTCACTCCCCCTTATTGAATTTTCAATTAATACCACCCTAATACCCGTATTTGTCCGGTCTTGTAACCGCGTATTTTTATAGATTAAATCTTAGGATCTGCTTCATCATGAACAAGTATTCCAATATCGGTAACAGAATTACAGTTTTAATCAGTTGGAAGCACTATACTACTACCACAAACGTTGCTCACTTTTAGAGTGTGCGAATAAGCACATGCACAGACTGAGGTATTTGAACATACTCTAAGAACAGTACGGTCATGTGCATCAACACCATAATGTTCATCAACATCGGCAACTAAAATAAGAACATTATCATCGACCCTGTATAAAAAAGTCACCAGGTCGCTACCACAACTTTTGCTCATTATCAGCATAAGAGTGTTGAAATAAGCAAATGCGCAGAGATATCTGAACATATTCTCAGAAAACTGTTCACTGTCAGGTTATGTATATCAACCCCATCATGAGCATCGACAAATAAAAAGAGAGGCTATCGTCATCAACACTGTTAACAACGTAAGATCAGAATTGAACATAAACAATAAAAACAGTATCAGCTGCCTCGCTATGTGTGCTACCTGCGACCCTAAGGAAAACAAGAAATCGAAAGGTATTAAGTGAGTAATAGGCTCGGATATTTTAATCTATTAAGGTGGCAGACAGGGAATATCGCCATTGATTAGGAGAATAGATCGGTCTGGAGACTAATAACCAGCAAGCGAGGTGCTTATAACCCTGAACGAGTGTACGAACGGTCATGATTCCAGCCTAGACGACATGGAGGTGTTCACCATACAATGCATACGAAAGCCGCAGTTATAATTTATCTAGCCAGCTGTTGAATTAGCTATCGATGATTGTATGCATTGCATAATGCAATGGTAAAAATTAACACTTTTAGTGCTTTGAAGAAGCAATTTCTAGAAAGTTAATAACTTGGGAAATCATGTGGGCTTTGTAATTATGGATAACATCGTCTTCAAATTCTGGACAACCTGCAACCTGCTCTGTATAATCTTGCAAAGGCTTCATTCAGAAAGATAACGATGTGTTGGAGGCTGCTGTTATGGCAGTCTTCTGTCAGACTTTTGATCACGAAGATTACGGCTCCTCTTTTTCTTGTGAACTTTCCAACTTTCTAAGTTACATTTATCGTTCATGACAAAGAATTCCAACGAAGATTGAAAGGACCACCGTACTGCGAACCTCCCTACCATTGCTCCCGTTATGCATCAACCTGGGTGGCGACATCTTGAAGGGCCCGGCTAAGGTCACACGTCTCGCAATGTCTCACCCCACTTCTTCTAACAGATGCCTTGAACAAAGCAGTCACCATTCATTATTACCTTACGGTAATGCTGTATGTGGAGGTCATGGTGTTGCCCTTTTAGACAGTCAAGTTCCCCACTCACATACGGATGTAGATTAAAAAGTAATGCCCGTTGCCCTTGCAGCATCCCCAAGAGATGGCCATTGCCAGGACCACCAAAGGCTTGTCAGAACGCATTTGACCAAGCGTTTGATTAATCGTCTAGCTGTACGTAGAGGTCAATGAAGATCAGTGGGCAGTTCAGCCACCAATTATGGTTTGAAATTTGAAAGATATTGATTAGACATGGGCCACAGGGGTCTCCTACGGCGATTGGGGTGGTGGGATTTATGGCGTTGGTGAACAAAAAGCGATTATTTACTCATTGTCGTAGCATAAACATTGTACGCCACGGATCTATTACCATTGCTTAATAATTGAACAACTAATGCCAATTAAAACGTGATGATAACCCTCTAAAAGAGTAGTGGCCAAGCCGATATATATCTTAGAACGGCTGTAACTTATCAACATCTTAAAGAAAAATGATCCTCGAATCAAGAAGGTCTAGTGATTCTCTAAGTAAGCGGCTAATACATTCTGGAGAAATAAAACTCTGATGGTCTTCGCAGGATTAGTATACTTATCTGAGTGACAGCGAACATACAAAATACATGACACAACATTGCCACATTGCACACTTAGTATATAAATGATTGCTGCTGCCATGTCGCAGATGCAAAGATGTGGTAGCGAAACTAGGCACAGAAAATGTATTGTATATGTAAAGGCATACCTTTACATGGCAGTTGATTGAATCCAAGTAGCTCCATACCTTCGGTATCTTTAAATCATCCTTTCTTCAAACTGTAAAAGACTGTCCATCATGGTGACAGTGTGATCGTACAGCAATGAACGACAATACAGCCTTGACTACATCCCAGCGGCGGTGCTGGCCCGTCTGGCTTGAATCCCAATCACCGGCGGGTTGGAGCTCACGCGCCCCGGTATGTCAGATGTCAGGGGATTGGGCTTTCCAAACCAATGAAGATCGCCCGTCTGTCAAATTGTTTGTCCTCTAGACGCCCAACTCTCTTTATCAAACTCCTTAAACGGGTTCGGAATGCAACAGAATTTCATAGTTGCAACTTTAGATGCGTATGTTGGTCTTATAGTGCCCAGAACTGTTTTTGTATAAGTACGGTGAGCAATAAAAGAGCTGAAAAACGTGATTAGAATACCTGGAGGATGTGATTTAGAAGTTGAGCATGAACCCCATAATTTTCTGGGAAATTTCACCTAATCGTTGAATGAATCCCAGCATCAACCAAATATATTTATAAAGCATCACTATGACGTCCTAGCGATGATGAAATCAGGTTGTTGATTTTAACAACAGACTCACGTTGTGGCAATCAAGACTCTATCTTTCCAAATGTAAAATCAACGAGCTTTTGGTACGATAATCACAAATAAGCAGAAAGCTATTAGAAATGGTTTCTCTCCAGAGCTATGATTAAATCTCCTGTTATGGCATATCAACGCCATATATCAGTAGTTAGAATGTGAAACTCTTAATGCGGTGAAGTACGATAACATGTTGGGGGGGGGGGTATTTTGTATTTAGCATGAAGATTTTGTTGTTGGGCAAATTTCGGAAACTTTGTTCCTAACCTGTTTGACAGTACGCAATGCAAATTGCAAGAAATAAGCGATTGGTTGGAAGACTATCGTGCAAGTACCATTTTACACGATGTAAAAACTGTATCGAGAATGTTCTACACAAATAAAGAAGATGAATGTAGTTAAAAGTGCTACAGTGCTTATTTCAAAGGTGCTGTCTGAGATGTAAAAGAACAGTTTCTGCCATCTTGAGTAGTAATCGTTTGAATTCAAGTTGGGTACAAATGGACTGGAGTGTTACGTAACACACAAAAGTGCTGTGTGGCAAATAGAAATCTAGAAATCGTTCCAAATTTCCACAGGAATGCATAAACCTCTTGATAAGATTAAATAAGACGAAGAGTCACACACTCTTCCGCAAGCGACGATTCCCAAGGTCAATAGAGCCCATCGTTTTGAGAGAGGAAATTGCGAGGGTGGCTCGGTTTAGTCGCTCGTAATTTGTCTTCATCAATTTTGGAGTAGACTTGAGTTACCTAGCTGAGGTTACGAGTGGGCTTCGGCTTAGTGGATGTACAATCGATACAGTCTTTTACATGTAACATCTACATCATCAATATTTCAAAACTGTTCAGCCCCGCGCCATACAAATTAGATTTGCCACCACACATATTAAAACTGCGATGTGTCTTTTATCTATTAAGTGGGAATCCGGCCAAGTACATTGATTTTGTGAATGCAAAAGTTGCAACATATACTTAGCGTGATAGATGAACGTACACATAACATCTCACTGTTATGGTATAACCAATGTGGCGTCGAATGATTGAAGGGCAAGGCTAGCGGACTCTAGATACAGGGGTCACGGGTTCGATTCCTGGCGGCTAGACATTTTGTTATTGTCACTTAACACGACTTTCCTGACTCCACCCAGGTGTAAACAAAGCATCTTGTGGATAAGTATGATTCTTTAGAACATCAGACTGCTGTTACCTTGACATTGATACTCCAGCAGATTTAGATGAACTACAGTCGGCACGTTTCCAATCGAACTCACTAGTGATTCACGTCGCTCAACCAACAACAAATATCGATCCACAAACCCCGCGTTACTAATCATATCAACCTACCAAACAGATCATACACACGGATTTCTCGGGAACTGCCGGCACTTAGACAATCACCCGAGGTGGTCACCGCATGCTTGTGGGTGGAGGATAATGGTCAGTCGACTATAACAAGGTTCATAGAAACACACCGGCGTATCTCTCCTTTTAACCACATGTGCAGTTATGGAACCACCCGAGGGGTAGTCTGCAACATTAAAGATAAACAGCGCCATAGCCATGATGTGAAGTGAGGCATGCCTTGAGGCAAAACGTTCAGAGGAACATGACCATGAGTGGTAATGGACGCGCTCTTGTGTAAACGAGAAAAATGCAATAACGTGTTAATGCCATGTGAGTGCTTTATCTATTTATTTGTTACTACCTGCTTTTATTACTGACATATAGAAGATCCACAAGTCATGGACAAAGTAAAACGACGGCGTTGTCTTGTCTAATAGATTAACCATGTGCAGGCTCTTATGATATTGGGCCATACTTCAATGAATATGAAATCATATCAAACCATACCGTAACATCCCTTGGCTGCCATAAGCCTATCTACCACCTAAAAATAGACGCCAACGTGGCAAATTGCTTAATCTAGTATGGATCTCTCGACCATTTTATCGAATTCCACTTAATAAATCCAGGATATGTACACATGTGTTTTTACATAGAACGACTGAAGCCTCAGATGTAGCCGCGGTTACTTAATGAGTCATAGATTTCAAAGTAACGTCAAAGCTGTTCATACATGGTTTGATCCTAGATGATGTACTTTTTTTCCCGAGACAAACATGCCTCAGGCTTAAGACGTTTTTAGGCTTTTCTGAAGTAAATCAGAATTGCTGAAACTCTGCAGAAATTAGATTAAAAGCGAAGGTGTCTGTGACGTTGCGGGATACAGTAACCAGATGGGTTCACATTTAAATATTTAGAACGTCAAAATTGAACGGAACAGATGGATTGCATATGCATCCTCTAACGTTCATATTACGGGGTTTCATTTTTTGTTCGACAAATTTCTACAATGTATCAAGTGCAACAGTTATTCCCGTCATAGAAACAGTGTCGCACCGTGATCTAAACGGAGGGTGTATTTTATCATCATTATATGAACAATTAGGGTCTGGTTGTCTTCATTATAATAGTCATGCAGAGAGATGATTTTAAAAGGGTTCACTGCTGGAAAACGTGATGGAATCTATTACATATAACTTAATGTTCACGTAACCTTTGATCGCTACAGTATTTATATATTCCAAACTCACGAGAATCAATGGAAGATGGATACTGAAGGAAGAGATTGTAATATAATTATGCACGAGTTTCTTTCACTATGGCTAACCTGTAAGTGAGGCAATATATTCCGGTATCATATTTGTGTCATCAGTCGCAGTTCTTGCAGAAAATTCCACTCTCCAAACAGAGGTTAGACTCTGGCGAGTTTTTGTTTGCTGGCATACAATGAGAAAAGCTAACAAAATAGAAAGGCCGAAAAAAAACTAACCTCTGTTTGGAGAGTAATACAATTTCACGAGATTGTTGACAGTCTGTTGATATGCTAGAAAAGACACAAAGCTTTTGTGTTACGCCGAAGGGGGGTTATACCGGCTATATACTTGTAGATACATACATGTATACAGATACAGAATATGTTGGAACATGAGAAAATCACTCCCAACCAAACCCAACTGCTGGTTAATCCCGCACTTTTCGTGCTATTTTCCGCCTGGCTGAGTAAGTATTGAACCAATCTCTGTTCCGTCTTGAGTAGAGTGCACGTTTATTGCCCCACATCGGAAGATCTGTAAAAGGTTTTTCTTCGTGACTTTTAGAGCATTTGCAAACGAATCCATGAGCTGTACTATGTTACGCGATTCGGAAGGAAAAAGAAAAGTTGGCCAGCTGACACGTTATACTCAGAGGTGTTAATCAAATCCAGCCAATATGTCTACACAAAAGCATACCTCAGGAATAAAAATCAAAATCAATTAATCATTTCTTATCAAAAGTCTTTGAGCGCGCGTCTTATCAATTTGCAATGGAGTCGCCACGCTTCAACATTATACTGTAGAAACGAAGCCCAGATAGCACCTTGTCTGTATGCATGTTCCTGGTTGCACTAACGTGCATCCTTCCCAAACCAAGAAGAAATCTGCCGCCCCCAAATGTCGTGGGAGATCGTTTCCTGGCAGAATGGAAAGCCTCGATGTCTCTATACTTCTCGAACGTTTTTACAAATCCCCTTTTGAAAATCTGCATCCTCCCGATTAAACAAAGCGATCTAATGTCGGTGGCGCCAGCGATGGTTAACTTTGATGTATCCATCATGACGAAGCAGTTAACGTTATTTTGGGGGACTGTACACTGCATGATGAAGTTGTTGTCGAATACGTGAAAAGAATGTACAAATTCTGAAAGTACCCATAGCTATGACTTAACAATACGGGGCCAATTCTGAAAAACGTTTAACTAGTCTGTAGTGACTCTGTACCAATGGAAGGACGTAAGTATGCACCAGGGATTGCATTCACCCTTAGTTAGTTTGCTGTTACCATTTATGCACTCTGCCCAAGTCGACGACTTACGTAAGCCAGTATTGACGTTTCCCAGCAAACATGGCAGTACATGACAAAATTCCAATCGTCAAAATCCACCAAATTGTAGAACCAAAGCAGTTTCCGTGTTGCCAACACATCATTTCGTCGGTAGACGTTGCGTTTTAGTAATGGCCTTTCTACTGACAGGCATTATCATGAGAGATTGAAGGTTACAACATGATGTTGCAGGCACAATTATTCATTGGTCTGCATCATGTCAAGAAATCATTGCGTTTTGACGTCACGCTGGGATGCCAAGGTGTCTGCAGAATTCGTCAGGGTGTTCGGAGAAAGAACGACCTTACTTCCCATATTCAAAGGAAGGTTTCAGAGCCTTTAAGAAATAGCTGAGTTATACTGACAAAAACTACAACACTAATAAGTCCCAATGAGCTAACAGCACAATTTTGTACAACCGCGAAACACCGGCCACCACCAATCATTGATGACCTTCTTCCCACCGGAAATTTCCGCGGAAAATGTATTTGCCTATTTATGGATTAGTCTGAAAACAGAAAAGGGACCCAGGTGGTTTAGAAAGTTTTTTTTCTGCTAAAATGTTTGGGATCAGAGTGTGCTAGCTCCGAGCATCAATCACTGGGTCCTTTAAAATACTTTGGAGAACCTTTGGGGCAAAAGCAAGCCTTGCACAGTTATCGCGTTTGAGATAGCAGTCGTCTCGCACGGCGTTACATTACCGTAACTGGCGCGGCCCACCCAGGTAAAGGTTAGCTAAGAGGGCGGTTCGGAACGATATGAAATGGATTTTCACTCAAAATGTACTGGGGCACTGGAACCATTACCGCACAGACTAGGTAGCGAAGTTACAAATAGGACTATTGGATTATACGATACAGGGGAGAGCTGCATCAGTGATCCATGGTCCACCTTTACCCTGCATCTGCATTGAACGATCAGCCAAATGTAAAATTACAGGAAACTTGACTCAAAACGATCACATTTAAGAAACTAAAACAGTTCAGGTCTGGAATTATTACAGTTTTCTGTTAGATCCATATTCTTGTGATCTCTGGAAGTCGTCGATCTGAGTAGCAATATCCCAGGGGCACATTGTTGTACATAAAGATGTAAGAGATTATCTTTACGACTGTCCTTTTAAAATGACAGTTTGATATAAGGTCACTGATGGAAAAACTAGCTCGCTAGCCGACAAGTTTAAAACATTTCTATTGTGTAAAAAACCCCATATATTTCCAATGATGAAGGGTATTTGTTGCGTGTTCTTGAAGCGTTTTTAGTCCTTGCGAAAAAATAGCAACACAAGTTGTTGCTGTATTACCCACTTAATATATTCTTTTGCAACGTCTGTAAAAGAGTGGTTTATTCTTATCACCAATGTTAACGCAGGTTCAATGGCCTTTAGCAAGATCAGAGGGGAGGGTCACGCACGCCTCTGTCTGAGTTTAAGCAATACATTCTTTATTATCACCTCAAGCAATCTAATAGTATCTCCAAGACAAGGGTATTTTGGGGCACCGATGGCGGTAAGCAGTTATTACTTCCTAAGGCCAACATTAAGTGTCAAACGAAGCCTGTAATCCATTATACTCACAGGGAGGTGAGGGAAATATTGGCGAAGAAGCCTGATCAAAACCTGGGCTCGACAAGCCGATGTCTACAGCCTATCGTCTTGGTATAGCACGTCCTTATCCAAAGTTTGTATGCTTGAAGCCCACAATCAACTAGACGTTCATCTGACTTTTTTCAAGGCCCAAGTTTCACATACATATGTCGCGATAGATTCTAATTCTGCAAGGTATGGATTTCCAACGTACTGTAAGCTGTATATAGACTCATCATAGTGAACGTACATAGATAGCCCTTTATTAATTCTTGATGGTAACAAGCCACTGACCAGAGTTCATTATAATCCACATCATCCAGACCCTTTCACGCTAGTTCTTTTAGTACTAGACAGCGTTAGCTTTCTTAATTGTGAAGTTACTTTTTTGTTATTCTCTGCCATGAATTCCGCACGCCCATCAAGACCTAGATAATGACGACACCCCCATAACTTGGTTGTATGCCCACAGAAGTCACCATTGCTTCGCTCAGTCCTCCGAGTAGCAGACTTCATTAGCTTTCTTCATTGCGAAGTTCTTGTCATCCCTGCCATGACTCAGATGCCAGCCTTCATAACTTTAGCCGTAAGCCCACAGAAATCACCGTGTCCCATAGTTTCACTCAGGCGTGCGAGTGCTAGACCGCATAAGCTTTCTTCGTACAACGTTACAGCCTTTTTATATGATAACGGTACGCTCATCCAGACCTAGATGAAGATACGAACCCTAATAACGTTTGCCGTAAGCCCGCAAATATCACCTTGTCCCATCGCTTCACTCAGTCTTACGAGTACCAAACTACATAAGCTTTCTTCATTGCGAAGTTCTTGTCATTCCCTGCCATGATAACGGTACGCTCACCCAGACCTAGATGCCAACCTCCATAACTTTTGCCGTAAGCCCACAAAGATCACCGTGTCCCATTGTTTCACTCAGTCTCCATCCTCCATGTTCATCCCAGCTTTACGAGTGTTTACCGTCAATCAGCCGGATGGGACCTCGTGACGTCTCATTCCTTTCACTGGTGAAGCAACGCAATATCACATCTTGGCATCAGTGCACGGTGCATCTAGTCACTACCGGGGTAAAATCACCATTTTACTGGGTAGGATTTACCATGGATTTTCAGGTTAAATCACACGATGTAAGTGTAAGAAGACAAAATCCTGAACAAAGTGATTCTGGATATATCTACAGCATGACTTACCTCCTGATTCAATCAGAAGAAAGCATTGTGGGAACATTAGAGTAATGTTCCTCTCTTACAACGTGTTTCTTCACCAAGTAGAGGTTCGGCTCGGGCTAGTTTTTGACGTGTTTTAGCCATTTTTGTTGGGCTTTCTATTTTGTCCCGTTTTCTTTACACCCATTGGCCGGCGCACATAAAGAAGACGGGACAATATAGAAAGCGCCTAAAAACACACAGGCCGGAGCCGAACCACTACTTGGAGAGTACAACATTTTAACATCCAGCAAATCCGATAACTAAAACTGCTGTACTCTATAGACGACGAGTAATATGATCGTAATTTGACATATTGTAATATTGCGTTTCAACAAATGTCATTGCGCAGGTAACGTTCTACGCGACTGATTGGAGCAAAAGCTACTAGACGTTCATCGTTACACTACTTACAGCTGTTGTATATGATATCAATTCTAACCAGGACGTGAGCATAGACTCGTGAAGACGAAAAGGATGCCTTCGGGCTTTGTAAAAAAGATGATACAGACTATTTACGTACTGCGGTCGACCTACAAACACTACAGAGAAACTATTTATCAAGGTGGAGTACCCCATAACCCACCATTCCGCTTGAAGACAAATGTTTTCTGTCAACACATGAGTTCTAGTTTGCATCAGAGATGTAAGAACATCCCATGACTGTCTACAAACTCAAACAAAGACGCTATTTTTCAGCCATGTGTGACTTTATCTTCGACTGAGCTTCTCTGGAAATGATATTCATCAAGCATCTCTTACAAATCCTATTAATATTTTTGTGGTACAACTCGACAGATATAAAATCA
Organism: Branchiostoma lanceolatum; assembly: GCF_035083965.1. Taxonomy (NCBI): domain Eukaryota; kingdom Metazoa; phylum Chordata; class Leptocardii; order Amphioxiformes; family Branchiostomatidae; genus Branchiostoma; species Branchiostoma lanceolatum. The sequence goes on along the minus strand of NC_089723.1, from coordinate 9,530,531 downwards.
ATCTATTATGTCTATTGAATGATTAGAACAGGTGGGGTTGACCAATATATCTATTGTATTCATGTGCCATGCTGTAGGTTGACTTACAAGCCATTGTATATCTTGCCACAGATATCTTACTAAACACAGTACCCTGCACAAAGCTCTTCTGATTGAGGACAATATTGCTGCTTCAGAGCAAGGATGTTTTATCAAGCCCTCAGAGTCTCCTGATTTTTCCGGAATTCCCCACCTTCCCAGTTGAGTCCTGCAATATTCTTTATTACCACCAGAAGGAATGTTCCCACATCTCCTGAACACCAAAGTCAGGAGACGCTGTCGATAAAAAGCAAACAGGCTTGTTTTTATTACAACTTGGAGATATGAAACCGCAACCGCAGGCAGCAATTTATACCGCTCGCCCGAAAAGTTAAATCGAAGACGAAGGGAACATTTTGTTGCCGAGCGTTTTCCCTCCTTGTAGCACTAATCCGCACATGATGAGACAACACAAGCGGTATATACTCTCTTTCAGTTATTGGAGGTTGTACACCGCAGATTTGAAGGACGTACGCGTGATATATATATATATATATATGAAATTCGAGAAATAGATATAAACATAAAAAAATATATCTATAGTGCAGTTAGTTGAATGTTTTTGTGATCACTTTGGTCCATGAATGAAGTTTATACAGCTTCTCAAAGTTGTCGTTCTTGGATAGCTCGAGAGAGCGCGATGCAAACATTCCATCAGCCGTCACGTGATGCCGTGACGTAACGAATGGGCACGCCCCCACAGGGCCCGCTATTCGGGCGCTAGTTTCACAGCATGGATAGTGACGTTCTTGAGACCTTTTCGGACTCCTCGTCCAGCGAGGATTGCGTCTGTGAGGAGATTGACTCTGACTCGGGACCTGAGGATGCCGTAGGAAGCCTTTTGCCGTACAGATTCGAACCATATTTGTCGGACGAGCAGTCGGATGAGCCCGATAGCGACGATGCGATGGCGACGCCGGAGCTGCTGGAGCGCATGGCGATGAAGTTCTATGCGCCGATGGGATTCCGATGGATACCGAAAGGCTCCAGAATACTTAATGGTAAGCGAGGCTCAGATGATGTTTCTGTTTTTTTTTTTTCTGATAGGATGGAGACTACACACTATGGTGAGACATAGATGTTGTATTTACGATGTTTAGAGTGTGTTCATCACATGGTGATAGTGTACAAATATACACATCTCTCGATATAAAATGTAGCTCCTTTTGGTTGGTCACCGTCATTTGCTTCTGGTCTTTGTCGTCCTTCAGTGCCTGTTACTACCTTCATCTGTGTTTTTATTACGTTATCTTTATGAAATAATAGGAAAGTAGCGCATAAGATGTCAACAAAGATCGCCCAAAACAACAGTTGAACATGGCGGCCACGCGGCTGATTAGCATGCAACCCCTTACCTTCAAAATGTCGCTACCGACACAGTTCAAAGAAACGCAGTGTCTACAACGTATTCTAATCATGTTTTAACATATTTCAAGACTATTCTCAATTTGCTATTGAGGTTTGGCCTTTCAGGTACTCTTGTGGGAAATGAAACAACATGCCGACGGTGCAAGAAAGCGTATGCTGCCGAGAGCAGATGCGGGAGTGTGAGCGGAGGGAGAGGCAGCCTGGGAACCATACCATCGGGGCTCCCCGATATCTCTACGACGCTGGGAGTGATGCCCGCCCGAGAAAAAAAATCTTCTGGTTAGGTAGAAAAGTCTTCCAGTACTTTTGTGAGGTAGATGTTGCAATACATCACTAAAATAATTAATCTCTGATGTTTGAATTTTATTATAAGCCCAGGAGGCAGTAGAATAAGTTACGGTTAAAAGTCTCATTCCTTTAGACTGGAAATTAACCGCATTTCCTTTCAATAAGAGGAACTTTGCTGGAACACAAATATATAATAATCAACCTATAAAGGGACACTTTTCGGCTGACTGAAGTACTGCAACCAGAGCTGTTGGCAAAGTCCGATTCTTAACCTGTTTTACAGTTCACACGACTATTAGTGTTTTTCGAGTACGTTGGGATTAAAGTATGAGACGAATATTACGTCTTTTGCTGTGTGTGTATATCTCGTGTCTAAACACAAACAATTACACAATCCAAAAACTTAAATATAATCATTCAAAACAAACAAGTGAACTAAATGCAACTAAAATAAGACAAACTACTAGTAAATGATATTCATACTACCTGCACATTCTAGGTAGAGGAGATTTGGTCTATTCAATATGATATGCAGCTACCTTATTTTATGATATATAGATCAATTGACCTGAATCTAGAACTCGTTCCTTTTGATTCAAATCATTACACATAAGCACAACCATCATGTGTTCTTTGCCGTGTCATTAGACCACATTAGCCGTATTCTCGACATAGATACATGGAACCAGAAAACACATGTATAAGCATTACATTCCCTGACCATAACGAGCTATTTGTTGTTTACAACCGGTCTTCCAGCGCCACCATCTCTAAAAAAATCAGGACATTTGAAAATATTCTTGTTAACTGAACGCATCTCCACTCTCGATGCTACATAACAGACATCTGTATCTGTATCTAGCCGGTATAACTGCCATTTGGCGCAACACACTAGGTTCGTAGGCACGCGGCGTGGGCGTAGCTCGTTATATTAGTTTTATTACACTGAGCGATCTGTCTCACCTAACTTTTGCGCACTGTTTAAAGCTATCTATTAATAGTTATGAGGATGATCCAACAGTGCTTGCGTACATCTACGGATACAAGGTGTCGCCGAGTTCGAGACAAAACTGCCAATACTCCCGCGCGAAGTTCTCCACCTCCTCGGGCCTGGTCAAGTCTGGCAGGGGCGGGATGACCGTGACCTCCTGCCGATCCGATATGACCCTTGTGAAACGGCCGCTGAAGTCCGGTCAAGAGTACTCCCACACCTCGGTCAGACGGACCTGGCTTATTTGGGAACAGTGAGATATCTTATCTTAAGAACAGAAAGTAGTTACCCATAATGCTTCGGTCCTAATTGCACCAGTTCCCGTCGAGGGTGTAGTCCCGGACGGGCCCCGAAGCCACAGAATTGTCCCGGTAGACTGCCGGGTGCCGAGTGGGTACCTCCCGGTGCTCGCACGATTAGCTCACGGCGTCTATTTGTTACCGCCTCCCGCGTTGGTTTTAAGTCCGGGCTAAAATGATTCGGGGTCCCGGCCGGGTCTAGAAATAGCCCGGCAGCCACAGGATGCCCCACATGGCCACGCAGGGGTCACGCCCGAAAGTTTAGCAAAACTTTTTTTTCTAATTGGGACCGAAGCATAAAGAAGAGCATTTGTTTCTGCTGGATTTTTCTTATTTTTTTTTCGCCCGCGCAATTTGGGGTCTCCAGAGGATGTCATCCTTAGATTAAGATGAAACAATTCTAAGAAATATCAACAGAAATCTACTGTTGCAGAATTAGTTTTGATCGACGTCTCATAAATTTTCGACCTCCCCACAAAATAATTGCACGCCAATAACCGATAATAAACGTTGACTGAGGTTTTCTATAACACGTTTCAACTCGTGTGATAGACGGGCTGATCTAGAATATCTGAATGCTTAAATTTGAGCTGACATGTGTAGCAGCCTCAGCATAGAAGTCCGACTTGTGTTAACAAATACATATTCATGTTGTCAACCCAATATCATTATGGTCTTTCATTGTCTTGGGTCATTATTTGGTCTGAGAGGAACGTTATGGCATTGTACTGACTACCATGTTACACGTGACTGTCCGTGCGTCCTTAAAAATGAATGAATGATTTTAATGGCATGTGCATAATAATATGGGCTAAATGCAGTACTCATTGAAACTGTTTTGTTGCGCCGAATGGCGGTTATACCGGCTATATAGATACAGATACAGACAGAAACAAAGACTACGAAAAGAATATCATAGCCTGTAGTGTTAATAGTGATAAGTGTAAAGATCTCCCAACAAAAATATTCTAATATGCAAATGACTTCCATATTTGCAAAATCTATGCTTGGTACTGTAGACATTTAACAAACTTACCCAGGTCACAATGTTGACAGTCCGATCATTGTCCAATTACCACTTAGAAGGAGTGTGGCACTTTTGCATTGATTATGCAAATTAGGAATTTATTCGGTATCTATTGATATTCCACCTGCCATAAACTACATATATTATATGTATTTAGATTGTAAAGATTTTTCTCCTTAATTTTCATAATTTGCACTTCGTTATGTGCATTTCTGTCTATGCTACATACATACTAGATATCATTGAAATCCGTCGTTCCTCTGTTCAGTTATTCTCCTTGAAAGACTTGGACAAAAAGGCCCGGCAGTTTCGGAGCAAGTTGCTAGGGTGCCCAAACCTGCACCACTTCTTCTTTACATCAAGCTATCTGCCACCAACATATCAAGACCATATCACCTCCAGTTCAAAAGATGCGAAAATGGACGTTCTGCTGCTGCAGTACCAAGGTCACATACCAGGGGGCCCAAAATCGACCTACCTGCATACCAAATGTTATCATAATCCATCCTGAGGCTCTTAAGTTATGCTGAATACAAAATCCTGGAACACAAACACACAAACACACACACACACAAACACACACACACACACACACACACACACACACACACACACACACACGCACATACAACAGTATCTCCATTTTTCAAGGAGATAATGATAGTCAGCAGACAGACAAAACCAATACTGCATCAACTAATCCTTGAGATGATTCCTGGGTCCGACTGCGAATAAACATATGTCGCCGAAATGTATCAAAAGCTACTCGCAAGTTTTTAACACTGTCTTCTCATTATCTCATCTCATCTATCCATTAGTCTAATTGTTAAACCGTTGGGGCACAGCAAATGATCTGGCACCAAGTTTCCTCAAAGTTATCTTAGTGAGAAGAAAACCAACCACGTAGGATAACATCTTATTAATGTGAACCTTCTCGGTGGAGACAAGTGTTAGAGGCATTGTGGGGGATGAGAGATGGCAATGTCTGGCAAGAGGAATGACGCTGATCAGAGAGGACCTTTGAGCAATATCTAAGGATTCGAAGCACCCTAAGTGTCAGGAATGTCATGTGCACATGAGCACAAGAACCTCGTATTCCCTTCCTCAGGGAAATCCTTGCATTTTCAAGTCCTTTGGGTCAGTCGTAATATTGCAATCCTAAAACCAGCGTGAGTGTTACAGGATAATTTTTCCTTTAGGGCAGATCACAAAGTGTTGGATTAATAACGTCAGAGGCTTCACACGAGCCAAACAGAATATAGGCTTGTTGGGACAGTCTGATTTTTCATCTAAATATGTAGATGCTCCCAAGTGGTAGACAGACTTTTTTTTATTTGTTGCGTACGGAATGGATGAGTGAAAATTACATGAAGTGATTTCATTGAAATCAACTTTCTTCTGACTACTATCTCCTCAAAATGTATTTAGCTTGTCTTGTTTCCGATGGACATTGCACATGTATCTATCTATCTTTAACTTTACGCTAGAAAAAATACTCTCCTCCTATCTTTCTTTCTCTCTATTGCATTTGATTAACATCATATCCAAAATCCTCCCTACGACCATCCTGTAGATACGGAGATGAAAGGTAAAATATCAGGCACAGAATCTTATCTTACCGGGTATTTGACTTCAACATCTATCAAGCCATCGGATACTTTGGGAGATAGCAGAAAGGCAGGCTCTTCTCGTTGGTGAGTATAGTTTTATGTGGCTGAATGTCGTGACATTTAGATCTAAGGACAGTGGAGTTTCTTTGCGAAAGCAGGCTCTTAGAGTTCTATCACGTGGCTTCCGGGTCCAGAGGTAATAAATTTAGAAATCCCATGAATTCATAAATCAAATATTAGCACAGTTTTACCGACCTGAAGTGGGTGAACAATGATAAATGGTTAAGGTGGCATCAAGGCAATGAACTGAGAAAAATACAGCTGGAAGCCTGGTAGAAAACACCGTGAAGGTTGTTCCCCACGATTTATCATATCAATATCATAAATACCATTCACTGGTCAGGGATGTATGCTTATCACGGTATTTGTAAAATGTACATAAGATTTAGTCCACACTTTTTATTCCAGCCTTGTCTACGTTCATACATCGTCAATGTTCTCTTATCTAGACTTCATCCTTGTAGATCTTCAATTCTGGTGGGCAACAGTCAATCTTACGTTCCCTGCTCAACTGCCGAAACTACAACTCTTAAATGCTTTCATCCTTAACTGTTTACGCTTTCCCATTTGCTGTTCAGAACCTTTAGTACTCTGTACTTCCATACAACTTACGTGCCTATTTTCGTCTCTTGTACAGACCAAATCCCCGACCAGTCCCATGGAGATCCCGGTGTAACAAGATGCTGCATTGCAATGATTGCTTTGCCATCGTTTGATCTGAAGTTCGCCTTGCTTCCCTAGCTTATGTAAGGGAAGAGGTTATCCCTGATCCTTGAGCGAAAGCACTTCGTTTAAAAGTGTCATCTATGATCTTTGCCCTTTCACTGTCTTCTACTCATCTTTTCTTAATCATTTGTCGGAACATTGTCATGTTTTGACATCGTAAAAGGAAGACATAATCTGCGAAATCTAACAGTATTTACTTTTCTCCACACAGTTAACCTTGCCCAAGATAGCAAGTCTTCTAAGTTACACTGACGTCATAATACATACATGGGAGGACACAAACTATCTAGAACCAAGTTACGTGTACAGAGAGGCTAAGAGGCATGATAGACAAGAGGGACCACAGCGTACAAATGCCGAACAGAAACATCCAGTGAACACACAAAAGCCGACACAAAATAACTTTTTAGCGAGGACCTTAGAAAAACTTGGTTTGAGGTCAAGCATTAGCAGTCGTGTCTTGCATCTGATCTTTGCCCTGGCACGTCAAATTTGACAGCAAAGAACCATAGGTCTTCCTTCGGGCAGTCATTTCGATATCATATGCAGACGTTAAAACGTTGATATACAAGAGGTCACCAGTGGCCTCCAATAAAACCGCACTTAACGGCATGATGTACAAAGGTATACAACTGTAAATTGGTTTGCCGGGGGCTAAATACATTTGTATCAGCCGTACAGCAAAGTTCATAACGCTAAATGCTCTCCGGGTCGTTTGGATGGAATGAAGTTCAGGCATCAAAGCGTTCCCATCTCACTGAACATTGATATGTAGTAGTCTCATTTTGAAGGAAAATAGATTACCTTGTAGTTAACCAGAGAACTGAAATAAAGCCAGAAGAACTGAGTAGATTTACCACCTAGCTCACGGGAACAACCATACCGGATGCCATAATGATTAGGTTCACTTCCTCTCCGTCAGGCACCGCCGGTGTTTGGGAGGACATGTTTAAATCAACATGGCATCGAGGGAGGATAACGAACGACACATTGGATCAGGAAGGCGTTTTGTGTGGCCAGTATGGTAGGATAAGACAGTAACTGGCAATGTTATATGTGCATTCATTGTCAAGATAGGGAGAATCTAGGAAGCGTACCTCATGAAATGCAAACTCAGACCTTCTCTACATTTGCTTTTGGAAGAGAAAAATTCAATGCCAGGCATTAAGGTCATCTTCCATAACGCGTGACGATACATTTACAATGTTCAAAGATTATGGAGAATGCCTGAGGATGTTGGGGGTGAGTTCCATGCCCTCATGAAACATGGAGATGGCACTGGCACGGACTACACAACCTTAGACAATGCCTGGCTGACTTCAGCATGGTTTGAGTAACCTTTTATGACATCTCTACATATTTAGTAGCATGTTAAGAGATGTAGAGCTCATTCCGTCTCCTCTGAGGATGTACACCTGGGCTCTGCATCATCCCCTACTGTCCTCGGGCGTCCCTCAAAGAAAGCAGGTGTTAGAGTCCATGCATGCTGGCGGGAAGTCATGTTTCAGAGAGCAAAGAGTTACCAAGGCCAATGTCTCTTCGTCTTCGACCAAATTAAGATACTGTATTTTCCACAAGGTTGAAATTGTCGTTTGAATGATTCCCATAAAAGGTGAAATCTATGATCACCAGGGAAGACAGTGTTGGATTGCCGGCTTACACCATCGTTGTTGTTGCTCTTACAGTCCAAAGCTTAAGGTACGTAACCTCCAACAGCATCAATCCGACGAGTAACATACATCCGCCACTTTGAAAAGCAGTATGTTTGAGAGATCTCTAGTGCAGCACCCCCAAGGTAAGCACAGTTTAGATATACAGGACTTCATTATACTGGGGGACGTTACGTTGGAGATCAATGTTTTTCTATTGATTTTGTATAGACAAGGACGACGTGGCACTGCACTCAAATTTCTATAACTTGCATTAACAGTGCCACGTACAGAGAACGGAAACCCATTTTTACACCTGGGTGGAGTGAGGAAAGTCGTGTCAAGTGCCTTTCCTAAGGGCACAACATCGGTTGCGTCAGGGGATTCGAACCCGAGCTCTATTTGGACGTTTTATTTTATAGTGGCGGACTTATGTACCCTGGTGAAATTATGTCAGTAGATGTTACTGGTGTTTGGGATTTGGGTGTTCTATTCAACTAGTAACTTGTCCGTGACTTTTGTATCTGCTTCGCTGAGAATCCATGCTGTGTTATGGATGATTTGTTTGCGATCGGTTTGAACCATGGTACATAGACTCTCCTGGGATAGCTCCTGTATTCAGCAAAGCCTCGGATAATCCTGTGTTTGATTCACCAGGGGCTTGTGTGTCGATGGGAGTAAAATTGAGGCGGCAAGGTCGGTCACTTAGCGGGGACAGCACCATGAATCATCCCGCTGATCGATTTGGGAGACCTTCTTACATGACCGGTGTGTCTGACTCCTGTCCGATATCATTACCTCAGAATCTACCGGGAATCATTCTTCACTTTGGAAGGGAATGTTCTATAGCTAGAGTTTTAGATCGTTTTGACAACATGACAGACGACATTATCGATGTACGTAATTCTAGTCACTAACAGACTCCATCGATTCCTCGAAATAGTCTAAATTGGCCAAACAGAATAACCTGCAAGAGGAGAGAGCCAGCCATAGAGTACAGTTGGCCAAGTTTTCACCCTATTCTTACCGAAGTCTACTATCCATAACCCCTTAGAAAGGCCTGGTGGAGGCTACCTAGCTCGTTCAGCTTGAATTCAATTCAATTCAATTCTATGTTATTCTTTATCATAATGTTCTACAGTACACGGGATCGAGGTAGGATGGTGATCATATTCATTGACTACACTGTACATTGCACAGGCTGCTGTCATCCATCCGTGGTAGATTGATTACCGAAACTTGACATGGTGATAGGAAGGCCTGTGGTTGCTACGTAGTCCACCCATCTTTAATTCTATGGCGTTCTTTGTCATAATGTTCTACAATGGTGATCATATTCATTAACTGCACTCCACATGCTGCCGTAATCCACACGTGGTAAACTGATTACCGAAACTTGACATGGTGATACCTGATCATGTCGGGTCGGTGTAAATTCGCTTCTTTATCCATTCTTGTACCGTATCCGACAGTTAGCCTGCCACCGCCTTACTGATGGATGTCCTGTGCAGTATTAGCACGGTCAACTTGCAATTGCACTTTCCAGTGCTACTAATGTGGGCAGTCAACCTTAAACGTTTTTCGTGTGTAGGCCCTTTAGTGCAGAGCAGGGGGGAGTATCGGAATACAGAACAGCCCGCGAGTAAAATGGATGTTATATGAGACGAAAGGGGCATTCTTATTGTTGAAGAATCACTCCTCTTTGGGAACAATAAGCTATGTATAATTCATCATTACTGTTGTATGACCTCGAAAAGTCCGCAGGACCCAAAGGAAGGGCCACGATATGATGGTTACCTACTTGGCGAAGCAGCACTACTCGTACGCCTGGGAAGTTCTTGAGTTGGGCCTTTTGCCAGTTGCTTTGATCAAAATCACAGGCCTGTAATGAAAATCCGCCTTCTGTCAAAAAGATCGTGTACCTCGCAATAACTCTGGAAATCCATACAGATCGTCTACTCTTCTTCATACTCAATTGTAATTTTGACATTGGAGATGTCACAATGCGTTGGTCATAGATCTGGCAATGATGAGATTCCCGCCCCTTTTCATAAATCCAAATCTTTTGTGGAGAAATAGGTCGTTCCCTTGATCTGCCTCATCTTATTTCGGTGAAGTTTTGGTCTGTAACCCATGCAGCATTCTGCTAGCCGAGTCTGTCGTGACTAGGGCTGCGTACTGGTACTGTGTACCGGTACTGTAGCGTGAAAGCTGTTAACAGTTTTATTTATGTTTCTGTCATTAGGCCACACCATCTTAATCTTATGGATGACATCCGCGCGCGCATTGATTTTCGCCTGTTGTCAAAAAAAAAAAAATCACCTCCTCCAAGGCTACACGGAACTCCGGAACTTGCTGACTTAGATTGCCGCAAAAGGCTAGCATTGTGCCGGCTTATCGGAAAACTGGGGCGTATTTGTGGATTGGTATGCCATCGATGTTGGCTAGGGAGATTTTGCGTTTGCAAAGTTGTACGAGAGGATCGCGGAGGCCATGCAGCGAGTATCGCCCAGACAATTTCAAACACGACCTATCCAGAGTGGCTCTCACACGTTTCTTTTGCAATAATGAGAGACATGGCAGAGGAATTAAGGGATTGGCAGAGGTTTCACAGTGAGATTTGTGAGCGTAAACCATGGAATGCTTAATATGGAGTTCAATGCCATGTATGTTGAAACTGCCCTTATGGGTGTATATGGGTTATAATTCTTATTACAGTCATATATCATCCACAGTCCTTGGAGCCAAATACCTTCTAATAGTATACTTCTTTGGTCGTTCTTGTCAATATATTAAAAATTAATCACTTGCACTGAGTCTGCTATGATGAACAAGACAACCTACATGTACCTCCTACAAATAAACTGTGTTCTGTGGTTCAATGCGCAATACCAGCTTTGTACTAGTAGCCCTGTGGTTTAGCAGCATTTTTGTTTGGCTGGATTTTCTTTTTTTTCGCCCGCGCGCATTAGTTTTGGGGTCTCCAGAGGATGTCATCCATAAAATCAAGTTGGTGTGGCCTTATTGAAGAAGTTCAGAAGAACACATGTTGATTTTTTTTCAAATTGTGCAGGTACAGGTACAGGTGCAGAGTTTTTTTTAGATGAAAGGGCCATTTTTATTTATGAAGAAACACTCCTCTTTGGGAACAGTAAGCTGTGTATACCTAAACCCCAGTACTGGTACTTGTACTTGTACCTGAACCTAAACCCCTATACTGGTACCTGTACCTGTACCTGATGTTACGTTTAGGTACGCAGCCCTAGTCGTGACGCATACATCATGCAGCCATTAGACTCTGCTGCGTGTCTCCCGTGTAGCGGTTTGGCTCGTGCTCAGCTGCGCATAACTGACTTATCTTCAAGTGCAGAGGAAGTGTTAATGAGGTGAAACAGTTGTGCTACATAGTAGTTACTTAAGCAGGTATCTAGCAACGGCATTAATACTGACATATTGATTTAGTCACCTGTGAATTACAATATCAGTGTAACATTTTTGCTATCATGTAACGGCTTTTTCTTAAAGTACAGCACATGGCCGCAATTGAAATTTGCCAGAATATGAACTTAATGCAAACTTTGCTTGAAGTTCATTTTCTTATGGCGGTTTAAGAATTGTTTATGTCTCTGACGTAGTCCGTTTAACGGTCTGGTCGTAACTTTTCCTGAAACCTTATTTGTCCGTTGCTTTTAACAAAAAGAGGCAATCACTGCGAGATGTCAAACTGTTCAACTCAAACGAGCTGCACAAAACCAAAAAGCTGCTAAACGTGAGAAACATCTCCCGACACAAACACCACATCACGCGCTGAGCTGCGCAGAGCCCCGGGGAGTTTCTGTGAACGATGATTTTCTTTTCCTTCACATAACCTGCGGTGCCAGCCTGGCACATGAATCTACATCTTGTTTTGTTACCAAAAGACGTAGCCTACGACTGCCTTACTTATTATGTCAATTTGGGACACCTTTCTCGATCGATAATACATACTAAACTCATCACCATCACTCAGATCACTACTGTTGACGGTAACTGTTTGACTAACAAGGTTATAAATAACTATACTGTTGTCAACATACATCCATACACACAGGGAGCTTCATATGCTGCATCCATACTACTTAACGTAATAACAATCTCGAGATGTAATTCAATCTCCTCAATTGTGCTACACAATGCATAATGGCAGAAACCACGCAAGGAGGAGGATCGATCAATAAATTGAATCATATTTTGCTTTAACAGATGTCTTCTAGACATATGAAGCCCTTATTGCATCTGAATGCCAGCTGTTATTCACTCGATGCATTCTTTGCACACAATAATCATAACAACTCCTTGGATAACACTCCATTTGAGTCAGCAATTGCATATAAGGTAGCAAATAGTTGTTCTGCACGAGAAGACTTACTACTCCTTTGTGCAAATGTAACGTTGATAAAAATCACCCTAAGGCTGGTGATCTCGCAAATGGTGTTTTTGTCAGTGTGTGAATCTCTGTACGATCACATGGGATTAGCAGAAATGGATCTAGAGGATCTCGTAATCTTTCTTTTGATGCTGAGTAAGTCTAGCAGAAACCGACATTGGCTTTGTGGTTATGTGGTAGGCATATATCGCTCGTTCAGACTATTGTATTGCCTAGTGGCACATAGATCAGCACGTTTCCTTGCTGTTTCCGTAGCAGGGTATATTTTCACATGTTGCTAGCCCTTCCCCCTTAACGCGCTCGAAACACCTCCTCAACTCGGAACCCCAAATTTACGTCCCTTCCGAAAGACGGGTGTAGCTCCAACCGAGATGACCCCAACCCAGGATTGAACTGGCGTCTCCAGGTTACCCAAAAATTGGAATCAGGAGCTCAACTGTGAGGTCACTAAAAGGTGAGCTACATGGACATCCCTGGTAGGCATACATCAAAGAAATGAAAAGAAAATTGAATGAAAAGGGGATGGAAATCGATGACAGACGCTGCTTTCCAAAATCAGCGTCAAATTTTACCACAACATTGTACTGCACTGAATCAAGGAAGTACTATGTCACCTGGGTTCACGATGGGGTCCTCACAGATAGGGTGTCTGATACTTAAGGTCCGCATCAATAACCTCAACTATCAATATCCCCGCAGTCACTTTCAGAGCATTGCTCAGCCTTATACTGGGCCATTCTGGATTTCTGGGCCTGTCTTTGTAGATCGTGTCTATTTTCGCGGGGTTCTGTGTTTGTTGAAATCTTTCTGTCCATCTGGTTGCCATGTAAGACTGGTCAGTCACGTTGTTACATGTTCCATTGTTGCTTCTCTTTCATGTAAGAAGTAATGAAGAATATTCCTACGTAAATCTCTAGGATGGGCTGACAAATATTCGAGCACAAGTAGAATGCAGTATATTTGAAGGCAACAAGTGACACAATCTAACCGTTTCGCCCCCGTTTTTTGTTGTTCAAAAGCACCTCGCCGAAAACATCTGAACGAATTCGTAGAACTGTGTTATCATGCTGTAGAGGAAAGCAACATATTTTGGGCAAAAATGAGCAAGAAAAGTGTTGAAGACATTGAAGGTAATGGATCCTCTAGAGTTTGGAAGTAAAATGCCTTAGTATTGCTGAGAGGACATACAAACAAACGGAAGAAATAGATATTCTATAATCAATATGCAGTATCAAGTAGTGATCACTCTTATTTGTTTAATACACTCCAATTTTAGTGTGTTAGAAAAAATCATACTCAATATTCCAAAAATAATTACTCAGGCAACTGGATAAAATAGCATCCGCTGTCTTTCGTCAGTGACTAAGGATAGATCTGGGCCTATTTGGGAAACCAGGTTTTATACCAAAACTCTGAATACATATGTTAATGAGGTTAAGACAATCTTATCCAGTTGCTTGAGTAATCATTTTTGGCGTATCTTATTACATGGATGGCTTACCTCCATAAACATACTCAACATTGCCTACCTTCCGTGTAGATGGTCCAATGTCAGTCCAAGGTGTTCTCAGACATGCAGCTTCTTTACCCAGCAGTAGATCGGAAATGCCACGGCGCATCGGTCTGTATAAATACATGGGAATCAGCGCTCGCCTGACTGCTACACTTGTGTTGGTTAACGAATCAAATGTCACCGGTGGGAAATCTTCCTGAATGCCAGCATTGTACGTAGAAGACACACCATTCTGTCTCAATTGTGCGCTGCGCGTCTTGAGCGCTGATGTGCAGTCCCGTGGTTTGAATGCTTCGGATATACGCTCTGTTTGGAAGTGATATATCAGAAAGCATATGCCTTCTTGGGCGGCGTCCTGGCTACGTACACCAGGCAGAGTAGAACACATACATGAAGGAAACACAAGTCGTGTAGGATACATTTCTTGATCTACTTTCTTCTTAGTGTCACAATGATAATCCTGACCATAAAACTATCAAATAAATGTCTTGTTAGCTCTGTGAAAAATAAAGGTATTTTGTCTGGTCTTTCCCTTTGTGTGTGTGTGTGTGTGTGTGTGTGTGTGTGTGTGTGTGTGTGTGTGTTTCCATTTGTGTTTCCGGGTATCTGTAGTCAGAAAAAACTTAATAACCTCTTGATTGATTGTAATGGTATTTAGTATGCGGATAGTTGGGAAGACAAAAGTCAAAATCGGTTGTAGGCCCCCCGTTGTGTGACTTTGGTACTTCAGCAAAATACGCGTTTTTTCCCAAATCTTTTGTCCCATACATGCTATGGTCATGTTTTTCCTGTACACTGTTTTCCCATGTTTGGAGAATGAGTTATTGCGTCGTACCGTTTGAATTGTAACTGCCGACGGGGCGTGGGTGGTGTAAAAACGCAGAACGTGTTTGACATACGTGCTATAATTATCTGCAAGGTGTCTGTCAGGGCGGAGATGTGCAATGGTTCGTGTACGCGTTCCAGTAGAAATGTGTCCCCGAAGAGACAAGATGATGAATTGGGTGTTCTCCGTCCCTTCATACAATCATTCCGGCGTGCCCAACTTCACGGTCTCTGAGGAGAAAGGTTGATTGATTCAATTTTACGCAACCGCTAAGTAGTGTTTCAATGCTGGCATCGGGTACAATGCAGTTGGTGAACTTCGCGAATTCAAAGGATTAATTCTAGGTTAACCGAAACTGTTAGATCGGCAGTCAACTACAGTAGCCTCCACCAGGCCTTCCTACGGGGGTACGGATCGTAGAATTCGGCAAAAAAGTTCGATTATTGGCCATGATAGTCAGTCTACAAGAAGGTTAACATCGCCTGCAAATGAAAACCTACGGTGGCAAATGTTCTCCCTATACCCGGCGAAGTTAGTCTGATAGAGACTACAACTACAGTACGGGGCTTGCTGAGGTAACCATATACATGTAACAAATCTACTCTTCACTGAACCGAGCAAGATAAGTGGTGAAGTCACGACACCAGGACAATAAATGAGATAACATCGATGAAGTATTTATGACACCACGTTTTCACTGATATCTGACGGCATAAATGCATGCCTTTGACGTCTTACTGCTTTAAGTTAACTCATAAGACTTGACTGTTATGTGAGTCAAAGGAATATGAGCTGGTAATTTTGTAAACCCCCTGGAGATGGAACGGGTTTACGAATGGAGAATATCAGCGCCGGAGGAGAACTTCAAATAAAATAAGGGGAGTTTTTATGGGCAAGTTTTCACGAGTAATCTCTTCAGAACACTCTTTCAAGGACTACATTATTGATGTTATTATTGAAGCCAAATTGTACACCATGCAGTGCCGAGCAAGTTAACAACATCTGTGCATGAGAAACGTTTACACCCCATCCCACTTGGGCGGCAACCTGCGGCCTGAAGCCCCCCTCTTACCGGACTGGCGGCACACTGGCGTCGTCGCTGCGTCCTAAACTAGATTTGACAAAGCTTATATGATATACGTTTTTTGTCGATGAAATTCATTGAGTGCTTTGTCAATTCAATTGGCCGCAGCGACGCCGCTAGCATGCCGCGGGTCCAGTGAGAGGGGGGGGGGGCGTCAAACCTGATGGAGCACTCAATGACTTTCATTGAAAAAACAAACAAATCCTTTGAATTGTGTGTGTTTTGTTGTGTATTTAGTCATACATTTACATCGTGTATGATATTCAAATTATGTAGCAATGGTTGCATAAATCCAATTTAGGTTGCAGCGAGGTCGCAGCACGATCGCGGTCTAGTGGAATAGTGATCCCCTATGGAATTGTGGAAATACGTACGCAATCGATTCTCTCAGGTGTACTCTCATAATATCGAGTGCGTGTGCACGGACGGGTGAAGTGTTATTGTTCCAGGAAAATCACTATGTACAGAGATTGGCAGCGTGTTTGGGTTTACTAATGATCACAAAAGCATATCCTGAAGAACAGGCAATGAGACGTAAGGGATTATTGGATTTCTGCGAACGTGAAAACACCATTTACCAGAGACAATGAGGCACTTAATATATCCCACAGTTCCGCATGTCTGGTGCGCTTCTGCGCTGCCGGAATGCCTACTTTGATGACCCTTAAATGTCTTTCTTTAAGCCGTTCAGGTTAAAACGGGTCATTTACAGTGGCGCTATTGCAGGCCAAACGTCCTGACACTTGCTACATAATGTAATCGAACACCACAAGGTGTCTGCTACTTTACCAGTGGTGACCACCGTCTGCTCCGGGCCATTGACCTTCTTTGTTTGGAACAGAAGAAGAAGAGGAAGCAACGGAGTACGTGAAGGTAAACATGTTTATAACGTGCGGACATTTTCTCTCAGTACACAGATATAGATCTGACATCCAGTAGTAGCGACATGGATGTCCTTCGTGTTTGCCCTTGTGCATCATGACCCCTGGAGGTCACAACTCTTACGCTGTCTGCAATGTTGCCGGTAAAGACCATTGCCACAAAAATGGTCTGTCGTTATAGTGGTCCGTCGTGGGGCCGAAGTGAGTGATTTCATAGAAAACGAACCTTTCAACGGTGATAGCTACGGCTGCCCCATGGCCCAACATGTAATGCTCATTATGTTGCACAACATAATGTATTCTCCATGTCCACAATTCGTACATCATATGGTCGAACTCTTTCTGTACCTGTAGAAAACTCAACATGTTGTGTTGCCAGTAAGTTAGAGCTGAACCCTCACACCGATTTCAGTTTCGAATAGCTTCTTCGAATATAGGTGAGCCATATGAGATTTACAAAGCATTTGTACCAGTCCATGCATCGCACAGCTACTCTACTAGGCAATCAGTGCACAATTATTATCTTTTCAAACCTAAGAACAACAGCGGAAAGAGAATGTTCAGCTACAGATCCGTAATGTTATGGAATGCACTACCTAGCGAATTCAAGATCGTATCGGATGTTAGACACTTCAAGAAATTGGTTGATCAATTGTATGCGACGTAATGGTTTTAACTTGATGATGGATTGATAGTTTGATTTGTAAATAGTTAGCAATTGTAGAAATTTGCAGGTATGTTTTTATTTTTATTGCAGTTTTTATTGCAGTATGTAAATATGTAATTATGTGTGTACGTATGTATGTATTTTGTGATGTACATGTAGTGTTTATGAGCCCTGGAAGATTAGCCCCCTAAAGGGGCTAAAGGGTATCTCAATAAACTCAATAAACTCAATAAACTCTTCGACAAGATGTATCTCACAGAGAGTTACTAAACCATGTGTGAACCATTAATTTTGAGTTTACTAAGCATTCGTGAACCATGACTTTCCCTAACATACTTTGTTTCAAACAGAAGATAATGCTTTGATTCACTAAGCACACTGAACAACGTGAAACAAAGTGTTGCGCGACATGTCTGACGTATCTGCTCCAGTGACAGGTACAGTGAGCCTCATGTATCAAAGGATTTAGGAGAAAGTTTTCCAGGAAATTAGATTCCGGGAATGAAAGGGCACATGGTATAGGATGAATGTATGGTACATGCCCAAGGCGGGAAGGTAGTATACAGACAGATAGCGTTGCCTCCGGGCAACATTAAATCCTATTTTGGATGAACTGCAAATCTATCATCCGATTTATCACCTGATTAAAGTTGAAATTACCCATTTCGTGGTTTTAAAATATTAGCTCTTGAAATATCAGGAGCAAATTGAGTCATTAGCATACAACCTTATCTTGACTTACTATTCTATTGAACCATCTGAAATTTGCTTCACTTTACTAACATATCTATTCAGAGTTTTGGTATAAAACCTAGTTCTGCCAGATTTGTCCTTAGTCACTGACGAAAGATAGCGGATGCTGTCTGAAACGTCTGGCTGTTCCAAAATTTTATCCAGTTGCTTGGGTAACTATTTTTGGCGTATGTTATTACCTGGATGTCTAACCTTCATCAACGGATGATGAACATAGTGGCGTTAACAATTGTCATACTAAACATTCCTTTTTTGTTACTTGGCGTACCTTGATGTTTACCTTCATAAACGTATTATTTCCTGTCCTTGAAGTTGAGTTCCTTGAGTAAAGCTTTGAGCTAATTGGCCGGTCTTTCGGGCGGGTCGCAAGGAGCGCGGCTAGACGGGGATCGAAGAGAGAACGTACAGCGACCAAAATTGAATTTGTGGGACCATGATTTCATAATTAGAGTATGATACAAGCTGTACAAGTGTGATTTAAAAGACAGCAAAGCAGACCAAACGTAAAAAAAGTTCTTCACCTATAAAATTTGTTGAGAGATCTGTCAAATCTTTGGTCGCTCATCAGTCGCAGCGCGGTCCCACCCTCTAATAAGTTTATCTACCTTTCGATAACCCCGCCTTCAGTTTCCCCTTTACTAAAGACCCTTAGGAGAGCCGCGACGCAGTCTGTTGGAGACTTCGATTGGGAACTATGGACTTTGTACGTGCTTTAGCCTAAAGCTTCAGCTGCAATTTACACATCTCTACTTTAAAAGTTGATTACCTTATCTAATAAAGCTATGATTTCTCTAGGGCTTTAATGAGTGGCTTACCTGTAACGTCAGGGGACTGTGTCTTAATGGAGAATGCCATCTTCTCCTTCTAGCCGTTTACAGGGACGTTGCTACCAGCAGGATTGCTTTGAACGCCCTTGGATGAATGTTATGTCCCGGGTGGATACGTCTCTTCTTACGTTTTAAAACTATCCATTAATTCGGACGCAAGCTGACGTTTTCAATAGGGAGAGAAGATTCCATTTCAGATACCATATGCCTGCAATATGTCTTGGAATATCATGAATGATAATTCAATAATCTATGGGAGAAAACGCCACTTGCACTAAACTGGCACAGTTAATGATGATGGTGCTTTGGTCCAAGAGTCTCGTTGTTTAAGATCAGGTACTAGGTAACGGCTTGCCACGAAGGTCAGTTTGTACATATAGCTAGTTTGAATCTCCATACCAGACAATGCCCGTTAAGAGAAAACCAAAAATTACGATGATATCTATTCAGTCTATTTTTAGTTTGTTAAATTGCAACAGGCAATACTAGATATCCCAGGCAGCAATAGCTGATATCGGGCGTCTAACACATAGCAAGATCTATTCAAGTCACGAAGCTACAAGCTATCCGGTTGATCCAAAGTGCCCGTAAAGTACACTGGCTATTACAGGATAGACGAAACTGAGCCTGAACTTACAGCTGCTATGGTTTATTTAATTGCCTTTAGACGGCCAGAAACTATTAGATCGTGTTTATAAGAATCTATACCACCAAGGCTAAGTTGGTAGAGCTATCGACCTAAGGTAGTTTGCAAAATCTCTGATGCAAGATCTTTAATTTTCAAAACAGGTAAACCTTGTTTTCATGATAGCACAAATCGTAAGACAGTGATTGAAAGGGGACTCTATATGTAATGATTGATAACAGATTTATCCATATCTTCTTTAAAAGCAGTGGCACCACGCCGATGACTATGTCCATTACTCAACTAGAAATGCAATTTTTGCCGTGACGTTTCTTTCATCTTTTCTTAATATACTCCCAAATTCAATTCGTTAGATCAGTTTAGTTTGGCATTTAAGAAATGATTTTGATTCGTGAGATAAAGAGAACAAAGCCCAAAGCAAGGCACAAAGAAGTAACGCTGCGTTACAACTACCATGGGATGCTACAATGTGGATAATGACCATTTGTGAAATAAATAAATTACATTACACATCCTGCTGTTGAAGCTCAAGGGCCAAGGAATGCACCATAAAGAGATATTCGTCAAATGGACTTGAGTTACGTTTACCTTCTTTAGCAAAGTGGAGAGCTGCAAGTCAAACGTATCGCACAGCAACCATTGATGTCCATCAGTTGCCTCTGAAAGCATCACCAGCAGTATGCACTCGGAGAAAGGCAGAGCGTAGCTTCTGCTGATATGTTATGACGTTAGCTTTTATACCTCCAATCGCATGTATTCTCCTTGCGCATGCAGTGTGGCAAATTAAGTATTACCGCGGATGTGGCAGACGATCCATTATGTAAGAATAGCCAGCAGCACGCTATAGGATAAAGAACTTGACCGCTCCATAATCCGCATCTTGTAATAGACGTCGTATTGGACTGTCTTCCTAGATCTTGATGGATGATGTTCTCCCGGCCGGATGTACCACAGCACGCTGTTAGATTCCCAGCTTGTCGGGTATACAGACGAGAAGACTGTGGTCGATGAGGGATTGTCCGTGGAAGCCCTATCCGGCAGTGTCGTCTGATGAATCAGTCCGATTCGTTAGTTTAACATATCTTATCTACGTATCCATCCGTTCCCAATGATGCTAATGTCAGCCTACCGCCGGCGTTGTTGTATAATGGAGTGGGAAGTAGGAGATTCTCATCAGTCTGGTGTCAGACACGGAACAAGGCACTAGAAAGGTACTAAGTAGCCAGGAATGCGAGACAAGTATTCTCCAATTTTGTACAAATCCAAATCAGATACTTCAGGGATTGCTTTGAAAGATTCTCTACAAATATCTTAAGGTAGCTGGCGCCAACTAAGACCGATGTAGATTATAAATATTTCTCTGTAATCCAATATGAGATAGATCATTCGATTTCTTTACGGCTCTTAAAATATAACACACACAATTTTTAAAAGTGAGAGGAAATCTAATGCTGTGTTACTTTAGGACGACACAAAAAGGTCATGTATTGGCTTTATCAATTGCAACCTGTCGGGAAAATTGTTTTGGTCGCACGTTATATTTTGCGGCATACCATCGAGTAGTGTCAAACAATAATTGATGAAGATACTGGTTTTCTACCTACTGTTTTGACATTTGAAATATAAAACCCGAATATATAAAGTGATCAATGGGGACCTATTCTTTATATGTTTTCGGCTATTGTATCTTCCCACAGGAGGCTTGCGTTTGCAGAAGACGTTATCAGATTATATGTATTCTGTACAGCGCTGATAGCTTTCATCCAGCAAACTCCGAATGGAGACCATTTTTCCTTTGAAAATATGCTTTATCTTTTCAGACAAGAATTATTTTCAGAATTAAATAAATGTAATAAATCATCAAGTATGGACTAGGTAGGTAGGTATATGATTAATGACAATTCAAAAGATAGCAGTGCAACACCTAGCGACCCATTCACTTCACTCATTGTCAGTACAATAGCAACTGTAGTGTCACGTCAATCCATAATTGAGCGGCTCACATACATCTGGCCTGTTTTGTGGACCATTGTCATCATGATGTGGACCAGGGCCTTCAGGGATGATTGTGTCAAGGTCCGACAGGTCATTGTTGGATATTGGCCTTTCTTTACCGTATCAAATGACCTCCCATAATCATTAACCGACCAAGGCGACTTCTTTGCATCTTTTACATCGTAATGCGGTCACCGTTGGCCTGTACACCCGACCTGAGGACCCCACGTTAAACTACTGACACCAAATATGAAGAAAATACGACATGATGTAATAGCTGGCATTGATTCTGATGGTATGACGTAGGCGGCGCTCAAAGGATTCGTCCATGGTTGTCAAATAGAGGGCTCGGGTACACTAATGTTTGCTCTTTGATGTCATCCCGTGACTAGGCCTGTTCGTATCTGTTAGCTCCCATGTAGAGGAGAAAGCCGAGTATATATCATCGACTCAGGAATTACCCGTTTAACCTATCATACGAGATGAAACTTGTCGAATCTGGAATCTTTGCACGCTCAACGTCGCTTACATGCAGTTAAGTAAGCCTAGAAGTAACGGAATAGTAAATGAAACCTGAAGTTCACTTAGATCCTTTGAGATATCTCGCTTTGCACGTTGCCATGCGTCATATTAGGTGCCCTTTCCACCAGACGCATATCCCTGAACGGTCGTTGAGGTGCGACCAAAATCGGATTTATCTGACCCTGAATCAGAATAAGATTCAATATGTATGACTTAAAAGACAACAGAATGCATACAACTTTTAAAACATGTTCTCGATCTGTCAAATTTTTGGTCGCTCAGTGGTCGCTTAGCTTCTAGTGGAAAGAGGGTGTTACTTAGCAATATTTCTTTCCTCCTAAGTTACTAGTCTGTATAACGCAAACTCCAGCTGTCCCGGGATTTCTGTCCCCTCCCCCGCGGCTATGCGGTTACAGGGCGGCAAGCCGTTACAGGAGCTTGCTTGAATTCAGGCTACTAAGTTACCACATCGGGACAGTGATATGTTGCGAATTGTCAGCATATGAAATATTGTTCCACACTAAGCAAATAAATCACTGCCGATAACTATGACATCATTTGGTTGCAGTCATGGTAGATAAGGATAGCTCTTGAGCATCCTACTGATACCATCCCCATCTCAGTACTGTGCCATGCAGCCTGAAGGAGAATATGATAACTCCACAGTAGATTATAATTCATAAGGGATGCAGGAGTTAGTCAGAAGTGCAGGCGCCATGCTGTGGAACTCTGTATAACAACTTTAGGTTCTACAATTGTAGCGTTCATCGTACCAGCATTCACGTATTGAAGAAATTTAGTTCTCCCGAAGTTATATATTTGTCTCAAGACGCGATGACTTCACAGTTGCAAATGACATTATGTTGACCCTGTCATGAAATGGACATGAAGACGGCAAAATTTATGCAAGGAGAATCCAGCATCATGTTCTTGGGTGTACTGGCAGAGTGTAGTAGCTAGAAAGGGTAATAGTGTCTTTAAATAACTCTGCGCATGTTGCTGTTAGTTTAATTTGTAGGACTCGATTGGTGCTTTTATAAAAGATATAGGGTACAATGTTGAAGAATTAATTGCTTTTCAGGATCAAACGAAATTTTGGCTCAGTTCAACTTAACCAATAATTCCGCTACATGCTTTTATTTCATCTGCGACATCACATGGCTTGCAGGACTTAGTTGAACATGGAAACGTTATGACGCCTTGAATTAGGCATCTGGCGTATCCGAAAACATCGACTCCAATACATATGTGTATGTTTTCGCAAGTAGAGTGTCAACCGTAATGAACTTAAGTAAAACTTTCATTATATGTATCTAAAGTTTCAGAGCGTAAATCTAGGCTCCAACGGGTATAGTTCACACACGTAGTGTTAGTTTTATTTCACTTTATAATCGATTGCTATCCGCCTTACAATTCCATGTAACCGGATCACAATATGAATATAATTATGGGCTCTGTGGTCACAATCGATAAGGACCGTGGGTTGAGAATGCTGCTGCCGATCGTACGTAGGGTTTTGACCGAGAGAGCCTCCACTGGCAGTAATGATAATGGTTAACAGAGTTGCACAACAATTGTACAAGGTGCAACGTATGGCATCTTTGGCTTCATAACAACAACCATTTATTTACAGAAGACTTTGTAACATGGGATAAAAATGTGCCTTTAACTACAAGTATTGGTGGAATTTCTAGTGTTTAGGTATGTTCTTATATATTTCCCTTAATTTTCAATTCTACCAGCAGAAAACCAGAGCTGATAAACATAGACGCTGCTGCCATTCGTGGCCTCTTCGTCAATTCAGTCCTGTTTCTGAACCAAAAATAAACTCTTCCGAGTCGTCACATAAGAGGATTAAACAATTCCTTTAAGCTGCAGTGTGCGGGAAAATTGGTGCATTCGAAAAGCTTTTATCGACTCAGAAGATTCGTGGGTTGGTGGAGTGAATCAATTAACCTCTATAAAGCAATTGATTAACGCTGGCAGCAGGTCGGGAGAAGTCTGGAAAAGATGACAGGCTGTCGCCATAGCAAGGAGCTCATTTACCGCAATTGGGCTGTGTGCCCTACATGCCAACATACATATTGAACATCTAGATTTTCCGCACAAGTTTGAATTTAGTTCAATCTCGTCAGGAGATTCTGTGAATAACTGGCATCCCTACTGCCGCAGAACAAGCTAAACGAGCAATTATCTATAGCTCATTTCAGGCTCATTCAAATGGTTTGTGATAGGCAATGTGTGTAATGCGCAGAATAGCAATCTCTGCAGTTTATTTGTATAAGCCTGTATATATAGGCATCTGTCTGTTAAAAGTTCTTCTTAATAGATGCCCAAGAGTGTTTTGTCTCAGAGGCATTCACCCTTGACACCTATGACTTAGAAAGCATCTCGCTTTGCATTCGTAGCTATGAACAGTCTTATTACTTGCTGTATTAGTCTTAGTGTAGATTGCTCTCTATGTTACATCTTTGTCTCCCACGTATGTCTGGATCCGATAGTTGTGTACCTGCCACCGGATAGGCACCGGAATCTTCCTTGTGGAACGCATGGTTTTGACAGATTACAATCGGAAGAAAATGTATTGTAAATGCTATATCAAAAGAAATCAGAAGGTTGCGCCAGGTGCAGGTTTTGATTTTATGTGGGTAATGAATTTGGCTGTTATTGGTGCGCCGATGGTCTTGTTTATCACAATCTAACATGTCCTTACCCATTAAATGTTGAGTCGCCGTTTCCAATATTTACTGTCTTTTATCGAGTTTCTAATATCAGAATTCGAGGCGGATTCGAACAGCCAGGTTGATTAGCTTATACATCTGAAGACTCTAGCTCTTCAATGGTCTTGAAATCTATCAGTAGAGAATCACTAGGTGCAAATGCAAATTATGCAAATGGTAACCTTATACCCTTGCCTCTATTCCGTAAAACAGTTAAGAAGAGTACAACTCGTAGAAGATCTTGGTTCGCAGTATGATTGGCTGATTCCCCAACCATATGCAATTCACATGTGAATGTGTGGCTGTGATCTCTATGGAGGGCAGTCTTGTGGAAACACCAAGGCTTGCTGAAGGAGCAGCCCTTCGAAGACATTCTCATCGACTTTGATTGCCTGCAGCTTCTTCTTTGACTTCGGGGGATGACGTCAGCCTATCTAAATTGAATGAGGCATTCCATAACTGTCACCTTTAATATCACTACTGGCATTTGATAGTACATAGACATATGGGCATAGCGCCCGAAGAATGACGTGTTGAGTAATCTGAACCCAATGGACACGTTGGTCATTTAATGGTACTCGCCGAAAGCATTATGCCACAATGGTCAATCAGAGGTCACGTTACAACAGTGAAAAAGGCCAATCAAACGTTTGGCTCATTCTTCTAAGTGTCAGGTAATCCATTGAAATGCAATAATGACGTGGTGGGCATTAGAGTCTTTGTGCACGATTCAGCATTATTAATGTTGACCCAATGTGTACTGAAGGCACCATAAAATGGTAGATTGATCCCTGATACACCTAAATCTTAGGATCTGGCCATCTTACAACAGTAAGACCCCATTACATGACGGCGGTTGATCCATTTTATGTGTTCACCAGAATCTCGTTATAAAGTTCCTACGTAGTCGTAGCTTGTAGTCAACAGATTTGAAATGTGCTCTGTCTATCCCCCACTGCTTTTTGTGCTTAGTATGGTCTGTAAACCAGAAGAGTCAATCCTCTTATTGACGTGGGTATACCACATCATTAACTCATATCCCAAGGGGTTTTAAGTATATATATGCACTTGTTCAGCAATGATTAATTCCACTTGTTCCTCCAAGCACAAAACTTGCGTAATTCTTCAAAACACCTTTGGCCTTTCGTTACAATAATCATATCCAGCTTGTAGCTAATATGTAGGGATATCTACTGGTCGTCCTCTACTATCATTTGTAACAAGGGGAGCTACGCACGAAATTGCCATAAACGTAGAGCTTCATGACATTCCAGATCTGCAAAGAAATATGATCATCATTTCATATCGCTACCAGATGTTACCATCTATTCATGAACCCATTTTTTTGGCACTGCGGCCTCATTAGTTAATGCAATACCGATAAAGACTATAAATCAAATGTGAAATAGAACATGTTTGGACGATATCTTACTCTTTAAGTGATGTGTGGTGTGACCCACATTCCATGAAATATATCCCTACTCGTCACATAATTCATGCCAAAGTGCAGACATACGCGGCCCACCTCTTCAATCATGTTCCAGTGCTTATCTACATCAGTAGGCGCTATTCTGATACTCAACGGTATGACGAAAATGGAGACATCGAGGCACATGCACTGGATACGATCTATGTCCATAGGCTGGCTGTTTATACAAAATATGTATAAGATAATATTCTACCTTAGACACATGGCCTTAGACAGGTTTTCCAGCTTCAGAGCCATGGGCGCTCAGTACTTTCACGATCAGCCATGACAAGCTGTTGAATTTTTGACATCATACAGCGTGTCACAGCTAGCCATCGTCTGGTACTTTTCGGGTTGAGGTCGTCGAATAACTGCTAGAATTTGGCTACGTTGGTTGCAAATTAGCTAACACACTGGTGACACAAGGTGGAATAGAATTGAACAAAACAAATACCAACCTTAGGACTGCAGTCACTCGATTCCAGGTAGCTCATGGTCCCGTCATATTCATCGAGTGATGTCACTTCGTTCTTCAAGCATCGCAGATTTTGGATAGCATCCAGCCAGTAGTATTCCCGTGTGATGCAGCCCTCACCACTGAGCCGATTGCGAACGATGTAGCAGAGCCCTCTAGGAGGATTCAGGAAAGCTAGAATACAGAGGATCGCCCTGGTGGGCTGATGCTGACGTTCAGAATCCCAATCAGAACAACGTTACCAATCAGGTGCCATTGAGTATAATGAAATATCAATTCCAGTCTGTCGAACCACCGTTTCCAAACGCTCCATGGAGGTCCGCACGTGTTGGTCAGACAGGTCAGGCCGCGATAACACTGGATGTAGCCATTCGTGAATACTCAAGACAAGCAAGGCAGATGGTATTGACTGTTGCCAAGTGTTTAAGATAAAAAAATCACCAATATTCCGAGGAAAAGCTTCTGGCCCCCAAAAGAATGTATCAAGATTCAGATGTGAGACGCATACCAAAATCAATATGAAGAACAGCAAATTTGCTTCTTTGATGACATTGAACCCTCATTTCAGATTGTTTGTGCATTGAAATTAGTTTAAGACTTGCCTCGAAATAACGTTAAAACATTGCTGATTTAAATCGCAAAGCAAACATGGCATAGCAGTTTGATGGTCTACATTAGAGAGGCAGAACGCAGACACAGCATTACATTATCACCGGCAAGAGTAGCACTTCTTTTACCTTCAGCAGTCATCGTGTATTCAATTATTGCCGAGATGGCCCGTCTGTTCACAGACTCTCTAACCCATCACAAGAGGTGACTCACGTTCACCACGGCGCGTACGACCAACTGTTGAATGATCATTAAGTACGCGATACGCCTCCACCCACCCTGTCTGCATTAAATTGCTTCTATCAAGAGCTAAATTGAATTCGATTTAAAGAGATGACTTTAGCTGAAACAGAATGTCAATTTTGTGATGAGTATGATCTCAGTATATCAATGATCCTACCGTCAAATTGATTTACTTATTTACCATTGAACCAAGAGAAAGAATTTAAAAAATATTCGAGATAAAGTTTTTATTTCTATTTTTAGTAAGTCAAATTGTATCGCATTGGCAAAGAACAATCATGGTACTGAATTGTCTAAAATGCCATGTTTTAAATAGGAAAGTGTCACGGATTCAGTCGCCAAATTCAGAACTACTACTATGTGAGATGACAGACCATTAAAGCCGAGTTACGCATTGACCGTACATGTCCTAACCTGCAGGCACCACATAACAGAGTGACGTATTAAGTAATGAGAATCTCCAATGACTCTAAAAGCCTCTTACACGGATCACCGCGTTCTCAAATGGACTAGTAAACCAGACGTAATGGAATTGATAGCTGAGAAGTGCTATTAGATTGGTTCATAAATCCGGAAATTTAGAGTGCACCAAATTTTCCAAAACTAGAAAAGCACCGATTTCTGGCAGAAAAACGCTTGTTAAAACATTTGGCGTAGAACGTCTTTGAAAACCGATCGGTTAAGAACATACTTTTATCTCCACTGAAAAATCGAAGATGATTAAGAAATCTGCAGTCTCAGGGGCCCGAACTAATGAAGATTGGGAACCAAAAATGTTAGGATCGATTTAGGAAACGGCTCGGTCTGGTGCAAACGCACCAAGATACAGAAATGTATGATCATCTGAGAGTACCAGATTCTGTTCTAATAACAGTATTGTTGTCGTTAAAACCGGAATTATTATTAGGTGATACGGTCGAGTATACTATCGGGTGCTGAGAGATGATAAGTGCTATTTCTGATAACTTTTGTAGCTATAGTCACCCTACATCACTTTTGTTTTTTGCTTTAATGTGTTTTAGCCCCCCCTCCCTCTCTCCACAAGACGGCAATCGCGCTGCGACCTTGCTGCAACCTTACTGCGACCAAAATTGGATTTGTTTAACCGTTGATTTGATTGGAATATGATACACGGTGTAACAGTATGATTTAAAAGAAAGCCAAAACACAAAACATTCGCCCTATCTTTACGCAATTCGTTGAGTAATATGTCAAATCACAGTGTGGTCGCAGCCACTGGTTGAATAGGGTCGTAAGTGAAACAACCAGAAGATGAACAAGTTTTAAAACGTTCTCAACGCCAGGTAACAGGATCAACTAGTAGGGTGCCAAAACTCCACCAACATGCAGCTATCTCTTGTATCCTGTGTGAACCAGCATCCCAAACCATATCTGCCATGATCAGATATGAATTAAAAGATGATATAAGCTTTTCAAGCGATTGACAGATTCAGTCTACGGTCGATTTGAAGTTTACTTAGCGTGTAATCGTCGACATGAATCAAGCTGTCAGACTTTGAATCGACCGAAACGTTAGCTGACGCAGTTCGTTCGTTCAGACCCTTGTGGCAATTAGGGCAACAAGATTCCTTGCTGTTTAAGCAGCAGGGTACATTTCTACAGGGAAGGGTTGCTAGCTCTTCCCCTTTGAGGTGATCAAAACACTGGGCCCCCAGTTTACGTCCCTTCCAAAAGATGAGTGCAGCCCAACCGAGAGGTCCTGCCCTGGGATTGAACCGGGGTCTCTCAGCAACTAATATAAAACAAGAGCTCAATTGTAAGGCTGCTGCCAGTCATGATATGGGGAGATACCTAGTAGTGAAAAGCAAAGGCAAAGTCCATGGTGCCACTCTGTGAACAAGCTTACCTTTAGCAGCTTATTTTGTGTTCAATACAAGAAGAATTATGAGCACCACGACGGGCCCTCTAAACAGCAATGATGTGAAAAGATCGCATACGACAGAAAATTGTGAATAACCGAAAACACGATCTTTATCTTTTCTCTAGACTTAATGATGCAAACATTTTCAAAACTTTCAATTTCATGCACGTACTTTCCACACACCAGTCAAGGCTAGGCGTTGCTAATGGTCGATTTGAGCGGTATGGAATTGCACTATAAGTGAGGTAAGTGAAGTGAAAGCACTCTCCCGGCCCCGTTGGCGTCTGGCGCTATGCTCCCGTCGCTGGACCTTACAGACCACATGCAAGTTCCAAACACGAACACAATCAATATAACGCATGCGCACAGCCACGGCCGGCCAAGCACACGTCTACTTCCATTCTTTTCCACGACATTGCCTACCGCAGACTTTAATCGCCGAAACGATTCAAGTACACCGCTTTGTAATTTATCGATTTCTCGGTATGATTCATGACTTTGAACCACCCTCCCTTTAACGAGTCACCACAGACTGGTTTCACGCCGGCAATACTTCCCGCTAGATACATCATGGGTGCGTTTGTTACGACATCACCCTGTGAGCGGTCGAACATAGGCGCAGAGAACAGATAAGAATCGTTCAAATGGAACAAGATACGTAAATAATGCAGGTTATCTCTCAATGTCGGACCACAGAGGTCGATAAGACTAATGCGCAAAGAGGCTAGTAGTTTGCAGAGGAAACTTTCTGTCACAAAGGTACAAACAGTACATCAATGGGTGGCATAAGAGGATTCATGTTAAGTCGACGAGTGTTGACAATGATTAGCAAGTACATTTCCGTCCAATTTCACAATAATAGTTCTTGTGGCGCACCAAGTACTATGGCATAGAAAAGGTTACGGTACATTTTCACAGATGTAGGCGTAGAATTAATCCGTAACTTGAGTGCAGGCGGACGTCTGTGTCATCGATGAGTGTAGACCGGGAATTATTATTGCGAACTATTGGCCCCGGGCCCTTACTGGTGTACTGAAGGCGACGTTAAGGTTAACATTGTTAGCTAAACTGTATCCTTACCAATGCATAACATTACTCGGGGTGGCCATTGGTTGATATATGCGTGCTGAAATGCCAATCACAAATAATCTTCATATGGTTAACCTATCCAGGAACAATCTCAGTTTTAGATGTGGTGTCTATTCATTTACACAAGTGCAGCAGTTTTAGAAGTTACCTAAAAGACATGTTGCCTTCACTAGCTGATATATACCATGGTATGTAGAGTCCTTTCTCCCGCAATAATCAGCAGTTTAGTGTACCAGACTGCCGAGCAAGGTCGTTCAACGTACCTCATCGATTCATGCCAAACTCCATACATTTGGGTACATTCTGGAAAATACCAGGTTATCTTTACTGCTTTATCCGTTTAGTGTATTTTACAGCGGGCCCATTTTCTCATCCCGAAACCTCTTGAAGGGCTAAACCCTATCAAGAATCTCCATTACATATCGATCGACGGGATGTTCAGAATTATTGCTCTGGAATTCCTGCCCTCGGAAAACTGACTCCTATTCATTATAACCACTTAATGAAACAGTTAACGTTAGGTAGACTGCTGTGTATTAGCCTATCCGTTAGCTAATTAGGCATGTAATTTCCCGCCGGATTCAGCGCCCTTGGCGTTGCCGTCCCCGGCGTGGTGACATTTGCGTAAGTAATGATGGTTATAGTTGAAAGCAGAGCCTTCAACATCGACCGTTTATAGAATAAGCCAGCTTGGTGCTCCAATAATTAGACTTGCAGTTCCTCTTTTTAATTTTGTCAAAGTTTGTAGCCTTGTTTTGCATTATGATGTAGTGGGAAGGGATGTAATTCAGGAAAGTACTTAAAAATTCCAGAAATCCATTATAAAATATGCCCGCTTGGTGTTCCAGGTGAAAATGGTTTCCTCTTTTTGGTTTTGTCACAGCTTGCAGCCTTGTTTTGAATCATGATGTAGTGGGAGGAGGTGACATTGGGGAAAGTGCTTACAAATTCCATTAATCCTGATAAATTAAAGTTAAGTGATTACAAGTGATGTCTAATACAAATTTATTGAAGTGCAGCGCTTCATATATCATCTTCTAACACGAATATGTTTCAGCTGCAGACACGTCCAAGAGGTACCCTGCGTGAGAAAACAATAATGTTCATTATAGATTATTTCTCTGCCTTTGATCTAAGCAGAGACATCTAAGTAATGACACTGGCTGATAATATATATGGTGTTGTCACAGGGGCCAAGCAAGGTTAAGAGCCTTAGTTGACCTTCGTCCCGTAAATACACATGTAAATTAGTGAAGGAGGCCACGAAGGTCCCTTAGGTCAGAATGGAGAAGTTAATCTCCAAAAAGGCTTGAAACATCATCGACCTCTTTGTGTGGGTTGAAAGACCCAGCTATTTGTTTTAACCCTGTAACTAAATAACTTTTGTGATGCTAGCACTTCGTTTGTATCCCCCTCCACATTCCTTCATAATGAGGTTCGCTGATCTCTGACTTTTGTCATAAATCTACTTAGGCTTAAGGTCCCCTACTGCCGAAAACTACCCAACATGACTGATGACACTCCCCAGAGGCTATCTCAGCAGAGTACGGAGTGACTGATTTGGTAGATCATCGGGGCGTTAAACTCAGAGAGCTAGAAATTTGCTATGTTGCCATCTAATTTTCAGCATCAGCATCATAATCATTCATCAGAAATATCTGCAGATTCATATGACACTGTTAAGTAGTACACGGTATACCGGCAACAAGCGATCGCACTTGTTCATGCAAATCATCGGAAGATGTGCCCTTGGAGAGATGTGATTAGACAGTGATGGTAACGTATGTAATGAAGGTAAAACATGTATGAAGCAAATTTTGATTCCACAGTCGATTAATGAGTAAGTGTCATAGAAAGAGCTGCTGATACTGCAAAAAGCCCAGAGTGCTGACGGCTGATACTGCGTTCTGAGATGCATGTCTCACTGTTGGACATAACTTGACCCCATCATGGGTCCCGCAATGGAAGGCGTCCCCCAAGAGTTTCCTTGAACCCTTGGTCTAATCTATTGAACACCTGATAGACCCAAATCCTTCATCCCCAAGCTGATATTGCTTTCACTCCCTCTTATTGAATTTCCAATCAATACCATCCTAATACCCGTATTTTTCCGGTCTTGTAAGCGCGTATTTTTATAGATTAAATCTTAGGATCTGTTTCATCAGGAACAAGTATTCCAATATCGGTAACAGACTTACATTTCGAATCAGTTGGGAGCACCACTACCACAAACTTTGCTCACATTTAGCATAAGAGTGTGCGAATAAGCAAATGCACAGAGGTATTTGAACATACCCTGAGAACTGTTAACAGTACGGTCATGTGCATCAACACCATCATGTGCATCAACATCGGCATCTACAATACATAGGAACATAATCATCAACACTGTATCAAAGAATAACCAGGCTACTACCTCAACTATTGCTAATTTTCAGCATAAGAGTGATGTAATAAATAACTGCACAGAGGTGTGTGAGCATACTATCAGAAAACTGCTACCTATCCGGTCATGTGCATCAACGCTATCATAAACATTGGCAATAAAAAGACAAGAAATCATAATCAACACTGCTAACAACTTAAGATCAGAATCGACATAAAAAATAAAAAACAGTATCAGCTGCCTCGCTATGTGTGCTCCCTGCGACCCAAAGGAAAACAAGAAATCGAAAGTTATTAAGTGAGTGATAGGCTCGGATGTTTTAATCAATTAAGGTGGCAGACAGGGAATATCGCCATTGATTAGGAGAATAGATCGGTCTGGAGACTAATAACCAGCAAGCGAGGTGCTTATAACCCTGAACGAGTGTACGGATGGTCATAATTCCAGCCTAGACGACATGGAGGTGTTCACCATACAATTCATACCACAGCCGCAGTTAGCCAGCTGTTGAATTAGCTATCAATGATTGTTTGCATTGCATAGTGCAATGGAAAAAAAATTAACACTTAAAGTAGTTTGCAGAAGCAATTTCTAGAAAGTTGAAAACTTGGGAAATTACGAGTGCTTTGTAATTATGGATAACATCGTCTTCAAATTCTGGACAACCTGCAACCTGCTTTGTATAATCTTGCAAAGGCTTCACTCTGAAAGATAACGATGTGTTGGTGGCTGCATGCAGTGTTCTGTCATCTTTTTGATAACGGCTCTTCTTTTTCTTTCTCAACCTTCGAACCTTTTAAAGTTACATTTATCGTTAATGACAAGTCTTCCAACGAAGATTGAAAGGACCACCGCACTGCGAACCTCCCTATCATTGCTCCCGTGATGCATCAACCTAGGTGGCGACATCTTGAAGGGCCCGAGTAAGGTCACACGTCTCGCAATGTCTCATCCCACTTCTTCTAACAGAGGCATTCAACAAATTATTTAAAGCAGTCGCCATTCATTATTACCTTACGGTACTGCTGTATATGGAGGTCATGGTGTCGCCCTTTCAGATAGTCAAGTTCCCCACTCACATACGAATATAGATTAAAAAGTAATGCCCGTTGCTCTTGCAGCATCCCAAAGAGATGGTCATTGCCAGGACCACCAAACGCTTGTCAGAACGCATTTGACCAAGCGTTTGATTAATCGTCTAGCCGCACAGAGAGGTCAATGAAGATCAGTGGGCAGTTCACCCACCAATTGTGATTTGAGATTTTAAAGATATTGATTAGCCATGGGCCACAGGGGGCTCCTACGGCGATTGGGGTGGTGGGATTTATGGCGTTGGTGAACACAAAAGCGATTATTTCCTCATTGCCGTAACATGAACATTGTACACCACGAATCTATCACCGTTGTTTTCTAACGGAACAGCTGATGCCAATCAAAACGTGATGATAGCCCTTTAAAACAGTTGTGGTCAATCCGGTGTATATCTTAGAACGGCTGTAACTTATCATGTTAAAGAAAAATGATCTTCGAATCGAAAAGGTCTGGTGATTCCCTTACCTGCTATTAAATACATTCTAGAGAAATAGATCTTTGGTTTTCGCAGGCTTGGTATACTTATCTGAGTGACAGCTAAGCACAAAATATACAAATTAAATTACATGACACAACATTGCCACAGTGTACGCTAAGGATATAAATGATCGCTGCTGCCATGTCACAGATGCAATGATGTGGTAGCGAAACTAGGCACAGAATATAAACTATATGTATCAAGGCATACCTTTACACGACAGCTAATTGAATCCAGGCATCTTTAAATAATCCTTTCGTCAAACTGTAAAAGACTGTCTATTATGGTGAGAGTTTGCATTTGCCAGTATGATGGTGCAACAATACAGCCTTGACTGCATCCCAGCGGCGGTGCCCGCCCGACTGGCTTGACTGGCAGCAGCGTGCTGAATCCTAATCACCGGCGGGTTGGAGCTCACGCGCCCGTTTGTCAGATGTCGGGGATTGGGCTTTCCAAGCCAATGGAGATCGCCCGTCTGTCAAATTGTTTGTCCTCCAGACGCCCAAACTCTCTTTATCAAGCACGTAAAACGGGTTCTGAATGCAACAGAATTTGGTAGTTTAAACTTAAGATGCGTATGTTGGTCTTATAGGGCCCAGAATTGTTTTGTTTAAGTAATAAGCAATAAAAGAGATGAAAAACGTGAGAAGAATACCTGAGGATGTGATTTAGAAGTTGAGCATGAACGCCGTCATTTTCTGGGAAATTCCACCTAATCGTTGAATGAATCCCTGCTTCAACCAATGGTTTACTGCTATGTTGTCCTAGAGATGATGAAATCAGCTTGTTAATGTCTCAGACTCACGCACGTTGCAGGTGGCAATTTTAAAAGACTTTATCTTCAAGTTTCCAAATGTAAAGTCAGCAATTTTCCGAAACCAACGAGCTTTTGGTACTATAATCAAACATAAGCACAAAGCTCTTGGGAATGGTTTCTCTCCAGAGATATGATTAACATCTCCTGTAATGACAAATCAACTCTACATATCAGTAATTAAAATGTGAAACTCTTGTAAAACTCTTCAACTGCGTTGAAGTACGATAGCATGTGAGGGGGGGGGGCTATTTCGTATTTCACATTAAGATTTTGTAGGGCAAATTTCGGAAACTTTGTATCTAACCTGTTTGAAGTACGCATGTAAGAATGAAACGATTGGTTGGACGACCATCGAGCAATGAAAATTCACTACTCCTCGCGCACAGCGATGCAAAAACCTGTATTTAGAAGGTTCTATACAAATAAAGTACATAAATGTAGTTACAAGCGCTTCAGTGCTTATTTTGAAGGCACTGTCTGAGATGTAAAAGAGTGGTTTCTGTCATCTAACGTGGCAATAGTTTGTATTCAAGTTGGGTACAAATGGACTAGAGCATTACGTGACACACAAAAGTGCTGTGTGGCAAATAGACATCTAGAGATCGTTCCAAATTTCCGCAGGACTGCATGAACCTCTTGATAAGATTAGATAAGACGAAGATTCACACACTCTTCCGCAAGCGAGGATTTCCAAGGTCAATAGAGCCCTTCGTTCTGAGAGAGGAAATTGCGCGGGTGGCACGGTTTAGTCGCTCGTAATTTGTCCTCATTAATTTTGGAGTAGACTTAAGTTACCTAACTGAGGTTACGAGTGGGCTTCGGCTTAGTAGATGTACAATCGATATAGTCTTTTACATGTAACATCTACATCATCAATATTTCAAAACTGTTCAGCCCCGCGCCATACAAATTAGAGTTGCCACCACACATATTAAAACTGCGATGTGTCTTTTATCTATTAAGTGGGAATCCGGCCAAGTACATTGATTTTGTGAATGCAAAAGTTGCAACATATACTTAGCGTGATAGATGAACGTACACATAACATCTCACTGTTATGGTATAACCAATGTGGCGTCGAATGACCGAAGGGCAAGGCTAGTGGACTCTAGATACAGGGGTCACGCGTTCGATTACTGGCGGCTAGACATTGTGTTATTGTCACTTAACACGACTTTCCTGACTCCAACCAGGTGTAAACAAAGCATCTTGTGGATAAGTATGATTATTTAGAACATCAGACTGCTGTTACCTTGACATTGATACTCCAGCAGATTTAGATGAACTACAGTCAGCACGTTTCCGATCCAACTCACTAATGATTCACGTCGCTCAACCAACAACCAAAATCGATCCACAAAGACCCGCGTTACTAATCATATCAACCCACCAGACAGATCATACACACGGATCTCTCGGGAACTGCCGGCACTTAGAAGATCACACGAGGTGGTCACCGTATGCTTATGGGTGGATGATAACGGTCAGTCGTCTAAAACAAAGTTCATAGAAACACACCGGCTTATCTTTCCTTTATAACCACATATGCCGTTATAGTGCCACCTGAGGGGTAGTCTGCAACATTAAAGATAAACAGCGCCATAGCCATGATGTGAAGTGAGGCATGCCTTGATGCAAAATGTTCAGAGGAACATGACCATGAGTGGTAATGGACGCGCTCTTGTGTAAACGAGAAAAATGCAATAACATGTAAATGCCAGCTGAGTGCTTATTACTTCCTTCTTTTATCACTGAAATATAGAAGATCTACAAGTCACGGGCAACGCACAACGACGGCGTTGTCTTGTCTAATGAATCAACCATGTGCAGGCTCTTATGATATTGGACCATACTTCAATGAATATGAAATCATATCAAACCATACCGTAACATTCCCTGGCTGCCATATGCCTACCTACTACCTAAAAATAGACGCCTACGTGGCAAATTGCTTAATCTAGTATGAATATCTCGACCATTTTATCGAATTCCACTTAAGAAATCCCGAATATGTACACATGTGTTTTCTCATAGAACGACTGAAGCCTCAGATGTAGCCGCGGTTACTTAATGAGTCATAGATTTCACAGTAACTTCAAAGCTGTTCATACATGGTTTGATCCTAGATGATGAACTTTTTTTCCTGTGACAACCATGCCTCTGGCTTAAGTCTTTATGAGACTTTTCTGAAGTAAATAAGAATTGCTGAAACTCTACAGAAATATGATCAAATGTGAAAGCGTATGTGACTAATGCTACGGTCACGTATCCAAACCGGGGCCCGGCCGAGCTGTTTGCGGGAACGAAAAATATGATATAAAAGGCAACAAAGCACACAAAAATAAAATGTGTCAATCATGAGTATAATTTGTGTATATTTCTTGACAAATATTTTCCTTTTCAGTTCCCGCAAATAGCCCGGCCGGGCCCCGGTTTGGAAATGTGACCGTAGCATTAGCGGGATACAGTAACCAGATGGGTTCACCTCCAAAACGTCAGAATTGCAGCTGAACGGAACAGATGAGTTGCATATCACACAATATTGTATTAGATAGATTTGTTAGCCTGAAAGAATGTTATCTATGTACCAGTGAATGACATACTTTGTACCTTATACAATTGTTGTGCAATAAAGGTATTATTATTATAAAACGTCTAGCGTTCATATTACGGGGTTTCTTTTTTGTTCGACAAATGATGGGTCATTTCTACCATGTATCAAGCGTAACTTAAACTATGTCAACGGTTGGAATAAAGACACAAAGATGTTACGCCGAAGGGCGGTTATACCGGCTATATAGATACGTATACAGATACAGAATATGTCGGAACATGAGAAAATTCCTCCCGACCAAACCCTACTGCTGGTTAATCATGCACTTTTCGTGCTATTTTCCACCTGGCTGAGTAAGTATTGAAACACTCTCTGTTCCGTCTTGAGTAGAGTACACGTTTATTGCCCCACATGGGAGGATCTGTTAAAGGTTTTTCCAAAAGCTTTTAGACCCAAACAATTCCATCATAATTTCATGGTCGGCGTTCAGCTGACACGTAATACTTAGAAGTGTTCATCAAATCCAGCCAATATGTTTACACAAAAGCATACCTCAGGAATAGAAAGAGATCAATTACTTATTTCTTATCTAAAGCCTTAGACAGAACGCGCGTGTTTCTTGGTCTTATCACTTTGCAATGGAGTCGTGACGCTTCAACATTATACTGAAGAAACGAAGCCCAGACAGGACATTGTCTGTATGCATGTTCCTGGTCACACTAACGTGCATCCTTCCCAAACTAAGAAGAAATCTGCCTCCCCTAACTGTCGTGGGAGATCGTTACCTGGCAGAATGGAAAGCCTCGATGTCTCTATACTTCTCGACTGTTTTTGCTAATCCCCATTTCAAAATCTGCATCCTCCCGATTAAACAAAGCGATCTAATTAAATGTCGGTGGCGCCAGCGATGGTTAACTTTGATGTCTCCATCATGACGACGCAGTTAACGTTATTTTTGGGAATGTATACTGTATGATGAAGTTGTTGACGAATACGTGAAAAGAATCTTCAGATACTGAAAGTAGCCATAGCTATATAGGACTTCACAATGCAGGGGACATTGCTGAAGAACCTTTTGCTAGTTTGTAGTCACTCTGTATTAATGGAAGGACGTAAGTATGCGCCAGGGATTGCATCACCCTTAGTTAGTTCGCTCTTACCATTTATGTACTCTGCCCAAGTCGATGACTTACGTAAGCCAGTATTGACGTTTCCCAGCAAACATGGCTCTAGTACCTACAAAATTCCAATTGTCAAAATCCACAAAATTGTGGAACCAAAACAGTTCCCGTGTTGCCATCGCCTTATTTCTTCGGTAGACGTTGCGTTTTAGTAATGGCCTTTCTACTGACAGGCATTATCAGAGATTGAAGGTTACAACATGATGTTGGATGCACAATTATTCATTGGTATGCATCATGTCAAGAAATGTTTGCATTTTGACGTCACGCTGGGATGCCAAGGTGTCTCTGCAGAATTCATCAGTGTGTTCGGAGAAATAGCAACCTTACTTCCATATTCATTTATATATATCAATCAATCGTTTGCGGGCATCAGTGTCTGATGCATGGCGGCTGCAGACATGCATAGGGCTCGCCAGGTTGATCTGCTCTCGGCATAGACCCTCCAGTCGGTTCTGGTGATCCCCAGCCCCTGGAGTGTGTTGAAGATCTGGTCTTTCCATTTTCCTCTAGGGCGACCTCTAGGTGTTACCCTTCACTTATAATGGGATTAGCATTCAAAACGTACAAGTATGACCACAAAGACAATAAAACATACAAAGCTCGAAAAGCCTCGCTTTTTGTCAATGAAATTCGTTGAATTTGTCAATTCGATCTGCCGCATGGTTTTTGATACTCTCAAAGCATAGGTAAGATCCGGGGTATTTTCGACGTATTTTCGCTGTATTTTATAGTTTTCTACTTTTCTGTTTTTAGTTTGGTCTCCCTCCTCTGATGCCAAACCAATTGTAATCGATTGTTTTGGACCTAGAATAGCTTAATAAGTTGTTTACATCATTTCCAATCGAAATGTTGACTTGATAATTTCGCTAAAAACCTCTGTTTTAGCGGTTTAAAAGCCTATTTGGACTGTTATACGGTACTTGCCGTGTAAAACCCATTCTTGATTTCTTTTCGCCAAACCAAATGTAATCGATTGGTTTGGACTTATAATAGCTTATTAAGTTGTTTTACATCATTTCCAATTGAAATCCGCGATTTCACATTAAAAAATTGAGTATTTTCCAAGCAGAGGTTAAGATCCGGGGTATTTTCGCGGTATTTTATACGTTTTTCTACTTTTCCATTTTTGACGTGTTTTAAGGCATTTTGTCGGCTTGGCTTTGCATAATGAAAACGGGACAAGGTAGCAATCCCGACAAAAACGCCTAAAAACACGTCTAAAACCAGCCAGACCTGAACCTCTGATTACATTACCGTAACTAGCGCGGCCCACCCCGGGTTCAGGTAAAGGCAGAGCGCGATTCGGAACGATATGAAATGGATCTTCACTAGGCTCACTTTAACTGTTCTTATAGCAGAAAATGTACCGGGGGCACTGGATCCATTACCGCACAGAATAGGCAGCGAAGTTACAAATCGGACTATTGGATTATACGATACAGGGGAGAACTGCATCAGTGATCCAGGGTCCACCTTTACCCTGCATCTGCACTGAACGATCAGCCAAATGTAAAATTACCAGGAAACTTGACTCGAAAGTGTACAATAACAATCACATTTAAGAATGTAAAACAGTTCAAGTATGGAATTATGACGGTTTTCTATTCAATCCATCTCCGTGTGATCCCTGGAAGTCGTCAATCTGGGTAGCAATATCCGAGGGGCACATTGTTCTACATCAAGATAAAGAGACTATCTTTACGAATTACGACTTTTAAAATGACTGTTTGATATATAGCACAGCTTATCCCACTGAATGAGGTCACTGATGGAAAAAAAAAACTGATCCGCTAGTCGATAAGTTTAAAACATTTCATTGTGTAAACAAAAATCATATTTCCAATGCCAAGGGTATTTGTTGTGTGTTCTTAAAGCATTCTTCTAGTCCTTGCGAAAAAAATAAGCACACAGGTTGTTGCTGCTTACTGTATTCTTTTTCAACGTCTGTAAACGAGTGATCTATTTTTATCATAAATGTTAACGCAGGTGCAATGGCCATTGGCCAGATCAGCAGGGAGGGGCACGCACGCCTATGTCTGAGTTTAAGCAATACATTCTTTATCATCACCTCAAGCAATCTTATACATTAGTATCTCCAAATAAGCCTGGG
Source organism: Branchiostoma lanceolatum (assembly GCF_035083965.1). Lineage (NCBI taxonomy): Eukaryota > Metazoa > Chordata > Leptocardii > Amphioxiformes > Branchiostomatidae > Branchiostoma > Branchiostoma lanceolatum. The sequence continues at coordinate 9,489,188 of NC_089723.1, read as the reverse complement.
TGTTTGGGGCAACGGTAAGCGGTAAGCAGTTATTACTTCCTAAGGCCAATATGAAGTGTCGAGCAAAACCTGTAATCCATTATACTCACGGGGAGGTTGGGGAAATATTGGCGAGGAAGCCTGATCGAAAACTTGGCTCGACAATGCTGATGTCTACAGCGTACCGTCTTGGTATTGGTAGAACTTAACCCTCATCCGACCGTATGGGGTCCGTTTGGACCCCAGGCGTGTTTTAATGTGTGCCATATCAACATTTTTCGTCGGAGAAAAAAATTCTTCTATGAGTTTCTTCATGTACATGTCTTACAGCTCCTGAAAAATTTTTACCGGGATTAGCCGATTTTTGCGGAAGTTATACTCTAAAGTGTGCGTGTTGTCCGCTGGGGTCCAAACGGACCCCAGATGATTTCGCATTGTTTATTACGTAATTTGAAAGAAATTCCTCATAACATCCAAACGGTATAATGTATCCTCGTCAAATTTGCAAGGAGTGATGTTCACGTTAGGTTTGATAATTTCTGTAAATGTAGTGACGTTAGGACGTAATATGACGTAATAATGACGTCATCAATGTGATTTTATAGGCTAAATAGGAAAGTCCCGTAATATCGAAAGGTATTGAACAAAATAGAGTGTATTATGGATTTTAAGGTATGTCAAGGCATACGACGTCAATAGCGATTATGTTGACGTCAAAATAACGTCATAGAATGAAGTCATGTGTTGTTAGCGATCCCTGGGATCCGCCATCTTGGATCGGCCATTTTGAAATTCTAAAATACATTTTTTTCCATTTATGACCCCAAATCATTAAAAAAAGAGACTGGAAACATTGATATGAATGTTACTGGTTAAGAAAATACCAGGTAGTGACGAATTTGAAGGCAAAAAGCCTGTTTATACCTAAAATACTTATCTTGTCCGCCATCTTGGATTTTGAGCGATTACGTCATCGAATTAGCATAAATTTAGAATAATAAATCATGAAAGTTACATCTAATTACATATGATGTTATACATGTTGGAAAACTAGTGTGGTTGAGCAAGAAAACCTGAGAAATATCATTGTTCTTAAAATTAGTGACTTTTTGTATAAAATGCCTGCCAGAAACCCGTTGCCATGGCAACAGGAAAAATGATAAACTTAAATTATTATCATAGAATTGTTGCCAACTTAATTTTAGGACAAGTCATCAAGTTTTGTAGTCCTAGCATACGTCGTTTGGCAGTTATACGATGCTAAAGTTGGCGCGGGCACTTTTAGTCCCCCCAGTCTAGATCGGGTTAAAGGAAAATGTGGGTTCTCCTCATTTTCTGCATAAATTATGATAATGAGCATTACTCATCAACACCAAAACTTGTCAAAATATTCTCCATAGGTTATTGAAACAGGATATGCACAATAACTACAATAAGATCCACCAGAAATATATTTAGGGGGCAAAGCAAATTGGGGTCCGTTTGGACCCCATACGGCCAGATTCGTCGCAAAAATGTGTCGGTCGGTTAAAGCCTCTTATGTTTACAGGGATTTGCATTGTCTAGTCTACAAATATTAAATGCTCGGGTGTCCTCAGCAGGGTCAATCAATAAGATTGAAGAAAGAGAAAGCGTTAACTTCGTTTCGCCGCACTTTTATTGGCGCCCGTTCTCTTGTCCATAAAAAAATACATGGCATTTAATACTATCTAATCACACTGTCTTTTACATTGATTTTGAGAATTTTATTCGTTCTTCCCAAACATTATAGCTCGCAGCACGGTTCCTGAATTTCAGCCAAGGGAACAATTCTCTCGTCTGATAGTTCCATTATTATAACAGGCGAGGAAATAACTCATGTACCGCATAGAAGGTAATGGTCCAGAAACATAGAATGCGCACAATTTCAAGAATAATTTCGCACCACTTTTTCTTGGTAATATCCTATCCTCGCTCCGAGACCTGCATGACATATATATATCGGATGTAGAGGAATTGTACACGTGCCCTGTGAGTGTGTAATGTAAGTTAATGTGTATGTGCTGATAATCCTCTTTTGCAAGTTCATGATAAAGGCAACAATCATTCTGCCTTCACCCCAGATGAACCTGAACCATGCGTCCATTCATCTTTATCATGTGGTCAGAAAGGTCTGGTCGTAAAAAGATACTTCATCTGACTGCTGGTGTCAGACTTTCCTTTGAATCGTCACGTGGGTAATAAAGAAACAAAGGGTAAAATCTGTCTTCCGGGAGGTACAATCGTTACTGGGACCTTGGCTGTCTAACATTGATTGGTTTTATTTAACCTTCGACTGTTGCAGGCCTCCAGGCGAATCAGAGGTAACCGAAAATCCATTACGGGGAAATGCCTACCGGTACTCTCAATCCCTCCGATCAAATCCGACTTTCGGTCAAACAAAACCAATTGAATTCTCCCGGGGCTCAGATGGCGGAGATTTAAGTGCCTAAACTCTCCGCGATTGTGCTGACAAAGTTACGGCAGCAGTAAGTCATGATCAAAGGGCCCCCAAAAACATCCCACCCAAGGTGCAGAACGAAATATGTAAAGGTACGTAGTCACAAAGACCGTAGGTGCAGTGGGCTCTTATCCACTATGTTAGGTGCAGGGTAAAGCCCAACCGTTTTCTTCCACCGTCTCTCCAACTGAAGTCAGGTACCCTCTTTTACACCTGGGTGGAGTGAGGAAAGTCGTGTAAAGTGTATTTTCTAAGGGCGCAGCATTGCTGGCATGTCATGGAATTCGAACCCAAGATCTCTAGGTTCTGGGCCAAACACCCTAACCGTAACGCCAACATGACGCCACACAAGCGAAAGATGTTGGCTGAACAAAATGTTTCACAATCAAAAGGTATTTAGTAAAAAAACCGTCTGTGGCATGCACAAGATTCTTTGGTCAAAATATCCCCACCACAGGACGGTACTTGACTTGCCTAACGACAAATTTCCCCATACATTTGGTGTTAAACATTATCATCAATGTTACACTGTTGGCTGAGAAAGAAACACTTGGTATAACTTTTTCCATTAAGTGGTATCATTGATATTGAAGTGCTATAAAAAGGCCAAGATGCATTGTTACTTGTACCCTCTCCAGGTATACTTAAACTTCTCTACCGTTCTTACGATCGAAGCCCCCTCATCACTCTGCAGGGACGAAATAACTACCCAGGGTCATAATACCCCCAATCCACTATAGGACGGCGCTCTCGCCGCGCTCTCTCTATGAGCTAAAATTTAACAGAGCGCTCAACGGATCCCATTCTAGATAAACAAAAACAAAAAAAAACGACTGTTTTACGCTTTGTGTGTTTTGTTGTTTTTGAAGCGATACTCTTACCTTTTGCCTGATATTCCAACTATGAAATCAAGGATTAGACAAATCCGATCTAGTTCACAGAGAGAGCGTAGCGCGATCGCAGTCTAGTGGAATGGGGGTCTAAGGTTCTCAACACTTCCTACCATCGAAAACCCTTCATCACTGTGTAGGGACGAAAGCATTACCCAGGGTGATAATGCACTGAACCTCAGCAGATAGGAATGTATGGGGGTCATTTGTATCGACTAAAGGACGGCAATAGCTTTTATTGATCAATTCTCCCAAGTGTAATTCCCTCCCCCATGGTGAGTCATACATCACTACGTGCGGCCCCATGGGCAGACCGTGCGGGTACATGGTATTCATCTTGTGTAGAGACTGACTTCCATAGTAATTCAGACCATTATCTAAATGATTTAATGAACTATTACCTCCCAGTTCCACCACCCCACTGCTAACCATAGCCAGCCTGTGTCATCATCTGGTGCAACTGGTGCGTCAAAGGGTAGCTTTAAAGAGTGCTTGCATCTAGATGGTTATGTGTGACAGGTCGTTCAAGGTAATATAACCTGCTGCTGCTGCTTCATCTACTTACAAACATACATACAAACATACAATCATACATACAAATGCTGCCAAAAAATAACCTTCTTGGCAAAAGTAACTGGACAATTCATCAATGTCTTCTTCTGGTACTGTTCAAATGCAACAGCTGCTATTGCCTTCGAATTGCTGGGCCATAGTTTCACATGCTCGGAAAATGCATGCGGAGAACATTGACCTTTGCAAAACTAATGTCTGCGTATAAATACTACCGTGTGGTAGAGTTAGCTGTCTCAATACTGAACTTCATTACGAATCAACCGCATTATCCCCTCCTGTAGTATTTCTTCCTTGACGGTGTGTTACGCCGAATGGTGGTTATACCGGCTATATACATACAGATACAGACCTGACTTAAGTCATATTTCGTACCATACAGACTCCTAGGTTCCCCATGATGTCTCAAGTCAGCACTTTTGTGTACAGGCACCGATAGCAATATGTATGCTAATTTTGGAAAACCCATAACAAGTTACCAAAGGAGTTCCAAAAGCACGGCTGTTTTCTGAGGTCGTTCTGTGGGGAGGCAGCAGGAACATGGACAATTTATATTGTGGTATGAACGGAGAATATTGTCAATACTGTGGTAGGATCGAGATATGAAAACCACCCCAAATCACAACAGACGAAACTGTCAATTACAATACTGAAATCTTGATTTGGATAATTTACATTTCAAGGAAGGAATCTTGAAACGTTACTAGTTCCCAAAGTTCTTATATCAACTTACTTCTTTGATGAAGAAGACAGGATAGCTACGGCATCCAGCACATAGCGGTAAAGATCAGAATCGACCACGAAAATTAACTGTTGCAAATTTTGTCAGACTGACGAAGTCAGTTGTTTTCGTCAAAATATTTTGCAAACTCATGATACGCATTGATCGAATTTAACTATTGATAAATTCTGTCATTCATTCCTGACTTCTTGTCTCAGTCACATTGAAAATACCTCATATCTTATTTCAGACTCAATATCTTTTGAATGAATGAGTACAGAGGCAATGTTCTGCATACAACGGTAGATACACTGTCATCATAGTTGGCTTTTCCGAAATTTTGCATGAAGCGTGCTTGATATAATAATGCACATTAGGTACCAAATGAGCGAAGACATCGCCAGACAGACGCGACGCTGTAGGGGTATCACCGGAAGCGTGCCATTAAAAGTTCTCACTGGAACTAAAAGGCTTAAACGATTTACCAAGCTGCGACAATGGCGCTAAACAGGGGATTATGTGGCTGATGTGTTCAGTAGTGCTGATTAGAGGACGTGCAAAGATTGAGTCCAATGACCAAAACAAGTGCTGGTCCATTACCTCCCTCTTTAGAATGTAAGTCACTTTAATCTTATGATGGATTCCTGCAATTCTTAAATAGGAAGCGGAAAGTGAGAGTCCTTAGTTAGGTAGGGATGGGAGTTGTAGCCAAAGAGTGTGACTAGAGTACAGTCAAACCTGCCCAAGGCGACCACCCGGCGGACCCAGCAAAAACGGTCGCGATGGACAGGTGGTCGCCATGAAGAGGATTCCACTCACATGTTTCCAGGTCGAGGTTTTCAAATACAGTACGTAACTGGATGGAAAATTATGTGAATTTAGACAGCATGACCCCCACCAGGTTCAATTCTCATTGACAGAAAGGTCCTCCAAAAATTACATTTTCCGTTATCGTTGTAATAATTCTATGCCACTACATCGTGTAAAAATTTTCCTCATAATTTTGACTTCAAAACAATGGTTGCCTCGATGATCTCGCAGCGCCCTTCTGCATTCACACGTTACATTAAATAGTACACACACACACATGCACATCATCGAAGTTTTAAGGCCTAAGAAAAATCCCTAGAAAACATCTGCTGGCCCTAGCCTTTTTTGGGGCGCCGATGGATAAAAGGGGCAAAAAGTTTGCGATCGAACAACTAAAGATGAAAACGGAACGGTGTGATTTCGTCGCGCCGCCAAGCTCTGTCAGTCTGTGCGACCGCATCGAAAGGTAAGTCAGTGCAGCAGAATGCACAGCGTCCAATAAAGGTTTGTGAGATTCATGGAAATAAAAAGAAAATGAGAATATTAGTTTTCATCAATAACTAGAGTATTCGTTAATGTTCATACACAAAAGCATCGTGTTTTAGAAAGGTCAGCGGTACGCCAAATCCAAGCCGCGCCAAATCCAAGATGGCGTCGGGACCAAGGAACAACATTTCTCGCCCGATGTTTTGCCCGCCGCGAAGTCATTTTTCGGCGGAATTTAGTAAGACACAGACACATTTTTGTTAAAAATACAAGAAATAGATAGTAATTTGTGTGAAATCTACGTGATCGTTTTGAAAATTGAGTTTAAACCGAACTGAGTTTGCGGTAAACTATAAGATTACGATAGGCACAACAACATCACAAACATTTGTCTTTACAATGTTTATAGGGGGAACGTTTTATCAAAACACTTCATGGAGGAATCGGTGCTATAACATTGCTATTCCATATATTTTTGTCCTTCAAAGTCTTATAAACATTTCCGTGAAATCCGACAGCAAAATGATCCGATGTCACCACACGAATTTTCAACACGCGCTTGAAAATTAGGCGGCCGCCATGGGCAGGGATTGTGCTCTGTGCGGTCCCAATTCGTGGCGGTCGCGGTCGCGTTGGACAGGTGGTCGCCTTGGGCAGGCAGCTTAATGCTTGTGCCTATGGGGAAAATTTTCGGGACCGAGAAAAAGCGGTCGCCATGGCCAGGTGGTCGCGTTGAAAAGGTGGTCGCCTAGGCAGGTTTGACTGTATTCCCTTTTAAGGCTTTACAGAAGGGAAGAAGGGAGAGATTAATGGGTTTGTAAAAAAGGAGGCTACCTTTGTAGGGCTTCCTTGAACAGTGGGTGCCCCCCACCAGTATAAGCAGAATGACATACACAGAGACACACATAATACACACGCAAGACACAGACACACATACACACACACAGAGGGAGATGGAGACACACACAGACACAGAAACAGACACATATACATACACACAGTTGCCTTATGTACTTTGCACTGATCTTTTAGAACTACTTGATGGCACTTAAGAAAAGTTTACTCTTGAAGTGTTCACTATTGATTTGCTCAAGAAAATGTTGTATAATTCCAAACTGGCAGGAGGAGAAGCCGTTTGGCCTGTAGATACCCCTTACGTACAGACTTGCACACATTTGATTTAGCCTCTTGCAGACATGTACATGGACCTACTGTCATCACGGGGATTCCTCCATTACGGCGGTCCATGATGGATAGATGAAGGTCACTTCCTGGCGACGGTCCATCCATTTTGTAACTCTTCCGGGAAAACGATGAAGCCCCGTGGAACTCCCTCGTCAATCCACGTATTGTGACATTGCCTAGAACAAGTATTTATCCAAAGTTTGTATGCTTGAGGTCCACATTCAACTAGACGTTCCTCTGATTTTTTTCAAGGCCCAAGTTTACATTCATATGTGGCGATAGATTCTAATTATGCATAGCATGAATTTCCAACGTGCTGTAAGCTGGGGATAGACACATAATAGAAAACGTACATAGATAGCCTTTCATTAAATCTTGATGAAAGGCAAGTACATGTATTAAAGCAAGAATGTTGGTAACAAGCCAATGATCAGAGTTCATTGTAATCCACATCATCCAGACCCTTTCAGGCGAGTACCAGACTGCGTAAGATTTTTTCATTGCAAAGTTTGGCTTGATATTTTCTGCCTTTATAACAGTACACAAATCCAATAGCTTTTCCTATAAGCCCACAAAGATCGGCGTGTCCCATAGTTTCACTCAGTCTTGCCAGTACCAGACTGCATAAGCTTTCTTCATCGAGAAGATCATGTCGTTCCCTGCCATTATAACGGTACGCTAACCCAGATCTACATTGCAGTTGCCTACCTCCATAAATTTTGCCGTAAGCCCGCAAAGATCACCGTGTCCCATTGTTTTACTCAGTCTTGCGAGTGCCTGACTGCATAAACTTTTTTCAAAGCGACGTTACTGGTTTGTTATTCCCTGCCTTGATAACGGTACGCCCACTCAGACCTAGATACCAATCACCATAACATTTGCCGTAAGCCCTCAGAAATCACCATGCCCTATCGCTTCACTCAGTCTTCACCCTACATGTTCATCCCAGCTTTACGAGTGTTTTACCGTCAATCAGCAGGATGGGACCTCGTGACGTCTAATTCCTTTCACTGGGGAAGCCACCCAAGGAGATCCCATCTTGACATCAGTGCACAGTGCATCTTGTCACTAACAGTGTAAAAATACAATTTTACTGGGTAGGATTTACCATGGATTTTCAGGTTAAAGCACACGATGCAAGTGTAAAAAGACAAAATCCTGAACAAAGTGATTCGGGATATATCTACAGCATGACTTGCCTCCCTGATTCAATCAGCATTTTAGAAACTTGTAAGTAATGTTCCTCTCTTTTACAACATGTTGAACTTCACTTTCCAAGCAGAGGTTCGGCTCCGGTTGACTATCATATCTATTGTGGTCATTTACCATACTGTAAAAGGACATACACGGCATTGTATATCTTCCCAAAGCTATGTTACAATACTGAAAACACTACCTGCACCAAGCTGTTCTGAACGTGACGAGTACAATGTGCTTCAGACTAAGGTTTTATCAAGTCCTTGTTCAGAGTTGATCATCTTCTGATTTTTCCGGAACCCCCCGCCTTCCCAGTTGAGTTCTGCAATATCCTTTATTACCACCAGAAGGAACGTTCCCATATCTCCTGAACACTGCTGTCAGGAGACGCTGTCGATAAAAAGCAAACAGGTTTGTTTTTATTACAACCATGGAGGTATGAAAGCATCAAGTATTAACCGATAGGCAGTAATTTATCCAGTTACGTTCGCCCGAAAAGCAAATCGAAGACGAAGGGAATATTTCGTTCCCGAGCGTTTCCCCTCCTTGTAGCACAAATCCGCACATGATGAAACAACACAAGCGGTATATACTCTCTTTCAGTTATTGGAGGTCGTACACCGTAGATTTGAAGGACATGAGACATATATAAAATTCGAGAAATAAATATACAAATAAAAAAATATATCTATTGTGCAGTTAGTTAAATTTTTTGTAATCACTGTGCTCCATAAATAAAGTTTATACAGCTTCTCAAAGTTGTCGTTCTTGGAAAGATCGAGAGAGCGCGATTCAAACATTCCATCAGCCGTCACGTGATGCCGTGACGTAACAAGTGGGCACTCATCCAGGGCCCGCTAGTCGTGCGCTAGTTTCACAGCATGGACAGTGACGTTTTTGAAACCTTTTCGGACTCCTCGTCCAGCGAGGACTGCGTCTGTGAGGAGATCGACTCAGACTCGGGACCTAAGGATACCGTAGCAGGCCTCTTGCCGTACAGATTCCAACCATATCTGTCGGACGAGCAGTCGGATGAGCCCGATAGCGACGATGCCGGTGGAGACGCCGGAGCTGCTGGTGCGCATGGCGGTGAAGTCCTAGTCGCCGAAGGGATTCCGATTGATATGGAAAGGCTCCAGAATACAGAATGGTAAGTAGGGCTCAGATGATGTTTCTTTTTTTTGTGTTTGTGTTTTTTTATAGGATGGAGACTACACACTATGGCAAAGAGGTACATGTTGCGTTTACGATGTTTTATCTCGCGATATTGTAGCTCCATTTGGTGGGTCACCGTCATTAGCTTCTGGTCTCTGTCGCCCTTCAGTCCCTGAACTAGCTGTAAATACCTTCATCTGTTTTTTTATTACGTTATCTTTATAAAAAAAAAGGAAGTAGCGTATAAGAGGTCAGCAAAGATCGTTTAAAACGACAGTTGAAAATGGCGGCCACGCGGGTGATTAGCATGCAACCCCTTACCTTCAATTTCGCTACAGACACAGTTCGAAGAAAAGCAGTACTTACAACGTATTCTAATGTTGTTGTTTTTTTACAAATTTCAAGAATATTCTCAATTTGTTATTGAGGTTTGGCCTTTTAGATGCCCTTGTGGGAGATGCATCAACATGCCGACGGTGCAAGAAAGTGTATGCTGCCTCGAGCAGATGCGGGTGTGTGAGCGGAGGGAGAGGCAGCCCGACATTGTGTGTATCACACACCATCGTAGCCTGAAAACCATACCATCGGGGTTTCCCCGATATCTCTACGGCGCTGGGAGTGATGCCCGCCCGCCCAGACAGCTTATCCCGCTCGGGGGTGGGTTTACGGTCTTGGATTAAATTAGCTCGCCCCCTGCGTGGCGGTGAAACTCTCTGTAGCAGCTAAGTGGACAGGCGGACAGAAACGAATGAATAAAGCAGTCTGGGCCCGATAAAACACCCCTAAGCTATAAGCCGACCCCCAGAGCCTGGGACCAGGCTAACACCACCGTGGCTTTCATGAAGTCTGCTTGAACCAGGATGTCCTCGAAACGGTCTACCTTGCCACTGGGTTAACTTTGGAAATGAGTGAGTATGCAAACAACATACAAAAAATACTGATTAGAATATGGTTATCCGTTGACAATAGCAATAAGCCAGTTGGGCTACCATTACAGTCTCATGTATGATTTAGCCAAACCAATTAACAAATGATTGACAATCTTTTTGTATTGTAACATGGTCATGTTTGTAACAACTACTATACAGTCATGTGATGTGATAAAAAAGGTTAATATAACTAATAACCAACACATTTTTTACCTTTCAGATGCAAGAGGTACACAGCGTACAGACAATTTGTAGGCTGGTGCTACCAGCACCTTGGCAAGTCTGTCCGAGTACCTGTGCCTTCTTATGCTGTGGATGCTATACGGAGTCACTTTACACAGGTTTTCAGGAAGCTAATAATTAACGACGTTTTTGGAAATTGTTTTTAGAACTGTTTGGACTGAGCCTACCTTTGTTTCTTTACCTAGTGCCTTTGATTGATATGTAACGAGAAAAAATGTCTTGGTTAGGTAAAAAAAAGTCTCCCAGTACTTTTGTGAAGTAGATGTTGCAATACATCACAAAAATGATTAATCTCTGATGTTTGAATTTTGTTATAAGCCCAGGAGTCACTAGAAGAAGTTACGGTTACAAGTTTCCTTCCTTTGCACTGGAGATTTACTGCACTTCCTTTCAATTAGATGAACTTTGTTGGAAAATAAATATATAATAACCTAAGGGTTACAGCCAGTACTTATAAAGAGACACTTTTCGGCTGACTGAAGTACTGCAACGTTAACCAGAGCTGTTGGCAAACTCCGATTTTAAACATTGTTTACATTGCACATGCCTCAAACTGAACGAGTACGTCGGTATTGGAGCATGGGACTATATAAATATGTCGCCTTTGCTGAGTTTGTACATCTCGTGTCCAAACACAAAGAATTACACAATACGAAAACTCATATATAATCATTTGAAAGCATGGTAGTATCGGTTCGAGTAAACAAGTGAACTTAATGTGACTGAAAAAGACGAACTACTAGTAAGTGACATTTTTGCTACACATGCACATTCTAGGTAGAGGAAATTTGGTCCTTTTAAGATGATATGCAGCTACCTTATTCTATGATATATAGATCATTTGACCTGAATCTAGAACTCGTTCCTTTTGATTCAAATCATTACACATAAGCACAAGCATTGTGTGTTCTTCGCCATCATCAGAGCGTATTAGCCATATTCTCGCCATATATGTATAACACATAAAGACATTTACATGGAACCCGAAAACACATGTCAGCATTACATTCTATGACCCAGAATAATCAGCTATTAGTTGTTTACAACATTTGACAACTGGTCTTCGAGCGCCACCATTTCTAAGCAAATCAGCACATTTGAAAATATTCTTCTTAATTGAACGTATCTATATTCTGGATGCTAGGTAACAAACATCTGTATCTAGTAGCCTCCTTCGCAGACTTGAAGAACGGCGGCATATACAGTATATTGGGGAGGGGGGGATGACACACACAAGGGAGTTATGTAGCCGAGGGAGTTGTGTAGCCGAGGGGTGACCGCCGTCCTATCAAGTCTGCTCCCGATCGGCTTGAATAAAGGGGAGGTGATTAAGACAGCCATTCAGGGAGGCTATTAACATGTTCGCGCAAGGCTAATTCACATGTTCGCGCAAGGGTAATTCACAGAACTGTCCGACTGCCTTCAATAGAATAAATGCCCACATCGATTCAAGAGATAGTTTTAGTCTAGCCTCTGTGTCTGACCACGACTGGTGTGTTATTCTTGTTTTGTTTCAGCCGGAAACTAACTCCGTAACAAACCAGGCGTGTGCCGAGTCCATTCAGTCAATTGTTCCTCGCGTACGTGTGAATTACCCTTGCGCGAACATGTGAATTAGCCTTGCGCGAACATGTTAATAGCCTCCCTGAATGGCTGTCTTAATCACCTCCCCTTTATTCAAGCCGATCGGGAGCAGACTTGATAGGACGGCGGTCACCCCTCGGCTACACAACTCCCTCGGCTACATAACTCCCTTGTGTGTGTCATCCTCCCCTCCCCAATATACTGTATATGCCGCCGTTCTTCAAGTCTACGAAGGAGGCTATGTATCTAGCCGGTTCTCAAAGTCTCTATACATTTGTTTTAAGGAGAAGCAAACCGACCAGGCACAATAACATGTTATTATGAACCTTCTCGGCGGAGACAAGTGTAAGAAGCATCACGGAAAATGTGCCCATGAAGAGGAAGCATTGTGGGAGAGGAGAGATGATAATCTAAAATGTAGATGCTCCCAAGTGGTAGACAGACATGTCACTTAACATTTTTTAGATTACTTTTTTATTTGTCGGGAACGAAATGGATGTACTGTAACTTACATGCAGTGTTGTCATTGGAAGCAACTGTCTCCTGACTAATATCTTTTCAAAATGTACACAGCTTGTCTTGGTTCCGATGGACATTGCATGTATCTATCTTTAACTTTAAGGTAGAAAAAATACTCTAAAGGTTCTCCTAGCTCTCTATTGCATTTGATTAACATCATATCCAAAATCCTCCCTACGACCATCCTGTAGATACGGGGATAACAGGCAAGATATCAGGCACAGAATCATATCTTACCGGGTATTTGACTTGAACATCTATCAAGCCATCGGATGCTTTGGGAGATAGCAGAAAAGCTCTGCTTGTTGGTGAGTGAATTTTTATTTGACTGAATGTCGTGACATTTATATCCAAGGGCAGTGATGTTCCTTCCCGAAAGCAGGCTCTTAGTGTTCTATCACGCGGAAACCGTGACTTCCGGATCCACATGTAACAACTTTTGAAATCCCATGAATTCATGAATCAAATATTAGCACAGTTTTACCGACCTGAAGCAGGTGAACAATGATAAATGGTCAACTGCCGAAACTACAACTCTTGAATGCTTTCATCCTTAGCTGTTTACGCTTTCCCATTTGCTGCTCAGAACCCTTAGTTAGGGACAGGGCAGTCCGTATTTGTCACCCTTCAATGGTTCCTCTGTACTTCCATACATCTTACGTGCCTATTTTCGTCTTTTGTACAGACCAAATCCCCGACCGGTCCCATGTAGATCCCGGGGTAACAAGATGCCGCGCAATGATTGCTTTGCCATCCTTTGATCTGAAGTTCACATTGGCTGCCTTCGCGTATGTAAGGGAAGAGGTTATCCCTGATCCTAGAGCGAAAGCACTTCGTTTAAAAGTGTCATCTATGATCTATGCCCTTTCGTTGTCTTCTACTCATCTTTTCCTAATTCATTGGTTGGAACATTGTCATGTTTTGACGTCGTAAAAGGGGTACATAATCTGCTAAAACTAACAATTCCACTATTCTCCACATGATTAACCTTCCCAAAGACGCCAGCAAGTCCTCTAAGTTATACTGAAGTCACAATACATACATGAGAGGACACAAACTATCTAGAACCAAGTTACGTGTACAGAGAGGTTAAGAGGCATGACAGACAAGAGGGACCACAGCGTACAAATGCCGAACAGAAACCTCCATGAACACACAAAACCCGACACAAAATAACTTTTCAGCGCGGACCTTAGAACATTATCTAGACCGTGGTTTGAGGTTAAACATTAGCAGTCGTGTCTTACATCTGATCTTTGCCCCGGTGCGTCAAATTCGACAGCGAAGAACCATAGGTCTTCCTTCGGGCAATCATTCCGAAATCATATGCAGACGTTAAAACGCAGATATACAAAAGGTCACCAGTGGCCTCCAATAAAACCGCACTTAACGGCATGATGTACAAAGGTATGAAACTGAAAAATTGGTTTGCCGGAGGCTAAATACAAAGTTCATAACACTAAATGCTCTCCGGGTTGTTTGGATGGAATGAAGTTCAGGCATCAAAGCGTTAACTTAACATTGATATGTAGTAGTCTCACCCTGAAGGAAAATAGCTAGATTACCTTGTAGTTAGCCAGATAACTGAAATAAAGCCAGAAGAACTGACTAGATTTACCACCTAGCTCATGGGAACAACCATACCGGATGTCATAGTGATTAGGTTCACTTCCTCTCCGTCAGGCGCCGCCGGTGTTCGAGAGGACATGTTTAAATCAACATGGCATCGAGGAGGATAACGAACGACTCATTGGATCAGGAAGGCGTTTTGTGTTGCCAGCATGGTAGGATAAGACAGTAACTGGCAATATTGTATGTGCATTCATTTTCAAGACAGGGAGGATCTAGGAAGCGTACTTTATGAAATGCAAACTCAGACGTTCTCTACATTTGCTTTTGGCAGAGAAAAAACCAACAAATCCAATGTGAGGCATCAGGGTCATCTTCCATAACGCGTGACGATACGTTTACAATGTGTAAAGATTAATGGAGAACGCCTGAGGATGTTGGGGTGAGTGCAATGCCCTCATGAAACATGGATATTGCACTAACACACACTACACAACCTTAGGTCATGTTCACCATATTTACCCAACAATACCTGGCTAACTTCAGCATGGTTTGAGTAACCTTACATGGTATATCTACATATTTAGTAGCATGTTAAGAGATGTGGAGCTTATTCCGTCTCCCCTGTGGATGTACACCTGGGCTCTGCATCATCCCCATCTGTCCTCGAGCGTCCCTTAGAGATAGCAGGTGTTAGAGTCCATGCATGCTGGCGGGAAATTATTTTTCAGAGAGCAAAGAGTTACCAAAGCCAATGCCTCTTCGTTTTCGACCAAAATGTGTTTTCCAAAAAATATTGAAATATTGGTTTGAATGATTTCCATAAAATGTGAAATCTATGATCACAAGGGAAGACAGTATTGGATTGCTGGCTTACACAACCGTTGTTGTTGCTCTTATAGTCCAGGGCTTCAGGTAACCTCCAACAGCATTGATCCGACAAGTTACACAAATCTGCCACTTTGAAAAGCAGTATGCTTTAGAGATACCCCCAAGTTATGCACAATTTAGATATACAGGAATGCGTTATACTGGGGGACGTTGGGTTGGAGATCTATTTTTATCTCCATGAAAAAAGGCTTTTACATGGAGATACTGTTTTGCGTGCGTTTGGTGTTTGTGTGTTTGTTCGTGTTCACGGATGCTTAAAGTCACCATAACTGTAGAACCTGTACATGGATTGTAATGATATTTGATATGTGGGTGGGCGTCAGGAGGAGGAAGGTCAAGGTCGATTTTGGGCCCCCTGGCATGTGTCACTGGAACTGCAATGGCGTATTTGTAAAAATCTTCTAAGGAGAATAACTGAAGAAAAGATCGACAGATTGTCATGTTATTTGGTATGCAGGTAGGTTGGACAGAGATGTACACACTTAAGTGCAAATTATGCAAATGAGACTGAATTTGCATAAGTAAGGAGGAAAATCATTTGCATATGTGTCGCTGGATGCTTTAAGTCAGCATAACTGTAGAACGTGTAGATGGATTGTAATGATAGTTGGTATGTGGGTATGTGCTGGAAGGAGAAAGGTAAATGTCGATTTTGGGCCCCCTGGTGTGTGTCACTGGAACTGCAATGGCCTATATGTAAAAATGTTCTAAAGGAGAATAACTGACGAAAAGAACAACAGATTTTCATGTCATTTGGTATGCAGGTAGGTTGGACAGAGATGTACACACTGAAGTGCAAATCAAACAAAGTTAGTGTGTTTGCGTGTGTGTGCGCGTGTGTGTATGTTTGTGTTACCGTGTGTGTATGTTTGTGTCACCGGATGCGTTAAGTCAGCATAACTGTAGAACGTGTAGATGGATTGTAATGATATTTGGTATGTGGGTAGGTGTCGAGAGAAAGGTGAAGGTCGATTTTGGGCCCCCTGGTATGTGTCACTGGAACTGCAATGGCGTATTTGTAAAAATCTTTTAAGGAGAATAACTGAAGAAAGGAGCGACAGATTTTCATGTTATTTACTAGCTTAGACAGAGATGTATACAATGAACTGCAAATTATGCAAATTGGACTTTATTTGCATAAGTAACGAGGAAAATCTATATTTGCACTGTTGTCCATTGCATGCACATCTGTTGGTAGCGAAACTGGGTCGAATATATTCCCCAGGGGCCTGACAGTTGGTGCTCAGACCACAAATGGATATGCAAACAAACCTGTATACTTGTCTTGTTTTTGAGATGTGGATAGCTTGATGTAATGAAATTGTGATAATGCAAATCGGAATCTAATTTGCATAATTAATGGAGGCACTTTATAAACCAACTCCGTTCAATGGTATGACAGTTCAAAAATACAACCTATGTCACTGAGAAATAAACATTGATAGATAAAAGTTATGCAAAGGAAGACCTAATTTGCATAATAAATGAGAAATATACTGCAATTCCATATTGGTAGATAACTGGAATTTCATACTTGTGGTATATGGAAATGACAAACAACATATGAAAGACACACATAAGCACCCTCTGGCTCATAAAACAAAACAACCAGCCACAACAACAAATAACTTGAGCTAATACAACACATCATATATCATGGAGATTTTGGGTCTTCAGACTCTTGTTTTCAATTGCAAGGACGACGTGGCACTGTTTATTATAACTTCTGTTAACAGTGCCACGTACAGAGAACGACAACCCATTTTTACACCTGAGTGGAGTGAGAAATGGCGGGTAAAGAGCCTTTCCTAAGGGCACAACATCGGTGGCGTCAGGGGATTCGAACCAGAGATTTATTTGCACGTATCTTATCAGGGTGGCGGAATTATATCCCCTGGTAGAATTATGTCAGTAAATGTTTGGGATTTGGGTGTTCTATTTAACGAGCAGCTTGTCCGTGACTTTTGTATCTGCTTCGCTGAGAATCCATGCTGTGTTATGGGTGATTTATTTGCGGTCGGTTTGAACCATGGTTCATGGACTCTCCTGGCATAGCTTCTGTATTCAGTAAAGCCTCGGATAATCCCGTGTTTGATTCGCCAGGGGCTTGTGTGTCGATGGGAGTAAAAATGAGGCGGCAAGGTCGGTCACTTAGCGAGGACAGCGCCATGAATCATCCCGCTGATCGATTGGGGAGACCTTCTTACATGACGGGTGTGTCTGACTCCTGTCCGATATCATTACCTCAGAATCTGAGTGGAATCATTCTTCCATTTGGATGGAAACGTTCCATAGCTAGAGTTTTAGATCGTGTTGACATGAAAGACGGCGATATCGATGTACGCAGTTCTAGTCACTAACAGACTCCATAGATTGCTGGAAATTGTCGAAATTGGCCAAACAGAATAACATGCAAGAGGAGATAGTCAGCCAAAGAGTACAATTTACAATCCCCTGGCCAAGTATAACCCTATTCTTGGCGAAGTCTACTATCCATAACCCCTTAAAATGCCTGGTGGAGGCTACCTAGCTCGTCCAGCTTTAATTCAATTCTATGTTGTTCTTTATCATAATGGTGTACAGTACACGGGAGGTTGGATGGTGATCATATTCATTGACTACACTGTACAGTGTACATGCTGCTGTAATCCATCCGTGGTAGACTGATTACCGAAACTTGACATGGTGATAGGAAGTCCTGTGGAGGCTACGTAGTTCCAGCTTTAATTCTATGGCGTTCTTTATCATAATGTTCTACAGTACATGGAGTTAGAATGGTGATCATATTCATTGACTGCACTTCACATGCTGCCGTAATCCATCCGTGGTAAACTGATCACCAAAACTTGACATGGTGATACCTGGTCATGTCGGGTCGGTGTAAATTTGCTTCTTTATCCATTCTTGTACCGTATCCGACAGTGAGCCTGCCTCTGCCTTACTGATGGATGCCCTGTACAGTATTAGCACGGTAAACTTGCACACATTTACACATTTTGTAATTTCCGTTACCGATTGGAATAAGACGTTCCTGGCATTAGGATATGTCACATATAAGATGTCAAACTGTAGTTTTTATGACGACTTAAAACTTTTCTAGCTTTTAAAAACGGCAATTTGGTACCTTATACGTGGCATATCTTAATGTCAGGAACGTCTTACTTCTAACGGTAACGGAGATTACAAAATGTGTACATTTAAATGAGAACGAGCAATTAATGAGGTTAAGACAATCATATCCAGTTGCTTGAGTAATCATTTTTAGCGTATCTTATTACCTGGATGTCTAACCTTCATCAACATACTCAATATTGCCTACCTTCCATGTAGATGGTCCAATGTCAGTCCAAGGTGTTCTCAGACATGCAGCTTCTTTACCCAGCAGTAGATCGGAAATGCCACGGCGCATCGGTCTGTATAAATACATGAGAATCAGCGCTCGCTTGACTGCAACACTTGTGTTGGTTAACAAATCAAATGTCACCGGTGGGAAATCTTTCTAAATGCCAGCATTGTACGCCACACTGTCGTAGAAGACACACCATTCTGTCTCAATTGTACGCTGCGCGTCTTGAGCGCTGATGTGTGGTCCCGTGGTTTGAATGCTACGGATGCTCTGCTTGGAAGTGATATATAAGAAAGCGTATGCCTTGTTGGGCGGCGTCCTGAATACGTACACCAGGCAGAGCAGAACACATATATAAAAGATACACATGTAGGATACATGTTGATCAATGCCATGTAACCTCCATAAAAATGGAGGTATTGTTTTTAGTCTGTCTGTGTGTCCCTCTGTGTGTCTGTCTGTCTTTCAATTTGTTTTTCCGGATATCTGTACTCAGAATAACTTCTTGATGGATTGTAAGGATATTTGGTATAGGAAAGGTGCCGGGGAGATTAAAGTCAAAATAGATTTTAGGCCCCCTGGTGTGTGACTCTGGTACTGCAGCAACATATTCGTTTTTTTTCCAAATCTTTTGTCCAGGACATGCCTTTTTTTCTGTACGCTGTTTTCCCATGTTTGTAGCATGAGCTATTGCGTCGTACCGTTTGTATTGTAACTGCCGACGGGGCGTGGGTGTAAAAACCCAGAACGTGTTTCACATACGCGCTATAATAATCTGCAAGGTGTCTGTCAGGGCGGAGATGTGCAATGGTTCGTGTACGCGTTCCAGTAGAAAAGTGTCCCCGAAGAGACAAGATGATGAATTGGGTGTTCTCCGTCCCTTCATACAATCATTCCGGCGTGCCCAACTTCACGGTCTCTGAGGAGAGAGGTTGATTAATTCAATTTGACGCAACCGCTAAGCATGAATGTAAGCAGTGTTTCAATGTTGGCCTCGGGTACAATGCAGTTGGTGAACTTTGGAGAGGGTTAAGTCTAGCGTAACCGCGACTGTAAGATCAGCAGTCAACAACAGTAGCCTCCACCAGGCCTTCCTATGGGGGTACGGATCGTAGAATTCGGCAAAAAAGTTCGATAATTGACCAGGAGAGTCAGTCAGAGCCTGCAAATAAAAAACCTATGGTCGCCAAACTCTCCTGGCGATTGTTCTTCCTTTAACCGGCGTAGTCATGATCAGTCTGATAGAGGCTGTAGCTTTACAACTACAGTACGGGGCTTGCTGATGTAACCATATACATGTAACAAATCTCCTCTTCATTGAACCGAGCAAGATAAGTGATGAAGTCACGACGCCAGGACAAGAAATGAGATAACATCGTAGAAGTATTTATGACACCACGTTTTCACTGATATCTGACGGCATAAATGCATACCTTTGACGTCTTCGTGCTTTATAAAAACCTTGTCCCAAAACTCTTTGACAGATAAGATAAAATCAAAGTTGTAACATTGCAATAACATCACCAAAGACGTATGTATGGAACCCTTTAAGGACAAGATAGCTAACGTGGCTAGGTGATATGTACAGCCGAGAGATGGATCTCCCCGGTCTGTTTTATGGTGATGAGATAGAATCGTCAGGTCACGCTGTAAACATCACCCCAGCTCATTGCAGTCTTCACACCGACGCGGCACCTATAGGTCTAACCAAATGGCAGCGCATCGTCTCCGTTATGGTTATAACTTTACTTTAAAGCCATACAGACGATACGAGAGAGGGAAGGATGAGTGCATAGAGACCAGACGTACCATAGAATGCTTTATGGCCGCGCCCATCAAAACTTAACACACTAGAGGCTGAGACCTCGCTGCGACCGTGCTGCGACTTAAGATTTTACAAATTGCTTGACTAATTTCATAGCTAAAAACTACTATTTTTACGATTTGAGTGTTTTGTTGTTTTTCAGTCATCATTTTGCATGATATTCCAACTATGCAATCAATGATTTCACAAATTCATTTTAGGTCGCAGCGAGATCGCAGCTTGATCGCCGTCTGGTGGAATGGGTGTCTTATCGTCGCGCCCATTGACAACAAAAACGTCTGAGTTAACTCATAAGACTTGACTGTTATGTGAGTCAAAGGAATATGAGCTGGTAATTTTGTAAAGGTCAGAACTTACATAAACCCCCTGGAGATGGAACGGTTTTACGAATGGAGGACATCTTCAAATGAAATAAGGGGAGTTTTTATGGGCAAGTTTTCACGAGTAATCTCTTCAGAACACTCTTTCAGGGACTACATTATTGATGTAATTATTGAAGCCAAATTGCACACCATGCAGTGCCGAGCGAGCTAACAATATCTGTGCCTGAGGAACGTTTACACCCCATTCCACATGGGCGGCAACCTCACTGCGACCACGCTGCGACCTGAAGCCCCCCCCCTCTCACTGGCCCCGCGGCAAGCAGGCGGCGTCGCTGCGTCCTAAACTAAATTTGAGTTACTCTTGACTTTACAATGGGAATATCATTCAAAACGTACAAGAATGACCAAAAAGACAACAAAACGCACAAAGCTTAAAAAGGTACGTTTTTTGCCAATGAAATTCGTTGAGTGCTTTGTCAATTCGATCAGCCGCTGCGACGCGCCAGCGTGCCGCGGGTCCAGTGAGAGGGGGGCTTTAAATCCAATGGAGCACACAATGACTTTCATAGAAAAAACAAAACAAATCCTTTGAATTGTGTGTATTTTGTTGTCTATTCAGTCATACTTTACATTTTGTATGATATTCGTATTAAGTACTCAATGGTTGCATAAATTCAATTAAGGTTGCAGCGAGGTCGCAGCAGGATCGCGGTCTAATGGAATAGGGTGCCCCTATGGAACTGTCGAAATACGTACGAAATCAATTCTCTCAGGTGTTTTCTCACAATATTGAGTGCGTGTGTACGGACGGGTGAAGTGTTATTATTCCAGTAAAAATCACTATGTACAGAGATTGGCAGCGTGTTTGGATTTACTAATGATCACAAAAGCATATCCTGAAGAACAGGCAATGAGACGTGTATAAGGGATTATTGGATTTCTGCGAACGTGGAAACACCATTTACCAGAGACAATGAGGCACTTAATATATCCCATAGTTCCGCATGTCTGGTGCGCTTCTGCCGGAATGCCTACTTTGATGAGCCTGTAATGTCTTTCTTTAAGCCGTTCAGGTTAAAACGGGTCATTAACAGTGGCGCTATTGCAGGCCAATCGTCAATACCATCATTGTGTAAGAATAAGGGGTCTTCTTGGAAACTGTTCCAGGTGCGAGGGTGAGTCAAAGGTAATGCAAGTTGTATCATAGCAGGCTTATTTTTATGAAGTGAGTTAGAATTTGGCATAAGCAATAAGGCACATATCTTCTTGAGACTCAAGTATCTCAATTTTTTGTTCAGATTTATATGAGCGACTGAGTTGATTTCAATATGACCACCCCCTTAGAAGTCCATCAAACGAAGGGACGTTCAATTAAACATTTCCAATAACAAAATGAGATATTTTGGTCTCAAGAAAATATTCGCCCTTACGTTTAGCTTTACGCCAAATTGTAACAAATTTCATTTAAAAAAAACCTGCTTTATACAATATAATTGCATTATTTTTGGACCCACCCTCGTATACGTATAAATGTCATGTGTCCTTGTTTATAACATTAGTAGTCATAACGGCTTCTGTTTTCAGAAAGATAGTTGGTGACTGACAACCGATAGAGTCTAACGAACGCCATGTTTTATTGTAATAGATGGATGCGGGATGTGTAGGGGGAATTAAGTGATGTAACTATGTAGTCACACGCAATTTATTTCAATCCCTCTATAGTTAATATAACAATAACACTGTCGACAGAAGTATAATTTCAGGAAGAGTATGGTTCCGAAAAGTACGTCGTTATCATCTAGACACATCTATCTTAAGAATAATTGATTTTGGTGTCAATTGTAGATATGAAATGTAACGATACGTTCTTCACTGATTTGTGCAATGAGACGATGTCAAAATGTTGACATTTAAGACTTCACTAAAAAAATATATAATTCTCGTTAACTTTATCCAGCATGTATAAGTCTTGGATAATTAGTTCTTCCATCATGGCTAGTATAGATGTCACAAATTAGTGGTAACAAGTTACACCTACATTCCACTAGGGCGGCGATCTTACTGGAATCGTGCTGCGCTTTGACAGATCGCTTAAGCTTAACGAATTTCATAGATTGAAAAAAAAGTGTTTTTTTTGTGCCTAGTGCTTCTTGCTATTTGTCATGCGCGGTCATGGGTCAGAAGGAATCAGGTGATACCTTCACACTATAAAAGGCAGCGTGTAACCACACCCGGGTGTTAGTTATAGGCCTCCGCCCGCCGACGGAGTCCCTAGCTCTTCGTCTACGAGATCAACCACCCGGAGAAAATGTCCAGCAAGCGAAGCCGAGGAAAATTGTCTGCAAGCCGCGAATACGTTCGGGCACGTCTGTACGGCAGTTTTCTCTCGGTTGTCCCTTCTTTTCGAAGGGAGAGGACAGGTTTGTTAGTGGTTTATTTGAACTGGTAGGGGTGAAAGTTTTAGCTTTTACTTTGTAGTTAACGTTATGTCGAATTTTTTGGCTTGGCCACGTGTTGCTTTATCCTATTTTTGATAGGCTGTGTTCGAGTGACTCCAGTCTTTGTGTTGTGTATTTTGTTGTTTAGCAGTTGCGCAAGATTTTTTGCTTGACTAGAGATAGCCGGAGTTGTATTCTCGTGCTATTTGGTCATTTCCTTTGTCTTTTGTTCTCTTCCAGCCACGCTGGCACGAGGCCAGGTGTGCCTACATGTGTGACCTAATTAATTGATTGGTTTGGACAGCAGGGTACGTTTAACCTACGTTTGTTTGCAGATATTTTAGGAACTTAGCAGGTTAAACTTCGGGAAGCTGCTGCCACGAGGCCAGGACTTTTCCCTTTTCTTCGTACACTCGTTGCATTTTCGTGCGTTTTGTTTCCTTGTGTAGTTTGCTCCTGCAGACAATGGTTACAGGTATGCGACACCTGGCTGCACGTGGGAATGCCATTGTTTTCCTTTTCCTATTTTTTATTTTATTCAGGTAATTGGTTTGAATGCACATGTGTTGGACTAAGTGTAACGTGGTGGATTATTTTCTGCTACGTGTTTTTGTACTTAATTGACGTGTGTTTGAACCATACAGGTTTTTGTGTGCGAGTTACAGCAATGTCAGGCCTGGCCTCTCGAACGGCTCCAGTCAGGTAGGTAGCGGCTCCGGTACATCAGGCACCAATTCCGGGTCCGACGGCGGCGACGAGTTGGTCTGGTCCAGCGAGGGACAGCTCAGGCGTTAGACCAGGTCGTCACATTGCGGGACCGTAACAAGGAGTCACCTTGGCCATCCAGCAATCAGTGGGGCTGTGCGACCTCATTCAGATTCCCCGATTTCCCGGTAGAGTAGGCGGTAAACACTTCCCGTTCTCGAGGATTTCTTTTGTTTGTTTTCGGTTGAATTTATTTCAGACGTTACACGATTGATTGTGAGATTGTGTATGGGTGCTGGATGTTGTATGGCTGGCCCGGGTTAGTCATGTAATCGGCACGTTGTGGTCCCTTGAGGCCCGGGCAGTGTGGTTCAGGACATGCAAGGATTTGAGATTGTTTTCCGTTGTCTTGTTACCTTGTGTTTTGGGACACATCCCTCAGTTCTCTTCATTGTGTTTTGGCTATGCAGGCTTCACTGTCCCACGAGCCCGTTCTACCTCCGGCAGTTCCCTCGACATGCGCCCGGGCAACCCAAGGGATCCTGCCAACGGCTACCAGGCGCCATGCAGGCATCATGCCAGAGCTTCACCGTCCCACGAGCCCGCTCTACCTCCGGCATTTCCATCGACATGCGACGAGGCAACCCAAGGTGTCTGACGTCCCTATCACGCCAGTCTCACCCTAGTGGTAGCCAGTTTTTTGTGCACACCTGGTAGTTTGGTTTCCTTGTTGGTATATTCCAAGGGCTTGGAGTGCGGAAAAGACTGAGGTGCACGCCTTCTCACAAGAGATCCCTACAGTTCCGTGTCGCCCTCTCTAGTTTTGATTTACATGAGTTATGACGAAATTATCATTGTTTTGTTGAGCTCGATAATATATTTTTGTGTCGTGTTTGCGTTTCTCTAATGTTTTGAAAATATTTGATTGTTGTTTTCCTTTCCCCTTTTACGTTGTGAATGTTTTCGTTGTTGTTTATTTACTTCTGCATTTCGTAATTTTCCCTGTTGTGTGTCCCGGTTTTGGCAGGTGAGTATGTGTTATGTTGTGTATGTGTTAATGTGTACATGTGTTCCCGGTAAGGCATTAACCCTATCCAGACTGGGGGGGGGCTAAAAGTGCCCGCGCCAACTTTGACATCGTATTTCTGCCGAACGATGTATGCTAGGACAACCAAACTCGGTGACTTTTCCTAAAATTTTGTTGGCAACAATTTTATAATAATGGTTTAAGTTTATTATTTTTTCATGTTGCCATGGCAACGGGTTTCTGACAGGCAATTTATGCAAAAATCATTAATTTTTTGAAAACAATGATATTTCTCGGGTTTTCTTGCACAACTACACTAGTTTTCCTACATGTATACCATAACATGTAATTAGATGTAACTTTTCTGATTTAATATTCATAATTTATGCTAATTTGATGACGTAATCAGCCAAAATCCAAGATGGCTGACTATATCACTATTTCAGGTTTCAGCAGGCTTTTCGCCCTTAAAATCGTCAATACCTGACATTTTCTTTATCAGAAACATTTAGATTAACGTTTTTAGTCTATTTTCAGTGTCATTTGGGGTCATAAGTGGAAAAAAAGAATTTTTAGAAATTTCAAAATGGCCGATCCAAGATGGCGGATCCCAAGGGATCGCTAACAACACATGACGCCATTTTATGACGTCATTTTGACGTCAACGTACTTACCATTGACGTTGTATGCCTTTGCATACCTTAAAATCAATATTAGGCACTATTTTGTCTAATACCTTTAGATATTACGGGAATTCCCTATTTAGCCAATAAAATCACATCGATGACGTCATAATTACGTCATATTACGTCATAACGTCACCAAAATTACAGGTATTATAAAACTTGACGTGAATATCACTCCCTGTAAATTTGGTGATGATACATCATACCGTTCAGAAATTATGAGGGGGGGGCCGAATCAGCCCCCCCCAGTCCCAGATATACCAAAAAAGCCCAGTCTGGATAGGGTTAAGCCAAGTGGGAGTGTTTTTTCCGGGTTCGACACTTTGTCGAACAGGGTATGTGTTGTTGTGTACATGTGTTCCCGGTAAGGCATTAAGCCAAGGGGGAGTGTTATTTTCCGGGTTCGACACTTTGTCGAACAGGGTATGTGTTGTTGCGTACATGTGTTCCCGGTAAGGCATTAAGCCAAGTGGGAGTGTTTTTTCCGGGTTCGACACTTTGTCGAACATGGTATGTGTTGTTGTGTACATGTGTTCCCGGTAAGGCATTAAGCCAAGTGGGAGTGTTATTTTCCGGGTTCGACACTTTGTCGAACAGGGTATGTGTTGTTGCGTACATGTGTTCCCGGTAAGGCATTAAGCCAAGTGGGTGTGTTATTTTCCGGGGTTCGGCACTTTGTCGAACAGGATATGTGTTGTTGTGTACATGTGTTAAGGCAGTATTTTCTATGTTTGTGTGCCTTTTTGTTTTAGTATTAACGTTTATTCAGCTGTGAATGAGCGTTGTTAACAAGACGTTTAAACAGGTGAAGGGTTACCTGTTCGACACAGTGTTATTTTATTTACGTTTTGGCCGAGTGTTATGTGATGACATTTTGTGTTTTTGTTCCGGTATTTAGAGACTGACAATGCTTTGTCGAGAAAGTTTCAGTAATTCCTTTGCCCGGCGTTAGAGTAGCAAAAGTGTATTGTTGTATGATGTGTAATGATAACAGGAGGTGTTTTGTATTCTTGTTTTCTTTTCTTTTTTGCATTGTTTTAATAGGAAATGCAAGCGTTAATGGAGCGCACGGAACGTCTTGAGCAAAGAGAAACAGAACAAACCACCATGCGGCTACTGAGGGAGGTTTAGTCTTTTCAGGGGCTTGATAATATATAATTATATTTGATGAGTTTGTAAATTCGTTCATGTTTGTCCTTTCTTGGGCATACGTATTAAAAGTCTGTTTATCTGCCTGTGGTATTCTATATTTTGTCATCATTAATTGTACGCATTTGTACTGAGGTACGTTTACGCGTATTTATGTATAGTTATATATATATATATATTTTGGTTTGGCTGTGGGTACGTGTACACGTTTATAAGTATATTGTAATTAGTGATCTGTTAACTAACTTGATTTAGTTGATTCGACGTTCGATAGCCATCAGCCAAAATTTTTCGTCATCGCTTATTTTTCTTCACCTTAAAGGGAAACTGTTATTCCCTCCCTTCAATTTTGGATTAAGACTTATTCGATGTTATAATGGAGAATTGAGAATGGGAAGAAAAATAGAAAGCAATATCAAGGTTAACTTATTGCTGAAGTTGTTGAAGTAATTCGAGTGAGATTAAGGCACATTGAACATGAATCTTTATCAATTTATCAAAGGGGATGGCAATAGGTACTTTGAGCAAAAGGGGCGAAGAATAGAGGATGAGTGAGGGGAAGGAATGAGATATCAGTTGCAGAAGGATAGCATTAGATAGAGTCAGTAAGGGATTTATGTGACGTTGTGATGAAAGTAAAAGGTAGGTAGACTGACAGATACAGCATTGGCGGAAGACGGCAATTTCCGCATCACCCATTCCGGAGGACCTATGACTGCGCATGACAAATAGGAAACTATTTGTCATGCGCGGTCATGGGTCAGAAGGAATCAGGTGATACCTTCACACTATAAAAGGCAGCGTGTAACCACACCCGGGTGTTAGTTATAGGCCTCCGCCCGCCGATGGAGTCTAAAGCGACCCACCCACCCAAACCCCGGGACATTTTCTCCGGGGGCATAGATATCCGCTCAGGGGCGTTCGCCTCAGCCGATATGAAGCTTTAGGCTCCAGACGGCAATTTCCGCATCACCCATTCCGGAGGACCTATGACTGCGCATGACAAATAGGAAACTGTCTTTTCAATCATACATTTTGCATGATATTCCAATTATGAGATGAAGGGTTACACAAATACAATTTATGTCGCAGCGAGGTCGCAGGGAGAGCTTCTAGTGAAAATCTGAGATTTGTTCCATCCACAGACAGCTCAATACGCCAATCGGCAAAGGAAGATATTAGTTTCTAACATCTCTGTACTAATCTAACTGTCGAAACGGATGCTGTTTCTTTTAATTACTAATGATAACATGGGGCTCCTTACGCAGAAATAGCAGGTGGTATGACGTCAAGAGGAGAGGTGACATCCTCCAATAATTTGAAGGTGTTCTTTGACTTTTGATGTTCTAAATCTCCTCCGTCAGAAAATTCCCTCAGGAGAACTGCAATTTTGTATTTTGCCGCAAGGATATTTTGGGACGTTATCTGTATGCAAGTTGCTCGCCATCAGTTTGGGTCTTGCTGTGAACAGTGCTAAGCAAAACCTCACTAACAGCGAAGAAATGAGTTCTGATTTCTTAATCGTAGTGTATCCTTTTAAACATGTTATTGAATAATCTTAGAACCTGTATTTGACACTTCTTCGGTATCCAAGGTCGAATATTACATTAGTTAGGGCAAAGGGCAAATAGGTACATATATCTGAAAGCAAACTCACTAGAAATGTAAAGTTTGCAAGCTTATACATATGTTTCACATGGTTTAGTCTACTGCTTATCTTTACTGAAACACATTCACATAAATGGTGACTAGCCCCCCAGCTCTGTCCTGACACCTGCTACACAATGTAATCGAACTGTGTATGCTTTAACCAAGGTGACCACCGTCTGCTCCAGGTCATTGACCTTATCTAATTTAGAACGGTATAAGAATAGGAAGAAATGGTGTAAAAAAATCCATCCCTTGAAGGTAAACATGTTTATAACGTGCGACGCATTTTCTCTCAGTACACAGATATAGATCTAACAACCAGTAGTAGCGACATGGATGTCCTTCGTGTTTGCCCTTGTGCATCATGACCTCCTCAGTCATCTCATAACCCCAGGAGGTCACAACTCTTATGCTGTTTGCAGTGTTGCAGGTAAATACTATTGCTACGAAAATGGTCTGTCGTTATAGTGGTCCGTCGTGGGGCCGAAGTGAGTGATTCCATAGAAAACGAATATATAAGCTTTCGACGGTGATAGCTACGGCTGCCTCATGGCCCAACATGTAACACTCATTATGTTGCACAACATTATGTATTTGCCATGTCCACATTTCGTGCAACAAATGGTCGAACTCTTCCTGTAGCCATCCCCAGACAACTCACTATGTTGCGTTGCCAGTAACGTTGAGCTGAATCCTCCGACTGATTTAAGTTTTTCACAGCTTCTTTGACAAGATGACAAGAAAGTTTAACTTACTTAACCATGTGTGAACCATGACTTTTACGTTTACTAAGCATTCAGAATTATTCTTGAACCATAACTTTTCTACCATTCAGACATATTAAATAACGACTTGATTCACTAAACACAACGAACAACGTAAAACAAAACGTTTCGCGACATGTCTGACGTATCTGCCCCAGTGACAAGTACAGCAGCCTCATGTATCAAAGGATTTAGGAGAAAGTTATAGAATTAGATTCCGGGAATAAAAGGGCACATGGTACAGGATGAATGTACGGTACATGCCCGAGGCGGGAAGGTAGTATACAGACAGATAGCGTTGCCTCCGGGTAAAATTAGATCCAATTTTGGATGAACAGCACATTTATCATCCGATTTATCACCTGATTTAAATTAAGAATATTATAAAATAACTCATTTCGTGGTTTTTCATGATGAACATCAGGAGCTAATTGAGTCATTAGCATACAACCTTGTCTTGACTTACTATTCTATTTAACCATCTGAAATTGTCTTCACTTCATTAACATATCTATTCAGAGTTGGTTTTAAAACATGGTTCTGTCAGGTGTTTCCTTAGTCACTGATCATGAAAGATAGCTGATGCTGCCTGAAACGTCTGGCTGTTTCAAAATTCTATCCAGTTGCTTGAGTAACTATTTTTGACGTATATTATTACCTGGATGTCTAACCTTCATCAACGGATGACGAACATAGTTCCGTTAACAATTGTCAAACTAAACATTCTTTCCTTTTTTTGTTATTTGGCGTACCTGGATGTCTACCTTTATCAACGTATTGTTTCCTATCCTTTAGAGTTTTAATAGACTAAGAAAAGATCAGACTGAAAAACTTTCCGTCACACTCTTGAAAAGACTACATATGTTTCTCATGAACAATGTATTAGGGAATATGTGAACTTCTGGACTTTCGGTCGATTAATGATTGATATCTTCGTTAGCAAGCTTTTGATTGACTTTGATGCTTCCACCAGACAGACAGTAGCAGACCTGACGGCGTCTCCATCCATCTCCTACTGATACACATGTGTGCTCGCCGCCAATCCGATGGAATCTTCATTCACCGCAAATCGGCTGTGAAAAAATTCTAATTGGTATTTTCCAGTCTATCACCTCTGATTTATCTCGTTAACTATTCAACGATATTGAGGAGAAAATTTGATATCATTATTTCCTAAAGCACTAGAAAACTAGCTTTTGTTACGGCGCTTTAAAATACATAAGTATAATTTTAATGATATTACGCTATTGTACAGCACATCAAATGAAGACCCCCAAGAACGAAGACAGGGTGACATCTTTCTGGTGATAACCGATCGAGACAGTTTGGTGACAACTTTGTATGAAGGATTTGCTCACTGTTCCAAACATTTCGTGGCTAAGTAGGTCCTAATAAAGGTACTCGATCGTCCTGCAGATGAAGAATGTTTGTACGGAATTGGGTCCACAGAGAGGTGTATACATATGCCCCATCATCGAGTTACCTGAATAAGTTAGTTGTTACACGTACCCTCTACGAAGAGATAAGATGAGATAATGTAATGACATGTACATTGCAGAGATTTATTACCCCAATAAATGTAGTGGTTGCTTGTCTAGGCATGTTACACAGTCTCACTTCACCAGGGGCTAGTTGGTCGGTCTTTCGGGCGGGTCGCAAGGAGCGCGACTAGATGGCGATCGAAGAGAGACCGTGCAGCGACCAAAATTGTATTAGTGGGACCCTTGATTTCACAATTAGAGTATGATGCAAGCTGTACACGTATGATTTAAAAGACAGCAAAGCATGCTAAACGTAAAAAAGGTGTCCTTCACCTATGAAATTCGTTAAGAGATCTGTCAAATCTTTGGTCGCTCACCAGTCGCAGCGCGGTCCCACCCTCTAGTAAAAAGGGGTTGTTTGCCAGGCTATGTGTAACGTTAGTGGCAACGTGCCAAGCCAATAGGGTAAGGCTTTAAATGATCTAATCTTGCCTCGGCTGTGCCATCGTAGAACCAACGGACCAACTGAAGATTAGTTTTACTCCTCTCTTTGGTCTACAACGGTCGTTGAAGGCCAGCTGGATATAGCACCAAGGCCACAATAAAGAGTTCACGGTGTACAAGCGAACCGTATATTACTTTTTGGCTGCTTCTATTGGACAAGTTCCAGGAGACAATTCCTAGTAGTCGACTTTTATGTGCTATAGAGCAGTAAGGCATGAGAACCGTCCGGGCTTGACAGACGTAAACCCGCGTGATGTAATTTTACGAAACGACGATATCGATGCCTGGGGAAGTGTTCCGCCTTCATAACTAGAAGAACAGAGAATAAAGAACAGTCAAAACTAATTGCAACTCGTTATGTTGGATGATCTGACAGTCCCTATATCCATGCATGACGGTGAACCTTTGATATAGTCCCTGGCGGAATCAGCACGCTTTGCAATTATCGGTTGTCTCCAAACTGGGCCCAGTTTGTAAGTGACGTTTGTTCATAAATTAGGCATGTAAGATTTGTCGTCAATTCTTTGCTTTGAATGATACTAACGGTCTGTGTAACTGTCATTAATAGAATTGAGTCAGATCTCTAGTTATTGAGGGCAGACGAAAATCAATTTGGTTTCTCTTTGATGTAATATCACTCATTTTCTCTAGGCTAGTTGCATGCCCCACAAGTGACTTGTACCGCTCAAATCTCATTATAGACACAAAGTTCATCCAAAGACTTGGTAACAAATGACAAAACAGTCTATTAGAATACGAAGTTAGACTTGCACTGACTTCCAACGAATGTGCCATGACAAAGACATACCAGAGCTCGAAATTAGCTTTTAGGAATAAAAGTTAGGGTGCCCAAAAAGAATTTTGGGTGCACAACATATTAGAATAAAGTAGAAAATCAGCAAAAAGCATTCACAAACCCTACTGCCTCCCTTTAAGAACTTCAATTTCAAATTCTGTAGCCCACTTTAGAATTTTAAAGTAATGCATCAAACAAAGTACACTACAATAAAGGTAATATTTTTTCTGATACTTAGATTTTTAAGAATATTCTGTATACTAGTGTACTATGGTACCTCTACCCTACAAAAATAGTCGGAAATTAGGTGCACAGCTCGAGGTTTGGGTGCACATGCACCCAGTATTTTGAGCCCTGCATACATGTACGTTCCAACAGGAGGAGAAAAATGGTAAATATAATTCTAGAGATTGGGTGAGCCACATGCTACGTGTAGATGCAGAATAACAATATTCTACCGCAGGTTGTCTAATCTAATAAGAGGAATGTAGGACTGTTTCAAGCGGTTTCAGGCCTACTTTGGTCGATGTTCAAGACCTCACTGGCAGAATCCCATTAACGTATGGAGTTGAAGGACTTTTATGTGTATGCTGAAATGACAAGGAGCGCGCGTCTGAGGTCTCGTAATTGGTATGCTACAGCGACTGTGAGATATTCTGGTTAAAAAAAAAAGCAAAAAAAGCTGCAGTTGGAAGAGCGACTCTTAATCTGTCGTGAAAATCAGAACTACTTAATTGCAATTTTAAAAATCTATTCCTTCGCTCAAATGAAATTCAAGTGTTGCGTTTTAGCTCGGTTGAAAAAATCAATTTCATCTTGTTCTGCAAAGAACCCAAGTCTTGTCTTGTAATACTGAACCCAGACGGTGGAACATATCCCTTTTAGGCAAGAGTAATTGAGATAACATTGAGAAATTGATAGCCTTGGGTAGCCGGTCTTTCGACTTGTCGCAGGCTCAAAGCTTGGAGACTACCTATGGGGAAGAAGAATGAGATTCTCTTGCCGCGCTATCAGCTCTGGTTTTCCCATTCCATCAGTGTATTGTTATTACTACAGAAGGGCAGTCATGAGATGTATCAAGAACAGAACCCACCTCCATGAATCATACACGGCGGTACTGTAGAAGTCAGGCTTACCACAAGGATAGCGGGGTGATGTCATAAATCTCCCTGTCTGTGCCGCACAGGATTGAATCCTCGCGTGATGACACGTGGGTGGGAGCGTGCCTGAGTTTTTATACTGCTAATATCCTCTTATACCTCATTCCACTAGGGCGGCGCTATCTCTGCGACCTAAA
The DNA here is from genome assembly GCF_035083965.1 of Branchiostoma lanceolatum. Classification (NCBI taxonomy): domain Eukaryota; kingdom Metazoa; phylum Chordata; class Leptocardii; order Amphioxiformes; family Branchiostomatidae; genus Branchiostoma; species Branchiostoma lanceolatum. Next base: position 9,455,990 of record NC_089723.1, on the reverse strand, counting down.
ATTCAACAGTGTTCAACGAATTTCATAGATAAAAAAGTGAATCATTTTACTCTTTGTGTGATTTATTGCCTTTTCAGTCATGCTTTTACATTTTGCATGATATTCAAATTATGAAATCAAGGATTAAATCCAATCTAGGTCGCAGCGAGAGGGCAGAGCGATTGCTGTCTAGTTAAATGGGGGCCTAAAGAATTGATGATCTGAATGATGGTGAAAGAATTGATAAAAATATATAAGAATGGAAGTGGAATTGACTTGTATGATGTGCGTTTTTGTCAGTCTATTCACCCCCCCCCCCTTTCTACAGTATGTGACCTGCGGCATGCTGCAATAGTCTAAATAGTGTGCGCTTCCAGACCACTCTTCACAGCTACACCCAAGTCCATCGTCACTGTTGATTTTAACCACTGCCATCATCTGTGGAGACCCATAAGAAGGATTCAGTGTTATAAACGTGATCCTGGCTAACTATCCGCACCGGTGCTTTCGGTCACATCGATATCTTTTTACTATTCACAATGTTTTGAAAGCAATATATCATTACAAATTAAAATCTCCAAAAATTTAGGTTCTCAGTATCTTCTACGTGAATTATACGAATATTAGCCATCCAGGAAAACGTTAACAAAGAAAAAAACGTAATGCAATAGATTACAATATGAAAATATCAGACGTTTCAGATGTCCTTTCAACGTCTTTCTTTAGTGATTCAAAACTTTGTGCATCATCCTAACCTTTATAATCACTAGAGAAAGATATTGAAAGGGCATCTGAAAAGTCTAATATTTTCATATTGTAATCCAGTGGTATAGATTGGAAAACATTTTATACTGTATTTTAGATAAATTTCATTATCCTTACGCAAAGGTTGTCTTTCGCAAGGGTATTTCAAACAGAATGCGTTTGGCATCGCTATATAGTTCCTCCCCGACTTTCATATGTTGTAGGGAACGCCTGAGAGGCAAATAATTTTGATAAGTTTCTCTACCTTTCGATAAGCCCGCCTCCAGTTCACGTTTACTAAAGACCCTTAGGAGAGGCGCGACGCAGTCTGTTGGAGAATTCGATTGGGAACTATGGACTTTGTACGTGCTTTAGCCTAAATCTTCAGCGGCTATTTACACATCTCTACTCTTTGAAAGTTGATTACCTTATCTAATAAAGCTATGATTTCCCTCAGGCTTTAAAGAGTGGCTTACCTGTATCGCCAGAAGGCTGTGTCTTAATGGAGAATGCCATCTTCTCCTTCTAGCCGTTTACAAGGACGTTGTTACCAGAAGGATTGCTTTGAACGCCCTTGGATGAATGTTGTGTCCCGGGTGGATACGTCTCTTCTTACGTTTTGAATCTGTTCATTTATTCGAAAGCAAGCTCACGTTTTCAATAGGGAGAGAAGATTCCATTTTAGATACCATATGCCCGCAATATGTCTTGGAATACTATGAATGATAATTCAGTAATCTACGGGAGAAAAACGTCACTTGTACTAAATTGGCACAGATAATGATCATGGCGCTTTGGTCCAAGAGTCTCGTTGTTTAAAATCAAGTAACGGCTTGCCAAGAAGGTCAGTTTGTACATATGGCTAGTTTGAATCTCCATATTAGAAAATGCCCGTTAAAACTAAACCAAAAATTAGGATGATATCTATTTCAGTCTATTTTTATTTTATTAAATTGCAACAGGCAATATTAGACATCCCAGGCAGCAATAGCTGATATCGGGGGTCTAACACCTAGCAAGATCTATTCAAGTCACGGAGCTACAAGCTATCCGGTTGATCCAAAGTGCCCGTAAAGTACACTGGCTATTACAGGATAGACGAAACTGAGCCTGAACTTACAGCTGCTATGGTTTATTTGATTGCTTTTGGACGGCCAAAAACTATCATGTCGTGTTTATCTATACCGCCAAGATTAAGAGGGTATGGATATTGACTTGAGGCGCTTGTACATCTAGTTTGCAAAAGCTCTAAGGCATCATCTGTTTAAAAAAAACACACAGCAGAACAGGTAAAACTCGTTTTCATTATAGCATAAATCGTAAGAAAGTTATTGGAAGTTTCATATGTTGTTTTATATGTTATGATTGATGGACAATTGTTTTTGCAGTATCTATGTGTTGTTTGATACCAGTGGGGCCTTTATCCATTCCCCAAGACAATCTTCTCTGTGTCACTTCTATCTATCCGTTGAACAAATTACTCTCATTTCAATTTGCCTTCAAAGAAATAATTCTGTTCATTGTCTAGATCGTAAACAGATGCAGATAAAGAATGTAACATCTTGCAGAATAAAGCATAAGGGAAGGCTCAAAGCACGTTACTATAGGAAATTAACGTTACGTTCAAACCACGGTAGTAATTATAGTTTGAGTTTGTATACATAATGAGTTTGACCATTTGTGACATAAAAAGTACGTTACATACCCTGCAATAGTATGTAACATCTTGCAGAATAAAGCATAAGGGAAGGCTCAAAGCACGTTACTATAGGAAATTAACGTTACGTTCAAACCACGGTAGTAATTATAGTTTGAGTTTGTATACATAATGAGTTTGACCATTTGTGACATAAAAAGTACGTTACATACCCTGCAATAGTTGAAGCTCAAGTGACATGGAATGCACCAGAAAGTGATGTTCGTCAAATGGACTGAGTGGTGTTTACCTTCTATAGCGTTGCAAAGTCAAACGTATCGCACATCCACAAATGATGTCCTCCAGTTGCCTCTGAAAGCATCACCAGCAGTATTCACAGGGAACGCAGCTCTTGCTGATATGTTATGACGTTGGCAACGGATTCTTCCTTGTGGAACGCATGTTTTTGACGGATTACAATGTGAAGAAAAAGTATTGTAAATACTTTATCAAAAGAAATCAGAAGGTTGCGCCAGGTGCAGGTTTTGATTTTATGTGGGTAATGACTTTGGCTGTTAGTGGTGCGCCAATGACCCTGTTTATCACAATCTAACATGTCCTTACCCATCACATGTGGAGTCGCCGTTTCCAATATTTACTGTCTTTTATCGAGTTTCTAATATCAGGACAGCCAGGTTGATTAGCTTATTCGCCCACCCGGAAAATAGAGGAAATTTATAGGGTAATCTCTTATAAAATTCCAAGCGTCGAAAATGTAGAGTCATAGCATAGCCGCATGAAGGTATTGATATTCGCAGAATATTCATGATCACGGCAATTTAAGACACCAGAAGGACATTCTTCCTATTCTGATAGCAATCGCAACGACGTATCATTTCTTGTGCAATATTCCATCAGTTAGATTTTGATCACTCGTCTCCATCAAACCACAACATCGTGGATACCAACATGTCAACGCCCCAAAGCCATTTCTCGACAAACTAAGGATGCATTCGTTTTATATAGGTGTATGAATGAGCTCCCAAAGATAGTTTGTTCCTTCTGCAACAGATCCTAAGGCGACAGTATACATCTGAAGACTCTAGCTCTTCTATGGTCTTAAAAGTAATCAGTAGTGAATCACTAGGCAGTAGTCTGATGCAACTGACAACCTTAAACCCAACCTCTATTCCTTAAAACAGTTGCGAAGAGTGCATCTCGTAGAAGATCTTGGTTTGCTGTATGCTTGGCTGATTCCCCTGCCTTATGAAATTCCCATGAGCATGTGTGGCTGTGATCTCTATGGAGAGCAGTCTTTTGGAAACACTAAGGCTCGCTGAAGGAGCAGCCCTCGAAGACATTCTCATCGATTTTGATTGCCTGCAGCTTCTTTGACTTTTTGGGAATGACGTCAGCCTATCTAAATTGAATGAGGCATTCCACAACTGTCACCTTTCATACCACTAGTGGCTTTTGATAGTACATAGACATATGGGCAGAGCGCCCCAAGAATGACGTGTTGAGTAATCTGTACCCAATGGACACGTTTGTCATTAAATTGTACTCACTGGAAGCATAATGCCTCAATGGTCAATCGGAAGTCACGTTACAACGCTGAAAGAGCCAATCAAACGTTTGGCTCATTCTTCTAAGTGTCAGGTAATCCATTGAAATGCAATAATGACGTGGTTGGCATTACAGTCTTTGTGCACGATTCAGCATTATCAATGTTGACCCAATGTGCACCGAGGGCACCATAAAATGGTAGATTGATCCCTGATACACCTAAATCTTCCCCTTAGGAATTCGGATCTGGCCATCTGACCACAGTAAGACCCCATTACATGACGGCGGTTGATCCATTTTATGTGTTCACCAAAATCTCGTTATAAAGTTCTACGTAGCTTGTAGTTACCAGATTTGCAATGTGCTCTGTCTATCCTCCGCTGCTTTTTGTGCTTTGTATGGTCGGTAAACCAGAAGGGTCAAGCCTCACATTGCCGTGGGTATGCTTCATCATTAACTCATGTCCCCAGAGGTTTTAAGTATGTACTTTTCCTGCAGTGATTAATTCCACTTGTTCCTCCAAGCACAAAACTTGCAGAATTCTTCACAACACCTTTGGCCTTTCGTTACAATAATCACCTCCAGCTTGTAGCTAATATGTACGGATACCTACCGGTCGTCCTCTACTATCATTTGTAACAAGGGAAGCTACGCACAAAATGTCAGAAACGTAGAGCTTCATGGCATTCCAAATCTGCAAAGAAATATGATCATCATTTCATATCGCTACCAGATGTTACCGTCTATTTATGAAGCCATCTATTTGGCCAGTGAATGGCACTGCGGTCTCATAAGTGAAGGCAATACCGATGAATTCTATAAATCAAAGGTGAAATAAAACATGTTTGGACGATATCTTACTCTTTAAGTGATGTGTGGTGTGACCCACATTCCATGAAATATATTCCTACTCGTCACATATTTCCTGCCAAAGTGCAGACATACGAGGCCCATCTCTTCAATCATGCATGTTCCAGTGCTTATCTACATCAGTAGGCGCTATGCTGATACGGTATGGCGAAACCGGAGACATGGAGGCACCTGCACTGGATACGATCTTTGTTCATAGGCTTGCGGTTTATACAAAATATGTACAAGATGGTAATGTACCTAAGACACATGGCCTAAGACAGGTTTTCCGGCTTCAGAGCAATGAGTGCACAGTACTATAACGATCAGCCATGGCAAGCTGTTGAATTTTGACATCATACAGCGTATCACAGCTAGCTATCGTCTAGTACTTTTGAGGTCGTCGAATAACTACTAGAATTTGGCTACGTTGGTTGAAAATTAATTAACACACTGGTAACACACAGATGGAATAGAGTTGATCAAATAAATACCAACCTTAGGACTGCAGTCACTCGATTCTGGGTAGCTCATGGTCCCGTCATATTCATCGAGCATCGCAGATTTTGGATAACGTCCAGCTAGTAGTATTCCCGTGTGATGCAGCTCTTCACCACTGAGCCGATTGCGAACGATGTAGCAGAGCCCTCTAGGAGGAAGTAAGAAAGCTAGAGTACAGACGAGCGACCTGGTGGGCTGATGCTGACGTTCAGAATCTAAATCAGAACAACATAACCAATCAGGTGCCGTTGACTATAATGAATGAATGAATGAATGAAGAATGAAGACCTTTATTATGTTTGCCCCACTGGGCTAAGCACTGGTCACATGTTCCAGTCTGTCGAGCCGCCGTTCGCAAACGCTCCATGGAGGTCTGCACGTGTTGGTCAGACAGGTCAGACGGCGATAACACTGGATGCAACCATTCGTGAATACTAAAGACAAGCAAGGCAGAAGGTACTGACTGTTGCCAAGTGTTAAACATAAAAATCACAAATATTCTGAGGAAAAGTTTCCGGCCCACACAAAGAATGTATCAAGATTCAGAAGTGAATCGCGTATCTAAATCGATATATTGAGATGAAAAACACCAAATTTGCTTTTTCAATGACATTAAACCCTCGGTTAAGATTGCTTTGCGCATTGAACGTAGGTTTAGGTTTACCTAAATATAACGTTAGTTCAATTGTCTGATGAAGGTTTACGATGATACTTTGCATTACAAAGTTGTAATGACATAACAATTAGATGGTCCATATCAGAGTGTTAAAACACAGACACAGCATTACATTATCACTGGCAAGAGTAGCACTTCTTTTACCTTAAAGGGCACTCATCGTGTGTTCAATTATTGCTGAGATGGCCCGCCTGTTCACAGACTCTCTAACCCATCACAAGAGGTGACTCGCGTTCAGTACGGCGCGTACGACCAACTGTTGAATGATCATTAAGTACGCGATACGCCTCCACCCACCCTGTCTGCATTAAATTGCTTCTATCAAGTGCTAAATTGAATTCGATTTAAAGAGATGACTTTAGCTGAAAAGAATGTCAATTTTGTGATGAGTATAAGCTCAGTATATTAACGATCCTACTGCCAACTTGACTTAATGATTCAGCCTTGAACCAAGATAAAAAATAGAAAAGATATTTCAGATAATGTTTTCATTTCTAATTTTAGTATGTGTACCGCATTGACCAAGAAAAATCATCGTACTGAATTGTCTAAAATGGGAAACGAGGATCTCTAATGACTATAAAAGCCCGTTACACGGATCACCGCGTTCTCAAATGGACTAGTGAACCAGAAGTTATGAAATTAATAGCGGAGAAATGCTATCAGATTGGTAAATAAATCCGGAAATGCGGAGTGCACCAGATTTTCCAAAACTAGAAAAATACCGATATCTGGCAGAAAAACACATGTTAAACATTTGGCGTAGAACTTCTTTTGACAATCGATCGGTTAAGACATACTTTTATCTCCACTCCTGAAAAATCGAAGATGATTAAGACATCTGCAGTCTCAGGGGCCCGAACTAATGAAGATTGGGAACCGAAAATGTTAGGATCGATCTAGGAAACGGCTTGGTCTGGTGTAATAATATGATTTAAAAGAAAGCCAAACACACACAACATTCGTCCTATCTTTACGCAATTCGTTGAGTAATCTGTCAAATCTTTGATCAATTTGCGGTCGCAGCCACCAGTTGAATAGGGTCGTAAGTGAAACAACCATAAGATGAGCAAGTTTTAAAAGTTCTCATTGCCAGGTAACAGGATCAACTAGTAGAGTGCCAAAACACCCACAACATGCAGCTATCTCTTCTATCCTGTGTGAACCAGCATCCCAAACCATATTTGCCATGATCAGATTTGAAATTAAAGATAATATGAGCTTTTCAGGCGGTTGACAAATTACCTTAAGAAGTACAGTCCACGGTCGATTTGAAGTTTACTTTGCGTGTAATTGTCGACATGAATCAAGCTGTCAGACTTTGAATCGACCGAAACGCAGTTCGTTCGTTCAGACCCTTGTGGCACATAGGGCAGCAATTTTCCTTGCTGTTTCAGCAACTGGATACATTTCTGCAGGGGGCGGTTGCTATCCCTTCCCCTCTGACGTGCTCGAGGCACCTCCTTGAATACGGGACTCCCATTTTACGTCCCTTTCAAAAGACGGCTGCAGCCCCAACCGAGATGTCCTGCCCAGGATTGCACCGGGGTCTCTCAGTTAGCAACTAAGTGGAAACAAGAGCTCAATTGTGAGGCTGTTACCAGTTGTGCTTTGGGGAGATACCTAGTAGTGAAAAGCAAAGGCAAAGGCCATCGAGTCACTCTTTGAACAAGCTTATCATTAGCCGATTATTTCATTTCCAACACGAGAAAAATGATGAGCACAACGACGGGCCCTCCAAACAGCAAGAATGCGAAAAGAGCGCATACGACAGAAAATTGTGAATAATCGAAAACATGATCTATGTCTTTTCCCTAGTCTTAATGATGCAAACATTTTTAAAACTTTCTATTTCATGCACATACTTTCCACACCCGTCAAGGCTACGCGTTGCTAATGGTCGATTTGAGCGGTAAGGCATTGCACGATAAGTGAGGTAAGTGAAGTGAAAGCACTCTCACGTCCCTGTTGGCGTCTGGCGCTATGCTCCCGTCGCTGGACCTTACAGACCACATGCAAGTTCCAAACACGAACACAGTCAATATAGCCCATGCGCACAGCCACGGTTGGCCAAGCACGCGCCGACTTCTATTCTTTTCCACGACATTGCCTCCCGCAGACTTTAATCGCTGACACGATTCAAGTACACCGCTTTGTAATATATCGATTTCTCGGTATGATTCATGACTTTGAACCGCGCTCCCTTTAACGACTCACCACATACTGGCTTCACCCCGGCAATACTTCCCGCTAGATACCTCATGTGTGCGCATGTTACAAGGGCTGATTGTTCTTTACGACATCACCCTGTGAGCGGTCGAACATAGGCGCAGAGAACAGATAAGAATCGTTCGACTTGAACAAGATACGTAAATAATGCAGGTTATCTCCCAATATTGGACCACAGAGGTCGATAAGACTAATGCGCCAAGAGGCTAAGAAGTTTGCAGAGGAAACTTTCTGTCACAAAGGTACAAACAGTACATTAATGGGTGGCATGAGAGGGTTCATGTTAAAGTCGACGCGTGTTGACAATGATTAGCAAGTACATGTCCGGACGTCCGTCCAATTTCACAATTAAAGTTCTTGTGGCGCATCAAGTACTATGGCATAGAAAAGGTTACGGCACATTTTCACAGATGTAGGCGAGAAATTAATCCGTATGGTTCAGGCAGGCGTCTGCGTCATAGATGAGTGTAGACCTGTAATCATCATTGCGAACTATTAGCCCCGTACTGGTGTACTGAAGGCGACATTAATGTTGTTAGTTAGAATGTGTCCTTACCCGGGGTGGTCTTTGGTGACATATATGCGTACCTCTCGCGGTGCTGACATGCCAACCGCAAAATAATCTTCATATGGTTAACCTATCCTGAACCAAACTTAGTTTAAAATATAGTGTCTATTCATTCACACAAGTGCAGCAGTTTTAGAAGCTACCTAAAAGACATGTTGTCTTCACTGGATGATACATACCTTGGAATTTAGATTCCTTTCTCCGCAATAATCAGCTGTTTAGTGTGCCAGTCTGCCGAGCAAGGCCGTCCAAAATACCTCATCGATTCATGCCAAATTCCATACATCTCGGCACATTGTGGAGCATACGAGGTTATCTTTAATCCTACATCCGTTTAGTGTCTTTTACAGCGGGCCCATCCCAAAACCTCTTGAAGGGCTAAACGCTATCACGGCTTTCTATTACATACCGATCGACGGGATGTTAAGAATTATTGCTCTGGAATTCCTGCCCTCGGAAAACTGACTCCTATTCATTATAACCACTTTAAGAAGCAGCTAACGTTAGACAGACTGCTGTGTATTAGGCTATCCGTTAGAATGTAATTTCCCGCCGGATCCCGCACCCTTGGCGTTGCCGTCCCCGGCGTGGTGACATTTGGATAAGTAATGGTGATAGTTGAAAGCAGGGCCTTCAACATCGACCATTTATAGAATATGCCGGCTTCGTGTTCAAGGAATTCGAGTTGAAGTCCCTGGTGAAAATTGGCTCCTCTTTGTAATTCTGCCAAATTTTGTAGCCTTGTATTGCATTGTGATGTAGGGGGAAGGGATGTAGTTGAGGAAAGTGCTTACAGATTCCAAAAATTCATTTATAGAATATGCCCTCTTGGTGGTCACAGGTGAAAATGGGTTCCTCTTTTTGATTTTGTAGAACTACATAGCTCTATTTTGCATTTTGGTTTAGTGGAAAAAGCTGACATTGAGGAACGTCCTTAAAAATTCCATTAATCCTGCTTAATCAAAAGTTAAGTAATTACAAGTGATGCTATTAAAGTGCAGCGCTTCATATATCATATCATAACACATATATGTTTCAGACACGTTCAAGAGGTACCCTGCGTGAAAAAAGTTCATTATAGATTATTTCTCCGCCTTTGATCCAAGCAGAGACATCTAAGTAATGATACTGGCTGATAATCTATGGTGTTGTCACAGGGATCAAGCATGGTTAAGAGCCTTAGTTGACCTTCGTCCCGTAAATGCACATGTAAATTAGTGAAGGAGGCGACGAAGGTCCCTTAGGTCAGAAGGGAGAAGTTAATCTCCAAAAAGGCTTGAAACATCATCGACCTCTTTGTGTAGGTTGAAAGACCCAGCTATTTGTTTTAACCCTGTAACTAAATAACTTTTGTAATGCTAGCACTTCGTTTGTATCCCCCTCCACATTCCGTCATAATGAGGTTCACTGATCTCTGACTTTTGTCATAAATCTATTTAGGCTAAAGGTCCCCTGCTGCCGAAAACTACCCGACTTGATTGATGGTACTCCCCAGAGGCTATCTCAGCAGAGTACGGAGTGACTGATTTGGTAGATCATCGGGGCGCTAAGCTTAGAGAACTAGAAATTTGTTGTGGTGCCATCTAATTTTCAGCATCAGCATCATAATCATTCATCAGATATACAGTAGAAGCCACTTAATTGCACCTCGGATAAACGCACATTCCATTTAACTGCACCGAATCCCAAAATCCCCAACCGGGTCCCATTCACTGCATTGTTAGTGACTCCGCGTATCTGCACCGCGCATGGTCACCAATGCCGGATAACTGCACCAAAATCTTTCAAAAATCCTCGACAAGTTAACTGAAAAGGTGCGCTAAAATCTGCAAACGCGGTACAAATCAGCCGATAAGTGCCTATGTACAGGCACAATACCGCCAATATGTCTAAAATTGTTTTCACTTACAAAGGAAGGTGGTCTTTGATAGCGATCGTATGGGAGGTCCTGGGCGGGTCACGGGGCGTGTCGTCATCATATAGAGACGCACGCCTGCCAAAGGCGGTATTGCGTTTTGGCAGATAGCATGCTGTACTCAATAAAGATTAGTCTCTACCTGTACACTGTCGTATCACTGTGAATGTATTTAAGTTCGCGGGGATTTGATTTCGCGTTAAGGATGACATGGGGTGTTGTCGGCGGTTTTAGGTTCACGGCAGCGCTATATTCACATACTGCTGCTGGCGCTTAATGATTTCACTCACTGTGTCCTGAGACGTCTTTCCTGAGAATTTGAAATTTACTGTTTTAATACATAAACGTGGCCCTAACAAGAGGTGGAATCTACGGTGTTACCGCACTGTACCTGTATAACGAAAGCTTTCTAACATCTAAATGCGTGCAAACAAGTTCATACAGCACATCGAGGTTTATAAACTATTCACCTCCTGTATGATACAGTGTACTACCGGGCATTTCGCATAATTGCACCAGCCGGATAATTGCACCAAATACGCTGGCAAATGGGGTGTGCAGTTAAGCGGATTCTACTGTATCTGCAAATTCATATGACACTGTGAAGTAGTAAATGGTAACAAGCGATCGCACTTGTTTATGCAAATCATCGGAAGATGTACCCTTGGAGAGATGTGATTAGCCAGTGATGTTAACGTAATGTAATGAAGGTAAAACATGTATCAAACAAATTGTGATTCCACAATCGATTAATGAGGAAGTGTCATAGAAGGGCTGCTGATACTGCAAAAGCCCAGAGTCCTGACTGCTGATACTGCGTTCTGAGATGCATGTCTCACTGTTGAATATAACGTGACCCCATCATGGGTCCCCCAATCGAAGGCGTCCCCTAAGTGTTCCCTTGAACCCTGATATGATCTTATCTATTGAACTCCTGATTGACCCAAATCCTTCATCCCACAAGCTGATATTGCTTTCACTCCCCCTTATTGAATTTTCAATCAATACCATCCTAATACCCGTATTTTTCCGGTGTTGTAACCGCGTATTTTTATAGATTAAATCTTAGGATCGGTTCCATCAGGAACAAGTATTCCAATATCGGTAACAGACTTACATTTGGAATCAGTTTGGAGCACCACCACCACGAACTTTGCTCACTTTTACCAGACTCTGAAAACAGTACGGTCATGTGCATCAACACCATCATGTACATCAACATCGGCATCTAAAATTGGAATATTATCATCAACTACTGTTTCTACTACTGCAGTAGCAGAAAACAGTTGACCACTATCATCAACACTGTATCAAAGGATCACTACTACCACAATCTTTGCTTCTTATCAGCATAAGAGTGTTGGAAAAAGCAGATGCACAGAGGTATTTGAACATACAATCAGAAAACTGCTAACTGTAGGTTTAATTGCAACTGTTCAGTGTAGGGTCACATCATCATGAAGATCAGCATCTAAAGGATAGGAACATCAACACTTTATCAACACCAGATCGTAATAGACATGAACAATAAAACAAGCATCAACAACTGCATCACTATGCGACACTATGGAAAACAAGAAATCGAAAGTTATTAAGTGAGTAATAGGCTCGGATGTATTAATCTATTAAGGTGGCAGACAGGAAATATCGTCATCGATTAGGAGAATAGATCGGTCTGGAGACTAATAACCAGGAAGCGAGGCGCTCATAACCCGGAAGCGAGGTGTAGTAATGGTCATGATTCCAGCCCAGACGACATAAAGGTGTTGCACCATACAAGTCATACAGCAACCGCAGTTAGCCATTAGGTATCAATGGTTATTGGCATAGCACAATGCAATTGGAAAAAAAATTAACACTTAAAATAGTTTGAAGAATTCGAAGCGATTTCTAGAAAGTTGAAAACTTGGGAAATTACGTATGCTTTGTAATTATGAATACCGTCGTCTTCAAATTCTGGACACCCTGCAACCTGCATTGTATAATCCTGCAAAGGCTTCATTCAGAAATATAACGATGTGTTGAAGGCTGAAGTTTAAGGAAATCTCCTGTCATCCTTCTTCTTCTGAACCTTCCAACTTTCTAAGTTACATTCATCGTTCATAACAAGTCTCCCAACGAGGATTGAAATGACCACCGCACTGCGAACCTCCCTATCATTGCTCCCATGATGCATCAACCTGGGTGGCGACATCTTGAAGGGCCCGGGTAAGGTCACACGTCTCGCAATGTCTCATCCCACTTCTTCTCACAGAGGCCTTTCACAAAGCAGTCACCATTCATTATTACCTTACGGTACTGCTGTATATAGAGGTCATGGCGTCGCCCTTTCAGACAGTCAAGTTCCCCACTCACATACGGATAAAGATTATAAAGTAATGCGCGTTGCTCTTGCAGATTTCTCTAGAGATGGCCATTGCCAGGACCACCAAACACTTGTCAGAGCGCATTTGACCAAGCTTTTGATTAATCGTCTAGCTGTACGTGGACTTCAATGAAGATCAGCGGGCAGTTCACCCACCAATTGTGGTTTGAGATTTTAAAGATATTGATTAGCCCTGGGCCACAGGGGGCTCCAACGGCGATTGGGGTGGTGGGATTTATGGCGTTGGTGATCACAAAAGCGATTATTTACTTATTGCCGTAACATAAACATTGTAATCCACGAATCTATTGCCCCTGCTTTCTAATGGAACAACTAATGCCAATCAAAACATGATGATTGCTCTTTAAAAGAGTCGTGGTCTTGCCGGTGTATATCGTATAATGGTTCACGGTAACTTATCAACATCTTAAAGAAAAATGATCCTCGAATCTAGAAGGTCTGGTGATTCTCTAAGCTGCTGATACATTCGAGAGAAATAGAACTCTGTGGTTTTCGCAGGCTTAGCATACTTATCTGAGTGACAGCGAAGCACAGAATATACAAAATACATGACACAACATTGCCACCGTAAACGCTCAGGATATAAATGATCACTGCTTCCATATCACAAATGCAAATATGTGGCAGCGAAACTAGGCGCAGAGTATATATTGTATATATCAAGGCATACCTTTACATGGCAGTTGATTGAATCCAGGTAGCTTCGGTATCTTTAAATCATCCTGTCTTCAAACTGTAAAAGACTGCCCATCATGGTGAGAGTTTGTGAGTATGATAGTACAACAATGAACGGCAATACAGCCTTGACTGCATCCCAGCGGCTGTGCTCGCCCGTCTGGCTTGACTGACAGCAGCGTGCGGAATCCTAATCACCGGCGGGTTGGAGCTCACGCGCCGCGGTATGTCAGATGTCAGGGGATTGGGCTTTTCAACCCAATGAAGATCGTCAAATTGTTTGTCCTCTAGACGCCCAAATTCTCTTTATCAAGCACATAAAACGGGTTCTGAATGCAACAGAATTTTTCAGTTTCAACTTCAGATGCGTATGTTGATCTTACAGTGCCCAGAACTGTTTATTTGTTGAAGTACAGTTAGCAATAAAAGAGCTGAAAAACGTGAGTAGAATGCCTGAAGGATGTGATTTAGAAGTTGAGCATGGACCCCATCATTTTCCGGGAAAGTCCTTCTAATCGTTGAATGAATCCCTGCATCAACCAATGGTTTACTGCTATGACGTCCTAGCGATGATGAAATCAGATTGTTAATGTCTACATCAGGCTCACGTTGCAGGTAGCAATTTTGTAAAATCAGCATTCTTCCAAAACGAACGAGCTTTTGGTACGATAATCAGACATAAGCAGAAAGCACTTAAAAGTGGTTTCTCTCCAGAGTTATGATTAATATCTCCTGTAATGGCAAATCAACTCTAAACATTAGTAGTTAGAATGTGGAACTCTTAACGCGTTGAAGTACGATAACATGTGGAGGGGGGGGTATTTTGCATTAAGATTTTGATGGGGAAATTTCGGAAACTTTGTATCTAACCTATTTGACAGTACGCATGCAAGAATGAAACGATTGGTTGGAAGACTATCAAGCAGTGAACATTTTACTACTCCTCGCGCACAGCGATGTAAAAACTAGAGTATTACGTAACACACAAAAGTGCTGTGTGGCAAATAGACATCTAGAGATCGTTCCAAATTTCCGCAGGACTGCATAAACCTCTTGATAAGATTAGATAAGACGAAGATTCACACACTCTTCCGCAAGCGAGGATTCCCAAGGTCAATAGAGCCCTTCGTTTTGAGAGAGGAAATTGTGCAGGTGGCTCAGTTTAGTCGCTCGTAATTTGTCTTCATCAATTTTTGAATAGACTTGAGTTACCTAGCTGAGGTTACGAGTGGGCTTCGGCTTAGTAGATGTACAATCGATACAGTCTTTTGGTACATGTTACATCTACATCATCAATATTTCAAAACTGTTCAGCCACGCGCCATACAAATCAGAGTTTTCGTAACTTGTCGCCACATATAGAAAAATGTGACGTGTCTTGTATCTAAGTGGGAATCCAACCAAGTACACTGATTTCGTGAATGCAAAAGTTGCAACATATACTTAGCGTGATAGGTGAAGGTACACGTAGGATCTCACTGTTATGGTGTAACCGATGTGGCGTCGAATGACCGAAGGGAAAGGCTAGCGGACACTAGATCTAGGGGTCACAGGTTCGATTCCTGGCGGCTAAACATTGTGTCATTGTCACTTAACACGACTTTCCTGACTCCACCCAGGTGTAAACATGGGTACCTGACTTCGGTTGGGAAGGTTTAAGGTGGTGGAAGGAGATTGCTCCACTTTTCAGTTCAGAGGAATACAACCCACTGCCCCTACGGCCTCTCAAAGGCAATTAGACTACCTTTTTTTTTCTCGCCAGAAGCATCTTGTAGATAAATATGATCCTTTAGCACATCAGAGGGCCGTTACCTTGACATTGATACTCCAGGAGATTTAGATGAACAACAGTCAGCACGTTTCCAATCGAACTCACTAATGGTTCACGTCTCTCAACCTACAACAAAATATCGATCCACAAAGCCGCGCGTTACTAATCATATCAACCCACAAGACAGATCATACACACGGATCTCTCGGGAACTGCCGGCACTTAGACGATCACCCGAGGTGGTCACCGCATGCTTGTGGGTGGATGATAATGGTCAGTCGACTATAACAAGGTTCATAGAAACACACCGGCTTATCTCTCCTTTTTAACCACATATGCCATTATGGTGCATCCTGAGGGGTAGTCTGCAACATTAAAGATAAACAACGCCATAGCCATGATGTGAAGCTAGGCATGCCTTGATGCAAAATGTTCAAAGGAACATGACCATGAGTAGTGATGGACGCGCTCTTGTGTAGACGAGAAAAATGCAATAACATCTAAATGCCAGCTGAGTGCTTACTACCTTCTTTTATTACTGACATATAGAAGATCCACAAGTCACGGACGAAGTACAACGACGGCGTTGTCTTGTCTAATAGATTAACTATGTGCAGGCTCTATGATATCGGGCCATACTTCAATGAATATGGAATCATATCAGACCATACCGTAACATTCCCTGGCTGCCATATGCCTATCTACTATCTAAAAATAGACGCCTACGTGACAAATTGCTTAATCTAGTATGGATCTCTCGACCATTTTATCGAATTTCACTTAAGAAATCCAGAACATGTACACATGTGTTTTCGCATAGAACAACTGAATCCTTAGATGTAGCCGCTGTTAATTAATGAGTCATAGATTTCAAAGTAACGTCAAAGCTGTTCATACATGTTTTGATCCTAGATGATGAACTTTTTTGCTGAGACAAACATGCCTCCGGCTTAAGTCGTTAAGTAAATCAGAATTGCTGAAATTCTACAAAAATGAGATTAAAAGCAAAAAAAGTCTGTGACTTAAGCCTCCCCCCCCCCTCACTGGACCCGCGGCACGCTGGCGGCGTCGATGCGGCAGATCGAATTGACCAAGCAACGAATTTATCGACCACAAACGAATCTTTTTAAACTTTGTGTGTTTTGTTGTCTTTTTGGTTATAATTGTACGTTTTGAATGATATTCCCATTATAAAGTCAAGGGTAACACACATCCAGTTTAGGACGCAGCGACGCCGCCAGCGTGCCGCGAGTCAAATGAGAGGGGGGCTTTAGCATGATACAAAAACCAGATTGGTTCACGTTTAGAACGTCATAATTTCAGCTGAACGGGATTGAATATAAAGACGTTTAACGTTCATATTACGGGGTTTCATTTTTGTTCGATAAATGATGGGTTATTTCTACAGTGTATCATCGTGATCTAGGCGCAGAATGCATTTTATCATCATTATGTGAACAATTAGTGTCTGGTTATCTTCATTATAACAGTCAGGCAGAGGGACGATTTCAATAGTTTCGCTGCTGGAAAACGTGATGCAAGTTATTAAATATAACTCAATTTTCATGAAACTTTTCATCGCTACAGCATTTCTATAATCTGAACTCATGAGAATAAATGAAAGATGGATACTGAAAGAAGAGATTATGATATAATCATGCACGAGTTTCTTTCACTATGGCTAATCTGTAAGTGAGGCAATATCTTTCGGTATTTTATTTGTGTCATCAGTCGCAGTTCTACTCTCCAAGCAGAGGTTAGACTCTGGCTTGTTTTTGACGAGTTTTTGTGGGCTGGCATACAATGAGAAAAGCTGACAATATAGAAAGCCCGAAGAAGATAAAAAGCCTAAACTATGTCAACAGCAAGCCGAAGCCTAACCTCTGCTTGGAGAGTAATAGAATATCACGTAATTGCTGAATGTCTGTCTGTTGATATGCTGGAACGAATGCATAAAGCTGCTGTGTTACGCCGAAGGGCGGTTATACCGGCTATAATAATACAGATACAGATACAGAATATGTCGGGAAAAGAGAAAATTACTCCCGAGCGAACCCTACTACTGGTTAATCCCGCACTTTTCGTGCTATTTTCCGTCTGGCTGAGTAAGTATTGAACCACTCTCTGTTCCGTCTTGAGTAGAGTTCCCCACATGGGATGATCTGTAAAATGTTTTTCTTCGTGGCTTTTAGAGCATTTGCAAACAAATGCATAAGCTGTACTATGTTCAGCGATTCGCAAGGCAAAAGAAAGCTGTCCAGCTGACACGTTATACTTTGAAGTGTTCATAAAATACAGCCAATATGTCTACACAAAGGCATACCTCAGGAATAGAAAGAGATCAAATACTACTTTCTTATCAAAAGTCTTTGACAGAGCGCGCGTGTTTCTTGTTCCTATTAATTTGCAATGCATATGGCGCCGCGACGCTTCAACATTATACAGAAGAAACGAAGCCCAGACAGCACCTTGTCTGGATGCATGTTTCTGGTCCCACTAACTTGCATCCTTCCCAAACTAAGAAGAAATCTGCCGCCCCTAAATGTCGAAACAGATTCTGAAAGTACCCATAGCTATGACTTTACAATACGGTGCCATTTCTGAAAAACCTTTAACTAGTCTGTAGTGACTCTGTACTAATGAAAGGACGTAAATATGAGACAGGGATTGCATTCACCCTCAGTTTGTTCGCTCTTACCATTTATGCACTCTGCCCAAGTCGATGACTTGCGTAAACCAGTATTGACGCTTCCCAGTAAAAAATGGCTCCAGTACTCATGTAACATTGACAAAATTCCAACTGTCAAAATCCACAAAATTGTGGAACCAAAACAGATGTTGTCAACGTCTCACCTGTTCGAATTTGGTCGACGTTGCGTTCTAGTGATGGCCTTTCTACTGACAGACATTATGAGAGATTCAAGGTTACAACACGATGTTGCAGGCACAATTATTCATTGGTCCGCATCAAGAAATGTTACGACGTCACGCTTAGATACGCGGGCGTCTCTACAGACTTCGTCAGTGTGTTCGGAGAAAGAACGATGGTCATCTTACTTCCTATATTCAAAGGAAGGTTTGAGCCTTAGAAATAGCTGGGTTTTACTGACAGAAGCCTCAACACGAATAAGTCCCAGAAAGCTAACAGCACAAATTTGCACAACCGCTAAAGACCGGCTACCCACCGATCATTGATGACCTTCTTCCCACCGGAAATTTCCGCGGAAAATGTATTTGGCTATGTATGGATTAGTCTGAAAACCAGGAGGTTTAGAAAGTTTTTTCTGCTAAAATGTTTGGGATCAGAGTGTGCTACCTCCGACCGTCAATCATTGGGTCCTTTAAAATACTTTGGAGACCTTTGGGGCAAAATCAAGCCTTGCACAGTTATCGCGTTGGAATTAGCACGGCGTTATATTACCGTAACTGGCGCGGCCTACCAAGGTAAAGATAAACTAAGAGGGCGGTTCGGAACGATATGAAATAGATTTTCACTCAAAATGTAGTGGGGGCACTGGAACCATTACCGCACAAACTAGGCAGCGAAGTTACAAATCGGACTATTGGATTATACGATACAGGGGAGAACTGCATCAGTGATCCAGGGTTCACCTTTACCCTGCATCTGCACTGAACGATCAGACAAATGTAAAATTACAGGAAACTTGACTCGAAAGCGTACAATAACAATCACATTTAAGAATGTAAAACAGTTCAGGCCTGGAATTATGACGGTTTTCTGTTCGATCCATCTCCTTGTGATCCCTGGAAGTCGTCAATCTGAGTAGCAATATCCGAGGGGCACATTGTACATTGAGATAAAGAGATTATCTTTACGACTCTCCTTTTAAAATGTCAGTTTGATATATAATACAGGTTATCCACCTGAATAAGGTCACTGACGGAAAAACTAGTCCGCTAGTCGATAAGTTTCAAACATGTCTATTGTGTAAAGAAACACATATTCCCAATGATGAAGGGTATTTGTTTGCGTATTATTGACGCATTTTTCTGGTCCTTGCGAAAAAATAGTCTCACGGGTTATTGCTGTACTACCTACTTAATGCATTCCTTTTCAACGTCTGTAAAAGAGTGATTTATTTTTATCATCAATGTTAACGCAGGTGCAATGGCCATTGGCAAGATCAACGGGGAGGAGCACGTACGCCTATGTCTGAGTTTAAGCAATGCATTCTTTATTAGCACCTCAAGCAATCTTATTGTATATCAAACACAAGGGTGTTTTGGGGCACCGGTGGTGGTAAGCAGTTATTACTTCCTAAGGCCAATATGAATTGTCGAGCAAAGCCTGTAATCCAGTATACTCACATGGAGGTGGGGGAAATATTGGCGAAGTAGCCTGATCGAAACCTTGGCTCGACAAGCCGATGCCTACAGCGTACCGTCTTGGTATTGGTAGGACTTAAAACCTCTTATGTTTACAGGGATTTGTATTTTCCAGTTTACAAATGCTTGGGTGTCCTCACTTACGTCAATCAATGAGATAGACGGAGAAGGGAAAATGTTAACCTGGCTACGCCGCACTTTTATTGGCGCCCGTTCTTTTGTGCATAAAAAAGTACATGGCATTTGATACTACTTCACCACACTGTGTTTTATATTGATTTGTAGCGGTTTATTCGTTTTTCCCAAATATTGAAGATCAAAGCACGGTTTCTGAATTTCAGCCAAGGGCACAATTCTTTCGTCTGATAATTCCATTATTATAACAGGCGAGGAAATAGCTCATGCATCGTCTAGTTGGTAATGGCCTGGAAACATAGAATGCGCACGATTTCAAGAATAATTTCACACCACTTTTTGTTGGTAATATCCTATAGTCACTCCGTGACCTGCATGTCATATCGGCTGTAGAAGAATTGTGCACGTACCCTGTGAGTGTGTAATGTAAGTTAATGTGTATGTGTTAATAATCTTCAATTGACTATTGCAAGTTCATGTCAATGGCACCAATCATTCTTCCTTCACCTCAGATGAACTTGAACCATGCGGGCATTAATCTTTATCCTGTGGTCAGAAAAGTCTAGTCGTAAAAAGATACTTCATCTGACCGATGGTGTCAGAGTTTCCTTTGAATCGTCACGTGGGTAATAAAGAAACAAAGGGTAAAATCTGTCTTCCGGGAGGTACAATCGCTACTGGGACCTTGCCTGTCCAACATTGATTGGCTTTATTTAACCTTCGACTGTTGCATGCCTCCAGGCGAGTCGGAGGTAAAGAGGTTACAGGAAATCCATTACGGAGAAATGCCTACCGGTACTCTCAATCCCTCCGATCCAATCCGACTTTCGGTCAAACAAAACCAATTGAATCCTCCTGGGGCTCATCTGGTGGAGATTTAAGTGCCTAAACTCTCCGCGATTGTGCTGATAAAGTTACGGCAGCAGTAAGTCATGATCAAAGGGCCCCAAACCATCCCGCCCAAGGTGCAGATCTAGAACGAAATATGTAAAGGTAGTCCTATAGCCTATTGAGGCCGTAGGGGGAAGTGGGTTGTTATCCACTGTGCCTAGTGCACGGTATTGGAGGGTGGAGCCCATCCTTCTCCTTCCACCGTCTCTCCAACCGAAGTCAGGTACACCATATTACACCTGGGCGGAGAAAGGAAAGTCATGTAAAGAGCCTTTCCCAACGCCGACCAAGGGCACAGCATGTCAGAGGATTCGAATTAAGGGTCTCTAGGTTCTGGGCCAAACAACCTCACCGTTACGCCAAAACGACGCCACACGAGCTAAAGATGTCAACTTAACAAATGCTTCACAATCAAGATTAATCTACTAAAAATTACCGTCTGTGAGATGCAAAAGATTCTTTGGACAAATTATTCCCTCAGCAGGACGGTACATTACTTGCCGCTGACGACGTATTTCCCTATAAATTCGGTTCTAAACATTATCATCAATGTACACTGTTGGCTGAGAAAGAAACACTTGGCATAACTCTTTTTCCATTTAACCCATATATCATTGATATTGAAGTACTATAAAAGGCCAAGATGCATTGTTACTTGTACCCTCTCCAGGTATACTTAAGCTTCTCTACCGTTCCTACGATCGAAACCCCTTCATCACTCTGTAGGGACGTAAGATTACCCAGGGTGATAGCGCCTCCTATTAGAAATATTCCACTAGAACCGCGCTCTCGCCGCGCGCTTTCTGCGACCTAAAATTTATCAAGGCGCTCAACGAATTTCATAGATTGAAAAAAAAAAACGAATCTTTTTCACATTCAGTCTTTTGTTGTCTTTTCAGCCATACTCTTACAGTTTGCATGATATTCCAAGTATGAAATCAGGGATTAGACAAATCTGATTTAGTTCACAGAGAGAGCGTAGCGTGATCACCGTCTAGTGGAATGGGGGTCTAAGATTCTCTACACTTCCTACGATCGAAAACCCTTCATCACTCTGTAGGGACGAAAGAATTACCCAGGGTGATAATGCACGGAACCGAACAGATAGGAATGTATGGGGGTCATTTGTATCGACTTAAGGATGGTAATAGCTTTTATTGATCAATTGTCCCAAGTGTAATTCCCTCCCCCATGGTGAGTCATACATCACTACGTGCGGCCCCATGGGCAGACCGTGTGGGTACATGGTATTCATCTTGTGTAGAGACTGACTTCCATGGTAATTTAGACCATTATCTAAATGATTTAATGAACTATTACCTCCCAGTTCCACCACCCCACTGTTATCCATATCCAGCCTGTGTCATCATCTGCCGCAACTGGTGCGCCAAAGGGTAGCTTTAAAGAATGCTTGCAGCTAGATGTGGCAAAGGTTATGTGTGACAGGTCGTTCGGTGTATTATAACCTGCTGCTTCCATGCCGCGTGCCTGCGAAGCTGGTGTATGTGTTACGCCGAAAGGCGATGATACCGGCTATACAGATACAGAGGTTTTGTTACTTTTCTTACATGTTACGTTGGACCTCAGGCTAACTGATTACCAAAGTATTCAAATGTCCCACCCAGGCATTATCCAGTTATGCTGTTCATCTACACACAAACATACACACGTACAAACATAGTATTATTACATACATACAAATGCTGCCAAAAATATAAACTTCTTGGCGAAAGTAAGTAGACAATTAATTAAGGTCTTCATCTGGTACTGTATAAATGCAACAGCTGCTATTGCCTTCGCCTGGTGGGAAATAATTTCATACTCGCAGAATGCGGAGAACATTTTCAAGGCTAGTGTTTGAGCATAAATACTATCGTGTTGTATTGCTACCTGTCTCCATACTTTTGATGTGTCTGGAATTTGTCACTAATTGCCTGTATCAAATAAAGACATGTTTTGCATCATACAGTCTTCCATGTAGGTCTCATGTGAAGTTTCAAGTCAGCACTTTTGTGTAAAGGCAGCAATATATATGTTAATGTCGGAAGACTCAACCAGTTACCAAAGGAGTTCTGTTTGTTTTCTGCGCTCGTTCTATGGGGAGGGAGCAGAAACATGGACAATCTATTTTGTTATATACTACTCTGGCAAGTTCTAGACAATTCTCCAAGCAGAGCCGGTTTCGGACGAGAGGACTAGTTCTAAGTGGCCGCAATTTCTAACGTTTTATTAAAAATCGCAGAAACGTAAAAAAAATTACTGCAATTCCTACAGATAACTTTTCTTGGAGAATGGTGTCAAATAATCTTGCATGTGGCGGTGACCTAACTCAGGACAGCCCAATAAGGTCGACAGCTTCACCAGTATACAGAAATTTGAATGTCTTGATGTTCTCCTGTTTAAGCATGTAATTCGGGACATTTTCTAAGTGCATGGAATCATTGTCAAAGCTATGTGGTAATTGTTGTGGCAATACTTTGATAATTATTCTGGTGAAACAAATGGTAAGAATATATCGAGACCGTTTGATGGAGCAGAGCTTGGTGGAGGAGATTGTGATATTCGTGTTATTTGTCAGACTGAAGCAGAAGTCAGGTGCTCAGTTACTTTTGTCAAAACATTTCGCAAACTCATAATATGCATTGTTTGAATCTTGCTGTTAACAAAGTCATTTATTTCTAACTTCTTGTCTGACAGCCATATTGGAAAGACCTCGTATCTTATTTCCG
This sequence comes from Branchiostoma lanceolatum, assembly GCF_035083965.1. Classification (NCBI taxonomy): domain Eukaryota; kingdom Metazoa; phylum Chordata; class Leptocardii; order Amphioxiformes; family Branchiostomatidae; genus Branchiostoma; species Branchiostoma lanceolatum. The sequence goes on along the minus strand of NC_089723.1, from coordinate 9,432,393 downwards.
AGTCAATTTCTTTTCGATGAATGAGTACAGAGGCAATTTTCTGCATACTCCGGTAGATACACTGTCATCATAAGTGGGATTTCCAAATTTTGCATGGAGCGTGCTTGATATGATAATAAACATTAGGTACCAAATGGACGAAGGCGTCGCCAGACAGACGCGACGTTATGGGGGTATCACCGGAAGCGTGCCATTAAAAGTTCTCACTGGAGCTAAATGGCTTAAAAGACTTGTCAAGCTGCGACAATGGCGCTAAACAGGGGATTATTTGGCTGATGTGCTCAATAGTGCTGATTAGAGGACGTGCAAAGATTGAGCCTCCCTTTTAGATTTGTAAGCTACTTTAATTCTATGATGTATCACTGCCATATTTAAATAGGAAGTGGAAAATACGAGTCCTTAGTTAGGTAAGGATGGAAGATGTAGCCAAAGAGGGTAACTAGAATATTCCAATTTAAGGCTTTACAGAAGGGAAGAAGAGAGAGACTAATGGGTTTATAAAAAAGGCTAATGCAAAACGTCTGTGGAATTCTTATACAGGGAGTGTCGTCCCACACGCACGCATATACAGACATTCACACACACACACACACACACACACACACACACACACACACACACACACACACACACACACACACAATGGTAGATACCCCTTACGTCCACTGACAAATTTGATTTAGCCACTTTGAGACATGGACCTACTATCACCACGGGGATTCCTCCATTACGGTGGTCCATGATGGATAGATGAAGGTCACTTCCTGGCGACAGTCCATCCATTTCGTAGCTCTTCCGGGAAAACGATGAAGCCCCGTGGAACTTCCTCGTCAATCCACGTATAGTGACTGCCTAGAACAAGTCTTTATCCAACGTTTGTATGCTTGAGGCGCACATTCAACTTGACGTTCATCTGCCTTTTTTCAAGGCCCAAGTTTCACATACATATTTGGCGATAGATTCTTATTATGCACAGCATGAATTTCGAACGTGCTGTAAACTGGGGATAGACTCATCATAGTAAGCGTACATAGATAGCCCTTCATTAATTCTTGATGAAAGGCAAGTATTAAAACAAGAACGTTCTTGGTAACAAGCCATTGACCAGAGTTTATTGTAATTCACATCATCCAGACCCTTTCACGCGAGTACTTTTAGTACTAGACTGTATAAGTTTTCTTCATTGTGAAGTTACTGGCTTATCATTCACTACCATGATAACTGTACACAGATCCAGACCTAGATAATGACGCCACCCCCATAACTTTGTCGTAAGCCCACAGAAGTCACCGTGTCTCCTTGCTTCGCTCAGTCTCCCGAGTACCAGACTGCATTAGCTTTCTTCATTGCGAAGTTCTTGTCATTCCCCTCCATGACCCAGATGCCAGCCCCCGTAACTTTTGCCGTAAGCCCACAAAAATCACTGTGTCCCATTGCTTCTCTCGGTCTTACGAGTACAAAACTGCGTAAGCTTTCTTCATTGCGAAGTTCTTGTCATTCCCTACCATGATAACGGTACGCTAACCCAGACCTAGATGCCAACTTCCATAACATTTGCCGTAAGCCCACAGAATCAGTGTGTCCCATCGCCTCACTCAGTCTTTATCCTCCATGTCCATCCCAGCTTTACGAGTGTTTTACCGTCAATCAGCAGGATGGGGCCTCGTGACGTCTAATTCCTTTCACTGGGGAAGCCACGCAGGGATATCCCATCATGGCATCAGTGCACAGTGCAGCTAGTCACTACCGGTGTAAAATTACCATTTTACTGGGTAGGATTTACCATGCATCTTCAGGTTAAAGCACACGATGTAAGTGTAAGAAGACAAAATCCTGACCAACGTGATTCTGGATAGATCAGAAGGAACATTGTGAGGACGTTACAATAATGTTCCTCTCTCTTACAACATTTTCCCTTTCCAAACAGAGGTTTGGAAATCGGCTTTTTTAAACACTTTCTTAGGCTTTTTTGTCGGGATTCCTTTTTTGTCCCGTTTTCTTAATGCTCGCACAAAAAAGACGGGACAATATTGAAAGCGCCTAAAACACGTCAAAAACCAGCCGGAGCCGAATCGTTACTTGGAGAGTACAGCATTTTTACATGCAGCAAAGCCGATATCTAAAAATGCTGTACTCTAGAGACGACAAGTAATATGATCCTAATTTTACATATTGTAATATAGCCTTTCAACAATGTCATTGCGCACGTAACGTTCTACGCGAATGATTGGAGCAAGAAAAAGTTACTAGACGTTCATCGTGTACACGATGTTTTCGTGATCACTTTGGCCATGAATAAATTTTACACAGCTTCTCAAAGTTGTCGTTCTTGGAAAGCTCGAGGGAGACCGCGATGAAAACATTCCATCAGCCGTCACGTGATGCCGTGACGTAACGAGTGGGCACTCACCCACCAGGCCCGCTATTAGCCGCTATTCGGGCGCTAGCACGGCACGGGCAGTGGCGTTCTAGAGACCTTTCCGGACAAACTGCGTGTGTGAGGAGACAGACTCTGTCTCGGACCTGATCTTGAGGATGCCGTAGGAGGCCCTTTGCCGTACAGATTCGAACCATATCTGTCGGACGAGTAGTCGGATGAGCCCGATAGCGACGATGCCGATGGCGGCGCCGGAGCTGCTGGCGCGCATGGCGGTGAAGTTCTAGGTGCCGAGGGGATTCCGATGGATATCGAAAGGCTCCATTATACAGAATACAGGCAGCCCGACGTTGTGTGTATCACACACCACCGTAGTCTGGAAACCATACCATCGGGACGCTGGGAGTGATGCCCGCCCGCCCAGACAGCTTACCCCGCTCGGGGTGGGTTAACGGCCTTGGATTAAATTAGGCTCAGCAGATGTTTATTCTTTTGTTGCTGTTTTTTCTGATAGGATGGGGACTACACACTATGAGGAGAGGTAGATGTTGTATTTACGATGTTTTGAGCGTGTTCATAACATTGTGATAGTGTACCCATCTCGCGATAGTGCAGCTCCGTTTGGAGGGTCACCGTCATTAGTTTTTTGTCTTTGTCGCCCTTCAGTGCCTGTACTAGATGTTAATACCTTCAGCTGTTTTTTATTACGTTATCTTTATGAAAAAAAATAAGAAAGTAGCGCATTAGATGTAAACAAAGATCCTTAAAAGCAACAGATGAACTTGGCGGCCACGCGGCTGTTAGCATGCAACCCCTTACCTTCAATGTCGCTATCGACACTGTTCAAAGAAACGAAGTGTTTACAACGTATTCTAGTGATGTTTTTACATATATCAAAACTATTCTTAATCTGTCATTGGTGTTTGGCCTTTTAGGTACTCTTGTGGGAGATGCATCAACATGCCGACGGTGCAGGAAAGCTACTATGCTGCCGCGAGCAGATGCGGGTGTGTGAGCGGAGGGAGAGGCAGCCCGACGTTGTGTGTATCACACACCATCGTAGTCTGGAAACCATACCATCGGGACGCTGGGAGTGATGCCCGCCCGCCCAGACAGCTTACCCCGCTCGGGGTGGGTTAACGGCCTTGGATTAAATTAGCTCGCCCCCTACGTGGCGGCGAAACTCTCTGTGGCAGCTAAGTAGACAGGCGGACAGAAACGAATGAATAAAGCAGACTAGGCCCGGTAAAACACCCCTAAGCCGACCCCTAGAGACTGGGACCAGGCTTACACCACCGTGGCTTTCATGAAGTCTGCTTGAACGAGGATGTCCTCGAAACGGTCTACCTTGCCACGGGATTAACTTTGGAAATGAGTGAGTATGCATACAACATACGAAAAATACTGATTAGAATATGGTTATCCCTTGACAATAGCAATAAGCTAGTTGGGCAACCATTAGAGTCTCATGTATGATTCAGCCAAACCAATGAACAAATAAATGAAAATCTGTCTGTATTGTAACATGATCATGTGTGAAACAACTACTATACAGTCATACGATGTGATAAAAAAGGTTAATTTACCTCATAACCAACACTTTTTCCACTTTTCAGGTGCAAGAGGTACACAGCGTAAAGCCAATTTGAAGGCTGGAGCTACCAGCACCTTTGCAAGTCTGTCCGAGTCCCTGTGCCTTCTGCTATACGGAGTCACTATCCCTCTCCTGATTGCACAGGCTTTCTGGAAGCTAATGACTAGTGATGTTTTTGGAATTTGATTTTAGAACTGTTTGGGCTGAGCCTATTTATTTTTTATTTTTTAACCTAGTGCCTTTAATTGATATGTAACGAGATTGATTGCTGAGTTCTGGTTAGGTAGAAAAGTCTCCCAGTAATTTTATGAAGTATCTGTTGTAATAAATCACTAAAATAATTAATCTCTGATGTTTGAATTTTGTTATAAGCTAGTCTCATACCTTTAGACTGGAAATTAACTGCACTTCCGTTCAATTAGATGAACCTTGTTGGAACATCAATATATAATCATCAGCGTAAGGGTTACAGCCAGTACTTATAAAGAGACACTTTTCGGCTGACTGAAGTACTGCAAATAGAGCTATTGGCAAAGTCCAATTTTAAACCTGATGTACAGTTCACGTGTCTGTTCAAAGACACGACAGTGTATTTCGAGTACGTCGGTATTGGAGCATGAGACTGAATATTTCGTCTTTTGCTGAGTTCTAAACACAAACAATTACACAATCTGAAAACTTAAAAAACATAAAATCATTCAAAAGCATGCTAGAATCAGTTCAAGTAAACAAGTTGACTAAATGTGACTAAAAAAAGACAAAATACCAGTAATTCTTTCTACGTGCACATTCTAGGTAGAGAAAATTTGGTCCATTTAAGATGATATGCAGCTACCTTATTGTATGATATAAAGATCAATTGACCTGAATCTAGAACTCGTTCCTTTTGATTCAAATCATTACACATAAGCGAAACCATCGTGTGTTCTTTGCCGTGTCATTAGAGCATTCTCTTCTTTACATCAAGCTATCTGCCACCAACATATCAAGACCATATCACCTCCAGTTCAAAATATGCAAAAATGGACGTTCTGCTGCTGCAGTACCAAGGTCACATACCAGGGGGCCCAAAATTGACCGAGCTGCATACCAAATGTTATCATAATCCATCCAGAGGCTCTTAAGTTATGCTAAATACAAAATCCTGGACCACAAACACACAAACACACACACACACACACACACACACACACACACACACACACACACACGCACACACAACAGTATCTCCATTTTTCAAGGATATAATGATAGTCAGCTCTACATGCATACAAAACCAATACTGCATCAACTAATCCTTGAGATGATTTCTGGGTCCGACTGCGAATAAACATATGTCGCCGAAATATATCAAAAGCTACTCGGAAGTTTTGAACACTGTCTTCTCATTATCTCATCTTATCTTTCCATTAGTCTAATTGTTAAACCGTTGGGGCACAGCAGATGATCTGGCACCAAGTTTCCTTAAAGTTATCTTAGTGAGAAGAAAACCAACCACGTAGGATAACATCTTATTAATGTGAGACAAGTGTTAGAGGCATTGTGGGGGATGGCAATGGCTGGCAAGAGGAATGACGCTGATCAGAGAGGACCTTTGAGCAATATCTAAGGATTCGAAGCACTCTAAGTGTCAGGAATGTCATGTGCACACGAGCACAAGAACCTCGTATTCCCTTCCTCAGGGAAATCCTTGCATTTTCAAATCATTTGGGCAGTCGTAATATTGCAATCCTAAAACCAGCCTGAGTATTACAGGATAATTCTTCCTTTAGGGCAGATCACAAAGTGTTGGATTAATAACGTCAGAAGCTTCACACGAGCGAAACAGAATATAGGCTGGTTGGGACAGTCTGACGATTTTTTTCATCTTGAAATGTAGATGCTCCCAAGTGGTAGACATACATTTCACTTAACTTTCTTTAAATTCCTTTCTGATTTCTTGCGTACGAAATGGATGCACTGTAACTTGCATGCAGTGATTTCATTGGAAGCAACTTTCTTCTGACTAATATCTTCTCAAAGTGTATATATATAGCTTGTCTTAGTTCTGATGGACATTGCTTGTATCTAACTTTAATTTTAAGTTAGGAAAATACACTAAAGGTTCTCCTATATCTCTTTCTCTCTCTTGCATTTGATTAACATCATATCCAAAATCCTCCCTACGACCATCCTGTAACGTTAGATACGGGGATAAAAGGTAAAATATCAGTCACAGAATCTTATCTTACCAGGTATTTGACTTCAACATCTATCGAGCCATGGAATGTTTTGGAAGATAGCAGAAAAGCTCTTCTCGCTGGTGAGTATAGTTTTGTGTGGCGGAATGTCGTGACATTTAGATCTAAGGGCTGTGGCGTTTCTTTTCGAAAGCAGGCTCTCAGACTTCTATCACGAGGAAACCGAAAGTGGCTTCCGGATCCACATATAATAAATTTGGAAATCCAATGAATGCATGAAGTAAATATTAGCACAGTTTTACTGACCTGAAGCGGGTGAACAATAATAAATGGTTAAGATGGCATCAAGGCAATGAACTGAGAAAAATACAGCTGGGAACCTGGTATAAAACACCGTGAAGGTTATTCCCCACCATTTATCATATCAATATCATAAATACCATTCACTGGTCAGGGATGTTTGCTTATTATGGTATTTGGAAATGTAAACCAGATTTCGTCCACACTTTTTATTTCAGCCTTGTCTACGGCCATACATTGTCAATGCTCTCTTATCTAGACTTCATCCTTGTAGATCTTCAATTCTGGTGGGCAACAGTCAATCTTACATTCCCTGCTCAACTGCCGAAACTACAACTCTTGACTTCTTTCATCCTTAACTGTTTACGCTTCCCCATTTGCTGTTCAGAACCCTTAGTTAGGGACAGGGCAGTCCGTATTTGTCACCCTTCAATGGTTCCTCTGTACTTCCATACATCTTACGTACCTATTTTCGTCTTTTGTACAGACCAAATCCCCGACCCGTCCCATGGAGATCCCGGGGTAACAAGATGCTGCATCGCAATGATTGCTTTGCCATCTTTGATCTGAAGTTCGCCTTGCTTGCCTTGAACGAAAGCACTTCGTTTAAAAGTCTCATCGATGATCTTTGCCCATTCGTTGTCTTCTACTCATCTTTCCTAAATCATTGGTTGGAAGATTGCCATGTTTTGACGTCGTACAACTGGTACATAATCTGGGAAAACTAGCAATTCCACTATTCTCCACATGATTAACCTTGCCCAAGACGCCAGAAAGTCCTCTAAGTTACACTGATGTCACAATACGTACATGAGAGGACACAAACTATCTAGAACCAAGTTACGTGTACAGAGAGGCTAAGAGGCATGATAGAGTGACCACAGCGTACACATGCCGAACAGAAACCTCCATGAACACACAAAAGCCGACACAAAATAACTTTTCAGCGCGGACCTTGGAAAAAGTTTATCTAGACCGTGGTTTGAGGACAAACATTAGCAGTCGTGTCTTGCATCTATCTTTGCCCCGGCGCGTCAAATTCGACAGCAAAGAACCACAGGTCTTCCTTTGGGAAGTCATTTCGAAATCATATACAGACGTTAAAACGTTGATATACAAGAGGTCACCAATGCTTTAGATAAAATCGCACTTAACGGCATTATGTACAAAGGTATAAAACTGTAAATTGGTTTGCTGGAGGCTAAATACACTTGTATCAGCCGTACAGCAAAGTTCATAACGTTAAATGCTCTCCGGGTCGTTTGGATGGAATGAAGTTCAGGGCATCAAAGCGTTCCCTTCTCACTTAACATTGATATGTAGTAGTCTCACTCTGAAGGAAAATAGATTACCTTGTAGCTAACCAGAGAACTGAAATAAAGCCAGAAGAACTGACTAGATTTACCACCTAGCTCATGGGAACAACCATATCGTTTGCCATAGTGATTAGATAAGTTAACCAGAGAACTGAAATAAAGCCACAGGAACTAACTAGATTTACCACCTAGCTCATGGGAACAACCATACCGGATGACATAGTGATTAGATTAGTTAACCAGAGAACTGAAATAAAGCCAGAAGACCTGACTAGATTTACCACCGAGCTCAGGGGAACAACCATACCGGATGCAATAGTGATTAGGTTCACTTCCTTCAGGCGCTGTCGGTGTTCGAGAGGACATGTTTAAATCAACATGGCATCGAGGAAGGATAACGAACGACTCATTGGATCAGGAAGGCGTTTTGTGTGGCCAGTATGGTAGGATAAGACAGTAATAGTTATATGTGCATTCATTGTCAAGACAGGGAGGATCTAGGAAGCGTACCTCATGAAATGCAAACACAGACGTTCTCTACTTTTGCTTTTGGCAGAGAAAACCCCAACAAATCCAATGTGAGGCATCAAGGTCATCTTCCATAACGCGTGACGATACATTTACAATGTGTAAAGATTATGGAGAATGCCTGAGGATGTTGGGGGTGAGTTCCATGCCCTCATGAAACATGGAGATGGCACTGACACAGACTACACAACCTTAGGTTATGTTCACCATATTTACCCAACAATGCCTGGCTAATTTCAGCATGGTTTGAGTAACCTTACATGACATCTCTACATATTTAGTAGCATGTTAAGAGATGTAGAGCTTATTCCGTCTCCTTTGAGGATGTACACTCTGTCCTCGGGCGTTCCTCAGAGAATGCAGGTGTTAGAGTCCATGCATGCTCGCGGCAAATAATTTTGCAGGGAGCAAAGAGTTACCAAGGCCAATGTCTCTTCGTCTTCGACCAAAAGTAGGTAATGTGTTTTCAACAAGGTTGAAATTTTAGTTTGAATGATTCCAATAAAAGGTGAAAGCTATGATCACCCGGGAAGACAGTGTTGTATTGCTGGCTTACACCACCGTTGTTGTTGCTCTTATAGTCCAGGGCTTAAGGCAATAACCTCCAATATAATGACATTAATCCGACGAGTTACACAAATCTGCCACTTTGAAAAGCAGTATGATTGAGAGATCTCTAGTGCAGCACCCCCAAGGTACGCACAGTTTACATATACAGGACTTCATTATACGGGGGGATGTTGGGTTGGAGATCTATTTTTCAATTGCTTTTGGACACACAAGGACGACGTGGCCATGGCACCGCACTCAAGTTTTTATAACTTATATTAACACTACCACGTGCAGAGAACGACAACCCATTTTTACACCTGGGCGGAGTGAGGAAAGGCGGGTAAAGTGCCTTTCCTAAGGGCACAACATCGGTGGCGTTAGGGGATTCGAACCCGAGATCTATTTGGACGTACGTATGTTTTCAGTGTGGCGGATTTATGTACCCTGGTGGAATTATGTTGGTAGATGTTACTGGTGTTTGGGATTTGGGTTTTCTATTTAACCAGCAACTTGTCTGTTACTTTAAATTTGTATCTGCTTCGCTGAGAATCCATGCTGTGCTATTTGCGGTCGGTTTGAACCATGGTACATGAACTCTCCTGGGATAGCCTCTGTATTCAGCAAAGCCTCGGATAATCCCGTGTTTGATTCGCCAGGGGCTTGTGTGTCGATGGGAGTAAAAATGAGGCGACAAGGTCGGTCACTAAGCGAGGACAGCACCATGAATCATCCCGCTGATCGATTGGGGAGGGATTCTTACATGACGGGTGTGTCTGACTCCTGTCCGATATCATTACCTCAGAATCTGCGGGGAATCTTTCTTCCATTTGGAAGGAAATGTGCTGTAGCTAGAGTTTTAGACCATGTTGACGGTATCGATGTACGTAGTGCTAGTCACTAACAGACTCCATAGATTGCTGCAAATAGTCTAAATTGGCCAAACAGAATAACCTGCAAGAGGAGATAGCCAGACATAGAGTACAGTTGGCCAAGTATTCACCTTATTCGTGCTGAAGTCTACTATCCATAACCCCTTAGAAAGGCCTGGTGAAGGCTACCTAGCTCGTCCAGCTTTAATCCAATTCTATGTTGTTCTTTAACATGATGTTCTACAGAACACGGGAGGTGGGATGGTGATCATATTAATTGACTACACTGTACAGTGTACATGCTGCTGTAATCCATCCGTGGTAGACTGATTACTGAAACTTGACATGGTGATAGGAAGTCCCGTGGAGGCTACGTTGTTCCAGCTTTAATTCTATGGCGTTCTTTGTCATAATGTTCTACAGTACATGGAGTCAGAATGGTGATCATATTCATTGACTGCACTGTACATGCTGCTGTAATACATCCGTGGTAAACTGATCACCAAAACTTGACATGGTGATACCTGATCATGTCGGGTCGGTATAGATTTGCTTCTTCATCCATTCTTGTACCGTATCCGACAGTGAGCCTGCCTCTGCCTCACTGATTGATGCCCTGTGCAGCATTAGCACGGTCAACTCGCAATTGCACTTTCCAGTGCTGCTAATGTAGGCAGTCAACCTAAAACGTATTTCGTGTATAGGCGCTTTAGTGCAGAGCAGGGGGGAGTAACGGAATACAGAACACCCCGCGGGTAAAATGGATGTTTTATGAGATGAAAGGGGCATTTCTATTCTTGAAGAATCACTCCTCTTTGGGAACAATACGCTGTGTATAATTCATCATTACTGTTGTATGACCTCGAAAAGTCCGCAGGACCCAAAGGAAGGACCACGGTGTGGTGGTTACCTACTTGGCGAAGCAGCGCTACTCGTACGCCAGGGGAGTTCTTGAGTTGGGCCTTTTGCCAGTTGCTTTGATCAAAATCACAGGCCTATACTGAAAATACGCCTTCTGTCGAAAGATCGTGTACCTCGCAATATGTCTTGAAATCCTTACAGATCGTCTGCTCGTCTTCATAAATCTCTACGCTATACTTAATTGCATTGAAAATGTCACAATGTGTTGGCGATAGATCTGCCAATGATGAAGTGTCAGCCCCTTTCCATAAATCCAAATCTATTGTGGCGAAAAATGTCGTTTCCTTGATCTATCCCATCTTATTTCAGAGGGGGTTTAGTCTACATCCCATGAATCATTCTGCTAGCCGAGTCTGTCGTGCCTAGGGCTGCGTACAGGTACTGTGTACCGGTAGTGTACCGTGAAAGTTGCAAACAGTTAATTTATGTTTTTGTCATTATTGAAGACGTAACACTAGTTCAAAAGAACACATGTTATTTTTTGTCTTCAAATTGTTTAGGTACAGGTACAGGTCCGGACCTGTACGCAAACCTCTGTACTGGTACCTGTACCTGTACCTGGCGTTACGTTACGTTTAGGTACGCAGCCCTAGTCGTAACGCATACACCATGTAGCAAGCAGGGTCTGATGCGTGCCTTCCATGTAGCGGTTTGGCACATGTGTAGCTGCGCGAAACTGTCTTATATTCAATTGCAGATGAAGTGTTAATGACGTGAAGCAGTTGAAGGTGTGATACTTGGCAGTTACCTAAGCACGTATTTAGCAACGGCATTAGTACTGGCAAATCAATACAGTCACCTGTAAATAACAATGTAACATATTGCTAGCATGTAATGGCTTTTTCTTAAAGAACAACACATGCCCGCAATTAAAATTTGTCAGAATCTGAACTTAACTCAAACATTCCTTGACGTTCATGTTGTTACGGCGGTCTAAGAATTGTTTATGTCTCGGACATAGTTATTTTTATTGTTATAGTTATAGTTCCAGTATGTGACATCAGTAATTTGCCAGTAGTAGACCCCGTGCTTGGAACATCGACAGCCAGCGCGCAGTCTGTTTAACGGTCTGGTCGTAACTTTTCCTGAAAGCTAATTTGTGAAAACAAAAAGAGGCAATTACTGCGAGATCTCAGACTGTACAACCCAAACGAGCTGCACAAAATGATTAAGCTGCTAAACGTGAGAAACACCTCCCGACACAAACACGACATCACGCGCTGAGCTGCGCAGAGCCCCGGGGAGTTTCTGTGAACGATGATTTTCTTTTCTTTCAAACAACCTGCGGCGCCAGGCTTACACATGAATCTACATCTTCTTTTGTTACCAAAAGACCTAGCTGACGACTTGCTTACAAATTACGTCAATTTGGGACACCATTCTCGATCGATGATAAATATTATATTAAACTCATCACCTTCACTCAGATCACTACCGTGGACGGTAATTTGACAAACAAGGTAATAAACAACTCTACTGTAGTCAACATACATCCATAAACAAAAGGAGCTTCATATGCTGCATCCATACTACTTAAACGTTATGACAGTCTTGAGATGTAATTCAATGTCATCCCAATTGTGCTGCACAATACATACTGGCAGGAACCACGCAGGGAGGAGGATCGACCAATAAATCGAATCATACTTTGCTTTAACAGATGTCTTCTAGACATATAAAGCCATTATTGCCTCAGAATACAAGCCGTTATGCATTCTTTGCACACAATATTCATAACGAATCCTTAGATAACACTCCATTTGAGTCAGCAATTGTATATAAGCTAACAAATGGTTGCTCTGCACGGGAAAACTAACTACTCCTTTGTGCAAATGTAACGTTGATAAAAATCACCCTAAGGCTGAGAATCTCGCAAATGGTGTTTTGTCAGTGTGTGAATCTCTGCACGATCACAGGGGATTAGCAGAAATTGATCAAGAGGATCCCTTAATCTTTCTTTTGATGCTGAGTAAGTCTAGCAGAAATTGACATTGGCTTTGTGGTTATGTGGTAGGCATATATCGTTAGTTCGTTCAGACTATTACCTAGTGGCATATAGATCAGCACGTTTCCTTGCTGTTTCCGTAGAAGGGTATAATTTCACAAGGAGGGGTTGCTAGCCCTTCCCCTTTAACGCGCTCGAAATACCTCCTCGAACTCGGGACCTCCAATTCACGTCCTTTCCAAAAGACGGGTGCAGCCCCAACCGAGATGTCCCCAACCCAGGATTGAACCGGGCTCTCCAAGTTACCCACAAATTGGAATCAGAAGCTCAAGTGTGAAGTCACTAAAATGTGAGCTACATGGACATCCCTGGTAGGCATATATCAAAGAAATGAAAAGAAAATCGAATGAAAAGGGTATGGCAATCGATGACAGACGCTGCTTTCCAAAATCAGAGTCCAAGTTTACCACAATATTGTATTGCACTGAATCAAGGAAGTACTATATCACCTGGGTTCACGATGGGGTCCTCACAGATAGGGTGTCTGATACCTTTGCTCCACATCAATAACCTCAACTATCAATATCCCCACAATCACTTTCAGAGTATTGCTCAGCCTTATACTGGGCCATTCGGAATCTCTGGGCCTGCCTTTGTAAATCGTGTCTTTTTCCACGAGGTTCTCTGTTTGTTGAAATCTTTCTGTCCATCTGGTTGCCATGTAAGACTGGTAGTCAGTCACGTTGTAAGTTGTTCGATTATTGCTTCTCTTTTATGTCACAAGTAATGGAGAATATTCCTACGTAAATCTCTTGGATGGGCTGACAAATATTCCAGCACAAGTAGAATGAGGTATCCTTGAGGGCAAAATGTGTGATAAAATCTAACCGTTTCACCCTCTTTTTTTTAAAGCACCTCGCCGAAAACATCCGGACCAATTTGTTGCACATAACTTTTATAGAATCATATGATAGAGGAAAACATATTTGGGCAAAAATGAGCAAGAAAGGTGTTGAAGACATTAAAGGTAGTGGATCCTCTAGGGTTTGGAAGTAAAATGCCTTAGTATTGCTGAGAAGACATACAAACAAAAGGAAGAAATAGATTTTCTATAATCAGTATGCAGTACCCGGTAGTGATCACACTTATTTTTTTTAATACACTCCAATTTGTAGTGTGTTAGAAATAATTATACTCAATATTTCAAAAATTATTACTCAGGCAACTTGATAAAATAGCATCCGCTGTCTTTCGTCAGTGACTAAGGATAAATCCTGGCCTATTTGTGAAACCAGGTTTTATACCAAAACTCTGAATACTTATGTTAATGAGGTTAAGACAATATTATGCAGTTGCTTGAGTAATCATTTCTGGCATATCTTATTACCTGGATGTCTAACCTTCATAAACATACTCAATATTGCCTACCTTTCGTGTAGATGGTCCAATGTCAGTCCAAGGTGTTCTCAGACATGCAGCTTCTTTACCCAGCAGTAGATCGGAAATGCCACGGCGCATCGGTCTGTATAAATACATGAGAATCAGCGCTCGCTTGACTGCTACACTTGTGTTGGTTAACGAATCAAATATCACCGGTGGGAAATCTTTCTGAATGCCAGCATTTTACGCCACACTGACGCAGAAAACACACCATTCTGTCTCTTATGTTCGCTGCGCGTCTTGAGCGCTGATGTGCAGTCCCGTGGTTTGAATGCTACGGATATACGCTCTGCTTGGAAGTGATATATCAGAAGGCGTATGCCTTGTTAGAGGGCGTCCTCGCTAGGTACACCAGGCAGAGCAGAACACATATATGAAGGATACACATGTAGGATACATTTGTTTATCTACTTTCTTCTTAGTGTCACAATGATAATCCTGACTATAAAACTATCAAATGAATGTCTTGTTAGCTCCATGAAAAATAAAAAACAAACGTAATGGAGGTTACCGTATTGTTTTTGGGCTGTTTGTGTGTCCCTGCGTGAGTGTGTGAGTGTGCGCGCGTGTGTGTGTGTGTGTGTGTGTGTGCGTGTGTGTGTGCGTGTGTGTGTGCGTGTGTGTGTGAGTGTGTGTGTGTGTGTGTGTGTGTGTGTGTGTGTGTGTGTGTGTGTGTGTGTGTGTGTGTGTGTGTGTGTGTGTATGTTTCGATTCCGGATTACTGTAGTCAGAATAACTTAAGAACCTCTAGATTGATTGTACTGATATTTGGTATGCGAATAGATGTCGGGAAGACAAAAGTCAAAGTAGGTTTTAGGCACCTGGTGTGTAAATTTGGCACTGTAGAAAAATATCCGTTTTTTTCCAAACCGTTTGTCCCGGACATGCCTTTTTTCCTGTACACCGTTTTCACATGTTTGGAAAATGAGCTATTGCGTCGTACCGTTTGTATTGTAACTGCCGACGGGGCGTGGGTGGTGTAAAAACGCAGAACGTGTTTGACATACGTGCTATAATTATCTGCAAGGTGTCTGTCAGGGCGGAGTTGTGCAATGGTTCGTGTACGCGTTCCAGTAGAAATGTGTCCCCGAAGAGACAAGATGATGAATTGGGTGTTCTCCGTCCCTTCAGACAATCATCCCGGCGTGCCCAACTTCACGGTCTCTGAGGAGAAAGGTTGATTAATTCAATTTGACGCAACCGCTAAGTAGTGTTTCAATACTGGCATCGGGTACAATGCATGCAGTTAGTGAACTTCGAGAAGGATTAAGTCTAGGGTAACCGAAATTCTTATATCGGCAGTCAACCACGGTAGCCTCCACCAGGCCTTCCTACGGGGGGTACGGATCGTAGAATTCGGCAAAAAAGTTCGATAATTGACCAGGAGAGTCAGTCAAAGCCTGCACATGAAAAACGTATGTCGGCCAAACTCTCCAGTCTGGTATAGAGGCTGTAGCTATACAACTAAAGTAAGGGGCTTGCTGAGGTAACCATATACATGTAACAAATCTACTCTTCACTGGACCGAGCAATATAAGTGGTGAAGTCACGACGCCAGGACAAGAAATGAGATAACATCGAGGAAGTATCTATGACACCAAATGTTCACTGATATCTGACGGCACAAATGCGTGCCTTTGATATCTTACTGCTTCGTACCTTGTCCAAATACTCTTTGACAGAGAAGCTAAAATCAAACTTGTAATATTGCAAACACGATCGATAACATCACCGAAGACGTATGTATAGACCAAAAGAAAAAGATAGCTAACTTGGCGTGGTGATATGTACAGCCGAGAGATGGATCTCCCCAGACTGTTTTATGGTGATGAGATAGAATCGCCAGGTCACGCTGTAAACATCACCGCAGCTCATTGCAGTCTTCACACCGACGCGGCACCTATAGGTCTAACCCAATGGCAGCGCATCGTCTCCGTTATGGTTATAACTTTGCTTTAAAGGCATCCAGACAGTACGAGTGAGGGAAGGATGAGTGCATAGAGGCCAGACGTACAATAGAATGCTTTATGGGCGCGTCCATCGGAAACGTATAAGTTAACACACCCTTTCTACTAGAGGCTGAGACCTCGCTGCGACCTTGCTGTGACGTACGATTTTACAAATTGCTCGACGAATTCTATAGCTTAAAAACTAATCTTTTTACAATTTTTGTGTTTTGTTGTTTTTCAGTCTTACATTGAAATTTGTCATGATATTCCAATTATGAAATCAAGGATTACATATATCAAATTTAGGTTGCAGCGAGATCGCAGCGTGATGGTCGTCTAGTGAATGAGTGTCTTATCGTCGCGCTCATTGACAACAAAAACGTCTGAGTTAACTCAAGTCTTGACTGTTATGTGAGTCAAAGGAATATGAGCTGGTAATTTTGTAAAGGTCAGAACTTACATAAACCCCCTTGAGATGGAACGGTTTTACGAATGGAGAACATCTTCAAATAAAATAAGGGGAGTTTTTAGGGGCAAGTTTTCACGAGTAATCTCTTCAGAACACTTTTTCAAGGACTACATTATTGATGTAATTATTGAAGCCAAATTGTACACCATGCAGTGCTGAGCGAGCTAACAGCATCTGTGTCTGAGGAACGTTTACACCCCATTCCACATGGGCGGCAACCTCACTGCGACCACGCTGCGACCTGGAGCCCCCCTCTGACTGGACCCGCTGCAAGCTGGCATCATCGCTGCGTCCTAAACTAGATTTGAGTTACCCTTGACTTTACAATTAGAATATTATTCAAAACGTGCAAGAATTACCAAAAAGACAACAAAACACAACAAGGTTAAAAAGATACGTTTTTTTGTCGATGAAATCCGTTGAGTGCTTTGTCAATTCAATCGGCCGCAACGACGCCGCCAGCGTGCCGCTGGTCCAGTAAGGGGCTTTAAATCTGGAGCACTCAATGCCTTACATAGAAAAATAAAACAAGCATTTTTGAATTGCGTGTGTGCTGTTGTCTATTCAGTCATACTTTTACATTTTATATGATATTCAAATTATGAGGTCGTGGTTACAAAAATCTAATTTAGGTTGCAGCGAGGTCTCAGCAGGATCGCGTCGTAGTGGAATAGGGGGACCTATGAAACTGTCCAAATACGTACGAAATTGATTCTCTCAGGTGTACTCTCATAATATCGAGTGCGTGTGTACGGACGGGTGAAGTGTTATTGTTCCAGGAAAATCACTACGTATGTATAGAGATTGGCAGCGTGTTCGGGTTTACTAATGATCACAGAAGCATATCCTGAAGAACAGGCAAAGAGACGTAAGGGATTATTGGATTTCTGCGAACGAGGAAACACCATTTACCAGAGACAATGAGGCACTTAATATATCCCACAGTTCCGCATGTCTGGTGCGCTTCTGCCGGAATGCCAACTTTGATGACCCTTAAATGTCTTTCTTTAAGCCGTTCAGGTTAAAAATGGGTCATTTACAGTGGCGCTATTGCAGGCCAAAGGTCCTGACACTTGCTACATAATGTAATCGAACACCACAAGGTGTCTGCTACTTTACCAGTGGTGACCACCGTCTGCTCCGGGCCATTGACCTTCTTTGTTTGGAACAGAAGAAGAAGAGGAAGCAACGGAGTAAAAATTCCCTTTCGTGAAGGTAAAGATGTTTATAACGTGCGGACATTTTCTCTCAGTACACAGATATAGATCTGACATCCAGTAGTAGCGACATGGATGTCCTTCGTGTTTGCCCTTGTGCATCATGACCCCTGGAGGTCACAACTCTTATGCTGTTTGCAATGTTGCCGGTAAAGACCATTGCCACAAAAATGGTCTGTCGTTATAGTTGTCCGTCGTGGGGCCGAAGTGAGTGATTTCATAGAAAACGAACCTTTCAACGGTGATAGCTACGGCTGCCCCATGGCCCAACATGTAATGCTCATTATGTTGCACAACATAATGTATTCTCCATGTCCACAATTCGTACATCATATGGTCGAACTCTTTCTGTACCTGTAGAAAACTCAACATGTTGTGTTGCCAGTAAGTTAGAGCTGAACCCTCACACTGTTTTCAGTTTCGAATAGCTTCTTCGACAAGATGTATCTCACAGAGAGTTACTAAACCATGTGTGAACCATTAATTTTGAGTTTACTAAGCATTCGTGAACCATGACTTTCCCTAACATTCTTTGTTTCAAACAGAAGATAATGCTTTGGTTCACTAAACACAACGAACAACGTGAAACAAAGTGTTGCGCGACATGCCTGACGTATCTGCTCCAGTGACAGGAACAGTGAGCCTCATGTATCAAAGGATTTAGGAGAAAGTTTTCCAGGAAATTAAATTCCGGGAATGAAAGGGCACATGCTACAGGATGAATGTATTGTACATGCCCGAGGCGGGAAGGTAGTATACAGACAGATAGCGTTCCCTCCAGGCCAAATTAGATTCAATTTTGGATATACAGCATATCTATCATCCAATCTATCACATGATTGAAGTTAAAATAACTCGTTTCATGTTTTTTTTATGATGAACAACATTAGCTCCTAAAACAACAGGAGCCAATTAAGACAATAGCATATAACCATGTCTTGACTTACTATTCTATTGAACCATCTAAAATTGTCTTCATTTCATTCACATATCTATTCAGAGTTTTGGTATAAAACATTGTTCCGCCAGATCTCTCCTTAGTCACTGACGAAAGATAGCGGATGCTGTCTGAAACGTCTGGCTGTTTCAAAATTGTATCCAGTTGTTTGAGTAACTATTTTTGGCGTTTATCATTACCTGGATTTCCAACCTTCATCAACGGATGATAAACATAGTTCCGTTAACAATTGTCATACTAAACATTATTTCCTTTTTTTGTTATTTGGCGTACCTGGATGTCTACCTTCATCAACGCATTATTTCCTGCCCTTGAAGTTGAGTTCCTTGAGTAAACTAAAAAAATGAAAAAAATCACACTGAAAAACTTTCCGTCACACTCTTGAAAAAAAACTACATAAGTTTCTCATGAACAATGTATGAAGGAATATGTGAACTTTCGGACATTCGGTCGATTAATGATTGATATCTTCGTAAGCAAGCTTTTGATTGACTTTGATGCTTCCACCAGACAGACAGTAGCAGACCTGACGGCGTTTCCATCCATCTCCTACTGATACACATGTAAGCTCGCCGACAATCAGATGGAATCTTCATTCACCGTAAATCGGCTGTGAAAAAATGTCTAATTTGTATTTTCCAGTCTATCACCTTTGATATATCTCATTAATATTCAACAATATTCAGGAGAAGATTTGATATCATTATTTCTTAAAGCACTAGAAAACTAGCTTTTGTTACGGTGCTGGTAAATGCATAGATAGTATGTTGTTCATATCACGTTAACTATTGTAGAGCACATTGCATATGGTTTGCCATGGAATCTCCATACTATCAAATGAAGACTACGAGAACGAAGACAGGGTGATATCCTTCTGGTGATATCCGAGACACTCTATCGGCAACTTCGTATGAAATATTTGGTCACATATCTCACGGTTAAGGAGGTCTTTATCATATCAAGATACTGGAACTACAGAGGAAGAATGTTTGTACGGAATTTGGGTCCATAGAGAAGTGTATACATATGCCCCATCAACAAGTTACCTGAATAATGTAGTTGTTACACGTACCCTCTACGAAGAGACAAGATAGTGTAATGTAGTGAAATGTATTAGATACACATTAATGAGATTAATTCCCGAAATATGTGTAGTGGTGGCTTGCGTACGCAGGTTACACAGTTTCACTTTACCAGGGGCTAGTTGACCGGTCTTTCGGGCGGGTCGCAAAGAGCGCGACTAGACGGCAATCGCTGAAGGACCGTACAGCGACCAAAATTTGTGGGACCCTTGATTTCATATTTGGATTATAATGCAAGCTGTACAAGTATGATTTAAAACACAGCAAAGCATACCAAACGTAAAAAAAGTTCTTCCGTTATAAAATTTGTTGAGAGATCTGTCAAATCTTTGGTCGCTCATCAGTCGCAGCGCGGTCCCACCCTCTAGTAAAAAAGGGTTGTTAGCCAGGCTATGTGTAACGTTAGTGGCAACGTTCCAAGCCAATAGGATAAGCTTTAAATGATCTAATCTTAGTTTATTGCCGCGGCTGTACCATCGTAGAACCAACGGAGCAACTGAAGATTAGCTTTACTCCTCTCTTTGGTCTACAGCGGTCGGTGAAGACCAGCTGGATATAGCACCAAGGCCACAATAAAGAGTTCATGGTGTATAAGCGAACCGTATATTACTTTATGGCTTCTTCTATTGGTCAAGTTCCAGGAAACAATTCCTGGTAGTCGACTTTCATGTGCCATATAGCAGTAAGGCATGAGAACCATCAGTGCTTGACAGACGTAAACCCACGTAATGTAATTTGACGAAACGACGATATCGTTGCCTGGGGAAGTGTTCTGCCTTCATAACTAGGAAAACAAAGAATAAAGAACAGTCAAAACTAATTGCAACTCGTTAGAATTCGTAGTGTTGTCATAGAAATACCCTCGCACTCTGCCATTCGTGTGAATCAAACTGCCATACCATGCAGTTTACAGTTGTATCATCTGTACCAGAAAGAGCCCGCAGAAATTAGCCTCGACGGGTTGCCTTATGCTGCTAATAAATCATTGCGGTAGTGATAAAGTACGTGCCATGTGTAGTCTGACTTATGCTGGATACTCTGACAGTCCCTATATCCAGGCATGAAGGTGAACCTTTGATATCGTCCCTGGCGGAATCAGCACGCTTTGCAATTATCGGTTGTCTCCAAACGGAGCGTAGTTCGTATTGGGCATGTAAGTTTTGTCGTCACTTCTTTACTTTGAATGATACTCACGGTCTGTGTAACTGTCATTAATAGAATTGAGTCAGATCTCTAGTTATTGAGGGCAGACGAAAATCAATTTGGTTTCTCTCTGATGTAGTATTACTCATTTCCTCTAGGTTTGTTGCATGCCCCAAGCGACTTGTACCGCTCAAAGCTCATTATAGACAGAAAGTTCATCCACAGAATTGGTTAAAAATGACAAAACAGTCTATTAGAATACGAAGTTAGACTTGCACTGACTTCAAACGAATGTGTCATGACAAAGACATACCAGAGCTTGAAATTCATTTTTTAGGAATAAAAGTTAGGTGCACAAAAATAATTTTGGTTGCACAACATAGAATAAAGTAGAATGTCAGGAAAACATATTCACAAACCATACTGCCACTCTTAGAACTTCGAATCAATCTCAAATTCTATAGCACACTTCAGAATTTTAAAGTAATACATCGAACAAAGTACACTACAATAAATGTATATATTTTTTATGATGATTACATTTCAAGAATATTCTGTATACTAGTGTACTATGACACTTCTACCCTATAGCCTACAAAAATATCTAGATGCACTGATGCACCCACAGTCACAAATTAGGTGCACTGCTCGAACTTTGGGTGCACTTACACATGCACCCAGTATTTCGAGCCCTGCATACATGTCCGTTGCAAAAGTAGGAGACGTTAAATGTGGTAAGTGGTAAATATAATGGTAGAGATTGGGTGAGCCAAATGCTACGTGCAGATGCGGAATAATAAGATTCTACCGCAGGTTGTATAATCTAATGAGAGGAATGTAGGACTGTTTCAAGTGGTCTCAGGCATACATTAGACGATGTTCAAGACCTCAATGGCAGAATTCCATTAAGTAGAAGGACTTTTATGTCTGTACTCAAATGACAAGGTGTGCGCCTCTAGACATATTTGGTAGGGCAGGGTCTCCTGATTGGCATGCTACACCGACTGTGAGATATTCAGGTAAAAAAAAAAAACTGCAGTTGCAAGAACGACTCTTAATCTGTTGTGAAAATCAGAACCACTGAATTGCAATTGTCCAACATTTATTCCTTCGTTCGGAGTTTTAGCTCGGTAGAAAAAATCAATTTCATCTTGTTCTGCAAAGAACCCGAGTCTTGCCTTGAAATACAGAACCCAAACGGCGGAACATATCCCTGTTAGGTAAGAGTAATTGAGATAACATTGAGAAATTGATAGCCGTGGGTAGCCGGTCTTTTGACTTGTCACCGGCTCAAAACTTGAAGACTACCTACGGGGAAGAAGAATGAGATTCTCTTACCGCGCCATCATCTCTGGTTTTCCCATTCCATCAGTGTATTGTTATTACTACAGAAGGGCAGTCATGAGAAGTATCAAGAACAGAAGCCACCTCCATGAATCATACACGGCGGTACTGTAGAAGTCAGACTTACCACAAGGATAGCGGGGTGATGTCATAAATCTCCCTGTCTGTGCCGCACAGGATTGAATCCTCGCCAAATGGCACGTGGGTGGGAGCGTGTCCGAGTTTTCACACATCTAATATCCTCTTATACCTCATTCCACTAGCGCCGCGCTCTCGCCGCGCTATCTCTACGACCTAGAATTTAACAGTGTTCAATGAATTTCATAGATATAAAACGAATCTTTTTACGCTTTGTGTGTTTTGTTTGTATCTTTTCAGTCATGCTTTTACATTTTGCATGATATTCAAATTATGAAATCAAGGATTAAATCCGATCTAGATCGCAGCGAGTGCGTAAAGGGATCGTTCGTCTAGTGAAATGGGGACCTTAAGAATCGTTGAATGATCATGGTAAAAGAATTGATAAAAATATATACGAATGGAAGTGGAATTGACCTGTATGATGTCAGTCTATATTCGCTCCCCTTTCTACAGTATGTGACCTGCGGCATGATGCAATAGCCTAAATGGTGTGCCGATTCCAGACCACTCATCACAGCTTAACTCAAGCCAATAGTCTCTGTTGATCTAATCCAATGCCATAATTTTTTGTGACCCATAAGAAAGACTGAGTACTATATTCGTGATCCTGGATAACTACCCACACCCACCGCGTACCGGTGCTCTCGGTTACATCGATATCTATTATGCTATTCACAATGTTTGGAAAGCAATTTATCATGACAAATTAAAAACTAAAAAAAAATAGGTTCTCACTATCTCCGATGTGAAGCATTCTAATATTATCTGGGAAAAGGAAGAATAAAGTGTAATTCAATGTATACCACTGGATTGCAATATGAAAATATCAGACGTTTCAGATGTCCTTCCAACATCTTTCTTTACTGTTTCAAAATCCTATACATAATCCTGACAGTTTAAAGCACTGAAAAAAAAGGTGTTGGAAGGATGACATCTTAAAAATGTCTGATATCTTCATATTGCAGTCCAGTGGTATAGATTGAACAACAATTTATTCTGTGGAGTATTTTACATGAATTTCATTATCCTTTACCCGAAGGATGTTTTTCGCAAGGAGCATTTCAAACAGAATACCTTTGGCATCGCTATATCGTTCCACCCCGACTTTCATGTGTTAAAGGTATTGCCTGAGAGGCAAGTAACCTTGATAATTGTTTCTACCTTTCGATAAGCCCGCCTTCAGTTTCCCCTTTACTAAAGACCCTTAGGAGAGGCGCGACGCAGTCTGCTGGAGAATTCGATTGGGAACTATGGACTTTGTACGTGCTTTAGCCTAAAACCTCAGCGGCAATTTACACTTTAAAAGTTGATTACTTTATCTAATAAAGCTTTGATTTCCCTCAGACTTTAATGAGTGGCTCACCTGTATCATCTGGGGGCTGTTTCTTAATGGAGAATGCCATCTTCTCCTTCTAGCTGTTTACAAGGACGTTGTTACCAGAAGGATTGCTCTGAACGCCCTTGGACGAATGTTATGTCCCGGGTGGATACGTCTCTTCTTACGTGTTAAATTTATCCATTTATTTGGAAGCAAGCTAACGTTTTCAATAAAGGGAGAGAAGATTCTATTTCAGATACCATATGCCCAGAATATGTCCTGGAATATCATGAATGATAATTCAATGATTTACGTCACTTGCACTAAATCGGTACAACTAATGATTATGGCGCTTTGGTCCAAGAGTCTCGTTGTTTAAGATCAAGTAACGGCTTGTCAAGAAGTTCAGTTTGTTCATACGGCTAGTTTGAATCTCCATACCAGAAAATGCCCGTTAAGAGAAAACCAAAAGTTAGGATGATATCTATTATTACTTTATTAACAGACAATACTAGACATCCCAGGCAGCAATAGCTGATATCGGGCGTCTAATACATAGCTAGATCTTTTCAAGTCGAGGAGCTACAAGCTATCCGGTTTATCCAAAGTGCTCGTTAAGTACACTGGCTATTACAGTATAGCCGAATCTGAGCCTTATCTTACAGCTGCTATGGTTTATTTGATTGCCTTTGGACGGCCAGAAACTATTTGATCGTCTTTAATAAGTATCTGTACCACCAAGGCTAAGTTGGTAGAGATATCGACCTAAGATAGATTGCAATTTTTTTTTTCAAAATTGCAGAACAGGTAAACCTCGTTTTCATGATAGCACAAATCGTAAAAAAGTGATTGAAAGGGGACTCTATATGTACTGATTGATAACAGTTTTATCCATATCTTGTTTAAAAGCAGTGGCACCACGCCGATGCCTGTGTCCATTCCACAACTAGGAATACAATTTTTGCTGTGCCACTTCTTTCATCTTTTCTTAATATACCCCCAAATTTGATTTATTAAATCAGTTTAATTCGGTATTTAAGAAATACTTTTGTTGATTAGTGAGATGTTAAAGAGTGTAACCTCTTGCAAAATAAAGCCCAAAGCAAGGCACAAAGCAGGATACTTTGTACTATCAGGAAAGCAGCGTTAAAACTACCATAGGATGCTACAATGTGGATAATGAGTATGACCATTTGTGAAGTGAAAATATTACATAACATACCCTGCTGTTGAAGCTCAAGCCCTGCTGTTGAAGCTCAAGCGCCATGGTATGCACCATAAAGTGATATTCGTCAAACGGACTTGAGTGGCGTTTACCTTCTTCAGCAAAGTCGAGAGCTGCAAGTCAAGCGTATCGCACAGCTACCAATGATGTCCTTCAGTTGCCTCTCAAAGCATCACCAGCAGTATTCTCTCGGAGAAAGGCTGAGCGCACCTCCTACTTATATGTAATGACGTTTGCTTTTATACCTCCAATCGCGTGTATTCTCCTTGCGCATGCAGTGTGGCAAATTAAGTATTACTGCGGATGTGGCAGACGATCCATTATGTAAGAATAGCCGGCAGCACGCTTTAGGATAAAGAACTTGACCGCTCCATAATCCGCATCTTGTAATAGACGCCGTATTCGACTGTCTTCCTAGATCTTGATGGATGATGTTCTCCCGGTCGGATGTACCACAGCACGCTGTTAGATTCCCAGCTTGTCGGGTATACAGACGAGGAAGCTGTGGTCAATGAGGGATTGTCCGTGGAAGCCCTATCCGGCAGTGTCTTCTGATTAATCAGTCCGATTCGTTAGTTCAAGATATCTTATCTACGTATCCATCCGTTCCAAATGAGGCTAATGTCAGCCTACCGCCGGCGTTGCTGTATAATATAGTGTGAAGAAGGAGATTATCATCAGTTTGTGGTCAGACACGGAGCAAGGTACTGGAAATGCACTAAGTAGCCAGGAATACGAGACAAGTATTCTCCAATATTTTTACAAATCCAAATCAGATACTTCAGGGATTTCTTGGCAAAATTTACCTCAAACATTTTAAAGATGTTGGCGCCAGCTAAGACCGTTGTGCATGATACATATTTCTTTGTAATCCAATATGACATAGATTATTCGATTTCTCAACAGCTCGTTAAATATGAAACACAAAATCTTTAACAGTGAGAGGAAATCTAATGCTGTGTTACTGATTGGACGAATTCAGAGTAAAAGAATCATGTACTTTAAGCAGAGAATGGTCATGTATTGGCTTTATCAACCTGTCGGGAAATTGTTTTGGTCCCACGCTATATTTTGCGGCATACTATCGAGTTGTGTTAAACAATAATTCATGAAGATACTGGTTTTGTACCTACTATTCTGACATTTGAGCGCCGGAGGCCAAATTTGCTTGACGGCATATAAAATCCGAAGATAAAGTGATCAATGGGGACCTATTCTTTATATGTTTTCTGCTGTTGTATCTTCCCACGGGAGGCTTGCGTTTGCAGACGACGTTATCAGATCATATGTATTCTGTACAGCGCTGATAGCTTTCAACCAGCAAACTCCGAATGGAGACCATTTTTCCTTCGAGATTATGCTTTGTCCAAAGCTTTTCAGTGTACAAAGACATAAAAGCACGAAGTAGTTTACCCTCAGGATGGTTTTATATTGAGGCACTTTACTTTATTATTGTGAATTCTAGTTTGATATACAACTGCCACGATAAGAGCTTTGCAATATTTCTTAGTTAAGGAAATCTGTGACAATGATTTATAGAAGTAACCCTTTTATCATGGAATTCATGCATGGGAGTCCTGCGGCTTATGAAGCTTATTTAGGTTACTATATATGTAGGTGATATAGGTCACGAAAAATTTTCAATAATATAAAACACTTATATGGGGTCTACTTTAGTTAAAAAAATGTATTTCCATCGAAAACTGTGATAACTACTTTTACACGGGATAACGACTGTCACAAACATTATTTCACTATACGACACTCTCTTAATCCTCTTACATATCTTCTTATAGTGAAAGGGGTGCTATCCTATTAATTTACTAGTAAGAGTTTTGCAGATGTTGATGAAATAACATTGTTAATAAAAGTTATCCTATCTTTTCAAGCTATCCCGATTTCTGACAAGAATTATTTTCAGAACTAAATAAATGTAATAAATAATCAAGTCTGGACTAGGTAGGTAGGTATATGATTAAAGACAATTCATAAGATAGCAGTGCGACACCTAGCGACCCATACACTTCACCCATTGTCAGTACAATAGCAACTGTAGTGTCACGTCAATCCATAATTGCGCAGCTAACATACATCTGGTCTGTGTTTTTTTGACAATTGTTATCATGATGTGGACCAGGGCCTTCAGGGATCTTTGTGTCAAGGTCCGACAGGTCATTGTTGGATATTGGCCTTTCTGTACCTTATCAAATGATGACCTCCCCTAATCATCAACCAACCAAGGCGACTTCTTCGCAACTTTTACATTGTAATACGATAACCGTTGGCCCGTATATCCCACCTGTAGACCCCACGTTAAACTACTGACACCAAATATAATGAAAATACGATTTGATGTAATAGCTGGCTTTGACTCTGATGGCATTATAAAGGCGGCGCTCAAAGGATTCGTCCATGGTTGTCAAATAGAGGGCTAGGGTACACCAATGTTTGATCTTTGATGTCATCCCGTGACTAGGCCTGTTCGTATCTGTTAGTTCCCATATAGAGCAGAAAGCCGAGTATGAATCATGGACTCAGAGGAGTTTCCCGTTTAACCTGTACCTATCATAAGAGATGAAACCTATCGAATCTGGAATCTTTGCACGCTTAATGTCCCGTGCATGCAGTTCAGTTAGCCTAGGAGTACCGAAACAAAATGCATACAACTTTTAAAAAATGTTTCGATCTGTCCGATTTCTGGTCGCTCAGTGGTCGCTTAGCTTCTAGTGGAAAGAGGGTATTACTTAGCAATATTTCTTTCCTCCGAAGTTACCACATCGGGACAGTGATGCGTTGTGAATTGTCAGCATATGGAATATTGTTCCGCACTAAGCAAATACATCACTGCCGATAACTATGACATCACTCGGTTGCAGTAATGGTAGATAAGGATAGCTCTTGAGCCTTCTATTGATACCATCACCATCTCAGTAGTGTGCCATGCAGCCTGAAGGACAGGAGAATATGATAACTCCACAATAGGTTATAATTCATAGGGGATGCAGACGTTAGTCAGAAGCACAGACGCCAAGCTGAGGAACTCTGTATAATAACTTTTTGTCCTAGAATCGTAGCGTTCATATTCCCAAATTAACCATTGCAATTTAAAAAGTCAGCATTCACGTATTGAAGAATACTCCCGAATGTTATATTTGTATCAGGACGCGATGACTTCACAGTTGCAAATGACATTATGTTGACCCTGTCGTGAAATGGACATGAAGACGGCAAGATTTATGCAAAGAGAATCCAGCATCATGCTGTTGGATGTACCGCCAGAGTGTAGTAGCTAGATGAGGGTAAGAGTGTCCTTCAATAACACGGTACACTGTTGCTGTTGGTTTTGCAGAACTTGATTGGTGCTCTTGAGTACAATGAAAAAGTGTTCATTGCTAAGGATCAAATGGCATTTTGGCATAGTTCAACTTAACCAAAAATTCCGCTACATGCTTTTATTCTATCTTCGACATCACATGGCTTGCAGGACTTAGTTGAACGTGGAAAATCATTACGCCTTGAATTAAGCATCTGGCGTATCCGAAAACATCGATTCCAATATATGTGTATGTTTTCCCAAGGTAGAGTGTCAACCGTAACGAATTTAACTAAAACTTTCATTACATCTATCGATACTTTTAGAGCGGAAATCCAGGCTCCAAAGGGCATAGTTCACACACGTAGCGTTAGTACTATTTCACTTCATTATCGATTGCTAGCCGCCTTACGATTTCATGTAACCGTTTCGCAATCGGAATATAATTATGGGCTCTGTGGTCACAATCAATAAGGTTGAGAATGCTGCTGCCGATCGAATGACTTTGGCTGTGAGGCTGTCCACGTGCATTAATGATAATGATAAACTTGATAAACACAACAATTGTACAAGATGCGACGTATGGCATATTCTGCTACATGCCATTTTTGTTACAAAATACTATGTAGTATGTGATGAAAATATACTTTTAGAAATTGGTGGAATTTGAATGTTAAGGCATGTTCTTGTATATTGTCCTTTGTGTTCAATTCAGGGGTTGTCACATGTCAATATGCGCTTGAATTTGCTGTTTCCAACCATTGAGAGAAATTCTGGTATATAAGATGGTAAACTTATATAGTGAATTACGCATATCAAAAGTTTATGGGCAAAATGGATGAAGCTCGAAGAGGACTAGTGAAGTGATACCTCCCTACTTGTACGTACGGGGTGACTTGCTTACACTCAAGCTCACGGCATTATTTCAAGAAAAGCCACGAAATTTACACGAGGTCATGGTAGCCGGAAGTAGCAATATTTAGTACGGAACCTTTGCTCTTCGCACACATAACTCGTTGTGGGAGAAATAGGAATCAATAATCTGGCTATTAATTTCCATTCTATCAAATGTCTAAAATCTATTGATTATATTCAATGTGGAACTGTCGTCCTTATACTATCAATTAGTAATGCTATAAGTAGCCATTTGAAACCGCTAATATCAGCCTTACTCAAACTTTTAAAGCTGTATCATTGACATTGACACGAACCTTTTTAACTGCTACACAGCAGATAATCGAATGCGAGTGGTATTTGCCTGTGCCCATGATGTATTATGTAGAAGATTACTAACATATGTCACAGTTTTACGGCTGATCTGCGTGCCATTTGAGGCATCCTTACCTGTACGTCAAAAACCGAAGGTGAAGGTTGTACAACAGATAACAACACGTAGTGACGCTGTTTTATATATGTACTGTCATCCATCAATATTGAGCCTTGTGTTTGGCGTGTCTTGTTATACCCCCATTCCAGATTCATTCTGATTGACTTTAGAATAGACCAGATCAACTAGTGAATACCACCCATGTAACGTTATCTAGACTAAATGGTAGCCAACTTTCTGCAGACAATAAAGGCCTGATAAATTAATAGTTCAAGTTCATCTCAACTTATATTTCTAACATCACAAAGAGACGAGAAGAAGCCGAACCTATGAATTAGAGTAGTTTTAGAACCAATGTTTTAGATTAGCATTAGAAATCCTGTCAGTGTCATTATATGAACGTTACCATGTATTTTGTATCTATATGCCTGTACTTAGCCCGTGATAGAGCATGAATGTACAACAAAGGTTATTGTTATTATACAGCATCGCCCTCCCGTCTATTTTAGCACCACAGTGATGGTTATCACAGAGAGAGACGTCGGTCGTCGATAAGGAAAATTTCTTTATTACCCTTCATGGAGATTATGACATTAAGAGATTAAGAGAAACACACAGGGACTTAACTCACCACAGAGCAATAAAATTACCTTAGAGGTGAAGATTGTTTAACGGAACTGTGTCCATTGTCACTTCTTAATGTTGAACCTCTTTTGGAGTGCATTTCTTGTTACATGGAGCTTCCTTCTGATCGACTAAGAACAAACTAAAGCAAATCCTGAATACCACCCATGTAACGTAATGTAGATAATTATCTGTAGTTGGTAAAAGGCTGAATAAATATTACAACATCGTCACCCCATGACCTCTTCGTCAATTCAGTCCTGTTTCTGAACCAAAAATAAATTCTTGCGAGTCGTTCACAGAAGAGGATTATACAATTCCTTTAAGCTGTAGTGTACAGGAAAATTGGTGCATTGGAAAAGCTTTTATCGGCTCAGAAGATTCGTGAGTTGGCGGACTGAATCAATTAACCTCTATAAAGCAATTGATTGGCCTCCTGGCCTCAGTGTCATTAAGGCTGGCAGCAGGTCGGGAGAAGTCTGGAAAAGATGACATGCTGTCCCCAAGGAGCTTATTTACCTCAAATGGATTGTGTGCCCTACATGCCAACGTACATATTAAACATATAGACTTTTCCGCACAAGTTTGAATTTTTTTTCATCTCCTCAGGAGATCCTGTGAATAACTTGCATCGCTACGGCCACAGAACAAGCTAAATGAGCAATTATCTATAGCTCATTTCAGGCTCATTCAAATGGTTTGCGATAGGCAATGTGTGTAATGCGCAGTTCATTTGTATAAGCCTGTTCATGATTGCAACTGCGCATTCACAGCGAGATGCATTGTGGGCAATATGTCAAAAGTGAAGGCATCTGTCTTGTAAACAGTTCTTAATAGATGCACAGGAGTGTTTTGTCTCAGAGGCTTTCACCTTTGACACCTATGACTCAGAAAGCCTCTAGCTTTGCATTCGTAGTTGGAGCCATGAACAGCCTTATTACTTCCCCTCTTGGTGTTATTGCTCTCTATGTTACATCTTTATCACCCACGTATGTCTGGATCTGATAATTGTGTACCTCCCACCAGATAGGCACCGGAATCTTCCCTGTGGAACGCATGGTTTTGACAGATTACAATGGGAAGAAAAAGTATTGTAAATGCTTTATCAAAAGCAATCAGAAGGTTGCGCCAGGTGCAGGTTTTGATTTTATGTGGTTAATGACTTTGGCCGTTAGTGGTGCGCCAATGGTCCTGTTTATCACAATCTCACATGTCCTTACCCATTACATGTGGAGTCGCCGTTTCCAATATTTACTGTCTTTTATCGAGTTTCAAATATCAGAACAGCCAGGTTGATTAGCTTATTCGCCCACCCGGAAAATAGAGGAAATTAATAGGGTAATCTCTTATAAATTCCAAGCGTCGAAAATGTAGAGTCATAGCATAGCTGCATGTAGGTATTGATATTCGTAGAATATTCATGATCATTGCAATATAAGACATCAGAAAGACACTCCTTCTATTCTTCTAGCAATCGCGACGACGTATTCATTTCTTGTGCAATGTTCCATCAGTTAGATTCTGATCACTCATCGCCGTCAAACGACAGCATCATGGGTATCTTTTTACAGATGATGTGAAGTCATCTTCTCAAAGCCCCAAAGCCATTTCAAGACAAATTTGTGATGCTTTCGTTTCATACATGATGGTTAAGGAGCTCCCAAAGATCGTTTGTTTCTTCTGCAACATATCCTCAGGTGACAGTATACATCTGAAGACTCTAGCTCTTCAATGGTCTTGAAATTTATCAGTAGTGAATCACCAGGTGCAAATGCAAGTGATGCAAATGACAACCTTATACCCTTGCCTCTATTCCGAAAAACAGTTGCGAATAGTACAACTCGTAGAAGATTTTGGTTCGCAGTATGCTTGGCTGATTCCCAAACCATATGCAATTCCCATGAGTGTGGCTGTGATCTCTATGGAGAGCAGTCTTGTGGAAACACTAAGGCTTGCTGAAGGAGCAGCCCCTCGAAGACATTCTCATCGACTTTGATTGCCTGCAGCTTCTTCTTTGACCTCGGGGGAATGACTTCGGGGGATTACGTCAGCCCATCTAAATTGAATGAGACATTCCACAACTGTCACCGTTAATATCACTCGTGGCATTTGATATAGATTTCATATTAAAAGTCCATAGGCGTTTGGGCACAGCGCCCCAAGTATGACGTGCTGAGTTCTCTGCGCCCAATGGGGACCTCAGTACGTTGGTCTTTTAATGTCACCCGAAAGCATCATGCCTCTGGTCAATCGGAAGTAACGTTACAACAGTAAAAGAGCCAATCAAATGTTTGGCTCATTCTTCTAAGTGTCAGGTAATCCATTGAAATGCAATAATGACATGGTGGGCATTACAGTCCTTGTGCACGATTCAGCATTATCAATGTTGCCCCAATGTGTACCAAGGGCACCATAAAATGGTAGATTGATTCCTGATACACTTAAGTCTTCCCCTTAGGAATTAGGATTTAGCCATCTGACCACAGTAAGACCCCATTACATGACGGCGGTTGATCCATTTTATGTGTTTCCCAAAATCTCGTTATAAAGTTCCTACGTAGTCTTGTAGTTAACAGATTTGAAATGTGCTCTGTCGATCCCACACTGCTTTTTGTGCTTTTTTTGGTCGGTAAACCAGAAGGGTCAATCCTCACATTGCCATGGGTGTACTACATCATTAACTCATGTCCCCAGAGGTTTTAAGTATGCACTTTTCCAGCAGTGATTAATTCCACTTGTTCCTCCAAGCACAAAGCTCGCATAATTCTTTACAACACCTTTGGCATTTCGTTACAATAGTCACCTCCAGCTTGTAGCTAATATGTAGGGATATCTACTGGTTGTCCTCTACTATCATTTGTAACAAGGGAAGCTACGCACGAAATTGCCAGAAACGTTGAGCTTCATGACATTTCAA
Organism: Branchiostoma lanceolatum; assembly: GCF_035083965.1. NCBI lineage: Eukaryota > Metazoa > Chordata > Leptocardii > Amphioxiformes > Branchiostomatidae > Branchiostoma > Branchiostoma lanceolatum. The sequence goes on along the minus strand of NC_089723.1, from coordinate 9,399,344 downwards.
ATCTGCAAAGAAATATGATCATCATCGCATATCGCTACCAGATGTAACAATCTATTTATGAACCCATTTATTTGGCCAGTGAATGCGATCTCATAAGTGTAGGCAATATGGATAAAGTCTATAAATCAAAGGTGTTTGGACGATATCTTACTCTTTAAGTGATGTGTGGTGTGACCCACATTCCATGAAATATATTCCTACTCGTCACATATTTCTTGGCAAAGTGCAGACATACGCGGCCCGTCTCTTCCATCATGTTCCTGTGCTTATCTACATCAGTAGGCGTTATGCTGATACTCAACGGTATGGCGAAAATGGAGACATCGAGGCACATGCAATGGACACGATCTATGAACATAGGCTGGCGGTTTATACAAAAAAAGACAAGAAGGGAAAATACCTTAGCCACATGACCTAAGACAGGTGTTTCGGCTGCAGAGCCATCGGCGCTCAGTACTATAACGATCAGCCACGGCAAGCTGTTGAATTTTTGATATCATACTGCGTATCATAGCTAGCTATCGCCTGATACCTTTTGGGTTGAGGTCGTCGAATAACTGCTAGAATTTGGGTACGTTGGTTGCAAATTAATTAACACACTGGTGACACAAGATGGAATAAAATTGATCAAACAAATACCAACGTTAGGACTGCAGTCACTCGATTCCAGGTAGCTCATGGTCCCGTCATATTCATCGAGTGATGTCACTTCGTTCTTCAAGCATCGCAGATTTTTGATAGCGTCCAGCTAGCAGTATTCCCGTGTGATGCAGCTCTTCACCACCGAGTCGATTGCGAACGATGCAGCAGAGCCCTCTAGAAGGAAGCAGGAAAGCAAGAATACAGACGATCGACCTGGTGGGCAGAATTCTAATCAGAACAACGTTACCAATCAGCTGCCCTTGACTTTAATGAGATTTCAATTCCAGTCTGTCGAGCCACCGTTCCCAAACGCTCCGTGGAGGTCTGCACGTGTTGGTCAGACAGGTCAGGCCGCGATAACACTGGATGCAACCATTCGTGACAAGGAAGGCAGATGGTATTGACTGTTGCCAAGTGCTTAACCTAAAAAAATCACCAATATTCTAAGGAAAAGCTTCCGGCCCACACAAACAATGAAGCAAGAGTCAGATTTGAATCGCGTACCTGAATCGATTTATTGATTTGAAGAACACCGAAATTTGCTTTTTAGATGACATTGAACCCTAGTTTAGATTGCATTGTGCATTAGAATTAGCTTAAGACTTACCTCGATATAACGTTAAGACAATGCTGATTTACATTGCAAAGCTATCATGACATAGCAGTTATATGGTCTACATCAGAGAGACAGAACGCAGACAAAGCATTACACTATCACTGGAAAGAGTAGCCCTTTTTTTACCTTATAGGGCACTCATCGTGTATTCAATTATTGCTGAGATGGTCCGCTTGTTTACAAACTCTCTAACCCATCACAAGAGGTGACTTGCGTTCAGCACGGCACGTACGACCAACTGTTGAATGATCATTAAGTACGCGAAACGCCTCCACCCACCCTGTCAGGCTGTCTGCATTAAACTGCTTCTATCAAGTACTAGATTGAATTCAATTTAAAGATATGACTTTAGCTGAACAGAATGTCAGTTTTGTGATGAAAATGAACTCAGTATATTAACGATCCTACCGCCAAATTGATTTAATGATTTAGCCTTGAACCAAGAAAAAGAACTGAAAAAAATATTCCAGATAAAGTTTTTAATTCTATTGTTAGTAAGTCAAATTGCATCGCATTGACAAAGAAAAATCATGTTACTGAATCGTCTTAAATGCCATGTTTTGAATAGGAAAGTGTCACGGATTCAGTTGCCAAATTTAGAAGTACTACTATGTGAGATGACAGATCATTAAAGCCGAGTTACGCACTAACCGTACATGTCCTAACCTGCAAGCACCACTTAACAGAGTGACGTATTATGAAACGAGGATCTCTAATGACTCTTAAAGCCTCTTACACAGATCAGCAAGTTCTCAAATGGACTAGTGTACCAGAAGTAATGGAATTAATAGCTGAGAAGTGCTATTAGAGCGATTAATATCCGGAAATGTGGAGTGCACAAAATTTTCCAAAACTAGAAAAGTACCGATTTCTGACAGAAAAACACTTGTTTAATTAAACATTTGGCGTAGAACTTCTTATGAAAATCGATCGGTTAAGACATACTTTTATCTCCACTCTTGAAAAATCGAAGATGATTAAGAAATCTACAGTCTCAGGGGCCCGAACTAATGAAGATTGGGCACCGAAAATGTTAGGATCGATCTAGGAAACGGCTTGGTCTGGTGCAAACGCACCAAGATACAGAAATGTATCATCATCTGAGAGTACCCGATTCTGTTCTGATTACAGTATTGTTGTCGTTCAAACCGGAAAATGATTATGTAATGCGGTCGAGTATACTATCGGGTGCTGAGAGATGATGAGTGCTATTTCTGATAACTTTTTAGCTATAGTCACCCGCAAGACGGCAATCGCGCTGCGACCTTGCTGCAACCTTGCTGCGACTAAAGTTTGATTTTTGTAACCGTTATTTAATTGGAATATGACGCACGATGTAACAGTATGATTTAAAAGAAAGCCAAACACACAAAAAAATGTCCTATCTTTACGCAATTCGTTGAGTAATCTGTCAAATCTTTGATCACTGTGCGGTCGCAGCCACTAGCTGAATAGGGTTGTAAGGGAAACAACCAGAAGATGAACAAGTTTTAAAACGTTCTCATTGGTGGCAGGTGACAGGATCAACAAGTAGGGTGCCACAACACCACCAACATGCAGCTATCTCTTGTATCCTGTGTGAACCAGAATGTAGTTCACACCCCAAACCATATCTGCCATGATCAGATATGAATTAAAAGATAATAAAAGCTTTTCAAGCGATTGACAAATTCAGTCTACGGTCGATTTGAAGTTTACTTTGCGTGTAATTGTCGACATGAATCAAGCTGTCAGACTTTGAATCGACCGAAACGTTAGCTGACGCAGTTCGTTCGTTCAGACCCTCGTGGCACATAGGGCAGCAAGTTTCCTTGCTGTTTCAGTAGCAGGGTACATTTCTACAGGGAGCGGTTGCTAGCCCTTCCCCTTTGGCCTGCTCGTGGCACATCCGCGAACACTAGCCCCCATTTTACTCCCTTCCAAAAGACGACTGCAGCCCCAAACGAGATTTCCTGCCCAGGATTGAACCGGGGTCTCTCATTTATCAACGTATTTGAAACAAGAAGCGCAAGTGTGCGGCTGCTACCAGTTGTGCTATGGGGAGATATCTAGTAGTAAAAAGCAAAGGCAAATGCCATGGTGCCACTCTGTGAACAAGCTGATCATTAGCAGATTACTTTCTGTTCAAATAAAGAAGAATGAAGAGCACAACGACCGCCCTCCAAACAGCAAGAATTTGAAAAGAGCGCATACGACAGAAAATGTGAATAACCGAAAACACGATCTATGTCTTTTCCCTAGATTTAACGATGTAAACACTTTTTAAACTTTCACTTTCATGCACTTAATTTCCACACACCAGTCAAGGCTACGCGTTGCTAATGGTCGATTTGAGCGGTATGGAATTGCACTGTTAGTGATCATGAGATAAGTGAAGTGAAAGCACTCTCACTTCCCCGTTGGCGTCTGGCGCTATGCTCCCATCGCTGGACCTTACATACCACATGCAAGTTCCAAACACGAACACAGTTAATATAACTCATGCGCACAGCCACGGTTGGCCAAGCACGCGTCTTCTTCCATTCTTTTCCACGACATTGCCTCCTGCAGACTTTGATCGCCGACACGATTCAAGTACACCACTTTGTAATATATCGATTTCTCGGTATGATTCATGACTTTGAACCGCCCTCCCTTTAACGACTCACCACATACTGGTTTCATGCCGACAATACTTCCCGCTAGATGCATCATGTGTGCGTATGTTACAAAGGCTGATTGTTCTTTACGACATCACCCTGTGAGCGGTCGAACATAGGCGCAGAGAACAGATAAGAAGCGTTCGACTGGAACAAGATACGTAAATAATGCAGGTTATCTCCCAATGTTGGACCACAGAGGTCGATAAAACTAATGCGCCAAGAGGCTAAGTAGTTGGCAGAGGAAACTTTCTGTCACAAAGGTACAAACAGTACATCAATGGGTGGCATAAAAGGGTTCATGTTAAAGTCGATGAGTGTTTACAATGATTAGCAAGTACATGTCCGTCCAATTTCACAAGTATAGGTGTTGTGGCGCATCAATTATTATGGTATAGAAAAGGTTATGGTATATTCTCACAGGTGTTGGCGCGGAATTAACCCGTATGGTTCAGGTAGGCGCAGGCGTCTGCGTCATAGATGAGTGTGGACCTGTAATCATCATTGCGAACTAATGGCTCCGCACTGGTGTACTGAAGGTGACGTTAACAGAGTTAGTTAAACTGTGTCCTTAACAACGCATATCCTTACCCAGGGTGGTCTTTGGTGATAAATCTGCAAACCTCTCACGGGGTGCTGACATGCCAACGACAAAATAATCTTCATATGGTTATCCTATCCTGAACCATACTCAGTTTGAAATGTATTGTCTATTCATTCAAACAAGTGCAGCAGTTTTAGAAGCTACATAAAATACATTTTGTCTTCACTGGCTAATATATGCCTTGGGATGTAGATTCCTTTCTCCTGCAATAATTAGTTGTTTAGTGTGCCAGTCTGCCGGGCAAGGCCGTTCAAAATACCTCATCGATTCATGCCAAACTTCATACATCTCGGCACATTGTGGAAAATACGAGGGTATCTTTACTGCTTTATCCGTTTAGTGTCTTTTACAGCCGCCCATTTTCTCATCTAAAACCTCTTGAAGGGCTAAACCCTATCACGACTTTCCATTACATATCGATCGACGGGATGTTCAGAATTATTGCTCTGGAATTCCTGCCCTCTAAAAACTGACTCCTATTCATTATAACCACTTTATGAAACAGCTTACGTTAGGTAGACTGCTATGTATTAGCCTATCCGTTAGACGTGTAATTTCCCGCCGGATTCCGCACCCTTTGCGTTGCCGTCTCCGACGTGGTGACATTTGGGTAAGTAATGATAGTGATAGTTGAAAGCAGGGCCTTCAACATCGACCGTTTATAGAATATGCCGGTTTCGTGTTCAAGGAATTCGAGGTGAAGTCCCAGGTGAAAATGGGTTCCTCGTTTTAATTTTGTCAAAGTTTGTAGCCTTGTTTTGCATCATGTTGTAGTGGGAAGGGATGACATTGAGGAAAGTGCTTACAGATTCTATTAATCCTGCTTTAGGCCACACCAACTTGATTTTATGGATGACATCCTCTGGAGACCCCAAAACTAATGCGCGCGGGCGAAAAAAAGAAAAATCCAGCAAAAAAAAAAAATGCTGCTAAACCACAGGACTACTAGTACAAAGCTGGTATTGCGAATTGAACCACAGAACACAGTTTATTTGTAGGAGGTACATGTAGGTTGTCTTGTTCATCATAGCAGACTCAGCGCAAGTGATTAATTTTTAATATATTGACAAGAACGACCAAAGAATAGTATACTATTAGAAGGTATTTGGCTCCAAGGACTGTGGATGATATATGACTGTGATGAGAATACTCATATCATATACACCCATAAGGGCAGTTTCAACATACATGGCATTGAACTCCATATTAAGCATTCCATGGTTTACGCTCACAAATCCCTCTGCCAATCCCTCAATTCCTTTCCCATGTCTCTCATTGTTGCAAAAGATACGTGTGAGAGCCACTCTGGATAGGTCGTGTTTGAAATTGTCTGGGCGATACTCGCTGGCCTCCGCGATCCTCTTGTACAACTGTGCAAACGCAAATTCCCCCTAGCCAACATCGATGGCATACCAATCCACAAATACGCCCCAGTTTTCTGATAAGCCGGTACAGTGCTAGCCTTTTGCGGCAATCTAAGTCGGCAAGTTCCGGAGTTCCGTGTAGCCTTGGAGGAGGTGATTTTTTTTTTGGAGAACAGGCGAAAATCAATGCGCGCGCGGATGTCATCCATAAGATTAAGTTGGTGTGGCCTTATTAAAAGTTAAGTAATTACACGTGATGTTTGATACAAATTTATTGAAGTGCAGCGCCTCATACATCATATTCTAACACATATATGTTTCAGACATGTCCAAGAGGTACCCTGTACCCTGGGTGAGAAAACAATGTTCATTATAGATTCTTTCTCCGCCTTTGATCCAAGCAGAGACATCTAAGTAATGATACTGGCTGATAATCTATGGTGTTGTTACAGGGGCCAAGCAAGGTTAAGAGGCTTAGTTGACCTTCGTTCCGTAATTGCACATGTAAATTAGTGAAGGAGGCGACGAAGGTCCCTTAGGTCAGAATGAAAAAGTTAATCTACAAAAAGGCTTGAAACATCATCGACCTCTTTGTGTAGGTTGAAAGACCCAGCTATTTGTTTTAACTAGTAGACGTAACTTTAACAGTTGTGTGATGCTAGCACTTCATTTGTATCCCCCTCCACATTCCTTCATAATGAGGTTCACTGATCTCTGACTTATGTCATAAATCTATTTAGGCTAAAGGTCCCCAACTGCCGAAAACTACCCGACTTGATTGATGGTACTCCACAGAGGCTATCTCAGCAGAGTACGGAGTGACTGATTTGGTAGATCATCGGGGCGCTAAGCTTAGAGATCTAGAAATTTGTTATGTTGCCTTCTAATTTTCAGCATCAGCATCATAATCATTCATCAGAAATATCTGCTGATTCTTCTGACACTGTTAAGTAGTAAACGGTAACAAGCGATCGCACTTGTTCATGCAAATCATCGGAAGATGTACCATTGTAGAGATAGGATTAGACAGTGATGGCAACGTATTTTATGAAGGTAAAACATGTATCAAGCACACTTTGATTCCACAGTCGATTAATGAGTGTGTGTCATGGAAAGAGCTGCTGATACTGCAAACGCCCAGATTGCTGACTGCTGTTACTGCGTTCTGAGATGCATGTCTCGCTGTGAAATATAACGTGACCCCATCATGGGTCCGGCAATCGAAGGCGTCCCCTAAAGGTTTCCTTGAACCCTGGTCTAATCTATTCAACTCCTGACAGACCCAAATCCTTCATCCCCAAGCTGATATTGCTTTCACTCCCCCTTATTGAATTTTCAATCAATACCATCCTTATACCCGTATTTTTCCGGTCTTGTAACCGCGTATTTTTATAGATTAAATCTTAGGATCTGTTTCATCAGGAACACGTATTCCAATATCGGTAACAGAATTACAGTTCTAATCAGTTGGGAGCACTATACTACTACCACAAACGTTGCTCACTTTTAGAGTGTGCGAATAAGCAAATGCACAGACTGAGGTATTTGAACATACTCTAAGAACAGTACGGTCATGTGCATCAACACCAAAATGTTCATCAACACTGTAAAAATAAGTCACCAGGTCGCTACCACAACTTTTGCTCATTATCAGCATAAGAGTGTTGAAATAAGCAAATGCGCAGAGATATCTGAACATATTCTCAGAAAACTGTTCACTGTCAGGTTATGTATATCAACCCCATCATGAGCATCGACAAATAAAAAGAGAGGATATCGTCATCAACACTGTTAACAACGTAAGATCGGAATCGAAACAATAAAAACAGTGTCAGCTGCCTCGCTATGTGTGCTACCTGCGACCCTAAGGAAAACAAGAAATCGAAAGGTATTAAGTGAGTAATAGGCTCCGATATTTTAATCTATTAAGGTGGCAGACAGGGAATATCGCCATTGATTAGGAGAATAGATCGGTCTGGAGACTAATAACCAGCAAGCGAGGTGCTTATAACCCTGAACGAGTGTACGGACGGTCATTATTCCAGCCTAGACGACATGAATGTGTAGCAAAATACAATTCATACTACAGCCGCAGTTAGCCAGCTGTTGAATTAGCTATCAATGATTGTATGCATTGCATAATGCAATGGAAAAAAATTAACACTTAAAGTAGTTTGCAGAAGCAATTTCTAGAAAGTTGATAACTTGGGAAATTACGAGTGCTTTGTAATTATGGATAACATCGTCTTCAAATTCTGGACAACCTGCAACCTGCTTTGTATAATCTTGCAAAGGTTTCACTCAGAAAGATAACGATGTGTTGGTGGCTGCATGCATTGTTCTGTCATCTTTTTAATAACGGCTCTTCTTTTTCTTTCTCAACCTTCGAACCTTTTAAAGTTACATTCATCGTTCATGACAAGTCTTCCAACGAAGATTGAAAGGACCACCGCACTGCAAACCTCCCTATCATTGCTCCCGTGATGCATCAACCTGGGTGGCGACATCTTGAAGGGCCCTGGTAAGGTCACACGTCTCGCAATGTCTCATCCCACTTCTTCTACCAGAGGCATATAAAGCAGTCGCCATGCATTATTACCTTACGGTACTGCTGTATATGGAGGTCATGGTGTCGCCCTTTCAGATAGTCAAGTTCCCCACTCACATAGATTAAGATATAGATTAAAAAGTAATGCCCGTTGCTCTTGCAGCATCCCAAAGAGATGGTCATTGCCAGGACCACCAAACGCTTGTCAGAACGCATTTGACCAAGCGTTTGATTGATCGTCTAGCCACACAGAGAGGTCAATGAAGATCAGTGGGCAGTTCACCCACCAATTGTGATTTGAGATTTTAAAGATATTGATTAGCCATGGGCCACAGGGGGCTCCTACGGCGATTGGGGTGGTGGGATTTATGGCGTTGGTGAACACAAAATTGATTATTTCCTCATTGCCGTAACATGAACATTGTACCCCACGGATCTATTACCGTTGCTTTCTAATGGAACAAATGATGCCAATCAAAACGTACTGATAAACCTGTTAAAGAGTCGTGGTCAAGCCGGTGTATATCTTAGAACGGCTGTAACTTATCATGTTAAAGAAAAATGATCTTCGAATCAAAAAAGGTCTGGTGATTCCCTAACCTGCTATTAAATACATTCTAAAGAAATAGAACTCTGTGGTTTTCGCAGGCTTGGTATCCTTATCTGAGTGACAGCAAAGTACAAAATATACAGAATACATGACACAACATTGCCACAGTGCACGCTAAGGATATAAATGATCACTTCTGCCATGTCACAGATGCAAAAATGTGGGAGCGAAACTAGGCACAGAATATAAACTGTATATATCAAGGCATACCTTTATATGACAGTTGATTGACGCTTCGGCATCTTTCAACAATCCTTTCGTCAAACTATAAAAGTCTGTCTATCATGGTGAGAGTTTGTCAGTATGATGGTACAACAATGAACGACAATACAGCCTTGACGCGTCCCAGCGGCGGTGCTCGCCCGTCTGGCTTGAGTGGCAGCAGCGTGCGGAATCCTAATCACCGGCGGGTTGGAGCTCACGCGCCCCGGTATGTCAGATGTCAGGGGATTGGGCTTTCCAAACCAATGAAGATAGCCCGTCTGTCAAATTGTTTGTCCTCTAGACCCCTAAACTCTCTTTATCAAGCACGTAAAACGGGCTCTGAATGCAACAGAAATTGGTAGTTTCAACTTCGGATGCGTATGTTGGTCTTACAGTGCCCAGAACTGTTTATTTGTTGAAGTACAGTGAGCAATAAAAGAGCTGAAAAACATGAGTAGAATGCCTGAAGGATGTGATTTAGAAGTTAAGCATGAACCATATCATTTTCTGGGAAATTCCACCTAATCGTTGAATGAATCGCAGCATCAACCAATGGTTTACTGCTACGACGTCCTAGCGATGATTAAATCAGCTTGTTAATGTCTACATCAGACTCACGTTGCAGGTGGCAATCTTTCCAAATGTAAAATCAGTTATTTTCCGAAACCAACGACCTCTTGGTACTGTAATCAGACATAAGCAGAATGCTATTGTAAATGGTTTCTCTCCAGAGTTATGCTTAACATCTCCTGTAATGGCAAATCAACTCTACATATTAGTAGTTAGAATGTGGAACTCTTAATGCGTTGAAGAACCATAACATGTAGGGGGGGGGGTATTTTGCATTAAGATTTTTTTGGGCAAATTTCGGAAACTTTGTTTCTAACCTGCTAAAGTTGCAACAAATACTTAGCGTGGTATGTGGAGGTACACGTAGGATCTCACTGTTATGGTATAACCAATGTGGCGTCGAATGACCGAAGGGCTAGGCTAGAGGACACTAGATCAAAGGGTCACAATTTCGATTCCTGGTGGCTAGACATCGTGTCATTGTCACTTAACATAACTTTCCTGACTCCACCAAGGTGTAAACATGGGTACCTGACTTCGGTTGGGAAGGTGAAAGGTGGTGGAAGGAGATGAAGAGGGGGATTTTCTCAACTTTCCAATTCAGTGGAATACAACCCACTGCCCCTAAGGCCTCTCAAAGGCAATAAGACTACCTTTTATCCTCTCGTCGGAAGCAACTTGTGGATAAGTATAATTCTTTAGCATGTCAAACGGCCGTTACCTTGACATTGATACTCCGCCAGATTTAGATGAACTACAGTCAGCACGTTTTCGATCGACCTCACTAATGGTTCAACCCGCTCAACCACCAACGAATATCGATCCACAAAGCCCCGCGTTACTAATCATATCAACTCACCAGACAGATCATACACACGGATCTCTCGGGAACTGCCGGCACTTAGATGATCACCCGAGGTGATCAACACATGCTTGTGGTTGGATGATAATGGCCAGTCGACTATAACAAGGTTCATAGAAACACACCGGCTTATCTCTCCCTTAACCACATGCCATTTTGGAGCCACCTGAGGGGTAGTCTGCAACATTAAAGATAAACAGCGCCATAGCCATGATGTGAAGTGAGGCATGCCTTCATATAAATGTTCAGAGGAACATGACCATGAGTGGTCATGGACGCGCTCTTGTGTAAACGAGAAAAATGCAATAACATGTAAATGCCAGCGGAGTGCTTACTACCTGCTTTTATTACTGACATATAGAAGATCCACAAGTCATGGACAAAGTACAACGACGGCGTTGTCTGGTCTGATAGATTTACCATGTGCAGGCTCTTATGATTTGACGATACTTCAATGAATATGAAATCATATCAAACCATGCCGTAACATCCCTTGGCTGCCATAAACCTATCCACCAGCTAAAAATAGACGCCAAAGTGGCAGATTACTTAATCTAGTATGGATCTCTCGACCATTTTATCGAATTCCACTTAGAAAATCCAGAATATTCACACATGTGTTTTCACATAGAACGACTGAAGCCTCAGATGTAGTCATAGATTTCACAGTAATTTCAAAGCTGTTCATACATGGTTTGATCCTAGATGGTGAATTTTTCCTGAGAAAAACATGCCTCGGGCTTGTGTCAACTTTTCTGAAGTAAATCAGAATTGCTGAAACTTTTTAGAAATGAAATTAAAATTAAGGTGTATGTGACTTAGGCCCCCATTCCACTAGATGGCGATCGCGCTGCGCTCCTGCTACGACTTAAATCAAATTCGTCTAACTTTAGATTTCATAATTGGAATATTATAGAAAATGTACACGTATGGCTGAAAAGACAACAAAACGCACAAAGCGTCATTTTTTTTTTATCTACGAGATTCGTTGAGCGCTCTGTTAAATTTTAGGTCGCAGAGAGAGCGCCGTCCTAGTGGAATGGGGGTATAAGCGGGATACAGTAACCAGATGGTTTGACGTTCAGAACGTCATAATTTCAGCTGAACGGAACGGATTGATTGAATATAAAGACGTTTAATGTTCATATTACGGGGTTTCATCTTTTGTGCGACAAATGATGGATTATTTCGACAATGTAACAAGCTCCACAGTTATTCCCGTCATAGACACAGTGTCGCACCGTGATCTTGGCACAGAATGTATTTTATCATCATTATGTGAACAATTAGCGTCAGGTTATCTTCATTATAACAGTCGGGCAGAGGGATGATTTTAATAGTTTCGCTGCTGGAAAACGTGATGGAAGCTATTACATGTAATTCAATTTTCATGAAACCGTTGATCGCTACAGCATTTCTTTAATCCGAACACACTAGAATCAATGGAAGATGGATACTGAAGAAGAGGGGTGATTTTAATAGGTTCACTGCTGAAAAACGTGATGCAAGCTTTAACATGTAACTCAATTTTGATGAAACCTTTTATCGCTACTGTATTTCTTTAATTCGAACACACGAGAATCAATTAAAGATGGATATTGAAGAAATAGGGATGATTTTAATAGGTTCACTTCTGAAAAACGTGATGCAAGCTTTAACATGTAACTCAATTTTCATGAACCCTTTGATCGCTACTGTATTTCTATAATCCGAACACACGAGAATCAATAGAAGATGAACACCGAAGAAAGAGATTATAATATAATAATGCACGAGTTTCTTTCACTATGGCTAATCTGTAAGTGAGGCAATATATTCCGGTATTTTATTTGTGCCATCAGTCGCAGTTCTTGCAAAAAATACTAGTCTCCAAGCAGAGGTTAGACTCCGGCTTGTTTTGACGTCTTTTAATGAGTTTTTGTGGGCCGGCATACAATGAAAGAGCTGACAATATAAAAATCCAGAAAGAAACAAACATTTTCCTTAAATCATGTCATATCAAGTCCAAGCCTAAACTCTGATTGGTGAGTAAGAAAATGTCCCGTAATTGCTGACAGTCTGTTGATATGCTGGAATGAAGACACAAAGCTTGTGTGTCACGCCGAATGGCGGTTATACCGGCTATATTGAGTACAGATACAGAATATGTCGGAACATGAGAAAATCACTCCCGACTAAACCCTACTGCTGGTTCATCCCGCACTTTTCTTGCTATATTCCGCCTGGCTGAGTAAGTATTGAACCACTCTCTGTTCCGTCTTGAGTGGAGTACACGTTTATTCCCCACATGGGAGAATCTGTACAAGGTTTTTCTTCGTGGCTTTTAGAGCATTTGCAAACGAATCCATAAGCTGTACTATGCAAGCGATTCGGAAGGCAAAAGTAAAAGTTGTCCAGCTGACACGTAATACTCAGAAGTGTTTATCAAATCCAGCCAATATGTCTACACAAAAGCATACCTCAGGAATAAAAATAATAATCAATTAATCATTTCTTATCACGCTTCAACAATATACTAAAGAAACGAAACCCAAAAGGACCTTGTCTGGATACATGTTCCTGGTCCCACTAACGTGCATCCTTCCCAAACTAAGAAGAAATCTGCCGCCGCTAACTGTCGTGGGAGATCGTTTCCTGGCAGAATGGAAAGCCTCGATGTCTCTATACTTCTCGGCCGTTTTTGCTAATCCCCATTTAAAACTCTGCATCCTCCCGATTAAACAGAGCGATCGAATTAAATGTCCGTGGCGCCAGCGATGGTTAACTTTGATGTCTCCATCATGACGAAGCAGCTAACGTTATTTTGGAGACTGTATACTGCATTATAAAGTTTTTGACGAATACGTGAAAAGAATGTACAGATTCTGAAAGTACCCATAGCTATGACTTTACAATACGGGGTCATTTCTGAAAAACCTTTAACTAGTCTGTAGTCACTCTGTAATAATGCAAGGACGTCACTATGAGCCAGGTATTGTATTCACTCTTCAGTTCGTTCGCCCTTACCATTTATGCACCCTGCCCAAGTCGATGACTTACGTAAGCCAGTATTGACGTTTCCCAGCAAACATTACTCCAGTACAAGACAGAATTCCAACTGTCAAATTCCACTAAATTGTGGAACTAAAACAGTTCCCGTGATGCCAACGCCTCATTTCTTCGGTAGACGTTGCATTTTAGTAATGGCCTTTCCAATGACAGGCATTGTGAGAGATTGAAGGTTACAACATGATGTTGCAGGCACAATTATTCATTGGCTTGCATCAAGAAATTTTAGCGAAGCTTTAGGAGCGAGCTTAATGGTATATTTGACGCCCGAATATACAAGAATTCCCAGAATTGCACAGGAATTTCAGGAATCCGTCCGCCTGCCTGTCACTCTATACCTCGTTAGCACGTCTGGCATCCAGACACGTAGGTCGATGACAGATGACCTACTTACGTGGTGTCCGATTTTGCACTGGTGGGAGTGTGTCAGGGAGTTAATCGAATCTAGTATTCCAGCTTTGAGAAGGGTTTCCAACCTACCCCAGTTGATCTATTATCACAAGATCGTGCTGAACATGATATGCCTCCCAGCAAGAAACCTCTGTGAACACAAAAACTTGAGGAGATCCAAGCATCTATAGAATTTAAGAAAGGCAAAGTTTAGAGACAGAACTTGGTTACCGTTTGGGCAGTCTACACTGAACACTTTACGTGGAGGGGTGCGGTGTCGGAAAAACAACAGTAGCTCCTCAAAAACACATCCTACAGAGCTAGAATAACAACCAAAACGATCCTACGAGCCCCAGCAATCCGAATTTCTAAACTTCTGGCCTAGATTCTCACTCCACCTATCCAATAATGGCAGAGAAAGGACACTACTACGAGTGTTCTCCGGCCTTTCGATATCTGCTAGGAACTCCTCGAGTTATGGTGTCTTTCTATATCTGCTTGGCAGATACCTTTCTGATTTGTGTTTTGAACAAATATTATGGCAGAACTAAGAGTGCTATGTTGGTACTTTCCTTACAGTGAAGTTAGATCAACCCAGACACCTTCGCTATAGCAATGATTTTTGACTGCCACACTTATTTCATTTTACGACGTCACGCTTGGATGCCCAGTTGTCTAAACAGACTTCGTCAGTGTGTTCCTAGAAAAAACGACCTTACTTCCCATATTCAAAGGAAGGTTTGAGCCTTAGAAATATCTGGGTTTTACTGACAAAAACTGCAACATGAATAAGTTCCAGTGAGCTAACAGCACAATTTTGTACAACCGCGAAACACCGGCCACCCACCGATCATTGATGACCTTCTTCCCACCGGAAATTTCCGCGGAAAATGTATTTGCCTATGTATGGATTAGTCTGAAAACGGAAAAGAGCACCAGGAGGTTTAGAAAGTTTTTTCTGCTAAAATGTTTGGTATCAGAGTGTGCTACCTCCGAGCGTCACACACTGGGTCATTTAAAATACTTTGGAGAACCTTTGGGGCAAAAGCAAGCCTTGCACATGTACATGTACAGTTATCGCGAAGATAGCCTTATTACTTCCTAAGGCCAATATGAAGTGTCGAACAAAACCTGTAATCCATTATACTCACAGGGAGGTGAGGGAAATATTGGTGGAGTAGCCTGATCGGAACCTTGGCTCGACAAGCCGATGTCTACAGCGTACCGTATTAGTATTGGTAGGACTTAAAGCCTCTTACGTTTACGGGGATTTGCATTTTCCAGTCTACAAATGCTCGGGTGTCCTCACTAGGGTCAATCAATGAGATTGGCGCCCGTTCTCTTGTCCATAAAAGAAAGTACATGGCATTTAATACTATTTAACCACACTGTCTTTTATATTGATTTTGAGAATTTTATTCGTTCTTCCCAAACATTGTAGCTCGCAGCACGGTTTCTGAATTTCAGCCAAGGGAACAATTCTCTCGTCTGATAGATCCATTATTATTATAACAACAGGCGAGGAAATAACTCATGCATCGTCTAGAAGGTAATGGTCCGGAAACATAGAATGCGCACAATTTCAAGAATAATTTCACACCACTTTTTGTTGGTAATATCCTATATACTCACTCCGAGACCTGCATGACATATCGGCTGTAGAAGAGTCATACACGTACCCTGTGAGTGTGTAATATAATTTAATGTGTATGTGCTTATAATCCTCTTTTGTAAATTCATGTCAATGGCACCAATCATTCTGTCTTCACCCCAGATGAACGTGAACCATGCGCCCATTCATATCTATCCTATGGTCAGAAAAGTCTGGTCGTAACAAGATATTTCATCTGACCGCTGGTGTCAGAGTTTCCTTTGAATCGTCACGTGGGTAATAAAGAAACAAAGGGTAAAATCTGTCTTCCGGGAGGTACAATCGTTCCTGGGATTTAAGTGCCTAAATTCTCCGCGATTGTGCTGATAAAGTTACGGCAGCAGTAAGTCATGATCAAAGGGTCCCTTAACATCCCGCCCAAGGTGCAGAATGAAATATGTAAAGGTAGTCCCATAGACTTTTTGAGGCCGCAGGGGCAGTGGGTTGTTATCCAGCCTTCCAGCCGCCTCCCCAACCGAAGTCAGGTACCCTCCTTTACACCTGGGTGGAGTTAGGAAAGTCGTGTAAAGCGCCTTCCCAAGGGCACGGCATCGGTGGCATGTAACTGGATTCGAACCCGGTATCTCTTGGTTCTGGGCCAAACATCCTAACCGTAACGCCAACATGACGCCACAGAAGCGAAAGATGTCGGCTGAACAAAATGTTTCACAATCAAGAGGTATTTACTCGAATCTACTGCCTGTAGGGTGCAAAAGATTCGTTGGTCAAACTGTCCGTACATCAGAACGGTACTTGCTTGACTTGATATAACTCTTTTTCTTTAAATCGTATCATTGATATTGAATTACTATAAAAGGCCAAGATGCATTGTTCATTTTACTCTTTCAAGTTCATACCTAAGCTTCTCTACCGTTCCTAAGATCAAAACCCCTTCATCACTCTGTAGGGACGAAAGAATTACCCAGGGTGATAATGCACGGAGCCTCAACAGATAGGAATGTATGGGGGTCATTTGTATCGACTAAAGGACGGTAATAGCTTTTATTGATCAATTCTCACTAGTGTAATTCCCTCCCCCATGGTGAGTCATACATCACTACGTGCGGCCCCATGGGCAGACCGTGCGGGTACATGGTATTCATCTTGTGTAGAGACTGACTTCCATGGTAATTTAGACCATTATCTAAATGATTTAATGAACTACTACCTCCCAGTTCCACCACCCCACTGCTATCCATAGCCACCCTGTGTCATCGTCTTCTGTGACAGGTGCGCCAAAGGGTAGCTTTAAAGAATGCTTGCAGTTACATGTACAAAAATAAGGTGTGACAGGTCGTTCAGTGTAATATAACCTGCTGCTGCTGCGCCGCGTGTCTGCGAAGCTGGTTTGTTACACCGAAGGATAATTATACCGGCTACAGAGGTTTTGTTTCTTTACTTATATGGTGACCCTAACTGATTACCAATGTGCCAAAACATGAAAATAAGATATATGTATTCAAAGGTCCCACCAGGCCTTCTCGTTATGCTGTGCATCTATATTCAAACATACATACATACAAATATACATACATACAAATGCTGACCAAAACATAACCTTATTCGCGAAAGTAGCTAAGCAATTCATTAAGGTCTTCTTCTGGTACTGTTTAAATGCAACAGCTGCTATTGCCTTCGCCTGGTGGGAAATAATTTCATATACTCGCAGAATGCGGAGAACATTTTCAAGGCACGTGTTTGAGTATGAATACTATCGTATTGTATTGCTAGCTGTCTCTATACTTTCGATGTGTCTGAAATTTGTCGCATATTTCCTGTGTCATGTTTCGTATTATACAGTCTTTCTCGTAGGTTCCACATGAAGTTTCAAATCAGCACTATTATGTAAAGGCAACAATATATATGCTAATGTCGGAAGACTCATAACCAGTTACCAAAGGAGTTCTGTTTGGTTTCTGAGCTCGTTCTATGAGGAAGTAGCAGGAACATGGAGAATCTATTTTGTTATATGATAGACAATATTGTCAATACTCGGGCAAGATCTAGACATAAGACTTTCCCTAATCGAAACAAATTATAATGCTTAAATCTCGAATTCCTTGGTTTACAGTGCAGAGAAGAGACCTTGAGAAGTTACTAGATCCTTTCTTATCTCGACTTTTTTTTTTCATCCAGAGATAAAAGTCAGCATGAACGTGCACAGGTTTAAAACATTCTCCAAGCAGAGCCGGTTTCGGTCGAGAGGGCTAGTTCTAAGTGGCCGCAATTCAAATATTTTCAACGTTTCATTAAAAACGCGGAAACGTTAAAAGAATCGCGGCAATTCCTACGGAAAACTTTGCTTGGAGAATAGTTTCAAAGAAAGAATCTTGTATGTGACGGTGACCTAACTCAGGATAGCCCAAAAAGTTTGACAGCTTCACCAGTATACAAAAGTTACTTTTCTAAAGGAATTTGAATGTCTTGATGTTCTCCTGTTTAAGTATGTGATTTAGGACATTCCAAGAGGGTGACTAGAATAGTCCATTTAAGACTTTACAGAAGAGAAGAAAGGAGAGACTAATGGGTTTAAAAAAAAGGCTAATGTAAAACCTTTTGGGCGTCCTTAAACAGAGAGTGCCACCTCACACGCACAGACACATACTCACAAACACACACATACATACATACGCACACAGACATACACACAAACACACACACACACATACATACGCATACGCACACACCCTCAGGCACACACACACAGACACACACAGAGACACGCACACACACATACATACACACACACGCACACGCTAGTAGATACCCCTTACGTACAGACTTGTACAAATTTGATTTAGCCACTTGATGACATTGAAGTACTACCACCACGGAGATTCCTCCAGTACGGTGGTCCATGATGGATAGATGATGGGTCCATCCATTTTGTAGTTCTTTCGGGAAAACTGGATGAGGTCCCGTGGAACTTCCTCATCAATCCACGCATTGCGACATTGATGCCAGGATGGGATCTCCTTGCGTGGCTTCCCCAGTGAAAGGAATTAGACGTCACGAAATCCCATCCGGCTGATTGACGGTTAAACACTCGTAAAGCTGGGATGAACATGTAGGATGAAGACGGAGTGAAGCGATGGGACACGGTGATTTCTGAGGGCTTACGGCAAACGTTATGAGGGCTGGCATCTGAGTCATGGCAGGGAATGACAAGAACTTCGCAATGAAGAAAGCTTATGCAGTCTGGTACTCGGAGCGAGCGAAGCAATGTTATGACAAAGTTATGGGGACTGACGTCTTCATCTAGGTCTAGATTTGTGTACTGTTATCATTGCAGGGAATGATAAGCCAGTATCTTCGCAATGAATAAAGCTTATGCAGTCTAGTACTAAAAGTACTCGCGTGAAAGGGTCTAGATGATGTGGATTACAATGAACTCTGGTCATTGGCTTGTTACCATCTAGTCACTAACCGTGTAAAATCACCATTTTACTGGGTAGGATTTACCATGGATTTTCAGGTTTAAGCACACGATGCAGGTGTGATAAGACAAAATCCTGAACAAAGTGATTCTGGATATATCTACAGCATGACTTGCCTCCGTAAGATGGCGGACGAGAGCGGTCACGTTACGGGAGCTCTCCGTTCCTTATGTTAGATTGAGTGTCAAAAGCTACATGTAGTGAGCCATCGGGCGATTCTTATAATTCTATATAGTTTTTGTATGTGTACAGTTTTCTGTATCCATTTTTCGAGTCTTTTGGGAGCGTTTTTATCAGTAAAAGGGAGGCAGCACCAAGATGACGCCAAAGAAGACGCCAAGACGCGGCAAGACACCGAGCACAAAGCCATGGAACATCAACTTGAACCAACTTCCCCTGGACCACCCGTTACAAGTACCGTTTACAGTTGTAAGTGGTTAACGGTGACCACCGTTAGCCAGTTATAAGTGGACCAGGAGACGTCTCCTGGCTCTTGAGATACGTCGGTTAACAGTAGGCACAAGCCGGGAGAGATGGGTCACCAAGGCCATAGATAGTGGACTGTAGGAGAAGCCTCGCGATATTTGGGGACGTGACCTCACGAGGGTACAGAACGGTGGCCGGGAAGTGGCCGGGATATTGTGTTTTCAGGCCCGCCGACCGTCCGGATCGATCGCCGTAGGTCGTCCAGCAGCAAAACTCTGCCTGTTCCATGGTGAGGTGAGCAACTTTGGTTCATTTATACCGATTATTTTTATATTGAATGGGCACAGATCCTCGTTAATTTGCAACTAGCTCGAGCTATGCCCGGTGCGTGTTAAAGGGGGAGGGGGGTGCACACATCACCGCGAGTAAAAATAGTATGGTTCTTTTTGGCCCACTGCTGTTGTTACTGGCCTCATTCATAATTTGGCCACGTTCATCCAGATCATACATGTATCAAAAACACAAAAGGTCGGTTTGTAATATTCTAACTGGAGTACGTAAAGTAACACTAACAGACACAGAAGACTAGTCGAATCGACACAGCATCCAGGGTTCGCGGAAAAGGCTGGCCAGGCTACCCTACCAGGCTTAGTATGTTACCCTTTCTGGGCCCCCAGGGGTATGCATAGGGGCTTGGCCTGTAATGGAATTTCCTAGAGGAAAAATGTGTCAATAAGCCCATGGTTGCGACTACACATGCGCAATGTCAAAGGTGAAGACAGGACAGGACAGTATGAATCTCCAAACTTACCACATAGTACCTGGGACTGGGAGATAAATGTGCTAGTACGAGAATGAGATACTGTTAGTTAGTTGGTCAAAATACCGTCAATGCAGAAATGTTCGCGGTGGTTTGATGTTCATGGTTTTTGCGGTGAACTTTCAGCGCGAACTTAAAACCACCGCAAAACTTTTGCCGACTTATGACTGTAGCGCTATTGTTACAAGTGCAAACACTCAATTTTCCCTATACAGTATGTCATTCACATTAAGGGGAAAGCTATAAGCAAATTATAAATAAACTAAAAGATTACAAGAACATCGCTGACACCTGTGTTCCCACCAGAGATTTTGTTTCATGTTTGGGAATCGAAAGGCATTCAATTTCAAATTACTGTAAAGCCTGTTGAATTTCGTCCCTCAAATGCAAGAAGTCATTTTCAGATGATAGGTCATAAAAACCTGTCGTACGACACACCTGTTTAAGCCCGACCATGTTCACATTGGTCGCAAGAAGAGGTCCATAACTTTTGAATGAATTGGTGACATTTTTAGGGCAGCCTTGGATGTGTTGTACAAGATTCCTAGCCTCTACCAGGCTCCGCGAGATCGCTGGGAAAATAGTAGAAATCGGCAAATAGAGTGAAAGTATGCCAGTGGTACTCCGCTATACAGTGAAGCTCATGGACCCTATCTCCGTAGCTAACTCCCTTGGCACACTATTCACTCTATTTGCCGATTTCTACTATTTTCCCAGCCATGTCGCGGAGCCTGGTAGAGGCTACAAGATTCAGCCACTACTAGTACTAGTACATGTACATGTATTGTCATCAAGTCCATGGTCTGATCTCTCATAGCCACACTGGAAATCATATGACATTTGTATCAAACAGTCAAAACCAACGTTGCCAGTGACCTAGGTTTTTGCGGTTACCTCTTTATCGCAAACTTAAAATCATTCTCAACCACCCCCTAGCGAAAAGTGAACTGTCCACTAATGCTTTCCTTATTACTAGTAAGTTATTCCCACTGCAAATTTCAAGCCATTTAGCTTTCCTAGCAGGGTACCTGGGTATTACAGGCACCAAAATACCAAAAATCACCTCTTTTTAAGAAGTGGACTACTCCATGATCATTTGCACCTTTGATATCTGCCCCCAAAATGATTAATAATGATATTGTAACCACCTCCATGCAAGAAGTGTCTATTCTGGAAAAAGCTCCTCCTATCTCTCCTTACAGCAACTAGCTCTTCCTCACCGAATTTCATTCCATTTGGCTTTCATAGCAGTACACGAGTAAAAACAAACTTGGGGCAAAATCATTTTCATCCATCCCCATGCAAGTTGTGGGAACTTCCTGGATCATGCTTATTTCACGGCAAACAGTTCAATACCCTACAGCAACAGACTCATATGGCCATGGCTAGGCCAAGGCAAGCATTCCTGACCATGCCCCTATAGCTAGCCTCTCTGTTGAGTGGTGTTGTACATTGTGCCCTATCTTTAAAACACTTCTGCAAACAGCCCACTTGACCTCTCCAAACTATATCTCACTACAGTCCACGTACTTACAGTTACATGTTACTAGTTTGTGTCAGTAATACTGTAAATTTAGAAATGTTCGCGGTGGTTTTATGTTCATGGTTTTCACGGCAACCGTTTCACCGCAAACATTTTTGTCTAATACTCTGTGGCGTAGGGGTGGATACCGGTTCGCTGGACCTGATTCAGGCCTTTATAACATCCAAAAACCGAGTCCAAAAACCTGAAAGCCAAAAACCTGAGTCCAAAAAAAAAATGAATACAGTACAAATATATTTTTCTATTTTATTTGATGAAAAGTGTTTTGAGTCTACCCTCTGACAAAAAAAGGCATTTAAAATAAGTGCAACATTCAAATATCAAACACGTTGGTTTATCTTGAAAGTCTTCTCACCAAGAAACTTTTATAGTTTTGCTTGTCAGTATTAATTCTCTATGCTTGATATTGGTCTAATAAAACAAAACATCAACTGGACAGGACCAGGTCCAGGTTCAGGTCCCTGGACCTAAACTTGGACTCGGACCTTATTAAGCCGAACCTATATCCACCCCTCCTGTGGCGGTATCATCAGGTATGTGACTACAGTACAGCACTGCTGCAAACTTAAAACCACCGCAAACACTCTATTTTCCCCTTAGCACAAAATTAGAACCATGCAAACTTAAATGCATTCATAGTAACTACTAGACCACCTCCTAGTGGTGAGAAGTAAACCAGTTATTATTGCCTGAGGTACATGTAGGTAGCACAAGGATATGCATTGGCCGGTGAGAAAAACTGTGTTGGCAGAGAAACCTTTCCAGTCCTGACAGCAGAAAAAACTGTCCAGGCTGAAAAGAGGATCTGCATGGGGGTTCCTGGCAACACTTAAAGCTAAATTCAGCAGGTTTAGTTTAATTCAAGAGGATCGACAACGCTTAACAGTGAATTGGTTCACATTCCTATAGAACTGGCAGCGCAGCATCATGAATGGCCCAAGGGTGCAACCATTTTGTAGGGGGGTCTGAGGGCATACTCTCCCAGAAAATCTTAACCCTCTCAAATCTTAACCCTTAATACATGCAAGGAGGTTTATTAAACCTCCTTGATACATGTCGTATCGACATGAGGTGGGGTGCATACGAATCATTCATGACATTCAAGGGTGCAGCCAACCAATGTAGGGGGGTCTGGCATGCTCTCCTATAAAATCCTAACCCTCTCAAATGCAATTCCTTACATTTTGAGACCCAAAGTTTGCATGTTTACTGTGTCGAAACCAAGATAACCAGATGTCCTGTTGTAACTTTTCATAGGGCAATGTTGTCTTTCGACTACGCCTTGCGATTAAAATCTCAGTAATGCTGAAAGAAGAATTCAGGATAACAAATAGCAGGCTATGTAGAATTAATGGCAAAGCCGACTGGCTACGATTAACAGTAAAATAAAAATAGTAGACTATTGTCGATACAGATTTTCATTTTTAGGCGTAGTCAGTATCCCTGATTCTATGCAGGACAGGACACCTCCTCCCCCATGCAGACCCTCTCTTCAGAATGGACAGAGTTTTTTTCTGTCCGGACTGGACAGGATTTTCCACCAACATGAGAAACATTTTTGTTGTTGTTGAAGAAAGCAGAAGAACTATCGAGAAGGGGATGTGGTGTGCTGTATACATTGGTTACCTTCACATGTATGATCTCCTTCATGTTGAACTTAGTCAAGGGGCTTATGTTTTCACAGTCTAATCTTGATTGATCTTATGATGCATAAGAAAAAGCGCATCACTTTATTATTGGTTAATCATATGAACTGTAACCTGCTACGAAAAAACATTATTCTTCCTCCTATGTCTAATCTCATTAGGTCGCCTGCTTGACCAGTGGTATTTAATGAATAATTCACATCCATACATACTGATAGTATCTTTTAAAAGTCTGCAAATATTGTAAGAAAGCTGTAAACTTAACCTAAACATGATCCAGTCCCACAGTATACGTAGTAAGTCCATGATGCAATTGGCCTTGTGACCCACAAAACACAGCACTGTTTCATCCTGAAGTCAGCAAAACATTATTAAGTTAATTGCTTCGGGCTCTAAGAACTCAAAATCAGTGTTGTTCTATATCTGACTTCAAAATTTCAAACAAGTAATTCATCAAATAAAGTACAATAAAAGGTTGTATTCCTTTTTCTGATACTTAGATTTCAAAAAATATTCTATATACTATAGTACAAACCCTACATGTAGGTGCACCAGTAAGAAATAAGGTGTATAGCTCCAATTTTGAGTGCACAAAGGTGCACATGCACCCACTGTTTCAAGCCCTGTATAGCCATAGGCAGTATAGATGGAATGTGTGTGTGTGTGTGTGTGTGTGTGTGTGTGTGTGTGTGTGCTGACATATTTAGATCAGAGTGTCTCATGAGTGAGGAGTCCCAGGGACATGTGTGTGTGTGTGTGTGTGTGTGTGTGGGAGTGCTGACATATTCAGATCAGAGTTTCTGATGAGTGAGGAGTCCCAGGAACATATGTGTGTGTGTGTGTGCAGACATATTTAGATCAGAGTTTCTGATAAGTGAGGAGTCCCAGGGACATGTGTCAAAAACTTAACTTATGACTGCTTAGACTACACTCTGTTGTGTATTAGGTATCTATTGTTGTCACGAGACATTATATACATTGCACTCATCCTATGTATTTTTGTACATACTATAAGCACTAGGAAAAAGACAATGCATTGTCTTTATTAACCCAACCTTCACCTTTTTGTTCTTGTTGTTTCTATAGGGGCTGACAATATTCAACCCAGACAGAGCATCAATGCCCTGTCCTCATGAGATGGCAGTGAGTGAGAAGCTGACAGTGCAACAATGGATAACCTGCAATCTGCATGGAAGAGTCATGTATCAACACCAACCAAGTCCTAGTTTTTTTAGAATGCATTGAGTCTGTCAAACAGCTAGTAAAAGTTTACACATGTATGAATCCTTCCTGCAATTTCAATTCCCATTGCACTGTAGACATGTATGTAATTATTACAATGGCAATGACTCTGATCCACATGCTTTTAAAATCACGCCTCAATCCAAAAAACCTCATTAGATTAAAAATGTAGTAGAAAATGCCCCCGTTTTGCATGTCTCTTATATGTAACTTATACATATTCCAGGACTACATATGCTGTCAGTAAGTGTAATTGTCCACGTCTTTGACAGTTGTTTGTGCCCATGCATGTATTTCTATATGCAATAATACAGTACATAACCAATTTGAATTGCATTGAATTGTCGTTTTCCTCTTTAGTCTTTGTTTGACTGTTATCATAACACATATTGGTATATTCCAAAGTCAATCCATACACGGAGGGTGACCCAGGAAAAAGCATGTCAGTGGCACCTCAGGCATAACTGATTAAACAAGGAAGCCATGCTCTCTGTTGTTTTCTATATTCTGTCAAATATTCCATTGAACAGCTTCAGAATGTAAGGTAGCTGCAGGGGCGTTAGGATAAATTGTGTGTTTTAGATGCTCTGTTGAACATGTATAGGTATCTGAGCAGTTCCTGATTAATTGATTTCAAGCTGTGTGCATTTTGTGATCTATTCACTTCAAACTGATGTGGTCATTGCCAATGTCAGATGTATGTGCTGAGACCTAATGTGAGTCTTGCCTTGTAATACCGACTCATTACTGTAACAAGTACATGTTGAGGGTAACAAGATGTTGATATGATCTGGATAATCTAGATTGCTTAATCTTTCCATATCAGTTTATTACAAAGTGTTATGCATGAGTCTAAGTTACCCTTGTTATGCACATGTACATAAAAAGTACAAACACAAACACTTTTCTATGTAAAAAGTTGTTGATATGGGATTCATTTTTTGTTGCTTTATTCTGTAAAAAGTTGTTGATATGGGATTCATTTTTTGTTGCTTTATTCTACTGCAGTCAAGTTAGCATAAAATAAACTGTGGTCTTCGAACATAACATGTGCTTCTGGAGTTTAAGTCAATAAAGCCAGCAGGATTTTAAAGACGATTCAGATGTTTTTATCTTTTCATGTAATCTATAGTTATCTACAATACTCAAAACAAAGCCACAATATGCATATATATATTTATTGAAGTTGTAATGTTTTTGGATAAGTCATACTAAAAGGAGTCCTAAACTCTAGAAGGGAGTGTTATTTTCCACTAGATTATGTATCAATGAATACATAATCAGCCGACTTTGTACAGAATTCAGACCCTACCCATGGATTCCCTATACGTATTCCCACTTCCTTCATGGTGAATATTTTTAGCATAAATAAGGGGGGCTAAGCACAATCATAAGGCCAGTTGTTAATAAGATATAAAGGCACATATAACAAGACCTTTCTTAGCCCCCCTGACATTCTTTTATCACGCC
This sequence comes from Branchiostoma lanceolatum, assembly GCF_035083965.1. Taxonomy (NCBI): domain Eukaryota; kingdom Metazoa; phylum Chordata; class Leptocardii; order Amphioxiformes; family Branchiostomatidae; genus Branchiostoma; species Branchiostoma lanceolatum. Next base: position 9,373,012 of record NC_089723.1, on the reverse strand, counting down.
ATGAATGTACATTGTATCACGAAAGTTCATAAAAAGAATGGCAGAGGAAGTGGAAAAATATAGCTTCTGGTTATGGACCAGAAGGAGAGGAAAGGCCTGGGGGAAGAAGGAGGCAGCATAAGTCTAAAAACGAAGAGGCTTAAGGAGCAGCAGTGAGGCAGGGTGGAGACGTCCTCCCTGTCGTCCCCCCATCCTGAGGGCGTACAAGGGTACGTGGGGGATATAACCTCCTTTGAGGGACGAAACGTTTGAGGGGCCTCTGGCTGAAGATCACAGCTGACTCCTTGGTGCTGAAAAGCACGTCAAGTGGCACGAGTTACCTGGCAGGTGACAATCAAATCATCCTGTACTTCCAGTGAAAAGAAAATAGAGGATCACGTGGGGAATTTAGTAGAATACTGAATGCTTTTTGATGCGCACGGGACTAGTGGGTACTTATATATTGTAATAAGTATTCGTTTTTTACTTCGAAACATTATCATCTATTGGTAAATAACTCCCCCCCCCCTGGAATTTAGGACTCCTTTAATCTTCTGACATTGTACAGGGCTTGAAAGCGTTGCTTGTTTTATCTCGCCTATAGAACAAAAATGATTTCTTTCAAATTCGGCTGGCATATTTCTATATGCTCATGCTAATTTTGTAACTGAGATCATATTTCGTTAATGAAAGTCTTTAACATATTTCATGTAAGCGTCCAGAAAGTGATACAACATGAAAGGTTGTTTTGCAGACTCCCATGGAAAATAATGTCTATGCACTACAAGTACTGTACATTGAAATCTATAGTTCTGGACTGAAAAGATAAATCGTAGGTTGTTTGTAAATATATGCAATCAAACGCACTTAAAAGGCTATTGGACGAATGAAATATCGATAGACATTTTTTACTATTTTTTAAACTTTTTTTGGAAGGTTATCTGACGAATGAAAGGTTTTTAACTCGGCAGAAGACGACAAAAACACTTTCTGTCGGGTCCATTTTGCAGTTCTAACGTTTGTCGCTAGGATGAAATAAATCGTTTTGTTTGGCCAATATCTTCAAGCAGAAAAGCGGAACAGCAAATCTACTGACAGCACAGATAGATCAGCATATCAACTTACTTTTGTGAAAGTTTCATGGAAAAATATTATTTCCTTCTTGTTTTATAAAGGAAAACGCACTTTCGTTAGTTGCGGTAGGACATCAAGCTAGAAAGTCCCCCCGGAAGATGGTAGGTGGAACGCGGCCTAGCTTTGCTCGAGACCGGAAAATCTTCAATTTCATATCTCACCTAGAATACAACGGATTTCTTTGAAATTTGGATGACATATTCATGAAAGCTTACTTAGGCATTGTATGGATTCCAAAGCGATAAGTACAATTGGTTATGGAGTAATTAACAGTTGATATTTTGACCATAGATCATATATTCCTGTCACTAGTGCCAAATAAAACTTCGCATTTCTCCTGAAAAATTGAGTGCAAACACTCAGCAAGGTAGTGCTAATACCACTGAAATGTCCTTGACAGAGTTATATTGATAATATGTCTATTGCACGATGTAGATCCCTAACGCTACATCATTTTTCTAATATGCCGCACTTTTTAGATTGGGAATTTTGACCGTGCCCCTAAACGACGATAGATTAATGGCCTATATCTTCAAGCAGAAAAGCGCAACAGCAAAACTACCAACAGCACAGATAGATCAGCATATCAACTTACTTTTGCGAAAGTTTCATGGAAAAATATCCTTTCCTTCTTGTTTTATAAAGGAAAACGCACTTCGGTGAGTTGCGGTAAAAAATCAAGCTAGAGAAGTCCCCCCGGAAGATAGCAGGTGGAACGCGGCCTAGCTTTGCGCGAGACTGGAACATTTGGGTTTCATATCTCACTTAGAATACAACGGATTTCTTTGAAATTTGGATGACGTATTAATGAAAGCTTACTTAGACATTGTATGGATTCCCAACGGATGAACGCAATTGGTTATGTAGTTACTAGCAGTTAAATTTCCGATAATAAATCATACATTTCTAGCAGAAATAACAAATAAAACACATTTCTCCTGTAGGATTTCATATCTCGCCTTGAACAAAATCTACTTCTTTGGTTCAGGGCGGCCCCTACGTATACCTTATGTTTATATCATTAAAATGTACATTTCTGTGACCGGCATGTCTGGACAGACTCAATGACACCTTTGTTGGGAAAATTCGTTAACGTCTTCGAAATTATCAAAAATCTAATTTTTCATTCAGGGGGGCCCCCCTAGAGTTTATTTCATGAAAATGTACATTTCTGTGACCGGCATGTCTAGACAGACTCAATGACATCTTTTTTTGGCAAATTCGTTAACGTCTTCGAAATTCACAAAAATCTGATTTTTCATTCAGGGGGCCCCCCTAGAGTTTATTTCATTAAAATGTACATTTCTGTGACCGGCATGTCTGGACAGACTCTATGACACCTTTGTTGGGCAAATTCGTTAACGTCTTCGAAATTCACAAAAATCTGATTTTTCATTCAGGGGGCCCCCCTAGAGTTTACTAGTATTTCATTAAAATGTACATTTCTGTGACCGGCATGTCTGGACAGACTCTATGACACCTTTGTTGGGCAAATTCATTAACGTCTTCGAAATTCACAAAAATCTGATTTTTCATTCAGGGGGCCCCCCTAGAGTTTACTAGTATTTCATTAAAATGTACATTTCTGTGACCGGCATGTCTGGACAGACTCAATGACACCTTTGTTGGGCAAATTCGTTAACGTCTTCGAAATTCACAAAAATCTGATTTTTCATTCAGGGGGGCCCCCCTAGAGTTTATTTCATTAAAATGTACATTTCTGTGACCGGCATGTCTGGACAGACTCAATGACACCTTTGTTGGGCAAATTCGTTAACGTCTTCGAAATTCACAAAAATCTGATTTTTCATTCAGGGGGGCCCCCTAGAGTTTATTTCATTAAAATGTACATTTCTGTGACCGGCATGTCTGGACAGACTCAATGACACCTTTGTTGGGCAAATTCGTTAACGTCTTCGAAATTCACAAAAATCTGATTTTTCATTCAGGTGGTCCCCCTAGAGTTTATTTCATTAAAATGTACATTTCTGTGACCGGCATGTCTAGACAGACTCAATGACACCTTTGTTGGGTAACATGGTTGATATATAAAACTTTGCACAATGCACACAGAAGACATTCGAAAAGACGATGGAAACAAGATAGCAAATGGGTGCAGCTTTAATGACAAATGCATTGTGGTATATGTAACATAATATATCATGAAGATACATTCTTGGAAGAAGAGTACCTAAAGTATATGTATTTGATGTAGTACCTGCAGAATATTCAATAGGCAATATTACTTGTACCTGGTCTCCAGACTCCAGAGCCATGCAAACATTACTTGTGCCCTCACATGGTCTCCATATCAGTATATTCTACCAGTGCTGCATGGAGCCTTACCTAGTGCCTCAGTAGCATGGTATATTTCCTGGTCATGTGTCCTATATGCTGTAGGAGGCACACCAGCATTACATAATCTTCTGTACAGTAGTAAGAGAAAATCAAGATTAAGCCTGTGCTTACCCATGTACACAACTGGTGTGCTATATCTAAACCGGTATAGTACATTACCGATGCTCTTAGAGCCATACCAACATTACCTGTTAGGTGTTGTTGAGTCCCAAGAGCCACACCAATATAATCTGGAAGTTGCCTTACCTATTCCCCAGATCTAAGAACCATGCAAATCTTACCTGGGATACATCAGCCAGTCTTTAGAACCTAGAGTCAAACAAATAGCTAAAAAGCTGTCCTTGACAGTAACTGTTTACTAGCCATTTAATAGAAAAATCATGTTAGATACACACTCATGACTCAAATATCTATTGTATATATATAAAATTCACATGACCTTAAATTCTACATGTAAAAACTAAACTACTGTTAGCATTTTTGGCTATAATGTCAGAACCAAGGGATAGAAGTACCCAACCTTCTGGGACATTTTTATATAAAATGTCACACTATATGCATGTCTATTATCAAAGTGTATAGGACCATTTGAACTATAAAGTAAAAAATGGGTAGGGTTGTAACGAAAATCAACAAATATTTGACCATCTGTTGGGCATGTTGTTACTTTCAAAACAAGTATCCAATATGGGTCCAGACCAGCTCTTAAAGTTCAGTTTTACAGCTTATATAGTTCTCTATTCACAGGGTGTATGTATACATGTGGGGAAGTGTTTGTCCATTGAAAGTTCTTGGAGGGGGTGACATTTTCTTTAAAAAGATGCCAGAATTAAACTTTGCCCATCAGGAGGCCATATATATTAGCTATATGTCACAGTAGAGATTGCAATCCAGGACAATCGGCGACTGTCCTAGGACAGATTACGATCGGAGTCTGTCCTAGAACCTACAATTATACTACCGGCAGTAAAGATAGCGATCACAATCTGTCCTGATAACAAACAGTGATTCTACTTGGAGAAATTCTGATAACCATTAGATCATGCTTTGGAAAATATAATTAATCATTGCACAACATTTCAATCAGTTTTAGCACACTACCTACATTCACAATTACTATTCTAGGTGAATAAGTTCATATTTCATAACGGATAAATTCCATGTATGTTTACTGACAAAGAAATTTCTCATCAAGTTATGAAAAGGTTAATAATCGGTGAAAGATATCAATTGGAAGGTGATCAAACAAAGCAAATTTTGAGGTCTCAAGATGTTACTCAGTGTCTCACCTTTTCAGTACATTTTACTAGTCATATACCAAATCTATTCTCCACACAAATATAGACTATTCCAAAATCACCCCATTGCTAAAATGTACTATTCCCAATCACAACATGTGCAAACTTCAAGGGGTATGTACAGGAGAGATAGACTCTGATGATCTCGGTTGCAATCTGTCGTTAGTAGAATCACCGATTGTCCTGAATCGCAATCTCTACTATGACATCTACTCCTACAAATGTGGTTACTGTCTTTTCTATAGAGTATCTCTACAGGGGCTGGCTGTAGATTCTGGCCAGCTGGATATGATATTGCCCCCATATTGGGTATGCTGTCCACCAGTTTCTGTAGAATATATACTCCACTACTGTATAAAGTGGTGCGATGACCTAATGGTAGAGTGTTCACCTTACACACAGTAGGTGTTGAGTACAATCACCGGCCGTACATACTGCTTTTTCAGCTTAGCACTCAGCAAATGGGTATGGAAGTTGCGCACAACATCACTACCAGCGGACTAGTCCCCGCTGCAGAGACTTGCACAAAGTTGTGTGGCCCAAGGACTGCGAATCGGAGATGGGCGCACCATAGGCTCCAAGAGGCGTGGGAGGACTGTAACTTTAACTAACTGTAAAGCTTGAATTTGATGGGGGAGGGGGGCAGATATAGCCGACAATAGGTACTGCCTGTAAGTAACTGTACATACTACAATTGCTGCAGTTGGAATTACAGGCTGTAGCTAATTGCCCTTTTGAGAACAAGGTCAACATTTCAAGTTCACCAGCCTTTCAGCCGCAAATATCATCTTACAACATAATAATTATAATGTTAACTAGTGGTACATGTAGTTCCGTAACCGATGGTACAATTGTCTTCATAGGGGCCTACAATCCACCTCACCTCCCAGCCTAGCTGTGGAGATTGTTTTCAGCCTGTAGCATTTTGCATACGACCACTGTTATAGAGCAGCTGCTCTGAAGACAATGGATATTCAACAGGGGCACTGGACAAAAATCCAGTGAAGTGCACTGTATGCAGAAATATTAGCGGTGGTTTTATGCTTGTGGTTTTTTGCAGTGGCTGCTTCACTGCGACCATTTCTGTCTTCTGCTGACCTACCCCTTGTCTTAGTGGTACATGTATGTTACTAGTATTATACATTGTACAGATGTTTTTGAGGCACCTGTTAACAAGGCACAAATAGAACACAGACCCGATCTTCGAACATTGAATACAGATTTATTAAGAATATCAAGCCAAGTTAAAGGCTTAATTTACAGTACTATTCCTTGACAGCTTTTTTTTGTTGCAAAAAAGTCACTTTTTAACAATGATCACACAAGCACTGCCAAAAGCAACTGGTCTGCCCATCTGTAGCATCCTTGTCTTGTTATGGTTTCCGACTGGCTGTCTGTAAAGGCGCCAATACTAGTGTTTTTGCTACTTTATAGTATCTATATGCGACTACATACATGTATACTGAGTAGCGCCATCGCGAAATCAAAACCCCCGCTAACACTCCATTTTCAACCTACCACAAAATTAAATCACCGCAAACTTAAGTCCATTTACAGTACTATTTCTGATCTGCCTGTGATTCTACATGTGACGTCTAGTTGCAGCAGTTGTCCTTTGATGTACTTCCCAGGCCTCTTGGGATATCTCTTTCCAATGAAGCTGCAAGACAGAACAAATGTAACTTGTAAGTTACAACTAGATAGCAGTAGATACATAAATCAAATTGCAAGGTACTGGACTATGACAACAGGCGTGAATACATGTACATGTACAGATACATTGTTAAATAAATGTACTAGAATAGCAAACAGACTAATAAATGAAGGAGACTCTGCACATAAACTTCCCATGATCAGAAATGATCCCCAAATTATGCTGTCGCAGTGCACTTCGAATGAACCTCCAAAATCTTGAGCATCATGAGTAAAACATCAGGGCAGGCCCCCAGGGACACGAATGGGTCCAATATTTTCAAAATTGGAAAGAATTCAAGAATGCAGTCAGAAGCTCTATCATGCAATTCATGTAAACTGATCATGTACATATGCAAGTTAGTACTTAGTACAAGTGTACCATGAGTAGTGCATTTACACATGGAATGCTATAAAACTATTTGAGTGCACCCACATTTAAAATTAGTGCACAGCGATATAGGGAGCACAAAAGTGCACGTGCATCCAGCACTAAGTATTTCGAGCCCTGGTGTGTGTGTGTGTGTGTTTGTGTGTGTGTGTGTGTGTGTGTGTGTGTGTGTGTGTGTGTGTGCGTGTTTGTACAATGTATATAGCTCACAGGCAGTACTAGTATAGCCTACTACCTACCTACCTACCTACCTACCTACCTACCTAGTCCCTTGACCTCTGGGTTGTTGGGGGGACAAGATAGCAGTAAAGATGGAGATCTGTCTACTATAGTCACAGGGAAGAATACAATTTATGAGCTAATCCAAGATCAGGGTATGCCAATAGCTTGCTGCGTCATTATAGCATTCTTACTATGGTGAATGTGAACAGGGCAACAGTTTGTCTACAACTTAGTACAAGCATAAGGTGTTGTCTGTACCCCCGGCCCCCATGCATGGAGGCCCCATTGATGTGATACTATAATAGCTACATATCATATACATTTCATTCAAAGCAAGGTTATAGGCAGCCTATACTGTAATTCGTTTCTTTTACTTTTACTGTAACTTTATGTTCACTATTTCAACGGTTATCTCTCTATGTACAGTGAACTTATCATCACCGTGTGTAATCGTTTATGATTCCTTCACACATCCTGTCTGTAAAACACTTGCCACGTGCACCACCGTGAAGTTAAAGTTCAGTGAAAACTATTTTCCTTACCCTGAAATATTTTGCTACCATGAAGTTGATTGAATATAAAGTGAATTAATATTACAGTAACCTCCTTGTTCAAAGTAAATTCATCCACATTTGAATGTACAGTACATGTACATCATCAAAGTGCTGCCCCTTCCTTGAGATTCTTAAAAGAGAAGCTTTTTTAATCATTAATGATCACCATTCTCAAGTTCAGCAACATACATCAATGGGTGATTGATTGAATTTTATCACAAACCTGTCAAAAGTGTCATAACATTCCCCTAAGGCTGAACAACTTTCTTGTTTCGTATCTGATATGGAATAAATGATATCCAGAATTTTCCATAGTTGTTGCTTTTAGTTTTACTTCCAATTTCCTATTGAGGCCATCCTAACGTAGGCTGTAACTTGAAATTGCCGACAGACTCCTTGCCAAATACTACTGCAACATTTGCGGAAAAAGGCAGGCTAGCCTGCCAGGCCAGGCTACCCTGCCAGACTACCCTTTCTGGACCTTAAGGCTCTGCATGGGGATTTTGCGCATAGTAGAATTTTCAAAAGGAAAAACTGGGTCAATAGCAATCCCAGCTGAGGGTGAATTGGACAGAAGGGCAACAGCGTATGAACTATGATATTGCTGTTGGGCGGGGGGTGGGGGTGGGGATGTGGTGCTGAAGGAAAAGCCGTTTGAAACAAATTCCAAGACTTAGCATACAATAGAATATACCGGTCAACAAATATTAAGACTGAAGGGGAGGACCTTTGTTTACCAAAACAACAAATTCAAAACATGCATATGGCTTTGTGCATTTCTCTGTGGGTTAACATGTGTGAATGTGTTTTCACAATGTATACATAGTGTTGTTTGTGCTGTTATTTCTTTCATTGCTCTCTCTCTGCAATTATAGATATATAATATTAATAAGCCCATTCACGGTTGCGACTACGCATGTGCAGTGTCAAAGGTGAAGGCCCCTGGCTTGTAAACAGTACTCCTATCAACGTTGTCTATATTTGCATAACAACGTCCAGAAGGGTTTTGTTTACGTCTCATGGGACTTCACCTTTGACATTGCGCATGTGTAGTCGCAACCATGGGCTTATTGACACATTTTTCCTCTAGGAAATTCCATTACAGGCCAAGCCCCTATGCATACCACTGGGGGCCCAGAAAGGGTAACATACTAAGCCTGGTAGGGTAGCCTGGCCAGCCTTTTCCGCGAACCCTGGATGCTGTGTCGATTCGACTAGTCTTCTGTGTCTGTTAGTGTTACTTTACGTACTCCAGTTAGAATATTACAAACCGACCTTTTGTGTTTTTGATACATGTATGATCTGGATGAACGTGGCCAAATTATGAATGAGGCCAGTAACAACAGCAGTGGGCCAAAAAGAACCATACTATTTTTACTCGCGGTGATGTGTGCACCCCCCTCCCCCTTTAACACGCACCGGGCATAGCTCGAGCTAGTTGCAAATTAACGAGGATCTGTGCCCATTCAATATAAAAATAATCGGTATAAATGAACCAAAGTTGCTCACCTCACCATGGAACAGGCAGAGTTTTGCTGCTGGACGACCTACGGCGATCGATCCGGACGGTCGGCGGGCCTGAAAACACAATATCCCGGCCACTTCCCGGCCACCGTTCTGTACCCTCGTGAGGTCACGTCCCCAAATATCGCGAGGCTTCTCCTACAGTCCACTATCTATGGCCTTGGTGACCCATCTCTCCCGGCTTGTGCCTACTGTTAACCGACGTATCTCAAGAGCCAGGAGACGTCTCCTGGTCCACTTATAACTGGCTAACGGTGGTCACCGTTAACCACTTACAACTGTAAACGGTACTTGTAACGGGTGCCTGGACGAATCCTTGTCTTATGACTACGAAGACCAAGGCAAAACCCGGTTATGTGGTGTTAAACTGAGATCGAACCAGTTAGACAAGTGGGTGGCGGCTCACAAGGACGCGTTTGACGACAACTTTCAAACCTCCAAGGAAACAGCCGTTACTTGGAAAAGTTCGCCGGGGATCTCAAGCGTGTCGATTCAGACCACCTCAGCTACAAGGAAGGCAGGTAATCGAGTCCTATTTGTACACTTTTATCATAAAAAACAGGGTTTGTTGGTCCAGGGACACTGCACGAAGTGGTGGGTGGACAACTTATATCCCGAACTTGTCAACATCATGAACTCCCAGCAAACGAGGTCATCAATTAAAGATGGCACCCAACGGGTCAGGAACGCCTTAGACAAATTCCCGACTGTGCCACTGTATCCAACAACACCCAAGCAAACTTTGAGTACTGATGTCTGTGACACGCCAACTTTGTCGAGGGATATCAATCCCCGAAATCTGCTAGATCTAGAGAAACCCGACAGTAACGAAGTCGAAGAAGAAGAAGAATAGATCTCGTCTAAAAATGGCCCCAAAGACGACGGCGATACTGTCAAGAACAAGGTGACGCCAGAGTCTACAGGTAGCTGTGACTCGGCTTTTGGAGAACTACAAAATCAATTCGTTGGTTTTGTCCAAAACTTCAACACACTGAAGGATGACCTGATCTCTAAAGATAACGAAAGAGATCTAGCCCATGCCCACACGCTAAAACACCTGACGGCACTGGTAGAATCGACAAAGAAATCTCTAGAGGTTCACATCAAAAAGTCTATCTCCAAACTGCAAAATGATCTATCAAAGGCGCAAAGAGACATTGTTCTACAGAGGGAGAAGCTAGCACAAGAGGCAACCGTCACAAGGGGTTTATGGGAGGAAAGGATTCGTAGCATGTCCTGTAAAGTTGATTCACTATCGGCTTCAAACGCAGATCTTCAAGAATTCATAAAAAAACAGGACTCAGAAATCAACGAACTAATCGACAGATTGAAAGAATTGGAACACATGCTGGGATCTTGCCACCGCAAGTGGACAACACAAGAATCCGCCGTACTACAGACAGCACGTCCTCAACATAACAACAGAACCGGCGCCGACTCGAACAATGTCACCTTTCCAGCCAACAATGAAGCGACAACCGTGAACCAGGAAGACGCCGCCAACTCACACGATGATACCACTTCACATGATAATGATACAACAACTGTGAATAAGGGAGACAAGAATACTGTAGACAGGCATCCATTGACAAAAATCGCACAAATATGCGACCAGCTGCTAGACCGAACAATACACAGAACAATGATGTTCAAGTAAGAATCTTTGCAGATTCCCTGTTCAGGGACGTAGACCCTGATCGCGCCTTCCAAGGGAGGTCGGCTATGCTGCACACAAACAGCACCGTCACAGCCGCCACCGGACTCATCAGGAACATGACAGATCTAACGACTGAAACCGTGATCCTTCACGTCGGCTCAAATGACCTCGACAACACAAAAGATCACAAAGACTCTGTTCGTAATACAGTCCAAAAAACCCGCGAACTTCTCGATACAACTAGACGCTCTTTCCCAAATGCCCAAGTTGCAATATCTCAGGTGCTACAGAGAGGGCCTAACCAAACCTCAGTTCTTAATAAGAACATTAGAGACTACAATCAAGAGATGCTTAACATATCAAAAACATCGAACCTCATCTACATCAAACACAAGAAGCTTACACAGGATAGAAATCTCTACTTATCAGACCAGATTCACTTAAACCCCAGAAGTGGCACCAAACACCTGGTCGCCGATGTTAAACACACACTTGCTGCACCGTCCAGACCAACTACAGGATCACACGTTCAACAGTCTTCCATGATGAACCCACAACGCGCACGTGGGTACGGCGACTTCAACCGTCATGTCCCGCAGTGGTTCCAACCCGCCCTCCCGAGAAGTGACACCTACGGCCCGGCCTGGGGACGGAGTCAACCCACCTTCCCCGTACACAGCAGTGCTGCGCCGACCGGAGGGAGAACCAGGAGTCAACACACCAGGCCCAACGCGAACACTGTTCCACTCGGACCGAGGATCCCGTCTCATCAGCCCTCTACAGTGAACCAGACGGCAGGATCGAGAACACAAGCGGGCGGATCTCTACAAGTCGCGAAACCAACTTCACCTACAACGCTGCAACTGGGAACTCTCAAACAGCTCAAACCAACATGGAAGCAAGTTGGAAAAAACATTCGCAAAGCCTGGTACGCTCTGATCTCTTAGTTTGTACTGTGGTTTCATCTATACTACCGAGGTAAAAACACATTTTCTTTTCTTGAAAGTTGAAGGGAGGTGGTGATGATTGTTGATATTTGATCATACTGGTTATAATTGTATTAGATACGTAGCTTTGGATTTTATTTGATTGTTATATTTTCCCCTTACTATACGGCTAGCTCCATGTAGCTTTTACACATTCTTCTAATAACTTGGAAATGGCCAAAAAGTCCGCATTGACCTTTTCAACTTGGAACATTCAAGGGAGTTGCTGCAGAAAATTCAGTGATTCCGAATTCCTTTTCCACGTTGATAAAAGCGACGTGATATGTATTCAAGAAACGTGGTTAGATAGTTTCGTAGACTTTAATTTATTAGGTTATAGTATTTTTAGTAATAATAGAACAAGGAACAAAAGAGCTAAGCGAAATTCTGGAGGAGTTGCAATTATTTTCAAGAGTTCATTCCAAAAGGGCATTACAAAACTTGACAGTAGCTCACCTGACTCTATCTGGTGCAAGTTTGACAAACAGTTTTTTGGCCTTATAAACGATTTGTATCTCTGTAACATTTACATTCCCCCTGAATCATTTCCCAAATCTTCTCAAATTGATCCTTTTGATACATTGTCTAGCGATATTTACAAATTCTCCAATTTAGGGGACATTGTTATTTTAGGTGATCTAAACGCCAGAACAGGAGCAATTACAGAAACATACTTTAATACTGATCTCCCAGATGTAATTACAGCGGACGTAGTCGCTAGTTTTAAAGATAGAAATAATAGAGATGTTAAAGTTAACCATTATGGTAGATGTTTGATTGACTTATGTTCCTCAGCTGATTTGACTATCTTAAATGGAAGATGTGCTGGAGATTTAAAGGGTGACTTCACATGTTACCATTACAATGGGTCCAGTGTTGTTGACTATTGCATAGCCCAACGGTCAATGCTTTCTGATATTCAATATGTCAACGTCAGTCCAATTTCACAATTTTCTGACCATTGTCATATTTCTTTTTCCTTGGCAACCAAACACGCCCCTCTTATCATAACAGAGGAGCGCCCAGCTAAACCAGAACCTATATCATTTATTTGGGATGCAAATTCAAATGATTTGTTTTCGGCCATTATAAATGGAACTGAAACAAACTCAAAATTAAGAGACTTCTGCCAAGAAAGTTTTTGCTCAGCAGAAAGTGCTGTCACACATTTTTTAAAAGTTTTATTAGATGCTTCAAAAAGTTCCCTCAAAATTCGGCGTACAAAACAGGCCAAAAAATTATACACAAAAAAAAAAGAATAAAGGTTGGTTCGACCAACGTTGCTGGTCGCTACGCCAACGTTTGAAACGATTATCACTAGAATTGAGAAAAGAACCATGGATTCATGAAACCAGAATAAAATACTTTACGGCCTTAAAAGATTATAAAAAGCTTATTTAACAATGTAAACGGAAATATAAGGCAGACTTACTGTCCAAGTTAGAGCATTTGAATGAAAAAAATCCCAAAGAATTTTGGTCTTTATTTGATTTTTTTGAAAAGGAAGTTAACGGAAAAGCACAAAGAAATTCTTCAGACCCTAATATCACAAACTCAGAATGGATTGAACACTTTAAAGGTCTAAATAATTTAACAAAACACAAAAACTTTAACGCAGACTTTGAAAAAACTATCGCTGAACGATTAGAACAATTTGATAAAAATTCATTTAATTTACTAGACACTCCTTTTACTACAAAAGACGTTCTGGATGGCATAAAACAACTCAAATCTGATAAAGCTTGTGGCATGGATTCTATTTCAAACAACATGTTAAAACATGGATCTACTTCAAAACAGTTTTGTCTCTCATTGGTTACGCTTTTCAACATAATTCTTTCTAAAGGCACATTTCCGCAAAACTGGAATACAAGCATCCTTACTCCAATTTTCAAATCAGGTGACAAGGCCAATGTTGACAACTACAGAGGCATCGCCCTTTCTAGTTGTCTCTCAAAATTGTTTACCCGACTCTTGAATAATAGACTACAAAACTTTGTAGAAAACAATAATCTGCTGGCCGACACTCAATTTGGATTCAGAAAGAAGTGCCGAACTGCCGATAATATTTTTATTCTAAAATCTCTTATTGAGAAATATACACAACAAAAGAAAGGTAAATTGTTTGTCTGTTTCGTTGACATGAATAAAGCATTCGACAGTGTTTGGCGCGATGGGTTATTTTATAAATTGTTACACTGTGGCATCGGTGGAAATTTCTTTAATGTTTTGAAATCAATGTATATGGATATCAATTATGCAGTTAGAGTAGAGAATGGTTTATCTTATTCTTTTGTATCAACTTGTGGTGTAAGACAAGGATGTAATCTTAGCCCATTGTTATTTAATCTATTTATCAATGACCTGCCGCAATGTTTTGATAGTAACAAATGTGATGCTGCTGTCCTTACTTCAAAGTCTATCAACTGTTTGTCTTGGGCAGACGATCTTGCTTTGGTCTCTTTGTCAAAACAGGGACTCCAAAACTGCATCAATGCCCTAGAAACATACTGTAATAACTGGAAACTATCGGTTAATGTCTCCAAAACAAAAGTCCTTATTTTTTCTAAAGGTGCTACAAAGAAAATGTCAAAAGATTTCTTTATCTATGGTAAAGAAATAGAAGTTACGGACAGTTACACCTATCTTGGTATCCCACTTACGTCCTCAGGTAAATTCAAAACAGCCAGAAAATTTCTAAAAACCAAGGCTATGAGAGCTATATTCAAATTGAAATCATTTTTATCATCGGAAAATATCCCAATACAATTAGGTAAAAATCTTTCTGACAAATTTGTTTCACCTATTCTTTTATACGGATCCGAACTAACTTGTTTTGATCATTCCTCCAAAACAGTGAAACTTATTGTATCGAAAAACATTTCTACATCTACTCCCAGATATATTTTTTCTATTTTACTTAGAAAACTTCAATTGGATGAAAACTTACCAGTTGTAATTCGAAAGAGTACTTGTTCCGATTTAACTAATTCTTACATTATTAATTTTTAAAGAAGATCAGACAAAGACATGTTTCTAAAATTAACGTCTAAGCTCACTCTAGATAATGATGGCTTTTCAGTAGCTAACATACACCGCCCGTTGGATATACCTGAATTTGACATCATTGACCTACGTTTTCATAAATTTCTGCTAGGAATACATTCAAAATCCTCCAACGACGGAGTACGAGGAGAATTGGGAACTTTCCCCATCATATTGTCTGCAAAAATTCAGCTGATCAAATATTGGCACCGTTTAGAAAACTTACCTGAGGACTCTCTGCTTCACGAAGCATACAATGTTGTATTTTCTAGTGATCATGACTGGATTAATCATGTGAAGGATGTTCTCAATTATCACGGCCTTGGATATATATGGATGAATCCTAAATGTTATAAAGTAGACTATATTGAACATCAACTCAACTGCAGACTACAGGATGCACATATACAAGAGTGGTTTAGTTGTGTAAGCAATAATTCAAAATTGTCCCTTCTTCACAAATCCAAAAATCATTATGTACAAGAAAAATATCTTTATGATGTGAATAATGTTGAAATCCGTAAAGCGATAACACAGTTAAGAATGAGTAGCCATAGATTGAATATAGAAACAGGTAGATACTTTAATGTAGCTCCCGAACAAAGGTTTTGCCCATTCTGTCCTAATCGAATTGAAGATGAGTTTCACTTTATTATGGAATGCTCTAAATATGATGCCCTACGAGTTGAGTTATTCACCTTTCTCAATTCAAGTACTTCAGATTTTAAGACACTCAATGCCACAGATAGATTTGACTATATATTTAGATGCAACAGCTCATACAGTGTTAAAATAGGCAAATATATAAAAGATTGTTTTGTTATTAGAAAAAATAATGATACTCAAAATTAGAAAACTTGAATCATGTAAAACCTAAGATAGTCATTTTGATGTAGTGAATAGTTTTATCCCATACTTATGTCTTGTTCTATGTTTACTGTTGTTGCCATACTTTGTACCTGCTACAATGGTCGCGCAATAAAGTTCTTCTTCAATCAGAAGAAACTTGTGGGAACGTTACAGTAGTGTTCCTGTCTCTTACAACATGTCTCTTCACCAAGTAGAGGCTTGGCTCCGGCTAGTTTTTGACGTGTCTTTATATAATTGAGGCATTTCTTTTCGGGCTTTCTATTTTGTCCCGTTTTCTTTACACCCATTGGTCGGCGCACATAAAGAAGAATTATGTGACAATATAGAGAGCGCCTAAAAACACGCCAAAAACCAGCCGGAGTCAAACTTGTACTTGGAGCCATTTCTACATAAGTGAGCAAAGAGAAGGTCTAAAACTGCTGTACTATAAAGACGACAACTAACACGATCCTAATTTGACATATTGTATATTGCGTTTCAACAAATGTTATTGCGCAGGTAATTTTCTAGGCGAATAATTGAAACAAAATATACTCTAGGTGAGACGCCGTCAAGATTACATTTGTTGCATATGACATAAATTCTAACCAGGACGCGAGCATAATTTACATATAAGCCCTCAGGCTTTGAAAAAATGATGGATTATTTAGTACGTACTAAGACCGACCCACAAAAACTACAGAGAAACTATTTATCAAGGTGGAGTACTACATAGCCCGCCATTCCGCTTGAAGACAAATGTGTTCGGTCAACACATGAGTTGTAGTTTGCATCAGAATTGTAGAAACATCGCAAACTCAAACAAAGACGCTATTTTTCAGCCCCCTCCCCCCGTGTAACTTCATCTTGGAAGCTTCTCTGGGAATAATATTTACCAAGCATCTCTTTAAAATCTTGTTAATCTTTTACAGCGGTACAACTCGACAGAGTTGATAAGTTTATCAAACATGAATAATTCAAACAGGTGGGGTTGACCAATATATCTAGTGTGTGTTTATTTGCCATGCTGTAGGTTGACGTACAAGGCATTGTATATCTTCCCAAAGCTATTTCCTGAAAACACTACCCCGGATGTTCTGAACGAGTACAATAAATGCTTCAGAGCAAGGAGGTTTATCAAGTCCTTGCTCAGAGTTTACCCTCTCCTAATTTTTCCGAAATTCCCCGCCTTCCCAGTTGAGTCCTGCAATATACTTTATTACCACCAGAAGGAACGTTCCAATATCTCCTGAACACTGCTGTCAGGAGACGCTGTCGATAAAAAGCAAACAGGCTCGTTTTTATTACAACCTGCAGGTATGAAACCGCCAAGTATTAACCGCAGGCAGCAATTTATCCCGCTCGCCCGAAAATAAAATCAAAGTCGAAGGGAATATTTTGTTCCCCAGCGTTTTCCCTCCTTGTAGCACAAATTCGCATTCGATAAAACAACACAAGTGGTATGTATTTAGTGTTCAGATTTAAGGGTACGGTTTAGGCCCTTTGATTTTCTGATTACTAGTAAGTTTTGAGCTATCTGGAACATGGAACAGAACTGAAGAGATACTCAAATGACCCTTCGGTTGTCTGTAACATCCTCTTACCAAAGAGCGAATAGAAGCGACAGGGCGAAAGAAAATACCCGACCATTCTTGGGTTAAGATAGATGCTGACATAAGATAAAGAATGACAGTATTATGCAAGTCTTCAGTCTTCCATGACATATTTTATGCAATGAATTCCTTTCTTTCCTCTACATAGTGCTATTATTCCAAATATTACGACTGTAATTAATAAATCATTTGTTTGGTAAACAGATAGAAGCATCTAAATACAATCTAAGTATTTGTGCAATGACTGGGAAATCACTTTTTTTTAAAAAGATGTTTTGATAATAAGCTGGCAGATTTATTAATTCAATTATGCTTGAGGACCATACCTAGTATAGGCCACAGCAAGTTAATTGTATGGATGACATCAGCGCGCTCATTAATTTTCGCCTGATTTCGAAGAAAAGAAAAAAAAATTCATTGCCCTCCGACAAAGGCTTTCTGTGTTGTGTAATTGAGGCTCAATTGATATATTGAAACATGAAGTTTCGCTGCAGTATCATAGCAATTCGCTATAGCTAGGGGCCCAAAGTCTAATCATTTTGAGGTTTCAAGAAGACCTACCCACATACCAAGTATCAAGACAATCCATCCTTAAGGCGTTTTTAAGTTATAATGTCAACAGAATGACACCCCCCCCCCCGAACGCTGTGCAAAACATAACATTCTCGGCGAAGGTAATGAACTTTAGCAAGAGTCTGTACAGATCAAAGGATTACTGAGCATTTTGCGAACTTTCACCTAGTATGTACATATGTGTGCTATGTTACTGATTATACGTGATACAGTTATATCATTTTGCGAGTATTGCATGCAGCAAAATACATCATATATAGTCATAGCAACAGTAACATTATGCTAAGGACATGTTCGTGCTCAAAATAGACTCGGCGTACAAAAAGCTGTTCGCACTATGACGTTGACGTGGTATCATGGTATGGATATACAATTAGTATATACTAGCCATTGGAATATGGCGTCAGACTGTGCACGTGTTCGTCAATAGGAAACACAGGAGAAAAAGTTATTTTGACATCCTTGAGGTCATCATGAAACCTGAATATTTGACAGTCCTGCCTGAGACAGTTTTTCCATTCTATTTTTTTTACTTCTAAATGAAGACATTCTAGAAGTTCTAAAACTAGACAAAAATGATAACAGTGTGACTGACCAGAAACTGCAAAACTTGTTATATATTTGATCAAAACGTGCAGAATACAAGGTATACCTGCCTAGACCAGCAATGTAGTCATTCTATCAAGCATCACGATTCCATTCAGCCAATGAAATACATTCTAATCTTATATCTAATCTATACAATGCCGGTATTTTTTACTTTCACTTTACACACATACACACACCAGTTAATTCTGTTGGATGGCATCTGTTGTTTTTATCTGTTATCTTTTAGATAGTATAAGTCTGTAAAACTACAAGTTACCAGCCAACTTCTCGTTGTTCAAGCACAAACGTGTAAATAGCATATCATAATCGATAAGTAAAATTCTTCTGGCAAAAATGCCATTCTGTGTCTCTTTATATAAATGAAATGCATTTTAGTCTATACTGGTGCTTTGGTTTACAAATAGACATTTTTTCAGGAGCAAGTCAGAATATCACTAAACCCTTTTACTCCACCTGCATTCTTTGCATATTATAGTATAGACGCTACTTAGGTACCATAAGCTTATAAGATTAATCAGGCACATTGGGCTTAAAACAATGCCAAGATTACAAAATAGCTCTCTATGGCAGTTACTGAAGCCAGACTGTGACGAAAGGAGCTTGGTGGTTGTAACTACTGTTTGGCCAGTCGTCATCGTTCCTTGCCGAGTCGTAGCCATTTCCATTCTGAGACCAACCGTGTGCATTGGTCCCGCTTCGCTGCACACCAATGGCCATGCAGATGTCCCGGACGCTGGTGTTTCCCGCAGTATTGGTGGTGACGCTTGGATAGGAACCACCATGCTGCGGTAATGGCATGATTCCATACCTACGAAAGGTAACACGTGAGATTGACAGAGGGAACTCGCCATGCTTCTGGTTGATTATATTATATTTGATCGTCGGCATGCCAACTTCTCTGAGAGTAAGACGCTGCTGAATATCAAATGATTGAATAGAGACTCATCTCAGAATACCTCGGTTACCGTAATATGTTGTTTTGTAGCATTTCTCACAATACATGTTGGTGACGCATATATATATATATATATATATATATATATATATATATATATATATATATATATATATATATATATATATATATATATATATATATATATGCATGAGGCCAACGTAGCCCGTCCTCTATACACCGTGTCAAACATGACATAAACGTTCCTGAAGTAAAATGTTCGGTAACTAATTTTATTCATGTTTATGTAAATGAATAAGATTTGTCAGGATAAAAGTTCTGATCTGATTATGGAATTCTATCTTGCAATAACACATGACGCCAGGTTAGTCGCATCCCTGTGTTTGTCTTGAAGTTTGGAAATCTAACTGGTTGCTGACACCAGTTTCAGGAAATCAGCTGTTTCAGGCTACATTGTCATTGTGAACGAACACTTCGCATGTGGCACAGTAACTGTCATTACTTATTTCCAAATACGTCTAGGTCAATAATAAGATCTCACAAACCTGTTTTGGTAGCAAACCTTTGTCTGACCATCCCAGGCATTCACTGTAACTGCCAGCATAGGCGCCTGTTAAAAATGACATTTAAACATCGAATTTTACGAGAACTAAAACATCATCTTCAAAAAAAAACCGGAATGAAATAACATGTTTACCTACAAGGGTAATCCAGTAGGACTTTTTTTACTACTTTACTTACCTGCTTTACAACAGTCATGCCCACCGAATGCCTCCAAAAAGTGCCCAGATCTCGCCCTTTAGGAAGATCCCACAAAATCCAGTGGCTGCCGATACCGTGGTCGTTTTCGCCACTGGACAGCATGATCTGTTCAAAGATATATGATCTTAATTTAAACAATTCAGATCAAGATTGTGATTGATATTTGAAACAGATCTACAGTTTCAGTCAGCCACAGAAGGATTTTTCCTTCTCATTTCTACCCACCTTATGCAACCTTTCAAAACAGGATTATAGAGACCAGTATTCTTGATAATATGCTTTGACGCGTTATGTTTGTAAAGTGTTTGGACAATGTTCTTAGATTAAATCTTGAGCTGTGCTTATAGTACATGCAATATGTGAGTGAAAATTCATGATATGTTGGTAGGCTTTTAGGCAATCCTTATTACAGTTTTACAATACTTGTAGCTGACGATGATGATACAGGAGAATAGACAGGGATACTTTATGAGAGGCGTCAAGAAAGCCATTCAATTAACAGCAGAGTCAAACAGCAGCTGCAGAGTCAACCAATACTGACTTCTGACATAATATTTTCCGAAGGTCACGTGCCAGAGATAAGTGGGCCAGTTTTAATTGCATTGAAGAAGGCCAAAGCGTCAGTAAAGAATTTAGTGAGGGGACATACATGTGTTGGAAAATGATGTTTTGTCTTTCTACTAAAATCAATCAACCAACCCACTTACGATACAAAACGTGGGTTACTTCATTTTCCACTGCCTTCAAAAAAGAAGTCAAACCCAACCATAGTCAACATAAAATTTTCACAGTAGACTAGATAACTATTTTGATTTCCATGTATCTCCATGTACTTGTTTGTCTGCCATTAGCCTTAGGCATGAACTTGCAATGAATTTACAATTGGTCATATCATACCTGGCTAGCAAAGTTCACGGCAAGACGTCGAGCATCAATGGTGCCGTATTCGTTGTTGCCGTAAATGCGGGGATTCTTCAGTGATTCTACATTGTGGTTGGTTACCAACCACGTGTCGTAGATACTGCCGACGCTCCCACCAAGTTTGCCCACCAGAGTCCAGCCACCACGTGTCATGTCGCAGTACGTCTGCACAGCCTCACCACCTTCCGATTTGATCCAGTACAGACCGTTCGCAAAACTACCGATTGTGAATAAGTATTTGGTAAATCTTGCGCTGATACATTTGAATATTTAATCAAAAAAGCACTTAAGGAACTATAGACCAACACCAAAGATTGGGTCAGGACTCAGAAGGTAGCATAGATAGGGTCAGGATTCCTAATGGTGTTCTTCTATTTGATATACGAGTTCTATTGCTGATATTCAAGTGATCATTGAGGTCGACTAGTTT
Source organism: Branchiostoma lanceolatum (assembly GCF_035083965.1). Taxonomy (NCBI): domain Eukaryota; kingdom Metazoa; phylum Chordata; class Leptocardii; order Amphioxiformes; family Branchiostomatidae; genus Branchiostoma; species Branchiostoma lanceolatum. Next base: position 9,351,499 of record NC_089723.1, on the reverse strand, counting down.
CAACAATTGAGTGTCATATCAGGCATCAAAAGTTGGATCATAACGTTAGACTTGTTCCTTACCCATATTTCAGTCTCTTGTCTATGTCACGTTGTTTTCTAACACCTGCGTCAGAAATTACATAATTTAGCTTACCTCTCATCCGCTAGTTCTTGACATTCGGCAATGATCTCCTTGCAGCTGTTGGCAGGGTGATTCTCGTGGCCTAGACGGTCTCCGTTTTCATTCAGACATGTGGGATTAGCTATGAAATAATTGTGGAATTATCTATAACATGATATATTGGCAGATACTCCGTTAACGTTAACGGTTACAGATGGACGTAAGATGCCAAGTTCTCAAAGATGCTTAACTGATGGTATGAACTTGGTACTTGACCTTTTGTGTTGTGCTAGCAGGTTTAATTTTGAATTTTCTTTTATAGAGAACTTTATTGCGCGACCATTGTAGCAGGTACAAAGTATGGCAACAACAGTAAACATAGAACAAGACATGAGTATGGAATAAAATTATTCACTACAACAAACTGAATATCTTAGGTTTTACATGATTCAAGTTTTCTAATTTTGAGTATCATTATTTTTTCTAATAACAAAACAATCTTTTTTATATTTGCCTATTTTAACACTGTATGAGCTGTTGCATCTAAATATATAGTCAAATCTATCTGTGGCATTGAGTGTCTTAAAATCTGAAGTACTTGAATTGAGAAAGGTGAATAGCTCATCTCGTAGGGCATCATATTTAGAGCATTCCATAATAAAGTGAAACTCATCTTCAATTCGATTAGGACAGAATGGGCAAAACCTTTGGTCGGGAGCTACATTAATTTATAAAAGTTTCTTACTGTTTCTATATTCAATCTATGGCTACTAATTCTTAACTGTGTTCTCGCTTTACGGATTTCAACATTATTCACATCATAAAGATATTTTTCTTGTACATAATGATTTTTGGATTTGTGAAGAAGGGACAATTTTGAATTATTGCTTACACAACTAAACCACTCTTGTATTTGTGCATCCTGTAGTCTGCAGTTGAGTTGATGTTCAATATAGTCTACTTTATAACATTTAGGATTCATCCATATATATCCAAGGCCGTGATAATTGAGAACATCCTTCACATGATTAATCCAGTCATGATCACTAGAAAATACAACATTGTATGCTTCGTGAAGCAGAGAGTCCTCAGGTAAGTTTTCTAAACGGTGCCAATATTTGATGAGCTGAATTTTTGCAGACAATATGATGGGGAAAGTTCCCAATTCTCCTCGTACTCCGTCGTTGGAGGATTTTTAATGTATTCCGAGCAAAAATTTTTGAAAACGTAGGTCAATGATGTCAAATTCAGGTATATCCAACGGTTGGTGCATATTAGCTACAGAAAAGCCATCATTATCTAGAGTGAGCTTAGACGTTAATTTTAGAAACATGTCTTTGTCTGATCTTCTTTCGAATTACAACTGGTAAGTTTTCATCCAATTGAAGTTTTCTAAGTAAAATAGAAAAAATATATCTGGCAGTAGATGTAGAAATGTTTTTCGATACAATAAGTTTCACTGTTTTGGAGGAATGATCAAAACAAGTTAGTTCGGATCCGTATAAAAGAATAGGTTTAACAAATTTGTCAGAAAGATTTTTACCTAATTGTATTGGGATATTTTCCGATGATAAAAGTGATTTCAATTTCAATAAAGCTCTCATAGCCTTGGTTTTTAGAAATTTTCTGGCTGTTTTGAATTTACCTGAGGACGTAAGTGGGATACCAAGATAGGTGCAACTGTCCGTAACTTCTATTTCTTTGCCATAGATAAAGAAATCTTTTGACATTTTCTTTGTAGCACCTTTAGAAAAAATAAGAACTTTTGTTTTGGAGACATTAACTGATAGTTTCCAATTATTACAAAATGTTTCTAGGGCATTAATGCAGTTTTGGAGTCCTTGCTTTGACAAAGAGACCAAAGCAAGATCGTCTGCCCAAGACAAACAGTTGATAGACTTTGAAGTAAGGACAGCAGCATCACATTTGTTACTATCAAAACATTGCGGCAGGTCATTGATAAATATTTACTTCACTTCACCACGAACCAAGGTTCATTGTGAGCCACTCAATTGTTTTGTTGACAGATGCTTGATCCTTTTTGTAACTAGAGTTCCACGAACACATTATCTTCAGCAAATAACCAAGGCTTATTATGGAGAGTGATTGATATTTACATGCTTATCACCCCCTGCAAATTTTATCATACACCATACCTTTTTGAAGTTATGAGGGGTTGTGGGGGGGGTGGTGGCGAATGAGTCCAGTCTAGATAGGGTTAAAAATAATTTGGTGGTACAGGACTAGTATATGTGTCTAGTGTGCTGATATATGTTATAACTGGTCATGAAATATGAGTATTTGATATTATATGGGCTACAAAGGTTTAATATTGCAGCGCTGTAAGTTGAAAGTGATGATGAAATGGTACAGTCAATATATACGAATAGAATATATCTTTATTCCATATCCTACTAATTTTTGATAGGCATAGTGCATGTGACTTTTCCGTACCTAGCAGTGGTGCAGTTTTGGAGAAGAGTACTCTCCAAGTAGAGGAGTGGGTCCGGCTGGTTTTTGACGTGTTTTTAGGTGTTTTTGTCAGGCTTTCCATTTTGTCCTCTTTTCGTTATGTCGCCAACCGTGTGTTGGACAAAAATGCCTAAACTGAACACGTTAAAACCCAGCAGGACCCACACCTCTACTTGGAGAGTAGTGAGCGCCCCATCTGTTTATTCACATGACCTTAAAATAACCCCGTCTGTTCATGTGACCTGTTTTCGGGGACACTGTCACATGTCCCATTATGGGGTCCTCAACAGCGGACACAGGGTCACAGTGGTCACGAGATCCCTAGCAGATACGGGGGCTCAAGTAGATACGTGGCGCCCCCCGTCAAAAAATGATAATTTAAAAATCGCTGTGGGAAGGCCTGCAACGGAGGCTATGGATTTACAAACCTTCCTTACTAATGATGCAAATTAGCTCCTGATTTGCATAATTAGTTATTGATTATGTTGAGCACCATCTGAGCTTTCTACATACCAAACATCACGACGATCTGTTAACCCCTTCTCAAGTTATTCATGTCCTAAGGTCAAAACAAAAACGCCCACTGCAGTTCCAAACAAGCAGTTAGGAGGCCCAAACTTACACAACTTACTTCCTGAGGCATAAATTATCTACCACACAAAAATCATGACCATAGCACTTTCAGAAAATATGCCCAAACATTTTGAAGCTCCTTTGCAGTACCTCAGGTACCCGCTAGAAGACCCATTATCGAACTTGACCTTCCTTTCTGCAAACCCTACCCATCCACTAAATATCATACAGAACCATCAACAGCTTCTCGAGTTATGCTGGCGACATAAAAACACACATCCACACAAAGCCCGCTGCAGTAACGACGAAAAATGCCAATGGGGAACCATTGTTGAACTTGACCTCCGTTCCTACAATATCTACATACCTACAAAAAATCTTGAAGATCCGTTAACGTTTCCGTCACTTTTTTTGCCTACATACAAACACACAAAAATGCAAAGTCCGCTGCAGTACTGTTGAAAAACGCAAGGTAAACCATTTTCGGACTCGACCTTCCTTTGCACAAGCACTGCACACCTACCAAAAATCATAAAGATTCATCGAAGCTTTCTTGAGTTATACTCCTGATACATACAGACCCACCCAACAGCTGACTTAACCAAAAACATAATCTTCTTCGAGTACTAGTACTCGGCGAAGATAATAAAGAGTTTTAGTGAAGCAATCACGAGAAAGCTTGTTTCAAAAAGATATAGATTTTAGTTCTAATAAAGAAGCTATGATCATGGAGCTTCTTCCTGTGTAGAATATGGAAGGATAAAGGACGATTTTGCTTCTCTCAACGTGGTAAATTTTGTCCTGACTGAGACAGTTCAGAGGGATGACATAAGCGAAACATTTGCCGTGGAAATAGCGATAGAGTAAAGCCAGACTTGCTACATTACGCCTTTCAGTATATAGGGGTTGAAAGGCGGCGATCAGGTCCCAACCAGATTTCGTAAGCGGTGTTGTACCCGCTACTAACGTCTGTACCTTCTAATGCTTGGGTCACATTTCCAAGCCGGGGCCCTACCGGGCTGTTTGAGAAAACAAAGAATAAAAGATGCATATCAAGAATATACATAACGTATGGTAAGGAATAATTTTTAAAACTTTTGTGTGTTTTGTTGTCTTTTATATCATAGTTTTCATTCCCACAAGCTGCCCGGCCGGGCCCCGGCTTGGAAATGTGACCCTAGCATAACAGAGAGTGACCCTTTGGTGAAAATAACTGCGATAATAGGTCTATATTGCCAAAAAAGGTAGGCACAATAATGGCCAGGGGCAGGTGTTATCTTATTTTAGACAGTTAGGGGTAAATAAAATGGAATGCGAACCGCACCGTCAAGTGAAAAGATCTTACCCTCTGGCTGTGGACAATGCTCACATCGTTTGAGTAGTGCACCAAGACCCTCCTGGATTTCTGTGATTTGTGCCTGTTGTAAGTCCAATGCTGCATGAATATCCTCATTATCCTGTGAAATGAATAGAGCAATAAACAGTGCACATGACGGCATTGACAGCATACATGTATCTGTGGGTATTAAGAATAACAATAATCACCGATCAGCCAGTGTGTTAACTCTGAGATGGAGAAGCAACGTTACCACAGTAAGATCTTTCATGCATGTTTGACTCAATTGAATTGTATAACCTGAATACTACCTGATCACGTTAACCATATTCCTATATTGGCTCACCTAGAAAATCAAAAGCTATTTTGGAAATACCAAAATGACTCAACCATTGAGAAACAAAATATTTTGTTAAGAGGGGTCAGAGTTTTAATCTGGTGGTAGAGGACAATGCAAAATCGATAGGTAAACATGTAATCAAGATTGGTAGTATTAAACCTTGAAATGGAAAGATACCTGGCATGGTGTTCCAGGTGTGCCAACTGGACCAGGTGAACCAGATGCACCTGGCTGGCCGTCTCTTCCAGGTAAGCCTGGCTGTCCATCCCTCCCTGGAACACCAGGTGGGCCTTGGGGTCCTTGAAGGCAGCCTGAGAGCACATGCACAAAAACATTGATTGTTTGACATTTTTCCTGTTTGGATATCCTTGTTATCCGTTAACGTGTTATCTGCGTTAGTCTACTAATTGCAAGTATAATAGGTAACCCCCACTAACTGCAATAGTAGAAAACCGATGTGTCACGGCGTTCTGTCTTCGTTAATGATGATGAAATCAGAGACTCACTTCCAACGGGTAGGGTGTCACTGATTGGGTGTAGATCTCTCTTAGACCTGTGTCGGTTCTCCTTCCCCTCCCCGTTCTGTTTCCCGCTGTATTTTGCAGTGTTTTCTGTCATGACGTCACTGCGAGGATCTGGGACCTCGGGAGGCTGAAAAAAGCAGAAAGAAATGTGTTTATTGTGGGGGGGATGTGTTGACAAGCAGGAGTTCCGTTCTATGCTATGCCAAGCCAACATTCCTGTAAAATGAAACAAGAAGTTAGACTAGAGCATTACATGGAACTGTCAAGAAGACTACGTACATCCTTGCACACGGACTTAACAGTTATCAACATAGCTCTTCCAACATAACTCTGACATATATTTACTGTTAAACTCTCACAAGTCATTATCTTTGATATATTTCTAATCTGCACATCAGGATTCGAACATTGATTTGTTTCTGTTGTAATTCTGACTTTGGAATCTTTCAGCTTTGAAAGCGGAAATGATTTTATTTCTGTGACATAAATGTTTGGACATGCTAGTGTCTTGAGGCTCAGACGTCTGTGTTGAGGTCATAACAGTAAGTTGAGTAACTGTTTTTTGTGAGACTTGTATAATCATAGGCCCTCATATGGGCTTAGTACAATACTTTTGCTGCTGCATTGTCCTCCAATGTATGTCATACGGGATTGATTCGTTAGCATCTTAAATTTTTGATGCCAAATTATAACCCCAAATTTTGTGTTGCTATTATCATCTCTCCTCAGTCAGTATTACAACAATAGGTACTCCAGACCTGTGGATGTGCTAGTTTCTGACGTTGATATAAAGGTATACAAAGCGTGCAAATTTCAGCAGCGACACTTAGATAGCATAAAATACAATGACCTCCTGACTCACCTCCAGAGCTGCTTCAATGCTCTGTATTTTTGTCCCCAGTTCTGATCTTAAATCCTTCATTTCCATCATCACCACTACCAGTGCTAGCATGGTAGCAATGCTCAGAATACAGGTGGCAATGCAAACAGCCGCCATTGCCCACCCAGACTTTGGCGACGAATGTTTCGAAGGTAACATTTTCTCGAACAAGGCTCAGCGCTCGTACACAGCCAACGTCCAGCCCCTCGTTGTTCAACTTTGCTGTCGAAGTTGCAGTTTTGTGGCTGAGGGAACAGAAGTGGAATATTTCTTAGTGCACAGACCAACTACTTGCAATCAGGTGGGTTACAGCCAGAGTAAAAGTTCGTAGAGGTTAATAAGCTTTCAATATGTTACTACTTTTCTGAACCCGGAAGTAAGGCTACGATAACGGTAAGAAAGCAAACATCTTTAAACCAAAGGCTGTAACGTATTCCAAAGAAATGTAGTTATGCAAACGTCACCTTTGAATTAGCTATAACGGATCCAGTTGATATCCTTGCTTACCTGTATTCAACAGAGACGAATCTTTTGGCGACGAATCCAGCCTGAGAGTATTGGCAGCGCTAGCGCGTCTGGTCGTAAGTCAACTATAGTCAACGTACGTTTGTTACGGGCTTTCTTATTGGTCAGTCTTCTCGTAAACAAGTTTTTGCTGTTAGTGGTCGTTCAGGTAAATGAACTTTGGTGAAATCTTTGAAAGCTCTATTTTCTCAAAACGTGACATATTACATCAACGAAGGCATATTTAGCGTTAATTGGTTAAACTTATTTTATATACATTGAATAGGATCCTTGAACACACCGCTCCAATCGTAGGCCTCCTAAGATAACACCTGCAGCTGTGTGAGGTCACTTACACCTGCACGCATGCTTGATAGGGCTTAAGTTAACAATGCACAGTGGACAGACCATTAAGTATCACAGGTGTGCAAAATATTTCCGCTTTTTGTTACGTTTTTGTGTTGGGCACAGGATGGTCATGGTTGATTTTGGGGCCCTGGGCATGCTGTGGTCTTGGTGGCTGATACCCTTTGACGTAATGTAAATAAGGAAGAAGCAGTGTGGGTTTGCTCTGGAACTGCACGGACATTTTCGTTAGAATCAAGGAGGATAACTGAGAAAAAAACAAACACCGTATTTCCTCTATATTCGACATGTAGGTAATGCAGTTATGCTTATTATTACTTAATTTCAATGTGTCGAAATCGCTAGAGGGGGACGTAGTGGGGGTGGCGAAATCGCTGGCCAGATTGTCTAGACAAATCACTAGCACGTGATTTCACCCCGGGGAAGGCGAAATCGCGGGCTGGGGCGAGAGCCCTGTGACACGGGTTTTAAATTACAGCTTGATTTACCCTTTACCCCTTTCCTAGCTTTTGGGCTCTGTTTCCTATCAGGTCAGGTTACTAGTTGTTAACAACAGGAATAAAACGACTCCTCCATTAACCACTATAGACGTAATTGATTTTGCAAATGAGGAATAATTGGTGTCTCTTTTTTCAGGTTCATATGTCATATGCTTGAAAGTACTATCATGGAGCGCAGCGGACATATGACATTTTTTTTATCGCTTATGAAAATTATCTCCTGATAGAAACAAATTATGTCAATAGTTAGCATTTGGTTATGTCAATCATAAGCAAATCTATTTGCATACGATCCGTCAACCCCTTAAGGTTCTTGAATTATTTCCCTTCAAAGTCTCAAACAAAAATGGCTCCTTAGTTTTAAAAAAAGCTGCTAGGCCGTCGAAACCTATGCCACTTCCGCTCGAACCCAAGAGCTATATACTATGGATAATGAAACAATCACCCTAGAATGTCCAGAGCACGAGGTATGTGACACCGGAAGTTTTACTGCAGTACCTGAAAACTCCGCCAGCTCAGAATCTAGACCTCTCTACATTTTGTCAACACCCACAACATGTCAAAAAAGATTCATTCACAACTTTTCGAGTTATGCTCTTCACAAACACATATATAAACACACACGCACACACACACACAAATAAACAAACAAACACACAAACACACACATGTATAAACGCACACAAAAACACACACAAACATACACACACAAACGCACAAACATACACACAAATACACGCAAAACAAAACAGACACACAAACACATGCACACACAAATACACATAAATACACGTAACACACATAGACACACACACACAAACACACGCAAGCACACACACACACAAACACACAAACACACACACACACATATATAAAAATACACAAACACAACCACGCATATGTGCACACAGACTTGTGTGTGTCAGATTTCGGCCGAAGTTGATCCAACAAAAACAAGAGTCCGTAGGACACAATTCTCCGTGAAGTATTTATAGTGTGTACATTGTGGGTGAGGTGTTTGTTAATTTCCTTTGCTAGTGACCTGCTAGTTGTAAGATAAATGCATGAAATGGATCTTGATCTAAGGTGTGAAATCACAGACCCTGTTTCACTTCTAGGAATAATCATCCTTTTTTTTTGTTGTATTAGCCATTAATTGTCTAGGGATGAGCCATCATACTGAATAATTGTTAATGATAGCCCCAGACATTAATGATTTCGTCCATTGTATGTCATCTTTATTATGAAGCACTATTTCTCGATTAGAACTGCCAGTCCTATCATCTTGTAATACTTTCCTAGAGGGCGAACTAATTCAATCCAAGGCCGTAATCCCACACCCCGCGTGGGCTAAGCTGTCTGGGCGGGCGGGCATCACTCCCAGCGCCGTAGAGATATCGTTGAGCCCCCGGTGGTATATATATGTTTTCCAGGCAAACCGAAAGTGACTTCGCGGCCGCCCGCGGGCACTTTTCTGAGAGACATATTTCAACAATCTTGCATCCTCTGCGTAAACTATTTACATTGTCACAGCCTCTGTACTACGAACTACAAGTGTGGTAAGTTTGAAGGTCCAGAGATTTCCCATTTGCACATGGCGATCTTGAAATTAAAAATCGCTGTGCGTAAAAGTGCGCTGCGACTGGACACCATACTTATACACAGACAGGAGGTCACTGTACATGTTCGCAGCTAGAACTCACAATTCCCGTTGTCGCATTGGTATGTAACTTGGCATATCGTTTGCTAGGTTGCGTGTGGTGATGCACGTTGTCTACTTTACAATGTAACACAGCAAGTAGCGAAAGGACCTACCTAGTAGTTCTGCTTACGTCATTCAGCGATGCGGAACGGATTTAAAGAATGGTCTCTGTGGGGGGGGGGGGGGGCAGTGGCACATGCCATTGATTATAGGGGTGCAATAACGATATTGCATTGACGATAAAAGCAGTAACGGTGTAACAAAGACATCGTGCATCACTACGCCCAACTTGGCAAACGATTTGCCAAGTCACACACCAATGCGACGACGGGAACGTAAGTTCTAGCTGCGAACGTGCAAACAAAAGCATTTCCAATACTCCCAGAAGGAGGTCATCCTCCTTCCTGGAGTAGCAAAGATAGATTTGAGCGTAATAGCCAAGCAGATCCAGTCATCATTCTCTTCTTCATACCAGCGGCTTTGTGGCTCAGGAACGGACATGGCTTTTTTCTCCGGCGCTTTGAAATAATGAAAGTAGAAACCTTCGATGTGAAGTCTTTTATATGGATGAACAGTTGTCAACAAATAATACCTAGATGAAACAACGCAAACTTAACTGAGTTTTGTCAACTTGATATGTTCTTCATCATATTGTCCAAACTTTCACTGCCTAGATGATTTACAGCAGTGTACTGTAAGCCTAGAATCTGCATTCACTACACGTATCAGACGCAACATAGCCTGCAGCACAATGATCTGTAACTCATCAAAGTGCAACTACACATCCCCATAAAACTACTGTGTCGTGACTATGCAACGTGACCAAATTCAGGAAGATGCTTCTCCTAAGCGGTCGATTGGATGTATCAGCAAGGCAGTGGTGACTAAGAGTCAAGTCTGGGTCAACGTGAGAGAATAACAGCCAAAATAGTAGTCATTGAGGTAGCTATCTATTCGACTTTCATCGTACATAAATTCTGGTCCTTCGTTGACAATATTACAATACAAATGCAGCTGACCTAGAGATCATGCAAAAGACAGTACTAGAACTTTTTCTGTCAATCAGTCATATGGGGTTTATTCAAGCAGTGGTAATAAACATATGATGTCGCCCTGAGTATGAGTGTTACATGTGCAAATTTGCAGAAGAGTTGACATCATGGATAAACCAAACTAAGAAATGTTTCTCGAAAAGTTTTAATTTTCATGTCATCATTTTACATCAATTTGATACAGGGAAGTCGTACATAATCTAAAACGCAATTATCAGACAGTGTATCCATAGTACGCGTGTGTATCTAATTACATTACATTGCATGCATTTAATTCACATATATGTGTTCAGAATATCCAAATGAATAAAATTACAGACAACGTACAGATAAATGTTGGCATGAACAAAGTATACTTCACCATGAACATATCAAGATGCAAAGTTAACTGATAGGAACAAACATCAATGCTGAAAAATGTACAGTGCTGTCTTTTGCCAGGACCACTTTATAAGCTGCTTTAAGCGAGATAAGTGCACAATGATCAATCCATGTCCATTAAACACAGACTATTACCAGTTTCAGTATTCAAAGCACCATAACGTATCCTTCTGTTGTTCTAAAAATGTTCTAAATAATAAATGGTAACGGATAAGATGTTCGTTCTTCAATACAATATATGTCAAAGCGGCTTTACTCGCTACCTTCTGTTGTTAGTAATACGACACCATCCTTCCATTATGAGTTTGCGCAGACACGTGGCTTGACGAACACTGGAGTGCTTTCTGTACAGCCGGATCGACGGTGGGCTCTTACTTGCATTGTCCATTGAAACATGGCTTTTTCCAATAGAACTCTCTCTGTCATCCTTTGCAGAGAAAGGTCAAGATCCACCAGAGAGTCCTCCAAGTGGTCAAAGACATCCAGGTTTTCTGAGTAATTCACAGGAATACAAAATTCAGATTATGGAGAAAAAAACGCAGGGACCATTTAAACAGTTTTAAAATAAGGCTAAGAACTCACTAGGAAATCGTTGGCCCATGTCTTAACAAAGGTGGTGATTCAACTGGACACAATTGGCTTCAGAAAGGAAACATGATAAGGGCTTCCTAAACTTACGTTAAGTAATTGCTTACCTTCTGTTTCTTCAGCACCTAACCCAAGCAGATTCGAGCATCGTTCCCAGAGTTCCTGGAGAATTTGACGATGTTCTTCCGGTGCCTCCAGCTCGTTCATGAGGACCAAGGCATCGTTGATGATAGCAACAAGGATGTTGGTGAAAACAAGCAGCAGGCAAAGCAGAAACGCCAGGAGAAAGATGGGTCCAAGTCTCGTTTCCCTGACTTCCTCGAAGTCGAAAACCCCAAGTACTGATGCAAAGAGACTTTTTCCAGTTTCAACAAAGGTGCGGTAACCCTGTGTGCAAAAGTGGTTCAAAACGTGCTATACAAAATGTAAAAATAAGAAATGTGAAGTAAAATAAATGAAAATGAATTCCGAAAACCAAGGCTGCATGCACATGGCAAGTTTTTATCAGCAAACCCTTTTTACATTACGATCAGCTTTAGAGGCCATTTGGTAAAAATTGTAAGCGGAATCGTTGACCTAGACAATAGCTCAATTTTGTTGTACAATTGCAAATTGAAATGCACAGTGTAATGCACACATACATAGATGCACACTGTACTCAAATATGTACATACCGACAGCTGGGTGCCAAGCAGAAGACGACCCAGCTGTGCAAAGGCACAGAAGACGATGGAGAAGTACGCAAAGAAGCCCATGACTTCAGTTGACATCTGACGTATGCATGCAGCCAGGATGGAGATGGTTGGGTTAAAACGCACCAGGTGAAGGAACTTCATGATGTTGAGAAATGAGAGTATGGAAATTGCCCACAGGAACACTAGGTTCCAGAAAGATGCTTCACTGAAGTCAACATAGCGCAGTTCTCCTGAAAACAAACCCCACAGTATAGTTAATTTTTCATGCCATTTGATTGATACAAATCCAATTTACTAGCCCTAAAGCAACAAAACAATTTTTACACTCATTGTGTTTGCCAACAGAGATGCACATCGTTGATAGACTTTCTAAACGTACCGTTATCATCATTGCAAAGAAAATGGTTTACCTTTGGTCATTTTCAACTGGTTCAGAACATTCCTTGACATAACATTTGCCGCAGCAAAGACAGCAAAGGCAAACAACGACAGGGCTATGCTCAGCACTTCTACAAGGTTCCACGGTTGCCTGAGGTAGTCCTTCCCCTCTTGTACCATAATCAGCACCTCCCTCTTCGACTTGTATAGGAACCACAATACGTAGATGATGTCAAAAGCCATCACGATATAGCCGAGGCTACCAATGAAGTAATGCAGCCTGTAGGTGCTGATGGACATGGACGACACACCGCCACCAGTGTTGGGGAACTCTACTACGTATGTCAGCGTACTGAAGAAGTTCACGTTTGCGTCGAAAAAAGTGAATTCCACTACGATGGCCCGTGTGTAGCGGTCGATCCAATCAGACTTTTCTAGTTCTTCAATAGTTTCCAAAGTAGCCTCATAATTGTCACCCAACTCTGCCACGTACCCTCCTGAATCGTAAGAAGACATTTCTGCCGCCGTACTCAAGGCGTTGCTGGGATTCTGGTAAACCCACGGCGATTTGACCAAATCGTCGTCGATGTGCGTATGGTTGATGGTAGAAACAAGCTGCCATCCTTGTTGGAAGGAACGCTTCTCTTCGTCGTGCTGTGTATAATCGACGTTGCACTCAAGAATCTTGGATCGAAACTTTGTGGGGACCATACACTGCCCTGTGAATGGGTTGGGTATCAAAATGAGGTGATGATTTATGATGAATTGAGGACAATATATACACGTACAGCAGCTAATTACAGCGTTCATATAAGCCACCCGAACTATTCATACCTACCTCTATCCACCTTTGGAAAACGTCTACCATTTTTGTTTATTTGAAATGAATCAGTAAATTGCGATGACCTCGTAGAATATCTGTCTTCATGCTTTTGTGACATACAATTGCACTATCCGGCTAAAACATGTGTCGTGGTCAACATTTTGTAATGATACCCACCTGCAGACACCCTCAGCTGACGTATCCTTGCTGGCCCAACCATCACGGATTGCAGGTCACTGATGAACGGCTTATCACGCCACTTTCGGCGCCCTGCATTGTACTGAGTCTTGTCGAAGAGTTCTGGAAGGAGGCTTTCTCGTCCCCATTCCCAAAAGCTTTCTGCAGTAGAAACCTGCATGGAGATAGTATAACGTTTGTGAGCTGTAAAACACCGCATGATGGATTCAGATCAATTGAAAAATCGAGTACGACAAAGGCACCAATGTAAATATTTTGCCGTCTTTTTTAAAGCAATTTCATATAAGACATTTTTGATTTATTCAGCAGAAACTTTTTCTGTAACATCATTACAAAAGGTGGATCGATGAGCCTGCCGTTCAGACAAGCTGAACTTGTAACGTTACACTGTTTGGAAGTTATTGGATTATGGGTCTCGTTTGTTAGAATATGTAATGTTGGCGTTGTATATATACATAAAAACTACCTCTTCAAAGTCTCCACTAAAGATTCCCTCCAAATCCTTTTGTAGGTAGTAAGAAGAATTGTCCATACTTCCATTGGCTATAACGAGCAACAGCAGCACGTAGATGAGGAATGTGGTAATTTCTCCCAACGTCTTGTCCGTTCTGTCTCGTATTTCCTTCCTTTTCTGTTGGACCTTCAGCGTAGACTCATTGGTGACTTTGTATTTACGAAGTGCTCCCTGATGTTGAGCCTTATTTGCTGAGAGATAGAAGGATGATATTATTGTAAGCTACGGTACAACTAGATAATCCAAATGGTGCATGAAAGTTGTTTGCATCGCTCAACAGAGATATGCATGAAAATATCAGATGACGATGTGGCAAATTTCCTACCTTCAAGCTCAAAGCGGTCAAAGTGGCTTTTAGCATATTGTACGTCAGTAGGTGCTGCATCGAAAGCCGTGTCTTCACCGAGGACTGTCGTCAGTGTCATCTTTTTGAACAGCTTAGACAGGATGATGGCCAGAACTATGATCTGTCAGAAAAATATGAATACATACTGTTACCATAGGATGCAGAAACAATAATGGGTGTCTTAAGATTAAGTATATAGACGACTGACCGGAAAATTTATCAAGCCTTCGCGTCAGGCCGCACCTACTCATATAAATCAACCGATATGTTATTCAAACTTACATGAAAAAATTAATTGTACATTTGACGTACCTTAACGGGCTCAAAGACAAAAGTTGACTGGAAAAATGACAAGAGAAACGTCTTCAGCCAATCGTTAGCCTTTACACTTCCCCACTCCAAACTGTAAAGGATGGTGAAAAACGCTGAGACGAAGCAAGCCAGACAAAGCAGTAGCCAACCCACATAAACACACCAGTGAGGCAGCATCAGCTGTCTGGAGGCTGATGTGGAGATTTGGTCTTTCTGTCCGTTTGTATCAGAGACTTTGTTTACTTCAGTTTTCGGCTTGCACCGCTTAAAGAGTTGAATCAACAACAGGTTGACTGGTAAAATGGTGACGGACGTCATCACACTGACGTATAGATCGTGGACCGTGAAGGAAATGGGACCGAGGTTCACAATTGTTGTTGTCTGAAGATTATCATCTGTTTTATACCGCATGGCGTTGGAGACCATGGTTGTGTAGAGCACGCACAGGCCGCAAGACAAACGCTGAACCCTTGTGAAGTAGCTCTTGGTGGGACGAGAGATGATAGAGTACCAGAGATGTTCGTTCTTCAGGTCCGTGCGTACCGAAGACGAGAAGAGGAAGGAGAAAGATGACAGGTCCTCCTCCTTCGCAGGAGTAAGATTCCTGTAGACCTGGCCGTCACCGCGGTCCAGGGACAACCAGTCGTTGCATATGAAAACATATCTGTGAAACGGTAGGAAATATTTCAAAAATTAAGTTGTTAATTTATGTGGCCACGTTTTATACTAGCTACGATTTAAATTGTACTGAACATGTCATCAAATACATATTATATGGAAAACTGTGCTCACCTGTCCCGCGTTTGTACATCTTGCAGAAGGACTTTCTCCATGTACCAGGACCTGCTCCTGCCTCCCTTGTTGTCGTGCCAGATCTGAAGCCTTCTGATCTCGCCGAGACTACCGCGTACCGCCATACTAAATGTGTTGACACTGCCTTTCTTGAATATCTGAGGAGTGCATGATAAGGGGGAGGTTTGAATCAATGGTGGGAAAAGTTTTGACTTTAATCTGTAGATAAAGTGTGAGTGGATCAAAACCTTTCCGATCAAAATGGGTTATGGAATTTCCCGAGTAGCCTCGTAATCCTGGCTTCTGCCATTGGTTAATTTCATCCTCGCTCGAGCATGTCCAATCATGATGTTTCTGACCCAGGGAAAACAGATGCTGTTCCAGCAATGAGTCTTAGTTTGATTTGATTTGATCTTATTATCTTCGCCGAGTACTTGTACTCGGAGAAGATTATGTTTTCGGTTGAAAAATCTGTTGGGTGGGTCTGAATGTATGTCAGGGGCATAACTCAAGAAAGCTTCAATGAATCTTTATGATTTTCGGTTGGTGTGTAGTGGTTGTGCAAAGGAAGGTCAAGCTTGAAAATGGTTCACCTTGCGTTTTTCAACAGTACTGCAGTGGACTTTGCATTTTTTTGTGTTTGTATGTAGGCAAAAAAAGTGACGGAAACGTTGATGGATCTTTATGATTTTTTGCAGGTGTGTAGATGTTGTGAAAACGGAGGTCAAGTTCAAAAATGGTTCCCCTTGTATTTTCCGTCGGTACTGCAGCGGGCTTTGTGTGGATGTGTATTTGTATGTCGCCAGCATTACTCAAGAAGCTGTTGATGGATCTGTATGATATCTAGTGGATTGGTAGGGTTTACAGAAAGGAAGGTCAAGTTCGATAATGGGCCTTCTAGCAACAGAGCTTCAAAATTTGGAGGCATATTTTCTCAAAGTGCTATGGTCATGATTTTTGTGTGGTAGATAGTTCATGCCACAGAAAGTAAGTTCTGTAAATTTGGGCCCCCTAGCGGCTTGTTAAGAACTGCAGTGGGTGTTTTTGTTTTGACATTCGGACATGAATAACTTGAGAAGGGGTCGACAGATCGTCGTGATATTTGGTATTTATAGAGCTCAGATGGTGCTTTACATAATCAATGACTAATCATGCAAATCAGGAGCTAATTTGCATAATAAGAAAGGAAAGTTTGTTAACCCACTGCATTTCATAATCGGACATGGGACTGTCAGGTCATGTAACCAGATGGCCTTGCATAAACGTACATGTAGGTCAAATAAATAAACTATCCTCCAAGCAGAGGTGTGGGTCCTGCTGGTTTTTAACGCGTTCAGTCTAGGCATTTTTGTTCACCAAGATTGGCGACATAATGAAAAGGTGACAAAAAAGAAAGCCTGACAAAACACCTAAAACACGTCAAAAACCAGCCAGACCCACTCCTCTGCTTGGAGAGTACACTGTACCAAAACTGCACCACTGCTAGGTGCGGAAAAGTCATATGTACATGTACTATGTCTTTCAAAATGTGTATGATATGGAATAAAGATTTATTCTATTCATATATATTGACTATACCATTTCATCATCACTTTCAACTTACAACACTGCAATATCGAACCTTTGTGGCCCATATAATATCAACATACTCATATTTTTTCATGGCCAGTTATAACATATACATTTGTATCAGCACACTCTACACATATACCAGTCCTGTACCACCAAATGATTTTTAACCCCATCTAGACTGGACTCATTCGCCCCATCATAACTTCCAAATGGTATGGTGCATGATCAAATTTGCAGAGGGTGATAAGCACGTAAATATCAATCACTCTCCATAATAAGCCTTGATTATTTGGCGAAGATAATGTGTTCGTGGAACTCTAGTTAGAATAGCAACGGTACAATACACGTGGGGCATAGGCAGCTATTGCTGGTGTTCAGTGTCGAACAAAAAGTGGTTTCTTGGAATCAAACTGCGCAAACTCGTTAGAAAATGTAACGATATGTGACTGAGATGTAACTTCTAGCAAAATCGCTTTGCCTTGCTGTAAAAGTTTTTACGTCTCCATGGAGGTCACATAAACTATACCTGTGAGTCCTGTCCAAAGATCCGCACCCCCGTCTCCGCTTCGTCTCCTATCACATTGAACGCCACGTTAGATTCCGTACCAGCTCTCACAACGTGTCCTGTGGTAGTAATACTGATCTGCGGCACGGTTGTCCGGTAGGAATCGGTAACACCACTGACAAATAAAACATCAGTTCATCATTCAAACTGCCACGTGAAGCAGAATTTGACGAGGGAGATGGAAGCAAAAATGCAAGGTAGTAGGAATGGAGAACACACATACTTTCTTCACGTCTGCTATGTCCTTCCTTCTAGCAAACACTACAGCAATCAAATATAGCCCTAGAACTACGAGGACTGTTGAGAAGACGGCCGAGTTCTTGTCAAGATCGGCGAACTTGCTGAAGACCGTGTTGAAATCGATGCTGTTAGGTGCAGTCGCGAAGTCAGAACCAAACGGCGTCATGTGATTGCAGGCACATACAGTTTCAGTGATAGATGTTGTAGGGTGAACCTAGAAATGGACAGCAGTTTCGTGAAATGCAGCTTTTCTGAAACAAGCAAATCTAGTCTACGGTGCTGAAAATGAGCTAATCTTTCCTTCAAGATTCCCTTGCAGATGACAAGTCATTTGTAAGTATATAAGATGTAACTTAAGGACAAGCATATCTGCAATAGTACGATAAAGTAGTGGGAGGTTAACCATGGTCGTACCTTACAGCCATGACTGCTCCAGATCTCCCTTTCTTCATCCCAAAAGCTACATCTGATGCGCTGTACTCCAAAACTGTAGTACCGTGTAATGTTCTTGTTTAATTGATCATCAACCAACAACACACCGTCCTTCGTAGGTTCCTCTAGCACATCAGCAAGGGCTGTAACAAACATTAGTGTTTATTAAATGATTTGAATGGTTGATAAAGACAAAACATCTTAATGTCTTGCGAAAAAATCATCATACACAAATTGACTTTAAGCTGAGTAATACCTTCTACTTTCACTCCAATTCTGTATATTCCGGAATTGTTCTTTCCAGATACCAACAGATGCACGGGATGGACGTCAAACCAATGATGGTCGAGCTTGTAGCTATTGAAATCTTGGTCTTCCCAACTTTTGTTGAATATGTCATATTCGGTTTCAATGGGAAAGCCAGATGCCTTCCCAAACACACTTGATACGAAGCTCTTGTTGGCTGCCTGCACCCGCACGATGACCATGTCCTCGTCGGTGATGTTGACTTGGTGATAAGTCATACCTGACGTACCCAGCGGGGAAAACTCGTAAAGCTGCGTTTCAATTTTGCTTGGATCGGTTTGGAACTTAAGTAGAATGTCCTCATTTAGATCATCGAAGGTGTGCCATGGTGTCCTTAACGGTAGTAAAGAGAGGTCACAGACAACCGACTGTACCGCACGCTCGCCACCTCCCCAAGTGAACGGATTGTTTCGATACACAACAATCTGAACAGGAAGAGAACAACAGACATCTCAAAGTACAAAATGAAAAAGTAGACAAGTTTTGTTTGCTCATCATATCAATAGACCCCTTTCCAAATACCGCGGCCATTTTGAATCTAGCGCGAGCGCGCATAATTCGAGCGCGGGAAAAGTAAACAAACGGTAAGCGGTAAGGCGTCCCCAATAGAAACCAGCGTTGGGTCATCTTCTGCGGCGAGATGTTCTCCTCCTCGGTGAAATCTATCGATATATTTGCATGGCACAAGTAGATAATATTGTTGTGGACACTTGGACTCGATATCGGCTAGTGAAATTGTGAATTTCGGCTACTTTTCCACAGTTCCGGCCGGGCTGTTGAGCGCGCGCTACAGTGAAAAAACTCTAATATGTTTACACCGCGTGCTTGTGGTTTCCCTGATAATGTTAGCTAAAGTCGAGAAAAAATCCCACAACACACACACTTTTCGGACTGGGATCCTTGTAGCTACGTAGATAGAAATATACAGAATTTTACCAGTTGTGACCGTAATTTAGACGATGACAACTTTGCCTGGGAAAACTCACCCATGTCCAGTATCAGGGTGAAATGCACGAAGTTGTCCTAAGTTAAGTTAGATGTCCGAAGTTGTCCAAAGTTGTCCGAAGTTGTCCGAAGTTATGACGTCATCCTAACTTTGGACAGTCAGCCGGGCGGTGTACGAAGTTGTCCGAAGTTGTCCGAAGTTATGACGTCACCCTAACCATGACGTCATCCTAACTTTGGACAGTCAGCCGGGTGGTGTACGAAGTTGTCCGAAGTTGTCCGAAGTTATGACGTCACCCTAACCATGACGTCATCCTAACTTTGGACAGTCAGCCGGGTGGTGTACGAAGTTGTCCGAAGTTGTCCAAAGTTATGACGTCATCCTAACTTTGGACAGTCAGCCGGGTGGTGTACGAAGTTGTCCGAAGTTGTGTGTTCGTAATTCGAAACCGGAATATTGCGTTCTTAAAACGGTGTCGTTTTTCAGTCTATCAGTTTGAAACCGTGATGCGCTGAAGTCGCCACGGCTAATTTTTAGTCCGTGTCTTTGACGAAATAGACTTTCTTTACGGGAGAATTACGGACAATATCATATCATGTCGTGCAGTAAATCTTTGAAGGCTACAGATCTACATTCGTCCTGGAAAGTCGAGTTCGACTGGAAGGATTTTCCGGAAGAACTTGTTCAGGTGGGTTAGTCGTATTTATTGCATCTCAATATCTTTTGCGTTCTGACTTTTGATTTATAAATCTTATTTCTTTAGTAATTACATCTTACCCAAACAACAGAATGTTGATTACGTATCATTAGTGATAATTTTTATTATTGCTTACAGGGATGCTGTGCTATTGCATCTGTTTTGTGCGTGCCAACGGTTGCTGTTTTATACAGCCTTATCACAGTCGCGGCTTTTGCTGTAAGCCATGCACAAGTCTCTCCACCTGACACCAAATGGAGGGAAAATGTTCTTCTGTGGACAGCCATCTGTCTGCCAACAGGTAGATTTACTTCTAAACATCTTTTTTATTGTGTCAAATCAAACGTTTTATTCAATGTAGATATGACGTTATATGTTCAAAATAGTATTGCGCCACGGCTGCTTTTATTTCATCTGTTCTAATCTTTCTAAATATCTATTAGCAGGCATCAAAATGACATTTACCTGTTGTCTTGGCAGGCGCTGGGAAATCTACTATCTGTAAATGGATTCAAGAACTTGTGACTGATGTTTACACGAAGTTGCGGAAATACCATACGGACAGTGGTAGTCCGTCTGCGGGGTTTACAGAAATGTGGAGCGCGGAAGAGATGACGTTCCCGAAGCTTGGGGAAGTCATGTGTTTAAACGGGAAAAGAGACCTACAAATCAGGGATGAGCTCTCATCTTTCCTTGCCCAGCTTTGGATGTATTCTAACAAGGCGGGCATGCTGGACACGCCAGAATCATCAATGATGTTACAACTGTATAACGGTACAAGCTGGACGCGGAAAACAGGTACTGTCTGAAAATATTTTCATTTTCATTTGATTTAAACATTATCGACATGTGCGATCTTTAACTTTTCACAACTTTTCTTGTCATATTGATAACTGAGAACGCTTTGATAAAGCGCTGAATGGTCAAGCGCTGAATGGTTTACATAATGTTTAGTGTTAGTGTTGTGTTAGAAAAGAGAGCATTGATGAGATGATGAAGTGTGTCTTGTAAATGAATCGTGAAACGATAAATAGCGACGGCAACAATTAACGTTGGCATTAGTGAGTGACAATTTCTTTTTAATTAAAACACAGCAAAGCAGGGGGAGACATGAATAAGTCCATTGAGGCAAACGAAGTTTGAGAAAAGGAAGTTGTGCGCCGCTTCAACGATGCTGTCTCCACTATGCGATGCCGACGATGACGACGACTTTGGTCCGACAACCAATAAAAGGCGATCAATTTAAACAGTCTTTTTATGTAAAAGAAATGTGACCTTGCAGGCAGAAACTGCCATACTTCTGTACTAAATGGTGGAAGTACTTCAATTAATTGTTAAATTACAAGGAATAAAATAACAACTACTACTTCTTATGATACAAAGTAGTGAAAGAAGACTGCAATACATGTAGTTTATAAATAGATATGGGAGATGTTTTCAGGTACTTGTATTTAGAAGTGACGTAAAAAATGGAAATATAATAGTAAGAGTGAACTTAAATTATTTTGTGTGCATTGTTTAAGCGAACTTTAGGAGGAGAAATAAAAGACTAAAAGACTTAAATAAAACTAACTAAACTAAAATAAATGACTTTTTTACAATGCATGAACATTGTTTTTGTGATGATTTATGTGCATCTATATTTTATTTGTTTATATGCGTGAGTGGTGTGTATCATTTTTACATATACATAAGTTTTTACTATGTATTAAGTAACTTTGGACAACTTCGTACACATGCCGCCCTACCCTGCCTACTGTACGCAGTTTGCTGACGTCACGTTACTTTGCACAACTTCGGACAACTTCGTACACATGCCACCCTACCCTGCCTACTGTACGAAGTTAGATGACGTCACGTAACTTTGCACAACTTCGGACAACTTCGTACATTTTTCACCCTACCCTGCCTACTGTACGAAGTTAGATGACGTCACGTAACTTTGCACAACTTCGGACAACTTCGTACATTTTCCACCCTACCCTGCCTACTGTACGAAGTTAGATGACGTCACGTAACTTTGCACAACTTCGGACAACTTCGTACACATGCCACCCTACCCTGCCTACTGTACGAAGTTAGATGACGTCACGTAACTTTGCACAACTTCGGACAACTTCGTACACTTGACACCCTACCCTGCCTACTGTACGAAGTTAGATGACGTCACGTAACTTTGCACAACTTCGTACAACTTCGTACACATGCCGCCCTATCCTGCCTACTGTACGAAGTTAGATGACGTCACGTAACTTTGCACAACTTCGGACAACTTCGTACACTTGACACCCTACCCTGCCTACTGTACGAAGTTAGATTACGTCATCCTATAAACGATTTGACGTCATCTGTGACTCCCGATATAGCCTCAAAGCCAGTAGGAAACGGCTTTAACTTCGTACAACTTCGTACAACTTCGTACAACTTCGTACAACTTCGTACAACTTCGTACACCCTAACTTCGTGCACTTCACCATGATACTGGACATAGCTCGGAAAACTACGCGCGTTGGGAGCTCGAGAAGGTCGTGTGTTCTGTCAAGCCTTTCTTAACATAGCTTCGTCCGCAGATATTTTATACTTCCACTGGATAAAATCCAACAAAAACGTGAAAATGTAGGTTTGAGCTCAAGGTCCTTTTGGTTAGGAATTTAGCAGAGTTTTGGCGGCTTCTTTTGACGCGTTTTCTGAAATATCAAAACCTAAAGTACGTGAGTAAAGATGGAGTGTTTTCACTATGCGCCGTAATATCTTAAAATTTCCGTCGGATGATATTTCAGAAACGTGAAGATGTAGGCTTGAGGGCTCTGCGAGTAGAAATTTGACGGAACTTCGGTGGCTCCTTTGACTTTGACCATGGAGGTTTTGCTTTGACGATATTTTAGTGCCAAGATTAGAGGAAGTTCGTTAGTGAAGCAGGGGGCGTGTTTTCTTCACCCGATACATATCCAATTCTCGATAGTAATGGTGTTATAGGGGAAGCAATAAGTGCATAGCTATGGTGCAGAAGGACGTCCTTCCGTCCTCTGAAGGAACTTCATTCACCATAGCTATGGGGAACGCATTTATTGGCTACCTCTGCGCACAGGCTGATGGGAAGGCCTTTCGTGAGCACTTCAAAATGGCGGCTCTGCAGACTACTACTGCTTGCTGTGCACACGCATTCGTGTCGAAATTGTTAAAGATGCTGTACTTTTTGGAGTGCTGACGATCTACGAATTCACCGAAGTACTTATTGCCTGTCATGCCAACCTTATGATGGCTCTGGCAAGCTACACCCACCGCAAGGCCGCACGCACTCCACCAATATTTTGCGGTACGGCAGTATCCTGAAGCGTTCGGAGCTCATAAGTCATATAAAACATATTTCAAACAGGGATAGCCTACGATATTGGGTACATGAAAGCGACTTCAGTTTTTCTGTAAATAAAACGATTCTCTCACTCTCGATCGCGAACCTGTTTTTTTCTCAGCCGCAAATAAGTTACCGCAAGGGCCAAGGCCACGCGCACTAAACATTTTGTGGTTCTCCTTACGGCAGTATCCTGAAGCGTTTAGAGCTCATAAATCATATCTAAATCAACGCAGGTAAAACATATTTCAGACCGGGATTGCCTACGATATTGGGTACTTGAAAGCGACTTCAGTTTTCATGTAAATAAAACGATTCTCTCACTCTCGATCGCGAACCTGTTTTTTTTCTCAGTCGCAAATAAGATACCGCAAGGCCCCGGCGCGCACTAAATATTTTGCGGTACTCCGTACGGCAGTATCCTGAAGCGTTTAGAGCTCATAAATCATATCTAAATCAACGCAGGTAAAACATATTTCAAACCGGGATAACCTACGATATTGGGTACATAAAAGTGACTTCAGTTTTCCTGTAAATAAAACGATTCTCTCACTCTCGATCGCGAACCTGTTTTTTTCTCAGTCGCAAATAAGATACCGCAAGGCCGCGCGCACTAAATATTTTGCGGTACTCCGTACGGCAGTATCCTGAAGCGATTAGAGCTTATAAGTCATATCTAAATATACGCAGGTAAAACATATTTCAAACCGGGATTGCCTACGATATTGGGTACATGAAAGCGACTTCAGTTTTCCTGTAAATAAAACGATTCTCTCACTCTCGATCGCGAACCTGTTTTTTTCTCAGTCGCAAATAAGATACCGCAAGGCCCCGGCGCGCACTAAATTTTGCGGTACTCCGTACGGCAGTATCCTGAAGCGTTTAGAGCTCATAAATCATATCTAAATATACGCAGGTTAAACATATTCCAACCCGGGATAGCCTACGATATTGGATACATGAAAGCGACTTCAGTTTTTCTGTAAATAAAACGATTCTTTCATCTCAATCGTGAACATGTTTTTTTCTCGGTCGCACATAAGTTACCGCTAGGCCGCGCACACTAGATTCTTTGCGGTACTCCGCACGGTAAAATCCTGATGCAGACAGCAGGCAATAAGTACTTCGGTAAATTCGTAGATCGTCAGCACTCCAAAAAGTACAGCATCTTTAACAATTTCGACACGAATACGGTGTGCACAGCAAGCAGTAGTCTGAGTCTGCAGAGCCGCCATTTTGAAGTGCTCACGAAAGGCCTTCCCATCAGCCTGTGCGCAGAGGTAGCCAATAAATGCGTTCCCCATAGCTATGGTGAATGAAGTTCCTTCAGAGGACGGAAGGACGTCCTTCTGCACCATAGCTATGCACTTATTGCTTCCCCTATAACACCATTACTATCGAGAATTGGATATGTATCGGGTGCTTTCTTTGTAGCGTTTCATTACATCACTTTTCGCGGAAATATTTTAGACCTCCGCAGGATGAAACCCCACAAAAAAGGAAAATATCGGCCTGAGGTCCTTCAGTCCTCAAGCCAATATTATCTAACTTATTTTTCGGTTCCATCCGGCCAACAGATATCTTGAATATTGCCGCGCAAAATGATTTAAAGAAACGCCACATACAGTGGAAAACACACCTTCACTCACATACTTTGAGTCCTCAAGACTAAATTCTTTGCATCCGAAAAGATCGTCAAAAAGCCGCCGGAATTCTGCCAAATTTGAGGACATTGAGCTCAAGCCTATATTTTCACGTTTTTGTAGGATTTCATTTGGCGGAAATATAGAATATTGCTGAGCGAAGTCGATGTAGCGCTGCACAGAAAACACGACCCTCCCCCAAACTCACTTAATTTCAAGATGATGTTGTCATTGTCACGACAGCCAGGCTCAACATTTATATATATACCTCAACGTAGCTACAAGGGTCACCGCCCGAAGAGTATATGTTTTGTGGGATTTTTTCTCGACTCTAGCTAGCATTATTAGGGAAACTACAAGCCCGCGGTGTAGACATATTAGCATTCTATCACTGTAGCGCGCGCTCAACAGCCCGGCAGGAACTGTGGAAAAGTAGCCGAAATTCACAATTTTACTAGCCGATATCGAGTCCAAGTGTCCACAACAATATTATCTACTTGTGCCATGCAAATATATCGATGGATTTCACCGAAGAGGAGAACATCTCGCCGCAGAAGATGACTCAACACTGCTTTCTATTGGGGACGCCATTGCAAAGCTTTACCGCTTACCGTTTGTTTACTTTTCCCGCGCTCGAATTATGCGCGCTCGCGCTAGATTCAAAATGGCCGCGGTATTTGGAAAGGGGTCTATTGCTTTAGATACTATATCAGAGAAATCAGTTCTTATGGTTCTGTCATAAGTATTGGAGAAGAACGGCATCCTGTAGTCCTAAAGGGACTATATTGAATCGAAAATGTTAACTAACCTTTGCATCCACCAAAGAGGGAGGTCTGGCGGGGATCAAGGCCTTTCCAGAAGGGAACAGCAAGGATACACCCTCCATTTCAATTAGCCTCTCCTCGAGCTTGTTAGCCCTTGTCCGTTGCACCATGACCGTTACGCCTCCTGCAGATACCACAGCTGGGGGTCCTCCTAACACTAACCCATTCTTCATCGTGCTCACCAGACCATCAATAATGCCACGGGTTTTCTCAATTATTGACCGCTTCTAAGCGTTGGATAGATACAAGAACCCATTACAACAATATGTACAGTCAAAACGTTTGACGCAAGATCAAGAAAAATGTTGGCATTCTTATAATAGCTATGTTCTGTCGATAGATTCAATTACATACTAGGAGGTGATAATCCCTAAATAGCTACTGTGTACAGATAGGTATATACATCAAAGACTGTTTGGACATTAGAACAAGCAATGTATAAGTATATGACATGAGATATTTCGATATGTTATTCTATCCCATATGATTGTGTGTAATCAACCTCATTTATATTCACTTATTCGTTCGTATGTATGTATGTAGTAGACCTTACGAAAGTCGCTGTGCTTTTGTTGTGTCAATATATATCTTGTATAATACAATCCAAACCTTTGCATGTTTTGTCGCCTTCGCTTCAGCTACCAGTTCTTCCTTCTCTTGCGGAGAGAGATATTCGTCTTCAGCGACAGATGTGCCATCATTAGCAGAGTTATCCAGATCTTTAACCGGATTCTCTTCTTCAAGGATATGACCAATTGAGCCCAGTAAAGCTGAAGGAAAAGAAAACCAGTGGACAGTCCGTTCATACATCATCATCTTGAAAAAAATATTCCCACATGGGCCTGTGGTTAGTCCCATTATATAACGTAGGTCTCTACTTCAATGAGCAATGCCGACAATGTAAGATTAGATAACGTAAACGGCTCATGACATGTACATCACAACAAAACTGACACGACGGAATTAGGTTTCCCCACGTGCAAGATAGATTTACGTTCTGGTTCCCGTAATGTATCAATCACAAATGTCCGTAATGTCATCTGACACTACTGTATACTCTTTGAGTGGATCTCGTAGAAACTGACGGTATCATATTACCCTACCTGTCCCCACGATAAAAACAGCATCTGGTTCGAGGACGTCGACTTCTGACATTGCCTCCATCGTCATTTTCATTGCTTCAGCGGCATTTTCCTGCGTTTGGGGTTAGTAAAGATAGATGATTTTGGCTCTGTCCCAACAATAGTCTATGACGAGGTGTCTAGGACTCAAAAGCAGAAGCGGCTCACTCAGCGGTTGGGATTCAAATAATAACGAGGGCTAACTTTAAATTTTGATCTTGAAAATAACAATTTCTAAACATACAATTTTGTCCAATAACTATTACATTTTAATACGTAAGTATTTTCAAAACGAATTACTTCATGAATGCGCCCATTTTAAAAATTCACATTTTGAATGCAAGAGATGTTGCTGAAATCAACACATTAGTACCTTTGCTTCATGAGGTAGGTTCGGACAGTCACCCACGACAAGCGCGCCTATCTGGGACAGCACCTTGATTCCATCGATGCCTCTTACTGATGAAGAGGCCGCCTGAAAAGCTTTCACAGACTCTTCGCACAACTTGGTGCTGTCGGCTTCGTCTTCTGCATGATCTGTTTCCTACAAAAAAATGTACCAGGGAGTTACTTGACTGTGTTTGACTTTGAAAATAGTCATGAGTGAATTCATTATATTCTGTGATCAGCCTTGCTTTTGTCAAGTAAAGCCTATACATGTTTGTCTATTTCACTATTGCTGTTTATTTTTTCCCGTCAGCAATGTGGAATTTGTACGTGTTATTTTTGCCATGGGTCACAGACAAATATTACGATCATTTTATTGAACATAAATTTTATTTGATAAAGACAAATATACTGACACCTTGTCATGTTGGAATGTTGACTGGACAAGGGCCGCCATCACTACCGCTGGGTCAGCCGCTGAAATATCACTGAGGTTAACCCCAGGGATTTCAGGAATGGAAAGACCTTCAACCAATGGGGGTGGTGGTATGTCCTGTGTGTGATTAAATCATAAGACAGAAATTCATACCTGATTCCATACATACATACGTACATACATACATACATGAATACATACATACATACATACATACATGCATACATACATACATACATACATAAATACATACATAACCGCGTTGGGTGAAAACTAGGATGTAACCAATCACAATGATGTTTGAATTGACCATCCCACTCTGTTTGGGATTAGGTAAAATTCGAAGATAGCGTTAACTGCTAGATTTTCGAACTTGACATCGTCTGCCAGGGTAACCATATTGCCAATACATGAAATACTCATGCGCACTGCTGTATGTGTGTTCTGATATGTATGCCATGCCATTGACTAGTGTGTTGTGGATATCATTAGGATTTGTAAGGTAGTATTACGTTTATCTATTTCATAGAATGGGATATTTGGCAGAGGTTTTGGCAACAGGATCAGTATATCCTTAACAAGGCTGACACATCCAAATTATAAGAAATATGCGATGATAAATAATAACATAAAATACATTTTACGAAATATATAAAAACATAAAAGTTATGAAATCTAACAGCCCGACGTATTAAACACATGATGATTATGACAATGGTATTTAAAATTTGCTCGCTCATTTAACTCACCTCAAACAGCAGGGCACCGGACGACTGTTCATCTGTGGATGACAACACATTGAAGCACATCGTCATTAAAGCAGAGATAACCCCATATGTGGAATTGCTTTAACAAATATATGTGTTCCCAATATTTTAAACGACGTTGATCGTATACACTACATTGTCTTTTTGGTTAGATCCTGTAATCGATTGCCACCCATTCATGCGCCATATATGCCAGTATGTTTCCTTTTACTACGAGACGTAAGAAAATAAAGGATCTTGCCGTCCATACTTTGCAGCTGAACGTCTCCCATTTCAAAATGAGCGGAAGAGAAGTCATCGGCACCAAGATCCTGGTCACTTCCATAGCTAGATTCACTGGCGTCTTCATCAATGAAAGAGTCACTGTCAGACAATTCACCCGAGGTGGATTCAGAGTCTTCATTGATCATCCAATCGATAGAATCTGAATCTGCTGATGCGAGGATTCAAAATTAGTAAAATGAAGAAAATTGAATGATTGCGCTCATTAGACTAAATCAAAGAGTTATCGCCCTATCGCAGTGATGGTCTAACGACAGAGTACCCACTTTGCATACGGTAACATTCCCTAACGAATTATACCAAAAACGTTTAAAATTACTGATAATGCACACAGCACTCCGGGAGTAAGGGCTCTGAAACCACAGTGCTATCAGTGGAATAGCCTTAGCTAGCTGCCCTATTATTTGTGCATGCACAGCTGTGTGGCCCGAGGGCTAAGGAAACAGAGATGGGCGCCATCTACATGACCATGTAGTGCGGGAAGGGCTTTAACTTTTAATTATGCCTCGACAAGCATAGTATCATCTCTAACACCCATGCAGGGTTGGAAATAGATTATCTAGTTACCAATCGGCGTAGTGTATGTAGACAGATCTGGCTGTAGCGATGACGTACAGGGCTTAACGCTGGTAGACAATGTCACCCAATGTCCTAGGGAAGAGAAGAATTATATCATCGTTAGATGTTTCATAATGAAAGCACATAAAACGATAACATTTGCATAAATGATACTGCTTCAAGTTTCACCCATGTAAGAGCGTGTATGCGTTATATAATTACATTTACAAGGATAATAACAAGAAGCTTTACAAGACGAAGTAACTAATGGCTTGAAGTGTTGTGACAGAAAGACATCACAATTTCAGACTATATGTAACAAAAGTAGCATCACTCAGCCAGAAACCTCGAACAGGGCACTCACCGTGTAAAGATGACTCCGGTAGTGTGGGCGACTCAGTCGTTGCCTTGGTAGCTGCTGCGTGTTGTTAAAGTAAAGAAAAAAATACCTCTTTTGATCAAGCACATGAATGAATAGTTGATAACTTCATTTATAAATGATGGAACTATTTTCTCCTCCACTATTCCCCCACCATTTGGATATTCATGATCACTTTAGGCTTAGGTCACAATCGCACCGGTGCCCGTAGGGGTTTGTATTCCCGGGCAGGACCCGAAAACACAAAATTGACCCACTAAACTGCCGGACACCGGAATGGTACACTTTGGTGACCTGATGATGAGCTCACCGTGCGTATTTGTTACTGGGTTCCTCATTGATTTTAACTTTAAATTTCCGGGGCCCCGGCCGTGCCAAAAAATAGCCCAGAAGCCGCGGGTTGCCCCTCGGGGCCAAGTAGGGGTAACGCCCGAAACTGCAAAAAAGGCCCTGGAACTGCCCAACAGGGCCAATTTTTCCAATTGTGACCACCTATTATAACCATACTTTACAATCATAATCTTGTCACCATTCTTGATCACACACCTGTAAGAAATATGATATTCGTGCTGGCCCCTTCGCCTTCAGGACCAAAGGTGAACAGCTTGGCTATGTAGATGGTTTCAGGTACCAGGTCGTCCACCGCCACGGTCACACTGTCACCATTCAGAGTGACATTAGTCGCCAGGAGAGGGTCATAGGAAGGGTAGACCACGAGTCGGTATCCGAGCAGAGGCGCAGTCGGAGCGTCCCAGGCCAACGTGGCCGAGTCTTCCTGAACCTCTTCGGTGTGTAGATAATGAGCATGGTCCACAACTGATAAAAAAACGAAAGATGCCAGTAAGATATCAGAATTAAGTATACTTTGACGTGTATATCTTACCAAACGACTAGTCTTTACATCTTTGTTTACGTAGCCATCAACATTTAAGCGATCAAGATTGAGATACAACCTTGCTTTTTTTGTCTTTTTGTTTGTTTTATCTCGCTGCTTTGAGATAACAATACTATGACTGTATACGTAATGACTGAGTGACAAATAAACACGTCTACTTACTAGTATATTGGTTTATTCCAGCCGGTGGCGTCTCACTGTCAGCTGCTACTCCTGTCACATTGACGCTGTACTCAACACCTGGGAGAAGCCCTTCCATGGTAATATTTGGATGTCCCGAATAAACGGATCTCTTCTCTTCACTGCCAACCATCCCGAAATCAACTCTGTAGCCCAGAAAAGCTGTATATGGAGGTGGCGCCCAGGACACCGAGAATCCAGAGGTCGATACCTTGGAAGTCGTAAGGTTGGCGACTAGGCCCACATCTGGACAAGTACTTGCGGGTAGCATACCTGCGAACAAAGAAGGATAATACTAGTTAGTGTACAAAGCCTGCAGCCAGGAGTTCGCCACTCCCAGACCCGGGAAAGACCACCGAAGAGATGGAAGGACCAAATTGTGAAGGACACGGGCTTAAACAGTCGGGAAGCAGAGGCTAGGACAAGGGACAGGACTGCTTGGAGGATTCTCCTGGAAAGCAAGGGGCCAGTTTCTGGCCTGAGCACGTAGACAGGCAGTAGGCAGGACAATACATTCAATTTATCTATTTGTTTGCCTGTATAGGACACACAGCCAGGGCTGCCCAACTAGCCTAGCCTATGGTTTTATACAATTGGTGATGATGGAACGTTTGCTTTAGGACAATATTACGAAGAAATAGCTTACAACCTTAAGGCATGAATGCACTAGATACCAGTAACACAAAATCGAAATAATACAGCTACTTAAAGGCGACCTCAGCGAGTGATTAGCAGAAATTGAAACTAGTATCCTACCGGTTGTTTCCGTTGCCGAAAAAAAGAAGACCTGGCCATTTCGTTGTCGAATGTAGACCTCAAGTAGATATGAAGTTCCCGGTGCGAGTTCAGTAAAGTTGAAATTGTCTGTGTCCCAAGTCGTCGATTCAATTCGATACTGATGATTGAAAAGGTTTTTCTGTTTTAGATAAACAGTGCTGTTGGCACACGTCTCCCGATGTTTTTGCCATTGGACGGCGATAGAAGAAGTGGTAGTCTCCGTGATGTTCATTTCAAATCCTGTATCGTCTGTAAAATGTAAAATGAAATAATTCAATAATTTCGAAACATCTCATATGCATAGTACCAAAACTATACGGTTACGACAGGAAACATCGCATACCTCCGTCAATTATCTAGAGTTTCTTGTTTGGCGTGATTAAATGTATTTCATTACCGAAGCAAATAAGGTTTTGATTAACTTGTGTCCGTTGATTACTTCCTGTCACTCTGACGTGACTACCACACTAACAAAAATCATTTTTCTTATTTTTCTTGTTTTCTTATGCTGCGAAAATTTGAGAATGATTTTTTCACACAAAGGAAAAACAAGAAAATTCAAGAAACCTTCTGGGAAGTCTTGTCTATGTCAATTCTTACACAAAGAATTTTATTCTTTTTTGTTCTGAATCTAAGAAAATATTTCTAGCATGCTGTTTTCCAATAAGAATTTTCAAGATAAAATTGCTTTCTCTGGCTTGATAAAAGATTTTGTTTTGTTTTGTCAAATTTATATTCTTACAGATTTTTACCATAAGTTATTTTTCCTAGAAAATTTGATTCTACTCGAATTATTTTCTTGAACTTTCTTGGATTAAGTTAACTGAAGAAAAAAAATTCTTAGATACAATTCTTGTTTGTGCTTAAAAGAGGGATTCTTTTTTGTGCTTAAAAGAAGGATTCTTGTATACAGTATTCTTGCTGAGAGAAAAATTTTCTTTGTATAAGGGAAAACAAGAAAATTAAGAAAAACGATTTTTGGTAGTGCATATGGAAAATATGCAACAGTGAAAACAAAAACAGACAGACCAAAGACAATAGCTCAACGTGAATTAGTAGGCTCTTTCATTCACCCCATGGCCTGGAAGGCCTATCCGAAAATACTTGGATTTTACTTTTTGCCATTACTCACAGGGCCGGCATGGGACTACTGAATTGGATGAGGCGAGTAGTACAGTCTCTTGGCTCCCGGGAATCGAACCCGCCGGGCCGCCAGCTCACAAACTCAACGCATTTACCATTTGGCTAAACGGTCCGGACCAGTTAGACTGGTTGCCATGTGACGTGGACATTGAACTCACCTTCACACTCATCACGGGCTGCAGCAATCTGTGCCTCAGTCATGGCGTGGTTGTACAGCTGCAGACAGGCTATGCGACCCGCGTAGTACGGGGGGTTTGCGTTCCTCACCCCCACCCGGATAGGGTACTGACTTGCAACTTCGACAACTCCGATATATGTTTCATGGACAAGTTCACCGTTGTTCCAGACAGAGGCCATCCCTGTGGTAATGTCGTATCTTCCGCCGACGTAGTTCCAGGCGTTTTGTTGCAGCACATTCGCAACGACATGAGGTACTGAATATCCATCTCGTCTCATCGATCTACAGCAGGCAGCGATAATACTATTCAATCACCGATAGTACGAAGAAACCAACATAGATTTTTGAGAGAAAACAACCTTTTTTGCTGGTAGGGCTTTTACACACAAGCCAATAATTTCTTTTTCTTTCTCGCACACATTGTTTTTAGGACCGACGTTACCAAAAGCAAGAACAGCGAGGGATAAGTATGTTTAAAGAAGATGTCTTTAAAAGTCAGGACTTATTTAGAGAAAGGGTCATCACAAAGTATCAATATTCAGTGTCTGGTGACCTCCATTAGCATTAATCCACTGAATTACATAAATCCACCACTTTGAAAAACAGCAGGTTTGAGATATCTCTAGTGCAGCGCCCTCCGAGTATGTAGTTTAGATAAACAGACACTGAGGTGAAATACTGGGGGACGTTGGGTTGGAGATCTGTTGGACGTATCTTTACGGAGAGGCATAATTTTGTACCCTGATGGAATAATGTTAATAAGCGTTAAGTAAACTCACCGCAAAAAGACGCCACTATTCTGCCAAAAGTGCACTGCCCAGTTGTTGTTCCCGACGTAGTCGAAGATTGGTCCACCATAGCCAGTTGGAAATATGTGGGCCAGTATGGTGTAGGAGTAGCGCACATCCAGCCTGCCATTGTTGGGAATGTCGATGTAGGAATCTGCAGTTCCCGAAAACTGGAAAGCTCCGTTGACGCGTCCATACGGCCCTGGGGCTAACTGGGTTCCTGTTGCCGTCCCGCCATTTCCGTTTCCGGTTACGTCTGATGCTCCATGCCGTGCGTTCAAGGGCCACAAACCTACCGGAGCTGCAGAAAGCATGAATATAAATTCAACTCAAAAAAATGCATGCGAGGCCTGATATCAAACTTGACCGTCGTTTTCCCGACACGATCAAATATATACAATGAGATCCATTCACAGCTTCTAAAATTATACTGTCCACAAAGAAACAAACAATCAGCTAGGCAACCCCAAAACAGCATCAAAACTACCATCTCAACTTCTGACCTTTCATTGTGATAACGACTTCTACATTTTCATAATCTCTGCATGTATCTAATTAATTTATTCATATATCACGTATGAAATTCCAACTACAAAATTTGCAGATGGACTATACCCCTCTACTAATAGCAAGTGGGCGTCAGTCTGTAATGTTATAATACCTGAAAAACATAACAGGATCTTGATTTATATTTGTTGATGTGAATACACAAACACGCAACTGAAACCAATCATCATCATCAGAATCTGAATATCCCACGGAGGTAATAATCAGCAGCTCTCACCAAAGGCCCTACCACGTGCACGACACACTGGAACGTCACACAGCTCCCATCTCGTGCTGGGATCCGTGGTGTAGCACCACACTCCGGTCCTGTTGCCTGTATTCCGGCAGTAGTTCTCATCTAGTCCGCTTGAGGGATAATTAGCGGGTGTTGTGTCGTGTCCGTTTGGTGTCTGACTGTCCCAGCGTTGACACGTCTTGCCTGTTTCAGTCACAGAGACTGTTCCACGGTAGGATACTCCATCTCCCACCTGGCATAATTCTGGTAGATGAAAAAATGATTTAAAAAACAATATAAAGTATACAGCTTGAGAACATACTACGTATCATAACTTTAACTATATGCCTAGCCTGACATGAACATAACACATACACCATGAAAATGTACGTGAATCTGAAAGAACCTGTGTCGTTTTGAGTATCTATTGCAGTTGAGTTGATAATATCTTCCCAACAAAGATATTTCAATAATACAATTATGATAAGACTCACTTAATCTGCTTTCGCACATCGACGATTGTGTAGGGTCAGACTCGATGAAGTCCTCAAATTCTCTTCGTGTCACGACTGCCGTCATCACGGGATCGACGTTACAGTCAACAACTTGAACCCTTCCCGAATATCCTCCCAAACAGACGTCTCTCCCGCCAACTTGCCACACAGCGAGGTCCTTAAGTGTGAAGTATTTGCTGGTTGTTAGCGGACTGCAAGGCGACATGACGACGGCGTTTGTAGATAGAATCTCCAAACACTGCCTGGTTTGGACGTTCATGAATGTACCGTTTGGCGTATGAAGCCACGTCTGGACCGATATACTGGGGTCACAACTCACGGCTACTAATGGTGGAAAGCCGGGTTGATGTCGGACGCATTCGCATCTCTCTCCCGGCACCCAGACAGTAAGTCGGTAACCTGTTAGACGCAAGGAAAAGACATTCAGTATTTTTATCAGATACAAACAGCTTTGTAATGTAAGAATACGGTATAAATACATTGCAAGCCTTTATGATAATTCAAAGTAGGCATGACTTCACAAAACATGGTTGTATGTGTAAACTGGCTGTATCAACTTCACGTAAATGGATGTATTGTAGAGAATGCCGTATGTAGATATGAAATTTACTTACTTTGAACGCTAAGGTGGTAGAAATCTGAGTCGACAGACGGCACAGCGTCGGCGGCGTTAGTCAGGTGGTCTGTCAGTTGACACGTGTGGTCTCCATGAAAGTAGTTGAAGGAGTAACACGGAGAAAGTATCCCTTCAAGGCAGGCGGTTGCGCACTGGACCAGGGAAGCAGTCAGCGATAGGGTCCGGTGACCGACCGGAGACGTCGTGTTCTTCTTCCCCCTGAACCGTCCTAGTGCATAGTTCAACTCGGAATCTAATCAGTAGAGAAAACAATGTACAATCTGCAATTCACCGAGGAAAGATTTAGAATGACCCAGCATCACACCATAAATCGACGTCCAGACGATTAGATTAGGGCATAGGGATATGTATTTTAACTATTCTTAAGCATTTTTTTCAGAGTGGAATGAGCGGAAAATTGAATATGGTTAGTAAGTTGTTACTCAATAATTTTTGGCGATAAAAGCCGGTTATCTTCGTAGAAGGTTGGTTGCACAGCATAAAACTATCGGGAAGTGTAATTGTGCTCTTAGATGCAACAAGCCAAAAAATGATCAAGGAATAAATAGATTTTGCTGCAGAGTTTTATTTGCCTCCGAAGTTAAAACGTGAAACTTACAAGGTCGTCGTAGAAGAAATGAATGAATAAATATAACTGAGAGAAACTCGCTGATGCTTTTCACGAATAACTCAGCCCCCACCTCGTGCTGCAGAATGGCTGTCTTTATCGTCATTCCGCTGTACTATTAAAAGACATAACATTGAGTGAAGCTTTACCTTCGGGGAAAGCGGTAATGAACTGCACTTCCAGAAAGCCGTTGTTGTTTTGAGAATAGACGGTCAGTACAGTAATCTTGACAAAGTCAGTCACGACAGGAACCAATGTGAAGTAGTCGAAGTACGCCTGATCAGCTGCTAGAGCACTTACTGCGCTGCGAGCAGTCATTTCAACCTACAAAATAATTAGAATGGGAAACGAGTGTTGGTCTCTCGGTGATTACGCAAATGACCTATCAGCGTCATTCAAGGTTTTGGTATGGTTAGGTCAAATATTGCTGTCTTTTGGGTTGTTATTGTTGAGATTTGTACATACGAAGCCTCTAAACATGTTTACTTTCTCAATTTCTGCGTTTTGTGGTAGATCCGATCTAATAAATTTAGAAATATCTATCATTTGATAACATTTTCATCGAATTACCCGTTTCCATTTCATACAACTTAGCATATTTGCTTGACAAGTATTAGAAATATTAATGATTGAAAGGAATATCAAACAACGAAGAAAATATTGACGTCACCACGCATGAACGTACGTCTTGATATGTCCCGTCGCTAAATGACAGTCTGGCGTCTCTGGATGAGTCCACGTAGGCTGGTCTTTGGGCCAGACGGGCTTGATTGATGAGGTATGAGCCGTCAAACTGAATCTTGATCCAAATGCCAACCCCGCCATAGGGTGCGTACCACTGCTGTACGTGTGGTGTCACCATTAAGAAGCCGTCAATTACAGTACCACATATTGCAACATTGTGAGATGCGGCTGTACATTGCCCTCCGTTCATCTTTGCAGCGACGTTAATGCCTCCGATGTTGACTGAAATGCAGTAGAGTTAATGGTGTGAAAGGCGTCCGCTAAAACTTGAAACAAGTCATCATCGCAATCAAATTAAGACATTTTTCATTTGAACAAAGTATTCTAGTTTCAAGCCAATCAGCTGGACATAAGTCAGTAGTAGATAAAAAGTACTATTTTACCTTGTTTACCAGAAAAAATAAATCCTTCTCCTTTTTACAAAAAAAATCACTTGGTGTGAAATAATACGTTTCATAGAAGGATTTAACCGAATTTGAAACGGCATGAATTTAGACTTGTAAATGTATATTGGAAACACAACGTAATTTCGAAACATCTATTCTTGAAATAGCCGACGAGGTACAAGCATACATTATATATCTCTATTCTCTTGTATATTCACCTTCATCTGAAACAGGATAAACTTCAACTTCTGCCAAACGCAGCACTTGGTACTCTTGTAGCCGGATGGCCACGTAACGACCACGCATCCCGTTACAGAAGATAGTCAGCTCGGTCTGTGTGTCCGGGTTGACAAAGACGTGATTCTCTCCGCACTTTGGGTTCACCAGGATGTCCCTACTGTCTCCTATGTGCATGTTGAAGGGGTTGATCCTCTCTGGTTTGAAGACCAGGCTGTTGACAACAGTTACCCGGTCGATCCCCCACTGTCTCTCCAGATTCACCATCCACCAAGGCGCAACGTCGTTTACTGTTATATTTAAATAATTAGAATTGCAGTATTCTTAAGATCCACATTGTTATCACTGTGTCTATTGTTTGCCTCTATTATCGATCAAAACACCTAGCAAGAATTTTTAATTCTTATTCCAGTATATATGACATGGTGCTTTCAGATTTTCAAAAATATAAGTGGGCAAGCTAAGGTCATCATGAGAACATGTTGTTTGAAGTTTAGCTGATATGCCCCCAAAGTGTCTCTTCTTAACAGTATCTTTCATCCTTATATGCAAATTAAATGGATAGTAAATGCAAATCAGGTGTACAAATAAAAAAAATTGATTTTTTACCTCGCTGACAGACAAATTTATACTGGTTAGAGCAGTCGCGAACATCCCACAGCCTATCGATGTGGCTAATCCGTGCACATCTTCCCTGATCACTGTCCGGTTCTTCTGTATCCCAGTCAGTAAAGTCGCTGTCAGTCAAAGTCAGTCCATCATTGGTCATCCATTTTAACTCTTGCCTCCGGCTATCTAGTCCTAACCAGACGTTGCTGTTAGCAAAAGATGCGTTGATGTAATCGAGGAGAAAATGGTTGGTGTCCGCATCTCTTGGGAAGGCTAGCCATGCGTCTTCTGCTGCGCAGTGTTCTTCGGCAGCCTGGAAATCCAAGTTAGTGGAGACGGCCTTGTAGCAGTATTCGTCATGATGGGTGTAGTCCTGCTTCTCGCAACCAGCTGAAGCAACAAAAGTTAGTCATTATTTGCAAAGCATCAATTTTCACGGACATTTCAATACCGGGAACTAAAACTACCCTATTCTTGTGTCATTCAAAATGAATGTGGTAAGTATTTCGCCTTCTTAAGGTAATATTTGGAGCGCTTCTTTTAAAGACAATATATGTGCTAATTGAAACCAAACACAATACGCAATGTACATGTAGAGTATGATACTGTGTGAACACATTGTAGCGATTATGGCCGAAGTGATCGGCTGGACAAACTGTAGCAAAATATCAGATAACGAGATCGTCTTCTAAGCCTTACTGTTCAAAGAGACGTAACACTACCTTGAATTTCAACTAGAAAATGTTGGGATAGAAGGGATATGTCATCATTTTCGTATCATAATTGCGTCTTAAGAGGGTACGCAAATGTTATGCAAAGTAAGTCGCAATTTACATAATTCTACTCTTGTTCTTTACATGACTGTGTATAGGATACCTTCACGCCAGATATCATAAACCTAGCCTCCGATGCAGACTCAACCCGGCTGTTTTCTTTTTCAAGTTATTGTTTTGTTTTGTTTTTCAAGTTATTGTTTTTATACTATTACATTTTTTTCTTATTGAGAAGAAAACAAAATGTAATAGTATAAAAACAATAACTTGAAAAAGAAAACAGCCGTGTTGAGTTTGCATCGGAGGCTATCATGAACCCCTCCTTCCTTTCTGGACATATCGTATCTAAAAGCTTTTAGCAAAAACGCCCCTGCAAAATCAACTGCTAGGAGTTTTTTAAAGTAGCCTGCATGTATATTACTTTTACCTTACACACATCGTAAGCTATCTGCCCCCCCATAAATCAAGACTATGGCATATATAATGCCATGACCATGTAAAGTGAATGTTGCGAAGGCCTACCGGAAAATACTTGGACTTCACACAGGGTCAGTACTCGGTAGGGTCCGGGAAGACGGACGCCCACATACCGTCCCTTCATGCCCTGACACGAGACGGAAATGGAAACCTCGCTGAGGCCAATCTGATGATCCCCTCCACACTGTGGATTTGTGCTGACCTGGTCGGAATCCCCGATGTGGATGTTGAAGGGGTTGAGTCGTTCCGGACAACAGTCCCGACGGTTGTAGATGACCACACTGAAGACATTGAAAGAAAAGCAATGGCACGTAAGTTTTATATATATTCGGATGAACGCTCTTTTTAGAGGACTATCAAATTTAATACGTGTTTAAAAACATAGATCCTCAATCGCTATCGTCTATAATGGCAGTGTGAGTTGTATATTGAGTCTTTCCTTTGTTAGCATACTAAGCATTGATTGACACACCAACTTGAAGCAAATCATCGATCCAATTATAAAGACCACTGTGTTGTTGGGCCTGCACGTCCGCCTACTACTGGTTTTACAATCAAGTTCACATTTTACTACTCTGCTGATGGAAATATTAAAAGAGGCTTTAACAAGTGATTTTAAAGGAGCATACTTTTTTTTCAACGCAGGCAATGAATCTTTAGACATAAATAACATGTTGCACTACCTGATAGACTATATATTCTGTACACGTACCTGACAACCATATACGATTGGCCAAGATCCACCCACCAGCTGGGATAAGCCTGAGTTGCAGTGTGAGAACAGGACCAAGCGCTGTAGTGGGTATTGGTGTTACCGTCTACGGGAAGGCTGGCATAACCACCATTTAAGATGCTTGTTTGGAACGCTGTCTTCCCCAGGGCGACATTGACACCTTTACAAGGCGAGAGGACGGTCATTAGCAACGTCATATCTACATAAATGGATCAAGTTGAACAAATAGTTTTCTATTCCCAGGACAAGGTCTTGGTTTTCATAGGGGAAATTGTGTCAATTTCCGGACATCTTGTATACGTTCCATCGATCGTCAATCAGTTTAGGATACATTAATCATGTATGCATGATCACACACATCAATTTACATCACAGCATCTTTTTAAGCTGAGATTACGACATCGTATACGCCTTCCATATACGTTTAAGGCACATGACCATCGTATACGTTTAAGGCACATAACCATGTTTTGGGATAAGGAGGGGACACTTAGGGTACTGATGTTTGGGATGGGGAATTATATTGTGCATTCAAGTTCCCATTGCCATGTCGCGCACATATGAACACATTCTTTTAATGAATAAATTGTGGTATCACGAAAGTTGTAATGCAGTATAAAGGGACGAATGGCCAGCCTACATGACGACCCTGTCGAACACCCACAACGATATTTTCCCATACTATAATTGCAGCATAGCAGACGTATTTACATTTACTCAAGGTACCTTTTCAAGGCGAAATTTGATTACACGAAAATGACCCCACAGCCTGTGAACGTCGAAAATAACATTTAAAAGTGGAACATACTTAATATTGTCAATATCCCTTACAAATCATTACCTTTCACATGGTCATATTCACGTTCTAGAGCTTGGGTTAAGAAGGCTTACGATTGATGACCATTTCTTGATTGTCCTATATGAAAATGTCATTGAGTAACTCCTCAGAACGTCGATCTAGTCGTCTTTTATCAAGAGCACAGGAATAACATTAAGTATACAAGAGTCCCAAGAAATACTAACAGGAATATTGGCAGCCTGGAATATTGGTATCATCTGTATCTGTATAGCTGGTATAACCGCCATTCAGCGTTACACGCTACCACATCTTGTACATACCTGGAATAATGACTATATCGCTGTGAAACCTGCCATCATTTCCCTGATAAGGCTGGATGTTGGGATAGCTCACTGTCGATTGCGTCGTTGGCTTGCCTAGAGCGATGTTTCTTCCGACTGTAGAAACAAGGCGGGATGGGTTCGCGCGATATTATGAATGTTGAGTAATAATAGATGCCAAGTACTTATACTATTCAAACAGACATAAGGCAGTGCCTTATCTGTTTTGCTGAGAGGCCAAAAAAATAGTAACATGTCAGCAGCGTCCTATATTGAGACAGTTTACTACTAATGCATCATTTCCGTGTCAAAATATGGTATTCAAAAACGTCCCTTGAAATAGCGAAAAAAACATCTGCGATATATGTATTTTACAATGATATTTTAATGATCATCTTGCGTATGCAATATCGTTTATAGGTCTACCCGTAATGGCAGAATATTTCATCATTTCCGTGTCATGATAAAAAAAAATCGTATTTAAAACGTACCTTTAAATAGTTTTAATACGTACATCGTATTAACGCATTTTCAGAGCAATTATAGCATTATAAAAAAACGTCGTTTCGGAAGAACGAAAGGGACCTGATCGTTGACGTATTTTCGTTTACATAAGCTGGCTTTTCCTTTTTGAACAGAAATGATGCTATGCATATCCCGGCATAGAGTATGTAAGGACGTCATTTTCACAAATAAACATTTCTTCTTACATGCGAAATATCAAGAAAATTCACTTCCTTTTGCTATCTACACCCTTTACCGGAGTCTGACCTGTAATCTGCATCTCGTAGACCGCATTTACTCCAGGGCCGCCCTCGCCATCAGCTGCACAGGCTGTGGAAGGTCCGTACTTGTTATAGGTGTTCTGCGCATCAGCAGAACCAGCACACCAGCCGCCATGTTGTAGAGCAAACACGGTGAAACCACGAGAGAGTGCAACCTGGTAACACTTCTCAATAGCGTTGACCCGATAAGGGTAATAGCCATCCAGGCGTGGATCTGTCCCCTCGAGTGTCGGAATGGCGCGGTCCCAACCGTCCTGCCAGCAACCCAGGCTTTTGTACAAACGGCTCCCTGTATGAAGGAGGAGTCAATGCATTTCTATAATCGCCGAATATCTTTTTAACGCTTGTTAACTCCATGAAAATGGACGTAACGAGGAGGGCCCTAACATAAGACGTCTTTTTTTTTTTATCCGCTCCATTGCTAGTTCCCAGAAAGTGTTTTGATGAAGCTGAGGCTTTTGACAAGATCATCTTGTCAATAGTTGTAATATTGCATTGTTGGTAGGATCATTCTGTCAGCTGAAGAAATATTTGCACTCCTGACAAGATCATCAAGTCAGCAGTGCAAATTTTTCAGTGAAACACCAATATCTGTCAGCATGCTGGCTTCTGATTGTAGCAAGATGATTCTGTCAGCAGTGCAAATTTTCCTACTGCTGACAGGATAATCCTGACATCTCTTATGTTCAACTTCTTCTTTTATCTATGCAATCAAGGTGACCAGACCACTCAAGGGTTGTTTTCATCACTTTTACATTGTACTAGATTAACACTGCCTCTAATGTTTTCTTGCACTGTCCTATGTCAGCGTGTCCAGTATCTATGAATCTTTAAACGTAACGCTGCCTTTTTTTTACATACACGTTTTGTGGTGGACATTCTAAAGAAGATTTGGGTAATCAAATATGAAATTACTCACTCTCTGATCGCTTCTGGTAGCAAAATCCGTCGAATGTCGTTGTGAGTTTGTCCGGATACCCCATGTTGACCAGTTGCCTGTTACTAGACTTCCCAAAACCAGGGAGTTGCACGGTTGAGCGAACACTTCCATCTCGTAACCAGCCCATCTCAGCCCTCTCGTACCCAGAGTCAAAGGCCGCCCTCAGCTGGTCTGGTGTAGCTAGCTCACCCCGTAGTGAGGCGCAGTGACGCTCAGCGTCAGAGAAGGACAAGGCATGATGACCACTCCCTTTTATGTAGATAATACCTTCTACTTCATCACCTGGGGATTGAAGATCAAGTACGTTATGACGTCACTAACTAAGACTCAACAGCGGAATAGCGGAACCCAATATATCTTCGATCATTAAGTCAAGTATGTAACAGTTTACTACTCTACTCTGATTTATACTGGATTGATATACTGATTTATACTGGAATTAGATGAGTTGATGCACCATATGAAAAGCCGAACAAAAAATCTTCAAAGTAAGTTCAGTCCTTTCTAAATTCCCAATGTCGACATCATTCTCTAAACATCTTTCTGGGCAATTGACCCCCGACCTTCTGTAGCGAGTAACACAAGACAATGAAGGGCATGGTCAACTGGCGAATACTGTTCAACTGCTCAAGTTCTGCACCTACCGGGTCCTGTCATTATGGCAGCTTCACAGCCCAAGGCTGACGGGTTGATGGCAGGACGCACGTGCCAGGCGACAGGAATGATCCGCAGATAACGGGCATTTAAGGCGGGACG
Source organism: Branchiostoma lanceolatum (assembly GCF_035083965.1). NCBI lineage: Eukaryota > Metazoa > Chordata > Leptocardii > Amphioxiformes > Branchiostomatidae > Branchiostoma > Branchiostoma lanceolatum. The sequence continues at coordinate 9,307,554 of NC_089723.1, read as the reverse complement.
GAGAAAGTTACGGACTGTCGTAGCTGCGTCGTCGTTTGCGTGAATGATCTTAGGAACGATATGTAGAAAGAAAACATGTTAACGATCGCTCCTGCATATCTGGACATCAATGATTTTTTTTCTCAGGGCTCCCTTGGAAATCAGTTACCATCTAATGTAAATGACAACCCTAAAGATTAATATATAAATAGATGGAAAACAAGGAGGTTGGAAACCATCATTGTATTATAAAAATATACGATAGCTTTACGAGTAACTGCCAGTGGGTCTTTTGGTGTTCATGCACGAGAGCCGATACCTTTCACGGTAGACTAGCCATCTATTCTTAGACTAGTTTTGTTTAAAAGTCACTTGGTTTTTTATTCTCCTTGAGTCAATGTCGAAAACCTATCGGGATATTTCGGTAATATACCTTTGTCCGAGGACAGCTATCAGCATCAGTTTCCTCACTATATGTGAAATATTCGGATCCATCCTCACTGTACTGTAGAGAATAAGCCCTGGTGTAGGACCCGGAGTTTCCGTCACCGGTGGAGTCGATAGCAGCCACCGTCACAATGTCGTTGAAGTCCATCTCTATCCATGGCCGAGAATCGGCAAAGATGCCGGGATTGGACGGCAGCGGCAACAGCTTGTTGCACGTCGCACCTGCAATGGGCGCACAGTGTATACGGTTACTGTCGAATTCAGATTAAAATCACATAGGCCATGATTTCGTGAAACGTTTTCAGACTCGTTATCTACATGATGTATCTAAACGTTTAAAAATAGACGACGGTGGAGACATACTACAGTATCATAACACTTTCTTAACAGGACAATAAGGTCGGTGCAAATGATGACAAGTCACGTATAAACCTATTCCTATGCTCCAACAAAACATACAGTATTTACATAAACACGAGTATTTAACAGCTGTTTCTTGCAAAGTCCCTACTGGGTGCTGACTTATATACATTAATGCATTAGAGACCAAGATCATATTCTCCTGTACAATACCTGGGTTCCAAGGATCGAATGGATACACAAACACTAATCTCATATGCGACACGTCCTATCTGTTCTCGAACCGTCCTTCTACCTCTTGGTAGGAATCTATCAGGATGAAGCGAGGCCAGTATGCACTTTCAAGCTGTTTATTCTTCAGGTCTCTGCACAGGCATCTGTGCCTGCCGAGGTTCTCTCTTGGGCTCCTCATGCCACGTCATATACGCATATGCGCATGCGTGTTAGACTAACATGTTAAACAGTTACTGGTGCTAATAAGCTACACATGTTACATCATAGACATGTAACTCTTTAGCTGACCTTCCAATTCACAGATGAAATGAAAGGCTGAAGAACAGTGACGCGTCGTCCATTTGAAGTTGAACTGCCTGTCCATGACGACACAAGTCTCGTTCCCATGCTCAGCTGATGAAGCCCACAACGATGTATGAAGCATCAGCGGCTTTTGGTCCCACCAATAGTAGGTTCCCTGTAAAGATGAATAACCAATTTTATGCTATCAGAGATGTTACATGCAGCCCAATTGGTCCATCTATATTGCTGTAATACCTTCACAATAGGTTTAATGTTTTGAAAAATCATTATCCGAGAAAAAAAAAAGCTCATTCGTCATAATCACATGATGTTGCATAATACTTCACATACGAAAACATTCGCAACGATCCTTTCAAAAACAGCTCCGTTCACAAAGTGACCTTGTGTTCTACGCAAACATATACTTGTTTGCAACAACCAAACATAACTTTTGTCAATGTCATTCTAAAAATAGCGAAGATATTGCACTGAGTATGCACCTGTTGATATTTGAGCCCGATCCAGTATGCGTCTCCTGGCTTCACGGTGGCATGACGGGATATGAACGTGTGCTCGTATGTTGAGCTGACGTCTGCAAGGTGGGCCGCCATGTTGCGACAGGACGACTGGGCTGTCTCGTATGTAGTCGGAACCTGACTGAAGTAGTAGCAAGACTCCCCAAATTCCCACCAGCCGAAGGGACAGAACTCTGTCAAAAGATAGTTTTGCATAAGACATACATACGTAATTATAAGTCCATGCATGCACAAATACAAATACACAAACGCATACTGCATATACATACATACAGACATATATATATACATACATATACACAGACACATACAGACACATAAATGAACACAAAAACGCACTCAAACACGCATACAAATAAACGCATTAAAAGCACGCACACACGTGCACACACATATACATACACGCTCACACAAATATACACACAGACACACACATGCATATACGCATACTTACACACCCACGCATACACGCACACAAATACACGCATTAAAAAGCACGCACACACGTGCACACATACATACACGCTCACATAAATATACACACAAACACACACATGCATACACGCATATTTACACACCCACGTATGCACGCACACAAGAAACACACATATATACATACATACATACATACATACATATATACAAACGTGCGCGCACACACGCATACACAAATACACACACTGACACGCACACACACACATACGCACACACACAAACGCACACACAAATAAACAGACACACACACACATGCACACACACAAACACACACACACACACACAAACATGCCTTTCCCACAGCGAGCGACGGGGCTTTTGTCATAGGACAGCACAAAGCCCTTATTCTTGAGGAGCTCCGTGTCACTAATGAAGTTCAGGTAGGCCACGTTGGAGGTGGTTGACAAGGTCGTTCCTTGGGTTGTTCCTTCAAGACGCTGGAGAAGTGGCGCATCTTTGCTCGGACCATCATAGATCTGATAAGAATAGAATAGTATATTATTACAGCTGACGTAATCTGCTAGATTAAGTGATTAGGAATACATAAAGCTAGTTACATGGTGTTTAATGCGCCGCACACACACCCCATCCCACGACATTCCACCGCACTATGCTAATATAATGTAAATACTCACAACCACCTCCTTTAGTATTATAATGAATAGGCGTGTAGAATATTTGACATATACCGGGACGGTATGGGCTGGTGGGCTTTAATGTGGCTCTTGACTGAAGGTGGCTACCCTTGCCACGTGGTTGCCCGACCGGGTTTGACTGTACTACTTACCATCGGGCTAGGTACTCCTTAAACAAAACCGAAATCTACATCCAACAGTATAGTAAATATTAGCCCACACGCTCACGGCATGGATTGTCCACAGCAGGAGAACTAGAAAACATATTCCAAAGATGGTCCAAAATTATAACAGCTATATCTACCTCCAAGTAATCCCCGTTAATAATGTGCACATCGCTAACGGTCATCGTCAGCACATAGCCATCGGGCGCCTTCAGAACGAGGCTGCAGTTCTCAAAGTTCTCGTAAGGATTATTGGAGTAGAACTTCCGGTCGCGGGTCAACACGGTCAGAGTAGATCCGCAAACTGAAACGGACAAATAATGTACTTTTAGTTTTATGTCATGCCAGGGCCTGATAAGGGTGTTCCGGACCGTGTGATAACCATCCGTATCACATGAGATTCTAAAGTTGTATCACAGGGGCTTCAATAGAATATTTCGAATGCATTCGAGTCGCGCCGTCGTCTGAAATTCGAATACCGGATTCGGAGATTGGAATCAATGTTGTTACAGTTTTTTATACGAAGACACAAAATTCCCACAACTTCTGGCGCATTCCTCTTTGAAATGTATTTTTCTGGGGTGGGTATGACATGAATAGAATACAACACGAGGTATCCCGCATCACCCTCGGTCCCAGCCCTCCTGCGGGTCGGATCTCCCACGGTCGGGCTGGGACCGAGGGTGATACGGAATACCTCGTGTTGTATATTGCACTCCCATATCAACGGTATTGAGTGAAATATGATAAGACCTACCCCCCCCCCCCCCAACACGCACACACTTAACCTTATCCAGACTGGGCTTTTTTGGGATATCTGGGACTGGGGGGTAATGTTTCTGGTAAAGAAAATGCCACGTAGTGACGATATTGAAGGCAAAAAAGCCTGTTGATACCTTAAATAGTGTAATGGTCCGCCATCTTGGATTTTGACCGATAACGTCTTCAAATTAGCATAAATTATGAACATTAAATCATGAAAGTTACATCTTATTACATATGATGATATACATGTTGGAAAACTAGTGTGGTTGAGCAAGAAAACCTAAGAAATATCATTGTTTTAAAATAAATCAGTGATTTTTGCATGAAATGCCTTTCAGAAACCCGTTGCCATGGCAACACAAAAAATGATAAACTTATACAATTATCATAATATTGTTCTAAACTAAATTTTCGGAAAAGTCACCAAGTTTAGTAGTCCTAGCGTATGTCGTTCGGCAGTTATACGATGTCAAAGTTGGCGCGGGCACTTTTAGCCCCCTCCCCCCAGTCTGGATAGGGTTAAAAAAGAGTCCGGCAAAGAAGCCTATGTGACCGGGGGGAAATGCAGCACTAACGCAAAGCGTCATAACTTTAAAATGGCACTGATATGTTTCCTATGTTAACAGCAAGATATACTTCTTTTTGGAGACCTGATTAAACTAATGACTGGAAGTAGTTAAGAGAAAGTTAGAAAAGAGAAAAAGACGCAAATCAACAATTTATCACTCATGAACTATAGAAAGGTGTACATACCCGGAGCGAAGTGGTATGTCTTTATGGCCGTTCCATCGTAGCTGTAATAAAAACCAACAAATTTGAATTAAAGTTTATTTGTGACAGTAATTAACATTGTAGAGATATCATTACTTTGTGTACAGATATAGCGTATAAAATATCTAAGATTTCATTTCATGAATTTTTTGTTTCGGGGGGCAAACAAAGTGTGGTCAGGTATGTGCTAACTAAGGTACTACTTGCTTTTGTGAAGTGATTCTATTCCGTGCGGAACTGCCAGAGTAGGGGGCGCTGGCTATCATCCTTACGGTAACGGGTCCGCCATTCTTATCAGTGATCCATCCGTCATGGATCGCCGCCTTGCAGATTGGAGAGTACTGCAGTATATGTAGAGTGAAGAGAACACTTCGTTCCTCTTTTGTAGAAGCACGAATAAAACTAATACATATTATCAGCAATGGTGTGTAAAACCGAAATGAATTCAATTATAAAAGGCTTTAATATTGCTGCAAAAAGTGTTTTATCAAATCTTAGAATCCTGAGATGTACTTACGCAGGAGTAGATCCCATCTCCATATATGTCCCCAGCCGACGCGCAACCGGGAGGGCAGTTCATTCTGTGGAAGAGAACACATGAACCCACATCTCAACATTCAGCGGAGTAGTTTAACATACATTTATCTCGACACACAAATGTTAACATTGATATCATGCCAACATATTGAACATAGATAAGCCATGCACTCATTCTACTCGCCGGTCTGTAATTTGCCTTCTGAGATACAGCTGGTTTAACGTTTTGGCAAAAGCTGTTTCCTAGCGAAGCTTGATTTCATTGCAGGCACTTTTCCACACGAGCGAAGCCATTCTCCTTCCCTGACCCTCACAACAAAGACATCTAGCGGTAGCGCTTGGTACTGCAAATATTTTACAATCTTGATTGTGCTTTATTTCATTCCGAGTACATATCCATAAAGCTTGACAAAATGGCTGCGTGCAATGGCTCATGAAGCTTTAAGATAAAAGGCCGGGGTCAAACTTCAACGAACGAAGACCATGCTACGTGCAAGTTCATATGGCTTCCTACACGCAAACATTGGCAGATGGCAAACAACCAAGTTAACAAACAAAGAAGTTTGCTTATCCACAATATTAAAAAAAACTGCATGATATCTTACGTCCAGACTTTCTCTGTTCGGGTACACGCTGTTATAGAACACACTAGACAAGGAAACGATCAGGTTAGTATAATTCATGTATTTACTATATCTATGCACACGTTCTGTCATTTACTTGTCAACATTACTTGCCAATTGTTGCAAAGTTTACAAGAAAAAATGATGTACCTACAAATACTTATCAAGAGAGTAAATCACGGTAAATTTTTGTCAATTTTCGTTCTTCGTTGTCAGCGTCAGTCGTGTTATGAGATTATCATCAGAAACAAAAACGTCAATGCAGGATGTCCGTTTTCAGATGATAATTATAACGAGACTGTACTTCAAGCCTCACCAAAGTGTAGTCAAATTTCTTTTTTTCGAAATGAGACTTACCATCCACCGGATTTGCCATTGTTCTAAAACTGCCGTTGATGGTCCTGTAGTCGATACAGGTTGGACAGTTGCAGTCAGTGTTGCTCTCCCCACACATTTTCGACCCGGAGCAACATGGATGTGCTGACGCCGGGTTACATTGGCTGGCGTTTCCTGCAGCATTAGGGTATGCCAGGCCGCACTCATCGCTCTGTGTCAACCAAGGCCATTGGACGGCTGATAATTAATGTGCAAAGAAAGAAATTATAATATTTTCAGTCTGTTACACCCCGCTCCACTAGGGTGGCGACATCGCTGCGGCCGAGCGAATTGGCAGACCGATCAACGTATGAAATAACGCTCAAGAAAAAATGTTTTACGCTTCTGGTGGTGTTTTTTTTTCAGTCATGCGTTTACATTTTGCATGATAGATTACACGAATCAAATTAACAGGTCGCATTGAGGACAAGGTCGCAGCGCCATTGCCGTCTAGTGAAATGGGGCCTTACTTGGGCGTTACAAAAAATGTATGGACGTCCATCCCAAATTGACCTAAGCTATGTTTTTTTGTGCGTTTTTTAAACCCTATTACCATCTATTTATTAAACATTAAACAATATATCTATTTTGAATCGATGAAGAAAGATGGCACCTGAAATGTCTGATATTTTCATATTGTGATCCAGTGGTATGGATTTAATCAAAATTTTATTCTTCAATTTCCTGGATGACTAATATTCACAAACGTGTTTGTTGTTTGAAGAACGTTTATCGGTGAACATTTTTTATAAATACTTGCGTAAAAAAGGCTATATTTCTGCAATGTGTCATATTCTTCCTTTGTTTAACCCAATTCCTAACCTGTTTTCATGTTAATCGGGCATACAGAGCCACTGATGTGAATGAAACCAAGGAGGTTAACCTCCTTGATGAAACTGACATTTTCATTTTCTGCTTTCGGATGTGACAAACAAAACGAGGAAATATTAGGCTGATGTAAGATCGGTGCACAACTTGTAGCAGGCGATACATGTACTGTTTTGGTTGGGAGTCAAACTAGTCTGGTTTGTTTCATCAATATGGAATTGAATGTAAACGCTCTTACGCATTTTCAAATACGCGACGTGGTCGTCATTCTGGTGCAGCACACACATAGGAAGGAGGCTACAGCTCCCCAGTGCCCGGATGTAAACGAAGGCCTCGCAGTTTCCGTGGGATGTGCACGCCATTGCGCATGCTCCTGGTGTGGTGTTATTAACCGTGCCAATGACGTCATGTGCTTCGCAGGTGTAAGACTCCACTCTGGAGTAACCGCCGAGGAAGGCGTCTTCGGTCAGTACTGAAAGTACATTGAAAAAACGTCAAACCATGACTTTGATTCCACCTGTAGGGTGTAATGTACGCTAATAAAGCGCGCAACATTTTCGCCACAACGTTCGAAAACAAATTTAACGAGTGTGGTTTTAGCTTTTAAGAAAATTAGTATTGTCATGAAAGATCGATTACACTAATGTTTGGGTAGCCAAGCATTGTGCCGTACATACGTCACCAGTGGGCGCGCCCATTATGACATCATTGAAACAGATTATTCATGGCACCATTTGGGAAAAAAATGATAACAACAATCTTATTTACACAACAAAAGTACACCGACTTTCACAAGGTCTACGACTATACATAGAAACAAACAAGTGGATACGAATCTAAACTAGTAAGTATACAAGTATAGAGATTATTCAACATGTCGAGTTTGAAGTATCACCAATACTACTAGTTCTATTTTAAAGGTCTAAACATGCTTTGATATGTTAACCTATTTGTACACAGTAAGGGTTGTCTCCTTTGAGAATGAAGTTGCATTTATCTAGAAATAGATGGATGGAATGTATCAAATTCTGTCGAGCAAATTCTGTCGAACGAATACGTGCATGAAGTCAATAAGATCTGTCCACCAGACCCGTTGAAACGTTGAAATAAACTAAATCCACTATAGGACGCGCGTTCTCTGTGACCTAAAATTGAGCAGAGCACTCAAAGATTTTTCTGAGATGAAAACGAATATTTGTACGCTTTGTGTGTTTTGTTGTTTTCTAGTTATACTTTATCATTTTGCATGATATTTCGATGATAAAATCAAGATAGACAAATCCAGCTTAGGTCGCATCGGGAGTGCCATCTAGTGTGATGGGGCTATACGAATATTGCTAGTACAGGTAGTGTCAAATTAGTCTCGTTTTCGAGGGAAAGATAATGGCCTCCCATGAGACTGCGTCACAATTCTTTTGTATAAAGGAAACAAATACACTGTAACTGAAAAATAGACAACGGCTTTCACTTCGATAGCTAAACTTTACGGGGGAAAATTAAAGCGGGATCATTGTGTTGCTTTGTCTATTTTACTAGTTTTTTTCCTGCAATCCTGGTCTGACATTGAATAAAAAGTAGAAAAAATAAACAATAAACATGAACGAAAATAGATGTTATGCTGGGTGGTCCAGGACGTGCCCTGCTCTTTATTTTCATACAAATGCGATAGGATCAGGATAGTTGGTGTCAAATAATATCAAACTGTAACAATAATGGAGAGAGACATCTTTATCGTCTAGCATATTTCATGAACATTTCAGCACACACGGGATCAACATACCTTTACCACAAAATTCCGACTCAACGCGTCCTTTATAAGTATAATACGCGTCAGGAAACCCCAAGTAACGAGCATATCAAATACAATATACCAAAACTGAATGCATTACAAGTTACTACACGCGTGCAAAGCACAAATAACAAATCACACTGGAAATGGTAAATCATGACAGATAACACATAAAGCTTAACCAAGGTGCCATTCTATTGATTTTCCGCGTCTAGTCAACTTATTGATTACGGGGAGTATGGGAATATCTAAGGATGGCACCCAGGCTACATACACGTAGCTGTATAAGAGAATAGGAGATCTGACGATATGTACGCTACCCTGTACCTGTTAGTACATATTCCATGACAACATGTATCCGCGTAGAATTTATCATGTTGATTGCTTGTATATGCCCTGCCCCCCCATCCCCCCCCATCCACCCCCCCCCCCGCATTGGAAAACGACAGTAGTTGACACCATTCCTCGGGTGAAATATACTAAACAATTGTACTTCAGGCGTAACGTTCATAGAAAAAAGTGATGACTTACAGCCGCTAACAGAAGCCAGACTCCACAACACAAATCCCGTACTCAACAGCGCCGCCAGCAACAGGCGACACATATCGGCTGTGGTCTACGGCAGGTGTCTTCTCCGAAAATGGCTTCCCTGTTCGACAGTCACCAAATATCGTGTACCGCTATTTTCGAACTGACAATGCCTGAGGAGAGCAACTGTTGGTTGACCTCACAATTTAAAAAGGAGCAAGGACATCATAATGTCCTTGGTGATCCATAAATAATTCATGCCTACGTCATATCAGATATCACTATGGCAAAAGTGAGTGTACATATAACGTTGGTTAACATAAAATCGCCATTTTTCCTATAATAGTTGATTGAAATCAATCTGGCAGAACAATAAACCATTATTTTTTCTGTTATTCTGTCAGTATCATGTATTACCTTTGCACTAATGCTATATATGTTAGATTTTCTCTCTAGTCGTGCAGATACGAAAATATTTCAACTTGAAACTACCGTCCGCCGCACGCAGAATGATAGTGTACTTGGACAGGTGCGAACATTATTCCGGGAGAGAAGATTCGTCACTAATATATGCCGCTAATTAGCTTTTATACAGTAGTTGTTGTGCCCATCTTGACTTGAAGAGGGTGCCAAGGTCATATAAACGTGACCAAAGAAAAATAAATACACGACAAAACGGCCGTACCACACACATCAGGCCTTCAGTAACAACCCGTTTGTTGATTCGGTAGAGCGTCACTCAAAGTCGACATCCACCGTCATGGCAACGTGCACATTATTCATGAAAAGTTAGCTGGATGCCGTAACAATGGTAATACTTCTATGTCCATGTGTTCCTTGTTGTGTTAGGAGCAAACTTTGAGGAAAAATCGCCCTCAGCCCACTATCACGCGCAACATTTAGACAAAAAAGTGTTCCTCACAAACCTTTGTCGTCTGCTTGACAACAGGATTGTGGGTAATAGTATGGCGGCGGAAAATACACGTGCCGTAGGTTGTAGCAACAAAGAGGAGTTTTGATGATTGATCACACTCAAATTCCAGTTGCAGGTTAGCAAAAGAGACTGTGATAAGTTGCCTTGTAAATACTTGTGTTTAGCAGGAAGCGGGTGTGACATTTGTCTTATAAACCAACAAACAACTATGTAATGTGATTCTCTCACGACGCCCTCAGACTCTGTCAATAAGGGATGGAGAGTTTTTGACGTCGCCAACTTCTAATGCATGGTTATAGAAGCTTTACAGCCAGTGTTCTAAATACGTTAGTCTATCCGGTTTGCATTGCTGGCGTCACAACTGATTTCGCATCTAGCACATATCCCTAAAATACGGCGTTTATAAAAATGGCGAATTTAAATACCGCGCAAATTTATGTTAACTAACGTTACAAATAAATAGACACTGCCACTCTCGAGTGCAGGACTACTCAATCATGTAACGGTACATTTAGCGATACCACAACTACATGGATCAACATGGTGTGGCATCTTCTAGTGGATGGCATAATGCATGATTAATTACAGGTACCTGTAGTTCCTACATATTTTGTTCATATCAGAATGATTTCATTATTTTCAATGCACACGCAACTAGTTTGCAAAATAGAAACGGAGATGTAATAAAACATGCAACTCGTATTCAGAGGTTACTTCTATCGCACAAAATTCAGAGAAATTGGACCTTCTTGGGGTACAATGTTGTTGACAATTTGACATTATAATCAACAAAATGATCCGCTAGGGGATCAAAAGTCTAACTATTTCTAGGTATTATCAAGACCTATCAACATAACAAATATGAAGACAATCCATCCAAGCCTACTTGATAATGCTGGTTTCTTACATACACACATAAACACATACATAGTACATACATACAAACGCTACTCAAAACATAACCTTCTAGGCGAAGGTAATAATCATACTTTAAAAGAGGCTGAATTGTTTTGAAGGAAAGAATATAGGTAAACTGATTCGTGGTTTGTTCGGCTGTCATTTGTATTTCGTGCATAAATTTACTTCAGTGCAAGTGTATACATGTGTCCGATCACCAATGTCAAGTCTTGAACGACATAATATTTTAGGTAATGAGGTATGAGATTTCAGTGCAAATTTATCTGATCATGACTTGCTCATCAAGGGTAACTGAGGTTAATAGGCCTAAAATTAATGTATAGTTCCGTAATATTCAGTAACCCCATGGTAGACAACGATCATGGAACACGCAGTGTACTAAGACTTGGACTGACATCATAGCAAATACATGTATTTTGTCAAAGCCAAATCATACAACTGTAGGTGGCTGTTGACCTGGACTGCTTAGATATCCTCACCAAAGGAGACAAACCTCCTCGGCAATCTTCAGAACCTATTAGCCCCGATACTTGCTCTTGACACTTTGGCTAATCAAGCCCTCATTTTTTTTCATTAAGAGGTTCATCCTTTGTTTCGTCTGATTTCAATGGTATAATTTTGGGCTTGACACAAGACTTTATTGCTACAAGCAAACGTTTTGAAACGTAGTACAGGTGTGGTATTATATTGATTGTTTGTTAGTAAGTTTGTATTGTAAGGAGACAAGGAAAAGTAGGTGAAAATATGACAATTATGATCCTTAACATTAAACATAGACTTTATTGATCAATAACTCACCCTATCCCCTTATACCTTGGATTAAACATGAATTTTCTATGGAGAGAAGGAACCCGACTACATTTGTATTTGCCTTAAAGTTAATGCTTAATTAGTATACATTTCTATTCTTGTTGGACTTAGAAATGCACATATCACCTTCTTTAATGACACGAAGGTTTTTTCTTGCGTATAGATAATTGACAACGAAAACGTTACTGACAAAACATAAGGTTAACATTTCTCAGACACCGACATGCTTTTACCATTATCATAACTCTAACTACCTGAAACACTTATAAGTTCTATATACCTCCCAGTAATGTTGTATGTAGAAATATTAGTTAGATGCATGGATTTGCAAATAAAAGTTATCGTTATCAACTGCAAGGTCGACCCTTTCGATACGACAAAATGTACTGAAATATATTTTTAGCGACGCCTTACGAGCAAAGTCTATAAAATCCAACTTGTGCCAGCTAGTGCAATGACCCATCGATCCTACTGGACTTTATATGTGAAACGTCTGAATGTTTTCTATTTGCACGTATCATGGTCTCTCTGTTGACCCTTATATGATACATATGATATACGTTTATAGGATGAGAACTAATTTCAAAGCTCTATCATGTTGTTTTAACTGTATTCAAGAAGAAAAGACCTTTCGTAAAATGGGCAAAGTTACTGATTTATTTAATTCTTACAGCAAACCGGTGTAGGCATCATTTTGTGTATCATCATCTGTGAGGCCAGATCACCCAGGTCGGTGGGCAGCCATGAAATAAACATGAAACGCGCGTCCCAACCAACCCTGTAACGGCTCCGAGGCTGGGTTGCGCACAGCGCATGCTCCATCGCATCCACAACGGCAACTGGGTCTTGCCTGGAGTGAAATTTTGCTGCTAAGGCGTCCTTTGCTGTAAAGGAAAAAATGAAACATTCTGATGTATTTTCTTGTCGAGAATCTGATTAGCTATAATTCCACTTGCAACATAAGATTGTCTGTACGTCGAGCGATGATATCTTTACCAAGTTTACTATACAGAACTAATTTGAATACAGGGATGGTTTGACAACAAGGCATGGTTGGATTTTTTTTAACGGCGTCAAACAAATGAGATGCCCATAGAAGGGAAACATTTTCAGTGCTCCTCTAAAATCAGCTCAGTAATAAACTATTTTGTTTGCAGCAATTAATTTAGGACGCATCAACACACGTTGAGACGGGCCGGTGGTAGGTATCGACTTCCGGGCACATTTGACCTATTCATGACGTCACACATCCGGACGTACGTACGAAAGACCAATGGTACAATCGGTGTGTGAGTAGCGAACAGGCAGCGCGAGCATCGCGACATTGGTAGGCAGCGCGAGCATCACGACAACAGGCAGCGCGAGCATCGCGACAACAGCGGCAGCGCGAGCATCGCGACAACAGCGGCAGCGCAAGCATCGCGACAACAGCGGCAGCGCGAGCATCGCGACAACAGCGGCAGCGCGAGCATCGTGACAACAGGCAGCGTGACAACGAGCTGCTTGGAGAATATTCCATCCTACCAGTCTCTAAGCAGACGTTTGTAGAGAAAATTGTGACCTCCATATCCCATATCTTGAGAGAGTGCTGACAGAAAACAGGGCTTTTAATAACAATCTTCTTTACCAACCTCTGCTTGGAAAGTAATACCATCCCACCAAATACAAATACAGGTGAATAAAGGTCTGCACGACACATGTGTCGTGCAGACCTTTACTCACCTAGAAAGTCCGACAAAAAGGCCTAAAAACACGTCAAAAACCAGTCGAAACCCCTCCTCAGCTTGAAGAGTACTACTGTACATGAACCTTTTTGTGAAGGTTTTTGTTATGAAGGTCTTCGTCTTTGGAAACACTCAAATCTTATCTTTTCGCATGAGGATGAAATATATTTATTAAGCCAAGTTTGTAGGTCATTGATAAAGTGGCCTTATTCACCTTCCTTCCTTTTTTTAATGTTTCTCTCCCTTGAACACTCCTACTCCTACCCCACTCGATCGAAACCTCTACTTGGAGAATAGGTTATTCCAAGGAGGTTGATTTTAACCTCCTTGGTTATACGAACAATCCTACGTTCTTCCCGGAACGTAGGTACAGAAACAATAAAAACAGCTTTTTGCGCGCCTGGATTTCAATTTGCCGGCAACCTCGAAACAAGGCTCTACAAAATTCTAGACAACTAGATAACTCTACTCTCATATAACTAACTGATATAACTTTTCGCTTAAACACGCGTTCCCTTGTATTTTGTAAGACGTTTTATTTCTTTGTAGTTCCCATATGAAATGGTCCTGGGTGTGACAGTTTTATGGTTCGTTTCTCCTCGTCACAGTGCAGTCTCTTCTTACGCTATCTGCTAGGAAAAAAAGTTCTAATTAGAGTATTAGATACGAGTGCATCTAAAGTTAAAATGTAAAAGAATACGTGAGGGTTGACAATTATAGTAGATTATCAAACTGTTTTCCGAACTTTCAGCATGATTAATCGTTTGAACCCAGTCGATGCACGGCTCGTTGTCGCGCTGCACTGCCTGTTGTCGTGATGCTCGCGCTGCCTGTTGTCGCGATGCTCGCGCTGTCTGTTGTCGCGATGCTCGCGCTGCCTGTTGTCGCGATGCTCGCGCTGTCTGTTGTTGCTGAAGAGGAGCAAAAAAATATTCTTTTTTTTTTTAAATGCAACAAAGTTTCATTTTCAAAGAAGCTTTCGATCTCTCTTTCAAACTTTTATTGACACATTCAAATTATAAGTTATTAAGATTGGTTTGAAACTGTGAGGGGCTGAGGGCTAAGAAAATGTGTAAAAGGCTGTTTTACCTCAGAGAATCAGAAAATGCCTCCACGCCAAATTTAGACACAGAGTAAGGTCCAAAATATGGCATGGCCACTCTCCCGACATAACTTGCGACGTTGACGTTGACGATCCGACCACGTGACTTCTTGAGAAGGGGAAGAAACGACGTCAATCATCCCCAGCAGATTCACGTTCAAAACGGCCTGATAATTAATGCGAAAGGCACATGGGAAAAAAAAAATTAACAACTGCACAACATGTGCTTCTGTCTTTTATGAGCAACAGACGTTTATTATTTCCATGAAAAGTGGACATATAGTTTTGGGTGTGTCTGTCTGTCTGTGTGTGTTTCTGTGTGTATGTGTGTTTGTGTTTCTGCACTACTATAGTCAGCATAACTCAAGAACCTCTTGATGGATTACGATGATATTTGGTATGTGGGCAGGTGTTATGAAGCCGAAAGTCAATGTTAACGTTGATTTTGGGCCCCCTGGTATATGACCTTGGTACTACAGCAGAACTTCCGTTTTTTTAAATCTTTTGACCTGGACGTGCTATGGTCTTGATATTCGGGTGGCTGATAGCTTGTTGTAGAAAAGTAGAGAAGAGCTCTTTAACTAACCTGATAATCTTCCCGGGTTGCCCACTCCATGGTTCCTCCCGCAACACCGAGAATACCCGCATTGTTGACCAGCCCCCACAAACCTAGAAAGGACATAAAACGCACAAGCATCAGAAAAATATTGTTTCAGTGGTGTCTACCGAAGAAATACTAGCCTGAACTCAATCAAGCTCCTGTAACAACTTGTCGTCCTGTAACCGCATAGCCGCGGGGAGGGGATAGAAACCCCCGGACAGCTGGAGTTTGCGTTATACAGACTAAAGAAATACTTGCTATCATAATCTTGCTCAAACGTTCCTACCTTTAGTCCCCACAGCTTCCTTTACCACTCTGAACGCAGCCTGTACGCTGTCTGACCTGGTGACGTCCATCTGGATCGGCTGCAGCCGTTCGGAGCAGGACTGCCGTAACTCTGCCACACCGGCCTCGGTCAGACAGCCCGCGAACACCCGCAGGCCGAGCTGGTCGAGCCGCCTGGCCAGGAGGTTCCCGAAGCCGGTGTCACACCCCGTGATCAGGACGGTCTTGTCTGTTAGCTACAGGGACGAAAAACACGTTGTGCTCTATAGAAGTTTTGCTGGACGCTTCACCCAGGCATAAAGTACTTAAGCTACACCGTCTCCCACTGAAACATATTTTAAGGGCATATAGCATGTTTTACACGGAATATATAATTAAAAATCTCCAAAAACAGTCAAACGGTTGCCTACTATATCAAAGACAAGGATGAACTACATTTAACTCTTTGAATATTAATAATAGGTTTGTTGCAAATTCCTGCCCGAAGGCTAATTGCAAATAACATACATAAAAGGACAGGGTACAAAATAGGTAGCAGAAAACAGTGGACTACTACTATAAAATAGGTATAGAAGCGGCTAAACTAGATTATACAAACGTCTGTAACTAGTGAAGGGTTTGACTTCTCTTTTGTAAGCAATGGAAGACGTAATGTCCCACCTTTTCTATAATTGGTGGGGTTTTGGTAGTTAAAAGAAGAATAGTATGTTCTTTGTCTAAAAGCTTAGCGAAATTTGGATTAGATTTTTGTGCTATGAATAGACAACTCATTTCGTGCATTAGCATGAAATGAACAGTTTGATATAAAGTGTATTTTGTCGTTCACGGCATTTGTAATGCAATACTTACAAATTCTTTCGTACATAGGTAATTTTCTATACCCGCGGCCTCTTTTTCTATTTCAGAAGGATGAGCACTGATTCTAATTGAAAGATAATTGTATATCAAAATCTGAAAGATCACGATATCTCTCTATATTGTACATGCTTTCACATTTTGCATAACATCTTAACTTATCGCTGTCGGTTAACAAGGTATGAAAAAAATGATTGTATATACATATATATATTTACCTTCGCTGAGAAGGTTATGCAGAGGGTAGCGTTTGTGTGTGTGTTTGTGTGTTTGTAACGTACAGCATAACTCGAGAAGGCTTGGATGGATTGTCTTGATATTTGGTAGGTGGGTAGGTCTTGATGAGACTAGGAAATGATTAGATTTTGAGCCCCCTAGTGGCTTGTTACGGTACTGCAGCGGAACTTCCTGTTTCGATATCTCGTGTTCTGGACAAGCTATGGAACTGATTTTTGAGTGGTAGATAGCTCTTTGGACAGAGAGTAAGTGGTATAGGTTTTGGCCCCCTAGCGGCTTTTTTGGAACTGCAGGATCAGGTTTTGGTTCAGACTTTGAAAGGGAATAACTCAAGAAGGGCTCGATGGATGGTTATGATTTTTGGTAAGTAGATAGCTTGAGTGATGATGTACATGATTAGATACTTATTATGCAAATCAGTATGTAATTTGCATAATTAATGAGGAAAGTTTATACATCTGCCAAATTCCACGATAGGACTCTCAAACATGTGACATATGTAACTGAAGAAGAGAGAAATATTGATAGATATCAACTATGCAAATGAAGACCTCATTTGCATAATTAATGAGAAATCACTATAACTCAAGATGGGCTTGATGGATGGTAATGATTTTTGGTATGTAGATAGCTTACATGATGCTTTGTATGATTGGACGATAATTATGCAAATCAGATTCTAATTGCATAATTAATGAGACAATTTTAAAAACCCACTGTGTTCCATGATATGACTATTGACATATGTGACATTTGTTACTGAAGAATTTAATACGTAAAAAATATGCAAATGTATGCCTAATTTGCATAATTAATGAGAAACTACTATTCTTCCATACAGGTAAATGATGGCAATTTCATACTTGTGTCATTTGGAAGTTATGTGAATGTAAACATTGTTGACTCAAATTTATAAATGTTACTTTGTTAGCATAACCTTCTTTGTTAAGCTCATACTTTTTTGGGGGGTGAAGAATATCAACTGGTATGATTTATGATTGATGACAATCACTCCTGATACGTCAGTCATAAAGGTTAAAATCATTTGGCGAAGGTATGAGGTCGTGGAACTCTAGTTGTTAATACAACGTATGCCTGAGTGTTTGTATCGAGGGTAGGAAAATGTCGTCACACAAAAGGTCACCCAAGAAACCATATGGTGCAAAAATTTAATAAACAACATCACGGACGTTATATATTAGAGACGAGATCTTATCCACTCACCTGTGATAGGCGTCCTCTCTCCAACCACCAAGTAACCACCAAATACGTCACCAACAGGACAGCAATGATTTCAAGTAACATCAGCACCTCCATGTTCCCTGAGAGCGAGGTCGGGGGTAATTAAATATGGCGCCTCCCTGAATACAGTAATTATGGATCCGTACATCTTATAAGGTCATATTTTTGTTTTGATTTCGACATTGATTACCACTTCTAAACATTTGAACTCTAGATCTCATCTAGTAGACATTAGTAAGTACCGTGCCGAGTTCGATGTGACGAAGTTTCCAAGCCGTCACTGTTGCCAAGGTTGTTATCTGCTGTTTTTGTCAGTGTGACCTTGGCTGACATTTCGGACAGGTCGTTTTGATCTCCATGTCCATATTGTACTTTAAGGTTTATTTACATCTACACTATGTATATCCTTACCTTAACTGAGTTGCCGGCGGCAACGGAACCGCTATCTATGAAGACGTGATACTGCAAACGTGACAGACAGCGATATGGGCGTAGACACTGAGAGTTTATTAGGTACCGGTCGATTAAGTCCTTTGCTGCTTCATAAAGCAGGTCAACTGCGGACAAGGACGCAGGTCACTTATTCTGTAAGGTCACAACTTTACAGGATTCACTTCCGGGTCAGGTGAGCCTGGCGTCTCCTTACATGTTTTTTTTTTAAATTTATCATTCTATGTTAAAAACCCATCGTTCAGGAATTGTTCCTTAATTAGACGAAAAAGTGCTGCCTTTAAATTTTGTATATATATAAGTATACAAATGACAGCTATTTTTTTAAACCGAGTGCCGTATGATCATAGTACTTACAACCCAGATAATGGTAAAATTCATTCCTCTGGCACTGAGGGGCAACATTTGAAATAGGCGAAAGAAGGGCTCAGAATATGTGTAATGTACTTTAAGGATATGATTAAATTGACACATCCCGGCAACCCGTAACTGTTGTGTGAAACGACCCACCACTCAACAAAGGACAATGCAGCAGCATGGGACATTTCAGTGGAATTCTAAATGTACCTGATGAATGTGGCTCACCAAGGGTAACTGAGTTTACGACGTAGATACTATCAAAGTGAATACTCTTGAATCGAAGCTTATTGTATACCCGTTTCTGAACATTTATACTCAATAAATATGGTCCATTGAAAAGTATGATCATTAGAAATGTTATTTTATTGTAACTAATATTCGATTCAATGACATATAAAAACGCTTCAATTTCGAATTATCTTACAATTCCAAAGAATTCAATTACATTAGCATTTTAACATACTGTCTTGAGTTGGACAATTTTGACAAAGTTTACAACAACATCATTTTCAAAATGTTATATAATTCCAAATTATGGTGTTTTTGTTTGCATCTTGTCGTTGGTAGAATATAGGAGATTTCTTTCAGGTTCACAACCAGTTAAACCGGGACAAGAGGGGGGGGATAGAAACATATATAGCCGTTTTGAATTATGCAAACTACTTATAGCGCCGGTGAGTAGCAGCACTCCAGTCAGAAGCTCTGAGGAAGGTGTCTGATAGACATCTCAAAACGTAATAATCTCATCAGGTTGGTAAAATATAGGACATAGGAGATTCTTTATACACAACCAGGTATTAATCTCACCTGCTAACGTTTCGGTGTCTGTCAACACAGGTAATGAACCGAGACGAGGGGTGAAACACACTTAGTCACGTTTGGGACAGTGTTCTCACCGCAAAAGCGCCACCTACATCGGCTACTTATAGCAGTACTCCAGTCAGAAGCTCTGATGAAGGTGTCTGATAGACATCGAAACGTTATATATTAGCAGGTGAGATTAATACCTGGTTGTGTACAAAGAATCTCGTATGTCCCTAATTGAGATTTCACTAGTTGTGAAAAAGAAATCTCTAATATGGTAGGCTAAATATTGCTCTCTACTGCTGGCCCTTACAAAAGACAGGCGTGAGCATCGGTGCCACGTGCATTAACACCAGATCACCTACGGTGGGAAGCTAGGAAATTGGAACAACTGTGAAACGGGCGTCCCAACCCACCACGTGGCTCCGGGGGTGCTCCATTGAGTCCATAACGGCAACCGGATCTTGCATGAATTTATTTACACCTGCTAAGACGGACTTTGCTGTAAAGAAGAAATAAAACAGTGTCATATTTATTTCTCTACAAAGCGTCCCTTTTCTTCAATACATTGATATACAAAGTTCAAGTCCTTGCTATATTGATATCTATATTACAGGATGATCTTGGTGCAAATGGCTCTACGTATGTTCTAGAAATCAACACATGACGATTGCTATGGAAATATTTAGCAATTAGCTAGCTCTTAGACAAAGAGATTGTTCTTTGTGTAAGTATTTTCTAAAACCTGCCTGGTTAGGGAAGATGAGTTTATTCTCCGCTAAAAAAGTTGTTAACAGTGTATTTAGAATTGATGTGAATAGTTTGGCCAGGCAGCTGGTGACCAAAATGCCTCTGTAGTTACTAGGCTATTGACATACATATAGACCCACCCCACAGCTGGCGTAACCGAAAACATAATCTTCTTGGCGAAGATAACAAGACCTTAGACTTGGTTAGAAGTCGGAACCAATGGGAAACAAGAAATTTTCGTGTATCGTTTGCTTTGTAGCTTAAAACATCTGTTTACAAATTGGAAGGGTACCCTGACAATGTGTCCCTGAACTTAAGTGTCTCCTCGAGAATATTGCTCGATGGTCTCACAGCGCCCCCTATCTGATTTTTTCAATACTGCTGTGCCACTATTCATGAGACGGCAGTTTTGACCAGAATCGATAGAGGTCGCTAGCACACCGTCTGTGACACGTTGACTAAAGACAAGTGCAATGTTAGTGTTGTCTCCTCGAGAATATTGCTCGAGTCTTTGAGCAAACCTGTCTGCATTTTCCGCTAAAGCGCAAATACTTCTTAATTTAACATGGTGTGTGCATGCCCATTATTTTTACATCACAGGGATAACTTACCAAGAGCGGCCAGAATAGAAAATTAATTCGTTAACCATTTTTTCACCGCACGATTTCAAACTTAAAAAACTGTATGTTTCAAAATACATTGTAGCATATAACAAGCAGTGTATGTATTTAACTTAATAATCTTTACAAATAGTTTCTCAAATGAAACACTGTTCTAGTACGTTGCGATGCGGTTTACACTCACAAGTTTCTCAGTGACGTCATAAAAACTTACAAACATTCTTCGAGAAGCACGTTGCGATGCGGTTTAAGCTCACAAGTTCCTCAGTGACGTCATAAAAACTTACAAACATTCTTCGAGAAGAACAAGACGCCGACAGCTCTTCTCGGCGATTTCACGGCAAAATTTTGCTGATTATCCTACTTTCGTTTACATTTTACCTGTAGAATTTGTCGAAGAGTCCCAAAAGACAACGCAGCTGAAGGTGAGTAAAGTGTACTGTCCGTCTTTCAAGATTAGCAGCGACCGTAAGATGCTCAGGTACTATAATGTTAGGGTCACATTTCCAATCCGGGGCCGGCTGGACAGTCTTTGTGAACGACAAATATGATCTAAAAGACACCAAAAACACAAAACGCACCCACCATTAATTAAGAGCATAGCTTGTGCAAATTTATTGACATACACTTTGATTTTTCGTTTCCGCAAACAGCCCGGCCGGGCCCCGGTTAGGAAATGAAACCCAAGCATAAGTGGATGAAAATGTTCTACTAGCTAGTTACATCTCGGGCGACCAAAACGCCTAAAAGATGTTCTAGAACGCAAATTCTTAAACCCGTCGTCAGTGACGTAACCTCACAGCGCAAAGAGTTGTTAACACATCGCCGCCAACCACCGGATAGAGAAGACGTCAACGTCAACTTTCTCTCCTAACGCCGCGATTTTCTGAGAAAACAATAAATATTAGACTTTTTCTAACCTGTCTTTATTCTCAACACAATTGAGACCGCAGAGCTGAAGGTGAGGGCCTACTTTATGATGCTTTACTGTTGTCTAGAAATGAATATACACATAGTAAGTTATTCAATCTATGAATATTGGCACTGCGAGCAGGCCCTACTTCTGCTAGGGTCACATTTCCAATCCGGGACCCGGCCGGGCAGTCTTTGGGAACGAAAAGAACTTGGGGGACTTTAGGAACTATTTTATGATGTTGGCCATCTACATGTACAGCTGCTCTTATAATACAAAGTTAATTGATCTGTAATAAGTTGAGTGTATGTAATGAAAATGCCATAGACCTGTTTGAATTTTTTTTTCTCTTTAAATCCATACGATTCTCTCGATTTGCCCGAAACGAAATGTTCGCGATTCAATTCAGGCATCAAAAACTTCAAATAGATTCTTCTTCTTCTTCTTGTCATCCTAAACGCAAATCCCCAACGCCTAAAAGCTGTTCTAGAATCCAAACCCCATCGTCAGTACATCTTCAGTGACGTCACGTCACAGCGCAACAAGAGTTGTAAACACATCGCCGTGAGCCACCAGACACAGAAGACGTCACCGTCGACTCTCTATCCTAACGCCGCGATTTTCTGATCACGTGTTTTCTCCATGCTGATAACGTGCTTTCTGTCTGCTGGGGCACGTGCTCCTCTCCACAAGTAAGAACCGTTCTAGAACTCACAAACCAGTCAGTGACGTCATGTCACAGCGCAACAAGAGTTGTAAACACATCGCAGCGAGACAGCGACTAGAGCAGACGTCTACGTCGACTCTCTCCGTCAACGCCGCGACTTTCAAAGAACTTCAGTAAAGATTAGACTTTTTCTGACCGTTCACAGAACATCCGAGACCGCAGGGCTCAAGATGAGACCCTCATTTGTCGTTGTTTTGCCGTTATCTATGAAAAATATACTTTTACTTGTAGTACATACAGATATTTGCACTGCGAGTAGGCCCCAGTATACAAGCATGTTGCTGCGACGGGTTGCCGGGACGTTCAACTATTATATGGCACGCTTCGTTTTCCACGCGTAAGCACGAAACTAGTAGGTAGATCCGTGGATGTTTTGTTCATAGTCACGAACATCGTATAAGAATTATGAATTACCTTCCCAATACGTAAAATTGCGAGCGCAGCGATCGTTCAGTATATAAGCGAAGAAACTTTAAATCTTAGCGAACCTTTCAGCCAACTCAACAACTTACTCGAGTTACAAAAGACTAGTTTGTAAGTAAAGATTGATTAAAAACTGAAATATTAGGGATTGAATTAGTGGGTTAACGTTTGGTTTCAGGTGTAAGACTTAAGCTGCAGTGCCGCCTTGTTACGGCAGGTGGCGACACTTTGCAGGGAGAGTCGTTAATGTAGGACAACGGCCGGGCATTCCAGAGATAAACGCCGCATACAAAATAAAAACACCGATCTTCAATGTCTCTGTCTGATCACTGCGTGGTTTTATAAAGGGACGCTATCTCATTAATTAACTAGCAAGAGAAGATTTCGTTTCGTTTCATTTATTCACTTATAAGAGAACATTGAATTGATGAAGGTAGTCATGAGATAGATTGTTGCAACTTTAACTGGACAACATTTGTACAAATTGTTGTTACATGTACATGTACATTGTATAGTTATCATGTTGACTGTGAATGAGATAGATATCTAGTTCTGAATACAGACAGTACGATATGTGTCAATATAAGACACATCCATATCATTACCATTTCATAAGTAAGCATACTACTGTATATGTGTGTACCCATGGAAATACACACATGTAATGTGAACTTTTAATTCAATCACTACATTTGCTGTACCAGTGTGTACAAAACGTACTTTATAATTGTTTTTAATCCCACATGAAAAGGTGGAAATAATTGTTAGAAGTTAAACTGCCTGTTAGATAGTTGAATTATGCCATAGTGTATGTATTTTTGTTTACTTTTGATACTAAATGTTGAAGGAATACAGCTTTGTGTCTGGAAGTATATTGTACACACATTTATTGTTCATCTTAAAGCCCCCTCTCACTGGACCCGCGGCACGCTGGCGACGTTGCTGTGTCCTAAACTGGATTTGTGTTACCCATGATTTCATAATGGGAATACCCTTCAAAACGTACACGTATGACCAAAAAGACAACAAAATAAACAGAGCTTATTTTTTTTTTTTTTTTCGTCCATGAAATTCGTTGAGTGCTTTGTCAATTCGATCGGCCGCAGCGACGCCGTCAGCGTTCCGCGGGTCAAGCGAGAGGGGGACTTTAAGTGTACGCAGTTATCGAGTATGCAAATGTTTTCCACTCTCTTGGGCTACCCTGATTTGATTATCGTAGATGACATCGTATGGGCACCCCGAAATTGAAGCGAGCGTATGAAGATTTAGATTTAAAGGGAAAAAATATTGCAAAAAAAGTTGTCATCTCTAGTAGAAACATAACGTTATTAAGGAAGGTGATACTCTCAAGTGATGAGCTTTCAGGGCACCTCGCGCTTGTCATCCCATCGACTCTCTCTCTCTCTCTCTCTCTCTCTCTCTCTCTCTCTCTCTCTCTCTCTCTCTCTCTCTCTCTCTCTCTCTCTCTCTCTCTCTTTCTCTGTCTAACGAAGCTGTGCGAATGTGTGTGTTAGTGCTTGAAGTATTTCAGTTGAAAAAGAAGAAGCCCCCTTCCCCCTTACAATATCTATTCATCAGTTAAATCTGTATGTACACCGCTCAATACATGAGAAACATGTGCGTTTTGGAGGAACCTAAACGAAAGTTATACTGAAGGAAATCTCTCAGATTCCGTATCTTCTTTCTAACTTAAATGATAGTCAACTCACGGGAAACTCATGTGCTACTGCAGCCTCAAGACTATTGGGTCCTGAAGCTGGTGCATCAGAAGAGGCACCCGCCAGGAGTCGCTGTTTCACATCAAGATCAACTTCAACGCCACTATGTCTTCCTACAGCGATCCACCATAGCTGTAGATCAGGTCTGTCTAAAAAGCCAACCGTAACTTTTTATCAATTAAAAGAATGATGATTTAACTTCACACTTAGCAGATACGTGATACAATGTACTGGGTGAAAATAGCTAAAAGGCATAAAGCAGTGGTTATCAAATTATGCATCGCTCTGTCCAAGCGAGTAATAATTATTTTCCCTCCCTCCCCGAAGGACGACGTCGTTTCGTCGCAGGCAGCTTCGGAAGACTTCGGCCCTCCTCGTCAGTTCCCGCCAATCACCATCACCGAGGAGAGCCGAGTCCGCCTGTCCGAAGCAAACCAGAGACTCTTTCATATAGTTAATGAATAGACTGTTTGGCTGTTGTAGAAAAGTTAAACAATCAGACGAAAAAATGAATGCAATAGACGATAAGTTAGATACTAGCCGTAGTGTTAGTGGTACTAGTAGTGGTGCTGGGCTAGGTCCCACGCTAAGCGTTACTCACCCCTCCCCTGCGCAGTCTGAAATTGATGTTTCGAAGTATGCAGAGGAACTGAGTAAAGACCCTACAGTCCTCCGTAGCGCGAACAGCATCGGCAGGATGTTCCAAGGTGGCTCAAAACAAAACGTCACCACCATTTTTGCGCAAAACCTGATCGAAGCCGCCACATCGGACTTGCAGATCGAAATCGAGTCTTGCTCGTCTATGTCCAGCGGCAGCTGCGAGTCCGGTCTGGACATGATGGACTCTGTTGTTAACATCACCGGACTCATCAACGCCGAGAAAAAAAGAATCAAGGGCGAACGGTCAAGGGAGGGCCTCGGTCTTCTCTCGCAGATCACGAAATTCAAGCCGATCTCTCGCGAGACGACCGAGACGCGTCAGAGAGAGAGTACGCACGAGCTCGTGCACAGGCGCGACTCTAAGGGTGCGACAACGGAGCATCTCCACAGAAGCCAATCGATGACTACCATGGCAGACGTGAGACAAGGAAAGATCCGAACCGCGGATGGAAGGACGCTACGGATCAAGTGCTCCAAGACGAACGAAATGCTCCGCCAGAAGATGATCTACAACGCAAGACAAGAGCTGGCCCCTCCGAAGAAGAAAAAGTTCAAAACCATCGCCAAGGCGGTCGCCTGGACCGTAAGAAACAGATTGGCGTTCATGAAGGGCGATGTAAAAACCAAGGAACAGGAGGAAGAGGAGAAGTTACAAAAGCTGGCCAAGATATACTCCTCGAATATGGTCAAAAACGCCATCAAGAAGTTGGAGTGGGAGAAGAAACAGGAAGCCGTCAGGGAGGAACGGCGTCGTCGAGCCAACCGCAGAAGGTTCTACAAGACTCCAAACTTCTTTGGGGAGCTGGAGGACTTTCCCGACCCGACCCCGTGGGTTCAGAAGTTCGACAAGAACCACAACAAGAACAACAAGGCGCTGTTATACTTTGTCAAAGAGATCCAGAGGCAGGAGATGGAACACGAGTTAGGCCCGCCCCCTCCCGGCCTGGACCTGCCCTGCAGCAACCTTTCCCTGAGGCACTCCAAACACTCCGATCTCAGCCTGGCGCGTCATGAGGACACCGAAGAGGAGCCAACCATCTTTAGCGGGAGGAAGAACTCCACCATCTACTTCGGAGGCACCACAAAGATTAGAGACTCAGACACTCCTCAAGGCAAAGAAGAAGATAAACTCGACATCGCTGTTGGAGGCGCACCTGCGGAGGACCAAGCACCTACCGCAAGCCCCAAACCTGACACCCTACTGAAGCCATCGGAAAAGACGGACTCCCTGCGGACAGGGAAGGAGTCGACGAGCAAGCCGGCAAACCTTGGCGGGAAATCTGGCGACTCGAGCGTCATCCGAGAGGCAAAGGGAGCTGGGGTGACCGGGATTTTCTCTGCAGATGATGTCGCCTCTGGTAAGAAGTCCTCCAATTCAGGCGGGATCCTGAAGGACGACAAGAAAAGGGGTGATAAGGGCTCTGTACAGAAGGGCCAGGGTAGCGAGATTTCCCCTGCGCTCACAGATGAGTCTCGAAGAAAGTCCTCAAGACTGGACAAGAACCAGTCCCCCAGTGGTTCATCCGCGTCCTCCAGTGGGCCACCTGAGGCAGAGCCGTCCCAAAGGCAATCCGTGCCGTCCAGAGAAGGTGCCAGAGTCCGAGCCACGGCCGTGGCAGACTCGGGAACAGTTGTACCCTACAGTGCGGACGACAGAGTCAGAACAGCCATACAGAAGATAACGGTTTCCGTGACAGAAGGAATGATGGCAAGGAACCCATACCTCCGGATTCTGAACCGCGCTGTCTCGATCGTCGACCCCGTCATGCAAGCAACGGAGGCCGAGCTCTTTAACCCGACACTGCTTGGTGAGTTGATCCGCCAAGTGACCGGCACGTACAGCACGATGGAGGCCACCACACTGGGGCTCACACGGCTGTTCGTTGCCATCATGTCGGACGTCCTGACAAGAGTCGCAGGCTTGATGCCTCTGATTGGCGCCACAGAAGAAGGCGGCCTGCCCTTGCTTCCCTCAAACGCTCCTGCCGACAGGATGGACACGGCAACGTCGACTGGCAACCGCCTGATGGCGATCAGAAAGACTTCACCGCCTTCTGCGTCTGGTGTGACCGATCAGATGGGCACAGAGGAAACGTCACGCAAAGATAGACCGAGAACTAAACTGTCCAAGGGGCGTTATCCTGTCCGGGGCGAGCCGTCAGGAATAAAGGATGTGCTGCCGAGCGCGACTATGCCACGAAAAGCGAGCATTCCTTGCATGGAAAGAAACCCGATCAAGCCCCACACTGCGGCACAAAGTAGAAAGGCAGTGGCGCAAGAAAGCAAGGGAGGGACCAAGAAAGAATCTGACAGAAAACGTCCTCCTACAAAGGCAGAGAATTCTGACAGCCAGGAAGACCCAGAAGGCACAATCTGGAAAGTGCCAGACAGCCGCAGACGCTCTAGCCTTCGCCCAGATGTGGTCCAAGATCTTAAGAGCACGCTCCAACGTCGTGAGGAAGAGCGTCAGGACAAGAAGCAGACCCTGCACTTCACCTCTGAGTCGAGTGCCGTGTCGCAGAAGAGCACTGTGACCAAATATGGGAAAGGCAAGAAGAAAGACACGGCTATTCTGGAGACCAGTCAGGCAATGAAGAAGACGGCACTTGCGTACACCCCTCCGCCTCCTCCTCCCCCACTGCCGGGCTGTCTCCCAGGCGGCAAGCGAACCCAGGCCGCTCCTGTTGTATATACGACACAGACGGCAGACGTGGGGCAGCGAGTTGCCGTGAGCTCCCGAGAGCAAGATGGCACAGAGATCTCCACCGAGACTGCCACAACGGCGACGATGATGGAAGCCCAGCTCACTGCCCCGCCGGCACCCCCGCCTCTCCCTCCCCCTGACTACTATCTGTCAGGCAGCGACGAATCGAACGATGAGACGCGGAAGGAACAGGCGCCGCGGCAAAAGGTTGCAAGTGTCTTCATCCCGCCGAAGTACGTGGATCGGTTCCAGAGCCAGGGTTTCAGGCACGTGGAGTTCAATCCCTCTCCACGAAGCAGCGCCGCCAGCAGTGTGGCGGGAAGCGATGTCGGCAGCGTACGGTCCTCCCCCGCGAGTACGCCCGCAGGCACCCCTCGAAGCTCTAGTCCTGCTGGCAGGGACCGCACAAGTCAGGGAGTTCAAAGCGTGGCACTAAACACAGCCTTGCGTGATGTTGGAGAAAACAGGGACGTGGCAGCGCATGGAATGATGCAACCTCGGAGGGACAGCCTTGCCTTCCTACTGCAGTCCCAGTCGACAAAGCTGAAGCACTCCACCACCGTGCGGAGGAAGACGTCCACAGGGGAGACGGAAGACACAGCCGAGACTTCGCACATGGTCGCCGCCACAGTCCAGGCCGGCAGCATGCCCTCACCACCGCCTCTACCGTCCTTTGGTCTGGGTTTATCCATGCGTCCAGGAATGGCCATGGCTCCTCTCTCACCGATGTCATTGAGCCAAGCCTTGCATGATGCAATTGGAAGACGGGAACATGTGGTGCGCGGTCACGCACAGTCTAGCTCACCCGGAAACGACAGTTTGTCCTTCCTGCTTCAGTCCCAGGCAACGAAGCTGAAACACACGACCACTGTGAGAAGGAAGACGTCTACAGGAGAGACTGAGGATACGGCCGAGGCATCGCAAATGGTCGGGGCAGTTCAGGCTAGCCATGTTCCTACACCATCACCTATTGGCCTCGGTGCACAGGCTCAGATAGCGCCACCGGCTGCACTAGCGATTCCCAGTCCTGTGCCAACCATGGGTCTGCTACCGCACCACGCCTTGCCTCTGCCGCAGCTCGGTGGACTTGGTGGTCTGACAGATAGCAGACTTTCGGGAGGTACAGCCATGCGCCACACGTCCGCGTCAGCAAAAGTGACACAGAAGACGACTGTGAAAAAGGGTGACGAAACTGTGGAAAATGTGTCGGAGGCCAGCCAAGCCATGGCAACTACGGAAGTTGTGAACGCCCCCGCACCGCCACCGCTCCCAACTCCGGAACAGCTGAGGCGACCAAGTCTTCCACAAACGACACCTCACCCTCACATGATGGCGCTACAAATGCCGGGACCTTCAGCTTTGGCGATCCCTCAGCCCCCGCCTGTGCCGACTTACGGTAGCGGTACGTTCATGAGGAGTGCTACCGCTTCCAACAAAGTAACGCAAAAAACCAAAGTCACGAAGGGCGACGAAACGGTTGAAAATGTGGCAGAAGCCAGTGAAACTATGGCTACTATGGAGGCTGGTCATATCCCTGCAGCGCCACCGCTTCCGACGCGGGAACAGTTGAGGAGACCAAGTCTTCCACAAGCCCAGCCACACGTGCTGATGCATGGGGCGGGATTCGGACGAGTCCCTTCACCTCCTGTGCTCCCAACGAGGGCGTTTCTAATGTCCGGAATCTCCGGAATCTCGGACGGATCCGGACGGGTCCTCTCTCCTCCTGCGTTGCCACCGGCGGCATTTCTGATGTCCGGAATCTCGGACGGATCCGGACGGGTTCCCTCTCCTCCTGCGCTGCCACCGGCGGCATTTCTGATGTCCGGAATCTCGGACGGATCCGGACGGGTCCTCTCTCCTCCTGCGTTGCCACCGGCGGCATTTCTGATGTCCGGAATCTTGGGCGGATCTGGACGGGTTCCCTCTCCTCCTGCGCTGCCACCGGCGGCATTTCTGATGTCCGGAATCTCACATTCTTCCAGACAAGTCTTTAATCCTCCTACTTTACCACCAATGGAGTATATGATGTCCGGAATCTCAGAGTTCCCCACAAGCCAGCCGCTTCCACCGGAGACGATGAAGAATACTCCGGAGAAGAAGAAGGAGAAGAAAAAGAAAAAGAAAGGCCTGACGCGCCATGGGCACCGGGGAGTGCCTACTCTAGCTGCCGAAAACACAAAAGAGGCAGAAGCCAGTACCTCTAATATCAAGTGTGGTGGCAGGCTGACCCCAACTAAGCTAGTCGGCAAAATCAAAGGCAGCTTCGCAAAGGTCAAGGACTCGATTAAATCGAAGCTATCCGGAGAATCGAGCGACTCAAGCTTCTACTCCGATGTCGAATGATTTTTTACTTCAAAAATTCTCGGCGTGACAGAAAATTACAAAAACTCACGTTTTATATTTGGAGTAACATTACAGCACCGGTCACAATGAGCATTAAAAAATGAAATCTATGCATACTTGAAGCCCTGATGAGAAAGAAAGAAAAGGCAATTAGAATCAGCCACATCTCAGGTCACAAAGACCTTACAATAACAGCGCAGCGAAGGGACGCACTTTAAGTCGTGTCTATGTAAGTCAGACTAATAAACACTACCATTGTAGATATGGATTCGCGGCAACTAACTATAAAATTGTTTACCAATTGTAGTTTATGTTGTCAAATAGTCTCTCCGCATTACAAAGGAACTTTCGCAATAAGAATTGCTAGTTTATTTTCATGCAACTGTGCTTATGTCCATTTCCGTTTAATGCCGATATAATAATGATTTTCTCATGGATGTATATACACAGGTTGATTTGAACGAACTTCATTGCTACTTCACGCATATCAAATGTTTTATTCAAATACGTCACGACTACAGATCATGTGTATGTAAGGTTATATGTGTATATAAGATTATATGTGTATACATGTGTCTACGTAAATTGTAAAGAGAGAGAGAGAGATGTGATATCGCTTTATCCAGAATAAATCCTCACGCTAACGTATTTTTGCCTACCTTGCTTTTCTGTTTTGTGTCCTATGGAAGCTTAGTTCGTGGAACTCTCAAGATGATACGCAGCTACTTACCTTATTCTATGATGTATAAAGTCAGTTATTAGCCCCAATTAACCTGCATTTAGAAACTATTCATTTTGATTAAAATTATTCCGCATAAGCACAACCATCATGTGTTATTTGTTGTTGCCATTAGAACATATCAACCATAGTCCCGACATGTATGCATAACACATAAACTTAAAATATTTACATGGGTAAGACAAATGATTAAGATTAATGTTAAAATTATGAATGTTCTCAAATCAATATTGTGTAAATTAGCTGTAATTCAGACTGTTGTCTTGGCTGTCTGCTAAATGCTTTTTGACTTTTGAAAAAAAACGTTCTAACATTTGACAACTGGTCATCCAGCACTACCAACAATCAACACAATTACAAATGCACTTCACTTAGTTGAACGTATTCACAATCTCGACGCTACATAACAGACAGCTGCATTTGTATCTATATAGCCGCCATAACCGCGGTGGGCAACAGCTAGTTATATCACACTGAACGATCTGTCAAACCTAACCTCTGCGTACGTAACTGTAGGCCCTGTTTAAAGCCCGTTGGCTAATTACAAATACATGGTATAAACATATTAAGGAAAAACATACATGTGTCAGTGACAGTGAACTGTGACTGACTTTGTTGTAACAACAGGCTACTAATACTAAATACGACTGTTGGCTATATCTAAACAAGGATGATCTTGCAGTGCTTGTGTACATCTACGGATACAAGGTGTCGCCGAGTTCGAGACAAAACTGCCAATACTCCCGCGCGAAGGTATCTACCTCCTCGGGCCTGGTCCAGTCTGGCAGGGGCGGGATGACCGTGACCTCCTGCCGACCTGGGATGACCCTTGTGAAACGTCCGCTGGGGTCCGGTCGAGAGTACTCCCACACCTCGGTCAGGCGGACCTGGCATATTTGAGAACAGTGATATTTGGTATCTGGATAGGTTTGGGGAAGATTTTGAGCCTCCTAGTTAGTGCCTTCTCTTATCTATATTTCTTTTGCTATAAACTATATCAGGGGAATGACATCCAGGTTGGAGCTGTATTCGTCTTTCGGAAGGGACGCAAAATGGGGGTCCCGTTATCGAGGAGGCGCCTCGTGCACGCGCTAAAAAGGCGCTGCAACAGCCTCTTTACCCAGAAATAGGTACCCTACTAAGAAAAAGGCTGTTGTGGTGAAAAGGCTGTTTCACTCGTGGTGCCTGCCTATTTAACGTATTCGAGGGGACTCCTCGATAATCTGACCCCCATTTTCCGTCCCTTCTGAAAGATGAATGCAGCTCCAACCAGCATGCCATTCCCCTGATATAGCTTGTAGGAAAAGAAATATAGATAAGAGAAGGCACTAACTAGGAGGCTCAAAGTCGACCTGGACATTTGTCTTCCCGATTTGTTGCAAGGACAAAATATGCGGAAACACAAACGCACAGACGCGCACACATACACGCAGACATGTTTTTAATTTCAAAACCAACGTTAACGGAGATAACAGTCGGAAAGATCGCTGCAAATGGCGTAACGTTTCTGAACAACAGATAAATCGGCCGGTGTATCATGAGTCGCTTGATGTCGTCCTTTTATGGTCCCTATCTCACTAGACCCGCGGCACATTGGCGGCTTCTCTGAGACCGGGCGATTTGACAAAGCGCTCAGCCAATTTCGTCGAGAAAAATGAATCTTTTTAAGCTTTATGTGTCTTTTTTGTCATATTAGACGTTTTGCATTATATTGTACTCCCATTATAAAGTCAAGGGTAACACAAATCCAGTTAAGCCCACTCTCACTGGACCCGCGGCACGCTGGCGGCGTCGATGCGTCCTAAACTGGATTTGTGTTACCCTTGAATTTACAATGGGAATATCATTCAAAACGTTAACATTAAATTCAAGTATGACCAAAAAGAAAACAAACAAAAAACACAAAGATTAAAAAAAAAAAAAACGTTTTTGGCTATGATATTCGTTGAGTGCTTTGCCAATTATATCGGCCGCAGCGACGCCACCAGCGTGCCGCGGGTCCAGTGAGAGGAGGGCTTTACCTCCACACCCTTTCGGAAGCGGCTGTGCTGAACAGCATCAGCTGCGCGTGCGCGGAACCGACGGATGACCTTTCTCCGGGCGAAGTCGACCTTGCCTTTGTAGTCAGGGTGGATCTGGAGATTCGCTTCTCCGTGGAGGCCTCGAAGGCCGTAGCTAAATAACGTGAAGGACAAAACACATTGAAAGTTTAATTGAAAGTTTATTGCAAGTTCTTGCCCGTGGGCTAATTGCAGGTACATGTAACATAACAGGACAGACAATTCCCAACAACATAACATGTGACTATTCTAGTCAAAATACTGACATCAAATTCTAACTTATTGTTATTGACATCTTTTTCCAAGACAGTGGAAGACGAATGATCCCACTTTTTCTGTAATGTGTGGGTTTTGTGATTTACTTTTGTCTGTAAACGTAGAGAAATTAGGATGGAATTTGGTGGCCTATTTAAACAGCTCCATTCTTTCTTGATCGTAGAAGGAGCAATTTGAAATTCGTCTTCCACCGTGTTTGGCTGTATTTACAAGTTCTTTGGCACACTGGGTTACACCCCCTTTCCACTAGAGGCTGCGACGGCACTGCGGTCGCTCAATGAATTGTATTGCTAAAGGCCCTGTCACACATGTGCGTATATTTGAGTGCGTATGAGTTGCGCATGAACTTTTTTTGGTTTATGTCAAGTTTGCAAGGAAGAAGTTGATTTCTACTTTGACCCACCGCTGCGCAGCCTAGTTAAGCCCCCGTCACAAATAACAAATTCAGCTCGGCCGACGTGTTGGCGAGCTTCAAATGTGCATTTTCGGCCGAAGTACGGCCGACGTCCTGTCGATTACGCGGGCTTCGGGCGATTTTTAGAAACAAAAGTTGATCCAAATATGGCCTTTTACCAGGTCAGTCGATACTGACTTCGTCCATATCCAAGAGATGGTGCCATCTCATGGGGGATTTTTAGTTTTTAGTGTTCGACGGACGTCGCCCGAGATTTTATTTGGAAAATACGGTCGACGCTCGGGCGATTTTGAAATTCGGCGAGCTTCGGGCGACCTACCAAGTCGGCCTACGCTCGCATGAATTGTGACGCCGGCTTTATCAAATGGACTTGCATATACGCACAAGTATGACAGGGCCCTAAAGAACGATTTTTTTTTCGTTTTGTATGCTTGATGTACTAGTATCTTAAATCATCCTTTTACATTTTGTATCATGTTCCAATAGTGAAATCAAGGGCCACACAAATCCAATTGCAATTTTGTTCGCTGTACTGTCGCTCAGCGATCGCCGTCTAGTGGGAAGGGAGCCATGCCTCGAGCTCATTAGACGCGTTGTCCTGAGGTTTTGATGAGAACTTCAATGCAAAAAAGGTTACTCAAACGTTACGGTAAAGATTGTAATATAGCACACTTGTAAACCCAGCCATTACAATGAGTAAATAAATAATACACTCATGCACATACACTGGCTCAGATATGTTTTCTGAACAGTCGAGTGAAATACCTGTGCCCCTGCTCCAACATTTTGTGGTCTGGGTCCAAGAATTTCTTGTACGCTTCGATCTTCTCCACTTCGTCTTCCTTCAGAATGCGGCGCGACTGAAGTTTGAAGCGGATGTCAGTCCCATATGGATAGGTGTCGCTCGTGGGCCGTCGCTTGAGGTCCAACGCCATCCACTTCACATCGGGCGGGCGAAACTCGATGAAGTTCAAATCTTTGTCGAGGATGATGGTGTTGTCTCCGCCGGTAACCTTCTCAAACCTGGCCGTCACGTTGTACTGCTCTTTGCACGTGAGCTCCTCAAAGTTGAACGTGTCCAGGAATTTCTTCAAGACGTCCTTAGTGGCTGCGGAGGGGATGAAAGAATGACGCATATAGGGATCGATTTGCCTTCCCATCCCCGGTCCTCCTCTCCCCCACCCTCTGTCACGCCCTCGGCCTGTCCGTCGCCGTGACCCTCGGGAGTCGGCACTGACACCACCAAGGTCATCAGTAGGCCGGTGGCCCTTGTTTATGTCGTGGTCAAACATCTCCACAGTAATCTTTGGCGGCAAGTGTCGCTTGTTGTACACGTACACGTTCCCATAACGTGCGATCGCCCTCAGTTTGCCATGCATAGATTCGTCATGTTCGTCTCTTATACACTCACCCTGCCGCTTCAGGGTTTTAAAAAATGAACCAAAATCGGCGCCGCCCTCTCCTATGTTGTACAGCGCACCATCTATTAACAGGAGAGGCGAGTATAATGTCTTGTTGTCATTGCCTGGATTGTTTTCACCGTCATAACGCAGGAGCTTGATATTGTCATCTGGCGATGTAAAACCTTCAAACACTATGGTGTGGCCTCCTTCCACGAACGATTGTCGACGGTTAAACGCAGGCCGGAGATGCTTTGATTTCATTTCCATCTGTTTGACTTCATCCTCAACTCGTCTGAAAGCCTCTTGATCGCCCCATGCCTTGAGGATGAGGTCACCTGTGTCACGGCTGATGGTGACCTTTGCCCCCGTCTTGTCGGAAATACGAGAGGCGTTGAACTCTTCCGCGTTCAGAACAGAACCGACACATTCCCGAGACAATTTCAGAACAAGCCCTGGTGCTATCTGCCTGTCGAGAAGGGCGAACGCTCCGGCAGACTGTGCCCTGTCGTCGGCATGAGGCGTGCTGTCTTGCAGCGTCTTCTCTTCGGTCCCTCGACCAGTCGCTGGTGTCGAGATAGACAGAGCCTGCAATCCGGCGGCAACGCTTTCTTCACTTTCCAAGGTTGCGTCTTGTGCTGCCGCCATGTCTGCTGTAGAATTAGTCAGCAGTCTGTAACAGCGGTGACATTTTTTGTAAAAGATGTGTAATCAACTCTAGCTGAATTGTTGACAAACTGTCCACTGCGCCGGTGGCTGGGCGCCAGCGTATTTAAACACGTAGTGTTATTTTTCCCCCGGTGTTGCTATATATGTATATATATATGGCCCTGTCACATCTAAACATAGCTAAAGAGTGCTCAAAACTCGCTGAAACTGCTTACTTCCATTTGTTGACAAGACGTAGTCTACCAGACTAACTACGCCGGCTATAGGGAGAATATTTGCCAGGGGAGTTTAGCCACAATACTCAATAGAGTTTTATTTGCCGGCACAGTTAGGGAGGGGGGATGTTACCCTTCCAGCGGACTGACTCGCCTGACCGATTATTCCCCCTTTTGCCGAATTGTACGAACCGTACACCCGTAGGAAGGCCTGGTGGAGGCTCGGCAAGGTGCCTGATGTGAAAATTAAAGTCCAGCA
The DNA here is from genome assembly GCF_035083965.1 of Branchiostoma lanceolatum. Lineage (NCBI taxonomy): Eukaryota > Metazoa > Chordata > Leptocardii > Amphioxiformes > Branchiostomatidae > Branchiostoma > Branchiostoma lanceolatum. The sequence continues at coordinate 9,270,993 of NC_089723.1, read as the reverse complement.
GTTGATATCGGTACGCTACTGATCGACGGAACTCTCTACAAGACAGAAATCATATCACATTCTTACCTGTTTTAATATTGTTTCTCAGCTCTGCTTGTTTTAGGCACGGTACCAATGTTGACGTCACGCGATGGTTTGCGCCCTTGAGCACTGCTGCCAAAGGTCAATATGTCTACTTCACCTTGCACCACTGTCTGGGTTAAAGTTTTACTCTTCAGCTGGACACCGGAATCTCCGAAACAATGAAACAGAGACGAAACGTAGCTTCGATTAAAACGAAGGAACACTTAACTGCCCGAAACCAAGCCCCGCCCACAGGTTACCGAAACCTCAGGTTTTCCCCTATGAGTTATCTTGGGAGTTTCCGTCAGGTCATGACGTCACTGCATAATCACCACCATACTATATTCATAGCAGGCTCACCGATTCTCGTAACATTAAACCTACAAAACTACAACCTTTCCTTTTGGAGCCAAAAACCACAAACACGGAAGTCAAGTAACCCAGGTTGAACCTGTCAAAGACACATGATTAGGTGTGTAGGTACGCCATTCTCGTGCTTTCTGCCCCGTGCTCTTGTTCCCAGGGTGCTAGCGGTTAACAGGTTGACTGGGGTCTTTTCCTTTCTAGCGCTATGCTTGAAGAACATAGACCAGAACAAATGCACAGTAACTATCCAAAGTAGTCTACAAACAAATGGTAGTAAAATCACTATTTTTGACCCGCCACTCGCTTGACGCGATGGAAGAAAACAATGTTGATCTGTGAATTTCCCCGACATGCGCGGTACATGGCGTTCACGTGATAAACGCATGGCCATCATGTTTTGCCGTGCAAAAATTAACCTCCGGTGCGGTCGGGGTCGCTAGGTTGTATCAAACCTTCCTAAAACTGGGAAGAGTTTCAAACCTCGCCGAGTCACCATGGATAATCTCGCTTCTTAAGACAGTTGTACTTGTAGGTGTATGAACATATCGATCTTATAATAATGGCTTGTCTAGTTCCATAAGGAATACGACTTTAGTTAGGAAGATCTGTGCTTTTTTAATATAGAAAACTAGAAAACTTAATATCTTGGATACGATTAAAGAAACGTTACCAACAAGTCACGTAATGGGGGATGACACATGTATAATATATACAACAACACTGTCACAATCGGCAACATTACACATGGGCATTTAGGCGTTGCAGAGTTTGACAGTGATGGAGACTAGGAGAAAGTTCAACGCCCTTAGAACGTGCTACTGGGCATGGTGCTTGCGGACAATGAGCTATGGAGCGTTGCGCTTTGACCTGTACTGGCAAACAATCCCACGCCATATGATAGATCCGTAATCCTGGCCAAAACCAGAACAGCTCTAGAGCGGGGCGGTTTTAACCACAGTGGTCTGTCGTAGCCGAGTCTACTGCTTTTTATCACAAGGTAATGTGATATGTTACGTTTATCCATGTTAAGTTACTAGCTATAGCCGACAACGCCTCAATATGACACTACGGGTAGAAATTACTGACTGGTAAACTTGGTTCTGTAATACTAATAATAATAGTGACAAAGGACCGCCATATTTGAATTAGAATTGGTATTCTAAGTATATTTTCTGGACCCCAAGAACGTGTCGGGGTACGTGTAACGTTAGTACGTGAAATGTTACAGGATCAAATTCTCTTGACCTTTCCGTGACCTTGCTCTTTATGGGGAGGGGGGTGCATGACAAGTTACGCAATGTTAAACAAGATGGGAAGGTTTTTATGGTAAGACAACACCATAGGAACAGCTATTGTCCTTTGGTTGGTGGGAGGGCGGGTCCCAGGTACCGGAGAGTTCTACGCGGAGTCCTCCCTTCCTGTTTAAGGTGGGGTTGTAGATCCTCTCGTAGATGGCCTCCCTGATTCCGCGTTCGTACTATCGTGGTTCACGATCAAGGACGTCCGTTGTCTCCAGTCTGATTGAGTGTCCCTTGTGATGTTTCATGTGATGATAGTAGATGGCCGATGAGTACTTGCTTGCTGTAGCCCTGCAATGTTGGCCGTACCTTATCTTCCCCACCCCACACGTTATACATTATCAGATAGCTTAGAAAACGCTTGTTTAACACATGGTTGTGTATTTTCGAAAAGTTTAGTTATCAAAAATAGTCCAGGGTGAAAAATGACACAAAAAATTTTCAAACAGGTGGAAATTCACCTTCTCACGCAGATCAAGTGAACCCGGAAGTGACTTTGGCGGCTTTCGGGGCACTTTTCCAAGAGCCGTATCTCAACAATATTTTGTCGCCTGGTTAAAGAATTTACATTGTCATGGCCTCCGTAGTACAATCCTGGTAAGTTTGAAGGTCCAGGCCATTCTCATTCTTACACAGCGATCAATCAAAATCGCTGCGTAAGAAAAACATGCCGATTTGTGTGCGCTGCGACCGTCATGCTTTGCGACTTCCCCGCCCAAGACATATCCACTGAGTGTTGTGCAAGCAAGGCTTTTTAACGACGCAAGTTCATTGCAATACATAAACGTTTATGGTAAACTATATATTAGTTTAGCACATCATTTGCACTGTAAAATATCAAATTACATTGTAACATTTTGCAACCGGGCACCATTTTCTATGTGGGCCGGACCCAAAGAAGAAAGTGGACGTGCCGGGCTGCGCTGTTTGGCAGGTATAAATAGCCGACCGCCCGTCAAACCTTATATCGGGCTATACATTGTAAGCCATGCGGGTCGCATGGCAACAATAAACGCCACCGCTCCAGGATTCTGTGAAGGCCGTTGGCAGGTTTGACTCGGTAATCTACCTGTGTGACTTTTTATCTAAAATCAAAGTAAAGTTGACTTGTATCATATTTTCATTACGATCTATTAAACTGTTTATCTTTCCAGTTTCAGTAACCTCTAATGCCGAACACTGAAACATCGTAACACGACTAGTATACAATGTCGACTGGTTTTCATCTGCTCCTGGCAGTTGCTACCATCTTGTCACAACGTGCTCAAGCTGCAGACATCCTAGTGGCGCCGATGACGTTCGGCAGCCCGTGGATGAACGTGGCGAAGATTGCCGAAGCCCTGGCTTCCCGAGGACATGTCGTCACCGTGGTGGCCCCTGCTAGCGAAAAGTACGACTTGATGCGGAAATTGCCGAGCTTGCGCTATGAACTTTACGGAGACCCAGAGAAACCGCCTTTGCTTAAAAACATCATGAAAACGGAGCCGCAAAAAAATTTAAGTACATAAATTTTGTTCAAAAACAGCAAGAATCCTGCTAAGTGACATTCAAATAAAAAGTGCAAAATGCCACTACAGTCAATGTACGAATTGACCGCCTTCATGAAAGTTGAAAGTAAGAATGTACTTGCAGGATCCAAATATCATCGAACAAAACAGATATGAATGAAAAATTCTAGCAACCATGCACAAATTCGCGTCCAGATTTTAACTGCGAATTGCTTGTCTTACCCCAAGACTAATGAACGTAGCCGATCGGCACTTTCTACACAAGGTACTATTTTTAAACAAGGGACCAAATCCTAATTTTAATTATGCAGTTTTTATAGATATTGAAATTACTGTAAAAATGTATCACTTTAATCCGTTTGAGGTCAATGATATACTCCCTACCTTACCCACTCCATTTATTTCTATGAAAACCGTCACAGGCATTTTCTTCACTTACTTGGCTGGAATTATTAGCAGCGGCAAACAAAATTACTTCTAGCCTCTGGGATAACTGTGAGGAAATGTTGAGTGATAGTCGGCTGATGACGAAACTGAAGAAAAGCCACTATGACGTAGTTCTGACGTACCCTGGGAGTTCATGTGGGTTCATCGTGGCTCAGTACTTGGACCTACCTCTGGTCTGCACGCTGAGGTCTATGCCTACAGGACTCGGTGCGTTATGTTTATACATCTGACGCTCTATTGTAGGTATATTTCCTTATTGATACTATCTGGTGCTCATCATTTCGGTGCACCAAATAATCTAGGCAATAGAATAATGCCAAGTTATATCATACAGATAAAGACAGACATTCAACGAGAAGTAAATTCATTACATTTTGTACCTTACTTCAACTTTCGTCATTGTCATTTGGAAATATTTACAAGTTTATCGCATCCTGTATGCGTAGTGAAATACGAAGGTACTGTTTGCGTTTTTTATGCAATCGTCTTCTTTTGATGTAATGTTGCAGACATCCGGGCCAGCGGTGTCCCCAACCCTGTCTCCTACGTACCAACTATGACTTCAGGACTGACCGACCAGATGACCTTCTTACAGAGGGTCAAGAATACCCAGATGTACTTTGGACTGACCACAATGGGACAGGTAGTGATGGAGAGGAGCATCGACGATGTTGCAAGCAGGTATGTGCACGTACGGCGATCCCTTTCATTAGGGTAGCAGATCATTAGAGAATGGAATTCTGGATTAAATGTAAATGTCAAGATAGTCCCATAGCCGTTTTAGGCCGTAGGGACAGGGGGTTGTTATCCACTGTGTCTAGTGTACGGTATTGGAAAGACGAGCGCATCCCCCTCCTTCCGGCCAACGATAATGATTTCCAAATAAATATAATTAAACTTTCAACTCCGGCGGTATGGGGCTCCAAGAACCGCAAAGTCAACATTATGAAGTTGTCTGACAAAGAAACGCGGTCTTTATTACCTAAGCGCCGGCGGTTTGGGAACTTCAAAAACCTCAAACTTTGGTGAGGGTAATCATCTAACTCTAGGGACAGGGGTATCTGTGGAATATTCATGCCCCGGGACACGGCGGGCCGACGTGACCAGGCCGACCAGCGCATGAAGAAGTCGTCGCTAAATACCCGCTGAGCAAAGAAAAAAGAAATGTTAGAATTACACAGTTTTAGAAGGTGGAGCCCAACCCTCTCCTTTCACCGTATTTACCTCCCCAACTGAAATCAGATACCCATTTACACACCCGGGTGCTGTGTGGAAAGTTGTGTAAAGTGCATTTGTCCAGGGCGCAATATCTGTGGCATGTCAGGGGACTAGAACCCAGGACGTCTTGGTTCTGAGCCCTAACCGCTACGTCAACACGACGCCACCACTCTGAATTACAAAGCCAAATTTTCCGTTCTTGCCAACGCTGTGCAGGCGCTGTGCACATCTACTATGACATGCAAGATGACGTTGCGGCAAGACTGCTGTGCCAAACGTGACTTAGTCTGCACCCCCCCCCGTCTCGACCGAGGAGACGATATAGATCAAATGGCAGAAATGATATCTGAAGAACAACACTTTAACACTAATTTCGTTTTCATTACACGATCAGGACCATTGGTAGCAACTATACCATGTTCGCTGCCTTGTCAAGAACCGACGTGTGGCTCTACCAATCAGATGTCATGTTCGACTTCCCTAGACCCACCATGCCAAATATGGTCAGCATAGCGGGCCACATGGCTGATAAGGTCAAACCACTCAGTGAGGTTAGTCAATGAAACATTCTTATACAAGACTGACATTGAGTAACGTTACAGTAGAAGTATCTTCATCGTCGACAATCTATTCTAACTTGGTCATGGTCAAACAATTGTTTTCTGACATGATGCAGTTCAGACTTGTGTCTTCAACTACTCGATCGTTTTATCCACCCGAATGCAAATGTGCATTATGAAATATTTAAACTAAGCTTCAAACGGGTAGTAAACAATGCCGAGGCACCAAGAAAATATGGGTCAATTATTGCATCACCATAGGAGCTGGAAAAGTTCGTGCAGAGTTCTGGTGATGCTGGGGTCGTGATTGTAACGTTCGGCTCCATGGTAGAGGCTATGCCTACAGAGAGAGCCGACATGATGGCCGCTGCTTTTGCCCGTCTGCCGCAGAAGGTCGTGTGGCGCAACGCTGGGACGCCACCTCCAAGTCTGGGCTCCAACACCAAGACCAGGAATTGGTTACCTCAATGTGATTTACTAGGTAAATGCTACTTGGATGCTTTGGAGACTGACGTGAATCCGTTGTTGTTTTTCGTACACGGTAGATGTCTTTTGTAGTATAAGCATTTTACATAGTAAGCAATCTTCATTTCTGATTCTTTGCTACCTTGCCTTGAATAAGAAGGTATTTCCGGCCCATAGTATTTCCTCTAACTTACTACTGTGACAATATTTATATCACAGCTCATCCAAAAATCAAGGCGTTTGTATCACATTGCGGTTATAATGGCGTATCAGAGGCCATGTACCACGGAGTGCCCCTGATCGGCATGCCTCTGTTCGGTGACCAACATGACAACATCGTCCGAGTGGCGGCCCGAGGGATGGCGGTGTCACTGGACATCCACAGCGTGACGTCAGAAGAAGTTTACCAGGCCATCACTACCGTTATTACAGACCCAAGGTAAGTGCAGAAAGCGAAGGTAGAGTTAGAAGACTTAATAATATGAAAAGGTGCTTGGCGTCTTCACTTATATGCGATCTGAGCCAGTCTTGTCCACCCTGTTTGATGGCGGACCTTGTCAAGTCCATGGAGCTTTTTACATGTTCTGTGTTAGATATCAAATGTACATCAACGGCTCTCACCTCTTTCAATGAACTAAAGCGATCAGTTGCCTGAAACAATCTACATCACATTATCGTTCTTAATTTAAAACGATTTAAGTATATGATTCAAAATAGCCCTGCGCCAGTCTGGTTTGTGCGAAAGAAAATGGGCTAACTTTAGAATTTATTTCAGGTACAAGGAATGGGCCAAATTCATCTCCACCATCCAACAAGACCAACCACAGTCACCCATGGAGCGGGCAATATGGTGGATAGAACACGTCATCAAACATGGCGGCCTCCCTCATCTAAGGTCAAGGGCAATCGAACTGCCCTTCTACCAGTACTATCTGTTAGACGTCCTGGCTCTGATTGTGGCAGTTATAACTGTTATAATGTTGAGCTGTTGGAAGTGCTGTTTGTTTGCTTGTAGCGGGTGCAAGAGGAGTAGAACCGACATCAAACATAAAATTTCCTAACTCTTCGAGTGCGCCAAATATGTCACAGAGAAAAAGAAGTGAATATGTAGATGTGTCGGGAAAATGTCAACGTAGATGCACTTTACCTTTTATTTCAAAGTAATATGTACGATTGGAGTTGTAGAAATCTTTATGTAAATTCGCAGAAGTGGTGGGGACTATCTCTAACTGAGGGACAGTGCAGAACATGAAAATAGTAAGGATATGAAATTGAACAAAGTAGGAAGAATAACACTAGAGTTATTGCAACGTGATATTATGCAAGGGAAGAGGCACGTTGTCGACTTCGCACGTAAAAAGTAATGAAAATAAGGAATCATTTGAACTATTGCATTCAATAAAGAAACCAGGATGACATAAGTAACATTCGTTTTATACCTAGTATGGCTCAACATATTGTTTTTACTCTTCTCCTGTCAAATCTTCAAATCGATTCATCTCTGTCATTTTTTGACCAAATGACCTGAAATTTGGTTCAAAGGTAGTGTAGGCAAATACCCCAGGACGTTGTTGTTTTTTTTCATTCTACGATATTGACCTTAAATTAAAGTGGTTTTATTGAGGTTTTTCTGACCAAAAACGTGCATTTTGGCCTCCTGTGCTTTGGAAATACATCCAAATGACCTGAAATTTGCTATGCATTGAACAAATATTCAAAGAACCCCATTCACACTTTTGGCATACATCACTTCAAAATACGATTTTTGCAGGGTATTTTGGGGAGAACATTGTTTATTTTCCTCATATGACCATATATGGTGTTGCCAACACAACCTAAAGGTCAGTGACCCCAAGTTCCAGGTGCACCTGGCCTCGCCTGTGAGCCTTGTGACCACCTGATTGGCAAATTGAGCTAATCTATTTATCTTGCATTTCTGGCGCGGGTGTGCTAGTACTAATACCGAATGTGGTATGGGAATGGCTAGCCTATGACATGTGCTTACATGGCTTTGTTCACTTTTTTTTAACAAAGATACACATCTCCAGTTCCTATGTATTAAACTAAAATGATGTGAAATTCGGCATGTGTCTGCCTTGGTCATGTACACAGGCCCTCATTCAAACGTTTGGCATACAGCCTTTCAAAACGATTTTTGAAATAAACAATTTTTTTCGTTTCGTTCTTTTCAACCCAAAATGTATACTATTGAATCATGCATTCAAACATAGGGGTGTCACATTTTTATATTTCACCCATACTATCGCTGAAATATGTTGTTTTTGGTCATTTGCTTCTTCTCCTGTTAAATCTTCATGATATATCATTATGTATACTATGGAAAACTTCATTCTTTCCTGGGGTTAATCTTTTTTAATTCAATTTTGAACTTTTTTGAGTATCCGCAAGAGTGTAATTTTGAGCAGATATTTTGGTCTAGTTTACATGGAGATGGCACGGAATATCCCATTCTTGCAAGGGGAGGATTCTTTAATTATTCATTTCAATTTTGAGCTGGAGTGATTATGAAAAAGTCCGTTCGTTAGCAAAAGTGTATTTTTTTTAAGTGAATATGGTTTTGGACTGGTCCATATTGTGTTTTGGCGCTAATGGAAGACTCCATTCCTGTACGGAGAGACTAATTGTTTTTTAACTAAATTTTGGACTGGGGTGATCCATTTTTTTACTGGAAGTATTTTAGAATGGTCCATTGTTATTTTGGGACAGTCCATTTTTTGCATGGCGAGGAGTATGATTAAACATGCTGTATTTGCTCGCAAATGTTGCCTTTCTAGTTATATGTCGTTTCCACATCTGTATACATGCATTCGGAAGTTAAATGAATGTAAACATTATCATACATTAAGTATGCAATCTATAACACACCTTTCAAACACATCTTTCATACAAGTTAACACCATTCGGCGAAGGTTGGGGATCGCCGAACTGATTGCTGACCAGGCAGTCAGATTAAAATCAATGAAATACAGAAACAAGATTGTACTTGTGTGCATGTTCAATGTATTGAAAATCTCACATTTCAACATCGTCATACAATACTCTCTTAATTTGTTGTGCCATACCATTGAATTATGCTGAATTGCAAAAGCAACATTCATAAACAATAGATTGTATTTTAGTTTGGGTCACACAGACTTAGGAACTCATTATGGTTAGATTCCATTTTTTTTCTCACATGCCCAATGTTTTAATCTTGCTTCCGCTTGCTGAACTTTTGCAAATAGAAGAATATATAAAATGTAACAGAAAATCAACAAGAATCTGTGTGACCCAACAATGCAAGTTTACTCACTCAGCAATCGCTCAACTTTTATGCAGAATAAGCAAAGTACATCTTTTCCCTAGGCCCTCTAGGCTTAAACATATAGGTAGAAGCAACGTCTTGTTTATGTGTTTATAACAATCTCAACTATGGCGTGCTCAAAACAATTCTTTACAGTTTCACAACTTCTGCACTCTAAGAAATGACTGCCTTTTCATGCAACGCTCAAATGTTTCACCTCAATTGAGGATGAGAAGTTAAGAACTGGCAGTTGATAACATTTTGAATACACAGCTTTAAACAGAACCAAAATGCATTTCTTTTTTCTAAATATAGGATCCTCTTTCTTTGTTTACAAATTTACTATATTTTTTAATGAGCTGAGCACTTGGTTACAAGTACAGCCCCAATACATTTTCAACAGTCAATGTCTGAGACATAAAATTCAAAATTTGCATTATTTCAGAATCTCTTCTTCTCTGATCTAGTTCTTACACTAATAATTACGTTTAACAGTCATTCTGTCACTTTCAAAAAGCTCAGTTGGACTCCCCATACATTTTAATGATCAGGGCTCACACTACGAACTGCAGAGACATAAGATTGCCATTTGTCATTTACTTCATTACTTCTCTGTGCACGGATAAGGCACAATTTAGTTATTAAAAAGCTACATATATAACATTCATTTTGTCACTTTCAAAAAAAACTCAGTTGGACTCCCCATACATTTTAATGTCCAAGGCTCACACTACGAACTGCAGAAACATAAAATTGCCATTTGTCATTGTTACTTCTCTGTGCACGGATAAGGCACAAATTAGTTATCAAACAAACTACATATATAACAGTCATTTTGTCACTTTCAAAAACTCAGTTGGACTCCCCATACATTTTAATGGTCACGGCTCACACTATGAATTGCAGAGACATAAGATTGAAATTTTCAGTATTTCATTGCAGTACTTCACTACAGTACAAGGATAAATCCCACTTCAGTTCTTTAAAGCTATTAAACGTATAACAGTCAGTCTGTCACTTTTAAAACGCTGTTTTGCGATCTGTACATAGTCATAATCAAGGGTCAAAAAGAGACATAAAGTTTGACATTTTCCGTTACTGCACTGCATCTCTGTGCATTGATTACATGTGGTTTACTTCTTACAAGCTACGTATAACAATCATTTTGTCACTTAGGACAATGATATTTTTTTAATGATCAACAGAGACATAGAATTGGTATCAATTTTCATTGCTGCACTACTTTTCTACACACTGTGGCGTGATTGTTATAAAAGCTTCCCATATCTCCACACCAACATCTTGATGTATGTCTGAGAACCAAGAGTTTTTGTGGCCTTTCTAGACACTTGCCTTATGGTGCAGTGAAAACCTTTAATTGTTGATATGAGAGCAGTAACTTACTACTGTATATGATATTTCCTCCAGACACAATCTGATTTCAGACCGCCATTCCAGTAACTTACTACTGTATATGATATTTCCTCCAGACACAATCTGATTTCAGACCGCCATTCCCTCTAAAGCAACTTGCTGTAGTCTCGATACTAATCAGAATAATTTGCAAGTTAAGCCATTACAATTGATTGAAATAACATAATTGATATGATTTGATAGCATTGAATGTTGCTTTCAGCATATTTGGTCGGCAAAAATAACAGCTAAGAAATGATTTAGTTTCTACAAAACCTAAGTAGTCCAAAACCCTGCACTGATGAGGAGAGTAAAGAATATTATAACGTAATAATTATTTTTCAAGGTTTTCATCTTCATCATGTAGTTTTCATTTATCAATACAGCACTGTATATTACATAAATGTATATACCTGGATGAGTTCATTCTTATCTTACATTGAAGGAAAATTGATAAACATTTGCTACCAAGTAGGTGCAAAGTGCTTTCCAACTTTTAATGTTTCCCATTAAACTAAACTGCTTCTAGATTGAGCAGTGTAAGGTTTACAGTGAGCAGAAGTGATTTTTTCTCAGTGCAATCAATACAACACTCTGGTGCCACTTATTTTCCTATAGTTTTTTTGTGTGTCCTTTTCAGGCAACAACATCATGTATAGCAAACTACGCTCCTTTATTGTCTAAATAGACAAAAACTATACTCAACAACGTCATTTAGGATTTGACAATGACCTTTGATATCTCCTAGGACGAATACTTATTGTTTTTCATTTTTTGAAGCGTTTTGGGCCAAATTTGCTGTGTTTCAATGCAAAGGCCAGGCTTAAACATTGCAATCCTTTCTCATTCTTGTCACTTCTCCATTCGAATTCGCTTCGTTGAATGAATGGCTCGCGGCTGCTTGGCCCCAAAGATGTAGCACTCGTATATCATGATCTTTTACATCCACTACGATGTCATTTTTTTGACTTCTTGCACATGTAAGAGTATTTCTTCCAACAGTAACTGTCATTCCATTTTCCTCTTGTCCTCCTTTTGATATTTAACCAATTGTGGCCGCTCTGTGGGAAATGTTACATACAGAAAAGTGTTACTTTATTTTCAGCACCAACTTCTGCAACTAAATTGATTGTCTGTATTAGAGAGAAACACCCACCTTGGAGTATATACCAACACAGTTCCCTCCACCGTTCCAAAAGTCGCTTTCAGGCTCACCAGCTTGCCAGTTCGTATAGGAGGCTCGTGACCCATCACGCCACTTCCAAAATCCTCCACTCTTTCGAAATCCAATCCACACCCTTTCGGCAGCAGCTGCAAGCAAGCACGATGGATTGGTCTTTTGCTGAATGATACATGTTGCAGTACTATGTATATTGCTCAACAATAATTGTGATACAACATATGGCAACTTGCACATATTCATAATGTTTCACTTTGTGTCATGCCAATCCATTCTTTGATATGATCCTCACATCTTGGACGTTACCTACGCCTCTTTTTTTTCCTCCCTGGACGGTTCCTTGTATGATAGTTTTGTCTCGTTAAGTCTCGATGACCGTGACGTATGGCAATGTCACTTCAGTTTTCTTCACTGTGGTTGATAGGAGGTATTTGGAAGAACCGACGTTTTCTGAGAATCTCATTTCATATACATACATTTTTGCAAGAGGAGTCAATATCCTTGGGGGTCCCGTTATCGATGAGGTGTCTTTAGCACGTTAAAGGGGAAAGGATAGCAACCCCTTCCTGTAATAATATACCATGTTACTGAAACAGCAAAGAAACTTGCTGATCTATATGCCACTAGGCAATTGCTGATCTATATGCCAATAGGCACTGCAAGGGACTAGACTTGTACAGCTTTGGTGTAATTCTTTAGCGTGTAACTTACTTGAATATTAAGCTTCTACAATACTGGGATTATTGCATATCAATATGTACCAGTCTTATGTATTGATTTGTCAGCCAGTCAGTCATTAGTATGTTCTCATGAGATTTCTGTACATCATTATTTTCTGAGAACCAACAAATGTAGACTGCTGTGGGCTAAAAGCAAATCTCCATGACACGTCCAGGTCACAGAAGTTCTGCTGCTGTACCGAGGTCACATACCAAAATTGACCATGACTTTGTCTCCCCAACACCTTCCCACACACCAAATAGCATCATAATCCATCCAGAGGTTCTTGATTTTTGCTAACTACAAAGATCCGGAAACACAAACACACACACACACACACACACGCACACACACACACACAAACACACACACACACACACACATACGCACACACACACATACGCACGCCAAAAAACACTATCTTTTTTTCATGGAGATAATGATGAATACAGTCATAATTGATGACATGAAGTTTTTTATCATCCGCACCCACCATCTCTGATGAGACTTGTAATGAAGTTGTTCTCCTGACGGCTTTTGATGGAGGCCAGACTTGCACCATGTTTTGTACACTCTGAGTCTGCCGTATCCCAGCTGACTTTGTTTGTATCAAACTTGTAGCAGTGGTTGTTGTGTTCCTCCCATCCACGTTGGCACCGTTTGACTGTGGGTTTGGCTGTAATAAAGATAATAATAACTTTATTGCACAACAATTGTACAAGGTACAAAGTATGGCATTCACTGGTACATAGATAACATTCTATTAGGCTAACCAATCTATCTAATACAATGTTATGTGGTAGTCTATCTTATACAATATTATGTGGTAGTCTATCTTATACAATATGGTGAAGTAGTCTATCTTATACAATATGGTGTAGTAGTATGGGATGACAATGGGATTTTACAATCATTGGAGGAGTTTCTTACGTCTAGACATGTGCTGTGAGCTAACACCAAATGTGTGTAGATGCTTTCAGTAAGAGCTCGTTCTAGTCCACCCGTGTGTCTATCACAAACTTGTAGCGGTCACCGTCGCCCTGTTGAATTCAAGTTGAGTTTAATTAAGACTGCTACTTCAGCTAGATTCAACAACTCCTATATTTCGTAGGGACACTTCCTGTTAGTTATTATGTATCACCCATACTATAGGTATGGGCAATACATATTGTGTTTGTAATGTTCCTTTCTCCTCCTTCTGTCAAATCTTCAAATCGATTCAACTCGTTCGTCCCTGACCCAGATAAGCTGAAATTTTGTTTGGTATGCAGGAACAGTGAGTACATACCCACAGAATTTTTTCCTATTTTTTTTATAAATACCTTCACACTAATTTTATTGAGGATTTCCTGGCCAAAAACGTACATTTGGGCCTCCTGTGCTCTGGAATTCCATCCAAATGACCTAAAATTTGCTATGGGGGTACATTGAAAAAATATTCAAAGAACCCCATTCGCACTTTCGGCATACATCACAAAATAAATTCTAGGGGGGGGGGGGGTTATGGGTAGATACTTGGCTATCTTCCCCATATGACCATATATGGTGTTGACCATGTGGCCAGGTGGACTAATTCGGTCAGACAATTAGAAAGCACCTTTTATAATGCGCACACATTTATCAAACTCGAGGTGATGGGTTGAAATAGTCAATTCAATTAGGAGCACTAATCTGCCAGGTGCAGACAGGCACAACTTTACTGCGTCCTGGCTCCCGTCCTTGTCTTGTTCATGTCGTGTCGTACTGAAGCTATGTGCAATTAAGAAGGTTCAAAATCTACGCCTTCGTTAACAAAACTTTTCTGGTGGTGTTTTCCGACATAAATGGAATACAGTACGCCCGACGCCAGCACGTTGCACATATTTTTGACCGTGTTTACACCGCCGTGGACGTAGCTTTACTGACTAATGTCATCGACATTTCGCTAGTTCAACAAAACGCCTCAATGTGCACTCGTTCAAACCTTACATACAGCAATTGAACGCCCTGCAAAGCTACCAGTCGTTGAATAAGCCCGCTAAATTTTTGTGTCCTTCTACGAATTCAGAAGTTGCTCGAAGAATGCTGTAGTCATTTTGTCCGAAGAATAACCTCAAACCAAGGGGGCTATGTACTAGCTCAAACAGCTGCATTTTTGGAATATTCTTGGAATATGATATTGGAATGAAAGGCACTTCTTTATTGGGTGTGCCCAAACCAATCATGTCTTCGTTTATACTAAACATCACGCGCGTATTGGCTGCCGGCGCATGCCGCTTCCCATAGCATCATCGATGGAACTACTAAATCTGATTTAACACATTTGTTCATTGACTGATCCAGTTCAATCTCCAAGCACATCATAGCAGAAAAGGGGGCTGAATTACGTACCTATGTGTTAAAAACTGTACAGAATAAACTTATAGAATTAACATACTACAGGTAGGAAAATTACGAATGAAGGCTGGCTGTAAAAGAAAGGAATACAACAAGGGAATATTAATCAATCAATTGCTACGTTTTTTTAATGAAATTTTGATTCAAACGCCGTAGGGCACTCGTGCTGGATGGAACGGACATTGAAACCACACGACCCCACCCCGCTCCCCGAGTTTACGATGGTCCAACAATCCTACCAAGAGACGTACCTGCGAAGACCTTGACCTCACAGAGTGTAAGGATTCTCCCTGCGCCGCTCAGAGCTATCCCAACATATCGGCCGGTCAGGTCGCCGCAGTTCACCGTGATAACGTCCTTCCCTACCACGGACTGCGGTCCCCCACAGGTCGGGTTGGCCGTCACGTCCGGGTTGTTGCCCACGTAAACCGTGAAGCCTTCCAGCCTGTCCGAGCAGCAGTCCCTCCGGTTGGTGACGACCACCCAACCCACAAACTGACTGATGCCCAGGTCGACTCGCCACCACGGGTCGCGTTCATTTCTTGTATGGGTGCAGGAGTTCCCAGTCAGAATCATAGGATTATCGTCCCCGTCTACAGCACGGCCGGGAGCCCTCGCTTCACTAATAGTACTCGACTGGGCCGCAGGGCGGTTCAGGGCGATGTTAGTGGTGCCTGAACCTTGAACAGTGAACAATAAAGATAGCCACGGTGTGACGATACTTTAGCGCATTACAATCAAATGGTCGTTATAATTTCTTGCGCGGGGTGGTCTAAGCTCTTATAACATGCATTCTCAAGCTACTTAAACGTGCGTTTGATATTACAATATTTGGATTAAGAATGTGTATTCTAGCATGAATTAGTGGGTCGATTCAACGATACCGTATAAAACAATCGTCAGAATTGCGATATCGTATACCTGCTGACGATAATGTAAGGTACGTTTTATAACGATATCCAAGCAAAGTTGTTTTGTTGTGTAAAACGGAATATAGCGATATCTTTGTTCAGAGACGATATCGTAGACATAGGAATACGTACATTGTAGACGCATTTTCGCTGGTTTAAGGTACGTATTTTAATACGATATTTCGACACGGAAATGATACCATATCACGTGACGTTCGTTTTGACACCAAAACGTCACGTATAGACCCAAAAACGTGACGTTTTTACGTACGTAATTTTGACACGGAAACAATGCCATAATATGCCCACAGGACTTTATTACCCATGCAGGGAGTGATGTATTTTCTTACTTCAGGTACGTTTTTACTGAAATAGTTTTAACAAAGAGTCTACAAGATTTGAAAATAGATCGCAAATGTCCATATTTTGAATCTGACCTGATGGTGTGGCTTGACAGATGAACTCCGTCTCCACGGTACATTGTCCATCGTTCCAGGTGTTCCCTTTGGACTTACTCCCGGCATGGTAAATTGCACAGTCCTTGTTAACCGCGTTGTTGGGTTCTCCTGGGCCCCATGCCCTGAAGCTGCCCAGAGGAACGTTATCGTCCCATACCCAGCGTCCCTCCTGGTGGCGATCAGTCAGCCCAAAACGGAACCTACCGTTGTTGTCGACGGCGTTCTTCAGGTAGATGAGAAACATGTTGGTGACGGTGTCACGGGGCATGGCGAGACTTCCCCCGTCTGAAGCACAGGTCGCCGCTGCAGCGCTGTAGGTTTTCCTGTCGTTGAAGGCCTTGTAGCACTGACTACTATGTTGGTGGTAAACGTACCCGGCTGGACAACCTATTCCAGAACAAATCAGAATATCATTTTAACTATCTGCAGACAAAGGCCGCTTAGTTCAACATAGAATCAGTGAATTAGAAGTTTTGATAAAATGATTGATAGGGACAGAGATAAACGTAGCACACATGCAGGTCCAAAATGGGTCTTCACCCTCCCCTGAACAACCAAAATTGATTGACAGCAGCATCCAACCCAGCAGCGGACTCTTCAAAATGAGAATTTCTGCCAGCTCTGGCACTCATTCAATTTCAATAGCCATTCATTCAATTTCAACACCAGAATCAGAAACAATTCTTAAACACACTGTATTCTTCACAATACCAGTAACACTACTGTAAAGATAGATGCAGTTAAATTGCAGTTAAAATCTGTTAATGCATCTTTTTGTGTCATCATTTGAAATCAGTGAAGCACCTAAATACTGCACAAAATACAACTTGAGCCAGTTAGAATTTTGACCATATAACGCTATATACCATAGAAACTGAATGCACTTGTTTTGGCTGTTCTAGGAGCAGACAACTAAAAAAACATGTTTGATTGTTAGATAAACACAGTTCTGATTGCCAAACAATGGTTTGATGAAATTTGTTTACATAGCATCATGAGATTAAACACCATTGTGCATCTCTGGTGGATATGTTGCCTGGGAACTAAATAAAGGTGATTTTTTTTTCCAATGTATGATTTTTGGGGGTCAACGAGCTAACCTGTCGGGAGCAACCACCTGTACTCAGCAACCATTTTTGCTCGGTCCCTTGATCGTGAGTGGTTGCTGAATACAGGTTTGACTGTACGATATTTGGATTAGAATGTACATTCTAGCATATATAGATATGAAATCAGCGGGTCGATTCAACGATACCGTATAAAAATCGTCAGAATTGCGATATCGTATACCTGCTGACGATAATGTAAGGTACGTTTTATAACGATATCCAAGCAAAGTTGTTTTGTTGTGTAAAATGGAATATAGCGATATCTTTGTCCAGAGACGATATCGTAGACATAAGAATACGTACATTGTAGACACATGTTCGTTATTCTAAGGTACGATATTTTGACACGGAAATGATGCCATGTATACTTACCGTATAATGCATTTACCGTGACGTTTTTTTTTCGTTACGTTATCACATCGTTTATCGTAATGAAATAACGTTACACCTCTACAATGTATATTTAGTTATCTCCATGATATGGAGACATTGGTTTGAGCGTGTTTGCGTGCGTGTTTGTGTGTGTGTCCGGATGCTTGTATTCAGCATAACTCAAGAACGTCTGGATGGATTGTAAAGATATTAAGTATGTGGGTAGGTGTTGGAAGAATATAGGTCAACTGCATTGGCGTTTTTGTCAAAATCTTCTAAGGAGAATAACTGAACATAGGAACGACAGATCTCCGTGTTATTTAATATGCAGGTAGCTTGGACAGAGATGTACACAATGAAGTGTGTAAATTGGGACTTAATTTGCATACGTAATGAGGAGAATCTACATTTTCATTCTAGGCATGTTGTGACAGCTTACACACGTTGGTTTTGAAACTAGGTCAAATATTCCCCAGGGACCCAACAGCTGGTCAAACCAAAGCTGTATGCGTGTTTCTATTATGTGGATAGCTTAAGTGTTACTTGATATAAGGAAATGGTTGTAATGCAAATCAGAATGTAATTTGAATAATTAATTGGGGCATTTTATAAACCCACTCCGTTCAATGGTACGACAGTTAAAAAAATGCAAGGTATGTAGCTGAGTGATAAAGGGACATTGATAGACAAAAGTTATGCAAATAAAGACCTGATTTGTATAATCAATGAGAAAATATTTTAATTCAACATTGGTAGATAACTGGAACGGCATACTTGTGGCATTTGGAAGTTATAACAGTGAACATAGTTGAATATAAATTTTGCAAATGTGGGCCTAATTTGCATAATATATATTTTCATGGAGATTTGAGGCCTCAAAATTGCTATGCTGTATGAAATGGGCAGTGTAAGGCACACCAAGTTTTCTCATAGTCCACCAGGCATCAAACATACATGCACAGTACCAAGCAATTTTGGAAGAAAGGGAGGGAAAATCTCTACATAGTACTGAAATGTATTTTAATCTATTGTCGTCACATCCAAGCCCAGCAACAAACTTTAAAAAATCTTACCTTTGTCACATTTCTGTCCAATCCATCCAGGTGAGCAGGTACATTTGTATCCGCCATCTTTGTTCACACAGCGTCCATGTTGGCATGGTTTCCCGGTACACTCATTTGTGTCTGTGTGATAAAGAAAGAAACTGTGGGGTTAAATGGAATTGGACCGCATCATCACACCACCCAGTGGTTCAGCAGAAATCAAAGTCAAGCTGACGAGAAAGGAAAGACACTGAGTGATTTTGAAAGGAAGAGAAGGAAAAGTAACACAGCGTCCATGTTGGCATGGTTTCATGCTGCACTCATTGATGTCTGTGTTTGTGATCACAAAATTGGTTGTTTTAGAGTCCATTCCAAGTCACCGCAAGGGTTTTATGATAATATTTGTAATAATTTTGAAATTTTCTCAATAAAAGAATATCTAACTGATAATAGTTATAAAAATTTCTAAAAGATTGAATATGAAAATATTTCTAAAGTTAAAATCACATTCCAATATTTCAAAAGTATCAAATCTCTTACAGAAACGATCACAATAAATTGAAAATATTTGTAAACTATGACAATAACAACCCTTGCGGTGACTTGGAATGGACCCTAAGCAAGGACATTATAAAGAAGATCTTTATTGACACAACAAAAGCACAGCGACTTTCGTAAGGTCTACTACATACATACATACATACATACATACATACATAGTACATACATACATAAATACATACAAACGAATAAGTGCATACAAATGAGTTTGATTACACACAATCACATGGGATAAAGCAACATATCGAAATATCACGTGTCATCTACTTATACATTGCTTGTTCTAATGTCCAAACATTCGTTGATGTATATACCTATCTGTACACAGTAGGGAATATCACCTCCTAGTATGTATTTGAATCTATCGACAGAACGGAGCGCATTGAATTCATTTGAACAAGCGGAGATAAAAGTGAATAGCTTTGTTCATCTTCAATCCCATTTGGACAGAATGGACAAAATCTTTGATCACGGGGAATTTTATGATACTTTCCAGCTTCAATGTTCAATTTATGCCTACATATTCTTATCTTTGTAATTGATCTACGAATTTCAAATTATGTATGCATGCGATATACTTTTCTTGTCCGTATCTTGTCTTTAAGGCGGAATAGATGGACAGTTTTGAATTCTTTTGAATAGAACTATGCCATTCTTGTATATATATATCCTGCAGACGTTGTCCTAACTGTTTGGTTAACATATCGGTCTGATATAATCTAGGGTTTGTCCATACATGGCCAAACCCGTTATAGTTAAGAATGTTATTTACATGGTTCACCCAGTCATGATTACCAGAATGTAGAACGTCGCATGCTTCACGTAACAGGGTATCTTGGGGTAAATTTATTATTTTAATAAATGATGCCAGTATTTGATAATTTGTATCTCGGCCTTAATCTTGATTGGGGATATTCCGAATTAGCCACGGATGCCGTCATTGGATGATTTTCCATGCACACCGAGTAAAAATTTCTGGAAATTCATATTAATAATATCAAATTCTGGTATATGTGGAGGAAGACGTAAATTTTCAATTACTAAGTTGTCTTCTTCTAAATTTAGGTCAGACGCCAGCCTGAGATTTATCTTTGTCTATTTTTTTCTCAAAACGGATCACATAAGAATGGGTGGAGTCCGAACAGTCACTTTTTCTAATACTTGCAGGAAAACTATCCTCCAGACCAAGTTTCTTTAAAAGAATAGAGAATACGTTTTTTGGAGAAGATTGAGGAATTTGTTTAGATACAATATATTTCGCAAAGGTATGAAATGAACATAGCAATCAAATTATGGGTGCTTGAGATTTTTCATAAGGTCAAGTCAATCTTATTTTTAAAATCAATCCTCGATTGAAATAAGACAACAGGAAGACACAGTCTGTGGGGAACTCTGACTTGGTGAATACAGGAGATGAAAAGACGCAGACCGGACGTTTGCTGCCATGCTCTTGTATACTGTTAACTATAAAATGTC
This sequence comes from Branchiostoma lanceolatum, assembly GCF_035083965.1. Taxonomy (NCBI): domain Eukaryota; kingdom Metazoa; phylum Chordata; class Leptocardii; order Amphioxiformes; family Branchiostomatidae; genus Branchiostoma; species Branchiostoma lanceolatum. The sequence continues at coordinate 9,250,145 of NC_089723.1, read as the reverse complement.
TGAAAACCAAGGTAAAGAATTGGCGTGGCCCATTGATACATTTCTCACAATTAGTCTTGACTTATGTAGAAAGAAGTTTAAAGAGAAATCTAAGAAAAAAGTGACATCACTCACCTTGCTGACAGTCTTTTCCAATCCATCCGGAGGAACAGGTACATTTGTATCCGCCATCTTGGTTCACACAGGCTCCATGTAGGCATGGGTTCCTGGCACATTCATTGATGTCTGATAACGAAAGAAATTATTATTCATGGATAAAACTAATTATCAAGAAAAATAGAGAAAGTAAAAATGAATAGGAATAAAAATATTCATGTGAATATCTTATACGAATGGTTAAAGCTACAGAAAAGTACTCACCTTGCTCACAGTTCTGTCCAGTCCATCCAGAGGAACAGGTACATTTGTATCCTCCATCTTTGTTCACACAGGTTCCGTGTAGGCATGGGTTCCTGGTGCACTCGTCAATGTCTAATAATGAAATAGATTATTATCTATAAGTAAAACCTATTATCAATTAAAAAAAACAGAAAAAGTAAATAAAGGAAAATGGGTTCCGACCCCGTGCTAAACGGATTGTCTTTTAACGATCGATGACAACGATCTACTGCAAAAAAGGGCAAGAAAATTGATCCAAGCTAACCCTATATTGATTTTTGGAAAAAGTACTTACCCTTGGTCACAGTCTTGTCCAGTCCATCCAGGTGAGCAGGTACATTTGTATCCGCCATCTTTGTTCACACAGGTCCCATGTTGACATGGTTTGTTAGTGCACTCATTAATGTCTGTGTGATGTAAAAGAAACCAGGGGTTAAATGGAATTGACCTACACCATTCCATCGCTTCAGCAAAATCTCAGAGTCAAGTTGATTAGAAAGAAAAAGTTGGAAGAAAGAGAAGAAAAATCTCTAAAGTAGTACTGAAATGCATGGCACATTTGGTATACATTGTCGGCCAAACAACAAATAAGATAAAACTAACCTTGGTCACAGTTCTGTCCAGTCCATCCAGGTGAGCAGGTACATTTGTATCCGCCATCTTTGTTTGGACAGGTTCCATGTAGGCATTGTTTGCTGGTACACTCATCTATGTCTGATAATGAAAGGAACATCATACATGGATAAAACCAATGATCAAGAAAAATAGAGAAAGGAAAATAGATAGAAATTTGTAAAAAAAAAATTCAAATGAATACTACTAGCAACAGAAAACGTGCTCACCTTGCTGACAGTTCTGTCCGGTCCATCCAGGCAAGCAGGTGCAGTTGTAACCATAGTCTTTACTCTCACAGGTCCCATGCTGGCAAGGCATCCTTATACATTCGTCAATGTCTGTATTAGAGGAACATTTCACAACATAGAATTTCAAAAGGAACTTGATATCAACAACTTGGCTTTTGGTTGATATAACTGAATGACAAAAGGCTTTAGAAGAGGTCTGTGATTGAAACGTTTTCAACTTTCTGCCTTATCTAGTACAAAATGTACATCTGAATACTAGATAAATGAATGATTGGGTTTAACTATAACACCAGCTTTGGATTGGTACATATCTAGCTCTAACTACTGTTTGTGGTTTCAAAAATGTCGACTGCAGCACCAGTGATTGACAAAAAATATGGGTAAGGGTTTACTATCTTGTCTTGTTTGTTTGTTTGTTTGTATTGCATACCCGGTAGACCGCCTCATGGCGTAACACACTAGGTTTGTACTGAACATTACTAGCTGCATATCCGGACAGATTCATTGATTGATTTATTTTATCCACTCACACCAGAAAGAACCCCTACTCTTTTGATCAGAGGGATATTCAACGTGCCTGAGATGTGGTCCTCCGCGGGTCTCTGTTGAAATGACAATCTAGTTTCAGAAAAATTAAAAAAGAACTTACAAGCTAGAGTAATCCGTTTCCTACCCGTTGTTGTCAGAGATGTTAGAGTAATCGGTACGAGATCGGCGTTGCTATGACGATCGGTGGACGTTTCTTTCAGGTCCAGTCCCGATGGGGTTAAAGGCAAAGTCGAGTAGACGGCGGTCGAGATGTTCTCCTGGTAGAAAGTCGCCCACAACTGAGTGCTCGAGTTCGTCAGGTAGTCGTGCTTCTCTGAGCTGTAGGCATCCTGCAAATACAAGTCTTTATCGTAAGGCTGCACCAGTCTGATTCAATTTCTTGGTTCTTTGATTTGCCGCTTCTTTCTTATATATATAGGAGGGAAAAAATCACATCATTCAGGGAGTCAACACCAAAATGCTCATATTTTGCCAGTAACTGCTAAAAATCCTTTTTGTCCTTGCCCTTAGAGATTTTTCATTCATCAATGCGTTAACCCTCATCCGACCGACACATTTTTGCGACGAATCTGGCCGTATGGGGTCCAAACGGACCCCATTTTGCTTTGCCCCCTAAATATATTTCTGGTGGATCTTATTGTAGTTATTGTGCATATCCTGTTACAATAATCTATGGAGAATATTTTGACAAGTTTTGGTGTTGATGATTGAAGCTCATTATGATAATTTATGCAGAAAATGAGGAGAACCCGCATTTTCCTTTAACCCTATCTAGTCTGGGGGGGCTAAAAGTGCCCGCGCCAACTTTGACATCGTATAACTGCCAAATGACGTATGCTAAGACTACCATACTTGGTGACTTTTCCTAGAATTTAGTTGGCAACAATTCCATGGTAATAGTTTAAGTTTATCATTTTTCCTGTTGCCATGGCAACGGGTTTCTGACAGGCATTTTATACAAAAAGTCACTAATTTTTTAAAAACAATGATATTTCTCAGGTTTTCTTGCTCAACCACACTAGTTTTCCAACATGTATAGCATCATATGTATTTAGATGTAACTTTCATGATTTATTATTCATAATTTATGCTAATTTGATTACGTAATCGCTAAAAATCCAAGATGGCGGACAAGATGTTTATTTTAGGTATAAACAGGCTTTTTGCCTTCAAATCCGTCACTACCTGGTATTTTCTTAACCAGAAACATTCAGATTAACGTTTCCAGTCTCTTTCTTTTGCTATTTGGGGTCATAAATGGAAAAAAATGTAATTTCAAAATTTCAAAATGGCCGATCCAAGATGGCGGATGACAGGGATCACTAACGACACATGACGTCATTCTATGACATCATTTTGACGTCAACGTAATCGCCATTGACGTTGTATGCCTTGGCATACCTTAAAATCAATAATACACTCTATTTTGTTTAATACCTTTCAATATTATGGGACTTCCCTATTTAGCCTATAAAATCACATCGATGACGTCATAATTACGTAATATTACGTCATAACGTCACAAAATGTACAGAAATTATAAAACTTTACGTGAACATCACTCCCTGCAAATTTGGTGAGGATACATTATACCGTTTGGAAGTTATGAGGAATTTCTTTCTAATTACGTAATAAACAATGCGAAATTATCTGGGGTCCGTTTGGACCCCAGCGGACAACACGCACACTTTAGAGTATAACTTCCGCAAAAATCGGCCAATCCCGGTAAAAATTTCTCAGGAGTTGTAAGACATGTACATGAACAAACTCATGGAAGGAATTTTTTCTCCAACTAAAAATGTTGATATGGCACACATTAGAACACGCCTGGGGTCCAAACGGACCCCATACGGTCGGATGAGGGTTAAAAGTTAAGAATTCATTGTTTAACATGTTGACGTATGATACGTATGTATGCATTGTGTGGTGAGTTTAATATGTGTCTCTAGTTTGTTGTGGTATGGGCCTATAACACTCTGGATGGAATCGGAATGGTTTCTTCATATTTTCCAGTTTGAGCTATACTTGATAAAATCTACTTTTCTTTTTTAATTTTTCTTAATTTGTCTGCTGCATATGAATAGTATACAACGTAGAGCAATGCAGGTATACAGAAAGACAAGCCCTGAGCAATAAAAAAGGAAGCCCACCTTATTTCCAGGTGAAAATTGAGCTGCTAGGATTGCGGCGGCGACGGACCCTATCACCAAGAGTGCCAGAAACCCAGCGCAACCCAGCGCAAGCCAACAAGCGTTCTTGTAGCTAGACTTCACCCAATTCCACGGGTTCGTAACACGCCCTAAGATAAACATAACAAGAGACCGTATGACGTACACAGATCTCCGTGAAGTAACTATGATGTTTATCGTGTGGGTTAAGGAGTAGACTCTTCACCGGTATATAACAGTTTCTTTGCAATTGAAACATAACATAACATAACATAACACACATAACATAGTGTTCGGATAAGAGGCTATTGCCTATGAGATCCACGTCTTAAGCTAAGAGTTCAGAGTTTGTAATGAGAGTTTATGTTGGGCTGGGTGAGTACTCCAGTCCCCTGCAGTGGTTGTCAGGTTTTGACTTGAAGATGTTCACAGTTTCGGCAGCTACAACATCCGCGGGGAGGCTGTTGTTGACAGACCTGACACTGAATCAGTTTGACCTAGCCGGCTTCTTAGCTTGAGGTCTGACCATCTTATAGGGGTGGCCTCTGGCGCGTCTGTCAACATTGAAGTTGAACAGGCGGCTTGGGTTGATGCGGTCAAATCCTTTGACGAACTTGAACCTGTTGCCATTTATGCCAGGTAGTGGTACCAAACAAGCCCATAAGAATGCTCTTCAGCAGTTATGGATGCGAACACAGAAGCAGAAACAATACCCCCGCTGAGGGTATCTGACCTCCTTTACGGAGCTAATGATAGTGATAAATCTATAAATTGACATTTGTATATGATACACCGTATGGCAACATGCAACATTTGTATATGATACACCGTATGGCAACTTGCACAACTATTCTTGTCCTGAAAGTAATATAAAACACAATTTACAAAAGACAGTACAGTAGTTCAACTGCAATTTCCAACACAGGAAATTGGACTTACCTCAATTTTCGACTGATCAAATCCAGTCTTTATCAAGGCATAAGAAATCCAGTACAATACAATACAATACAATACAATACAATACAATACAACACAATACAATATAGTATGATTACACTGTATATTTGAGTGTAATGTCTAGTCTTAAAATGACGTAATCGTACTCGCACGCAGACGGAAGGGGCGAGACGTCGCCGTTGGATCCGAGGAGTACCCGGGCGATTGCCCGCCGTGCTTCCCGAGCTAGTCAAGCAACGACCACTCTCTCAAGGTAGGATGACCGACCTATGACATGGTCAGACACCTTACAGAGCACTTTTCTGAAAAACCACCGCAGGGTGGCCATGGGGTAGGAGTCAGCGGAAGTGGCAACCGCACCCACCAGGCCGGGCAGACCCTGGCCGGTTGCCGCAGACGACCCCGTGGCACCACCGCCCCGTCCAACCCCTACGCTCTGGGGACTGCACGACGCCAGACGCATCCTGCTCGGTGGCCCGACGGGAATGGGTTTTTTTTAGTTCTACGAGGCGGTCGGAGACGGGCGGTCAATCTGCCCACCGACACCCGCCCAGCCCGACGACTTCGTCTTTTCTCCACGCAGGGGTCTTGCCCGTACCAGGCCGGCTCCAACAACACACTCCCGGACTTGCCCGTGACGGAGCTTGCAAGGGCGGCTGAGCACCGAGCTCGAAAAAAAAGAGACCACTCTGGGTACACCTGACGACATCCAGAAGTCCGAGGCCGGGGAAAAGTCGCATACCGCTGTGTAGCCGGCGTTTCTACTAGTCCAATTGCAAGCGCGGGCGCCGGCCAACCGGCCGCGGCACTTAGTTAAGACATGGCGTCAACAGAAGAGCATCGAATTGCCAGCACACTTTGCAGGGGATCGGAGGAACTTTGTACTGAGTCGTCCCCGCGGCCGCGCACCCTCCGCTTTCCCCTGAAGGATTGTGTGTGCAAGAATGCCTTTCGCCCTAGACACATGCCCGAACCACTGCAGTTTTTTTTTTTAACTAAGGACAAGAAACTGTCAAGTGGGCCTTACAGAGTGTGGATGCGTTTCTTGACTTCTTTGTTTTTGATATGTGATGTCCAGCGAACTCGTAGCAGTCTGCGATAACAGTTCATTACAAACGCGTTGATTCTCTTTACTATTTCTGGATTTAGTATCCACGACTTAGCGCCATACAGGAATATTGATTACACAAGGCAACGTAGAAGCACCACAGGCCATAAATGAAAAGAAAAAAACTCAACAGTGTGACACAAAAATTCTCAGCGCAGTGTCCATTCACGGTGATATTCTGTTATTAGCATTTTTTCCATTATATTACGACATTATGTAGTCAGGACACGCCATCTTAATTGTTTTTTTTTCTATATTAAAAGTAATGCTTAACTGGAAGATCAACACGAGAATGATGGGATTCTAAGGGGAAAGTCCAAAATATGCCACGGGGTGTGTGCCTGTACAGGGGTTTTGGATAGCCTCGGTGCTACGAGAGCGACCGAAAGAGCGGAGTAAAGCTAAACTTGAAGGATGGCACCTAGGCTACAGTTTGGATGTTTTGTACCTAGGATTATATATTTACAATTGGACATACCTTTGTCGATGTGATCAACGCGTACATCCTCCGGTTGTTTGTACTCGTAGGGACTTTCTGAATCTTCTGACTCCTGCCCCATATTCACGGCGTGGTCTCCCAGGTGTAGACGAGTGGACTCGGCTGAGCCAGGTTCCTGACCGGTGTTGTTGCCATCAGCTGTTTCTCTCCTCACGAATGTGTCGTTGTGGGCATGTTCCTTGCGATCGGAACCCTTGAGCCGACCTCTAGGGTCTTTTTCGGACGCTCTCTTAGAGGTGGTCTTCATTTGGTCAGCAGCCACCACATCTGTGAGGTATAATGCCTCAAAATGACTGTCGCAGCTATTAGTTATGATTTGACGTTATAAACATGAAGTGGGCACTGGGAACTAGATTATAAGAGGTGTGACAAGTATCCCTCGTAAACACACGATATGTTTGATTTAAACAACCAACCCACCCACACAGTTTCTTATTCATGTCAATGCAAAGGCCTTCTTCAAACAATAACCAAGCCAATCACCAATAATCATACCATATACGGAGGAATTATTCCATGAAAATCGCTTGCCTAATGCCTAAAACATAACCACGTTGACACCCTGATAATATGCAAATAAATACTTGCCAGACCAATCTCGGATTAAATTCTGGGTATAAGGCTTACATAAACATACGCCACTTTCTGCATGGGTAATAGGATCACGCTCAGAGATCATACCATTGAAGCGATAAAACATTGTCTTATAACCAGCAAGTCTTTTATCCCTGTATTCAATGACATATCAACTAACGCTGATGTCAGCATTAAAATCACTGTTAAGCTAGATCCGGGAATATATAGCACATCAAGAACGTAGAGACAAGGTTTCCCCCACACTGGGCAGACAGTGACTCTGATCCCACGTTTCTGTAGTTTGTGGTTTTTGTGAAGCTAAGAAGATGGTAGTTTTCTTTTTGTCTGTAAACGTGGAGAAATCACGATGGAATTTGCTGGCCTCTTTAAAAAGCTCTTTTCTTTTATGATCGATCGTAGAAGGGGCAAAGATAAAATGTACTTCATCTTCCACTAGTGTTTGACATGCAGTATTTACAAGTTCTGTCGCACACAGGTAAGTTCTTGTACCGCCCTTTCAAGGTGGTAGGCACTAATTCTAATTTTACGAATTGCAGAGCGTAAATCAAAATTAACTAGTTCTAAATATTTTCCATGGTATAATAACTTTATTGCACAACAATTGTACAAGGTACAAAGTATGGCATTCACTGGTACATAGATGACATTCTATTAGGCTAACCAATCTATCTAATACAATATTATGTGGTAGTCTATCTGGTATATGATGTCTTACATGTCCTATAAAACATTAGCTTGCCAGTATCAATTCTCAAATTATGACAGAAAGTTTTTAATATACAAATTGGTTCTCTGACTTGGTGTCGCGATCGCGATGAATTGCAAGAGTAGAACAGATAGGAGTATCCACTACAGTCTAATATCTCTTTTACACGCTGTTACAAAGTTACTGAGTTGTAACATACTGTCAGGTAGGGCTAATCGTGTGTTTCGCGTTTGGCATATTTTCTAATAACAAAGCAATCTTTTATTACAAAGTTCCATATCTTTGCATTGTACGAGCTGTAAAATCTAAAGATACAATCTTTTGTGCATGCAGTTATCCGGCATTGAAAACGATGCGCCGTGCAGAAATGCGAAGTCATTAACAATGGGGTAAACTGGAACCGGTTTGGCCTTTTTGGATTCCTTGCAATTAACGAAATGTGCGTTTATCCGCTGTGCAAAAAACTGGCTTCTACTGTAGTATATTCAAATCTGCTTGTAGTATCGACATCTAGTACATGACACTAGCGGTGGCTACCTCCGCCACTTCTGGATCAATCTTCTTCAGTTCGCGGTACAGGTCCTGGTAGAACGGCTTGTTGATCGAGCGGAGGGTGTTCGGTGCCAGCGGGTTGAGGTTGGGCCGGATGATCAGGACACGGAACATGTTGGTTTTGAAGGCCTGGTAGGGGGTACATCCCGTGTGCCATGGATGGAGAGAATACCTGGAGAAAGCATGGGGTGAGAGCTAGAGGTGATACAAGGTTGTAGCATTAGCAACAGCGACACCTAGCGATGAGCTTCAGTTGGTGTGTGCGTGTGTCTGTGTGCTTGAGTTTGATTGTGTGTGTGTGTTTGTGTGAGTGTGTGCGCGCGCACGTGTTTGTGTGTGCGTGTGTGTGTGTGTGTACACGTGTGTTTGTATATATGTATGTTATATGTATGTATGTGTGTGTTTGTGTGTACATGCGTGCGTATGTGTGTGTGTGTGTAGGACGCATTGTAGTGAATGAATGAATGAATGAATAAATTAATATATATGAATGAGTATGAATGAATACATGAATGAATGCATGAATCGAAGGAATGAAGGAATTAATGACGACCCACCTCAGATGCGACGACTCATCTCCGCCGTGATGGTCCATGCTGTGGACGATGATGTGGTTGAAAAGCGCCTCCATCAACTTCAGGTCGATCCCGTGGCGCTTCATGACGTCACGTAGCGCTCGCCTGGACCTGAGGGAACAGATACCGCGATGGAAGAATTAGATCTTAACGATTTTCCTACTGCCGGTCTAAAGGGAATTTCCTGTACTTCAACCGGTTTCAGACTCACAGTTGAGCTCCCGGTTCCAATTAGTTGGTAACCTTGAGACCCCGGATCAAATCCTAGGACGAGATATCTCAGTTGGGACTGCACCCGTCTTTCGGAAGGGACATAAAATGGTGTTGGAGGAGGTGCCTAGAGCACGTTAAATGGGAAGGGCTGGCAACCGCTCCCTGTAAAATACCCTGCTACTGAAACAGCAAGGAAACGTACTGAATTATGCGCCACTAGGCACTAGAAGGTATGAACAACAACAACTGCCGGTCGGACCGTACCTCTACCTCGAGATAAACGTTTGTACTAACCGGAAGAGTTTGTAGAGTAGACTCTCCTTCCCTAGTAAGTCCCAGCGTCGTCCGGATTGGTGCCCCTCCCACGCGCTCATATTCTTGCTTTCTTCCACCAAGCTCTCCCTGATGCCCACCCCTCCATAGCCGAGAAAAGTCGGCACGTTTCCTTCACCGTTCAGAACACTGATGGACGAATGTAAGAGTCCGTAGTGTAAAGGTATGGCCGTGTATGTCGACTCCTCGAGAGTCTTCAAATCCCTATCCACGATGTGTCGGACCAAGCTATTGGAGAATAGATGGCTCTTGACATGCGACGAATGAGTACCGTAGAAGTACCAAGTTGAAAATATTTGAGACCTGTCGCTGATGTCCACTCCGTTGCGAGTGAAGCACAAAATCTGGTCGCCATCCTTTCCTCTCTTGTAACGCATCGACATGCGCTTCAGGTGAAATCCGCCAGTGGCGCGCAGCTTGCAGTCGTCAACCACCACTTCATATTCGTCCGCATACCTGAATAGACCGTAAGGGTTTAACAACGTTAGGCCACAGCAAGTAATTTTTATGGATGACATCAGCGCGCTCATTAATTTTCGCCTGATTTCGAAATAAAAAACAAGAAATTTCATTGCCCTCCGACGGTGGTCAACATGCCAAAAATTGGCAAATATGTCGTAAACTTTGACAGTCTAATGTGTTTCATTGCATATGAATACTTTGTAAAGTTCCTGTCCATGATGGTATGATAACAAGCTGTCTTCTACATTTGTTCTATCAAGGACATTATATATGGAAGTCGCTGTACTTTTGTTGTGTCAATACAGGTTTCCTATAAATAATGGGGGGGGGGGGGTTCTAGTTAATTGAGCTGTATACACAAGGTGTTTCACATATGAATACCCAGTGAAGTTGCTTCAGATGATGGTACAACAAGATCTTTTCTGCATTTGTTGTAGTTATTAATGAATACAGGACTAATACATTCATTTGGTTGAATACAGGACTAAAAGACCTGTTAGTCATGACATCATATTTCGTCGCCTCAATTCTTGTTTAACAAGAATTATGATCTCAAAATGTGAAAATATAGGAATCTTGTTTTTTTTTGGCCTGCCTTGTTTTTTTTCGCCCTATCTCATTAATTTTGGAGTCTGCGGAGGATGTCATCCATAAAATTTTCTTGCTGTAGCCTTACTTACAAAGAAACAAATTACTGGCCATAGAGTTTACAAGTTTCTATATGGAATGTCCTTAGTCGCACTTCATGAAATCTAATCTTTAAGCATAGCATTAAGGCATGCGTAAAGCTTGCGTTTTCCATAAGGATTGAAAAACGCAAGCTTTACGTATGCTTTAAATTATGCTTTTAAAGATTGAATTTCATGCAGTGTCGGTCATATCATTTCATTATTCGACATAGAATGCACACTGATATCATATATGTCAAAGCTTTCTAAACATTTTCGTCATTGCTGTACAAAGATCGACAAACGTTTGAGACACATGAGGACGTTAGGAAACTGTATCATGTATGAATATTACATATATAGTTAACGTTATTTCAATTTCCTGTCTCAGTTTTTGTTCCGTTTTCATACCATCTTAAGTTAACTCAACCTCCTCTAAGCATGTGTACGTTGACTGTACATGAAATGTACATCGGACAATTAAACTGTTTCCGAAAGACAAAAAAGATTACCCAACCGACCTGTCGTCTTTTGCAGGACGTATCAGCATACATATGGTCGAGTTCTCCACAAACCGAACGATGTCGGCGTCGGTGGGCGCTTCCAACACGAAGAGCAGGTAGAGAGAGAAGAACACGGCATAGATACATTGTAGGAAGTACATGGGTGTTTGGAGTATGTAGTGCCGCCGGAACAGGTGTGCTACACTCGGGGTCCAGCCGCAGTCCTCAACGTTGGGGATTATCGGTGTGGGCGTCCTTGTTGGGTCCATCTTGCTTTTCTAGTACGAATATACATTGACAGAATGTCGGCCAATCAAAAAGTATGCTTCCATGATTACAAAAAAGCGAGAAGAAGATTAAAACTAAAGATCACTGTAATCGGACCACCTTCTATAATATCACAAAATGGTGACAACTTTATACTGCGCGGGCTTTCGTCAGGATCCGAAGCAACTACCGACATACAAACAATCCGAACATCTACCATATTGGCAAATATTCAAAAATGAAGGATCCAAGCAAATAACCTCAGATATCCGAGGCGCATCACGGATCCAGACGTATACGACGCCTGAATCGGTTGGATCTGCGGGGCACCTCGGTATTCGAGCAGTGAACTGAAATTCGTCAAAAATCGGTCGGAAACGTCAGTATCGGCCACAATTCCGGATTCGTCAGGATCCAAGGCTATTTCGTGCAGTGAAGGTCACAAGCAATCGTCGTAGCGAAATCATCGTACTTAATTCTTCATAACCTTAGCCTCGACAACTAAACATTTCCTTGTTGAGAAGATACATACCTTGTCAAGTCTCACCTTCCACAGCTTAAGAATCTTTGTCTTATCTCACAAGTCGCCTCGCAAAAAATGGTCAATCAGTTCATAAAAATACAAACGACGTCACATGGAAGAAGGTCGCGTGTTCGTGTGACTCATCATGACACGTAATGCAGCGAATTTCCTTGATGTTTCTAAAAAGTCCCTAAAAACTGGTTGATCAGCTTATCAAAAGATTACAGCGACCTCAAATGACCTCCGACACACCCACACTTCAGTAACACATTTAACGTTATACATCAATTCATTTGTTACACTTCAGATTCATTCACAGTGACTGTTAAAAGGTAGTGGATGTTATCTGAAACGTCTGACTCTTTAAGAGAATGTAAGCAGTTTCTTGATTTTTTTCATTCTAACTGAGGGGTTTAGACCGTCATTGTGTCATCCGAGGTCAGCGATCGGTATCTGTTATAATGGGCTAATTATATGTTACCTTGCTAGAAAGCTGCCCAGGGTCAGGTTGTATCATAGAGGTCATTGACCTACCGTATCATGTCTATCTCTGCTAGATATGTAATGTTTACACCAGCGTTTGTTTGTTTGTTTGTTTGTTTGCGAGTTGGATACATGAAAAAGTGATTATATGTTAAAACTATGCGTCGAGAGGCTTCCTGAGGTCCCATACTTTAAACAATTTGTGTTGTTTGGGTGGCAAAAGAGAACCTTATTTGCACAATCGATGAGAAACATTTACAATACGCCAATCATAAAGGCGAACATCATTTGGCGGATGTACGTAGGAGATCGTGAAACACAAGTATTTTTTTTTTCACTTACAATTATAACAGGTTACTTAAGATTTCAAAAATGAACATGTGTGAAAAAGTGTTAATAGTACTTAATGTAAATGAGACACTACAAAACTACTTTGCTGTGCATTCCACCAAAGGACTCATCGCACTGATGACCGCTACAATCCTAAAATGGAGCAATTCTGCGGCCTCAAACGGTTTGCTAGCGCTCATGTAACATTACACTCATAGACTCAGTAGACTCTTTAAAGAATTTATCCAGTTGCTTGACTCATTTTGTATTATACAATATTCAACCTGGGTGTCTAATCGCCATCGACGTTATGTGTAAGAATACTGTAGTTGCCAATAAAGTCGCTTTGTGGTGCGGTGTAGACACTACATTAAACACCCCCCTCAAATTCTGGAGTTCCAGGACCTCATACCTTCGCCAAATGATTTTAACCCTTATGACTGACGAATTAAGAGTGTTTCTCATCAATAAAGAAACATACCCATTGATCATCTTTTCCAACAGTTGTCCAGAGTATGAGCTTAACGAATGAGGTCCTTGTTAGCATAATTTAATTCAACGATTTATTCACATAACTTCGTAATGCCACAAGTATGAAATTTCTCATTGATTATGCAAATTAGGTCTTCATTTGCATATTTTCTATCTATCAACATTCCTCTCTCTTCCTTAGTTACAATTGTCACATATTTGATTAGTCATATCATGGAACGCAGCGGGTTTTTGAAATTTCCTCATTAAGTATGCGAATTAAAATATGATTTGCATAATTACCGTCTAATCATACAATACACCACTTAAACTACTGAAATGAATAGTCCTCTATAATGCACATAGAAAATTGGTCTTTTCTGAAATCACCAATGCAAGTTTTAAATAAATTGTCCGAGGATAACTTGCTAAAACGGCAACCTGAAAATATGTGTTCTGCGAAATTTGGTGCGACTAATTAGGCAAGAGCCGTGACGTCATACGCTTGACTCCCCCGTTGGCTGGTATGGCTGACTGTGAAAATAACCCCATTTGATGGACCTATATCTTATCAAGGAAACAAAATTCTGATATAAAAATCGGTATGTCGAAAAAACAAACATCTATCTTAACGTGAAAAAAAATTCAATCAAATTCAAGCCACAAAAATCTATTTTTGAGGCTCTTGGTGATGATGCACCTCCTGGATCCTCTTGGAGTCCTAGCGGCGTGGGTAACCGAAAGTTCGCGAAACGGAAGATTTTTCATAGAATCGACGAGGCACAAAACAGAAATCACTTCTAATATACACCAATTATAGCATTAACTTACATACTCCTAGGGTAAGGAGTTAATGCTGTGCTTATTCGTTTTTAGAAACTGAAGTGCGGAAGCTTGCGTCCCTCCTGTCGGCGAAGATTCAATGTGGAACCTGCAGGGGAAGCTCAGAAGTTTAGAACATTATTAATTTATTGTAACCCTAACCTCTCATTAAGTATCCTTTTTCCCCCCCATGTTATGATTTTGTGCCCTGTTATGGACATTCTTTGTCTCTTATGGTATGCACTCCAGAGTTGGAAATATTTGAGGACAGGACGTTAAACCGTGGTCTACTGCACATTGTACTAAAATAGCTTATGTCAGCTTTGTCACGAGTAGTTGAAAGATAGTTCTTCATTGAGTTAAACTGGTCAGAGATCCCTTTTTACTGACTATCACAATGACAGGACCCCCCCCCCCCCCCACGCACTTCACACAAGATAGCTGAAAAAGAGAACACAATCAAAACCTTCAAGTAAACTTTAAACCACAATTAATTCACCTTAACAACCATGCGTCGCCAGGGTGATTTTTAAAGTACCATTATTTGTTTCCTCTGGTAGCTGTGCTGCCCCACGCCATGACACTGACTCAAACAAACGCTGTCAGTCTATATCTGTGCCACAGTCAACATTGGGTTCTCCTCGCCGCCCCAACACTTTCATTTACCCATCCAACAGTCGAAATAAATCTATTCTCATCTGTAGCTGTGAACATAACATCCCTCCACACACCGTTCCATTCACGATGCGGACGACACCACCACAAATGGGTTTGGCGCTGCGCTGAGTGTTTGACACTAGCAGGGAAATTTGGGCACTTTTTTCTACAATCCACTCACGTAAGCAGACCCGGTGCTCACTCCATGAGATTGCAATTGTAATAAGTTGTGTATCATAGGAAAGGAAATTACACAAGCTTTCCAACAAAATATAATGGATTGAAATTGATCAAGAGACAACGGAAATACATGTATGGTCAACCAAAGTAAGGTTTCCAAACTTTTTGTGCCAAGTTTACTTAACGGGGAATTGTGTACTACGGACTCTCGAAAACCAAACAATCCATGCCTGCCGTGAAAAATCTAATTTAGATATGAACATATAAGAATCATATTTTCATATAGCATAGGGTCCCTAAAGAGTTACGTATTTGCACGTAATTTATCCTGGGGTTAATCTCTAAGCAGATGTTGGAAGCCAAGATCGTGACGTTTTCCCTAGGGACTGGCAGTTTGTATTCACAGAAACGGGCATGCAGCTAGAAAAACGTCAAGATTTCGTCTCCTATACTATCTGCTTGAATGTTTCCCGAAGGTCACGCGAGTAAGCTTAGACAAGGTGTAGGTATTCTCTTCTCATTGCGCATGCGTCCATTCTAGTAAGGGTTACTGACTTTTAGTGTTCTATTTTTGAAAATATTTGCTTCCTTTTCTTGGTAATGTGAGCACCCAATACTAGTAATGAGAAGCCAGGAGGGTACGCTGACGACAGGTGGAACCATCAGCACACACGAGGCTAGGAGAGGGACACATAACATATGCAGAAACTGTAAACGAGTCTTCCTTTCCAAGATTGGACTGTACAGCCACAGCAGACGCTGCAGCTGCGGTCAACCCACAGACTGACCAGGATGCGACGTCATAGTCTTTCGAGACTGACGGCTACCAACAACAACTAGTATCTGCTTGGAGATTACCCAGATGACACTCGACTCGGATAAGCTTGGACGAGGTATCGGTATTCTCTTGTCATTGCGCAGGCGTCCGTTCTAATAAGGGTTACTGACTTTTATTGTTCCATTTTTGAAAATATTTGCTTCCTTTTCTTGGTAATGTGAGCGCAAAAATATCCCCACAACAGCTAAGACACGAGTACGGGTGAACCTCAGGGCACGTGATCATGCATAAACTATCGGTCATTCTACTGTGTGACCTTACGTTCAAGTAGATGTATGTGACCATATGATTGGTATGATAAACTTTAAAAAATTCCATGTACCGGTGGGAGTAATGCCTGTTGTCATTACTAATATCTAGGAAACAAGCCGTCAATACGTAGGATGTTGTAACGTTTAACTTTAAGTTACAGGTCTTACAGTTTGTCTTCCACGCAAGACACTGATATAGATAATGAGAATGTATCCATTAGAAGCACATATAAACTTGTTAAATAGAGCTACGGGTACATGTCTGTTGCCACCAAAGGTCATGTTAGCAAGCAACAGTTAAAGCATTTACATGAGAGGTTTTGAACATGTACTTATGACTCATGTAGTCAATATAGTACACAGCCACACACGCACACAGTACCACGCACCCACAGACATGTACAGTGACATTTTACCACATACACACATAGACAACAACACAACTGCACACAAACGCAGAATTTTATGATACATGTCTTGGATTCTTTTGCCTAAAGTTGGCCTTAAGCTTCAGTAGAGCCAAGTTAAAGCAAGATTTTTCTTAGCATATATGTTGTCTGGTCTCTCCTATCAGTTGTTAATGTTTGTAAATTATATGCTGGTCACATCCACAACTTGCCAGATCACAGGTGTAAGGATAAAATGAGGTCATTGACAGTTCAGATATCAACCGAGTATTTGTTCATTGTTATCCAGGGTAGTAAGTCTTTTTTTTTAATGTCGCGCATGCCTAGTTTGTTTCTACGGATCACGCAGGCTTGTTAAAGAAGCACTCTCTAACCTAGAAAAATGTGAGGTTAAGATTTACAACTTTGCATCCTTCTAGGAGATTCCTACACGTTTCCCCTCGGGCTTTCTGGCAACGAGCAGGTGCACATTTTGCAACGTTGACGGAACTGTTTTTTCAAAGATCGTTTCCTTGTCAGACAGTGGTCTCCATTGTCTTCATTACCAATAAATACGCACCTGTGCCGCTGATTCAGACAGATACCGACGGAGGGGGACGACGACTAGAGAAGATCTCCACCAACCAACCAGCCAAGCTGTGCTTATCTTCGAATCTCAGTGATCCACCCTAACAGCGTCAGTCTACAGCGGTAGTGCGTCTTGATCGACGTATCAACAGGTTATTTCATTCTCTTTTATTGTTCAGCTTGTTCAGTTTTGCCGAGGAATGCTTCGTAAAGGGGTAATTTTGTTGTAAAGTCTTGATTTCGAATGGTACACTGAGGGGTATGCCAAGGTGAGTAGCCAAGCTATGCGGAAAAAAGTTGGCTCGTCGTGATAAAATGATCCCCATGCATATCTATAGCTTTGGCATATGTGTATCTTTTTGCTAATGTTGTGTTTCAAGTAATACGTTCTCGCGTAAGGGAGAGATCTAGAGGTGCCAGATGTCCCCTCATTAACTCAGAATCTGTAAAATTAAATCAAATTGACCCGGGCGTCTTGAAAAGACGCATATGGGTGGCGCCTATCTCCATTTCTATAGCCCTTGGGCACATTTGTGCAAGTCACTACAGCAGGGGGCTGATCCGCTGGAAGTGATGTTTGTGTTTAACTTCCATACTCTTTCCCAATTGCGAATGCTGAGTGCTAATCAGAGAAAGTAGTATGTACCATTTTTCAAAGTCTTTGGCTATGACTCAGTCGGGGATCGAACTCGCGACCTACCGTGTGCAAGGCGAACACTCTACCCACCAGGCCATTGCACCGGTCAAATGAATCTATAGAAACTATGAAAATTCAAACAGGATTTAACACAGTAAGCAATTTTTTACTTCCGTACAAAGTTTGGTAGTTACCTTCAGGGCCGTTGGATATCAAATACTGTTCAGCATGTACAGCAAAAGTAGCCTTGCTGGTGCGTTAAACTGAATTTGAACAACTACAGCAGTTCTGAGTCCTTGTACGCGTCAATAGTTGTACTTTCAACAACATTGCGAAATGCACTGCTGCCAGGAAAGTAACAATAAGTAATGCCGCCTAGATCGTCGCAAGCATCCATTCCTACATTTCCGACTTCACCTCTCTTTAAATGCGATACTCATGCTGTAAAGTAGTTTTATCGGACAAAATATAGGGCGACAAAACGTGTCATTTGATACACTTGTAGTTGTGAATAGAACATTCATATGCGTCAGGCCTACTCTGTCAGTCTGAGTTCCACTTGCAACTCACGGGGGCCCCAGGGCATCTCTGCTTGTACATATATATGCGCTAGGCCTACTCTGTCAGTTCAGGTTCCACTTGCAGCTCACGGGGCCCCAGGGCATCTCTGATTGTGGCAGCTTGAAGTAAGTGCCCTTTGACAGACGTAACCCATTATTAGATATATTGAGTCTGCGTACTCATGTCAATCTAATGCAAGCGACATGACAGACCTTATTTTTATTTGAGATCTGCCTACTTGTACGAAGTCAATATCCCCAAATGTACATGTATGCAGCTTACTTCTGGTTATTTCGTTTAAGCTGTAAACAGGTTTATGATAATATCAACAAAATTAGAAATAATTAGTTTGTTTTGTTTTTGTTTTAAGGCAGAAGAAACATGAGCTACCCTGAGGACAAAAAGACTCTCCCGATCCCTCTCAATACGGGACCGCCAGCAGATCCTGAATCTGACTTCAAGGTACATATATGCTTCAGATCCTGCCCTCTTATTAGTTGCTGTGCTTTCTTATTGTGTGTCACATATAATCAAGTTGTGAATGATCCATATGTTCTGACAGCAACTATAGTTTGTTCTACAATGTGTTATTCTCTACTCATGTTTACTGCAGACCTCCCAGGTATTTTCTCCAGGGTGACAGCAGCTATCATTATCATCTGTTCTACATTGTGTTATCAATATTTATTCATTATTAACTACACTTGAACTACAATTTTTTTTCTGAAAACCATTTTCTCCAGGATTTGTTCTTCTATCGAAGTAAAATAATATTGACTCACCTGTTGTGTATGACATAGAATACAGAGATAATAGCGCGGCCTAATTGTTCACCTTTTCGCCTCTTTAGAACCTTGCTGGCTACCAGAAGAAGCTGAAGAAATGGCTCATTGTGGGAGCCGTTTTCCTGGTGCTGCTGGTGACTGGAGCCACCCTGCTGGGCGTGTTTCTGTCCAGGAACTCCAACAGGATCCTTACGGTAAGAATTGTTCTTTTCCATGGACCCGACTTAAACTTACGTTGATTTAGGTCTAGTAAATAAGCTTTTCAGTCTCTTCAAAACCAATTTGCACATTTGTGTAATCATTCCTCTTCCACACTGACTATCAGGTAGCGTGTGTAGTCCAGTGGTTAGCGATCTTGCCTCTGGAACTAGAAGCCCCGGGTTCGATCCCGGCTGTGTCGCTTACCCGACATGCACGCTACCGTTAAAAATCGCAGTCCTTAGTACGGGACGTTAAGCCGTGGTCCACTGTTCATTGTTCTTGTCGAAAAGAGCTAGGGGAATTTCCCCGGTACACTGAACATGTAAATACTGTACATAGCGTCTGTCTTCTCTGTCACGACCAGTGGAAGAGTAGCTCATCTGTTCATTGAGTTCATTTGAGCTAAACTGGTTCGAGATTCCTTTCCTTCATCAGGCGGAAAAAAAGCTGAAATACGACGGGAAAGTCCTCGAGGAGAAGGTTGAGGTCGATGTCAACTTGAAGACTGAGACTTTCTACACCAAGAGTGAAGATGGAGAAACCGCCATCATGTATGACACCAAAAATGTGAGAAGAAGCTCTTTCAGCCATGATTTATTGCCTTTGTAGTTTTGTAATGGAAGCTGCTATCTGGTTATGTCTCTATTTCTTTCTGGCTACATGTGTCAGCTTTCTGGAGGCTTTTCACATTTTGAGATGATATTCTATATTCTAATAGGCATGGTAAATTGACCCTATCTTGAATTCTGCAATTTCATCTGTGGTTGTAGGATTTGGCTGCATACAAGTTTTCCGGCCTCCACATTTGCTTCATCCTGGAGGACAGTACCTACAGTGAGGACGACGTCGACAAAATGGCGAACGAGGTGCAGAAAGATGACGAGGTAAGGGAGCACCAATCTCCCTTTGACTCGATTTTTTTGTGTGAAAAGTAGTTTCAGGTCGTCACTACAGCAACCATAAAACCTGAGTCAAAATACAGTTTTTGTCTGTTAAACAGGGCAAAGTTGAGGAGGCTGAGAGCGGCGGAGAAGTGAACATCACCTTGGATGAAAGCCGTGGAAAGGTCGACAAATCCATCCTGAATGAGAAGATGCTCGACTTCTGCAAGGCTCACGAAATCTACTGGGCCATCGCTCGCCAGGGAGGGCAGCCAGCCACTGAAACCGGTAAGGACACATTTTTAAGCGACTAGATTTCAGCCAAAGCGATTATCATGGTACTATTTGAGCCACAAGGAATATACTGATTTGTAGCTGTCCCAGTGGAGTTCTCTTTTTACCGTATATTCTGTTAATTCTGCTGATTTTCCTGTCATATCACTCTTGAAAACTGATCATGTATCCTAAAGTACGTTATTGCTTGTTTCAGGTGCTGCAAACAGCCGCCAGAAGCGAGGACTACTGTGCCGTAAGCACCGATGCATTTTGATTTGCTATAATGGGCGTTGCGTAATCTTTTGCTACTGTTACTGGGGGCCCTGCTGGGGGTAAATTCCGTACATGTTGATTTACCCAATCCAGGATGGAACCATGACATTTACATTTAATGTCAGAATGGCTGAAATTTCAACAATAAATGCCATGCTCACGATACATTGTAGTAGATTGCAATACTCGAGAAAGAGTATTATCTTTTATAAGTCTTTCGTAACGTTTGAATCATACTAATACAGCGGTGTTAGAAATATTGTTGGTTTGGGATGAGCTATAACTGCAAAACAGTATGCATTAACAGTTTTTATACAGAGGCTAGATGCGGTGTAGTCATCAATACAGATTTCAATCATATGTAAAGAAAAACTGTTGTTTTCTACCTTTCGTCAGTTTCCAAATGACCTTTACCCTATTTCTCAAACAAGCATATGTTGTAATGTAATCAAGATTTTGGCAATAAGGTACATGTTACAAAGCATTACATCAGGTGTGATCAAAAGACATGAAAAAATCAGCTCAAAATGTTTTTTTTGTTTGTCAAGTTTTACAAAAAGAAAAGACGGACGAGAGTTTTCTAAAGAAAGCATGCCAGTTAACAAATGCATGTATGTCTCACAGCATTTAGCAATATCTATAGGCATTAATGGAAACAACATCATTAAAAGTGGGAGGTTGATGAACCAATATGATTTCTTGGTGTATGGAAGTAGAACACAGTACATGTAAGTTTTATTCAATAAAAATGGTGACACATTTGGAGAGTTTGTGTGTTATTGTCACGTGTCTGTATCGCTTTAAGTTATTATATTTCATGCCAACAGTATGTATGCGGAGGCGCATAAAATACATTAAAGACAACACATAGTTGTTCCTAGAATGCTCAACGTCTCTAAATCCAGAAACCACGCTCCTGGGATAGTATATCAAACGGAAGAATGAAGATACCAGAAAAAAAGGTTGACATATACAGAAATTAATTCAAATAGATGCATAATATGAACTATCTAATGTAGTTGGGTCCGCACATCCCTCGAGAAGGTTAAAGATGCTGGGGAACTCATAGCGTATTCCGAAGTAGGAGTGACAGATGAAAATAGGAGGAATTCCATGCAGTCATGAAAGGAAACTGGCGTGACTTCCCATTATCACAACCCCCCTCCCCCGAAGTCTATTTGTAGTGGTGTTAACGTTGTAATTCTTAATAATGCACATGCACTTTTTAGGCTTGATACTGCACCTTTATATTGTGATACCAGCGACTGTCGTAAGAGGGCTCTTACGCACAGTAAAAGGAAGATAACTAACCACATGTAAACGCCTTCCAAATGCTTTTTTGATAAAGGTAAAACAGCTCTAGTCGTAAGTAACGGATGGAAAACGTTCCTTTGATTGCAATCTTCCTCTGAACATTTTGCTGTACCACATTAGATCTGGTCACTAGGATTACAACGAGCTTAGGCCGGTTATCAGTGTCAACAATAACATATGTTGCGTGTACAGAGCCCAGTGGGCCGTTGTATTAGACCATGGGCTGGGCATACCTACCCGCTGCTGATTGCTGGTGCAGCGGCACATTCAATGTAAAACCCCAAAAATTGTACGCCAAAAAAGCAATTACTCAAACAACTGGATATGATTTTGGAATATCCAGTTGTTTGAGTAATTGCTTTTTGACGTATCTTATTACCTGGATGTCTAATCTTCATCGACGTCCCAAGAATTGTAGTATATTGATTTTCAAAATACCATGTGGAGGGTAATATTGTTTTGGATATCTAATGAGGTGTACATTGACTTTTGACCTTCGAGAAATTGTTATAAATTACCTTTTTGATGGCACATAGTTTGATAGCTATAGATCAGGCATGCCTGCAGTAAATTGTGTAAAGCGAATGTACTACATAATAGTGATCTCTGAAACATCTTAGTTGTAGGCTGAATGGTTCATTGATGATTGCTCTTCAAAAGGGGCCATCAAGATCTTAATTTGGGGCTTTTCCCGGAATTTCTAGATCCTATCTGTGCCATGCTGTAAAAACGAACTTTGATTCAATCGTTCGTTCTTTCGATCATTCATTCATTAGATATTTTACGTGTACATAACATGTAGAGATCATTTACATGGTGGTAAGAAAAACTTTGCGACGGCTTGTTGTCGTAAAACTCAGGGTTGGATATGAATTATGTTTCCGAAATCATCAAGTAAGAAAATCAAAATTCTTTACCGGTCTAAACAAGGTGTGTCGTCATCAGGATCTGAATTTGCATATCAATGTAAACATTGCTACCATATCTGAGTCCACTGCTTCCATGCACTCTTGGTACAGACAAGGCTGATTTATTCTTAACATTCTTTAGACTTGACACACTACTGCCTCCATTTAAATTCTATCTAGCTCACTATCCATAAACTGTGGGACGTGTTCTGTGAGTCTTGAGACGTGTTGTGTGAGTCTTGAGACGTGTGTGCATCTTGAGACGTCTTGAGTGAGTCTTGAGACGTGTCATGTAAGTCTTGAGACGAGGTTTGAAGTTGTGTGAGTCTTGAGACATGTTGTGAGAGTCTTGAGACGTGTCATGTGAGTCTTGAGACGTGTTTTGAAGTGACGTTGTGTGAGTCTTGAGACGTGTTTTGTGAGTCTTGAGACGTGTCATATGAGTCTTGAGACGTGTTGTGTGAGTCTTGAGACGTGTCATGTGAGTCTTGAGACGAGTAATGTCAGTCTTGAATTTGTGTGAGTCTAAGACATGATATATGAGTCTTGAGACGTGTTATGTGAGTCTTGAGACGTGTTGTGTGAGTCTTGAGACGTGTTGTGTGAGTCTTGAGACGTGTTGTGTGAGTCTTGAGACGTGTTGTGTGAGGCTTGAGACGTGTTTTGTGAGTCTTAAGACGTGTTGCTTGAGTCTTGAGACGTGTTGTGTAAGTCTTGAGACGTGTCATGTGAGTCTTGAGACGAGTTATGTCAGTCTTGAAGTTATGTGAGTCTAAGACATGTTATGTGAGTCTTGAGACGTGTTGTGTGAGTCTTGAGACGTGTTATGTCAGTCTTGAATTTGTGTGAGTCTAAGACATGTTATATGAGTCTTGAGACGTGCTGTGTTAGTCTTGAGACGTGTTATGTGAGTCTTGAGACGGGTTATGTCAGTCTTGAACTTGTGTGAGTCTAAGACATGTTATATGAGTCTTGAGACGTGCTGTGTTAGTCTTGAGACGTGTTATGTGAGTCTTGAGACGGATTATGTCAGTCTTGAAATTGTGTGAGTCTAAGACATGTTATGTGAGTCTTGAGACGTGTTGTGTGAGTCTTGAGACGTGTTTTGTGAGCCTTAAGACGTTTTGTCTGAGTCTTGAGACGTGTCATGTGAGTCTTGAGACGAGTTATGTCAGTCTTGAAGTTGTGTGAGTCTAAGACATGTTATATGAGTCTTGAGACGTGTTATGTGAGTCTTGAGACGTGTTGTGTGAGTCTTGAGACGTGTTGTGTGAGTCTTAAGACGCGTTGTGTGAGTCTTGAGACGTGTTGTGTGAGGCTTGAGACATGCAATGTGAGTCTTGCAGGAGAGAACGCGAGAGAGAGGTGGGAGAGTGTAAAAAAAATAGACTAAGTCTTGTGTGTGCCACTCCACCCTTATTTTGACTTTTTAAAATGGCGGTGAAACAAACGAACCAATATCATCATTATCTTGCTTCTGGAGGGCGTTCAAGCGTCTTTGATATAGCCGCAGCACCCAAAGAACAGACGACAAAAAACTGGGCCCTTACGCCAACAATATCAATCATCATTTAATGTCCGTCATTGCGTCTACCGATGTGTAATATGCGACCTTTGTGTTTGTGATAATGCGGGATTGGCACCGAGCGACTTCCTCGCGTAGCGTACGGCATAGCGGATGTCGTGCAGAGGACGACGGGAGTATTTATGTTTAGCCATACCTAGTATGGCTCAACATATTGTTATGTTTAGCCATAAGTATGGCTAAACATATTGTTTTCTTTCATGTTTCTTCTTCTTCTTCTTCTTCTCCTGTCAAATCTTCAAATCGATTCCTCTCTGTCATTTTTTGACCAAATGACCTGAAATTTGGTACAGAGGTAATGTAGGCAAAAACCAATGTGCGTTCTTTTCTTCTTTTTGATATTGACCTTGAAAGTGATTTTATTGAGGTTTTTAGGCTATTTTTAGCATATCTTGGCCTCCTGCGCCCTGGTATTTCAACCGAATGACCTGAAATTTGCTGTATATGTGGCTTGAACAAATATTTAAAGGACTACATTCCCATTTTTGGCATACATATATTCAAAACGATTTATTTTGGGCTTTCTTGACAATATTTGCCACTTCTGTCACTTTCAATACTACATATGACCTACAGGTCATTGACCCCGAGTGCCTTGCACCTGGCCAAGCTGGAAGTTTGCTTACGAGGAGGAAAGACCGGACATAAACATTTAACGTGATTATCGGGAAAACACCATGTTCCCTTAAACTCAGTGGTTAAATTGCAGTTTAGGAAATTTTATAACAGAAAACAAGTTAAATCAATGATTTTGTGAATGTTTATTCTAGCATTAGTTATTCCAGATATTTTCAAACTCCAAATTCTTCAACACAACACGGGAGATCGTTTCTCCTCAGACTGGCGCGACACTCCTGTCAAAATTGATTGATGATCTCTCTCTGCCGCCGACTTCATACCAGGCCTTCCTACATGTCCTACATACGGGCGTATGGATCGTAGAATTCGGCAAAAAAGGAATGATTAGGCCAGTAGAGTCAGTCCCCGGTAAGGTCAATGATTCGCCCCTTTGCGCTAGCTTGTAACGTTAAATGAATGTACCCTCTGGTGGCCAAACTTCACTGACAAACTTTCTCCCTATTATCATCATGAGCTTGCGTTAGTCTGGTACTAGTGACTATTATGTGCCGGGAATGTTTATCTATCGCACGCCTTGGAAGGAAGTTCAACCATGATAAATGGTCGGCCGTTGCGAAAATTTGGAATCCCATGCTGTTGATTTTCGTGATTGAATCTGTAAGAAAATATATTTTCATGTCGTTCATGTTTTTGGGACGGACGCCGGGACGGGGTGAATTTTTTCTATCATTTTCGTCCCATTAGTAATGCAAATCGAATCGTGTTGCACAAGAGGCAAAACACTAAAAACGTGGGTCTTGTGGAGTGTTTTGGAGCGGGAAAATGCCGGATATATAATAGCGGTGCCGAACAGTGTACATCGTCGCGCGCGGGTGACGCTCCGTCAAAACAAATCCGCTGGTGGTCTAGCGCGGCCACCGAAAATAGGCAGAAACACACAGGAGGACTTAGCACCTTCGTTTAACTTTATGAGGGCAATTGTGAAAATCTTTTGTTACAAATTGTTCGAACATTGAAACATTTGGATAGATGGTTTGAAACTGTTCTAAATAAAGAGATTTTTGTGTAGTTACGTTCGAAATGTTTCCAACGTATGTGAAATAAGTTCAAACATGTTATAAGTTTCAATTCTAATTGTTTTAACACTTTAGAACTATTGTGACTTAGACATTCTTTTAATCAAAATAGTTCAAACATATTACAAATACTAGAAAGGCAACATTTGCGAGCAAATACAGCATGTTTAGCCATACTCCTCGCCATGCAAAAAATGGACTCTCCCAAAATAACAATGGACCATTCTAAAATACTTGCACTAAAAAAATGAATCACCCCAGTCCAAAATTGAGTCTTCCAGTAGCACCTCAACACAATATGGACCAGTCCACAACCATATCCACTAATTGATTAACAAATACACTTCTGCTAAAAAATGGACTTTTTCATAATCATTCCAGCTCAAAATTGAAAAATAATTAAAGAATCCTCCCCTTGCAAGAATGGGATATTCCGTGCCATTTCCATGTAAACCAGTCGAAAAATATCCGCTGAAAATTACACTCTTGCGCATAATCAACCCAGTTCAAAATTGAATTAAAAAAGATCAACCCCAGGGAAGAATGAAGTTTTCCATAGTATACATATGAAGATTTGACAGGAGACGAAGGAAATGACCAAAAACAACATATTTGAGTCAATTCAAAGTCACCGAGAGGGTTTTAGTATAATATTTGTAATATGTTTGAACTATTTTGATTAAAAGAATGTCTAAGTCACAATAGTTCTAAAGTGTTCAAACAATTAGAATTGAAACTTATAACATGTTTGAACTTATTTCACATACGTTGGAAACATTTCGAACGTAACTACACAAAAATCTCTTTATTTAGAACAGTTTCAAACCATCTATCCAAATGTTTCAATGTTCGAACAATTTGTAACAAAAGATTTTCACAATTGCCCTCATAAACGAAGGTGCTAAGTCCTCCTGTGTGTTTCTGCCTATTTTCGGTGGCCGCGCTAGACCACCAGCGGATTTGTTTTGACGGAGCGTCACCCGCGCGCGACGATGTACACTGTTCGGCACCGCTAATATCCGGCATTTTCCCGCTCCAAAACACTCCACAAGACCCACGTTTTTAGTGTTTTGCCTCTTGTGCAACACGATTCGATTTGCATTACTAACGGGACGAAAATGATAGAAAAAATTCACCCCGTCCCGGCGTCCGTCCCAAAAACATGAACGACATGAAAATATATTTTCTTACAGATTCAATCACGAAAATCAACAGCATGGGATTCCAAATTTTCGCAACGGCCGACCATTTATCATGGCTGAACTTCCTTCCCAGGCGTGCGATAGATAAACATTCCCGGCACATAATAGTCACTAGTACCAGACTAACGCAAGCTCATGATGATAATAGGGAGAAAGTTTGTCAGTGAAGTTTGGCCACCAGAGGGTACATTCATTTAACGTTACAAGCTAGCGCAAAGGGGCGAATCATTGACCTTACCGGGGACTGACTCTACTGGCCATACGCCCGTACGTAGGACATGTAGGAAGGCCTGGTGGTGGACGCTACACATCACGGGAGACGCGTGTTGGTCCGAGACAGACAGCGGCGTGCTTTCGATCGCGTAGCGGCGACGCACCGCTGCGACAACGTGCCGGACCAAAACGCCTGTTGCGCGGCATGCCCCGAATCCGTCTACCATTGCTGAATGTAGCCCGATTCATAGAGGTCTATTTTGTAAGCATTATTTCATGTACCCCTCAGCGTGAGAATTCCTTGTGCAACACTTCGCTACATTATATGTTTATGTTTCCCCGCGCACCGCCTACCACCCGCCTTTGATCATGTATGAAGTCGGCGGCAGAGAGAGATCATCAATCAATTTTGACAGGAGTGTCGCGCCAGTCTGAGGAGAAACGATCTCCCGTGTTGTGTTGAAGAATTTGGAGTTTGAAAATATCTGGAATAACTAATGCTAGAATAAACATTCACAAAATCATTGATTTAACTTGTTTTCTGTTATAAAATTTCCTAAACTGCAATTTAACCACTGAGTTTAAAGTGTATATGTCGCTTCAATGCCCCATTTCACGTTTAAATCGAACGAAGCTACTATTATACGATTAACTAACCCGTTTACGAAAGCTATAAACGGTTCACTTGTTAAAAACGAAATTTGAACTTCGCGCCACCGGCCTACCAATAGCCCGCGAGCGGCATTCGGTCATGGCACAAAACCGGAAATGACATCAGCGGAAGAGGTTCTTCCCCATTCGATTTGCTGGACCGCCATGTTGTTGTTTTGACAGATTGTAAACAACTAGGTCAGGGAGCCCCCGGCTGTTTTTCACGAACTTAGTTCGTCAATATGCCTACAACTTGTGTTGCAGGATATTGTTCGAACCAAGCTAGCGACTCTATTAGCCTTCATAAGTTTCCAATAGACGAGAAAGTTCGCGAAGAGTGGGCACGGAATGTGCGTCGGACAAGAGGCCCTCGACCGGGAGAGAAGAAATGGACGCCGACGACGTCGTCTGTGCTGTGTTCTGCTCATTTCACGGAGGAGTGTTACGACCCTGTCCCGGGTATTATGCAGGCGCTTGGGTGTGAAGTGCAGCACATTAGGGAATTGTTGACGGGTGCTGTTCCAACCATTTTTCACCGAGGATCAGCGCCGGCCGCGCCGGCTAAACGTAGAAAATCACGGGCTGCAGAGAAAAGGCTTCACCAACAGGTTTGTAAAAACATACTCGTCTGGTATTATGAGCAAAGTCTTTTTGAACGTGTTGGCATGATTATCGTTATCTTCTTTTGGTTGTTGTCGTGAGAAAAAAAGAGTGTAAGTACATAATTCAAATTATGTCCATTTGTTTATAGCAGTTGCACAAAAAAAGGTTCAACTAAGTTTTATACTTTATGTTTTTGCTTTGTTTTGCACAGAAAGTGCACATATGTAATGCTCGTCAGTTGCATATATATTACACATGTAAAGTATCCATCTCTTGTTTATGTTGTATGACTATAATAACCTGTAACTTATATATATCATTGTAATGTAAGTAGACTATACTATAAGATAATACTCAAATATTGAAGTTGTAGTTATCCAAGTAGATACTTATAAGTAATAACATGTTACTTATAAGTATCATTGTAATTTGTAAGTAGACTATACAATAATAATCAAATACTGAAGTTGTAGTTATCCAAAAGTAGATACTTAAAGTTCTCTTTATGTTATGTATTACTATTAGACAGTTGCTGAATGTCTATCCATGGAGACAGTAGTGGAGGGAAGATCTGATGTGTCCTCTCCTGGGGTTGAACTGGAGAAAGACAGTGCGCTTTTGACTGACAGTGAACCACCTGTTGAGGTAGGTTTCGACACAATTTATTAAAAAAATCACATGTATCGAGACCGTGGTTGTGCGCTCTCTCTCTCTCTCTCTCTTTTTCTCTCTGACCATCGAGAAATATTATTCTAGCATGCTTCATGTAGGTTAGTAGGTACCTGTTGCATTTCTTTATTATTTTGCAACCCTTTGTTACTGTAACAAGTACTGTTGGTAGAATAAATTTAATACGTGTATTTTTGTTCACTTTCATACATCAGGTGCCTCCAACAGAAAGCACTGACTGTGGAATCCAGGTCAAACCAGACACAAAAGTGCACGCCGTGCAGGTCAACCTGAGAGCAAAACGGGCTGTTAAAAGTATGTAATGCTCATTATTAGCTTTCAGTTGTCTACCTGTGATTTGAAAGTTTCTTCTATCTAGGAGATGTCATTTGGAAGAATTATGTTTTAGCAATCTTTCATTTTGTACGTTTATCATTTTATACTTCTATGTTAGCAGAACGTGTGGCATTTTCGAACATGTTTCTCCAAGCCTTCATACAGAAGTTACATGCTATGTAAGGCCAACTTGAAATAAATTCCTGTTGCTATGTTGTTTTCACTTAAGATTATTTCTTCAATTATCAAAACATGAAACATTACAATGTTTTTGTTGCATCCTATTTACACAGGTGTGCAGGCGCAGATCAAGCCGCCAACAAAAACTGTCAGCACACAGAACACGCCATCACAAGTGACCGTGGCAACACAGACAGAGATCACCTACAGTAACTGGAATGAAACTTCGGATACCGCGTCACAGATGTCCGTATCTGTTGGTGACAGAATGTCAATGTCTGACCCTGTCTATGACCCGTCATACGACTCTGGCCCAGATGAAGATGACCATGCTGAGGAAGTACCGGTGGAGGAGGAAACATCAGATTCCCTGCCAGACACTCGTATATTCCTGGTCTTCTGGACAAGTCTTGTGCACTTGTTCTCTGTTTTGTGTAGCTGTCCGTTGTGTCCATGTAGAAAGCTGATCTGGCTTTGTAAAGAGGTGGGGACATACTTGAAGGTGACATTCAAGTGCGAGGATTGCTCTTATCGATGGACATGGCGTAGTCAGCCCTCCTTTGGCAGGACAGCAGCAGGGAACATTTTACTGTCATCCTCAATCCTATTCAGTGGAGCTAGTGTTACCAAGGTGCTAAGGGTCCTATCACACATGGGTGTGGCCGTAATATCTGCCAGGTCATTCTTCCGCCATCAAGAACAAGTCCTGTTCAAAGCTGTCCATACACTGTGGAATCAGCGGCAGTTTTGGATGCTTACTGTATTGGAGGCGGAAGGGGAACCTCTTGTGTGTGGTGGGGATGGACGTGCCGATAGCCCGGGCCACAGTGCCAAGTATGGCACTTACACGTTTATGGAGTTGACCAAAACAGCCGTCATTGACGTGCAACTTGTACAGGTACATTTTAACACCATGTCCTCTTGCTCTAAATTTGCCATCTAAGTACTAGTTGATACAGAAAATTAACTCTTGGTTCAAGTATGATGTTTAATATCTATGGTGCCAACTTATCCTTTGTAATGACTGGAAAAAGTATATGTCAGTGTTCTAATGACCCACCGCATAAAATGTTGATAAAAGATGTTGAAAAATGTTGATAACATATTGATAAAAGATACTATAATTCCATCACTAACTCCTGCCTAGAGAGAGTACTACATTGTATATGCTGCAGTAAGTTTACAATGATTCAAAGGCCATTTCCAATGTTGTAGTTGAATCAATGATACAATTTATCTTGTAGAGCAACGAGGTAGGTGGTTCTTACCATATGGAAGAAGAGGGGCTTAGGCGGTCGCTTCTAAAGGTGGGACAGCATGCCCAGGTGGGAACACTGGTGACCGACAGGCATGTGGGCATAAACAAGATGGTCAGAGAAGAACACCCGCTCATCACCCATCTCTTTGATATCTGGCATGTTGCCAAAAGTAAGTTCAACCTGTTCATAGAATATTCACTGCTTCTTAGGATCAGACCTACTCAGAGTGGACATTGTTTTCTTTTGGCATGCCTTTTATCAACTGTTTGGTTTAAATGGTTGAATAGCTTTGTTTGTATAGATTCATTTTCATATAATATGGGGAAACCTAAGATTTTAGGACCTTTCAATGTCAAATCAGTCTATGACATGACAAGAATATCTATGTTATAATTGATTGATTTATGTACACTTGTTTATTCAGGCATCAAGAAGAAACTTCAGACCCTGAGTAAGAGGAGAGGCTGTCAGGAACTCAAGCCTTGGGTGAGATCGATTATCAATCACCTGTATTGGGCCGTGATCTCGACACCTGCCGGCAGTGGAGATGTCATTGTTGCCAAGTGGAAGTCTGTGCTGGAGCATATACACAACAGGCACGGCGGCTTTGGTGGACTGTTCCCTGCGTGCACTCACGGGCCCCTCGAGGGAAGAGAAGCCCGCAAACCGTGGCTCACTTTTCGTAAGTATGAAAGTATTTTCATAGTTATGGTATGAGCTAATGCTTATTAGAAATAATGCTTTTTGGTTCCGTTATCTGTGTACAATAAGTAAACAAGTTAGCATGATGTAAGCAAGCAGATAAAGTATCCACCGTAAAAGATTTTGTAGTATTCTTTGGGATTTACATATTGTTTCTGGACAGTTTTTTGCACAGTTGACTTACGGTTTGTGCATGTACATATTTTACAGATACAAAGGTCTCCGTGGAAGTGGAAAAGATTCTTATGAGAAAAAAGCTCCTCAATGACCTCAGGAGACTGTCTCCAGCGTACCAAACATCTTACCTGGAGGCGTTTCACAGCCTCATCCTGCACTTCGCCCCCAAGATGTACCACTTCTCGTACCAGGGGATGAAGTGCAGGTAATCAAACAGAAATATCCCATGCCAAAAATTGTTCATCCTGCTAATACATATGTAAGAGTAGCCATATTGTGTAGCTTCTCCAAGAAATCTATCCTCAGTGCTGTTCTTGTTTTTATTCTTTGTCTGACACTTATGTTTTACTCTAGACACATGCATGATCAGAAAAATTAAATAATTTTAGTTTTTTTACTTGTAGGTAGCTGTTGTCAGGGATGTTTTATTTATTTTTTTCCCCTTTATAGAAATTGCACTATTTCTGCTCTCCTTTCAGGGTGACGCTAGCGGCACTGCATTTCAATGAAAATGCACACAGGGTGCAGGCACGGAAAAGTGATGGGACCAGCATGTTCAGTGTCCACTTCCCCAAATACAAGCATGGTGGACACATTGTAAGAAAAGTGCTGGAGAAGCCAACTTTTGGTAAGACTTATGTAGTAGACTACAGCCTGTTTCTCTGGTGTGTTTTTTTAGATCGTTCTAATTTGTCATATTCATGATTGTATCCCCCTATCCAACAAGCATCTAATTTCGATTCCATACAAAATTATATTTTATCAGAGTATGTCATGGAGCTCATGGCCATCGTCCAACGTGCATGCAGCGGTGAGGACTATGCTGGTGATGTCCTGGAAGTGGCTGGTGATGAAGCACCCATCCCACAGCCACTTAGTGCTAGTTGTAACAGACCAAACAAGGAGGAGGCAATCAGAAAACATGTATGCAGGTTCACTGCCAACATGTAGTAGTTTTAGCAAGTCGGTTTAGTGATACCTGTAAATAAATCACTTTGTATTATCTTTATCATTGTATATTGTAAACTAGTGGTTTAAGCGAGTCTGTTTACGATACCTGTAGATAAATCGCTTTGTGCTTATCATTGTATGTTGTAAACTTGTGGTTTAAGCGAGTCTGGTTTATGCCACATGTAACTGCAGATAAATCACTTTGTCATCATCATTGTATGTTGTAAACTTGTGGTTTAAGCGAGTGAGTTTACGATAACTAAAGATCATACCTGAAGATAGATCACTATGGTATATGTGAACTTGTATAAGTTGTGATTTTATTAAGTTGGGTTCAAGATCTGGAAATAGTCAAGTGGCAGTTCAGCCATATTACTAGACAAAGTCCAATTTGTAATTTATAACCCACTGGTGTTACTTAAGATTGAAAACATGTGTTTTGCAGTTCATGGTTAGAAAAAGTTTTACACTTGCAAATAGCATCAAGGGCTGATTTGGTGCGTAAAAGAGGTGAAGCTAAAATGCATGATATGTTGTGTGTTGAACTTTTTCTCACAACACAACACTTTTTTAACATTGTTGTGAACTTTATTGCTATTTCAATCATCCCACTGTGTACATTTCTTCTTGTCATTTCTAACCCACTGGCGTAACTTAAGATTGAAAACATGTGTTTTGCTGTCACTTGTTGTGAACTTTATTGCTATTTCAGTCATCCCATTGTGTACATTTCTTCCTTTACATGACATTCATATCTGTTAACTATGTACTTATAGCTTTCGGTGGGTATTTGCTGACAAAACGAGTAAACAATATTAGGATTTTTAGCCAGGAAATGCAAGGGAACAAAATTCACAATTTTCCAAACATCAAGTTGTTGGCAGACATAAGATGATAATTTATTACTGTTGGTCATTAAAAGTTGGAAAGTTCAAACACAACACCATGGATGATGTCTTATGATAAGTAGGTAGATGCTTTTATGTAGGATGGTATACACTACAACTATTTCTTGTGCTCCTTGAATCCTGTGTGGTCTGCTGAGAAAAAGGCCCTCCGAATTGCAGCTACAGCACAAGATGGGACAGGCACCCTTATAGTCTTCCCAGGTATTGGTAACACCATTGGATGAATTGTCTGTAGGCTAGGTACCTCTTCCCACTGGAATGAAAAAAAGAAGCTTTTGGTATGTTAAGAGAAACATGTTGTTTTTATTATAGCAATGTTTACTACAATGCAAATTGTACATTTGTTACCAAACCACAAGGTACTTTAAAGAAAATGTATTAATACTACCATGTTATGGAAAAGCTTCATATACTCACTCATTTCCAAGGTCGTCGCCGTATTGTTGTATGTAGGCAGGTCTTGCAGCTACTAACACATATTCATCCAGGCACACTGTTGAAAAGCCTGGGTGTTCTGTAATGCAGTCAATTCCGGATCCTTCCAGCATTTCCATCGTCTCCACCACTCTCATCTGTTCTTTGCAGCAGACGCTTTCCACCACGGTAGGCATAGCTTCACACCTTCCACAGGAGCACCTAAAATAAGTTATACAAGAATGAGAGACTGGTAAGATCATACTATCGGCACAAAACCGATGAAAATAAAAACCAGTATATTACAGCCAACGCGTTTTTGCAACCGATCGGCTAATATAGAATGCATCCAACTTAACCCTCGTCTTTTTCAAATTATCCAGTTACTGTTAGCTGTAGATTATCAACAGGGAACGTAAATTACGCTATGAGGCATGAGCTGACATGCAGCGGAGAAGTTTGAGTGGAAGGAAGCTACACTGT
The DNA here is from genome assembly GCF_035083965.1 of Branchiostoma lanceolatum. Taxonomy (NCBI): domain Eukaryota; kingdom Metazoa; phylum Chordata; class Leptocardii; order Amphioxiformes; family Branchiostomatidae; genus Branchiostoma; species Branchiostoma lanceolatum. The sequence continues at coordinate 9,215,394 of NC_089723.1, read as the reverse complement.
ACTGTTACTGTATGCATAAGTACGCATATTTATTCACGTACACTTGAAGTAGAAATACGAAAAATCGACGTAATGTAAGCACTATAGATTCGTTGTAAATCATGTCATTTCGTACACCCCCGTCTTATTGAATTTTTTGTTTCAAACGCATGAAATGTCCAAGAAAATCTGATAAAACACAACTTGGTGGCCGAGAAAAACAATCCGCCATTTTGTATCGTTCACGACGCTGGCAAGACTGCTGCACAACGTGTATATATTCTGCAGCCTACCGTTATTGCGTCTATCCTCTATTTTTGTAAACAAACAAAAATGAGACATATGCGACAGAATCATCGTATAAGCCGTCCATACCATTCAATATTTTGCAGTCGTTGGATGTCTGTCGGAATCGGGCCGCCTTCAACGTTTTCCTGCCTTCCACCCACGGCGCCGCGTTCTTCATCACTGCTGTCGACTCGTCTAAATAAGGCTCAAACCTATATGGTTCAATGCCAACAACTTCAGCCATTAGCTGATCAGGATCAAACTCGTCCGAGTCCGAATCCGAAAACCGCTCTGTGACCTCTGTCTCTTCACTGTCGTCCATTGCTGCTAAGTTGCTTGGCGCTCGAATTTTAATGAGTGCAGTCCTCTTCCGCTGACGTCACGGGGTCACGTGACGGGTTTCGTGGAACGCTGGCCTGGCTTGACAAGACGAGCCTGACGCGGCGCGAAAGCCACACTTTGGGAGGCCGTTAAAACTTGATTTCTCCACCATCGGCTTTACAGTAAACTTCAAAGAACTACGTTGTATGTATACTTTTGATATTTATATTCTTTTTAACCATTCATTGAAGCGACATATACACTTTAAGGGAACATGGTGTTTTCCCGATAATCACGTTAAATGTTTATGTCCGGTCTTTCCTCCTCGTAAGCAAACTTCCAGCTTGGCCAGGTGCAAGGCACTCGGGGTCAACGACCTGTAGGTCATATGTAGTATTGAAAGTGACAGAAGTGGCAAATATTGTCAAGAAAGCCCAAAATAAATCGTTTTGAATATATGTATGCCAAAAATGGGAATGTAGTCCTTTAAATATTTGTTCAAGCCACATATACAGCAAATTTCAGGTCATTCGGTTGAAATACCAGGGCGCAGGAGGCCAAGATATGCTAAAAATAGCTTAAAAACCTCGATAAAATCACTTTCAAGGTCAATATCAAAACAAGGAAAAGAACGCACATTGGTTTTTGCCTACATTACCTCTGTACCAAATTTCAGGTCATTTGGTCAAAAAATGACAGAGATGAATCGATTTGAAGATTTGACAGGAGAAGAAGAAGAAGAAGAAACATGAGAGAAAACAATATGTTTAGCCATACTTATGGCTAAACATAATCATATTAAAACCCTCTCGGTGACTTTGAATTGACTCAAATATGTTGTTTTTGGTCATTTCCTTCGTCTCCTGTCAAATCTTCATATGTATACTATGGAAAACTTCATTCTTCCCTGGGGTTGATCTTTTTTAATTCAATTTTGAACTGGGTTGATTATGCGCAAGAGTGTAATTTTCAGCGGATATTTTTCGACTGGTTTACATGGAAATGGCACGGAATATCCCATTCTTGCAAGGGGAGGATTCTTTAATTATTTCTTTCAATTTTGAGCTGGAATGATTATGAAAAAGTCCATTTTTTAGCAGAAGTGTATTTGTTAATCAATTAGTGGATATGGTTGTGGACTGGTCCATATTGTGTTGAGGTGCTACTGGAAGACTCAATTTTGGACTGGGGTGATTCATTTTTTTAGTGCAAGTATTTTAGAATGGTCCATTGTCATTTTGGGAGAGTCCATTTTTTGCATGGCGAGGAGTATGGCTAAACATGCTGTATTTGCTCGCAAATGTTGCCTTTCTAGTTTTTACTTATGTTTCTTCTCCTGTCAAATCTTCAAATGGATTCATCTCTTTCATTTTTATACCAAAGGACCTGAAATTTGGTACAGAGGTAATGTAGGCAAAAACCAATGTGCGTTTTTTTCCTTTTTTTGATATTGACCTTGAAAGTGATTTTATTGAGGTTTTTAGGCTATTTTTAGCATATCTTGGCCTCCTGCGCCCTGGTATTTCAACCGAATGACCTGAAATTTGCTGTATATGTGTCCCATTTTTGGCATACATATCTTCAAAACGATTTATTTTGGGATTTCTTGACAAAATTTGCCACTTCTGTCACTTTCAATACTACATATGACCTAAAGGTCAGTGACCCCAAGTGACTTGCACCTGGCCATGCATGCCTGTAGCCTTGCGACCACCTGATTGGTCAATTGAGTTAATCTAATCATCTTGCATTTCTGGCGCTAGTATTCATGCCAAATATGGTATGGGAATTCCTAGGACATGTGATTACATGGCTTTGTTCACTCTTTTTTGAACAAAGATGCACATTTTTATGTTTCACCCATACTATCGCTGAAATATGTTGTTTTTGGTCATTTCCTTCTTCTCCTGTCAAATCTTCATATATATCATTATGTATACTATGGAAAACTTCATTATTCCCTGGGGTTGATCTTTTTTAATTCAATTTTGAACTGGGTTGATTATGCGCAAGAGTGTAGTTTTCAGCGGATATTTTTTGACTGGTCTAGTTTACATGGAGATGGCATGGAATATCCCATTCTTGCAAGGGGAGGATTCTTTAATTATTTCTTTAGATTTTGAGCTGGAATGATTATGAAAAAGTCCATTTGTTAGCAGAAGTGTATTTGTTAATTAATAAGTGGATATAGTTTTGGGCTGGTCCATATTGTGTTGATGTGCTACTGGAAGACTCCATTCCTATATGGAGAGACTGATAATTGTTTTTAAACTCAATTTTGGACTGGGGTGATCCATTTTTTAGTGGAAGTATTTTAGAATGGTCCATTGTTATTTTAGGAGAGTCCATTTTTTGCATGGCGAGGAGTATGGCTAAACATGCTGTATTTGCTCGCAAATGTTGCCTTTCTAGTTTATTGGCACTTCTCAGGCGGGGAAAAAAACACGCTATTGATTAAGTCCGCGGAGCCGGGGCCTGCAACCCATATAGTCCCGTATCAAATTTTAGTCTATTACACGTAATCTTCTTGATAACTACTTCCATAAGTGAGTTAAGTGTACATTAATGTGACATTTAGGAAACGCACAGAGACCAAATAGGATACCAGACTGAACCTGACGCGTGTAGACAGGACGGGACTGTATGTTGTTATCGATACTAGTATGAAAACACACTGCGACAGTGGGAGGGGGGCTCGAGGTTAGTGACATTTACAGTGAACCACTGCGCTGGTGCCAGGAGGTGTCATGATCGGCTTCTTGCCAAAATGACTCATGCATGGTCTCCGATTATCATTACTCCAACAAGTCTTCTGTAAAGTTATGATACTGTAAATGCAGAAATGTTCGCGGTTGTTTCATGTTCACGGTTTTCGTGGTGAACTCTTTACCACCTTGAAAAGTCGTTCAATGATATGACTGCAGCGTTACAATTATTTTAGATTAACTCAAAACCATCGCGAATACTCCATTTTCTCCCTACCGCAAAATCAAATCCCAGTTAACACCTCTGCATTTACAGTAGATCGGGTGGAAAATATTGAATAACTGCCACAGAAAACGTACATTCGTAATAGAATATGGTAATGGGGGGTGCCCTAACATGTCACGTTTTTTTACGAGCTCGAACTCACGGCGCTGCATCGCTGGTTGCCAGAGAGTGGTCAGGTTTTAATGAATGAATTTTGAACACATTCATTTCAAGAACATACTTGGACAAATAATGAATTCATACTGTTAATGGGCCCTCCACGATGTGCGTTACAAGCAGAAACCGCTGTGAGATGTTTTTGTGAATGTTCGTTCTGAATTAGTGCTACGCCAGACAGTGTGCCTAACTTAGCACGCTTTGGTAATTTTGCTCTCCTCGGAAGTTGGTGATGAAATTAAGAAAATGTAAATATGGCTTGTAGTCCACTATATTCTAGCTTTCTTTTGACTGGAAAATTTTGACTTTGTGCCCGTCTCACGTCATGTGAGAAGGCCTATATCTAGCTCATCCCATCTCATGTTTTCACCGGAAATAGGCTACTACGCACTGTGCGCGTGGCCCGACGTACGTATTGAATGCGGCCCGACTACAAAATCATTACGAAAAAACGACACCGCTTTCATCAATAATACTCCGTCTACTTATTGAAAAATAGCTTCGCCATCTCTGTATTCAGTTTCCTTTTGATAGACGGTACCAATCACATGTTAGAGCGTAACAAATCTGTGCGTTGAGTCGTCCCGCCACCATCCCGGCCAGGAAAAAGGCGGGAAAACAACATCGCCAGACGACAGTGATGTTTATGTTGTTTTTCTTTGGTCAGTTAACCCTCAAACCACCGTATGGGGTCAAAACTTACCCCAGGCGCATATCAACATGTACCATTTTGACATTTCGAGTCGAAAACAAAATTCTTTCTATGAGTTTGTTTGTATATATGTCTCATAACTTCTCACAAGTTTTTACCGAGATTGGCTCATTGCTGATTAAGTTATTCTAGAAAGTTTACGCATGGTCCAGTGGGGTCAAAATTGACCACAGCAAAATCTGCACTCATATTCCCTATTGTTTGATACTTGTCATCTAGTAACATTTATGATATTGGCTATCATAATCATAGTTACAAAATACAATTTTGTAGAAACCTGAAAAAGCATTTTTTTAAATGAACGTAAAAATCAATGACGTTGCGACATATTATGACGTCATTTATGTGATTTTATTGACGAAAACCTACAAAGTGGGTATTTCCGTATAATTCAAAGGTACACGATAAAACTTAGATAGAAATTATGTATGATAAATCATAATGTATCCAAAGACTTTATTTGTAGATGGCAACAGGAACGACGTCAAAATGACGTCATAAAAATTACATTCATTACAGTTACACT